>NC_069370.1:53247500-54497500 GCF_021730395.1 Mercenaria mercenaria
CTAAATCTCCACTTGAGCACTCCTATATCTTGTCCAACAGGGAATGGTTTATCCTGATTCTTCAGTCCTAGCACTGATTGAGACGCAAACAATTTCTTGTCTATGTTTGGATGTGTCTGTAAAAAAGAGAACAATATAAAAATTTATTCTAAATATCATGATAAAATAACAAACTAAAGGGCTTACAACAAATTCTTGAATACTTTTTAATCAAATGACATGATTTTGCCGTGGAGTACCAGTTAAGTACCAAAGCAAAACAGAATAGATATACAGGCGATACTGATAAATAATTGTACTTTTGGTTGTTTAAGCTTTCAAATTGACATAATGTTGGGAAACGGAATAAACTACACAAAAAAAGTTTTAGACATCAAGTGTTTACAACAATATTTATTTCATTACTTCATTTCAGTATTATCAACAGAAAAGGAGGAGACATAAACATTATATGCTATCCAAAATACCAGTTGATACTGTTTCAGTTTATTGGCAATCAGCAAAACATTTGCCTTTGACCATTTACAAATATAAAAACTTATGGCAAAGACAATCATACACAAGAAAGTGAACATATAGACAAAAGACAGAGAACAAAACAGAATAATTGTATTCGATCAGAAGACAAGTAGATTTTCAAGAGTATTTTTTCCTACACATAATGCTTCTTTAATAAATATTGCAAGACTATCATAGATAATACACGGCAGATGCTAATGATCCTCCAAGATATTAAGAAATTTAAGACCACAAGTCAATGACAAAAGTCTTATGTTTTATAACGCTACTTGTACTCACAATTTCACAATTTTTACATGTACATTTACTTTTCACAGAATGTCCAGGCCCCGATGCTCTCACAATTTTGGCAAAATGAGGCCTTTACCAAAATTTAAGCAGAACATTGTACCAATGCACTGGCATAACTAGGCCTGAATTTATTGTTAGTTTTGTCTGTGTTTATATTAATTTAACTTTCTGTGGAAGTTATAAATCAGCCTTAAACCTAATGATATCACGTTGATTTGATCAACAACTTCAACTTCAACAAGTTAGAAGTGGATTTTACATGAATAACTTTGTCACACTGAAAGAACATTTCACTTTATTCCACTTTATTCACAAATAAGAGACAAAATCACACTTTACCTGCATTTGAATTCCTTTTTTGTCCTCATTTACAACAGTTATTAAAGCTCTAGCCATCTTCTCATCATTTATTTTCAGTTTCACAATGCCATGTAACTCCAAACTCTGTAAGCCTCCATCTCTACCTGCTGTTACTGAGATATCTTCCTCTATCCGTATATGAATACTGACAAGACAAAAAAATCAAATTGCAAATTTTTCTGTATCTCCTAAACAAGCTCTAGAGTGTAAACTTGAAACAACTTCAAAATATAGAAATCATGGTCTGCAAGCATTTAGATTTGCTGAAACTCCGCAATTAAGATAAAATAATGCAGACAGCAATAAAAGGGTGATTTCTTTTACCTCTCATGTTTTATGTCACTTTTCAACAGTATTTCAGTTAGGTGGTGGGCACTTTAAATTTTTATTTAACAAGAGTGCCACAGTTGCCTCGAGTCGTTCACCTGACCCTTGAACACATGTTAAATATGTGTATGACACACTGAATCATGAATGGTAAGATACTAACATCTGTGTTCTGTACAAACATATAGAACATGTCAAGTGCCCACATATGAACAAATTTGACAGATCTGATAAGCATGGTTCATCAAAACTGTTTAATGGTATTTCTTTTTTATCTATAGCCTCCCCTCAAAGGGGCCAATTGCCCCAAGTAGAACAAATTTGAGAGAGGACCCCGTCAGGATGCTACAGATGAAGTCTGGTGTAGTTCTGACCAGTAGTTTCAAAGGAGAAGATGTTTTAGTAAAAAGGTTGACAGACGCTAGACCAATCCCCTATACTTATAGCTCACCCATGAAATAAAACAAAAAAATCTTCAGATTTCGCTTAATCAGTTACACTGATAATTCAAGAAGATAAATCCAACTACCAACACATCTGAATTTAAGTTTGACACACTCCAAATAAGAAATGCTTCAAGCCTTACTCATATGTCAAGTGTATTCTACATGCACCTGAATAAAGTTACTTTTCTTCACTATTTATTTGTCGAGGTCAAGAACTTTCTGTTGTACACTTACCCTTCCTGGTTGATTGCAGGAGTTGCAACTTTTGCTAAAGCTTTATTTGTACTAGATGATACACTGGTTACCTCTGTAAATAACAACAAGAATGCATTCCAAATATGTTTAACCTTTAGCCTGTTGGCGGCATGTGATTCTGCCTTTGCTACCAGTGCAGACCAAGATCAAGCCTGCACATCCGTGCAGTCTGATCATGGTCTGCACTGTTCGCTATTCAGTCAGTAAATTTTCAGTGAACACCCATTTGATAAACAAGTGGTACTGTCCAAATTGAAAGATGGACCAGTCCATTTTAGAAATATAGGAGGGTAAAGGTTAAAATTTTCATCAAGTATCTTGTTACCAAGAACTCAACCCCCATCCATGTATCTTGACTTAACTTTCTTTGTTTTACAACACTTCATTGAATTAATACAAAAAGAACAGCAGTAGGAGACAAATAGCCTTCAACAATCAAAATATAAAAATTGTAACATGACTCCTTATACAAATTGCTGATCTATAGTTTGTGCTGTTGACTGGTCAATAGTTAACACAAATTTGCTGGGCTAAACAAAACAACTTATCAAATTAACCTCTAATTCATCAGACCTCAGGCAATAGTTTTAGCCAACAAAACTCATTGATATCCTCTCAAGTATTACAAACTCAATCAACAAAAGTGAGCAAAATAAGAACTTACTTTCTCCTTCTGACATGAGCTGTCCTACAAATGAATCAACATCTTTCTTTTTGCTTCTCAAGTCCATTGCCTTCCCTTTACCTGATGGTCGACTGCAATGAAATAGGTCTTTTATTAAAAAAAGTTCAATCATTGTGTGTAAAACAAACCTAATTAATACCCCCGCCAGACACCGCTCTGATACAGGGAAATTAAATGTTGTGATCATGACCTTTGACTTTCAAGCATGACCTTGACCTTGGACCTAGTCACCTGGGTTGTACACTGTAAAGCCTGAACGTCATCTTGATGAGGTTACCAACTGATTCTAGTTTTATGGAAAATTTTCAAGTGGTCAAGAAGATACGAAGCGGACACATTTAAGTTATTCATTCTCTTGGACCTAACAATAACCTGACTGTCAATTGGATGACATTAACAACTGATGCTATAGTGGACGCAACTTGACCCCGATGGTTGACCTTTGCATTATAATACATAATGTAGCCTGGCTCTCTGGCTGCATGGTTATTTTTATATAAATACTGGAAACATCTTATAAGAAAATTTTACGCCTGTAAAACAGCACAATTTTATCTGATGGCTGAACCATAAAGCCTGGTGAAAGTTGGCCAATATAACCCTAGAATAACCCTGTAAACTGTTAACTAATGAGAACCCTATCAATTCTGAGGCAATTAACTATCAAATGTAATGAAAAGTTCTCCTTACCAATTTGATAAGGGTCATTTGAGATCAGATGTTGTTATTTTCTAGAAGAGTATGATACTGAGCCCATTCACGATTCAACAGTTTACTAGTTAATGTAAGTGTGAAATATTGTATGTAGATAATTATTTGGAGGTAACATTAACTCAGGATCTTTTTTATTATAAATTTTTAAGTTTTATTAAATGTTAAATATGAAAACTCTAACTACAGAAAGTGTTTGCTGTTGTGGTAAAATTAACCCTTACATCAAAAAAGTTCAAGTGTATTTTATGTAGAGAAATGAAAGAAAACAGAAGAGAAAGACAGTGCTTGTTTCATGGTCAAGAAAAAAACAGACTTGTACTGGTACATAATTGAGCGATTTTTGGGTTATTAATGAGCTAATGGCAATACACTGGCAACATAGAACAGCTGATAACAAATGACCAATACACTAGCAATAGGAGGGAATTCAGACGAACCAGTGTCAAGTCAGTGTATTTCAAGATTGATGTCAGATTTACCTGACAAAAACTGGTATCTAGTTTCTGGTATAAAACTGACAAAAACAGGGTAACAAACTGACAATATCTTGGTTACTACCATTGTATTGTCAGTGTATTACCCTATGCCATTTAGACTATTACCAGAATTGTTCAGCTACTGCCAGATATCTGACATCACTCTGGAAATACAATGACATTATATTGGTTTGTCCAAAATCTCTCCTACTCCTAGTGTATTGGTCGTTTATTATCAGCTGTTCTCTGTTGTCAGTGTATTACCATACTTTTTTCAGTTAAATGCCAGTTTTGCAGTCTGTCTATTGCAGGGCTCGAGCTAGGGAGCGACTTGAGCGAAATAGTCGCTTTGTAGCTCCCCACTTCGCTCTAATCTAACATCAAAGCGAAATTCAAGTCGCCCGATTTTTTTATTGACACACCTCCAGTTATCCGCTATCGGCCTGTTGACACTTGACTGGAATACACGAAAGCATAATTTAAGCTCCGCCTACTTCAGATTACGGAGAAGTGCAAAGGTGACACTTGTTTTGTAAACTGACTGTTGATAAACAAAGCAGTAGGGATTTATATTACATAAGCTTACACATTCTTTTTTGACCTTTAGAAAGTATCTTACCGTGACCAGCTCGAGTAATTTCCTCAAATCCACTTAATTTTACTCGTATTTTTCAAAACCCAAACTTTAGAAACATAATATTATCACTGACACTTTCTGTGAATAAAATAACCTAACTGAAATTTACGCAAATTTTTGACACCTGCCATCAGAAACTGGGTTAAACCAGTTTGACAACTGTTTCTTTTAATGTGTGCCGACACCAGCATATCAAAGAGACACCAGCAGATCAAAGAAGACGTGTATTCTTTGTGATGTCATAGTGATGTCACTGCTATTGACATGTATTTAATTCATACTGTACACTTGTTATTTAAAGTCACTGACTTAGGGGGCTTGATTTATTTTTTGCTGATATGGAATTTACTTTTTTTTTAAAATTCTTTTCATATTTAAAGGGTTTTCTTGGTTTGGGCAAGCATTGCAAGGGTGAAAAAAAACTTGAATTTGCAGTTTAAGCACATTAGATTCACAAGGTTTAAAAATGATAAGAAAACAAAATCACTGACATTTTCAGTGAATTTGTTATTTACTTTAAATTAATAAACAAAGACAGGAAATAATAAAAATAGTAACTTATATTAAGCATAATTAGTTCCTTTTTCAACTTGCATGTCATGGTTCTTAAATCTTTCCCATTTTCCCTAAAATCTCGCCACTTCTCCCTAAAATCTCTCCACTTCTCCCTAATTTTAGCTGAGGGAGAAGTGACTTCTCCCTAAAATCTTAGCCTAGCTTAAGCCCTGTATTGGCATATGTGTCTTAAACTGCGTTAATAAAGTGTACTGAAATTAAAAATATTTCATTCATGCATGATTTGATAGTGTTTTGCATATAGTGTGTTTTTAGTTACTTGTCAGCTTAATGCCAGATTATTGTATGCTGTTACCAGGTCTGGTACTACACTGATAATAAACTCAATACACACTGTGATAACTGGTGATAACAGAATAACAAGCTGGAAATTCGTTGAAAATACACTGGGAATACAATGGTAAAACACTGACAAAAAACTGGATTTAAACTGACAATGTACACAATTTTGGTAAGGGATGTACGTTGCTTCAGGTACATGAAGTGACTCAACAATAATGGTACATTGTGTGCTGTCATAATGGAAAACAAGAGCACCGCCTTGCGGGTGCTGACGCTCATCTGATTTTTTTTGTATAATAGAAATATTGTCCTACCCATGATTTTCTAAGTCTAAAAAGGGCCATCACTCTTGCAAAAAGCAGGATAGAGTTATGTTTCTTGATGTACAGTGTCCACTTATGATGGTGAAAAACTGTTGCAAGTTTTAAAGCAGTAGCTTTGATAGTTTATGAGAAAAGTTGACTTAAACATAATATTCAACCAAGAAAATGATTTTTCTAAGTCCAAAAGGGGCAATAATTATTGCAAAAAGCAGGATGGACTTATGTTGCTTGCTGTACAGGGTCAGCTTATGATGGTGAACAAGAGTTGCAAGTTTTAAAGCAATAGCTTTGATAGTTTAAGAGAAAAAGTTGACCTAAACATAAAACTTAACCAAGAAATCTGATATTTTCTAAGTCCAAAAGGGGCCATAAATCTTGCAAAAAGCAGGATGGAGTTATGTTTCTTGCTGTACAGGGTCAGCTTATGATGGTGAACAAGTGTTGCAAGTTTTAAATGAATAGCTTTGATAGTTTAGGATAAAAGCTGACCTAAACATAAAACTTAACCAAGAAAACTGATTTTCTAAGTCCAAAAGGGGCAATAATTCTTGCAAAAAGCAAGATGGAGTTATGTTTCTTGATGTACAGGGTCTGCTTATGATGGTGAACAAGTATTCCAAGTTTCAAAGCAAAAGCTTTGATAGTTTAGGAGAAAAGTTGACCTAAACATAAAACTTAACCAAGAAATCTGATATTTTCTAAGTACAAAAGGGGCCATAAATCTTGCAAAAAGCAAGATGGAGTTATGTTTCTTGCTATACAGGGTCAGCTTATGATGGTGAACAAGTATTCCAAGTTTCAAAGCAATAGCTTTGATAGTTTAGGAGAAAAGCTGACCTAAACATAAAACTTAACCAGTCAACGTCGACACCGACGCCGACAACCGCTCAAGTGATGACAATAACTCATCATTTTTTTTAAAAAAAATCAGATGAGCTAAAAATCAAATGCAAATGGGGCAATTTCAAAAGTTAAAAGTTGCCAGTTGGTCAGCAGAATAAAACATAATTTCCTTTTAAATATTCTTTTACAACATGCTCTTGGTTTGGTCTTATTTATTCATATTTTAAAACTTTCAATTATAGCTTCATCCATTTCATCATTAAAAGTGAAGTTTAAAATTATTTAATTCTTGATCTAAAGATCATAAATCCTCTGATAAATATGTAAAAGCACATTCCCGTTGTCTGATAAGCCAATACAAGCTTAGGGCAGGCCATAAATCGGTAAATTAGGTGCGGCTCATTAAATGATGGTTAGCACATGAAACCCTTAGGTAACATGTCACAGTAATAGCACTGAAAGAAATTAATGGGAATTTGTCCCACAAATTTGTGAGACACTGGTAGCAAACTTTCACCAGTCCCTATGTTCGGAGCCAGGGGCAGTAAAAAATCTCAATATAGAAACAACCTTCTGGAGTTACTTCCCTCTTAATGAAGAAAACTGATATATGTAAATAAGAACAAACATAGGGACGGGAGCCAGTCTATACATAATCAGTAGGGGTGGGTATTGCCACGAAAATTGGTATTGCGATATATTGCAATATTGTATGTGGATATTGCAATATACTGCGATATATTGTACCAGTTATTTAACAAAACATGGCGAATCATACTGTTTTTTTTTTTTCAAATTTATTCAATCAAAAATGAGTAAAATGACTAGTATCAACAACACGAGTGTTTGCTCGACCTTCTGAATAAATAAAAATACCAGTAAACAAAAGTTTTGACTAGATTATGGGGAGTATTGTCAATTTGTCATACACAAATACTATTAACTGTTGAGGTTACTTGAGTCCGACATGTTGCTGGCGCCGATTACCGGATATTCAAAAGCGAAAGTAGACTGCGTCAAAATATTATTTAGTTTATTGTGCGGCACTACATTCGGTTTACGGATACAATCATATAACACAGTTGCTCAATTCACTGATTATAAACGAGGAAAGTGGTATAGCTGTTGTATGAATAATAAATTCTAGTTGATAGAAAAATTACTAATGAGTCGCTGACAAATATGAAATTATATTTATCTAAATTTTCTTATTGATTTTATTATGTGGAATTGGGTCCGTAAAATAGCTGTAAACCAGTCTGCTACCTGCACCGGAAATGAAAGGAGAAAAATGAAAACAAAGTTGAATCGTGCTGGCAAGAAAAGGATTTTTTTGTGAATCTTCTTGGTTTACGTTAGTGTTACTTAATGTTATAAAATAACCGGTATTCGAAAATCATATCGCAATATCGTATCGTCGGTAAAAATATCGCAATAACCGGTCTACCGCGGTATATTGCCCACCCCTAATAATCAGGCACAACCTATTATTGAATTCAGGGCTAGCGCTGGAATGGGCATTTTGAGCAAAATGCTTAAAATGCTAATTTTGGCTCAAGAAAATTCAGAAATGGCTCAAACTCTAAAAAAACCCTTCTTTAAGAATTAAAACCAGTCATGTTATTTTGGACCAAAGAGTGCCAAGACAGACTGTGTCAAAACATGCAATATACAAGAGGCACCATCCACGTTCCATTAACACCATTAAGTGACAATAAACCTATGCCATTGGGGTAATTAAAAGCAACTCTCACAGTTTGTTTAGCTAAATTGGTACTGATTAATGAATATACATGGATCAAAGGTGTTGTTTGTGGCACATGCCATGACTAAAGTTCCTTGATTGAATAAAATATTGAGCCATCTTTTATAAACTCATCAAAAGACAAGATTAAAGAATGTTGAAAGGTATGTGTGTTTGAACTTTATTGTTCAAAAAAGTTTAATTAAATAAAATTATTTCAAATGAGTAATTCATTATTGATGCCAATAAGTATATAATAAAATGTTTTTAAATTAATTTCTTGCTTGTCATTGTAGCTGAAAAATGTAGTTCTGAATCAGGTAGTTTACCTCCTGCATGGAAAGCAAAATCTGTGAAAAGTGAAATTAAACCCTAAATCCAGCTATAAAATGGAAAAATAGACTTTCCTTGGTTGCTTGTGGATTACTTGTAAGTTTGTGTGATTTATTTCAAAACTAATAAATAAAAACATTGCTTAAGAGTTGTCCCAGCAGTTACATGTATATAATATATTATTAATTTATTGAGAAATGATATAAATTATGGTTAAAAATAAATTTATCCTTGATGCCCTGTGAAGCCCTGTCATGGACACACGAATGGACGTGCAAGCCTATATTGCTAATTTATTGAGAAATGATATAAATTATGGTTAAAAAGAAATTTATCCTTGATGCCCTGTGAAGCCCTGTCATGGACACACGAATGGACGTGCAAGCCTATATTGCTAATTTATTGATAAATGATATAAATTATGGTTAAAAATAAATTTATCCTTGATGCCCTGTTTTGCTTATTATTACACAAGGACAGACCATTCAGTTATGAAGCATTTAGTATGATTTAATATTTATGAATAAATGTGTTTTCTGCTGCAATCTAAGCATTTGAAATACCTTAAAGCCTGAAAGCTTCAGGGGGCAAAGCCCCCTGTGAACCCCACCAAAACCCTATCATGGACACGCGGATGGGCATGCGATCCGCGGCGTAAAAATTTGGCTCAAACTTTTTTCAACCCAGCGCTAGCCCTGAATATACACGGCTAACCTAAGCATCCTTGATTTCTATAATGAAATAATCGATATGAATAATCAGCCTAAGGTCAACCATCGCGGTCAAGTTGCGACTACTATAACTTTAGGAAATTCATGCTTGTGGTTTAGAAGATACGGAGCAGACACGAATATTTGTAATTTGATCTAGAAGTGTGACCCGGTACTTTGATCTAGTGACCTGGGTTGTGTACTTCGCATGTTGTCTTGATGCGGCTAACAGCTGATACTAGTTCTATGAAAATCTTTCCACAGGTTAGGAAGATAAGGCAGGGGCAGAAAGTTAGAACTATTTGACCTGTAATGTGACCTTGAACTTGGATTTAGTTACCTTGGTTGTGCACCCTGCATGTCATCTTGACTAGGTTAACAAATGATGCTAGTTTTAAGAAAATCTTCCCAGTGGTCAGTCAGGGTTGTAACTGTTTCATGTTATCGCAGTTTATAACCCATCTGATTTATTTATTTATTTTGTTAGGTTTAACGTCGCACTGAAACAATCTTAGGTCATATGGCGACTTTCCAGCTTTAATGGTGGAGGAAGACCCCAGGTGCCCCTCCGTGCACTATTTCATCACGAGCGGGCACCTGGGTAGAACCACCGACCTTCCGTAAGCCAGCTGGATGGCTTCCTAACGTGAAGAATTCTATGCCCCAAATGAGGTTTCGAACCCACATCGATGAGGGGCAAATGGTTTGAAGTCAACGACTCTAACCACTCGGCCACGGAGGCCCCCTAATAACCCATCTGAGTTATTGCTTAAACTTTCATAACTTGTTTCAGTTATCATAAAATATTACAAAGCCCTCCTGTGCCAATTCCTCATTATGAATGAGACTAATGCAATTATTTCTTGAATCCTTGACCTTTCATCTTTCCAGCTATGCAGTAAAATTTTTTACGCAAGGCTGATAAAGTTTTACGCAAACGTTTTAAAGCTATAAAACTCTTTAATATCCCATTATGCTTTTCAGGTCATGCTCAGACTAAAAGAGAATTTGATTAACCACAGTTTGCTACTAATTTCATTTTAAAGGTCACTTTGTGAGAACTGCAAAAAGACTTTTTTTGAATAACTTACCTGAGTTAACAAGCATTTTATAACTAATACAGGTTATAAAATGCTTGAAAAAGTAACTGAAATAGGTTACATAACTTAAAACAGTTACACCCCTGACTGGTGGTTAAGAAGATATGCAGCAGACAGGAAGTTGAGCTATTTGACTTTTCACTGCCAAATGTGACCTTTCCTTGGATCTAGTGACCTGGGTTGTGTGCTCTGCACATTGCCTTGGTGAGGTTAACATATGATGTTGGTTTTATGAAATTATACCTTGGTGCTTGGTATGATGATTTTGTAGGTTCTACAGGAGTGGTATCAATGACAGTTGTTGTATCACCTCTATTAAACGAGGAGCTGCCAAACCCACCACCACCAAACCCAGACGGGGCCCGCCCACTTTTCTCCGCTTCTTGTCTCTGTCTTTGTAATTCCCTTGCCCGTTTTTTCATCTGGTCCTTCGCTTCTTTTTCTTGTGTCTATAATTTAAGAAGCTTACATAAACATTTAATCTGAAGAAACGACTTAGTATGGTACATGCAAGCTATCCATACATTCTTACAGACTTGGCTGACAGTACTAATTTGATATATATGTATGAACTAGAGCTGCTTTTGAGAAAAGCGCATGTCTCCCACAACTGCCTAATCATCTAAATAGTAAGTCAGTCTTTATATACTGTTTACTCACTACAAATAGAACCTTTGAAGAGTAAAAAGGCTGATTTTGGGTAATTCAAGGGCCATTATTCTAAAGTGACTGGGGCAATTTGGCTAGTTACTGCACTTGGACTAGGAATTATGAGCAAAAACATTTGGTTCAAGTTTGGTAAAGATCTGATGAGAACTGTTCGACTTATAGAGCACGGACAAGAGTAAAAAAAGCTGATTTTCGGTAATTCAAGGGCCATCATTCAAAAGTGCCTGGGTGGATTTGGCTAGTTATCGAACTTGGCTGAGAACTTATGGTCAAATACATTTTGTTCAAGTTTGGTGAAGATCGGATGAGAAATGTTCGACTTAGAGCGCGGACAAGAGTAAAAAGGCCAATTTTCAGTAATTCAAGGGCCATAATTCCGAAGTGCCTGTGCCGATTTGGCTAGTTATCGAACTTGGCCGAGGACTTATGGTCAAACACATTTTATTCAAGTTTGGTGAAGATCGGATGAGAAATGTTCGACTTAGAGCGCTGACAAGATTTGTGACAGACAGACACACACAGGAGTAAATCAATATGTCTCCCACACCACTGTGTGGTGGGAGACATAAATATATAATCTAACTGTTATAAGAAAGCTTTTGGAACTTTATTCATTGTGAATGTACACTGTAGACAGCACTGCAGAATTAACTGACCTAAATATCAATTCTAGTCATACTTGACGGGCTGGTATTATGAAAGGATTCTTATATAAAAAGCAATGAAAAAGACCAAAGCCTTCGAATCCCATCGAGGCTTTTTTACCTTGCTTTCTGTGCGAGCAAATCCAAATGAACTGGCAAGCTGAGAAGCAGCTGTTGCAATAATAAAAACCCAGAACCTCTTTGTTAATGAAAGTTATTTCCTTTTTGCATAACTAGTTGATTGTAAACCAGTGTATGTACTTCGCAGATATTTCAGACTCAGTTATTTTGAATGTTACCATAAAATATTGAAATATTTTCCCCAAGGCTAAAATGTTGCCTTTCCTCAAGACTAAAATTTCGCCATCACTAAAGCTGGAATTAGTTAGCGAGGAGACTTTTCATGACGTATGGCCAACTTAGGAACTATATTGTTCCGACTATTAATATCAACAACAGCACTTTTGGAAGTATTCATATTCGTGAATACAGTCAGTTTGTAAAAATAAAATTATAACTCCCTCATGTTTCAACAGCAAACATTTTAATACCGGTTAACTTTAAGCGTATAATTTATCCTGATTAGTTATGTGAACTGCACACTCGTTAAAGAAATCTGAATCTGATATTTTCTTTTTAACAAAACACATCTGAAAGCCCAACATAAAATTTGTTTGTTCAGTCTGAAGTCACACCAACACAAATTCAATCCCATGGAAACTTGCTAATTTTAGCATTATTTAGGCATGGACTGACAACAGTGTCAAACTACAGATATTTACCTTGACTGTTTCATCACATAAAAAAATCCACATCCCTAGCAGGGTAGGTAAGGGGAAACTGATTTTAAAGCAGTGATAGTATCATTTGGTCACCGAGGCTTCCCCAAAATAGAACCACCCTGAAATGTCTCAAAATTACCTGTCTGACAGCAAGGAACACCTTCTCCTCATGTGAGTCCATTTCAGTGAATGTTCTGATCTGTGCCAAGTTCACATTTTCTCTGTACCCTAATGCCACTATTTCATCAAAGGCAAATATTAACTGGAAAGCCTGATCCACTATGTCTGATTCCTCCAAGTTTCTGCAATATTCTGGTATCTGCAAATAAATTGCTTTCCGATTAGTTTGCTTCAATCCTTTTATCTGGATTTAAAACAATGTTTTAACCACATGTCAGTTACACAACAGCTGCCAAATTAAGTGGATACTGTATCAGTACTGACTGGCATTTTGGCAAGTAACTGACAGCTTCCCCCATATGAACCAGAGGCAGATAAGAAATTACTTCATACTCATTTTGTCAAAGTTACTATTAAAATGTAGACAAATTCAAAATGATCAATCTGAAAGCTAAAAGTATATCCATTGAAGAGCAAAATTCTGGAAAATGGGGTGAATGCAGAGCTTCAGGTAAGATTTTTGGTCAAAGTGTATTCTACCTTCTGTGTTTAAAGCGTATTTACCCCCATGACTTTTATCTGACTGTATTTTAAAATTGAATTATTCAAAAGGGTATTGCAGATTTCTCTTTACTCTATTATCATTTAATCCAAATAAAACCCCCAAGTGCACAACTTCACACGCTGAAAAACATTCCTATTAAATGTCATTACTCCAGGTCAAATACTTCACTATGTATGTAACACAAACTTGTAAGTCCTTAATGCAAATTTTTGACAAGTCATGAGCCATTACTCTGTCTTGCTGAGCTAATCCCAAATAAAACCATTAGTAAACTCCTTCACATGCTGAATAACAATCCTATGTTTCATGATTCTAGGTCAAAAAACAAAATTGTGCATACCACTCTAGCAAACAGTCTCAGTGTTTCCAGATCTTCCAGGATATTGCTGGCTTTTGTGGTTATGAGAAGCATGTATAGTTTTTCTAGAGGCTGGTAAACATAGCGAACACTCTCTGTTTCCACAAATGTGTGCTGTTTACCAGTGTTCATCAGCTTGGGAAAAGCAGCCAACAGACCTTCAATTCTTGATCTGTTCATTTCAACAAACTGACGGGAAATTATGGCTGAAAAATAAAACCAAAACTCAAAACACAAAATCAAATCTCAAAACTGAATTCTTATACTTTTTATTTCTAAAATCAATTCAATCAAATTCTTTGTAGATACAATGCTTAACTGCTTATAAATGAGTTTTTTTGAAATATGGGCAATTTTTTCAAGAATTATTTTTCTGCAAAGGTATCATCTACTTGAAGAAGTACAAGTAGTTCTGTTAAACTTGCAAAACAAAAATCTTTATTATGCCCAAATATATTAAATAATAAATAACCCTTATTGCTAGTCAAGAACAACTGTTTGCATCTGGTTACATACCTTTCCCGCCTTTGTTACAAACAGCTGCCGCAAGCAGCACCTGAAAGTACATTAGAAAAAAGTCACAAATACTGGTAGGCACTGATATTTATAACTGACCGAATTGGTGAGCTAAATGCACATTTATTCACACTTTCACAGTACTGATTTAACTAATCTTAGATCATAAAAATGTTGAATAATTTAAGCCAGCAGTAAGTTTTTCCAATATTACAACAATTATCAATTTTGCCCAAAATTTAATGTTTCTTTCGAGTCATTTTTTCAGCACAATTTTTTTAAATCCACCACCAGTGAAAGTTACTTTGTACAGTTGCGTTACTGTAAAGATTGATTCTCAAGCGGGCCCTTTTCTTCGAGCTCGCTAATACAATAATTGTATTGAAAAATACTTAGTTTGTTGCACAAGAGCTTTGAAGCTCATGTTATACTACTGTCTGCAGATCAAACTGCCCTTTCGCCTTTTCTTAAATCGATAGACTTGTACCTTTACGTCACAAAAGCAGCGATACTGAAGCTATTTTTGGATCTCGTCTATACAGGTAACTCCGCCTATCCGATACGAGTAAAAATACTGTATGAACTTGTTTACATTGGTTGCATCATTGAGAAATGATGACTTAAATACTCATAAATACTGTTGGAACGGGTGTTTAAACGGATTGTAACAGATGTACCAGATCTAATCTTCATTTAGAATTTAAATGAATCTTGCCACAATGCACACTACATTTAGGTAGTGTGGATATGAAAAAAAACACCCTCTTATACATTACAGGCCTTTTTCTGTCTAAATTTCAGTACCTTTTGCTGCAGAAATTTTCTTTTAAATAATGTACCTAGTGTTTAGTTTTCATTATAATTAAAAAAAGTGCCTGACTCGAGTTGTTGGATTCGCTCATCATTGATTGAAGGGCATAAGTTTGAATCCCGGAACAGACCATGCCTCTTTAGTTGAAAAAAGTCGGCAATTTCTTATGGAATATGTGAGTCTTAGTCTAACTAATCTGACGCGATCCTTGGAAACAGTTATTTTCTCCACTCGAAAGAAATGGTCATCGCCAGATTTGGGTTTAAACGTCGATTTTGTTGCGAATATGAGATAAATTCAAATAAAACTTATATGTATCAAAAGGTAGTCCAAATAATTGTACTCAAAGAGTTGAATATCGTTTATTTTTTGACCGGTCGATATCCCCTTTAGGTAGACAGTGTAAAATGTCAAAATGTAAAATCAGTTTTCCCGAGGTCTCATTATTTAGACTCATCAAAAGGGAGATCTCAATTCCTCTTTACATGACGGTGTGCTGTTATTTATCCTCAATTATTTTGGTCCTTTTAGAGAGACTGTCACAAATATAAAACAAACTTAACATCGAATTATTTTGACTTATGTGAGTTTATAACTTGTTCTTTCAATGTTGGGTGGTTAAAACCGCCCCCGGTTTTAACCAGCAGTTTTAACCGGTTAAAACCGCCCCGGTCAATACTCCCTGAAGTGGTCAATACCGGTCAATACTGGTCGATTGGTCAATACTGGTCAATTAGTCAATACTGACTGTTGAGATATTTTGCAAAGTTTATGAACAATTAAATAATGACTGTTTAAGAACATCTGGGGCTTGATTATGGTAAATGCAGGCATTAGTATTTAGTTAAAGCAACCAAATCATTACTCCCAAATTGGTCAGAAGTGGTTGATTGGTCAATACTGATTGATACTGGTTATTAAACATTTTCTGTTAGATTAGATTACAAAGATATATAGTTTTGCTGAACTTCATTTGTAGAAAGTATTTCATAAACTGTAGCAGTAAGTGTTTGATTCACAAGAGAAAAATCTAATGATTTTTTTTATACTGGTATAAATAATTTAATGAAAAACTGCTGCAAAACACCTGGACCCTTTCATGGAAGTGGTTTAATTGTGTTTTGATAGCAATTGTCACTTTGCCTAATTGACACCATGTCTTACAATATACAATAGATGTTGCAGACCTGTCTATCTAGACACTAATTAGCTGTCAAGATCAGTAATCCCACTGTATTATTGAGATGCTTGAACATGGTAAAATAAGTCATGCAATCAAAGTATTCAACTGACCAATATTGACCACTATATGTATTAATCAGGGATATTGTGTAGAACCAAAATTTGAATTGACCAGTACTGTCCGTTTCAATGAGTGTAATTTATATTAATAAAATCTTTAATTAATTTAAAATAAAGGCTTCTGTAAGAAGATAAAAGCATTGAATAAACTAGTATTGACCACTGACCAGTCTAAGTATATTGTCCAAAACTGAGCCTGACCAGGACACATTGCCACAGACCAAAACTGAATTGACCAGTATTGACCACTATACTTTTTAATGAACAAAATTTTATATTATTCAAATTGCTTTATTATTTTTATATTACTATCACAGCCTGTGCCAATCTGTGAATGTGCATTATGATAAAGTGTTGAATAAACCAGTATTGACCACCCAAGAGTGACCATAGTATTGAATCGACCAGTATTGACCAGTATTGACCGGTTTTAACCAGTATTGACCGCTGGCCCGGTCAATACTCATATTAACCGGCTTTTTGCCAACCTTGTGTTCTTTCCATGTACGAGGACAATAAAGGCTTATCAACTGCCCGTGTGTAAATAACTGAAATAGTGTTTTAACGACTTCAAACAAATAGTAGATAAATTCGCATTCACGTAAACCCCATCAAAAAAAATAAATCTAGATCTATAATGGAGTTAGATTTGCGATAGTTAAGCTATGGAAGACGCTGCAAAAGTTTGGATATCAAATAATATTATATGGATATGACAATTTGATCTACAAGTGTTACATAGCTTGAAGGTTCAATGATACCTTTCCTGTAAAACCTTGTATACCTTGCGTGGTTGGAAATTTCGTCGATAATAATTGTCATAACAAACAAAAAAACGCTGTTTTCATTTGAACGTAGTTGAAATATTCTATATTCTACTTTTAAAACATATCTATTATCACCTTATTGCACTCGAAATACAATGTATGCAAGTACGGCGATACTTCAAAGGTAGAGTCAGAGCGCATGCTTTGTGTGACGTCAAGATAAGGAAAAAAAGTTTCACGACAAGGTGAATGAATAATTTATTGCTGGGAGGCGGGGTTAACCTGTCAGGGTTACTCCAAAAATAGCTTCAGCTTCACAGTTTTTGTGACGTAAACGTGCAACTCTATCAATTTGAAAAATGTTGAAGGGGCAATTTGAACTGCAAACAGTAGTATGTCAGTTACATGCGATGTGAAATAGTGCCTGTCTAAGACTTCTAAGAGGAAGATAGATAAGATAAATTTTATTTTAAGTCAGCAAGACGGAGAAACAATACAACATAAGCGACAGGCGCTTTTTAACCGACTATAACAGCCTCTGTTGCGTTCATCATTACACGTTCATAAAACACAATCCTCGATTCATCAAGAAAACAAATATTACATACAGCAACCACAATTAAGCTTGTCAGAAGATCTCTATCTCTCAATGAAATGGTCAAATCTTGCTAAATTCTGTCTGTTTACATACCCCACCCACAAAATTTCAACAATAATTAGAATATATGTGCAAGAATAACTGGAAGTATGCTTTAATTATACATGTATTTGACTTGAGATGATTACCTTAACGAAAACCCTTAGCAGGGCATTAAATTATCTTACCATCTTCGTGTCAATTTATTGAAAACTGAAAGAAATTTGCCAACTCCTGATATTTTTGCCGACACTTCGCGAGCCACGTCAAGTAGGTCTATTAGTGCGCCGCTTCAAGTTTACACTTCTGGTAGCAGTCTGTGTAATATCTTTCTAATTGTATGTAAATTAATTTTCTGTTTAAAGAAGAACAATATGCTTTCATAAAAATGCATAAAATAGGAGATAATTAAAACGTTTAATGGAACTATTTTCTCTATTAACCGGAAATGGTTTTCGAGTCCACCGTGTTCCGGAAGTACAAGTTGTTTTACAAGTTGTTGTTGTTAGATATAGGCTAAAACATATTTTACACCGTACCACAACGCTTTGTTTAGAACTTAACACTAGTCTTAGTAGTCTAAATAATGAGACCTCGGGCAGACCGATTTTAAATTTTGATATTTTACGTTGTCTACCTAGAGGTAGGCGGATATCGACAAGTCAAAATAATATAACGATATTCAACTCTCGAGTACAATTAGTTGGACTAAACTTAACACATAACCAGAAGGTAAGGTACGGGGCTCCAACTGTTAACAAAACGGCTCGCTTCAGGTAAGATTTTTGGAAGTTACTTTGCTAATACTCGATGGAATTAAAAATCAAATACTCGATGCTGGTAAGAAGCCAGATTAATGTGGTACTTTTTGCAAAAAGTGCAACGACGTCACAAAATGTTGTGTTAAGACACGGAGCATTTCTTCTTCTACTTCTTCTACGGGGTTACTCCCAACAATTGTTTACTGATTATAACTGGGAGGTCGGGGACAATCTATCAAAATAGCCAGTGGTACATGATGAAAACATAAAATGTAAGACTGCTACATACAATGGTAAAAATAAAAACGACATGATGGATTTAATTAGTGGATGACAGTGAAGCTTGCTAGGTTTTCACTGGCCTTGATGTTGTAAGGCAAATTGTTCCAGTGACGAACAGTCCTGGGAAAGAAAGAGTTCATATGGTATTGTGTTCGCGAAAAAGGAATAAGGTAGTTGTGATTTCTTGCCTGAGTTATGGTCTACAAATACTAGGTTATTACTGATTTTATACATCATGATTAATGAAGCTTTTGTTCTTCTTTGTTCTAGTGTTTGCCATTTGAGAGCTTCTAGCATAGATGTGACACTGCTAAATTGGGAATAATCGTTTAATTAAAACATATCTAGCTTCAGCCCTTTGCACCCGTTCAATTTCATATGTTAAGGTTTTCTGCCATGGATGCAAAATTGTACTACAATACTCTAATTAAGGCCTGACATAAGTTTTGTAGGCTGTTTCTTTAAGATTTTGATCATTGCTCAGAACATTTCTTTTTATAAATTTAAGGGTGTTTCTTGCTTTACTTAAGAATGGTCTAAATGATTTGCAAATTATCATCAGGCTACAATTTGCTTCTTTCTAAGCAGTCCACCCAATTTTAGACAAATGAGCGACTTTTTCCAGGATAACATCAGTGCTTCTCGCCATGACTTGCTAAAAACAAAAGCGCTATGGACCGGAGCACTTCTAGGAGATGCTCTGGCGCGGAGTAATTTTTCAACACTTCACATTTTTTGAAGATTTGTCTCGTTTTTACCTACTTTATTTCTTTACCAGTTTTCAAAGTCATGTGAGTTTACGAACTATAAGAAGTATTATGTCTGTTTTTTTCATATTCAGGGTTATTTTACGATGAGCAGCCGAAGGTCGTCAAAAATACACAAATGTACCACTTAATTCCTATGACGCCGCAAACAGATGATTCAAAACTTAATAGTTTTATCATATTTTATTGCATATTTTCATTTCAACATTTATACATAGCATTCAAAATAAGTAATCATATATTGACATGAAAAACTGCAAATGGGTTGGACTTTAAGATAGGTCAACACGATAGACAGTCCTCCCCGCTTCCTCAACATCATGTAGATTAATCCACCTTCAAGTGAAAGATAGATAAATAGGGGATATTACATGAGTGTCTTTTCATATTGAATTTATTAAACGAGTTGAATAAAATAATAAAATGCGAGGCTCTGCCGAGCATTTTATCAATTTTATTCATCGGTTTTAATAAATTCCATGTGGAAAGTCACAAATGTGATATTCGTTTTATCACGTGTTAGCTTTTTCTGCTGAAACATAAAAAAAATCTACTTTCTTTAATATAATTTTTATGTAATGGCTTTATTTCACTCCCACGACGTCAAACATGTGATAAAAGAGCAAAAGGGGAAACAGTTGTTTGAGTTATGGATGAAAGCGGAAAATATTGTTTTGTGCTGCGCTGTTCTAAACCAAAGTTCGACCGACTGACCTCAACCACTCGACCTCATGCAAATGCGTTTTCTTTTTAGTAGGAGAGCTTAACATGGGACATAGGAAACAAACAAATATTAGACTGGTTCAAATCGACCTGTATTCTTTATATATGTTTGTACTTCATTAAATATGGTTTGATTTTCTGTGTCATTCAAGTTAACTGCACTACTGAATTATTCAAATTGCTACACATATTTCTAATTCTTACATGATGAATTGTAAAAAATCTATCGCCGTGTAAGAAAAAATCTGGTAGCTCGGGTGGTTTAAACAGTGTTTTTTTAGATTTGTTTAAATGATGACAGAGTTTGTGAATCGCGAATATTATTCTAAAGTTCGTTCCATAGCGCGAGAGATGGTGGACTAATAGATCTGGGGTACATTTCTGTGCGTTCTTGAGTTATACGGGTTAGTCTCTCCAACTGAACTGGAGAATGAAACTTAATAAAGCAAACATGTTGCCAAGTATATACACGATGAAATTTTAAGACCTTTTGAATATATTGTCAAAAGATCTGTAACAGAAAGTTTAACAGTCGCACTTAAACATTTTTTTTTCAGATTTACGACAGAAGTCATTAAAAAGTGCTCAAAAATGTTATCGAAATTCAACAAAAAGAATGCACGATTCGCTGCCGTCTGTAAGTCCTGTAAAATGGAAGCAACGTGAACTTAGCTCAAAGAAAAAATAAATATGTCACATTCTAGTCCATTCCTGTTCCTCGAACAAACAGTTACCATGTTCACCAGATAAATCCTCTCGAAATACAAGGGACTTTCTTTTCAGTGTTTCCACTGAGAAGCAAAACAACAACTTTAATGATATCTTGAACTATGACCCGTATATCGCATGGCACTGCTACAAAGTTAAATGGTTGACAGTATTTATAATATATAAAAAAACCTCCCAGTCAAATGAAGGAAAATGATTCGGAGTTATGTTGAATTTCTTTCAGTAATAACACGGAAATTTCCTGTGGAAATAGCTTTTCTACCTTCTTCAGACGTTGTGTGGCGGAATGGTTTACAGAACAAAAGGAACAAAAGTGGCATGCATTTTGCTTTTAAGTCCAAAAAACTGTTCTACTAGTTAGACACTACAATCATTTATCGGTGTTTCAAGAACAATAGTCAGCTAATTGAAAATGACTTGTTTCTTTAAATTAGACATAAACCTACTGATTATCAAGTTTTTCAACTGAGATAGGATTGCAAGATGTATGCATGTTATAGCGACAGCTTATATCTATATTGTTAATATATGTATAAGAAACCATATTTAAAAATACAAGCTATCAGAAATAAGCAAATGAAGAAAGTTTCGAAATATTTTATCTAGAAATGTTTTCTTTTGTAAAAATCAGCCTAAATCCGAATATTTTATTGCCCGTCAACGACAATGACCAATTTCTGTTTCATTCTGCGTCAAGTTTTACTTGGGTAATTTGCTGTTTGCCAGTGTATATTCAAAACTCAAAACGAACTGAAAACAGGTCAACTTGTTCCAAAGCTTCAATATTGTTCCATAGCGCTGAACTACGAAATTGAACCTTGGCTTCTTTTCGAACTTCGGCAGCAAAACTTCGGCTACTAATCCCTTCCTTCTGCCGAACAGCGGCCCGAACATCAGCCCGAACATCGACTTTTAATACAAAATTTCTTACAACTATTTTATACGTCATTTAGATATAAGAAACTCATCTAGTGACGCACAAGGCTAAAACGAGTATAAAGGTAAGTCTGCAACACATTGGGAACACTGTACAAATAAGATAATTATGGAAACAAGTTTCGAACAGGTACAGCCCCGTTCCAAACTCAACCTTTCCTAAACCGAAACACACAGCACGCGGACGTGCACACGACCAGCCCAAACACACACACAGACAAAGCAAACAGACGAGGACTAAATGAACAAATACAGGAACAACGCCGAGGAAAGCTTTCGAACGGTCAGTGGCAAAATATAAACACCAATGGAAAGCTTAAACCGGTTTATAGCACACCTAACCGCACTCTGAAAGCTAGGTAATTTGATCGGCCTCTGTTCGTTTTCGCCGCAATGCATAATCAACATATAGCTTGATACAACTCCTCATACATTCAACAATGTAGTTAGTATACTTTTCTATATTTTCTATATTTCGATATGTTTCAAATTGACTTTATTTCCTTTATTATATTTATGAAGTTAGCAAATATCTTGATTTTCTGTCTTTAAATTGAGATCACATTCTTGACAGTCAATGTTATATCATGAATTTTAATTCTATAATTGCATGGGGGAACGGGGCGGCTCTATGGCGGTGTTGTCCGCTGACTTAAAATCACCTGTCCCTAACAGTTATGGGTTCGAAACCTCGATTTGGGTGTTGAATTCTTCATGTGAGGAAGTCATCCAGCTGACTCACGAAAGGCAGGTTATGCTGCCGCCCACACATGGAATAATGTTAGAGGGCACCTGGGGTCTTCCTCCAACACGAAAAGCTGGAAAAGGCGTCATATATCATATGACCTATACTCTGTCGGTATTTCTCTGTATCCAACGGAAACGAAACATATATATTGATAATGTCATATAAATATCTTCCAATTCTGTGTCTTTTTCCGAAATTCAAAAAGAGTTATATAAACATGTAGCTATAGTAAGAATGAATTATTACAAAATTTACAAGACTTACAAAGCGAAAGTATTGTATGCCTAACTGGTATTTTAAATAAACTGATAGTTACACTTATTTAAACTGATGATACGATCAGATTGAAAACGTGCAAAAAACATCACAAATTATCTACAGAACATTGTTCAGCTATTGTTTTACAATTTTATGTCGCATAACGTCATTTAATACTTCTTTTTTTTTAAACATTAGGGACTGCAGTTATGGAACATTACATGTGAGTAACAGTTGTCTTGTTTTCCGTTTTCAGGAGAGAAACTGAGACCGCTTGTCGATGGGAAGTCTAGAAAACCCCGATGCTTTGGCCGGATGTCCACATATTCCTTACCGGTGCTATATGAAGCCAGCAGCAAAGCATGGATGTTGACTCCGCTAATGGAAGACTGGTTGAAAGAACTGGACAGAAAAATGCGTGCTCAGAATCGCAAGATTTTACTACTGTTGGACAATGCTCCTGTCCATCCTAAGGTCACATTGGAGGTAAAATGTCACTCAATTTAATTTGAAATTGATTTGAAAACATTTAACTCTCTACGTAAATCTGCTGTCTTTAGGTGTTTTAATAAAGACCCACTGAGGTCTAGGGTTAATGCTTAACAATTTATCACCGGCCACATATGAAAGGGATGATTAACAAAACATGTGATGCTTAATAAATCCTGAATGAAGAGGATTCTTTGAAAGCACCGAAAACCAAACAAGCAGTGAAAAATGCACAGTGTTTGATGGAGTCTGTTCATGAGCCTCAATTAAAAATGTAACATTGTTATTTCTGTTAAAGGCCAAAAAAAAAAATCACAAGTTTTTTATTCTTTCAGAATTTGAAGCTGCAATTCTTCCCTGCCAACACCACCTCAGCACTACAGCCCATGGATGCTGGCATCATCCAAGCCGTCAAGCCTAAGTACCGACAACGCCAACTCCAACATGTTCTTCTGGAAGTGGAAAAGCAACCAACAAAACTTGGGCCAGAGATTTTTAGAGATATCACGATACTGTAGGCCATCTATTGGATCAACGCTGCATGGCAGGAGGTGAATACAGATACCATACAGAAGTGCATCGCCAATTGTGGCTTTACTGAGGCAAGCGTTAGTGATATTGGTGTAGTTAGTGGCAGTGAATGGGACACTGAGTTTGATATTGAAGATGACTACCCGCTTGCAGTACTGAAACTCTCATCAGAACTCTTTGGGTCAGAGTTTAAAGAGCTTCTTGACATTGACAATCAGCTCTCAACGTGTGCTAATAACTTACAAGATTGGGACAGGCCTGCTACTGAGATTCTCAGGGATTTGAGTGATTGTAGAGCTGATGAATGTGAAAGTGACAACGAACAAGAGGATGTTCCAGCCGAGTCGAGTGTCAGTGCAACTGATGTTGCTCAATATCTTGAAAAGATCAGACAATATGCATTGTGTAAAAATCAGCCTGCTATGTTAGATAAGGTTATGGACTTAGAGGATTTATTTACGCGGCTGAAAGTAGAGATGACAGACAAACAAAGATAAGTGACTTCTTTAAGAAATAAAATGTGAGCTAAGCATAAAGACAGAAATCAGTTGTGTTCATTATTCAGTGTTAAAAGGCAAAAGAGAGTTTAAATTTGAATAATGTACATGTTTTATGATATGGATCTTTATTGACATACATGTAGAGTAAATTGATGAAACTGTTTTTATGTATTTTTTTTCTGATCGCCACATAATCTGCTGCTGCTGCTGATGATGATGATGATAATGATGATGATGATGGTGATCACCACTTGTACATGTATGAGTTGTAACATGATATTGACTGTCCAATGTCTACTTCTGTACAAGTAAGGAAAACCACACTATTTATTCAAAATCTCCAAAATCGCGCCTCTGTTACTGACCCTCCGATCAGAGGTCAGCTGCCTTAAGCATCCAAATTGGCTGCTTCCCTAGGGTGACTGCTTAAGACAGTTTGGACTGTAGTAACATTACTTGTATAATGCATGTTTCAAAATAGTTTTAGTTTGCAGAAGAAGAACTGTTGTTCAATTAAAACGTCACATTTAAACCATCATTAATATATTCATTACAAAGATTCTAATGATATTGTCCAAATACAATGGTAACATTATTAAAAAACGATGTTATGAGAAAAACACAATGTTCGACAAATATGTACATATATCTTGTTACTAACATAGTCAATAACTTGGCAGTAATTTGTTTCAAATATGTTTTTCTAAAGTGAAATTGTACCGTAACAAGTGTAATGTTTGTAACTAACCGATCTCTTCATCCAAAATGTGGTAACATTTCACACAATACTGTTTACTTAGTAATGAATTCATTGAAAATAATTGTTTTTACCAAATATATAAGATTCTCATGATGACATCAACTATGGAAGGGGATATCCGCCACTTCACACATTATAGTAGTTGCATGATATTTCAATATGCCAATTCATCTCCCATGTTGCTGTTTAAAAGTGTATTATCCCTATTAATATGTAAATTGTGATATTTTAATTATAGCACTACTTTTAATGTTGTAACAAATGAAAATTAAAATGATTTTTATAATTCAGTCATAAGAATTCATATGCAAATATTTTAATAGTTATTAAGTATTCTTTTTGATAACTATGCCATCAATATGAAAACCGTTCAGTCAAAATTAATTTAAAGATATGCAATTATTTTAATTCTTAGTAAGAATTTATTTTGCTTACTTTGTCATTTAAACTTCTTCTCACCCCTAGAGTCCGGGTGTCGGATATGTCCCTGATATAGAATTTTTGAAATCGAAATTAAAGTATCAAAACCTACATTTTTCTCGAAGGGTTTGACATTTTAGCTAGATATTATTAAACGCTACGCAATAAAAGACATTCAGAATCCCCTGGTTGGGTCAGACCAGTCTGTAGAGGGATTCGGACCCCGGGCCTGAAATCAATTAAAAAAAAAATTTGAAATGGTCATTTTCAATCAAATATTACGACAAAAGTACTAAAGATATTTTAATAACAGTTACGTGTATTTGTAGAACTTTTCAATAACTGTTTCATAAAGGTAAAGCACAAGGTTTAAACCCGATCCTAAGGGTTGCCCGGGCTCGAACATGGGTGCCAGGTCCAAACGTAAAAAGAAACACGTAAATATACCTTATTTATCTAAAAATATTTTTCAACAACTAAAGTATGATGGTTTGGTTTATATCTATTATTTCTATGGAAATAAATAGATTTAGGTAAGTTTTGTCAGTCTGTACGATCTGTAGACTGGAGGGTGTGCGCATGCACGAAGAGAAACACGTGAATTTGTTGCGGAGGAGAAAATTCTAAAAAAACTTTAAATTTGTTTCAGCAAATAGCACGGAAAAACATTATATATTGGTGCGGGTAAGGTTTAAATGTTCCACAGATCCGGAAAAGAAAACAAAGTCAGGCTTCACCGGAAGTGGCGGAAATTATCTCCCTTCGATATTGACTTTTTTTATATATCGAGATGTATATCATATTCTATTTCATTCTCTTTGCATACATAGGGCATTTTTCAGCAGATTCAGGTTGTGTAACACAGACAGATCTCCTAGAGAGCACAGTCCAGAAAGACTCAGTGATTTATCTCATGTGTGACAAGAAAAGTATGGTTAGTAGAAATCTGATGGACAGAACACCAAAAACATGTATGTATTTTCATTTATTAGCAATACTGTTGTCAAATGATGTGTCAGTAAATCCAGGTCCAGCAACTAACACTAGTGCTGTTCTTATCAGTGCGGGACATGTAACAAGCCTGTGAATTGGAGCCACAGATTTATTGTCTGCGACACATGCAATCAGTGGTATCATGTTTCATGCCAGTCATTGACGTCGTCAGTATATGATTTCCATGTTAATGAGTCGGCAGCAGCTTGGGACTGTATTATGTGTGGATGTCCAAATTATACTGCATTCTGCTATTCTCATGTACTAAGTACAACAAATTCTTTCAGAATACTTGAAGACATACCACCTGAAAGCCCAGTTGAAAATTTTCAAATGAAACCAGTACATCCATCAACACCCCAAACTCGTCATGCTAGCCAACAATAACCAGCATCTTACGGATCATTACGTAATTTTTCAGTCGTAAACAAAGCAAGCAGTTGAACTTGATAGATAGGTTAACCTGATATCATTTTTGGACGAACATGGTTGATCCTCGATTAAGACTTCAGATTTACACCAGATTATAGTGTATCGTAAAGATAGGAAATTAAACGGCGGGGGAGTCTTTGTAGCAGTCAAAAAACCCTGTCCACGACTGCAACTCCTGAGCTTGATACAGACTGTGAAATTGTTTGGTGTAAATTAGACATTGTGGGTCATAAAACTTTGTATCTGTCAAGTTATTACAATCCAAGAACTTCAAATAAGGATGGTTTTGTTCATTTCAGAAAAAGTTTAGAAAGAGTTGCCAGTATAAGTAATGCATGTATTCTAACTGCCGGTGATTCCAACTTGCCAGGTATAGAATGGAAGTAGAACTGTGTTAAGGAAGGATATCAACACAGTCATCCATCAATTTTTTCTTGATACAGTAGATGATTTTGGACTTAAACAGGTGGTAGACACACCAACAAGAGGTATGAATATACTTGATCTAGTTCTCACAAATCGACCAAACAGTATTTTAAGGACAGAAGTGTTACCAGGTCTGTCAGATCACGATGTTGTTTTTCTTGAAATGAAAGTAACATCTTGCAAAAATAGACAATCACATAGAAAAATTCCATTTTATTCTAAAGCAAACTGGGATATTAGAAAAGATATGAAGGAATCACTAAATGAAGTAAAACAAATGCAAGCAATAAACTTATCAGTTAATGATATTTGGAATAAATTTCAGTCAATACTGGAAGGAAGTATTAGTCGAAATTCCTACTAAGACGGCAAAAACAAAGGACCAGTGTCCATGGGTCACTAATAACATTCATAAACTTATCAGAAAAAGGGATAGTTGGTATAAACGTATGAAAAAATCTAGAAATTCTGAAGATTGTTCAAAATACAAGGAGCTGAAGAAAGTAACTCGGCGTGAACTTAGGCGGGCGTACTGGAAATATATTGATGGTATTGTTTCTCCGGCAACAGATGGAGAGTCAAGCAGTGGTACAAATAAGAGATTTTGGACATTTATTAAGCATAAAAAATCTGATGGAAATTATATTCCACCATTGAAAACTGAAGGACTACTTTATTCAGAACCTAAAGAGAAAGCAAATATATTAAATAGACAATTTCAAGAAGCTTTTTCAGATGGTGTAACTTTTGGAAATCAGGAATTCTTAAATCGTTGCAAAATGCAAGGTAGTTATAATGATATGCAAGAAATATATATTTCAGAAAAAGGTGTGTTAAAGTTACTGAAAAACTTGAAAATTGGTAAAGCTCCTGGACCAGACAATATCTCCCCACGTGTACTCAAAGAATAAGCAACTGAAATCGCACCAGTACTAACAGTTATTTTCAACCACTCGTACCAGACAGGTGAAATTCCAAACATTTGGAAAACTGCCAACATTTGTCCAATATTTAAAAAAGGTAAACGTTTTGAGGCTATTAACCATAGACCAGTGTCGTTAACATGTATTTCGTGTAAGATAATGGAACACATAGTGACAAGTAATATCATGGCACATGCAGATAGATATAAAATACTTTACCCCCTTCAGCATGGTTTCAGAAAGGGACTATCTTGTGAGACTCAACTGATAGAATTTTTGATGATGTAACCATGAATGTAGACGAAGGTAAACAAACAGACTGCTTGGTAATGGACTTTTCAAAAGCCTTCGACAAGGTGCATGAGCTTCGTCATTATGGGATTACTGGTAAAACAAATCAGTGGGTTGAAAGTTTCTAGGCTGGTAGATCTCAACGTATTGTGGTAGATGGTGAAATATCGGACAGTGTGCCAGTGGCATCTGGAGTTTCACAGGGGTCGGTTCTAGGACCAAGTTTATTTTTGTTCTACATAAATGACATGCCACTTGAAATTACATCTAAAGTAAGACTGTTTGCTGACGATACCATCGTATGTCTCGCCATAAAATCAAACTCAGATTGTGGAAAACTTCAGGATGATCTCGATAGACTTGCATTGTGGGAAAACACCTGGTTAATGAAGTTCCACCCGGATAAATGTTATGTGTTGTCTATTACAAAAAATAGATAAATCATTAAACATAATTACACGTTAAGAAATCATACTCTAGATCAGGTAACATCAGTAAAGTTCCTTGGTATCACCATAACATCAGATTTGAAGTGGACTCAACATGTAAGCAACATCTGTCAAAAAGCAAATAACACTATAGGATTTTTGAAAAGAAATTTAAACATCAGTAACAGGAATATAAAAGAGAACGCCTACAAGTCACTTGTCAGACCTTCACTTGAATATGCCTGTTCTGCATGGGATCCCTGTTTGGTTACTGATAAAAATAAATTGGAAATGGTACAGAGGAGAGCAGCCAGATATGTGTGTAATAGTTACCATTACACTGCATCAGTTTCAGAAATGATTGAAAATCTTAACTGGAAATCACTAGAAGAACGTAGAAAAATGGCACGATTAAATATGATGTATAAGCTGGTAAATGGACATGTATACATTTGCATCACTGATAAATTATTGTTAAATCAAAGACAGTCGAGAAACAACAACAATCAGTCCTTCCAGATTCCAACCTGTCGGACCAACATTAGGAAGGAGTCCTTCTACCCACGCACCATCAGGGAATGGAACACCTTACCCAATAGCACCATTTCAGCACCGAGTCTTGAGGCCTTCAAGGCTCATTTAACAGTGTGAACATCAAACGCTGTCTGTTTTTAAATTAAGACACTGTAAATTTGTAAAGCACAACTGTTAATGAAGTGTTGTTTTAACTTTTGGACTTTTATCTTTTGCGCACACCCTTAACACGGCAGAATAGTCAACTTATTGACGGAGGCCGTTAACCGGTAGAAGTAGACTTTCTATAGGGACCGTATAACGGTAATTTTTGTCGCATTTTTTTTCAAAAATTTCATCAATTTCATTTTATTATGAAAGGTGTTAGGAACAAGATATCAAATTGAAATTTCTTTTAATAAGTAATTGGAACTATCATTTAAACGAATATGAAAATCATTTTTCCCCGACGGACACGCCGCCGGGAATATTTGCTGAGCTTTGGCATTTTTAGCTTGTAAAATATTACACGTAAAATAAGGAAAACGTGCTTATATAATCTATTTATTTTGCGTTAATAACTGCAAATAAAAACTTAAAACTTATTTTTGTAAAAAATATAATATCTGAAAGGTTGTAACAAAAAAAAAAGTTCGTCCGTCTGTACGTTATTTAGGATAAAAGCTGTATTTCCGTACTACCTTGTGACCTTGTACGACCTACCCTGACCCTCGGGCGATCCTATGTAACCGAACAGGGTCTCAATCTTTAGCTAGGACCATGCCTACAAGACCATGTATGATACTTGTATATAGGGGTTCGAGCTGGGCCTAAACCCTTTCAGACATGGTCAAAATTGTCATATTTCGCAAGCTATAGACATATAGCTTGCCCTGTAATTGTACTGGAGGTCTTTACGATATAGACATATAGCTTTCCCTGTAAATGTATTGGTGGTCTATACAATATAGACATATAGCTTGCCCTGTAATTGTATTGGCGGTCTATACAATATAGACATATAGCTTGCCCTGTAAATGTATTCGTGGTCTATACCATATACAGATATATAGCTTGCCCTGTAAATGTATTCGTGGTTTATACCATATACAGATATATAGCTTGCCCTGTAAATGTATTGGTGGTCTGTACCATATACAGACGTATAGCTTGCCCTGTAAATGTATTCGTGGTCTATACCATATACAGATGTATAGCTTGCCCTGTAAATGTATTCGTGGACCATACCATATACAGACTATACAATATAGACACATAGCTTGCTTGGTAAATGTATTGGAGGTCTATACAATATAGACATATAGCCTGCCCTGTAAATGTATTGGTGGTCTATACAGACATATAGCTTGCCCTGTAAATGTATTGGTGGTCTATACCATAATTATACAGACATATAGCTTGCCCTGTAATTGTATTAGCGGTCTTTACAGTATAGACATATAGCTTGCCCTGTAAATGTATTGGTGGTCTATACCATAATTATACAGACATATAGCTTGTCCTATAAATGTATTGGTGGTCTATACAATATAGACATTTAGCTTGCTCTGTAATTGTATTGGAGGTCTATACAGTGTAGACATACAGCTTGCCTTGTAAATGTATTGGAGGTCTATACAGTATAGACATACAGCTTGCCCTGTAAATGTATTGGAGGTCTATACAGTATAGACATACAGCTTGCCCTGCAATTGTATTGGTGGCCTATACAGTATAGGCATACAGCTTGCCCTGTAAATGTATTGGTTGTCTATACAATATAGACATATAGCTTGCCCTGTAAATGTATTGGTGGTCTATACAATATAGACATATAGCTTGCCCTGTAATTGTATTGGTGGTTTATACAATATAGACATATAGCTTGCCCTGTAAATGTATTGGTGGTCTATACAATATAAACATATAGCTTGCCCTGTAAATGTATTGGTGATGTATACAATATAGATATATAGCTAGCTCTGTAAATGTATTGGAGGTCTATACAATATTGACATATAGCCTGCCCTGTGATTTGTAAATTATAAACCATTTTCCGTGCATTCTCAGAACCGCTAGTATTCTGATACACATTGAAATTTTCATTGTAAATTCTATGGCAACAAGTTTGTAAAGTAAATCAAGGTTAATGGGTTTCTCATTAAAACTAATCCCAGTCTTTCTTAATCTTAAAACCCACTGTCAATGACACCTCTTTTCGACTAGGCCTAATTCTTAACTGGTCATTTATTATGTCACGTTACAGTTAGAATTAAGTACAACTATCTGAACCTTTGAGAAATTATTTCATATTTAAGAAACTTATAGAAACAGTTTAACATATTTCCTTTCAATCGTACTTTTATGTCATCCGTAGAGCATACTGAATTTAAGTGCAACATTTATGTCATGTCATAGACAAAAACAGCCATTATTCTGAGTGATGTCTGACGAGGCCATCATCAGTCAGTCTGAACAAAATTAACTCTGAATGGGTAATACTTAACTAAATGACAAGAGTATTATCTTATTTAAAAATATGTCAATTTTCTTCGTATTTTTATGGTTAACGGTTCAGAGCATTTGTCATTTGAAAGAGTAAGAAAGTTAATAAAATATACATAATATATGTTTAGGATTCAACCAAATATGAAAGCAAACGTAAGTTTACAGTTTTATTTTACGCTTAAAAACACAATCAAAGATTAATCAACATTTCTTTTAAAAATGTGTTCATGCAATTACATTAAACACATGTGATCAACAGGAGTATGAGAAATATTTCGACCAAGAATCAAATTCACAGATTAAAATTACAACATAAAAAATAATAAACCAATCTCTTTTAATACCATTCAAAATTCTTTTTTTTTTCAAAAATCATTTAAAAAAAAAAACCCATTTACTTAAAGAGGCTTTCCCTGTTGGATCCTTGTTGTCTTTGCAAATACAATACTAGCTTGTACCGGAGATCTGTCTGTTGGAATGGCAACACAAGTTTTAATTTCATTTGTGAATATTAAGGTAAAATTTGACCATTGCTGTTAAGAATTGCAATACAAGAAAATAATTTTCTATCTTATTAACTAGCTAAGGATGTTTGTCCGGATTTGACCGGTGTTCTTTATAAATCAAACACAAGAAAATATATAATTTACCAGTAAGTTTAGATGTCAATTATGGATATTTGATCAGGTTTGGCCATTCCATTTATCCATTGCAGCATAATAAAAACAGCGGGTCTCTTCAAATCACCCTGCAACAGAGAAATGACAATTCACTTTATACACTGTAACAAAGATATGAATGTTCTCTTGAAGACATACCCTGCAACAGACATATGACTGTTCCCTTTATATACTGCAACAGAGATTTGACTGTTCCCTTTGTACACTACAACAGAGATCTGACTGGTTCCTTCATATCCTGCATCAGAGACTTGACTGTTCCCTTCATACCCTGCAACAGACATTTGACTATTCCCTTTGTACACAACAACAGAGATTTGACTGTTCCCTTTGTACACTACAACAGAGATTTGACTGTTCCCTTTGTACACTACAACAGAGATTTGACTGTTCCCTTCATATCCGGCATCAGAGACTTGACTGTTCCCTTCATACCCTGCAACAGACATTTGACTATTCCCTTTGTACACAACAACAGAGATTTGACTGTTCCCTTTGTACACTGCAACAGAGATTTGACAGTTCCCTTTGTATACTAAAACAGAGATATAACTGTTCCCTTCATACCCTTCAAGAGAGATTCGACTGTTCCCTTTGTTCACAACAACAGAGATTTGACTGTTCCCTTTGTACACTACAACAGAGATTTGACTGTTCCCTTCATATCTTGCAACAGAGATTTGACTGTTCCCTTTGTTCACAACAACAGAGATTTGACCGTTCCCTTTGTACACAACAACAGAGATTTGACTGTTCCCTTTGTATACTAAAACAGAGATATAACTGTTCCCTTCATACCCTACAAGAGAGATTCGACTGTTCCCTTTGTTCACAACAACAGAGATTTGACTGTTCCCTTTGTACACAACAACAGAGATTTGACTGTTCCCTTTGTATACTAAAACAGAGATATAACTGTTCCCTTCTTACCCTACAAGAGAGATTCGACTGTTCCCTTTGTTCACAACAACAGAGATTTGACTGTTCCCTTTGTACACTACAACAGAGATTTGACTATTCCCTTTGTACACAACAACAGAGATATGACTGTTCACTTTGTACACTACAACAGAGATTTGACTGTTACCTTCATATCCTGCAACAGAGATTTGACTATTCCCTTTGTACACTACAACGGAGATTTGACTGTTCCCTTCATATCCTGCAACAGAGATTTGACTTTTCCCTTTGTTCACAACAACAGAGATTTGACTGTTCTCTTTGTTTACAACAACAGAGATTTGACTATTCCCTTTGTACACTACAACAGAGATTTGACTGTGCCCTTCATATCTTGCAACAGAGTTTTGACTGTTCTCTTCACACCCTGCAACAGAGATTCGACTGTTCCCTTTGTGCACTACAACAGATATTTGACTGTTCCCTTCATATCCTGCAACAGAGTTTTGACTGTTCCCTTCATACCCTGCAACAGAGATTCGACTATTCCCTTTGTGCACTACAACAGATATTTGACTGTTCCCTTCATATCCTGCAACAGAGTTTTGACTGTTCCCTTCATACCCTGCAACAGAGGTTTGACTGTTCCCTTTGTACACAACAACAGAGATTTGACTGTTCCCTTTGTACACTGCAACAGAGATTTGGCTGTTCCCTTCATACCCTGCAACAGAAATTAGACTGTTCCTTTTATGCACTGTAACAGGAAAAGCAAGCCTATTTTGATGTCAGCTATAGATATTTGGTATGATTTTTACCCCGGAATACAAAACAAACTAACTTACTAGTAATGTGGTTTAAGTTCAGATTTAACTATGGTTCTTTTAACATTGCAATACTAGAAGATTATGTGCCAATTTCTTAGCATACATGTTCTTTATATTAGCAACAATACTCTTTTCCCTGTTGACTTGAGCCTCGGACTAAGAGGCTTTTAAACTCTACTGCATTTGTTGATACATGTATATTTGTATGTGCATGTATATCAGAATTTACTTTCCTTTGAGAACCATGTGATCCAAGAAAATCACGAAAACAGTTTTTCTATTTACATAACAGTTACTAAATTTGTTACTCCTAAAGTGATCACCCAACACGCCATCCCTCTTTCTAAAAGATATTGCATCGATGATGGCTCACCCAAGGCCAAAATGTTTAGAAGATGTAAGTAACCTACAGATTGTACAATACATATTTATTGCCATAACTATTTTTGCATAAACTGTTCTATAGAGAATACTTCTGATTTTGCTTTTGTTTGTTAATAAAGGGACTCAGGTAAGCACACTATACAAGGAGATATATTTTTTATATGCCTACACATAATCTTCATTATTATGAGGGAGTGTAGTATTAAGAAGAAGAAGAGATGTTGAGTAGGGAGATCAGTAGAACTACATCACTTCAATACATGTAAGGTCACGTTTTCGCTATTTTTGTTTGCATCCAGTTAATGAATATCTGAACATCCTGCAAATTGTCTGCACATCTTGTCACATTAAAGCATTGCAAATGACAAATGAGCCGTGCCATGAGAAAACCAACATAGTGGGTATGCGACCAGCAAGGATCCAGACCAGCCTGCGCATCCGCGCAGTCTGGTCAGGATCCATGCTGTTCGCTTTCAAAGCCTACTGGAATTAGAGAAACTGTTAGCGAACAGCATGGATCCTGACCAGACTGCGCGGATGCGCAGGCTGGTCTGGATCCATGCTGGTCGCATACCCACTATGTTGGTTTTCTCATGGCACGGCTCAAATTATATGTGACATACTTACTAACCTATAACACCTGCAAAAGGTAGTGCTTTGAGACATGATCAAAGAAAATTATGTTATGACGATGTACTGATTTCAGCTATCTTAAGAAAACAATAGAGCAGAATGAGCGACTTTCCTTAAACATTCCAGGCTCACTCTTAATATTGTAAGTCACATTTTACATATTGATACTATCAGACTTTGTCTCATGAGCAATAACAAAATATATTTTCCCATAAGTGTAGACGCACTTTACAAATCTATGCAATGGTAAGCAACTCGTTTGATGGACAGCGTTTATCATTCACAGAAAATATCCTGTTTCATTCTATGTGGTCTGTTTCATACTGTAGTATGGTCTGTTTCATACTGTAGTATGGTCTGTTTTATACTGTAGTGTGGTCTGTTTCATACTGTAGTGTGGTCTGTTTCATACTATATGGTCTGTTTTATGGTCTGTTTCATACTGTAGTGTGGTCTGTTTCATACTATATCGTCTGTTTTATGGTCTGTTTCATACTGCATACTCTGTTTCATAATATATGGTCTGTTTTATGGTCTGTTTCATACTATCGGCATTTGGTCTGTTTTATGGTCAGTTTCATACTGCATTCTTTGTTTCATAATATATGGTCTGTTTTATGGTCTGTTTCATACTGCATGCTCTGTTTCATACTATATGGTCTATTTTATGGTCTGTTCGTACTATGTGGTCTGTTTTATGGTCTGTTTCATGTTGTATGCTCTGTTTCATACTATATGGTCTGTTTTATGGTCTGTTCCATACTGTGTGGTCTGTTTTATGCTATATGGTCTGTTTTATGGTCTGTTTCATATTGCATACTCTGTTTCATAATATATGGTCTGTTTTATGGTCTGTTTCTTACTATCGGCATTTGGTCTGTTTTATGGTCAGTTTCATACTGCATTCTTTGTTTCATAATATATGGTCTGTTTTATGGTCTGTTTCATTCTACCGGTATGTGGTCTGTTTTATGGTCTGTTTCATACTGCATGCTCTGTTTCATACTATATGGTCTATTTTATGGTCTGTTCATACTATGTGGTCTGTTTTATGGTCTGTTTCATGCTGTATGCTCTGTTTCATACTATATGGTCTGTTTTATGGTCTGTTTCATTCTGTGTGGTCTGTTTCATACTACATGTATATGGTCTGTTTCATACTGTGTGGTCTGTTTCATACTATATGGTCTGTTTTATGGTCTGTTTCATACTGCATGCTCTGTTTCATACTATATGGTCTGTTTTATGGTCTGTTTTATGGTCTGTTTCATACTATATGGTCTGTTTTATGCTCTGTTTCATACTGCATGCTCTGTTTCATACTATATGATCTGTTTTATGGTCTGTTTCATACTATATGATCTGTTTTATGCTCTGTTTCATACTGCATGCTCTTTTTCGTACTATATGATTAGTTTTATGGTCTGTTTTATGGTCTGTTTCATACTATATGGTCTTTTTTATGCTCTGTTTCATACTGCATGCTCTGTTTCATACTATATGATCTGTTTTATGGTCTGTTTTATGGTCTGTTTCATACTATGTGGTCTGTTTTATACCGTATGGTGTGAGGCAGGATCCTTTCGAAAAAAAATATAACATCGTAAAATTATAATCTGGATGTAAAGAAATGTATAGCGTAATAGTAAACACTTTTTAACAGACTTATTGTTGATATTACCTTTTTTTTAAACCATACATACTATCATTTTACTCAGTGGTGTTCTATTCTTCCAAAGGATTTTAATAAAGGGGTATTACACGTTTTTTTTTTATATTAACGTTTGCAGATGCCCGCATAATTGTTGCTCGCAAGAGCCTCTGCAGACGTTAATACACAAAATAAACTTGTACTGTCACTGTCCTTGCATAGAGAACACGAAACGAAGGCTAAATATGTTTTCGTACCTGATGACTTTGCAATTCTGGTACAATTCTAAATTACCATTATGTTGTTCTTGGAATCGGTCAACATGTTTTAAACATCCATAACAGGGGCGCACAAATCAACAATACTACCAAAAGCGTACATTCAAGGTTTTTAAAAGATTATTTTTATTTCTCAATATTACAAACATGATATTAACCATTTTGCATATCACTTAAAAATTCGACAAATAAGAACAAAGTTTCAAGAATAATAAATTTAAATGCGAGTAATTTGATCCCTAAAATAAACAATTGCATAAGTTATATGCGATTCAATACATTCATGGTTATCGGCAAACTCTTTCCGAAAAAGAGGTAAACTGTGACGCAAGAATACATACTCGGCTCTGACAAAGCATTTCAAAAATAAAAAGCACGAAAATTGCTTTGTTAAAACACGATTTCTCTCCTGATGATACATGTCCGGATCCAATGAAATAAGTAGTTTTTATGCAATATATATATATATATATATCTTTTATATAAGCTAAATATACGTGTTTAGTTTAGTTTTCTGTTGGAAACTGAAGTAAACTAATTCTGAACTCTACTGCAAGTTTCAATACATGTTCGCTCTCAGAAGAACGTGGAATATTTCAAGAAATTTGTGTAACACCGAGCTAAACTTCTACTAATTGACATTATTAACGAGGTATCTCAAGAAATTTGTGTAACAACGAGCTAAACTTCTACTAATTGACATTATTAACGGAAGTTTTCTAATACATAAACAGTCTATACAGAGGTATATCTCTCTTTCAAACATATTGTACCGAAGAAGAAGAAGAATACGAATAACGTTTAGATATTCATTCAAACATCTTCCACAGGGAAGTAGATATAATAATACTTGTTAAAAATCACTCTTTATTAAATTTTCAACCACCCGGCCTAAACCTTTACATTCTCAATGTAGAAAGTTTGACGTGTTCCTTTAAAGCTACTCGCCCACAGTTTGGGTTAAATTTTCCAACTTTATATGTTCATTTCCACTACTAAGTTTGGCATAGAATGTATATATGATACTGAAAATTGATAAAGTAGGTGAAAATAAAAGTAAGATATTGGTAAGAATGCAAGAAGAATGTAAATGTTCTGCATTAAGTTTGTATGACCAAACACTTTCAGACTACTCATTGTTGTATGAATATTTGAGAGAAATTATTTTTCGCCTAAAATGTGTGGGTTAGTCCCTATAATACCCCAAACAGCTTCACATGTTCATTACTTTACGGACCATATATTTACGACCAGACGTACAATTATTTTTGCATAATATATTGTAGACAGATTACTTCTGGTGTTTTTTTTTTTGTTTTGTTTTGTTTTAGATGGACGGCACTGTTTCAGTAATGCACACTATACTGAGTAATTTAGAGATAATATTTACAATGTATGGAAGGTTACTGATGCGGCTCCGGTTAATGAATACAATGTACCTCCATTAATCCTGCAAATCTGAAACGCATTTGGTAAAAATAAAGCATTGTGAATGTCAAATTATATGATAACAAACTTATTACTGACATAATATTATGACAGGATGTTACATTTTAGAAAACAACTGAAAACTTACATGTGTGTTACATAAATTTTACCTATAGAAATATTAACTAGCTAGTCTCGCTCTCAATTTTGACCAGAAGCTTCTTGATAACATATTTACGCAATAAAGACTTAGCCACATTTTATTGAGTGTTGCACTGTTTAAAACATAACACAATGGTAATAATGAGTTAATTTTAGTGTTTGTTAAAGACGATAGACTCTTTTCATTAACCTCAACATAAGAATATAAAGCCTGTTTTGATATTAGTTAAGGATGTTTGGTCTCATTTGACTTCAGCTCTTTATGCTTCCACACACGTAATACACGATTTTATTGCCCCTGGCGTTTCTTTTCTTTGTTTATAGATGAAAATTTATTTCAGTATCGCACGCAATACAGAGTGTTGTTTAGTAGAAATTTCAGTAGAATCGCATTATTGCAACACGTGCAATGTTATCGATTCGCTGTTTTTGCTTGTCTCCAATTAATGAATATTTAAACCTAATATCTGTATTTATCTTGCAAATTGGTCATTTATCTTATTAAACTAACGCGTTGCAAATGGCAAATTATATTGTAACAACCTTAATAAATGGCATGACCAGACAAGGAAGTACTTCGTAAAATTATTCATAAATATTAAAGCAAAGACAAATGCCTTTTGGAAATAACGCACTTAAAATGTGAAATTTTCTTTTTGTATCTCAAGCTGAAAGCTAACAGTTTCGCCAAATATTTTTTCAAAGAGTAGTCCTTTTGCGTTTAAAGTGTTTTGGTGTGTGTGCAAATCTCGTTTTCAGAGTTTTTCACATAAGTAGAAAGTGAAACTATGCTATAGCAAATACACTCTGGTTTTATTTTTCTTGGTTGTATTCTATGCTTCAAAAGGCCCTTCCTACATCTTTTATAAATCCTTTTCTACGTGCAGTGTGGCGTTCGCAAAGAGGTTGCCCAGTACTTTGACTCACTGCTTTTAGTTTACCTGTCACGTAGTGAGAATTAAGGTGAGCTTTTGTGATCACCGTCCGTCCGTCGTCCGTCCGTCCACAATTTTTTGCGAACACGACAGAGACTTGCACACAACTTGTATTGGCATAATATCTCGGTTCCTTTCGAAAACTGGCCAGATCCCGTTTTGCAATTGACTTTAATAAAACTTGCTTACAACTTGTGTTGGTATAATATCTCGGGTCTTTTGAAAACCGGCCAGATCCTATCATGGGTTCAAGAGTTATGGCCCCTTTATGGGCCAACATTTGCTATTTTTGCTTTTGCAACCATAAAGAGACTTCATTTATGGTTTGATTTGATACAAACTTGCAAAATATAACACTCTTGAACCAATATTTATGACCCTATCTTCATGAAACTTGGTCAGAATGTTCATCTTGATAAGTTCTAGGCCAAGTTCGAAACTGGGTCATGTGGGGTCAAAAACTAGGTCACCCTCTCAAATCAAAGGAAGTGCTTGTTAACACTGTAAAGGCCATATTTATGACCCTATCTTCGTGGAACTTAATAAGAATGTTTATCTTGTTGATTCCTAGGCCAAGTTCAAAACTGGATCATGTGGGGTCAAAAACTAGGTCACCCGGTCAAATGAAAGGAAAAGCTTGTTAACTCTCTTGAGGTCACATTTATGACCCTATCTTCATGAAGCTTGGTCAGAATGTTCAACTTGATGATTCCTAGGCCAAGTTCAAAACTGGGTCATGTGGGATTAAAAACTAGGTCACTCGCTTAAATCAAATGAAATGCTTGTTTACACTCTAGATACCATATCATTGACCCTATCTTCATGAAACTTGGTAAGAATGTTTATCTTGATGATTCCAAGACCAAGTTTAACAGGTGAGCGATATAGGGTCTTTGTGACCCTCTTGTTATTTTTTCTGGTCCTTTTGGATCATGGAATCCGTTCAAAGTATGTATAAAATATATTAGTAACATACGTTCGCCGGTGCTAGTGCACATGAGGGGTGCTACACTTTTCCTAACCTCTGCTATACTTATGCTGTTGCGATATTCAGAATTTCTTTTAGATTTTATTGAAATTCACATATTCACTTTTTTTACCTCGGACGGAGTTTGCCCTACAAGGAAATAATGATTTCATGTTGATGTCGGTAAGAATCTTTTATGCAAATACTTAACTCTTCTCAGACAGTTAATAGATGTTTTATATACAGTCGTTTATATTAGCTAAGTGCCTACATTGAACTTTTTTCCTGGTATTATAGGCTTCTGAACTCAACTGTAAGTGATCGCTCAAAATCTGTCTGGACATTTTTGAACATCAAGATAAATTTCAAATTTACGTGTCAGTCACTATAACATTTTCGTCAACAAGCCGATCTGTTATATAATCAGTCTAAAGGATAACAATATGAATTCTTTCTAACATGATTTGAATAAATTATGACGCATTACATTGAGACTTAGTACCGCTTCAAGTGCGGGAGGTCGTAGGTTCGATCCGCGGCTGTATCATGCCAAAGACGTGAAGAATGGTACCAGTAGCTCCTCTTCTCTCGTACCCTCGTGGCGATGGATTCCATCAGGAATGAGGTGTCGGGATGTGATTAATATAGATTGTATAACTTTCTTCACAATCGACCTAAAATAAATTAGTAGAAACTAAGACCCATAAATGTATATCATTTTTAGTTTCCCTTTAGATATAATTTCAAATAATTTCACAGGGCTTTTTTCTTTACGGACTATTTATTTACCGCTAGGCGGATAACGTTGTCTACATTTTATAGAATTCACCTTAAACTGGATCTTTTATGATATTGATTTTTGTTTGGTTTGAATTTAAGTAAAACTGGTATCATTTTGGTTAATTATTGACTTCTAGCTGTTCATTGTTGGAGAAGACCCTAAATGTCCCTCCGAGCTTTATTCCAGATACGGGTTTGTCCCATGGATACAGCCACCAAACAAAAATTCTACAGAACTGCTGAATGACTTCTTCACCTGACAGCAATGACCAGAAATGGGCATGGACCCACTTAAAAAAGTACTAATACTTCGAAGCCAGCGGCCTTAACTACTCGACTTACTGTACCTGAGAAAGTTAAAGGTAAGTCATGTTATTACATTTAACTATCTGTTATAATTCTTTCTAACCTTTACAGTTTCGAACATTTTGCATGGCGACATTTCTACATTTCGGCTTTGCCTTTTTAGCTCACCTGTCACGTAGTGAGCTTTTGTGATCACCCTTCGTCCGTCGTCCGTCCACAATTTTGCAATTGATTTTTATCAAACTTGAACACACTTGTATCGGCATAGTATCTCAGTTCCTTTCCAAAAATTGGACAGATTCCTTCATGGGTTCCAGAATTATGGCCCCTTAAAGGGCCAAAATTTGCTATCTAGGCTTTTGTAGCCATATAGAGACTTCATACAAATTTCCAAAATATCTTTAACAACAATAGATCTTAGATTCCATGATGAATCCGTCAGATCCAACCATACGTTCCGGAGTTACGGCCCCTGATTGACCCCTGAAGGAGCCAAAATTTGTTAATTTTTACCGTGTGAACACAATAGAAGTGACATTTTACATATGATTTTAACCGCACTTACATACAACTTAAGTCACAACAAGATCTTGGTTCTTTTCGAAAACTGGCTACATTCCATCATGGGTTGGTTTAAACAATATTTATTCAACATAATTGCATTTGTTACAATGTTACATATATATAAACATACAGGACTTAGTAGGAACTGGGTCATGTTGGGACAAAAACTAGGTCACCAGGACAAATCAAAGGAAAAGCTTGTTAACACCCTAGATGCCACATTTATGATCCTATCTTTATGAAACTTGGTCAGAATGTTTATTTTGATGATTCCTATGCCAAGTTTAAAGCTGGGTCATATGGGTCAAAAACTAGGTCACCCGGTCAAATCAAAGGAAAAGCTTGTTATAACTCCCTTGAGGCCACATTTATGAAACTCGGTCAGAATATTTATCTTGCTAATTCCTAGGCCAAGGTTGAAACTGGGTCATATGGGTTAAAAAACTAGGTCACCCGCTCAAATCAAAGGTAAAGCTTGTAAGTACTCTAGAGGCTATATTTACGACCTATCTTTATGAAACTTTGTAAGAATGTTTATCTTTTTGAGACTGGGTCATGTGGGGTAAAAAAAACTAGGTCACCACTCAAACCAAAGGAAACGCTATTTTAACATAGTGGAGACCACATTTATGACCCCATCTTCGTAAAACTTGGTCAGAATGTTTATCTTAATGATTCCAAGGCCAAGTTTAAAAGGGGAGCGATACAGGGTCATCATGACCCTCTAGTTATATGAAAGAAGGAAAACAAGAAAAAAAACGGAAACCGAAATTTGTGTTTATTATTTATGTCTTCGATAAGTTACAAACAAAAACAATAACAGCTTTAAAAATGTACTACAAGAAGCTAAGTATGTACACTAACATTAAACTCGACTAACAACTATGAGACCGGGTTATTCAATTTACCTTTTTACTATTGTATACCTCTGAAGCTATAAATGTTTTATAAATTCTAACATGACATAAGATAAAATAGGACAGAAATATTTGTTGTTATTAAGAGCAACATCTTTAAATTCCACATAAGTGAAATTTTATTTGTCCGAACTACCAGTTCTTTTGTACATTATGGTAATTCGCCCACAGCTGAATGTTCAAATTTGGTGTCTACTAGTCATGCAGGTTTTGTTGAAGGTTGGCATAATTCTGAAAAATGTTTTCCCGATAGAAATCTTATGGATTTAGATCAAGTGTACCTAACTGGAATCCTGAATCTTGCAACGCGAAACTTCAAGTTACACGTCGTATATTAGGAATGAAAAGTTTTACAATCGCTTCTTAATGTCTTGATCACGGTTTTGTTTCATTAAGCATTACAAAATCATATCCTTACATCGATGTTAAGGAGTTTGTACTTTTCTCTGCACAAGTTAACAGAGAACGAGAACGAGTTAATTGAGAACGAGTTAATTGAGGAACGACATAATTGAGGAACGAGTTAAATGTGAACGAGTAGTCACAAATGTTTTAGATTCAAATCATTCTATTTGTGTGCAGTTTCTTCACCATATACGTACTTGTTAAGTTAACTAATACAATCTTCATGTATATTACTCACTTTACAAAAATCAATATAATATTATGACGAGTTACTTTCTAAATAGAATCCTTTGTAATTAGAAATATCACACTTCTAGCTTCGAACAAAAAAATGTTGCAAATCATCATCATAGATGATAAACAGTGAAAGAATTTCATTATATGTAGGCATGAAAACGGAATCTGCATCCCTCGTATTACTCGAGTAAAGTTTTGATAAAACAACTTATACCAATAGTCTTAAAACAGTTTTGCTGTTCGGATGGGGATTGCGCAGTGAGATTGTGGGGGAGCGGGAAATCACGAAAACATGTCCCAAGATATACATCAGAATATCATTTTCAAGTTTTTTACATAGACATCAGTTTAATCTTAGTCAATATATTTAGAGTAAGCCGACAGTTCGACAAAAATGTGTACATAACTGAATGAATCATTTGGTTTTCACTCTCAAGTTGCCAATGCTAATAAAAAATACCTTCTCAATTAAAACAGTGACACATCTTAAGGTGTCTCTGATAAAAATAAACCTGTTTCGTTTGTGAATACTTTCTATAGTAAATGTGTGACACATGGCATGATGAATATCAATAATGAGTATATAGTACTAGTATAAAATCTTATAAAAACTACACACTGTCCTAATTATGCTAAAACATGTCTCTCTGGATAATCGAGTTGGTAGTGTTACACGTTTAACCTTTACCAGCTGGACACGACTGATTCTGCCTTTGCGACAGTCTGATCATGATCTGCACTGTTCGTCATTCAGTCAGTATCTTTTCGATAAGTACCCCTATTAACAGTTAATGGTACTGTCCAAATTTAAAGATGGATAAGTTCATTATAGAAATTTAGCAGGGTAAGGGTTCAAAAAGTATGTGTCACCTCTGAAGCAACACGCGTTTTTAACCAAATATGCCTCATTATGAGACATACCACCCATAATTGTTGATAACAATTTGTTTCAGCCGTGTTTCATGTCTGCTTGGGATAAATCTAAATGCACAGCTTTCTTTAGTGAAAGGAAAATTTGTAAATTCTACAGTCGTTGCAATTCTGGTCTTGTTTTCATAATCTTAAAGAATTTCTTCTGTACCTCTTCTGTATTTTTGCAGTATCAGTGACAACACCATCTGTTTCAACGCCATTTTTATATCAACGGTCATTATCATATTATTATTATTATTAATATTATTATTATCATTATTATTATTATCATTATTATACATCTTTTACAACAATTGTATCAGTGAACGACAACTGTTATATATTTACCCTTACCCTGCTAAATTTCTAAAGTGAACTTTTCCATCTTTCAATTTGGACAGTGGCATTAACTGTTAAAAGCGGTGCTTACTGAAAGATACTGACTGAATGGCAAACATTGCAGATCTTTATCAGACTGCATGGATGTGCAGGCTGATCAAGATCTACATTGGTCGCAAAGGCAGAATCAATCCTGTCCAGAAAGTCTATTTTAAACAACTACCGTTTGCTGATACTGGTACGTAAAAAAGTGGAACTTTTACCGATTGGTGATACAGTTAGTGACGGTATACATTTGCTGTTTGCTGATACTAATTTTTACCGATTTTTGATACAGTTAGTGACGGTATACATTTGCTGTTTGCTGATACTATTTTTTACCGATTTTTGATACAGTTAGTGACGGTATACATTTGCTGTTCGCTGATACTAAATTTTACCGATTTTTGATACAGTTAGTGACGGTATACATTTGCTGTTCGCTGATACTAAATTTTACCGATTTTTGATACAGTTAGTGACGGCATACACTTGCTGTTTGCTGATACTAAATTTTACCGATTTTTGATACAGTTAGTGACGGTATACATTTGCTGTTTGCTGATACTAAATTTTACCGATTTTTACTGATGCTGTTTGCTGATACTAAATGATACAGATAGTGGCGGCGTAATTGTTGCTGTTTCCAGATACTAGAACATCAAAACTTGTAACTGTTACCGTCTGCCGATATGATATAGAAAGTGACAGTGTAACAGTTGAAAGTCGACAGTGTTATTGTGAAATGTTACTATTATCCAGAGAGAGAGACAGCGAGTTCATAGACTAATTTCTGTTAACACTAAAGGCAAAGTTAAGAAGAATATACAGTAAGAATATAATGGTGCTGAAAGTATTTTTGATTTTCTCCCGTATAATGAGCTTTATTTATTAGACAATGACAGATATTAGAGACAGTTAACTGTACGTGGACTGTATCTGAATTCCCCTATAAAACGAGCATTGTCAAGTTAACGGGCGAATGTAGATGTTAGAGCAGGTGAAATGTAACAGCAGTTTCCGTACTTTATTAAAACAAACTTAATATGCGCGCATATAACTGAGAAATCTACCATTAGTTCAGAAAGATATTGTGGTGATGAAAATCCTATATTCTAATATTACACCTTTCTAGCAATTAGAAATTAGAAAGTGAAACATACACAATTTTGTATGACATTTAAGATTACGGGTATTCTAAGTACAAAATAATATGATAACTCTACGGACGTATCGCGTGTGAAGTGGACAATGGATACATTTAGGGAAATATGTTTTGGCTTTGAAAGGACAAATATAAAGTATATATGCTATACAGATATTGCATAAAGTAATAACGAATTGAGTGATTTAAAGTCGTCTGCATTATACTCCATAATAACAGCCTCGTTTCTGTCGTTAGCCACTGACTGGGTAACTACCAGGCGCCCGGATTGCGAAAACGCAATGCATTTTGGGTAGTTGAGTCCATCTTTTGATGTGAGCACCTCCCATAGTCGGCCATTTTTGGTAACTATGTACACAGCGTTGTTGCATATAACGATTGTATTGTCCTGTGAGTCGGTACACAGTCCCTGTAGGGCGCAGAAATTATCCCCTATACGATACTCCTTGCTACTGAAAACCCTTAATAGTTTTCCTTCGAACTGGAAGATCTTAATTGAGCAGTTCCCAGAATCGGATACAATAATCTGTTTTTCTCTATTAACAGTCACAAAATACGGATGGTCGAACTCTTTTGGCTCGCTTCCGTAAGAACCAAATGCGCTACATATTCCTCCACTCGGGTAGAGCACATATATACAATGCTTACATATATCTGAGACTATCATGAAATTATCGTGGCTAATAGCCAGTCCATATGGAAATTCTAGAAATGTGTCGTTACCATATTTGTTTAGAAAATCGCCATTTTGTGAGAACACTTTAATGCAAGCGTTTACACTATCCGTGACAGCAATGCAGTCATCGGTTGTCATAGCAACACTGATCGGGTAACACAAATTCTGAAGTTCTGTCCCACGCGTTCCAAATTTATGCTTAAATGTACCTTCACTGCCAAATATTTGAATTCTGTGGTTTTCGGTATCAGATATAACCACGTCACCTGCAAAAGGAACAGAACAATATTTGATTAAAAATAATCTTAAAAATATAACATATACCGGTGTGACGTTAAACCAAATATATATACAGCTTGTCATATCTATTTTTGTATATCTGAGTCAACTCTTCTGAATTTAATTACATCACTTAATGCACACTATCTCTTCCTCGAGATCCAGTTAACTTTCGCGGAGAGAATATATAGCTTCCTGGTCTCAATCAGCAACACAAGATTAAAATCCAGATATTTAATGTGTTCATGGACTTGTTGTGGCATATGCACGCTCGTTTGTACTACTGGACGTTTTGCCGTAATTGGTCGATATATATTTTTGTATTGTATTTGCGATCGGTTTGTATAAATTCGTTCTACCTATAGATTCTCCCTATTATTAATGAATTTCTAAACATTTGTAACCGAATACCTATATGTTTAATCTAGAAGCTTACTAATCGTGTTTTGATAAAATATATTATGTAAAGAGATTTACTTCAAAGTTGGTGACCTTTAAAGTACCCGCGGTCAAACAAATTAACTATTTTAGTAAAAGATGATCTACAGAAAAAGACTCTGAAGTGCTCTAAAACTTGTTAAAGCCATACAAGTGTACAATTATCTGAACCCGCGCCACTAGAACTATCAGGGGCCTTCGTGGCCGAGTGGTTAAGGTCGCTGACTTCAAATCACTTGTCCCTCATCGATGTGGGTTGGATTCGAGCCTCAATCGGGGCGTTGAATTCTTCATGTGAGGAAGCCATCTAGCTGGCTTACGGAAGGTCGGTGGTTCTACCCAGGTGCCCGCTCGTGATTAAATAATGCACGGAGGGGCACCTGGGGTCTCCCTCCACCATTAAAGCTGGAAAGTCGTCTATATGACCTATAATTGTGTCGGTGCGACGTTAAACCAACAAAAAAGAACTATCAGGTCAACAGAATAAGACTTGGAGAAAACTTGATACTGACACTATGAAATGCTTTCTATAGAAAGATAAAGGTTTCTTATTCAACTTGGAAAGCCGATGAAGGTTCCAATGTGGAATAGACAGAAAAAACTTCTTGAGTATTCGATTTGCACTGCTTCTTCTGGATAGGGGTGGGTGTGCAGTATAAATTGCAATGACGAGTTACATATGCTTTAAATATGTGTATCAGATCAAAATAAGATAAAATACGCTAAAGTACATTTTACTGTAAATTACCACTATGGATTTGGTCTGGATAAAAAGTCAACAGCGTTTAAGGAAATGATGCCCCTTTTGCCCTGTTGTATCATTGTAGATGTAGTACATCTTCAGAAAAGTCTACACAAGTCTTGACTTTGATTCCATAATTGAAAGGATAGGCCAATAAATGTACTTCGCTTAAACTACTAGTATATTCTGAACTTAGCCTGCGTATTGGAGAATATATTTTATTTAGTCATTTATATAGGCATTTGAAGCTATAAAAGCACAACATAAGTTGCTTCCGATAATTCTGTAAGCAGCACGCCTACGCGTGATACTGGAAATGAAAGCACTGCATTTTTGAGAACTATGGCAATTCCACCCACAGAAAATCTTAACTGTGAAGCTAAAATTATAACCGAATGGCAGATCTTTGGGCAAAAGCTGAACGTTTTGTCTCTGCCATTTTGTTTTCATTTCTGAGATATAAGAGAGTATATTGTTATGTTATTACTCAATATACGACCTCTATTACGATAACTTGGAACTAAACGTTTCTCTTGTTGAGTTTGATCTATACCACTTATATACATTATTAACGTTCTCGGTTATTCTTGCGTCAATGTTTAGGCTCTAGGGAGAACTTCAAACATTATCGGCTCTTCTTCTAATATGGCCCATGTGTAAATACAGCTTAGCTAATAATGTAATGCATTGTATACTGAAGTACGCCAGTAAAAGCCATTTTAATTCTGATATTTCCATAATTGCTATGAAAACTGATACAGTCTACATATTTATGACGATAGTATAACACATTTTGCTTGCTCATTTTATTTTTCTCCGTTTGTCATAATTCGAAATAACTGGTTTCATATGATTTATGAAAAGTGTTTTGTTTTGTATAGTACTGCTACATGACGCAAACTGTGGATTCTACATAGGCCCTTTCTCTGTGTTGGCAACGCTTGTAAAGGTATGTAACCGACCATACAAACGTCCAAGGCAGGACTATGCATTGAGGTGCTCAAAGGATACAGACATTATGTAGTAATGGCAAGTTCCAGATTCTATACCCTACAAACCATATTTGAACGAGAAGTTTTATGTGTGCTTGTTATAAGCCCTGGTACACATAAGAGTTTGCCCTAATGGTGTTCTTGACAATCCGTCAGTCTAAACACCAGAAGTGCTGCACTCAAAATGATATAAAAATTATACATATGGAACTTTAAATCAATTATAAATATCCACAAATAGATAACTTGATTATTAAATCATGCAACTGCCGCAGTGCTATGTTAGAAATGTGGATATTCAAATAAACAATTAATTGTGGAAACAGATTCAACCTAGATGTCAAACTCCGCTATCTGTGTGCAGTTATGAGTGCAAAAGGTTCCTTCTTTACATGTCATTTTAATATTAGAAACTGCAAGTTCAGTGACATGAAGTAAAAACGAGCATAAATGCAAACTTTAACACAGTGGGGAATAATATTCAAATAAGATAGTTATGGAAACAAATTCATTTAAACAATATGATGGCGTAATGACAAATCCCATACAGGCGATGTTAAATGTAGAAGGAACAAACGTTATTTTCTGATATGTCATGTCTGTGCTAAGGAAAGTTATTGTGAACGCCCCTTGTATCCTCCTTTAACATTTTACTTAAAACCTACATCTCCCCATAAACTCAATACAACTTCAAAGAAATGTTTCTTAGGCTGTACCCTTTCAAAATTGTAAAAGATCCATCATACAAAGTTTTTTGTTCTCATGACAATGGCACGAAAATGGGAAAGGAGTGGTTCTTCTTATATGACTACAGTGTAAACTTTAAACATCGTTTGTAAAACATTTGGCCAAATTCCAAAATAAATTGTCACCTCAAACCTAGACAGTACAAAATATTTTGCTCCGTCAAGCATACGGCTTGGTCACTTTTCTCTACAATGATAGTTGAAACGTATATAATTGCAGTCCAGTTCACACAAATGTTCCTTAAGTAACCCTCAACCACGATTGTTTAAGTTATCCTATTTGTGAAAAAAATCTCTAGAGAGCCAGGTTCTTCCCCTATATGAACTCTTTAAAACTCTTCTCCATAGAAACTGCTCGTCACATTTATAAATAATGACGCACAAATGTTCAATGCGTGACCCTCTTCAAAGAACGTTAAGATTATTCGGACTAGTCAAAAACATAAACACCAGAGCTTAAAATAGAATATCAGAGAAAGGTGAATGTACGTTATGTAAATTTATTGAACTTGCTCACGATTCTAATGACTGTGTCTTCCAGCTATTAACCCTTATCATGCTAGTCAAATTGATTCTGCCCTTGCGACCAGCGTAGATCTTGATCAGCCTGCACATCCGTGCAGTCTTATCAAGATCTGCACTGTTCGCCATTCAGTCAGTATCGTTTTGGTAAGCAACCCCTTTAACAGTTTATGGAACTGTCCAAACTGAAAGATGGACAAGTTCATTATAGAAATTTAGCAGGGTATGGGTTAACGAAACGTCAGCACAAATGTATCAATTGCATTATAAAGTTGAAGAAACCAGCTGATATCAAAAGATATAGAAGTTTTGTTTTGCGGAATATCGAAATCTAATCATGTTAGTACAACAAATACTATATCACGAGAACTTGGGTTTAATCCTTAATCAGTTAATTTTATCTCTTCCATCTTAATGGTAGTTTTGTTATAACATATCTGTACCTATTGTGGAACCCAGACTGAAATGTCACGTTTTATTGTTTGACACACCCAGTATATAGAATATAAAACAAGCAATTTACATAAAAATCATGAACGAAATTGACAGTAATATTTGTCTGTCTTTACGCCTACTAATACATCTATTTTATAATAAACGTGTAATTTACTGGGGGAAAATGAATATAAATTGTTATTGACATGTTCACGCTGTTTGGTGCTCTTTTAAAAAATTACAGCTGTTAAACCATATAGTTTGAATGCCGATAGAGCTATGCAATACAAATACTTATTACTTTACTACATTTGCATAAAAATAGACTAGGAGGAACAAGATGGCCCTATAACATTCATCTAAGACGAATCAGTGTCACGGTTAGAAAAAAACAGAACAGATTCGTACCCTGAATTCGACGAAAATTTGTGACACTGTCTCTCAAGGATTTCCTGTTGAGTAAAACAATTATCATATGCTGATCAAATGGACCTTTTTTTCGAGTAAACTTCTAATTTTCATGATGCAAACTGATTCTGAATATCATGGCTTGGACAAACCTGAAACCCGGGGGACCTGTGTAAAAGCATGCATCTTACTTTGCTTGGTTGCGTATATATGCGTCCATTACGTCCAGAGATCTATCTTTTTATTATAAAGGACTTTTAGAAATGTTAAACCAGTTGTTATTATTTTTGGTGCTTTAGGAATGTGGAGTTCACTCGATAACGGTTCCGTTAAATAATCCGAAGCTTTGGGGCTCGCGAGAGATGTTACATTTTTCATTACCTCTCGAGAACAGAGTCAGTACAACCCAGATTGCCATTAATTTGGTTGTTTCCGTTCTAAAGCTTCCAAAGGATTTCTTAGTCTCTATTAGAATTTATTTCAAAGTTCACCCTGCAACTTCATACAAGTGAGTTACAATGTATATACAGAACTTTTCGTGAATACACACAACTAGCTTACGTTTAACTGATATACAAAACATCTCTTGAAACAAAAATGGGGTGACAATTTTGTAATTACAAAACAATGTTAATGGATTCCATGTAAACCTAACCCCAGTCTATCTTAACTTTAAATACAAAAGCATTGTTACCTCTTCCTGAATAGTTGTTGATTGATCTTTTGTTATGCCATGCTAGAATTAAACTTATGACAAATGACTCGATTTTCACATAAGATGATTGTAGGAAAAGATTGATTTACTTTATTGCAATTACACACTGCTCTGACGTCAAACCCAACTAAAATGACAATTCCACTTACAGTTCACGTGCGATGTTGATTGTAGCATTTCTGATACGTCATTGTTGCAAGTGAGCGCTTTATTTGTCTTGCTAACAATGTATGTTACGTAAATTGATGACGCCAACAAAAACATAGATATTGTAGATCTACCTAACATTTTTAAAGATAGAAACACATTCAATAAAGTCTAGAAAGTGAGTACTTTTAAATAACCAAACATGCATTTTAAGGAAGTTTTGTTTATATCAGTAACTGAAGTTCTAAAATACATTTTGTACATGTGTTTGCAAAGAATGACAACTCTTGTCTCCGGCAAGTACTTGCAGGCATAGACCAGTTTACTTCCCTTGCACAAGTGGCTGAAAAGACTATCAGCATATAGATCTACTCGTATGTGTATGATTTATTCTTCCTGCACTGCTTCAATCATTTTATTAGCTCATTTTTCTAAATCTTACTTTTAACAATCTGATAATAAAATGAAGTACATGTATTAGGTAGGCCTTCTGCATTCATGCTTCTAACAATGTCATATCTATAAACAGGTGCTGTATGACATGACAGGTAGGCCAAGTAAAGATCCGTATAACCTATGCACAATAATTATGTAACAATTTTTTAAAAAAAAAATGGCACGTCTGTACCGCATAAAGATAACGTATTAATCTAATCGTTTTCAAGATTGATCATATACCTTCAGCCTTTAGTAGTGGTTTAATATTTTGTTTAGTATGTTGAGAAACGTTTTTGTTTTGAATAAACATTGTATTAAAATCGAACTGAACACGATATCTTATGCTGACCTCTAACACGACTAAATTTGTTTTCCTATTAAACAAAGAAGGTTGAAAATTGTGCATTATTATACAATTCATTTTTCTGAAGTCACATTTATTACGTCATCGCGTCAAACGGTATAGCAGCGCGCTGGAAAATAAACCAACAGAAAACAGGCAAATATCTAATGGATGCCGTCAAAGATGTACACAAAAGTCAAACAGTGATCTGCTCTCGAATAAAATCATTGTTTGTCGTTTAGATGCGTATTATTATATCACGAGGATATAATTCCTTCGCATCTATACTCCAAACAATGCTTTTATTTAACGACAAATCTGTCTGGGATATATTATTTCTTAAATAAGCAGGTCTTTGAACTTGATGACACACCCAGAGAAGCTACATTAATGCATTTAATAATAATACATTACACTAAACGGCCATATAAACGAAATTATCAGTCTGTCTCAACGCCTACACGAAAAACATACTTTGGAATAAAAGCAACATTCTAGGGAAATACTTTATATAAAATCTAACTGACACAACCATGAGAATAAGTGACATTTAAAAATCTATAGTTGTATATTTTGTCTGTTGAGCCCGAATCAAAATGTACCAATTCTTACTTTTATTAAAATGGAAAAGGTAGCCATTCTGTTCCGATAATAACAACTAAACTTATAATGCTTAAGAATTTTTTTATTACGTCCTGGGCCTCAGTTTTGTGAATTTCGTGCAGTTATTCAGGTATGTTTTGACAGAAAATTTTGTACAATGTAGATTTTATTAAGGATTCGTTCTTTTTGCCGAAGCTCCAAACTAATCCAATCGACAAATTTCTGATTTGATTTACTAGTATATCAATGCTGTCTCAATACAGTTCAAGTTTTGTATATTTCAATTTAACCCTTACCCTGCTAAATTTCTATAATGAACTTGTCTATCTTTCAATTTGGATTGTACCATTAACTAATGATTAAAGGGGTGCTTACCAAAAGATGCTGACTGAATGGCGAACAGTGCAGAACATGATCAGACTTCACAGATGTGCAGGCTGATCATGATCTACACTAATCGCAAAGGCAGATTCAGTCGTGTCCAGCATGAGAAAGGTTAATCATTATTTTTCATTTTTCATATAAATTAACCATTATTACTTTAAATTATAGAACTATTACAGATAAAGAATCTATGGCATTACTTGTCTGGTATTCAGTGCCCACAAATATTATCTAAAAGTAAAATCTGACAAATCATTAAAACTTATGACAAAATAAATTCCCTTCAAAATTTTGAGAATGGTATTTAAAAATTCTTTGTGACATAGAAGTTTGTAGTGTAGCAAGGGAGACATACTCCTTTGCTTGTCATATCCGACTCACTTTTGTTTTCTGTCTAGACCATTCTTAAACTGGTCATCTATATAGCACACTCAACTGATATTTCAGCAAGTAAATTTCTCATTTTCTTGCAAAAATGATCGTCAACATTTCGTAAAAGGTTCAATATAAATTTTGTTTACTTTACAATAAAATCTGGTGATATAAGACAGGCTTTAGGAAAGAACAAGATGGCTTTAGTTCTGGTGGAATTTACCCATAGGAACAAAATTTTAAAAAATTTAAACGTAAATGAAAAAGCAGTCTTTATAGCCAGGTGTCTCTGTTCACATATGATGATTAATACATGTTTTACTGCATACGCTCTTTTCCAAACTGTTATGCTAAGTGTTATACCTGCTTTGGTAACGGCTACGCCCGTTGGCATATTGAACTGCCCTTTCCCCTTGCCCTTACGACCGAACCTGCGGATGAGTTTCGAAGCTTCAGCCTGCTCCTTCAAGTCGCTGACTTCGGACGTCGGGGACACCAGGCGTCGCAGTAGGTACATTATTGACTGCCATTGACCCGTGTTGTCGGCTATATCAAGGCTCGAACCGGACACTCATTTATAGTATTCAAGTCCATCAGTGCTTGCTTTTCTGCAAAAAAAAAAGGAATCAATCGCTGAGATATTATACAGTTAATTGGAACATTTTGGCAAAACCATACCTTGCTGGTCAAGAACTTGAAACAAGAGTCAAGATACTCTTAAATAATTTCTTAGTTGATGTATATGTGCTTGCGTCTGGAATCTGACCATATCTTACAGTAATGCTTAGTATCTCTTTGCACATTCAGATTAAAAATTACAGCTTTATTTAGAAAATCACTGTAACCCAGTTAACATGGCCATCATGTCTAATTTTTTCCCCACTAGAAAACCGCAATCAGTATTTCATAGTCGTTTTCAGCCGAGTCCTATACTCATCCAATCAAAGCAAAAACAAAATCATTACTTTCTTGCAATTCATTTGAAAAGAAACGGATTTACCTGTCAATAAAATTAATTTACCTATCAAGGTTTTCGTTGTTATTTATGCAACACAAGAAGATCGTTTGCTAACTGTGCCAGCAATGCTATATCAATTTAAGATGTTTGACAAGATTTGACTGATGCTCTTTAACCTTTAGCCTGCTGGCGGCAAGATATTCTGCCCTTGCGTCCAGCCAGTGCAGACCAAGATCATCCGTGCAGGCTGACCATGATCTGCACTGTTCGCTATTCAGTCAGTAAAGTTTCAGTGAACATCCCTTCAATTAATAAATGGTACTGCCCAAATTGAATGATGGATAAATTTGTTTTAGAAATTCAGCTGGCTAAGGGTTAAATATTGCAACACAAGAAAATAATTAGTTCACAAACATACGTTATACCCATTCCTTTTATACGTAGCAACACAGTATGAAACTGGCATATTAATGATACCAGTTATAACCGGTAGCTAGCTAGTGATGTAAAGTCAGTTAACGATGTATTGTGATATAAATAATAGATGTATAATAAGAATTCTATATTGAAACAAAAATAGCTTACTGGTAATGTATGGTCAGTTATGAATGTTCGGCAAGATTTGGATATTGCCCTTAATACATACAAACATACAAAATTAGCTGACAAGTAGCTTAGATGTCAGTTATTGATATTAACTCGGATTTCACTGTTATATTATACACTGTAGCACAGGAAAATCCAGGCTTCGGCCTAGTAATTGATACCATCAGCCTTTGGTATGATGATGACAAAAGATTTCCTCTTAAAGGAGTTCATCACAATATTTTGTGCGCAGCTCAATCGCGCAGCAAGCGATAACCACTGTAAAGTTTAGGATTCGCCGCCGAAAGTGCATAATTGTCGGATATGCAGCGCACTCGCGCAAAAAAATATCGTATGTACTGACAGTATAGGTCGTGCATCCATATTTTACCTTTAAAAGTGATGGTGTTTTATTGGAGGAGTAGTCGTAGGAAGTGCTCGAATCGAATACATTGTGGACAGCCAATTTGAAAGTAAACTATTTCGTCCAGTAATGATGCAGCCGACTCCAAGTCAAATAAAATTCCAGAAAATCTTAACGTAGATCTATCTCCTTCAAGTTCAAATGTGACTTCCTAAAAATGTTGTTATACTTTTGTGCCCCATCTCGCATTTCGCATAGTAAGACCAGAGTTATGGCCCTTGAAAGTCAAATTGTACATAAAGGGTCTAAACATTTGTGCCGCATGTACCTCAAAAGTATATGCGCCAAGAGTCATGAAACCAAACAAGAATTAAATTCAGCATGCGAAGTTGTGCACCAGTGCTTTTATTTGAGGTTTCACTCAGTAAAAACAGATTTATGTCCCTTGACGTGGTCAAATATATATGTAAATGGCATGTGAAAGCTTGTGTAGCACGTATCCCAAAAAGTATTTGACCTAGAGGCATGCAACCTTAAAGGAGCATTATTCCGCATGTGAGTAAGAAAATTGGTTAAGAAACTGATAATAACATTGTGCAATTTGTTTTGTAAGAAAAAATGTTCATAATTTTAGGTGGGTGGGGTAATGAAAAAATACTTTTGTGGGTGAGTGAATATTTTTTAATTTTTCTTGAAAACAAGCACGGGTTGATATTATTTTTTTGGTTTAGATTTTTTTGTCTTAGTTCTAGCTTACATAATATAAAATTTGGTAAATTCTGTCCGCTAGATTTTTCATATCATTAAGAAATACTCTGTGATTTTCTCAGTTCCAGATACTTTCGACATCTATCAAGAGTAATTTTTCTGAGTTAATATATCTATATGTTGACATTTTATGCATAGCTATAGTGGTTTCATTAATTGTGATGCATAAACAGTAACATCAGAGTGAAACTTTGAATAAATAAATGTTTGCAGTAGTTTTATTATGACATGTATGTATTGTTTCTTCAGACAAAAATACCGATTTGGTGTTCTTAATAAACTTTAAATATTGAAAAAAGAAGCACGGGTACCTATCATTTTTATTTTTTATTTTAACTTGCCATACGTCAATCTATAATTATGCAAAGTTACAAAAAATTCTGTCCGCTAGAAATAATTGTGAAAAACACCTTTAAGCGCAGATATATTCTAAAACAACAGTATCTAGTTGTATGTAACCGTTTTATGGGTGTAAATGACACTACAAATATACAGTAATGGTTGTCTTTACGGCTTAACACTTTCTTAGATTTTCAAAATGCCAGATGGTCCGATCTTAAAAAAATGCTTTCAGCGTTATGAATGATTAGATAATGGCTTTCAAATAATTAAATATAAAAAGCCTAAAGTGACTTATTGGTTGAACACCATTAAACCAGACTATTCTTTATTTCATCGAGATGTTATTTCGATATTTTCAGAATAAAGAATACAGAACGTCCGATTTTCAGAGACTTATATTTCCAGTCATGAATCATACCTCTACTATAGATAAATCAATTAAAGAAATGTTAGCTCTTATCAAAGAAAGTTAAGCTTCCGTAGCTATAACTGCAACCAGTAAATAAATTCCCTTCAGAGTCATTTTTTCGGGACCTAAAATTCTTGCGCAGTCATTTTTGTCTAGCCTGTGACAGTCCTGAGCTTGCATACTTTGATATTATGCTAAAATGCATTAAATGCAGAAGCGCAAACGAAAACACAATACTTTAAAAAGGCACTTTATATTAGAACTACTGCTTACGTTTAATCTGGTTGTGTCCAGCCTGTAAGAAAATTATCTTATTTCAATTTTATTCGAAACTTGCATCTGTGCCAAAGACATGCCTTTTTCATAACGAATTGCTTAGTTCTGTTTTAAAATGAAAATCTAGTGAAATGAACATAATTATGATACAGGCCACCTTCATATGAAAAAAAAAAACAACAACAAAAAAAAAAAACAAACAGCTTTGTGCATCTTATCACATTAATCATATGATTTAGATTCAGGTTGCATATAAGTAAACATATTTGTTATTTTCAATGACTACAACATTTAAAGCGACAAAAACACACTGGTAAGGACCTAAAATCGGTCATAATATGTCCCTGTGGACGAAAATAGGGTCTATATTCCAAGAAAAGGTAGGAGATTTAAAGCCTTAAACCAATTAGCGCCATTCTTTTTACCATTTGCAATCGAGTTTTCCATCTTAGTCTTATTGTTCAGAATAATTCATAAGGGTAAATGATCTTAAATCGAACATAAATGAAATACTGATAATTGGACATATACATACGTTTAAGTGTTCAGACATAAGTTGGATACCTCTCGTGTTTTTTGAACTTAGTGTAGTAATCATTTCATTTCTATTAGGATCATGGAGTCAATTCAATATTCCTTTAAATAATAGAGTTCCGCTTAAAATAGTGATAGTGGGTGTGTGGTTTGTTGTACTAGTTACTTGTCATGAACAGATTCAAATTAAACCTGGAGATCCATAAATTCTATTCTTATTTTATACCTGTTCTATACCCGTTTGAACAATGCGAATAAAGACCGAAATAAACTTCTAATAAAGGCAAGACTTAAACTAGTTTATTCACAAGAGTCTCCGGTTACATAATCATACCACACAGTAGTATATGATCCCTCACAATATATATTATCTTGTATTGATGAAATAAAAAAAAAATTAAAAGATCCTTTGGAAGCTTAGAACATAACTAAGCAAAAATGATAGCTTGAGAAGTAATGTAAATGTGCAATATCCGTCACCTTCCCCACCCCACCCCGCAACCCCGGGTTAAGCGGAACTCTATTATCCATAAACATTGAATCGACTTAATTCATGATGCCAAAGGACCAGAAAATATAACAGCATTAAGGCCAAGTACGGGGTGACGTTTGATGTTGTAATAGTTAATAAAATCTATAAGAAGATCCTTTGGAAGCATAGAATGCAACCAAGCAAAAATAATAGCAGACTCTGTTTAAAGACGAATAGTGCTCACGGCTCTTGTAAGTAGAACGTCCAGGCATTCTATAAATAGCCCAGGTAGTTTCACATGGCTATTAGTTTACAGACTATATATTTATTGCCAGACGTACGATTACCTTTGCATAATATATTTTATAGTGATTGCGTCTGGTTCTACTTTTCTTTGTTTTAGATGGACGGTATTATTTCAGTAACGCACGCCATACTGAGTGATGTTGAGTAGAGATTTCAGTAGAATTGCATCGTTGCAATACATGAAATGTTATTGATTCGCTTTTCTTGCTTGGCTCCAATTAATGAATATTTAAACCTAATTTTATCATTCTTTCTGCAAAGTGGTAACGCATTTGGTAAAATTAAAGCACTGCAAATGGCACATTATATGGTAACAAATTTAATTACTGACAAAATAAAACAAGTCAAAACTCTATAACACGATTCATTAATATTATATCACAGACCATTTCCGATAAAACGTACACGAAATGAGTTTTTCTATTTTTGCAACTTTGAGTACAATGCTAGCAGTTAATGTAATGAAACAGTGTGCCATTGTGAAAGCTTTAACCCTTATCATGCTGGACACGATTTATTCTGCCTTTGCGACCAGAACAGATCATGATCTGCCTGCATATCCGTGCAGTCTGATTATGACCTGCACTGTTCGCCATTCAGTTAGTCTCGTTTTGGTATGTACCACTTTTAACAGTTAATGGTACTGTCGGAATTGAAAGATGGACAAGTTCATTATAGAAATTTATCAGGGTAAGGGTTAATATCTGAAACATTCTGAAACAAGAAATATCTTTAAAAATGATGGTCGGCGAATTGTAATAAGGAAAGAAGTTTATGAATTTTTCATCTAACATTCATCTTTCATCTAACATTTTTCAAACTGCAAAACTAAACACTGCACTTTAACAATTTAAATGGTTCTCTTTTAATTTTTCGCAAAGGTTTAGTAGGGTTGCAATTTTGTTTCGTTTATCCTTAGACGAATAATTACAGCAGTAGTTTGATGAAGATTCATGAAGCGGTTCATGAGAAGAGGTCATTAAACGTGTTTATATTTTTAGCTAAATTGGTCCCTATCCCCATTTGTAACAAAATAGCAGGAAACCTTACGATATTGTTACACATCGAGTTTGATAAAAATCCATTACATTTTAGTTGTTAATGCGAAGAAAGGCATATCTACTTTTAGCTATAGTGGTCCCTAATAGGGCCCAAGTTCCTATATAAATAAATTTGGAAGAGGACCTTATAATGATGCTCCAGACCAAGTATGACAAAGATCCACCAAGCTGTTCATGAGACGCTGTATAAAGGCATTTCTAGTTTTAGCTCTAGCAGCCCCTAAAAGGGGTCAAATGTCCCAGCTGAACAAAGTTGGCTGCGGACCTAATAAAAATGCTACAAATCAAGTTTGATTAGGATACATGAGAAAAAAATCAATTAAAGCATTTTTTTATTTATTATTTTTATTTATTTCTAAAATAGGCCAACTGATCCCGCTTTAACAAATGCATATTCGCTATTCATGAATCTTTGGACAATGACGTCACACCTATAAAAAAGTGAAGGTCAAGCAATACATACAATTGTAATTATTTCAATATTTCTGTCTCATAAGCAAAGTTTGACCGTAGTCATATCACATAGATAAACTGTATGCAGCGTACCTTCATTTCAGTGTAATGAGATTCAGTCATTATATAGCATATACATAATAAAACAGATTTCAACTGAGTTCAATGCCATATTTGTTACCCTTAAAGAAAAATATTCATATATAATCAGTTAAATTATTATAACAATATTCAAGCAAGTATTCATTTTATTGCAATTGAATAGCACAAGCAAGAAACTTTCATTACAGATGACAATTAACAGAAATCTTTTAAAAGCACTTCTCTACTAAACCTTACACACCTATTCATGTGATACGCAACGATCAGCTCTTCTTTAATTTGAATATGTTGGTAATTTGAACAGGTTTTTATCATATTATTAACTTACTTTCATTTTGAGATATATCAATATTTTGCAATATATATGCCAATAGCTTTAAACTGTGAACACGTGTTTGGATAAACGGCTTTGTCTACATTTCACTCAGCGAGCACAATAACAGAGTTTTAATGGAATTGAAGCACTCTCGTCATCAGGCGAAGTGTTGCTAACTTCCATTTGTAATTTCTATATGCTTATCAGGTATGAAGGTATTAAATGCGTCCGCTGCTATTTTCTATATAAAATTAACAACTTATAACATATTTTTATCAAGATTTCTAGCCTTTCACTTCCTGCGAGACTACCCTTGTCTTGAAGGTCTGTCTTTAGGCAATCAAAATATACCCAAAAAATATGGGGTTGACCATAATGCAGTGAAACTATGGTCACGTGACTGAGACACGTGATGAAAACGTTAATATTGCGTAGGTAGACATAAGGAAATACCTACTTTCACTTTCATTTTACAAGGCAGCTTCCAATCACTTTCTGAAGCATATAACGTAGCTTAAAATCATCTGCGGACATTCCTTTTTACAATCAAGCATAAATAAAGCTTATATCTGGCATGAAAATGGCCTTTACTAGGCGGGAAAATTGCACTATATATTGATATGGACTACATTCGAGTGGACCACGGAGGCATATCCGGCTAATTGCCCCCTTCATGCCATCAAGTAGTTTGATTTGCAAACTGAAGTCACGTGGCATAGGTAACGAATTCGTTCTTAGACGGCGTTCGCCGAAGAAAAGGTAAAAGTGGACTCTTATGAAGCATTGGATGCTGTCAGAGATACTAATTGTAGAGTATGCCTAAACAGATACAAACAGTGGAAAAATAAGCAGACGAGATAAAAAGCTTTAATATATTACATGTATGTGTAGAGCAGATTAAGAACAACTAGCTTACTTTATTTTCTGATTACCCGCTATTTGACAAAATATTCCCTCTTCAAACACAGTCACATGTAGACACGAGAAGCTTTAATAATTCATAAATCTGTCTGCAACTGACCATTCTGAAGTCGATGCCCTACATTTTGCATTCGTTTGTCTGTTTTGTTTTAGATACTTTGACTATGTGTTTTGGTGTAAAGGTCAACCATTCACACATCCATCCATACATAGCTTTGGTTTTGGGAAACTGTTTCTTTAACTCTTTACCATGCTGGGCTGTACTGATTCTGTCTTTGCAACCAGTGTAGGTCTGATTATGATCTGCACTGTTTGCCATTCAGTCAGTTAATAGTACTGCCCAAATTGAAAGATGGAAAAGTTCATTATAGAAATTCAGCAGGGTAATGTTTGTATTGAATCTTCGACCTCGTGTTTATTATATACAAATAACACAAACTGAGCATGTTTAATTGTAATAAAAGTGCACTTTTGGTCAAATGGATGATCTTAAATTCGGTTAAGACATAACAAGAAATATCTTTAAAAATGATGGTCGGCGAATTGTAATAAGGAAAGAAGTTTATGAATTTTTCATCTAACATTCATCTTTCATCTAACATTTTTCAAATTGCAAAACTAAACACCGCACTTTAACAATTTAAATGGTTCTCTTTTAATTTTTCGCAAAGGTTTCGTAGGGTTGCAATTTTGTTTCGTTTATCCTTAGACGAATAATTACAGCAGTAGTTTGATGAAGATTCATGAAGCGGTTCATGAGAAGAGGTCATTAAACGTGTTTATATTTTAGCTAAATTGGTCCCTATTCCCATTTGTAACAAAATAGCAGGAGACCTTACGATATTGTTACACATCGAGTTTGATAAAAAATCCCTTACATTTTAGTGGTTAATGCGAAAGTTGGCTGCGGGCCTAATAAAGATGCTACAAATCAAGTTTGATTAGAATACATGAGAAAAAATCAATTAAAGGATTTTTTCTATTTATTATTTTTATTTATTTCTAAAATAGGCCAACTGATCCCGCTTTAACAAATGCATATTCGCTATTCGTGAATCTTTGGACAATGACGTCACACCTATAAAAAAGTGAAGGTCAAGCAAAACATACAATTGTAATTATTTCAATATTTCTGTTTCATAAGCAAAGTTTGACCGTAGTCATATCACGTACATAGATAAACTGTATGCAGCGTATTTTCATTTCAGTGTGATGAGATTCAGTCATTATATAGCATATATATAATGAAACAGATTTCAACTGAGTTCAATATTTGCATACCATACTAAAGAAAACTATTCATATATAATAAATCAGTTAAATAATTTATAACAAATATATCAAAGCAAACAAGTACTCATTTTAATATGCAATCTGAATAAGTCACAAAAGCAAGAAACCTATTCATATACAGACGACAATGTAACAAGGAAAATCTTTTAAAAAGCACTTCTACATAAAAGACTCTTATCACACCCTTATTCATGTGATACGCAGACCGTATTCAGCTCTTTCTTTAATTTGATATATGTTGGTATTTGTACAGGTTTTTATCATATTTATTAAACTTACTTATCATTTTGAGATATATCAATATTCTTGCTAAATATACTGAGCCAAAGTTTGCTTTAAAACTGTGAACAGCATCGTTTAGAATAAACGCTTTGTCTACATTTCACTCAGCGTAGCACAATCAACAGAGTGAAAGAAATTGACACTCTCGTCCAATCAGGCAGAGTGTTGCATAAATCTTCCATTTTGATAAATTATCTATAATGCGTTATCAAGTAGTTTGATTTGCAAACTGAAGTCACGTGGCATAGGTAACGAAAACGAATTTAGACGGCGTCGCCGAAAAAGACATGTAGACATGTTCACATATTTATGCTGGTAACTTACATACAGGTATCTTCATTTAAGCACACACAGTTTTATTTCGAGCATTCTAAGGAAAGAATCGCTTGTTTTTGCAGTTTTCTGGACAGTTTTGCTTATAACACAACCGCACTTATTCTGGTTTCTGTATTCGTAGGAGTTTACTCATTTATGAAACAACAGTTTCCTGTTTGAATAGAGGAAGTCACGCCAGTCTGAAATCTTCCAACGGTTCTACAAGCCAAATTATACGTAAAAATCATTCAACAACAATAAAAACATGTTATACATGACGTAACGAATACAGAGAAGCTTGAATTGTAGTTTGCCATTCACGTAAAACATCTCATTTACTCGTTTAACATCAAGATCCTACGGAAATACTGACCGAGAGGACGGGCTTTATTGTATACTTTTCATTAAATGCGTAGTGTGAGTAAATAAAGGAATGTATTTCCAGCGTGATTAGAACTTACATGAATCACCGATTTGTAATTGTATCTCTTCACAGAAGACCAATAATCAATATGAATTCCTTTAGTCAGACGTTTTTGTTACGCCGCGGTAAAATATGATCATAGTAAAATACATTGTAGGCTCTTGTTGGCAAGCTGCTTAGAATAGATTTAGGATGATAAACTGACGAGTGTGTACATTTCAGAGTTACAGTCACTAAACAGATAAAGGAGGAACGGGAAATGTTAAGTAAAAATACGCATTAAGGTTGGCTCAAAAATAAATAAAAAATTCCACTTAACCTACTATGGGGCGCTAGGAGCGTTGCACTACTCATTACCTCTCATGAACAGACTCAGTAAAACCGAGACTGCTGTTATTCTTGTGTTCACTCTATTCTTCCAAAGGATCTTACCACATCTAAAATTTTCAAAGTACGTTATTTGGACATTTCTGATCATATTTCTCTAGTGTCAGCATTATGATGTTTGCTTATTAACATATAATTAAAACTGTTATTCGGGCAATGTGTATTGGTATTATCAAGCTTCGATCACTGTTCGTAAACTGTCAACAACCTCTTTCACTTCTGGTAATTAAAATCCTCTGTAAATTAGATTGGAAACAGATCTTATAAAAGTCAACATGACCACTGTGCAATGCAATGACAGAGACAATTAACACATTCAGCTTTTCGTAGAATTGCCTTTATGGTCCTTAACTTCATCTGTACGTTCATCTTATAAATACACAGAATATACAAAAATACTGCATTTTCGCTCAGAATACCAAAATGCCTAATCTGGAACCAATTTCGAAGCTTAGAATAGCAATTTATATGCATTTTCGTACACAGGCTATTATTATTTGGGCATTATCACGAAAGGTTTGCGTAATAGAAGAAATAATTTCTCTGTTTACAGACTCGATTCATGGCCAATCAATAATAATACAGTCATTTGGTTTTTTACCGTCCCTTACCTAACGTTTGACGATAAAGCTTGTAAGAATATAACTTATATAAGAGCGTATAAAATAACATTTTACTAAATGTACATTGTGTTCATTGAACTAGTTTAAGACGCATTCGATGAAACAAAAACTGTTTGCGTTAGGTATGTGATCAGCGCAAGATAAAGTGTCTTATTTTTAATGGGATACAAATGTTCGTCGTAACGATAAAAAAAGTTCCATATCATTGCAAACGTGCTTGCTTTCACACATGATCTTTCTTTTGTTAGTTCTTCACGAAATGTGTGAACCTACAGAGTTTTCTTATATTTATGTCATTTTCTTTGACATTTTACAAGTGCCTGTATTTTAAAATGACATACGCGCGACCTTTGTATGTGTTTATTTTCTTGGTATCATCTTGAGTAATTTACACGTATAATGATCCACTGTCCGTTATTTCGAATTTGACACTGCATCGTTTCATCAGTTTGTGGCATATTGTCTATTGACGTACTGAAGCTTAGTCTCATTGCACCTTTATAATAATTGAACCATGCCATGAGAAAACCAACATAGTGGCTTTGCGACCAGCATGGATCCAGACCAGCCTGCGTATCCGCACAGTCTGATCAGGATCCATGCTGTTCGCTTTCAAAGCCTATTGTAATTAGAGAAACTGTTAGCGAACAGCATGGATCCTGACCAGACTGCGCGGATGCGCAGGCTGGTCTGGACCCATACTTGTCGCAAAGCCACTATGCTGGTTTTCTCATGGCGCGGCTCATATATACTTTTGATACTATGTGATGTATTTCTCCTAAATCCTACACAAATAAAAACCAACAAATGAAGGGAGTGGAATTTTGTCTCTTGGAGCTCTGACTTCAGAAAAATTGTTAAGTGTGCTATGTCTTTCCACTACAGTGTCTCTTTGTTACAGGTCTAACTGGCGATTCATGGCTCTCTGACAGTGTTTAGGGAGCTCTGTGCGTCTGGGAAATCTACCCTATTTTTCTTATTTTTTTTTTTATATAATAATTTAAGGTCAGCTCTAATTTAATTGGCTTGTAATGATATTTCCTTTAGTATTCACTTACATTCATGGCGTATTCCATCACGTTTGGGTTTATATCGGATTATCCTATGTTAAATACTTTGACAGAATATGACAATAGGTCTACTCTGAAGACATTTCTTTCTGTAATATTTTAAGTGAATCATACCCGACTTTGTACCTGTGACTGGCTGATTTTATGTTTTTACCACTCTCTTTAGTTTGTCTCTTTTCAAATATACCGTTATGCCCAGAGTTCTGTCTACGTGTATCTGGTTGAATGCAATGCAATTTTTGGTATTTTCACTAGAAGACCTCCGGCAGATTAGCAAAAGTATGTCATCACATTTCAAATTTTATTCCTAGCCTATTTAGATTTTGTTAACACTTCTGATTTAGCAAAAAATAAACAAAATCATTTTTTTAAAACTTTCTAAAATTTTAAGAGAACAAATCTTCTTAACTTCTACTTGTCAGATCTTTAAACTAGGATTTCTTACCCTAAAATCAAAATGAAAAAATAATCAAAACTGGAAAACAAATCACATCTAATGGGCGAACTGTACATCAAGTGACCATTTCTATCCTTAAAAATAAAGAACATTTCAACAACAAAACCCCAGTCACAGAATTTATAAATTAAACATTAGATCGCGCTGGTATATTTAGCTCAGCTTCCTTAGTTAACAATTACTCTCAGCAAGGAGTGGTCCATCATGACACGAGGCACTATAACATCCTAGGCGTCAGACAAGATGCGCTATATGGAGAATCAATATCCGCTCATTATTGAACATATTACGTTACAAATCACGGAGGGGAGTTTCCTATTTGTTCCTATCTAGCAGATATCATAGCTCGACAGGAATAATTCAATACTTTTTTTGAAAATGGACAAAAATGATAAGAATATCTTTATGGCCATCAATAAATGAATGATGAGGAGTCCGTGATTCTCATTTTCCCAAAGCCGTTTTGGAAGCAATATATATCATGGAGTTTGGTTTTTTCAAGGAGTTCCTTCAACCTCTTGAGAACAATGGCTATTATAGATATGCATTGTCAGGAGTGTCAGTAAGTTCTCATGACTACCAAAGGAGTATCAATGTAAAAGCTAAGAGATATTCGAATGTGTCGAGTTGTTGCGACCCTGTGGGATCAAAACAAACTTAACATAATGGAAATTTAATGTATGACCATTATCAATAGTAAGGATATGCTTTAAGTACGCTAATGCGTCATCTTCCAGAACTTTTACTTTATATCTAAACAAATTTTGATATAAACCATTACGCAGAGTATTTAAATACATTTTACATATGTAAATACTGTACAACTTGCATTAAGTGACCACCTTATGGAAGGGTAAAACGCGGTCTCTTAGTACAAACTTGTCTCTTATCTCTTAACAAATGTTTGACTGTATTGCAGAAATATTTGCCACCAGTTTATCCATTTTGTAAATACATTGTATCTGATAAAGATCTTAATCACACATCAGTCGAAGTATCAAATATGATTAAATTATTGATGTGACTCATGTTAAATAACCATCGTTTAAATTCCAGCAATTTATAAAACGTTTCTTCTTCTTTCACATAGCAATAGTTTTCATTTGAAGAATGCTTTTAAAGCACACAGTGCTTACGGCTTCATCAATGAAATGGTAATACATGTATGAACATGTCATACGAAATGGCATGACACTTAAACATCTTTTTCATGTTTAGAAGTATACATCGTGGTTCATTGAAAGTAATTTTGACAAACGCCACCTGATTGACGTAAAGTGTTACAAGCGGCCAGCCGATACCTCAAAGTACTTCAAAAATATGTATAACATAATCATCATTCTTTGATCAAATACAAAGATGAGACTTCCTTTGAAAGTAAAATTACATAATATTCGTTGAAAGTAAAAGTTTTCTAGGTTATAGGACTTTCCAATTACTCGTAATTCATATTTCAAGAGAATATAACCATTGGTTAGTTTTCAATAAACCACGGAAACACGCCATAAACTCCATTTCCTTCTCTCACGAAAAAGGCTTATATCACTTAAATTCAAAATTTTACAATGCGAAGTATGTAAGGTTTATGATCACTCGCTGTTGTTTTACATTTTAAAACGATGTTCGAGTTAAACGATCCATTTAGAATACCATAAGCATTTGCGTATTATAAACGTCTTTTCATACCATGATGTATTACATTCAGTAATTTGGTTACATTTTGGATCAAATATATTCCATAAATAACATATTATATCCCAGATTTTTGCAATAATTGCATATGTACAAAATAATTCTAAACTTACTATAATAGTGCCAAAATCTGCAAAAAGTTATAAAAGCCAGTAAGGAAATTATGAATGCACGTACATGGTACATCACTGTCCATGATAAAGTAGGACAAAATTTACCACAATGTACTTTTCAAGTGTGTCGTATCATTGTCCTGGTAACCGTCTGTGTAAGGTTAATGATCGCAGAGAGTTTCCAGAAAAAATAAAACATAAATAGATGTGAATATGAACACATTGTTATTTTGGGTTTTATAAATGCATTTTGTATTTGAAATGTTTTTCACTAAGATTTGATAATGTTTAGTACATAGAAAATTCTTTACATTTGATCGGGTTCAATGTAACGGTATGGTTTAAATTGTCCACATTGATTGCGTTATTCTATAACAGCTACAGTAACTGTAAAACAGAACTAATCCTGATTTTATGTTTTTGACTGGCAGTCATTTTTGAGATAAGGTTGTGATTGTCTTTCATTTAAAATGTTTGTTTTTTTTATTTTTAACGCAAATTGGTATTTTAAATGATCTGAACTTATACTGAAGCTAAGTTGTCTTGAAAATATGAATATTATGGAATAAATCTGAACTTTGCAAATAAGATATCACTGTTTGCACATGCAGTATACGTCCTAACATTACATAACATGCAAATTTATCATGGACAATGTCCAGTAAACTGCAAACATCTCGCCTAACAACTAAATCTAACAAAGTCAGATGAATTTTCTAAAAATATTTTCGGTAGATATCAAACATTAGTTAAGATTTTATGCAAAGAGAGGCTTATCTTAAGACTGTTATTGTTTACTTGGTGGAGTTTGTGCTTAAGCGCTGTTGAGTAACCGTTAAAGTCGTTGGCCTCGGTGTTATTATATTGTCTTGTCTTTTGGGGCTACGAATAACATTCTTTATTAACATAAAAGAATTCTGCTTAAGTCGGTATTACCTTTCAGGAATAGCATCAACTCAGTCAATGCTGTTGCTTACTTGGCTTGCTTGATCTTCTTACAGATTTTATTACAGCATGCTTCAAGTCGAAAAAACATAGTTATCTGTCTATGCATTGAATCTCTCCCGCTGTTTTATAGCTCCGTATAAGTTTTAATTACAATTAACGATTAGGTTTAAAGTTTGGCATTACCCGAGTGGTACGAGACAAGCCTTCAAGATAGGAAACTGATTCATCTGCATGACATATATTCTCACTGCATTGCTAAATGGCGTTAAAGCATGTCCATTTTACAGTGCGGACAAGTTCAGTGATTTTATCAACATTTGATTCACGCGCATGACTTTGAGGGTTTTAAGATACTGCCATTCATATTGAATGCGATAGGGTGTCCGCCGCTTTGTGGTTATTGGTGTAAAGATATTTCTAATGGACCGGGCACGTAGTAGCCCCTTAAATCGTTAAATAAGAGATCATACAACTCTTAAAATTATTTTCAATAATGCTCAGTACAAGTCTGAAAACGCAAATACACAAAACAGAGATATTGGAGCTAATGCTTTGCTCACACTGACCTGGCTTGATACATAAAGAAATACTCTTCAAGATGCCCTGGAAGATCAAAGTATATAATAAAACTATAGCAATGAAAAATTCTCATAAAGTGCATAAATTTGAGAGTGAGGTTAGGAAAGAAAGGGTTAGTTAAATGCTTGATTAAATTTGAACAGATCTGAGTAAACACATACCAAAGTCCTTTGTAAACGAGTTGTTTTAAGCAAACGAAAAGTTATGGAAATGATTTTTAACAAAAATCGAACAGCTTACAAGAGAAAATCGTTAAAACAATTGTGAAATATTGACAACACTGCTTATAAAACCAAGCAAGCACACACCCTTGTTTATTTTGATCAATGAGTTAATTGAAATGCACCGCGTGTTCCCGAATCAAACAGACGCTCAGATATATTCCTGATATTTGCTCAAATGCTGTATCATTTTTATGTTCGCTATTTTCAGAAATCTGAGACAACTATGAATCTTTCATGTTTTTTTTCTTTCATTTTATTAATTTTATCATACCTTTTACATATTATCTTATTCAACAGAGTCTCTTATTCTTAATTGAATGGAATTGCGTAATTTGTCAATCTACTACAATTGCAGATATTAAGACCTCTATACCACGTAGATGTTTTATTCAATTATTACAGCAGATTTCCATAGTACAATAATGTGTCGTCGGACTAATATCCCGCATGGGAAACATTTTATCATATGTCACCCACTCACTTTAGTCAAAAGCAACATTACATGAAATTAAGCTGCAGTAGAACACCTTTATTCTCAGATAACAAAAGCATTGACCTTTAGTGCCGTATGTCTGTTTAAAAGAGATGTCAGAATCTGTTCTTTTAGCATAGTGCTGTAGTTACGTAAAGTGATAAGAAGGACATGCCTTAGTCTGAGAAAAAACAGCAAGATAGTTTGCAAATATTTGGTCGTTTCACTAGTCCTATCATTTTGTCATACCTTTTACAAAGCATTCATCATACCCCATAAATTCACCAATGAAACATTTATACAAGTAAGGATATTTCATAAAAATTACTCTTGAAACCTTAAGATTTTAAAGCAGTACATTAATGTGCAACGTTGTGTTTGGCTCGGGGTAGAAGTACGGATATTTCATAATATTAACTTGAAACCTGAAGATTATGCAAGAGTACCTTGCATTAGGCTCGAGAGGACCTTGCAAAGCATGGAGGCCGAGAGTGATCCAGCCTCGTAAATTCCACGAGAGGTGAATGAAATACTGCTATAATTACCCTCATATTACATACCTCTTCACTTCTTAGAGTTTATTAGCCAAGTTTGGCCATAATTTAAAATAGGCAAATAAGACAAAACACTCATTTGAAACGTCGAACCATTTGACACATAGAATGTTGAAATGCCATTATAACATCATTTCTGAGGTCACATGATGTCACAACTAATCAAGTAGTCCCATCATCAGTAATTTTTCTGTACCCATTGGAGCTGAATGCAGTGTTTTGTATTCGGTCGTAGAAAATTTGTATGTATACATAAACCGTTTTATTTCAGTAATCCATGAACGGAAACAAAAAACTCTTTTCCATCACTATTAATAATGTTTATAATATAATTTCAAATACCACTCACGAACAGTCATGATCAAACAGCGTTGCTATAATTTTCTTGGCAACGTTCATCGCTCCCAAAGGATCATTTATAAATTTGATGTAATGACTTCTTATATCTTAACCCTTACCCTGCTAAATTTCTATAATGAACTTGTCCATCTTTCAAATTTGGACAGTACCATTAACTGTTAAAAGGGGTGCATACCAAAAAGTTACTGACTGAATGGGGAACAGTGCAGATCATGATCTACACTGGTCGCAAAGGCAAAATCAATCGCGTTCAGCATGATAAGGGCTAATGTATTATACCATATAGTTGTTTTAGATACACACATCCAAAAGGCTGGCAAAGAAATTTGCAACACATGCACTGAACAAGTACAAAATTATTGAAACGAAGTTATTCTCAGAATACTACGAAAGTTATAAAAGCCATCAAGGGAAGTATGAAGGGGCATAAATCATTCGATTCCTTCCAGGGGGTTGAATATTCACAGAGGACAACATCAAATGAGCGAACTGTTCAAGCATGCAGTAGAACTGCTCCAGTAACCTACTGAGTAAAAGTATGAATAAATGTATTAAAATTAGATATTTTCTTACCATTTTGGTTGTATTTTTCAATAAAGATTTATCATGTCTAGTATCTATAACTGGGTGCCGATTAGGTTATAGCTCATATTGCCCTTATTGTAGATGCTAAGCTGCCTATGTCGGCATTGTCATTTAGCAAATATTACCTGAATATTAAATCTGAATCTGAACTTTTGTTCGGCAATTCTTAATTGAAAAGGTCAGTAAAACGTACCCAATCCCGTTCTTATAGTTTCTGACAACCATTGCTGGAATAAAGTTTTAATTTTTATTTTATGTCAAATGTTTTTATCTAAATCTAATCAAATATGTATTTCGGGTGAATCAGAAACTAGACTGAAGCTTTAGCTCTCGAAAGATATGATACAAGCAATGAACATTCTAGCGGTATGTCACGCGTACGTTTTTGGAGACAACGTCAAGTAAACAGAAGTCTCTGGCGCGAAACCTCATCCAGGAATGTCAGATAGGTTTTCAAAAAAGTTGTTTATAAAACAAGACCAAAAACATTAGATTTAGATGTATTGCAATGTGCAGTGGAGAGAGTTATACCTCTTAACATTACCAAAATGTCATAAAATTGAAAGAATGAATTTTTTCTCTCTCTTTTTCAAAAATCTTTTACATCGTTTCTACATGCATAGAACAGTATATAAAATGTAGTTCAAGCTAACAAGCCTTGCTAAAATATGACTGGGCAGGTAAGACATTTTTTGACTCTTTTATAGCCATAAGCTGTATGTTCCTAGATACGAGGGTAATTCAATAAATTCTTTCAATGGTCTTCGTATGCCTCAATGATCAATTATCTCCCTGCACGGAAACACACTTTTGGAGTATTTATATCCATGACCTAAATGCTGCAAGTCTCATCTTGGTATACTGTCGAGACGCTGAAAAATTGCAGAACTAAGGGCACTTCTAGTGACATAGCGTTTAACTGCGGACATTGTCTTTAGCAAGGGAAACATAAAAATGGCCACAAATACTTAAATCAGGTGAAAGAGAACAGTACTCAACCTGAATAACCTTTTTGTCTTGTAAGAAATACTTACAGTTTGAATTTTATGGACGAACACTTTATCATGAATAAGCTGTGTGCCTTTCAGACCTTAACTTGTGCTTTATTTTGATAGTATTTTTTGAAAGCTGTAAGACCTTTTTTGTAGAACTTGCCTGTGCTTTTGCAAGGAATTTGTACGACGGGGCAATAGAACCTTCTTGGCAATTATTTGCCCTTTGCAACGACCCGCAGTTGTTTGTCATCTATACATCGCTGGGGCTCAAAATAATAAACCTAAGCTTCATCCCCAGTGAGCAACTCAGAAATTCTCTTGGGATTACACTTTTTGTATTTTCTCAATAGTTTGTGGCACAATATAAACGCTTGGACTTTTAGTGCGGTGTCAACAAATGTGGGAACACTCTAGCCCTGATTTCTATTTTTTTTCGCATTGAAATATACCACTGTATGTGAGTGCATATGAGTGTGCATAATTCAACAGTGGATAACTCGGTCAATTATTACTTGAGTAAATATCCGTTATCAAGTACACTTAACTCAGTGCGATAATATACAATTGTTTCTATGGAAAATTATCAGCAACAGCATTCACCGAATAACTCTCGTATTAAAATCGAAATACGTACAAAATACATATAGGAACACTGGTTAAGTTAACTGCCAGCTGTTACATAACTGAAATACTGTTAAAAAACGGCGTTTAAACCCAAAGCAAGCAAACAAAACAAAACCATTAATTTTGTCTTGAATGCGAGAGACTGCCCACCCCAACCCCAGTAAACATAAATGTTAAGTTATCCCTTATGAAAAGGAACACAGAGTAGACTCGAAAATTATTAAAGTCTGAGACATAAATGTCTTAAATGGACCATTTTTTTAAGAAAAAGGCTTTGTGCACGTTAGAACTATACCTCACAAGATGCACATACGACGAACAGTCATATTGGCAATTAAACCGAATACACAACATAAAAAAAAATAAAATAAGTTGAAGAGCCAAAAGAAGTACATCAATAGTCACACTTATACAGAATATTGAAAGAAAATTAAGACCAGAAAGGGTTAGTTAAGTTATCAGAAAATGTAATCTAATATCGAAGTGTATTCTAAATAGTCATGGCTACAAATTTTCAACAAAAACCTGAAAGCTTACAAAGGAAAATTGAGGAAACTGTTGTGCAATATTGACAATATTGCGTATAAAACAAACTAATCACACACCCTTGTATACTTTGATCGATGTGTTAATTGGAATGCACCGCGTGTTCCCGAATCAAACGATCCCGTTATTTGCTCAAATGCTGTGTCATTTTAATGTTCGCTGTTGTCATGAATCTGTGACAGCTTAGAATTTTTCATGTTTCCTTCTATTCTATTTATCTTCCAGTACATTTTACATATTATCTCTTCTTCTATTTTCGATTATTGATTATATTGAATGTAAATTTAAAGGAAATTTGACATTTTTTTTATTCAATTACTGAAGCATTCCATACTAAATATTGGTATGTCGTTTTATCATATCCCACCCATCAAATTTAGTTAAAAACACAATTACATGAAAAGGCGTTACAGTAATTTTACAAATAAAGGACCAAAATCCAGCGCAGTGGTCTTTCCTTCGATTATGCTACAACCTTTTTTTGATGTCGTAGCTTTCGCCATTATCATTTATATAATATAGCTTATAGTTATTGAAATATTTTTCAATATTTAAGACAAATGTGGCTGATAGAATGAAAAAAAAGAAGAAACACTCGAAATAGAAAATAAGAAATAAACATTTGCATTTATTTCTTCACAAGGATCACTAGATATACATAGTCAGCTAGTAAAACATCTATCTTTGAGGTTGTACGTCCGTTTTAAAGAAATGTCAGAAAATGTGCCATACTTATGTAACTGGATAATTTATTTTAAAATAAAAACTGTTTTGCAATAGCTGTTGTCGTTTAAAAAGTTGTATAATGTAATCTGGGATGTTCTGCAATAAGCAGAACGTTTGCGTTATCTTGTATCTAAGACAGAAGCAACTGAAGCCAAGTTGTATACAACGTGTCGGTAGTATATGTTTGGTGGTTTAGTTTCATCCACTTAAAAAGTACACTGTCGTAAAATTATCTGTAACAATTTTGAATCACTGTCAATCCCCTTGTTCTGTGACTGATTATTTTTCTAATAATTCGACTTAAAAGTTTGATATTCGATATGAATAACACTATCTTTATTAGACCATATTTCAAGTTTCTTCTTGTTTAGCTTAAATTTCCTATTCACTTTTACCACGAACCAGTTTATTCCTAACCTAATATAATCGTGCATATGCCGCCAAGACGCCTACACAGAGTTCATTTTAGAAATAACTACTCCCATCGCTATTAAAGGAATGCTGAAATTTTCTGCATCTAAAACTAATGATGTCTTTCACATAATGTGGATGGTCATGTTAAATGGGCGAAATTATGTGCATGCGTGCGGGCGTGTGTGTGTGTGTTTTCTAAATAAGGAAATGAAGTTAGTACATTTGCATATATCATAAGCATATTAGCTCTATACCGATCCTTTACAATATAACTCTGCACATATATAAAACTGATTTGTTTCTGCTGGCTACGTTCCGTTTCCGAGAAAAAGTTATAAACTGCTTGATAAGTATGTTGCATCGTGTTTCTTTTAATACAAGTTACTATTCTATTTACTGTTCTAGTTATGTTGATCCCTTATATAACATATAACTCCTTCACTTAACAAAGTAATCTATCACAAAACACAATACTCTCCCACATAGGACAGTGCTATCTCACAGAACACAGCTTTATCCCACATAACACAGTGCTTTCTCACAAAACACAGTACTCTCCCACATAACACAGTTCTATCTCTCAACACACAGTACTCTCCCACATAACACAGACTACTCTGCCACATAATACAGAGAACTCACTAACAAAACACAGTACTATAGCTGCCACAAAACAAATTACCCACTCGCATAACGAAGTACTGTCACACATAAAATAGTGCTTTGTACTATCCCAAAACACAGTTTTGTCTCACATAATTATCACAACATTCTTTTATAAAACACAACAATCTCACAAACACAGTCACATACTCCGTCACAAAACAAAGCACTCCCTAACATACGAACACATTACTAATTCTCATTAAGCACAATACTCTCTTATGTAACAAAGTACTCTCTCACACAAATTCCAGTACTCTCTCCCACACAAAACACAGAACCATGTCAAAAGAGTACTCACACATAGAACGTTACTATTTCTCACTCATAACACAATATTATCCTACATAACACCGTATTCTCTCCAAAAAAAAGCACAGTACTCTAGCATAACACAGTATGTGCGTTTGATTCTCTGCGTGGCATTAGCCAGCACAGCAATAAAGTAAAAATCGAAGCTGTGTGTCTTAATTTGGATTTATTCCGTCGCTTCTATCTTGTATCAGGGTCAGATGTATGGGGAGAATTCAATACAAGTCGTGCGTCAATGGTTTTGCGGAATAATCAATTGTTGTACGCAAGTCAGCAGAATATAAAACATTGAAAGATCAGGTGGTATAATATCAGAGCATGGCATGGTAACGGATATATCCATGTACCAGAGTACGGTAACGAATATATCCATGTACCAGAGTACGGTAACGAATATATCCATGTACCAGAGTACGGTAACGAATATATCCATGTACCAGAGTACGGTAACGAATATATCCATGTACCAGAGTACGACAACGAAATATATCCATGTACCAGAGTACGGTAACGAATATATCCATGTACCAGAGTACGGTAACGAATATATCCATGTACCAGAGTACGGTAACGAATATATCCATGTACCAGAGTACGGTAACGAATATATCCATATACCAGAGTACGGTAACGAACATATCCATGTACCAGAGTACGACAACGAAATATATCCATGTACCAGAGTACGGTAACGAATATACTCATGTACCAGAGTACGGTAACGAATATATCCATGTACAAGAGTACGGTAACGAATATATCCATATACCAGAGTACGGTAACAAATATATCCATGTACCAGAGTACGACAACGAAATATATCCATGTACCAGAGTACGGTAACGAATATATCCATGTACCAGAGTCCGGTAACGAATATATCCATGTACCAGAGTACGGTAACGAATATATCCATGTACCAGAGTACGGTAACTAATTTATCTATGTACCAGAGTACGACAACGAATATATCCATGTACCAGAGTACGACAACGAAATATATCCATGTACCAGAGTACGGTAACGAATATATCCATGTACCAGAGTACGGTAACGAATATATCCATGTACCAGAGTACGGTAACGAATACATCCATCTACCGATGCTATATATTGTAAGCAACAGTTTTCTTAAAAGTGACAAAATATTTACAATTATTTCTGGTACATAATCTTCATCAGAACTTCTTCAAGTATCAGACTGTAACATATCTATCAAGCCTGTTCAAATTCTACCTCTATTAATTATGAATGCTTTCCTCATGTTACCCGTGAAAATACTAATTGAAGTATGTAATTTTGAGGCTCTGCATGACGGATTTTTACTTGCAAAGTAATTTTGTTATAAATTCATTTTACTGCATTCTTTTGCAAGCGATGATCAGAATAATGTAATGGGCAGTAAACTTCTGTTTTAAACACAGTATATACTTATCACTAAGTTTTATTTTTATTTTAAATTGATAGTCAAACAAAATATTTCTAACTAACAATTGGTTATAGAGTCACACATTTTTCTCTATGCAAGTCTCGAAAACAGATATGTGTCTTCTGTGTCATATTTATAGCTGAGAACTGTTTTTCACGATACGTTAGGTAAAATGCCATGATGTTTCAGTGACATAATGGTATTAAGACATAATGGGATTACTGAAGCCTAGATAATTAGTGGGTAAAAGTCTTTAACTGTTAGCCCCATCTTTTGAGAAAACACTCGTCATAGAAAGAAAGGATTGTTTTACATGAAAATTGAACAACATATAAAACATGTATATTACTCACAAAACAGTTGTTAATTTACTAACATATACATTGTATTCCAAAAAAGGACTGCGTAAAGAGGCCACAGGCTTTCGGACAATTCAGCGAACTGTTACATATCTTTGTTTTGATGCATTTGCAATAATGTCACAGTGATGAAATTTCACATAGTTTTCAGTAATCGTCTTTTTTTTATATTTCTTTACAAATGATTCTAAAAGGACACAACTTCTTGAGTATCCAGTAATACGGAACAGTACGGTAGAACATGTAATGGACAGATAGATTGTTGGTAAAGATGACGTTTGTTCACCAAATATTTATGTGTTTTGATGATAAACTTCTAAACCTTGAAAGCATGTCCACTCAGATATCAGTGTAGTTTATAGATTAAATAAAACTAAAGCAAAATAATGGCTACTTTTCTCTCTTCTCCAACGTTCTAAAAATGTCATTTGTATTCAAACTTCGGATGTGTAGGAAACGGAACATGTTACGGCTGTGTCTTCAGGAAGCATTAAATTTCCACTCCGGGTACGACTTTGGTACATTGTCACCATGATTTTGTTGCATTGCTATGTACAGTTCCGTGTAAAGAAGTCATGTTATCTATGTTATTACATAGCTGTTCATGTCACTGACATTCAGTAGATATAAGCACATACATAATAGCGTGACTTTGATTAGTGTCCTTGTCTAACCCGTCACTTGTCTTTTACAGATGAGATATTTCAGTACATAAGTTACGCAATTGTTACGTATCGGCGATAATGCATAATGATATTAGCGAAGGCTTTGAAGAAAAATATATTTAATATAAGAAACAGAGTATGGACCGGCAGTTTCCATCCGAGTACTGAATGCCTGGGCGTGTTCAAAGTGCGTTGAGACTAAAAGTCAAAACGGTCTGAAAACGGTGTGGCAAATACATTATTACAAAGTCACTTTTTTGACATGATTCAGTTACAATGGTGTATTGAAGCACGGTTTGCTAAATCTGTTTTTGTGCCATTGTTTCTTTATATAAACCTACGTTTTTTTCTACACATTTATGAACACCGTACAACATACATGCTAGTGCATACAAGTCATTTATATATATATATAATATATATATATTTATATATACATATAACATATATTTTATTTAACTAGAATCGATTAATCATACATACCTTTATTTCCAGCGTGTTAGTGTCGATCATTTTCCAGAACATTAATTATTGACAGATTAAAGCACGCTGTAATATTTTCAAAAGAATTAAATGGTGCGTTGTAAAAAGTCCAATATTTGTTTTGAGTCTCTTTGTTCAGCCTATAGACCAGAACTGTGGGAAGTATTTCCTATAATTCTTGTTCTCGGCTAAATTTGTCAAGAAATCTATCTCAGACGGCTTGTCACGATTTTGAGAAATATTCTTCTATTAATAGGTTTTAATTCTTTCTCCTTGACAGCGGCGTGTTTGTGTAATTATTCAACAAAGCACCGCCTCCCACCGATATAGCAAAAAGTATCCATTTTTTTCCTGAGCATCAAATTAAAACTCCATTCATATATGTCGCGTTACAGTCTTCCTTTTGTAAAATTCCTTCATTGTTACTATTGACGCTGTTCTTGGGGAATTAATTCACTGGCAACAAGATCGTACGGCGCAATTTTTCTCTGAATCACATAATATAAGCCAATTATACCAATAGCAATGAGAACTTCTTACAGAGATAGCTCTATATAGATCCACGTTACGGCTGTTGCCTAACTGTCGCAGAATGGAAGCACCTACTAAAAGCAATATTCTTTCCAGTAAGATGCAATACACTTGAGAAGAAAGAACCAGTTTTGAATGATTTAACCTGAAAATTTCCTGCTAATTATATTGTTTTGGTTGTATTTCGTCCAATATCAAGAGTAAAACAAAAAGTAAAAAGCAGTCATTTGACTCTTTATAGCTTTGCTGAGTTTTTATCGATCTTATAGACTGTCAGTTGTATTTCAAATAGCTCTCGCGTTCAGCAGAGGTTATGAATGGAGCAAAAATCCATACTTCACTCTCAGCACGCCTGCCAAACAGGCATTCTGTTTTTAGCTTCAGTACCACTAAGGAATAATTGAATACCGTTTTCTCAAGCAAAACAAAGTAGCTTCAATAGCAAAGAAAAAAAACTTTCTTACTGAAATCTCACGAGCATTGTGGCAGTTTAAAAGATACTATATTATTTTGAATAAAAATCAATGGCGTCTCTTTATGAAAGAATGTATGCTTGGCCCTGTAATCAGCATATGAGCCAATGCTTCCTTCGGAATGGGACTGATATAAGTTAAATTCATCCCGTTATTTAGTCTGCAACCTTAAAGCGCGCTCCTTTTGCATAATAATTTACTGTAAACTCATTTTATTTCATGGGCATTAAATTCCGTGGTTTTGGCCAAAACGGTTATTTCTAGATGATATGAATTCGTAGGTTACAAATTTTGAAAATATAGAGAATAAAAAAATTAATGACTCAACAACGAAATCAACGAAAAGTAGTCCCCATTGAATTTTAATAATTTCGCAGTACTTTCTTCGGCTATAGTCTTCTAATCATTTCTTGCCCCTATTGACGTCATGTGACACGACATAATATTATATGCTATATCCGCTCAAAGTGGAACAGTTTTACTGATGTAGAATATTCAGTGAGTCTTGTGTTTTGAGTTTCCAAACGTATGTCATGTTACATGACTTAGATTAAGATCGATATATTGAAAATAGCAAATTCAAAGTAAACTATAAACTAATAGGCAGATCACAACAAATAAAATTTGGGTGCGGGATGTGCAAAGGTCTCTTGACCATATTCAGTCAAACTGAGTGTGCTTTTTAGCATTTTAACTATGTCGCAAAAATGATTTTGTATGTCGTAAGTGTGATAGTGTTGTAGAGAAAAAAAGATAGGCAAGGTTATTTCTTTTTAATCGGAAGTAATATGCAGAACTGAAGTATCACAGGACCTTTCTAGTCCATAAAATGTGACTCTTTTTCCTTCACAAACCTCTGACAGGTTATATCTTACTGATTGCCTTTAAAATTCTACCTATATATGTATCTTCTTTTACACCAATCTCGACCAGTTTCTACACTATCTATGACTATTAGTCGGACAACTGTTCGTTTTATGAAAATAAAACTACAATAAAACATAAAGTTCTAGTACCAAAAAACTATTTCTTACTCGTGTTTCAATATTGTTGGGAATGATGAATATTGTAATTTTGTTTATACTTCTCGGTATACCCTTCACAACTTACTTAAAAGTAAGAATGAAAAAAGCACAGTTTTAATGCTGTATATCATAGCTTCGAAAATAACATAAACCATTCTAAAAAAAGTTTGCGCAGTAAACTAGTCTGTCTCCAATATTGTTCACTGAGAATTTTCAGATTTATCGATTTGACGTCAGCGTTTCACTCCCAGCAGCATTTTGGACAATCGTGGAAAAGAACAAAGGCATATAGGCGCTTGTCGAATCATATTTGCTGAAATCATGAATTACAAAATCGATCGTTCAACGAACAGATATAACGTGCTCATGCAAATAAAATCGGAGCTCGTAAAGTTTGTTGTAACACCATGAACTAGGAGTCTTGCGTTGTGAATGAAGTACGCCTTTCCATTTGTAATAGCAGAAGTATTGTGATTATGGTTTAGTATTATTGTGGCTCGATAAAATAAGTGTTTCACCTTTCAGGACACAAACTGTAGCGACTCGCCGCGGTTGGAATGACTTTGTTTCTCCTTTTCCCTTTTTCGCCACATTTGTCTCTTTCACTTCTATGGCCTGGCTCCGACTTCTAAACAAGTCTTAAGGTATCCGATCCACAAATAGGTAACATTTCGATTTTGATGCCTCGTGACTCCATTTTGTTTTGGTATCATTTGAAAGAGTTGTGTCTGCTGAACAAGAATTAGTAAATAAAATGGCCATAAATAATATGCACGAATAACTGCAAAATGGTAAGTCTTACACTGTAATATTTGGATTTCTGATTAAGCATCATTGAAAACTATGCACTGTTATACAGAACTTGCTTATTTGTGGACCGGATACCTTAAAATAGAAAGCATCTGATTGGTTGTTCCTGAACACAGCCCTTACATAGACCAATGATGGCGCGTTAATTTCTGAGACTGGTCTCCAAATTCAGTGCTAAGAATCAAGTTAAGAAGTCTGAACGAAGTGCTGGAGTAGTATAAATGTTGTTTAGGTGTAATGACGTGCAAAATTATTTGAGAAAATATAGTAAAGTAAGAATTTCTAAAGTAAGAATCGTGTTTCAGTTAAATCTGGTACTTGATTGATGAGGACTTATAAGACTTACAGTTATATTTTTCAGCATGCTGTTAACTATAGAGTGCCGTGTTATTCTTAGTTTTTTGTTTTCCTTCATTTAATGGTAGAAATATGTGACGATTTTCAATGCAAAACACTTGAAAGACTGATCTACCGTTGTATGAATTTTTTATGACTTTGAAGAAATTTGCAAGTGTCAGTGACTGACTGAAAAGCACATTAACGTGCACGTTCAAGTGTTCTACAATAATTTTCAGGCTTCTGAACACAAATCAGCAACTCATGTTACGGGTGTCTTTGTAAAAGAACGCAGGCGTGGGCGTTGTAGTAAATTCTAAGCTATACAAGAACCTTCAAAAACATCTTATCATAACAAGAATTTACATATATACAACAGTAACAGAAATCCAAGCGAGACTTTCTTAAAATATACATACTGGTAATACGAGAAGCTCTTGTATTTTTGCAATCGAATTTGTTCTGCAGATATATCTATTTATAGAAGAACGCGGGGGAGTTATGGAATTGATTTTTGTTCTGTCACAGTCTAGGCGCTGCTGTCTTAACATTTTGCAAAGGATATTTGTTTCTGAAATTGACAGAAAGTAATGCGTATATTAGATTAAAGTGCGCATGCACTTGAATTTCCAGTTTTGACAACAGCCTGAGAAAGGTTTCGCTTTACCATCAAGCCTTTACTGCAGACCTCCTAGATCTGCGTAAATACCACAATCAGCGCCATTGGATAAAAAGAGAATATGGTGTGAAAATGTGGAAGAATATCTGTAACAAATGGAATAAATATGTCTGTATCATGCAAAATGGCTCTGGTCTTGAGTTTCATGGGCACCGTCAAGGCTAGCAGCGGACTACTAAGAAGGGGTAACTTGTTATCGTGTATTGTTGTTACCGATTAAAACTATTATACCTACTTACGCTGTAGTAGAGATAAATCAATTACACACTTATGCCTACATGGATATATAAAACATAATCAATGACGTGGAAGCAGGCGTATCTGTGGAGGATGGGCAAAAATATACTAATATGCTTCCTACCCCCAGCTCCCCCCCCCCCCCCACCCCCTCACACGCACACATCCACCTGTAACATGATGTTTTGCCCAAAAATCCTATATTCTGCAGAAAAGAACCAGTAAATAAAGGTATATATGTACTACATGTACTTTAAAGGAAATAGAGCTGTTGTAATGATAAATACTTTGTAGTCCACTGTTTGGTATACCTTCATTGTGCCGTACATAAAATAATGTAATCTGTACATGCATAAAGTATACAAAGGTTACTAAGTTTACTATCCTAGGTCATGCACCATACAAAATGGTCCTCTACATACAGACACAATATCTGTCACACGTCCCTAACGCCTCATAACAGGTTTAACAATTTTAATGTAAAGCAAATTTGAATGAACTCGATATCATATGATAATATTACAATCAGTTCTCACGGAGAATCTCTAAAATAGAATTACATTTGTCACAATCACATAAAATAAAATAAAAATACAAAACTTTAAATTTTGTGACAAATTCTTTATTATCAGTCTAGTGACTAGTCTAAGAAATAAGCTATTTTTAAACTTTATTCTGAAATTGACAGCATAGAACTTAAAATGACTGGTTGAGGCCTAACAAACGCGATGCGTAGCAAATACGTTTTATATATTTTATTCATATTCTTATTATTACTAATAGCAAATGTTATAGAAATGTAATCTATGAAACATTAGCAGCATTGGTTGCCTTACTAGTATATTACATTCTGGGATGGTAAGGTAATGTGGTCATTTAGTTAAGTATAACAAAATCAGAGTTATGATCGTTCTGACTGAATTATTATAGCTTGACCAGACATCACTCAGAATTACGACTGCAGTAATGCCTTGTCTAGTCCATCGGTTTCATATATTCTATGAATGGGTAAAACGAATATAATTCCGAAATAGACCAGGGCTAATCAAGTATTTATCTTTCAGGAATAATTTGGCATTCTGGGCCGTTTAAATTTGCACACATCGGAAGCACACCACGATCACAAGTCCTCTATTATTTACTATAGTAGACTTAATTGAACTTAATCGACACGGTTTCTTGGTAAAACCTTCAAAGATTAAACCGTGCCAAAATACCCCAAAGTACGGTATTTTATCTTGGCGACTATGATTATTTTTGCAGCTAAGCAGGCACTATTGACTTGAATATTATACACAATGAGTGCCCGGTTCGAACATTGATATAGCCGACAACACGTGTTACTTGCAGTCAAAAATGTATCTACTGCGATGCCTGATGTCACCGACGTCCATATATCAGCGGCCTGAGGGTGCTGTTTGAAGTAAATCTCGTATATCCGACGCGTGGTTTCATTGTCAGATTTGACTGTATAGTATATATCTATATACTGGAATTGTTTGAATTTATACTATACCCTTAATTCTGCTGACGAAAACGAGATCCTTTCAGACAGGTAGGAAATGACTAAACAGGCAAGATACGTAATAGATCTGCTAAAATTCTATATTTAATAAACTTCTACATTTTACGTAAGCCCTACCTAAAACGTACCTGAAATCTTACTAAAAGATGGTCCTGGAATTTATGCAAACTGCAGATTGTGCATGATGTTTCTATGCACTTTATGCACAAAAAGAATAACTAAATTTCATCCTGTACATGAGAGAAGTGATATTGTTTTGCTTGGTTTCTATTCAGATATAATGATCAATTATGTATCTCTTCAAAAGTCAATTATAAACGCGATTCTGTAAGTTGCAATTTATATAATTTTTCCCGTAAATGTTACGTATACACCAAAACATTTCCTTTCAGGTGTTTACTTGTATATAAATGTCATAACTAATGACTTTCATATTGTAACATTAAGTGCAGTGAGCAAATTAAAACACCTTTACGTGGTAAAACAATTGAAAAGACGCACATTTTTCAGAACAGAAAGTGTTTACAACTTATTTTAATAACATCTATTCAAAAATAAAAAAAGACACTAAGCATTAGTTTGTGATGCCGCTCAATGCCAAAACTGTACAAAAAACATATTAATTATATATATAACATAGTATGTCTTAAAAAACTTAGTGTTCCGTTTACCTACAAATATTACAGTAGTACCTGTGGAGAGAAACAAGATTGACAAGGGATAGTTTGTCAATTCAGAAAGATGGTCTTATTATACAGCGTTGACGGCAACTCTTGTGGTGAAATCAACGTAGTCGTAAATCTAAAACAAGGACAGAAAATCCATTAGGAATAGCAACGTTCCTTCCATTATTTATATAAGATAAATTCACTTTCATATGCTAATTGACAATTACTCGTTATTTAAATTTAAACTATTAGCAGAACATCAAGTTAGCCATCACTTCTTGTTGTTATGACCAGTCAGTTAACAGTGTGTGTTTACATTTGAATACTAGTAATCTTTTGGCAAAGACTTTATACGTATGTTTTGCAGACCGAATATAAGGTAGATCGTACGTGATTAAATACATGTTTAATATATTGTTCTCTTCTAATTAGTAAGACAAATACGGTCTTTATATTATGATTATGACGTATAAGGAAGTCTTATTTGAACATTCTATTCTTGACATCGAACGACTGTAAGCCGAGCGGTCTTGTCATTTTAGCTAAGCTTGACGTCATCTCTATAGCTAATGCAATCATTTCAATAATTGTTCTTGAATTTCGAACCATTGCTCAGTGCAGTGTTTTGCAAGTCTTTACACAGTTAAAACATTGCAATGCTGCATTGACTGTTTTCTAAAGTTTAACTGACAAAAACAACTTTGATTTGGCAGTTAGTGTGTCTTAATATATTTCACGATTTGTATTTCAGAAATTAAGGACAGTATTTAGAGCCAAGATATTAATGGATAGAGTAAAGATAGCCAGATCGGTTTGACAAATAGGTAAATACTGTGCAAGGTGCATGTTCTCAGCTTTTGACAAAGTATGCGTGTCAATACATTAAGGCGTTCGTATCAGTGGGTTAAAGTAGGATTTAAAGAGAGTAGAATAAAATATTTTCCAATACTACAGTACACATATACCTGTGTGATGCATCCCGAGACATAGTCCTGCTTCGAATGTGAGTTATGGCCAGCTTATGTTTGTAACCTACACAAACGTCGCGAAAAAAGAGATAAAGCCAATATAGGAACCCCGTAGTTCGCGTCACGTGGGGTAACTAGACAAGACACAACATAACTGTTGGTTTTAAAATGTTATTTGTTTCTGTAAATTACACGACGCCACTTATTTGTAAAATAACAACATATATAGATCTTACGAGAGAAAATGACTAAGAACAATACATTACAGTCATCTTAAATGATGCAGACTGTATCAACTTTCACAGCAATTATGGAAATATCAAAGTTAAAGAGGCTTTTATTGACGTACTTCAGTATACAACGCATTATAACTAAGTTGCATTTACACATGGGCCATATTAAAAGAGCTGATAATGTTTGAAGTTCTCCCTAGAGCCTTAACAGCGACACAAGAATAACAGAGAACGTCAATAATGTATATAAGAGGTATAAATCAAACTCAACAAGCGAAACGTTTAGTTCCAAGTTATCGTAATAGAGGTCTTGTAATCGATAAATAGAGAATAATAGGTTAGTGCCGTAGATGAGAAAGTTTATCTGGCGAGGTGGAGGAGGTTATCGGGTGAGCCGAAGGCGAACCTGATAACGTTCGGAACCGAGCCAGATAAACTTTCTCCATCTTAGGCACTAACCTATTATTCTATTTATCTTGTCATTACTTCATTTTCCGATATCTGGCAATTTATTTTACAAAAATAAGTGTGGGACAACCGCTTTAATGACGTCATATTCGTAATGACGTCACTTATATAATGACGTGATTACCGACAAAATCGCAATAACTTCTTCGTTTTTGAATAAAAACTCATTATTTGACCACTCATTTTCTTAGTTCGGACATTTCCAACACAATGATGATGGTTTCGTTGCAAAATTTCTTATGACAACAATATCGATCATAAGGTCACATGATCAACTGACCGTATATCACTGGTCACATGATCAACTGACGGTATATCAAGAAAGATATACGGCACCCTGATATCGGGTCGAAAATACTGCAAGTGACAGGATAATAACAAAATAATATACTCTTTCTCATATAATAGAAAGGAAAATTCTTTCAAAAACAAAACATTTAGCTTTCCCTCATATCTTTCATACATTTATGATATATGTTTTATATCGACAGAAATTATGTCTTAAATAGATGTAAGGTTATCTACCTTTTCAACTCAGCTTTCATTTTAATACTAAGCTCATACAAAATGAACAGTAAGCATTATTGCAGCATTATATCAGGAAACTACGAAAGACCTACGAAAGACCCGTGGTGACATTTCAACTTCATTATTTCATGCTTACGCATATTTGTTTGAACGATAACATGTCAAAACATCATCGACATATAATGAACAATCTTTCCCTGTTAACAAACATTTCACTTTTTTTACAGATATTTGAAGACGACTTTTAAATCTAAGTCGTCATGGCCATACATAATATCATATTGCCATGTTGTATCATATTAAGCTTTTCCTAATTCGATAAGGACAGAAAAAATAGGTCTGTTTTTGACAAATGCATATCGAATGAATTTTCAGTTGCACAGATGATCAGTTGTACTACTTTGTTTGCGAAATCCACTTTGAATATTTGTAATTAGGTTGTTGATATAAATTATTCTAGTACGTTCTAGTGTTTTACATAAAATAGTTAGGGCAATCGGACTGCAATTACTGGAGTTCGTGTTATATTTCCCGGGTTTTGGTACGGGAATAACTATAGCTTCTCTCCAGGAATCTGGAAAATTTATTGTTGTTAATTTCAAAAAAGAAATCTACTGATTCTTGTGCAAGTCTTTCAAAACGTTGATAATGCATCTTGTCTGAACCAGATGCAGTATCATGACATGTCCCAAGAGAGTCAAGAACGGTTCTGAGAGCAAAAACGGTTTATGATGATTTTCTTTATTATTTTGAATAAATTTAAAGGCTTATTGTCTTTAGCTGATTTTACATTCTAGATAAAGATTATACTTGTTTAACGAAAAGGCTTTTGGAGAAAATGTCATTAAAATTGTTTCCAATATCATCTTGTTGGGGCAATGGACTGATCTAATTTAAATAAATGACGAAAGTTTATGTTTCCCTATACCACTTATTTGATAAGTCATATTTCAAACGTTTTTAACCGATGAACTGGAATTAAGTTTAGAAAAGTATGATTGCGAAAACATTTATTTCGCTTGTTCTACATGCTTTTTTTCTCTCAAAATGTTAATATATTATAAATTTTCTTTTATCAGTCGTATGTTTATCAAATAATCGGAACCTTTGAATGGTTTGTTGCCTGATTTATCAGAGTTACGAGTTCAGATACGCAGGAATTGAACCGGAAATGGGTCTTCTTGTAATTTATCGTCAAATTTACCACGTTTCATTGTTCAGATGGTTGGATATTTATCCACTCGGGCTAGCGCCCTCGAGGTTCAATTGTAGACATATTCCGCTTAAATGATTTTCAGTGGAGTTTTGGCCCTTGATTTATCGCAATTTACAGTGTTTATACTACTTGCTGTATACCATTAGGTTGAATTTCACGGAACCTCACGAGTAATTAGTGTGAAGCGTAGTTGTGCGTATCATCTGCATGTTCCAGTTTAATGATTCTCAGAGAAGTCATGACCATTGATTTGTCAAAGTCTATGACGTCATGAAGTGCTGCCTCATCACTGGACCAAACTTCACCGGAGTAATCAATGCCAAGCCTATATGTTATGGTTCACTGACTTCCCCCTATAGTCATGGCCCATGATTTGTGGCATTTTACAATGTCTGCGTGTTAAGTGGTGCGAGTCATACGTTTTCCGTGATGTTAAGCAATCTCTAGATGCATTTAAATTCAATCTGAGTATTAGATTATTTTGGTAAAACAACAAAGTTCCCGCTAAGATTGTGATATGAAATTTCGAAAAACGAAAAATAATTCATCGGCCTCTATCAGTTTGTTTTTCGCAATTCGTTTTGAAATGAACATAAACACATGACGTCATTACAAATAAGCTCCGTGGTTGTTGCCTTTTATACACCGCAACAGAAGGAAATATTTAACATAATACGCTTATCATGACATCAGACACTGGCGTTTGGTAAGGTTTGTCTGTTGCCTTCTATACACCGCCACAGTGATTATTAACTTATTTCAAGGCAGTTATAAATGTTTAATACACCCGTTTCTCCATATTAGCTAAATGCCGACAGTTAACAACTTTTCGTTTGTTACTTAGGCCTGGAAGTAAGAATTATCTGAATTCGATTGATTTTTGCAAAAATGGATTAGTCCGAGAGAAATTCTTGATTTGCGGTGGCCTAATGGATAAGGCACCAGCCCCGCAATCGAGAGGTCGAAGGTTCGAGCCCTGTCAGAGGCGGGACTTGTTACTGAAGAGAGACCGGTTGGTGAGCCGCCAGCTAGTTAATTAATAGTTACGATTGCCCACCTGCCTGGTGCCTGGCATTAAAAATTAGGAATCGGGAAGTAATGCTCAATGTTTGTAGGTGTCTCAAAAGCCAACTTTGCTGGCCATTTCAGTAGGGGTACTTTATACGTCTACTTATGATAATACTTAAACTGTTTTACAAAAGCTTTCGATTACATAATCAGTTTCCATGGGGGTGTGTAATTTTTCTTGACAACATCTTGTATCTATGAAACAAAAACTGATACCATTCAAACCCAAAAGCTGTACACTTTTTTGCTATCTTTTAGATAGTCTAAATACTTTCACATGGATTTATGACCAGATGTAAAAGTAATTTTGAATAATATATATTATGTTAATTTTTGTGTGTCATGTTCCAATAAAACAGGCATACAAAGTGATACTGGGCAGGGGTTTCAGCCGAGTTGCATAGACATGCAATGTTATTGATTTGCTGTTCTTTTTTGATTCAAATTAATGAATATTTAAATCTCGTATAACCATTTATCCTGTAAATGGATAACTTTAACATGACTTATAGCAAACTATTTGGTGAACAAACTTACTTACTGACAAATCTTTAAAAGGCGGTAAATGTCCTATGGTATGATTAATTAATTTTATATCACAGACAATTGCTTTTGGATATTACGCTCTCAGAATCAGTCCTTCTCTTCTTATTATTCGAGTAACAAGCGGACATATTTTGCAATGATGGTATGTTATATGTTTTTTATCTATCTCACAGGTTCCTCCGGAACAGAATAAGCGACCAGTTGTTGTACGTTAATCAAATAAGTTCACGACTGACTTTGCAAAATACGAGCCGCATTCTGAGTATAATCAGTGTTTCCAACTGTATATAGCCCGGCCACTACGTATTGGGCGTTCATAATAGTTGTCTTTTCAGTACGATATATTCTCTAGTACGTTTTAGTGGAAATAAAATATCACGTGAAATCATTCTTACAATGATATAATTGTAGCCTGATCTTCACACGGGTTTGTGGTGCATCTTAAGGCTGATAGAAAACCATTGAACAAATTGAATGCCAGACTGAGCTTCCAGAATATCTTTGCGCGTACACATTCAAAATTAAACCATACATATCTAAGGATATTGCCGACAGATGTAACTGTAATGCAATTTAAATTACCACAAAAGAGTTTTTCTTGAATCAACCCTTTTTTACACCCGAGTTTTAATGGTTTCATTCATTCACAGAATATACTATATTTTATGCTAGATATATATCATGCCATAAGCATAAATACTGTCATTAGTCTAAGTGATGTCTCGTTCAGTGAGAAAATATTAACTAAGTAATGAATAGCCGCAGCATTTAAAACCAAGTTGCTGTATAACTCAGTTTTCAATACACATGTGTATATTTCCAGCGCATTTGTTATTAATATGAATCAATACGTGCAATGTATAATTATGTTTACTACAACTTAACCCTAAACGAGATTTCATCAAAGCATATCGTGCTAACAGTTTGAGGTTAAACGTTTGAACCTCATTGTTAAATCTTTCTTACACTTAATTTCTTTAAATCAATATGACTAAAGATTCTTTTCAACAAATAGAGACAATCTATGACAAGATCAGTCTTTAAATACCGTTTGGTAGTCGTTATATGTATACATGCGCTTGGAGCCAGTGTTGTTGTTATATTAGGACCTTTTGAAAACATGGCTCCCATTCAATATTTCTGTATAATAGAGTGTAATAGAGTTCCGCTTTAGATTATGCCTGGGGGCATAGGGATTGTTGAACATTTCATTACCTCTCATGATACCGATTATGCATACTATGCTCCCATAACATCTTCTGATAGATGTTGTTCGGCGACGCCGTCTAAATTCGTTTTCGTTACCTATGCCACGTGACTTCAGTTTGCAAATCAAACTACTTGATAATGCATTATAGATAATTTATGAAAATGGAAGATTTATGCAACACTCTGCCTGATTGGACGAGAGTGTCAATTTCTTTCACTCTGTTGATTGTGCTACGCTGAGTGAAATGTAGACAAAGCGTTTATCCTAAACGACGCTGTTCACAGTCTTAAAGCTAACTTTGGCTCAGTATATTTAGCAAGAATATTGATATATCTCAAAATGAAAAGTAAGTTTAATAAATATGATGAAAACCTGTTCAAATACCAACATATATCAAATTAAGGGAAGAGCTGAATACGGTCTGCGTATCACATGAATAAGGGTGTGATAAGAGTCTTTTATGTAGAGAAGTGTTTTTTAAAAGATTTTCCTTGTTACAATTGTCGTCTTTATATGAAAAGGTGTCTTGCTTTTGTGACTTATTCAGACTGCATATTAAAATGAGTACTTGTTTGCTTTGATATATTTGTTATAAATTATTTAACTGATTTATTATATATGAATAGTTTTCTTTAGTATGGTATGCAAATATTGAACTCAGTTGAAATCTGTTTCATTATATATATGCTATATAATGACTGAATCTCATTACATTGAAATGTAGGTACGCTGCATACAGTTTATCAATGTGATATGACTACGGTCAAGCTTTGCTTATGAAACAGAAATATTGAAATAATTACAATTGTATGATTTGTTTGACCTTCACTTTTTTATAGGTGTGACGTCATTGTCCAAAGATTCATGAATAGCGAATATGCATTTGTTAAAGCGGGATCAGTTGGCCCATTTTAGAAATAAATAAAAATAATAAATAAAACAATCCTTTAATTGATTTTTTCTCATGTATTCTAATCAAACTTGATTTGTAGCATCTTTATTAGGCCCGCAGCCAACTTTGTTCAGCTGGGACATTTGACCCCTTTTAGGGGCTGCTAGAGCTAAAACTAGAAATGCCTTTATACAGCGTCTCATGAACAGCTTGGTGGATATTTGTCATACTTGGTCTGGAGCATCATTATAAGGTCCTCTTCCAAATCTATTTATATAAGAACTTCGGTCCTATTAGGGACCACTATAGCTAAAAGTAGATATGCCTTTCTTCGCATTAACCATTAAAATGTAATGGATTTTTATCAAACTCGATGTGTAACAATATCGTAAGGTCTCCTGCTATTTTCTTATAAATGGGGATAGTGACCAATTTAGCTAAAAATATAAACACGTTTAATGACCTCTTCTCATGAACCGCTTCATGAATCTTCATCAAACTACTGCTGTAATTATTCATCTAAGGATAAACGAAACAAAAATTGCAACCCTACGAAACCTTTGCGAAAAATTAAAAGAGAACCATTTAAATTGTTAAAGTGCGATGTTTAGTTTTGCAATTTGAAAAATGTTAGATGAAAGATGAATGTTAGATGAAAAAATCATAAACTTCTTTCCTTATTACAATTCGCCGACCATCATTTTTAAAGATATTTCTTGTTCAATATGAGCCTAAGATACCGGAAAGGTTGCTGAAATGAACATTGTTTTTCAACAGACCAAATTCCTGGATACCTTTCTAATCATTTTTGCGTTATACATACTAGAATTATTTGATCAAGTCAATCTTGAATTAGGATAATACTAGAGGAAAGGTTGATATGTAATTTGAGTTTCAATTTCAATTTTATTCAGGTTATAAGAGCATAAGAATATAATATCATATTAAAAATATCACACATCACATAAACATATACGTATTCAATATAAAAGACAATTATTCTAAGAATATGATACAAATGTATTAATAACTAATCATATGCAAATTTGATCTTATAGCCTGGGATGGCCCATTAAAGTAAACTTAATCACTTATTTCCAATGGGGTCCCTAAAATTATATATCCTGTAAAAATAGACAAACGCATAAAAATGAATTGTTATTATATAATAAGTAAGTAAATCGTCTTTTATATTCTCGTACGATGAATGGGAAAAAAGCAATCAGTAAAAATTCTAAACAAATAATGAATCTACAAACTAAAACTGAAACTGTATCTATAGACCTATACATATAAATATCTCTAAAAATTTACACTATATAATACCATTTTGTCTCTGCCTCGAACATTTATGCAGATGTTTCTTTATTTCTTGTTTGAAACAGTTTTTATATTCTATCTTTTTTATAGAATCAGGCAGATTATTCCAGTCATGTATAACGTTAAAAAAGAATGTACTATCTACAAAATTATGATTTTTTGGAATCATAAAATTTAGTTGGCTGAATCTTGTTTTGATATGTAAAGATGACACCCTCTGAAAGTTATGATTGAGATATTCTGGGGATTTGCCATGGAATATATTGAAAACATGATTTAGACGGAGTTGTCGGACCCTATCCTCAACTCTTAACATATTGACCATCTCAAGAGTATCACAAGTCACCGATGACCTTGGTGGCAAATTGAGAATAAACCGAACGACCTTATTTTGAGTAACCTGCAACCTATGTTGTAATGCCTTTGAAAGTCCCGAATACCAAGATGAACATGAATAGTCGAAATGACATTGAATCAGAGCATTAACCAGTGTTTTCTTAGTTTGAATGCTGAAATTGTTACAATGACGATATAATAACTTCACTCGACCATTGATCTTGTTCCAGATTGAACTATAACTATTTGATCATCAGAGAGAGACTGGTCAAGTACCACACCCAGATATTTGACACTGTTTTGAGAAGGAATAACACGACCTTTGCAGACTACCTGAACGAATTGGCCTTTTTAGTTTTTTAACTGATCCAAATAAGATACATTCTGTTTTGCCCAAGTGCAAAGATGCTTATTGTCAACAAGCCACGTCGAACAATTTTCCAGGGACCTTACCAAGTTTATCCGATTAAAACTTGGATCTTTATGTGAAAACAATATGATACTGTCTCTGCATACAAGATGAGCTTGCAGTCAGATTCAACACAAGAAGACATATCGTTGACATAGCATAAAACAACAGGGGCCAAGTATACTCCCCTGAGGCACACCACAAGTAACCTTTGCTGGAGCTGATTGAACCTTATTGATGTTGACCAACTGAGACCTATCAGTAAGATACGAACGAAACCATTCAATAGATTAAACTCCCATGTGTTTAAGTTTATCACATAGGATCCCATGATCCACAGTATCAAAAGCTTTTTGGAGATCCAGCATAACCATTCCAGCGTACAGTCCTTTTGCATTGTTTTCCTTAATATGATCCTGCAAATGAATGAGACAAGTATCCTTTTGCATTGTTTTCCTTAATATGATCCTGCAAATGAATGAGACAAGTATCCGTCGAGTATGATGACCTGAAACCTGATTGAAACTGATAGAGTAAGGAATGTTGACCTAAGTACTCAGAAAACGTTTAATACGTTAAATAAAACAGGTAAATTGGAAATTGCTTCCTTTTTATTTACATCTCCGTCAATGTAATTATGTTTCTCGGACGGAAATTTACGATAAGAGAGACAATTGTGATTTAAGTATTGTAAATTTACCTCAATTAACTGAGAATGAATTAACTGAGGATGTACTCCGGGCAATATCTTCTTTGATGAATATTTCTCATGGCAACATCTTCTTTGATGAATATTTCTCATGACGCTATCATTAAAATTACATTTTACTTATTTTTACATAATTCATAGATTACCTTCAGATTTGGTAGTAATCTCAAGAAACTTTTGCAACAAATTCTATCAAGACCTGCGTTTTATGGGGAGGTTTTTCAGACTTTCAAAGACTTTATCTCAGGAAAATTTTTCATTCTTTTCATCGAAAATGTAATGATCCGAATGTTGCGTTTGGTTCTCAACTCTTACACAGTTCGACTCTATTCTCTTCTGTTTGATCTTGCGGAACAGGTGAAAATGATAAACAGTTAATTAGAATTAGATGTTTTGATATGTGTCTACTAGCCCGTATTTTCACCTGAAAGTTCTGTCTCCAGCAAAGAAAATGAGCACATGCGTATATAATTCCCGGGACTTGCTTTTATTTAAGAGGAGCTTTTTGTGCTTTGCATGCCATATGTTTGTTGTTATTGCATAAGAAACGGATTCGCATGATTGGAGTAACTTTACATAGACGGTCTTTAGCTGAACATGGTGGGGATCAAGAGCTCTGACCAGTCCAGGGCGGTACCGCAGTGAGTTCTTCACTTGTCTGTTATGTCTTTGTTGTCTATGTATTTTACTTTGTCTATGTATTACGAGGGCTGTTCAAAAATAGCGTAGACTTTTGCTGTCAAATGTTGCATATTGTGTAAATAATAATGTGACATATATCGTTGTTATTCGGAATCTTTCTGTAATTTGGTCATACATTTTTTGTAACATTTTTGCAGATAGGCGAAGCTCGTCGAACGTTTTTATTACCATAGCTACGCATAACGGGCGCAGTCGCTTTTTGATCTGTATGATTTGAATTCGATCGCTTATGTTCGCACCAGTAATATACTTGTTTGCCCAAAAATACCCCAAAGTGCAGCAACACGTCAGGGCGACATGCATCTAGAGTATGGCGTCATTCCGATGTAAGGAGGCGGAGGAAAACAACGTTTAAACAAAGTGAGTGTTACTGTTTATAATGCATGTAATGTCGTCATCGACTCGCACGGATACTAAGACAATTGTTTAGTTATGGAGAATTTTGGCGAACAGCAACTGAAATTCATAAACTAATGAAGCAGTTGCCACAACAATGTTCAGTCATCTGTGTCTTTATCTTCAAGTGGTACAAACGATTCTCAAATGGTACAGAATTGCTTAAAGACAGCGAAGATGGGGGGGACGGAGAAAACTGCGAATGGATATTAATGCCAATGACGTACATTTATCTCACAACCTGAGGAACCAAGTAAAATACACATGAGGCGTTCCATGACAAAACCTGTATTAGTGACATGATATAGATTTTGCATAGTAAGTAATTTAAAATACTGGAAACTCGTTGATTTTTCTTATGTTCATGCAGAAACTAGAAACAAGTATATTGTAATTCAGTTATGTAAGGGAAATCTATGGTGGCTGATTTCTGCCATCTCGTTCTGGCGTGTTGGCGCGTTTGCAGGGCGCCAGAACGCCGCCAGGACGACAATTATACGCGCCAAGACGACAAACAAGGCATTTGTCGTTCTGGCGGGGGCGCCAACACGCTAAATTGGGAAGTTGTCGTCCTGGCGTTCTGGTGTCTTAGCGCGTTTGCAGGGCGCCAAGTCGCCAACACGCCTGGACGACAATTATACGCGTCAAGACGACAAAATCCATATTTGTCGTTTTGGCGCGTTCACTTGTCGTCTTGGCGTGTTGGCGCGTTGGCGGGGGTTAGGGTTATACCAGATTCTACCATATTTTAAAAATAAACGTTATTTGTGTTGTCATGGCAACGGAAATTCCAAAGCACCCATGCATCATGAAAATATAGAGGTGTGTAGATAAAAGACCTGTGATGAAACCAAAAATATACGGTTAAGTTATTTTTCAGTAAAATCATTTTAAACTGTTCCTAAATATTCAAATGTATGATGTTTAGTAAGTGATATACAAAATTTATTGCATTAATGACTTGACAAATACACGTTATGCCCGGCGACGTCATATTGCTTTCATGACGTTCTTAACGTCACGTCTGAAAATGCCCTATGTGACTTACTTAAAACCATTGTAACTTTTGAAATGGAGAAGATAATTACTTCAAATTTTCAGACTTGAAAGTTAATGTTCTTTATGAATATATTGTTATCTTAATTTTAATTTTTTGTCACTAATACAGGTTTTCTCTTAAGATATCCTAAGATGCTAGAGGGAAAACGATATCTTGCGAATTATTGGTAAATCGCTCAAATTATCATTTATTTAATGCTACTAGACCACACATATGTATCTGCATTCAACGACATGCGTGGTGTTATTATGTTTGTATAATTTATGAAGGTTTCCACTTTAATATTCTTTATACATAAGTAAGGAAGTAAGTAAGTAAATATATTTTATTATAGTGACATGTGTTAAGTGTTTCACGAACATATTAATAATAATCAATTAAACACAACATCCGGCCGAATAGACCTATAAGTCATCTAGTATACAAATATTAACAACATTATATCATATGCAATTATATCATATAAAAATTTAAATCTGCTCTAGTTTATACATCAATTTATAAATATAAGTCAAGAGGTGTATTTCATACAGTTTGAATGAGAACAAGTATTTTGTCAATGGTTATACATTAAATTTCTTCTTGATAAAAAAGGCATTCACAAGATATTTAACTACTTTTCTTGGAAAATTATTAATAATATATTTCAGATGAAACGACTGTGCAGCCCGTTGAAAACATGTGTGGACCACTTCAGTAAATATATCAGTTTTCTTCCTTTTATTTTGCAAAGAGCTAAGGTTTTCAAAAAAAAAATGCATCTGATCACAGGTAAATGTCAACAATTTCTGAAAAGTATTGTCTTAATGGTTTTAAGGAAACTGAATAGAATATCATATATATTTTATTATAAGTCTGGTATGAAAGAAAAATATTTGACTGTTTATAAGCCATGATGTAAAAGTTCTGTCTTTTATCTAAATATATATGTATTTATATTGTTCAGTTCTGTTCTGGAATAAAGATAAAATCTATAGTGATTGTGTGTGGATTCGTTATAACAGAAAAGATCTTACAGCATTTTTATAAGAATTAAAAGATATTTTTGTACGATTGACGGGTAAAAAAACACATATCCATGAAGCGCTCTACTGATTCTTTGATGATTCACAAGTAGTCATAATGTAGTCTCAATGTAGTTTTTACCTGTCTAAATGCAAAAAATAGCAATCAAACATTACATTTACATCTTAAAGTAGCTTCTGCAAAATTGTATCAGAGAGTAAAAATAAGTTTTAGAATACTGATCTTTTCGACATCTAAACCGAAAGCCAAAACGACCCACCTTAGCTATAAATGTAGAATATAAAGCGCCTTCCCATAAATAAACAATTCCTGATTTTTATTTAAAATATTGTTACATCCAGGAAAAAATCATTTAGTCGTGTTGAGTCAAGTTTGTTTTATTTTTACCGCCATAATTTTTTTAATGTAATCTTTCAAACTTTGGTGTCCAATTTCGAACGATTATTCAGAGCGACGCATTTTTTAATGTTTTTGTTAATGACGTCAGATCGCGGGTGCGTTATCGTGGAAAGGGTTATCTTTGTTGCTGTTGCTTTTACAAAAATAAACGATTCTTTTCTTTAATCAATGTACAAAAACGATGGTCGTTGTTTATGTATGAGCATGACAGTAAACAAACACAACAAAATATCCTGAATATATATTTAGAAATAAACGAAATGTGATAGTTTGAAAATGCCCATAATATATGTTGTCTGTCCTTGACAAGAGAAGATATGAAAAAGTCACTGATCCATATCTACATTCCTATTTTACATAACCTGCAGCCATTTATGTCAATGGTCTGTCTCTATCTAAAACTGCAAGACAGACGGGCATATAATGATAGCGGCCTCGGGATGACTGAGTCTGTACATGAGATATAATGTAGATCTAACATAACACACGAAGATTGAATTAACTATATGTTTTTGAATAACAAGGAAATATAACCAAACAGAACCCATCGTTTTATTCGCATCTTATTGTGGTACTTGGTGCCTCGTTTTCTTTGTTTATCTTAAAAAAGGTTTTCCGAAAACAATGCATCATTAAGTGTTCCGATTCACCCAAAATATTTATGAACACTGAATGTAGGGATAATACACGTTTTCTGTGTATTAACGTCTGCAGAAGCCCGCGGGATTGTTTGTGACCGAGACCGAAGTCGGTTACAAACAATCCCGCGGGCTTCTGCAGACGTTAATACACACACAAAAACGTGTATTGTCGCTATTCTTGCGTAAAAAACAAATACGACAACTTAATGCATTGTTTTCATATGTGATGACTTTACGATTCCGGTACATTTTTTAATTACCATTCTGTTGGAAACGGTAAACATGTTTCAAATATCCATAACCAGGGCCAAGAAATCAACAACACTTTCAGTAGCATGTAATGAAGGTTTTGAACAGGTTTTTTTTATCTGTCGTTATTACAAACATAAAATTACCCATATTTTTGCATACAACTTAAAAATTTGGTAAACAGGAACACAATTCTAGAAGTAATAACTTTACATTCGAATTATTTTGAGTACGAACACATTTAGAGTACGGATGAGTACGAACGTAGTGACAAGCTTTTAAATGTTTTATCCGAATTCTTCGCGAAATTAGATAAAAGCATTCCGACTGATACGTACAAAAAGCATTAAAATGATTCGTAAAGACAAACAATTGCACAAGTTACACACAGTTCTTATTCATTCACGGTTATCAACAAAAAATGAATCGACTCCGACTTCTAAATGTGGTGTAAACAAGGGGCGGAGCGAGTACCTATGTTTGGGTTTGGTAACTGATACAGCAAAACATACTATGGATTAGATTGCATCTTTTATGCTACAAGAAGAGTTTTTTATGAAAGAAACAAGACGCAGATACCAGATGTCAATCTGCGCAGAAATACATATACGTCCCTGGGAAAGCATTTCAAAAATAAATATCGGGTATTAACAGCACATGAATTGCCTTGTTTGCACACGATTTTTCTCCCGTTAATACATGGGCGGATCTAGTGAAAAAAAGTAGTTTTTATGTAAGAAGATGTGTTCCTATAAATGAGTGACTATAACTTCTATAGTGTCTTCTGTTGTTTCCTCTGATTGCTTTTTAGCATTATCAATTCGTCTGTAGACTAGAGCAAGGACAAAGAGAATCGCTGCAATCGCCTCTACGACACTGACGGTAAGAACAACGCTTTCATAAGTACCGGAATTGTCTCTCAGGCTACCTGAAATGTATACAAATTTAAACATTTAAATGTGTGTATTCGTGTTTGGCGTCTTTGTAAACTATTTTTTAGTTTTAGTAATGTAAACGACAGTGTCTACTTGAATGTCATGCCATATGCACGTGATACCACATGTGCATGTGTTTGATTTAGCGTCCTTTTAAAGGTCTTGACCTAAGCAGTTGTCCAATGCAGTTTTGTCGCAAGTTTTGGGGAGGGGGTTAGTGACTTTCACAGTAAGGTTCCAATAAAAAAGGGTTCATTGTTTATTGGGAAGTCAGTCAGCAACCCAAATGTAAGTGAAATGAGGAAACAATGGATTTTTAAGAAGAATGTGTCATTCTGACATCTTAATTTTTTATTTTCTGCTTTCCGAATATTGTAAAGAACATTGTCTATGATTAATAACCTCATGTGCATTTTAATGTTATAAAATAAGGCATGAAAAATGTACAATTTATGTAACTTATTATTGAAACTTAAAATTCAGTCTAGATTAAAAACAAATATATAATTTTATGCAAGCTCCGTAGCATTAGCTCCATATATCCAAGGTATATATCTTACACTCACTTTATGAGCTCTGTTTGATGATGTAGTAAATCAAATCAAAAACCAATACGTATCTTTGATTGAAATCTGTCATTTAATATCTAAATGACGAATTTGAAAACACAATTAACAATAAATGATTCTGTTACAGCATCATACATAATATGTGATAGGTGACTAATTTTATAAAGAAAAGACAAATATTAACAGTTGATATGCATCATCAAAGGTGGGGATCTAACCTTTATGCCAATAAGCAATGAATGAGAGTCTTACATGTTGGAAAATACTGAAATACATATCCATTAATTAACAATGATCAGTATAATATTATGTTGAATGTCAGTCTTATAGTCAAAAAGTAATGGCACAATGACTAGCATAATAATAATAGCACACTGAATGTCAGCCTTATTGTTAAAAGTAATGGTATCAATATATATATTAACATGTGAAGTATCAATACAGCATTTATAAATGTATGTTGAATGTCATTCTAACAATTAAGAAGTATGAGAAATATCTATTATAACAATGACTAGCATATGTTGAACATCATTTTTACAATGAAACTGTAATGACATATCTGCCAAGACAACAAAAATGACTGGCACATGTTGAACTATCTACAACTATAGGTATACTGAGCATACCAGTGATGGGAGGGACGGTTTGAAGTTCTTGATAATTTGCGCGTAAGCTTTTCGTGCTCCGCAGTTGAATAATATTAAAACCCGTACCGTCCCGTACTTGCATAAATATATTTATTTTTCAATAAATCTGTATTTATGCAAGCTCCGTAGCATTAGCTCCATATAACCAAGGTATATATCTTACACTCACTTTATGAGCTCTGTTTGATGATGTAGTAAATCAAATAAAACACCAACACGCATCTTTGATTGAAATCTGTCATTTAATATCTAAATGACGAATTTGAAAACACAATTAACAATAAATGATTCTGTTACAGCATCATACATATATGTGATAGGTGACTATATTTTTATAAGAAAAGACATATATTAACAGTTGATATGCATCATCAAGGTGGGGATCTAACCTTTATGCCACATATTGCTAAAACATGATAAATGGATTTCATTTATTAGTTATTGGCAATAACCCATCCGAAGAAAGTGAGTGTATCATTTATTTATCAACAGCTTACTCATGTGTTACACCCTCTAACATGCAGAAATTGTAGAAAATGGTATATTTAACATGACAAAATAGAGGTGAGCAACCCTTGGCACCATCACCCAAGCAAAATATCAGTAACTCATAAAAACATGCAAAATTGCCTACTAATAATCTTTATGTACATGTAACATGATAACTTAAGTGCGAGAGACCCATGACCCCATCGCACCATTAGCAATAAGAATTAAAAACATAAAAAAAAACTAGATATTTACTTGATAAAAATCATCCACCCCAAACAAAGGTGTATGATTTCTAAAATCCAATACTGATATTTGTCTTAAGAGGATAACAGAAGAATACTTGTTAAAGTGTTACACCCTCTAACATGCAGAAATTGTAGAAAATGGTACATGTATATTTGACATGAAAAAATAGAGGTAAGCATCCCTTGGCACCATCACACAAGCAAAATATCAGTAACTCATATAAACATGCAAAATTGCTTATTAATAAACTTTATATACATGTAACATGATAACTTAAGTGCGGGAGACCCATGACCCCATCGCACCATTAGCAATAAGAATTACAAACATAAGAAAACTAGATATTAACTTGACAAAAATCATCCACCCCAAACAAAGGTGTATAATTTCTAAAATCCAATACTGATATTTGTTTTAAGAGGATAACTGAAGAATACTTGTTAACATGATAACCACAAGGTGAGAGACCCTTGACCCCATCACATTTGTGACCATGATGTACCTATATTGTTGGAGCTTTGACCCCATCTGATTGTTCTACCATAGGAATGCGAATATACTTTTTATAAGCGTTTGAAAACCACCTGCCCAAAGGTCGATCTTTCTTCTGAAACTCCCCAGAAACCTCTTTGCGATGCCGCACCAATGCGGAAACTATGACCTTTGTAAAAGTCAGTACTATAACCTATCCGAGTGAGTGACATTTGAAGCTTGGTACAAAAGAAAGATCTTGTCACTGGATTATTATCAAAAATGAAAATAGTGGGCCAGGTGGAGCGTTACTTAATGTATAATACGAGTACAATGCATGCAATGGGCACATATTTAATTCATGGTGACAACATGATATATGCAGTTTATTGGGTCTTGCCTCGACTATATTTATAGCTTTTCAAAACCAAGTCAAAGCTATTTAGTTCGATTGAATGTTATATATACATGTTCTACTACTATAATATACGAGTCAGGAGAGGAAGAAGTAAATTCTCCAACTGGAAGGAAAACATGAAAGGTCAATAAATACATGGCTGTTAGCAGTATACGTAGGAATTGCGAATTGCAAACGACGTCCATTGACCGTATTACGTTATGCAATTGGCAAACGTGTGTCTGTTTTAGGAACTAAATTATGATAACCTTACAATGCTTTTAAGATGCTTGTCTTAAAACAAAAAGTTATATTTCAAACATTGTAGAACTAATCTTCTGACCAGGCATATAATACTTAGGTCCTGAGATGTTTGTTTATTTACCAAGCCTACAACTGAATTGAAATTATTTTAAATGCATTTTGGACATAAATTGTGACAGAAGGACACCAGGTCCAATAGTTTGCACAAGATCTACTGCATCATCAATATTTTGATATTGAACAGAGCACAATTCTGATGGGATTCTAGCCTTAACAGATTGACCTTCTGGAAATGATAAATGATGTATTCCACGAAATTCACTGGGTTCCTGATTGGGTACTAAACCCAGAGGTGAGGTCATAAAGTTGCTAAAAGGTGGTTCATTGAATGGACCCGGAACATTAACCCCATGACCAGTGCCTGCGTATACAACTGGGTATCGATTTCCCCATATAAAATCGAAGCCAATCTAGCTTCTTTTGAGACGAAATTGTCTATCGTAAAAAATGGCAGCGGAATGCCCCGATTGCTTTGCAAGTTTATGAACTGTGTCGCAATGTTTCATTAAAGTAGCAGCAGATGTTGGGTGTCTGTCTGTGTAAACACTTGTAAAAATATGAAATGTATTAAACCCTTGATCCAGCGTTTTTATACTGGTCGACGATTTAAAACTTTTTGAACGAGGATTCCGCACTGCCATTTTCGACTAATTGTTATTGATAATCACCTTTATCTTATATGGAATCTAACTCTACAAACTGATCGGATACAATCTTAGCTTTGATTTTTTCATCAATACCAAGAAAAAGTGGACGCAAAAATGTGGCAGAATTTTGATTCATATCTGAAGCTGCCAAAGTTGGTGTTGGAGCAGATGTTGAAGTGCTTTGTGTGGATTCCAAAGGTATCTGTTCTTTTCCGAAGTTTTGGTTCTGAGTATTGTCAGGCGGTAGTACCTTCAAGTCTTTTAAAACCTACAACATACCTTGTGTGACAGCAGGAACAACATTTGATATAATTGTGTTCAAGTCTTTTTCTGATAAATTGGATGTGTTAGCTTTTGAAACCTGCTCAATTTGGTTTGTTCTTCGTTTGGTTTTAGCAGCTTCCTCAGCTGCAGCAGCCTTCGCTGTCTTGGTGGCATATGAAATAGAAAACCATGTACGAGAGCATGTAAAGATCAACTTCCACGAGAAATACTGTATTTACAACAATCTCTTCTTGTAACATTTTTCAAGTGTATGACAGTCATCCTGTGTTTAACCATACAGTATAAATAATCCATCGACTAAATAAAGTAGTCCATATGACTACATATAGTCCATTTGACTATACAAAGAAGTCTATCTGACTATACAAAGTAGTCCATCTAACTACACTGTAGTCCATTTGACTACACCAATACGGACAAAATATCTGAGTAACATAGACTTAGTAGCCCATTTGACTCCATTAAGCCCATTTGACTACATAAATGTAGACAGCTGTCGAGTACAATCATTTTTTGTTGTCCATTTGACAGCTTGCGGTTTATTTGACTGCAGATTATTTGTATGTAACCATTATTTATATAGTGGAACAGAATATAAGAAAGTACAGACAATATGTCTAGATTTTATAATTCTAGTAGACCATTTTACTACATTTAAACTAATCGGCCACAAACGTATAAACAAATACAAACAATGTGTTTAGACTTTATAATTCTATTAGTCCATTTACTTACATTTAGTCTTTTACCACAAACGGGCAGAAAATTTGTGATATACAAGATCTGCCATGTTCATAAGCATGTTGAAAGTCTTATTTATCTAACTGAAATGGACCCCATATGGGTTTGGTTCTATCATATATGACAGGCTAATATACTTACTATATCTATACTTACTAAGAGAGCATGTAAAGATCAACTTCCACGAGATAATACTGTATTTACAATAATCTCTCCTTGTAACATTTTACAAGTGTATGACAGTCATCCTGTGTTTAACCATACGGTAAAAATAATCCATCGACTAAATAAAGTAGTCCATATGACTACATATAGTCCATTTGACTATACAAAGAAGTCCTTCTGACTATACAAAGTAGTCCATCTGACTACACTGTAGTCCATTTGACTACATCAATACGGACAAACTATCTGAGTAACAAAGACTTAGTAGCCCATTAGACTCCATGCAGCCCATTTGATTACATAAATGTAGACAGCTGTCAAAAACAATAATTTTTTATTGTCCATTTGACAACTTGCGGTGTATTTGACTGCAGATTACTTGTCTGTAACCATTATTTATATAGTGGAACAGAATATAAACAAATACAGACAATATGTCTAGATTTTATAATTCTAGTAGTCCATTTAACTACATTAAAACTATATAAACAAATACAGACAATGTGTTTAGACTTTATAATTCTATTAGTCCATTTAACTACATTTAGTCTTTTACCACAAACGGACAGAAAATTTGTGATATACAAGATCTGCCATGTTCATAAGCCTGCAGAAAGTCTTGTTTATCTAACTGAAATGGACCGCATATGGGTTTGGTTCTATCATATATGACGGCTAATATACTTACTATGTCTATACTTACTGTTATATGATAATATAGTTACAAATGTGCCACCACCAATTAGAATGCAGTATCTTCCAGCACATGTGTGAATTACATATCTGCAAAGCACTTCAAAATTATTCCTCTCACATTGCGGAAAAATTTCAAATCCAAGGTTGTTGAAATGAACACCATCTATCTGTAAAATGTTAGCATTAGAATGTTTCATTCCTTTCAAATTCCAGTACGTTAAATATTCCAAGTTCTTGCTTAAACACCCTGATTGCTTCTCTCAGTAATAATAAAATCATTGTATATGTACACTGGGATGTGGCGGGTGTGTTGCCTTGGAATTAGATTGGCAAATAAAGATATGTTTCGGATTGTAGCGACGTAAGAAAAGTTTGCAATTGAAACAATTCGTAATGCTTTGGTCTTGCATTTAATGCAGTAGAGCCTGGTTAATCAATGTCGTTACACCAATGAACATGACCCATAGTCAGGATGGTGCTTCACTAATCAATCTTGAAAGAACAGGACATGGTTCGAGTTTGTTAAACAACCGCCACTAATTCCATAGAACTTCACGTCAATTGCCGTTTCAATATCAAATAGATCATATCTTTGCAGTTTATAAATATACGCCTCAAATTGAGCTCTATGAGAATCTCCCATGAACAGCAAAGACATCTCTAACACCAAGTAAACTATATTACTGGGTCGAAAATGACCGAGTACGAATAAAGAAAATTAAAACCATACAAATACGATTGTCCCGTGTTGTACACTACGGCGATGTCTGCAGCATAACATTACATTGCGTTGGACATCAAACTGTAGTAAAACACCAGAACTGTACGTGCTAGAACCTCTTCTATTGACAATTTTGAAATTCTTGATAATTTGCGCGTAAGCTTAGTGCTCCGCAATTGAATAATATTAAAACCCGTACCGTCACGTACTTGCATAAATATATTTATTTTTCAATAAATCTGTATTTTTTTAATCATCATTTTATATTCCATTATCAGTGATTGTACGTTAAAAATATCAAGGTAAGATCACTTTCACCGATATGACCTTTTTCATTAATATCATGATGTTGGCACATAATGTTGTTAAAAAAATATCGATTTTTATTGCTTTTGTGATTTGTTATTATCATTAGTATTATTAGTATAAACTATTACTACTATTATTATCCTACTTTCAGAAGGAGAATATTTATTTCTTTCAACTTCATTACATACATCTTCACGGTCTAGTGGGGACATCTTGTATGCTAATTGGCCTTTAATTTGTTATTAATTAAGAGATAAGGTTGGACCTGTTTATTGGATTTTGGGGACACTTTTTATAGTCCTCGATCTAAGCCTTTAAACGATTTCATATAAAAGACGATGTCTACTTGTAGCAGTAAGCACAATGTCCTATATTATAGTGCTGCCTCACAGTAATATCATGCTGTAGACAGGTGGCATAATACCCCATTCAGCCACGTTATATTGACACGGGCTTACCAGTCCTAGAACCATCCTCTTAATGCTTAGCACTAAGCGGGGAAGCTACTAGAGCCACTTTTCACGTCTTTGGTATGACAGAGTCAGCGAGCAAAATCACAACCGCCCACACTCGAAGCAGGCTTTCTAGGGGGGTAAAACATTTTATTTAAAATTTAGTTTTTTTCATAGCCAAGAACCAGTTTTGGTGACATCATTTAGAATGTATTTGGTTTCAGTGTTAATCCATTACAAGTAATTTTGGCCATGTGGCGCTAAATAAGCGTCCGATTTGTCGTTGCTGTGCGCAATTTGGACTCAAATACTGGCTCTGGCTAAAATTTAATTTTTATTCACAACATCGTGCGTATAACTGTTGAACTAGATTACACTTTCTATAAAATTACAAGGAATACATGTTTAGAGTTATTTGCGAAATCATATTTGGGATAATTTTCGCAGTAGAATAATTGGTAGAGGGATAAGTATTGTTGTCGCTAGTGTCGGTGCAGATGTGGATCTTTGTCAAAAATATGGTAAGAAAATGTTTGATACAATAGAAACGTACGGAGGCGTAAAGCGTTCTTAAGTTACAAAAACTAATACACAGAAGCGATCACGTTTAAATGATTAAAATATGCTGTATGTATGATCTGGAATGTGTACAAGAATGCAAGGAGCTACAAAAGGAGTAATCCAGTTTGATCTAAATAACGCTCGTAATTTATAGTGAAACCTGACTTAACCGTTATCTTTCGGACCCGCTTTATCAAGCTGATTGTTAACGTCGGTTTTCGGTTAAATCAGGTTTCTATTTCTACATTGTTTTATTCAATAAATGAAGATCAATTTTACACATTTTGAAAACTAAATTCAATACAGTTTTGTAAATCGATATAACACGTACATGCGACATGTAACTGGTACGTTAAAATTGCACTGCTTAGAAGTCTGAAAACAATTTCTCGATGAATTAATAGGGAATGGATCCTACCGATTTTCGTCGCGAAGCGACGAAAATCGGGATCGAATCCCACTACGGTAACATACGAGGGTATCCAAACAACACATACTATCCAAATAAAAAAATATGGAGTTCCGGTTTAGACCATGGGCGTGCGACGACCCCGATGTAATTCGGGACATCACGGTCTTCGTTAATGTTAATAAGCGTCCGTCAGATCAGTAGGCGAAACGCAATATCCGCACAATAAGATGTCTGCGACCCGAAAGAATATTCAAAGTAAGCTGTTAATTTTGTTGCGTCAGAAGCTAATCAGCCGGTAACGTGACTACACTGATATAATTTGTGATACAAACATGCTTTATTCAATACTGAGTAGCATTTTTAAACGGCGACATTTTGAATATTTTTATATTTAGAGTAAGAGTGGATACAGTACTGTTACACTGGCGCCGACAATGGCGACATTTTGAAAATTTGAGAAAACAAAAACATTCTCCAACGAGTTCTTCAGCTCGGGGAATGAGAGCATAGATTCACCTTTGTGTCGCTTTTCAGATCGTATTTTAATTCCTTTCCGGTACTTTAGTTTCTTTGAACTTCTCTGTTACTCACTAAGCATACAGTATTAAGAAATCCGTGATTTGTCTTGCATGACTGATAAATGGAATTATTTTACTTTTATATAGAATATGGACGGCACTCCAGTACAGCATGTGCATGGCTGGACCTGTTGACATTTTTAGAAACGTGAGTAACTAACTTTCCATTGTATAATAATAATGTAAACAAACACCCCACCCATAAAAAGCATAGAAATTCCTTATTGCTCAGCCTTAGAAATATAGGGAATGGGGTCGCCTTATAGAAAAAATATAGATTTTAAACAGGCTGGTAACATTGCCCGATCGGACTTTCGACATAAAAACTAACATTTTTTGAAAAATAGTAAAGATATTTCTTGGTAATGCATTACATTATGCTATTTGCGTTTGTTTCGTATTGTTGAACCCACCAAGATATGCTAAAACTACCTAGGAAATTTAAAGGACTCACCAAAAGGATGGATGGCTGCTTTTAGCTATATAATACAACGGCTTTGGCTGTCGCTTCGGAATGACAACAAATATGGCTGCCTACGAACGAAGTGGCGACCCCACAACCCTTTTGGGCCCAGTGTTTTTATGCTGGAAACCCCGTGATCCGGAACTGTTCAAACACCCGCTCACTACCTCCTCCCCACCCTAAAAAGGAGAGCCTTGTGGTGTAGAATAGTGGGATCTAATCAATACTGGTTGTTTTTTCCAGCAAGGTGAGTTGGTACTTACTTTCTCAGCTGGTTTGGCGAGAGAATGCTGCCAAGGTGGCTGTGCTTGCCAACTGACTCTTGGAACTATCTTTTGAGCCCTTTTACATCCAAGGGGACTGGCCCTGGCATATAACCGGTCTGCATTCTGTGAAGGAAAACAAAACCAAAACAACTGACCTCCAATAGCCCTACCCATTTTCTACGGGTGGTGCCTTAAGATTCACATATCATTCTTGAGTTTTAATCAGGTCAGGAATGGAGAAACCAAAGCTACTAGGTTGATTCCCCGAGGTCCACAGTTACCATTACTTAAGGTATTGTCGTTTTGGTGGAACGGACCCCTGTTCAGGTTCTGGACAGGTTTATCTTGATTTACCGGATGACAGGTAGCTGAGGTTTGCAGCTGCCTGGTCCGCCTGTTTACTCTGTTTTGGGACAGGCTTCTTTTGGTTTACCTGACGGCCAGGTAACTCTGGTTTTTTGGGCTACATGGCACGTCTGGCCGTGCTGATCCCTGGGTCAGGAGCTCCACCTTTTGGTGACTGAACTGGAACTGGACCCTTTTCCCTGGCCCTCACCTTGTGGACCATATTCACACTGGTGCATCTGCTGGAATCCCTTTCAGCATTCCATGGGTTTAAAGGGCACTTTCTGCTTTCCAGCTCCCAACATCAGTTATTTTCCCCTGCACACTCTAGTCCGATTAGGTTGTTCACATTTCTCCACCCTAACACACCGACTCCAAAGGATTTCCTGTTCCTCACATTCTAATGTGAAGTAACCTTTTACCGCCCGCACCGGGCTTCTCACTGAGACAGCCCGCTGAAGATTCAATTTCACTCCCATGGACGAAGCGCCATTGTGCGTGGACCCCAAACCCGAAAGACACTAGGTTGGCCAAACCACTCTTGCCTTCACCCACTGGCTTGGACCCCAACAACACCTCATCGTCTATTTTCGGTGAGGAACAAGACCCAGCTCTCATGTCTTCTTGCCCAATTTCCGACTACCGCCACAGGGGAAGTTCACCAGTCGCACCCTAACACCAGTGCCCTACACTGCCCACCAACCGGCCCTCTGGCAGTGCATCTGCAAGTGTGGAAAAGGACCTACCGTGCTCGCACCTTTGAGCGTTCCCCAACACTCCCCAAACTCCCCCCATGCGGCCTTAACCCCTCATCCATCTCAAGCTCGAATTGTCGGTACGGATTTGAAGGTTTGTCTAAGGAAATATTTAAACCCTTTGTATCCCCTTTTTCAACCCCCTGTGCCCCAAAAAGAGTTCAAACGAATCGCCAATCAGTGCATCTGTTTTTGATTAATTGTCATTAACATTAGGAAATGACAACCCTGGGGTTATGTTTTAAAGCACCCTTTAGTGCTTTTAACCACTGTTGACTGCTCATCAGTCCACGGGGAAGGCTTTTTTACCGTTACCGATAATTTTGGTCAATCCTTTGCTCAACGATCTTAATTTCAAAGGCCCCCCAAAAATCATCCCTGCCGGTGGGTTTTTCGCCGACCCTGTTTAACCGTTGTGGTTGCCCAAGTTTTCCTTTTTCCAGTCGAGACTCCTTTGTAAAGAGCCCCTGAAAATCTCCCGGGGGTGGGTCAGTTCAGTTACTTGATGACAGAAGGGGGTCTCCATATCATCCACCCCCCTGCGTTTCAGGCTTCCGGGCCATACATGCCAGGTGGCTGCTGAAATTTAGGCCAATGGTTTGGTTTAGCACTGTGATGGGTTTTGCTGCACACTGATGACTGCCTCACGTTCAAGCACCCCCGCAGAAAGCGTTTTTAACTGTTTGCTCGTGCATACTCGCGGTAATTTCTTAAAGGCCGGGCGCTAAAGAAGCCCCCTTTTGCCCGTATAAACTTTCCCTCCCTGCTGGTGGTTTTTGAAATCAAATTTGAGCAATAGCGGGGATTTCTTGTTCTCCAAATCTGGTTTTCAAATTTTTCTTAAAACAAGTCTTAGAATGTTGGTCCTCTTCAGACCCAATTTCAAAATGTTGGGGCCCTTTTACCCTCGACTCCACACAGCAATCAAGTGTTTTTGTTTTGAACTCGAAAGCCCAAACATCCGCTGTGCTGCAACTTAAATGGTTCCTTTCCCCTTTCCCCTTCAAATGTCAAGTTTCTGGGTGGAAAAGCTACAAACCCCTTAACCCTTTTTGAGCACCAAAGTGGGCCCTTTGGAACTGTGTTTGCTCGGGAAATGTCGTAAGATTTAACGACTGCTACTAAAAACGGGAACACTCTGCAAAATACTACCTGTACTGCTGGTGACGGGGGGGAGCCGGTTTTTTTTGGGGGGGGGTCCCCCCACAGGACTATAGTGTAGTCGGGCTCGTTTTGTATTGCCATGGTTTAGCGGCATCACCACAGGTTCTGAAAGATTTTTTTTGCCTTCCCTTGCGTTTAGCTGCTGTTTTCTCGCTGCCCCGTACGCTTTTTCCATGCAAAAGTGGGCGGTTTTGGTCCAATTCCTTAGTTTCACCCGATCTCCGGCTTGAACTTTCCGCTTACGTTGGGGGGGGTAAAGTCGTTTTTGTGGAGTTTCATCAGAAAACCCCCGTCGGGACAAACAGAAAGAATTTGGGGACAAACTTCCACTACCCGCCTAACGCTAAAGGGCCTTTGGGCCAAAACCTTTTACCAACCCGGGTATTGCTGAAGTTCGTTCACCCTGTTTATTGGACAGCTGGCCCCTTTGTAGAATCGATCCCCCAGTTCCCTGAAGGTTTTGTGTCAAAGGGCCCAGTGCACTAAGGAAAAAATAGGTTTGGTTCTTTCTTTCAGGTACCTCGATTCCAGCTAGTGCAACTATAATTTGGTCCATCTCCTTAAGAAACTCTAAAATATCGGTCAAAATATTTTAGCAAAAAACCCGTTTGGGAATTTTTCCCAACACCGGGTTCCGGAAAAAGGTTTGTTTCCGAATGGCGCGACATGCGCAGTGAGCGTTATGAGTTTTTTAAAAGCTTTTTTTTTACTGCCTAAAAAAAGTAGCAACCCAAAATCAAGTTATTTCCCTTTTCCCCCCCCAAAAAGAATTAGGTGGCAAAAGCGTCCTATCTTGGGAATTAAAAGTAGACCTTTTTTTCCCCGGTCGGTAGCGATTTTTTCAGCGGTCTTTTTTTTTTTTTCGAATAAGGCGGCACCATTGTTAACCCACCAAGATATCTAAAACTACCCAGGAAATTTAAAGGACTCCCAAAGGTGGATGGCTGCTTTTAGCTATATAATCAAAGGTTTGGCTGTCGCTTCGGGAAAGACAACAAAAATTTGGTGCCTACGAACGAAGATGGCGATCCCACAACCTTTGGGCCCGGTTTTATGCTGGAAACCGTGTCCGGAAAATTTCCCAAAAAATCCGTCATTCAGTATTTCCCATCATTGACCCCGTGCTGTTGGCTTATGATTTGCAAAGCTGTGCTCGCCTAAAAAATGGAAAACGGATTGGCTTTAGAAAAAAAAAAGATTTTAAAAAAGGCTGGTAAATTTTCCGATCGGGTTTGAAATAAAAACTAACATTTTTTTGAAAAATGTTTTAAAAATATTCTTTAAAAAATTTGGGTTTATATGACAAAAATTTAAAAAAAAATTAAATTGGTTGCCTTCAGTTTTGGTAGAATTTTCCCCTTTTAGATTTTATGAGCATAATTTTTGAAGTCAAAAAATTATGTGTTAATGCTTTTAAATTTTCTTTCATTAGCTTTGGGTTTTTTTGGGTTTTATATATACCACCTCATTTGACAGTGAAATTGTAACAGTCGGGATTGGTTGATAAGGCACTTGGGGGGACATTTCAATTCAGTGTCTTTTTTTGGAAAATTTTTAAAACTTTTACGTTTTTACTGATCAACCCAATTTTTAAAAAAATCCGTATTGATATGGCCACATTTAAGATTTTGTCAATTTTTGATCCCCAACAAATTGTAAAAACAAAAATCAGCCCTTATTCTTGAAACTGTCGATTAGTTTGGTCGAATTAGAAGGAAATTTAATTCAAAAAATGTTCCTAAAGCAAAGGGTTTTAAAAGTTAGTCAGAACCCTAATCATGCAGAAGATGTAATTACTTTCAAAAATCACGGGGTCAATTTTTTGGCTCACTAAATGCAATCAGTTTTTGGATGCGGTTAAGTTAAAAATTTTACACAATTTATTTTGCAAATCAAACTGACAAATAATAGTCAAAATTGTTGGGTTTTGGTTAATGTTTGTACATTCGCTTTCTTTTTAGGATAACAGAAAAACAACTCTTTTTGGTTGCCATTTTTTTTTTGAATGGGTTATGATTTTATTAAAAGAAATGTAGAGGTCTGTCTTATAATTAAAATCTGAAAAGCGGCTATTTTCTAAATTTTTACTGTATACAGTTTAATCGGTATTTTAAATTTTTAAATACGAAAATTTGCCCTTTCCGTGTTCAGCCAGAGTTTAAGTTACGCCATCTTTATGCGTTCCCCAATTTTTTTTCCTTTTTTGAGTTTTTAACGCACAAAAATTTTCGCCAAAAGGAAAACGTGCAAACAATTTGTGTTTAGCTGATTTTTTAGGAATTCTAACATTTTAATTAAAGTCTAAATTTGCAAATTGATTTCAGATTTAGCAACAAGAAAAAAAAGCTACGTGAAATTTGCAGTCTTTTGGTAAAAAAATTAAAATTTTGGGTTGCAAAAGAAAAATGAAACGCTCACATTACTTGTTGTTTCCCATATTCAATTCCTGTTCTTTTGGGGAAACCCAAGTCGTCATGTCCCAAACTATGAGAAGTATTTTGAGGGTATGGCGAAAGTTGTTTTATGGGTTTAAAAATTCAGCTTAAGTTTGGCATGTGAAATATTTAATTTGGTGTCAGGCTTTGGAAAATTTTCTACTGGTTGCAGAAAGGGTTAGTTTAAAACTGAATTTTGTACACTGCACCAAAAACTCCAAAATGTTTTTAAATTTTATTTTACATTTTGAATTTATGACGCACTACCCTAAAATTTGTGCATTTTGTCGGTCCCGTGTTATACTAAAATTTGGGAAGGCCGAAAGATTCTTCTAGCTGCTTTACAAGTCTGTTTTTGCCTTTTAATGATATCGAGCAAAGTGAAGGTCATAGACCACCAAGTCAAAAAGGTACCTGGAATTCACTGGGTTAAAGTAATGTTTTGCTGTTCTGGCTGGTCAGTCGTGTAAACAAACCTATACTCATACAGTGACTTTTCTTTTTCAAAACTGAAATTTTTAACCGCATTTACTTTGTTTCATTGTACATTTTGACAAAATTTGCTACTGTTTTATTTTCATTAAAAAAGTTTTATTTCACAAATTTCTCCCGCCATGCCAATAATATAATTGGGGTCATTTTATTGGCATGAAAATTGAAAAACTGCAAAAAAGATGTTAGCCCTTAGACCTTTGAAATTTCAAAACTGCTGGTTGTCCATGTTTTCTTAATTTGCTCACTTTTTCACTATTTTCAGGCATCTTGGTCTATTATACAGAGTATTGTTGTACTGCTCCAAACCACTTGCTTGCAGCTCATAAGGTATTTCTATTTTTCTGTTTCTTTATTATATAGTTGCAGCTGTGGGCAGCAGTTTCAATCATTCAAAAAGCATGATAATTACTGTATACAAATTAGTATTTGTGTGGACAGATTTTTGCGCATGAGTCAGTGCACAGAATCAAATACCAAGGAACATTAGGCGTAAAAAAAATTGTCTGTTTCCTGTATCCTGACCTACCATAAATTTTTGGCCAGACCCTAAATGTTTTTATGGCCTTTCAGAACATTTTTTTATAGGATAACCCCTATTTGTATTTATTTTTTGACACAACAATAATTTCCAAAAAGTCTCCCTAAAAATGATTTTAAAAAATCCAAAGAAAAAGTTTTTCTGACCTACCTACCCTAATTTTTAACCAGGTTTTCAACGAAAACCTGAGTTATTAGATTGGGGTAGATGGCGGGCGGGCGGCGGCGGCGTTAAAATGGTGTTTCCGGTCAATAGCTTTTGTTTCGGTAAAGATATTTGAATAAAACTTGGTATGTATGTAGCTTATATCAAGACAAAGGCTGGGATTGATTTTGGGGTTTCTGGGGTCAAGGTCAAGGTCACTGTTACTTAAAATAGAAAAAGGGTTTCCAGTCAATAACTTACAATGTAACTTAGGAATGAGCTATCATGATGAAACTTGGTGTATAGAAAACTTATATAAAGTTGTAGCTTGGGATTGATTTTGGGGTTTCTGGGGTCAAATTCATTGTTACTAAAAATAGGGTTAGGGTTAGGTTAGGGTTAGGGTTAGCATATCTGGAGGGATTTTGATGAAAGTTGGCACAATTGTTCACCATCATGAGACGGAGTGTCATGCGCAAGAACCAGGTCCCTAGGTCTAAGGTCAAGGTCACACTTAGAGGTCAAAGGATACAAGAATGAAAACTTTGTCCGGAGCATATCTTCTTCATGCATAGAGAGATTTTGATGTAACTTGGCACAATTATACACCATCATGAGACGAAGTGTCTTGCGCAGTTCCCTTCTTTAGAATTACTTCCCTTTGTTGTTACTATAGATAGCTTATATTGTAACTTTTTCATTACTAGACGTAGGGAAAAATCGAGACCACTTTTCTGTAGTACAACATGCATGTTACATCCAATTTTGAGGTGTATTTTGACCAATCTCTACCTGGTAAGGATTTCTTTGTGGACTTACAATTTTTTTTTTTTTTTTTTTTTTTTAAGATTAACTTCCCTTAGTTGTTACTATAAATAACTTATATTGTAACTTTTTTATAATTGACCGTAGGGAAAAACCAAGACCACTTTTCTGTGGTACAACATAGTTGTTACTTTCTAATTTTAGGTGTATTTTAAGGTATCTCTACCTGGTAAGGAGTTTTTTTGTGGACTTAGAAAAACAAAAGAATTACAATGATTACTAAACAACCCAAAATTAAAATTACATCTGCAAATACAGGTGCTAGAGTAAAGAAATTTGCTGTGACGGGCGTATATTGTGACATTCTGGCACTCTTGTTTATTCTTATGAAAAGTGTTGAAAACCTGGTTTCGTGGCATTGCCGCGTTTCTTGTTTTTAGCATGTTACCGGAAACAAAGAATTTTTTTAGGCCTTAGTAAAGACTCCCATTTCATTTTCTTGATGAAAAAACATTTCTAGAGAAAACCATAAAAATTAATACATGTATGCAAATTTAAACAATTATTAGCTCGATCACATGTCACAGGGTGACAACATGAGTTGATGTTCGTCATGTGTCAACAATTTGTAAAAAATCTTCTTCAGAACCCTTGGGCAGATTTACACCAAACTTCACAGAATGATCATGGGGTGGTCCTCTTTCAAAATTACCCAAAGAATTTAATTCCATATAGAACTCACCGAAAAGAAAAACTTTGAAAATGATTTCTTGTCAGAAATTGTTAGCCGGCAGGGCTTTTCATCCTTGTATGACAGAGGCCTATATTCGGCCACTTCCCAATCCAAAAATATTGCATTTTTTTCCCAGCATCCCAAAATGCAAGGTAACATTTCCCAAAAATCACATCAACAAATGGTTTAATTTTGTTTACAGCTTTGTATTACCGGAGGAAGCGGTTCTCAGATATTGATTTTTTAGTGAGCTTTTGTGATCGCGCTGCGTCTGTCATCCGTGCGTGCGTCCGTAAACTTTTGCTTGTGACCACTGTAGCGGTCACATTTTTCATGGGATCTTTATGAAAGTTGGTTGGGGTCTCTTTTTATCAATTTACAATGTTTGATTTGTGTTTTACAGGTTTACTTCTTGAGAGAAGGCAGCTACAAAATGGAAGGTCAACAAATCCAGTATACTTGGAAAGCAAGAAAGAAACACCAGAAAATATGAAAAGACAGAAATACAAGGGAACTTGAATAAAAAAAAAACTTTTAAGGATAGGAATTCAGGATTTACTTGGAAACTAAATTTATTTTGAGAGCAGCAGTGATTGACTAAGCTCTGTTACTTTAAGAGATAATGTATTATCACATTGGTTTTGTTATTGTCGAGCCCGCTTGGGGAAGCGAAGACATAGTTGTCCATATGTCTGTTCGGTGTATGTGCGTGCGTGCGTCCGTCCGGATTTGTTTGTCCAGACCATAATTTGGACCTGCATGGAGCAATCTTGTTTATATTTGGTATGAATGTTAACCTCAGTGAGACGGAGTGTCATGCACAAACCCCAGGTTCCTATCTCAAAGGCCAAGGTCACACTTACAGGTCAAATTCAAAAATGACTGTCTGGAGCATTTCTTCTTCATGCATGGAGGGATTTTGATGTAACTTGGCACAATTGTTCACCATCATGAGATGGAGTGTGATGTGCAAGAACCAGGTCCCTAAGTCTAAGGTCAAGGTCACACTTAGAGGTCAAAGGATACAAGAATGACAACATTGTCCGCAGTATTTCTTCTTCATGTATGGAGGGATTTTGATGTAACTTGGCACAAATGTTCACCACCATGAGACGGAGTGTCATGCGGAAGAACCAGTTCCCTAAGATCAAGGCCACACTTAGAGGTCAAAAGTCAGATACAAGAATGACTTTGTCTGGAGCATTTCTTTTTGATGCATAGAGGGATTTTGATGTAACTTGGCACAATTGTTCATCATCATGTGACGGAGGGTCATGCATAAGATCCTAGAATTACTTCCCTTTGTTGTTACTATAAATAGCTTACATTTGTAACTTTTTTATTACTGGTCATAGGGAAAAATCAAGACCACTTTTCTGTAGTACAACATGCATGTTACATCCAATTTTCAGGTGTATTTTGACCTATCTCTGGTGGTGCGGATTTTTGTGTGGACTTAGAATTTTTTTATATATATTTTTTTTTTATTTTTTTTTTTTTAAATTTACGTTCCTTTGTTGTTACTGTAAATAATTTATATTGTTACTTTTTGCAGTCTCTTTTATTTGGCATAAATGTTTGCCTCAATGAGACAAGGAGTGTCGTGTACAACTCCCAGTCCTTTTGACAGCTGGCGGGCTCGACATATTGCCCATGGGCATCTAGTTTCATAAAAACATACTAAAGTTTCATTAATCTTATTTTAGATAATTGTTTTCTGGTTTATTTTGTAAAGAATGTCTACTACATTGTAATTAACATAGTTACAGTAAAGTAATATTTTCATGAGATTTTAAAGAGAATGTTCTGTTATACCCCCATGTAGTAAGCTTGTCTGTCTTTCAGTCAGTAGGTTTTCATGGCTTCCAGATGATAACTCCTGAAAAGCTTGACCAATTTAAATATTTTTTGGTACATGTACATAGGTACAGGTCAAGACGACTTTGGGGTCAGTAGGTCAAAGGTCAAGATAACTTGCAAACGCTTTGGCCTGGGATCATAGCTTTTGTAACACAGGTGTAACATGATAAAATACAGGTTGTTTGAATTTGAGGTCAATAAATCAAAGGTCAAGGTCACAGTGACCTTGAACAGTTGAACCGTTTCCGAATGATAACTTGAGACCTTGAGCCTAGGATGATAAAGTTTGGTACACAGGTGTCACATCATGAAATACAGGTCAAGTTTTAGTTTGAGGTCAGTAGGTCAAAGTCACAATAAGGCAAAACAGTGAAATGTTTTTCAGATTATAACTTGAGAATGCTTGAGCCTAGGATCATGAAAATTGTTAGGGAGGTTGATTATGACCAGCAGGTGACCCCTAATGATGTTGAGGTCAGTAGGTCACAGGTCAAGGTCACACTGACCCGGTTCTTTAAAATAATGCACGGAGGGGCACCTGGGGTCCTCCTCCACCATTAAAACTGGAAAGTCGCCATATGACCTATCTTGTGTCGGTGTGATGTTAAATTCAACAAAATAACGGTTCTTTAAAACAGTTTTTGGACAATAACTTCAGGATGCTTGGGATGAGAAACACAAAATTTAGTACAAGGTTGGTCTTGACCAGCAGATTACCTGTATTGATTTAGAGTTCCAAACGTCAGGATGACGGGGGAACATTTAAACCTTTTCCATACAACAAGGTGAGCTTTTGTGATCGCCCTGTGTCCGATGTCCGTTCAGTCCGTCGTCAACAATTTGACTGTTAACACTCTAGAGGTCACAATTTTGACCTAATCTTTATGAAACTTGGTCAGAATGTTAACCTTAATAAAATATTGGACACATTTGATATTGGGTCATCTGGAGTCAAAAACTAGGTCACAAAGTCAAATCAAAGGAAAAGCTGTGTTAAGCTGGTTAACACTGTAGAGGTCACAATTAAGACTATATTTTCATGAAACTTGGTCAGAATGATTACCTTGATGATCTCAAGGTCCAGTCTGAATCTGGGTTATGTAGGGTCAAAAACTAGGTCACTAGGTCAAATCAAAGAAAAAACTAGTTTACACTCTAGAAGCCACATTTATGACCATATCTTAATGAAACTTGGTCAAAATATTAATCTTAATGATCCATAGATCAGATTAAAATCTGGCTTAAGTGGGGTCAAAAACGAGGTCACCAGGTTAAATCAAGGGAAAAGCTTGTTAACACTCTGGAGGTCACAATTTTGGCCCAATCTTAATGAAACTTGGTCAGAATGTTACTCTCAATAAAATATTGGACGAGTTTGAAATTGGGTCATCTAGGATCAAAAACTAGGTCACCAGGCCAAATCAAAGGAAAAGCTTGTTAACACTGTATTGGCCACATTTATGACCATATCTTAATGAAACTTGGTCAGAATTTTAATCTTGATGATCTATAGGCCAAGTTAAATCTGGGTCAGGTGGGATTAAAAACTAGGTCACTAGGTCAAATCAAAGGAAAAGCTTGTTAACACATTAGAGGCCACATTTATGACTGCATCTTCATGAAACTTAAACAGAATGTTAATCTTGATGATCTTTAAGTCAAGTTTGAATCTGGGTCATGTGGGGTCAAAAACTAGGTCATCAAGTCAAATCAAAGGAAAAGCTAGTTAACTCTTTAGAGGCTACATTTATGATCATATCTTAATGTAACTTGGTCAGAATGTTATCTTGATGATCTTTAGGTCAATATGTCAGGTGAGCGATACAGGGCCATCATGGCCCTCTTGTTTATTTGTTCTTGTTGTAAGAGAAATTGTACATTTTAGAATACAGATTACAGCAAGTCACATTTTCTTTATTTTGACAATACTTATTTCAAAGCCTGACAAAAGTATACTGTTATTAAAAATGTTATTCACAGTTCAGCTCTATTTCTTGTATGGATAAAACAATTATGTGATCTGTGATCATTATAAATGTGTATACAGATAAACCTTAAACATGTGAACATTTTATTCAATAAATAAAGTGTAATGCAAGTCTTTGTAATGTGTATATAAAAGCAAAATTAGGATTTGTTTTACGAGTAATTTCAGAATTACACTTAACACAAATAGAAAAAAATCAAGCCTGCACAAGAAGGCTAATATGTCTCCCTAGACTGAGCTCTTAACCTGCGGTGGTGCAAATAGATTGTTGATGTGTGTCTGTCTGTTAAGTCTTGTTAACAGTGAGTTGCAATCTAGTAACTTTTCAGTTTGTATGGTTTTTAGCTCACCTGAGCACAGTGTGAGCTGATGTGATCACCTTAAGTCTGTCATTGTGCTTCTCAACAATTTGCCTGTTAACACCCTAGTAGACAGTTGTTTTTTAAATGTTAAAGGGATGAGTTGAAGTCTGATCGATTCCCGATTGAGGCAGTGCCTTATTTCATATTATTATATGTGAAAAGTATTCATTCATACATCCTGGGACAACTAAACAGGTAAGTCGAGTTCCGGTAAAAAATGTTGTTCTTAAATAAAGCACGTAGTCAATCTGTCGAGACTAGGTTATTGTGTCGGGTAAAGCAGGATTTCGATAAATACAGGTGCCAATAAAGTTTTATTGTTTATTTCAGAAAAGTGAATATTACTTAACCTTTAGCCTGCTGGCGGAAAGTGATTCTGCATTTACGACCAGTGCAGACCAAGATCAGCCTCCACATCCGTGCAGTCTGATTATGGTCTGCACTGTTCGCTATTCAGCCAGCAAATTTTCAGTGAACACCCCTTTGAATAATAAATGGTACTGCCCAGATTGAAAGCTGGACCAGTTCATTTTAGAAATATAGCAGGATAAAGGCTAAATGAAGAAAATTATCATTGTGATAGCAAACACATTTTATGCTTGTATGATAAAGGTATCTTGAACTTACCAAATGTCGGGCCTGTTGTAGCAGATATTACACCCGTCACTGTAAAAAGTAGTCCTGTTGCTACTGGAATAAACTCTGGACGTACTGCTTTTAATACAAGAATCAATTGTGCTGAAACAACTCCGCCAATTGCAACGCCAGTCAGAGAAGTTCCTAACACATACAAAACATAGCTTTGTCCTTTATAAAGAAATAACTGCCCGACACAACCAGATATAGTGGAAATAATCGGGTACATAAAAGAATTGAATCCATTCTTTTGTTTAAGCAAACCCGGTACAAGTCTTGATATTGTGTTAGCGATGTTGAAAATGACAAATGTAAACAGTCCCTGAGATTTACTTAAACCTTTCCATCTACTAATATCAAGAATTATCCCCGAATACCCATTTATGCCAGCAACTGAAATGGCGACAGCAAAAAGTAACAAGAGGTAGGTTATGTTCACCATTTCTCTCAATGTTTTAACACCGTTTATGATAAAATTTTCTTTATGCCTTATTGTGGGGACTTGTGTCTCATTTTCTGTATTTGTATTATCTTGAGAAACCGTCGAAGACAATGCAACATCTTTAAGTGTGCTCCGATTCATCCAACATAATATGAACAATGGGAACGTGTTACTATAAATAGCTCCAAGGATTAGAAACGTCTCATTAAGATCAAACAATGTCATCAACCAGTTTAGAAAATACGGGTAGACCAATCCAGCTAACGGAGAGGAAGCACTCAGCATAGCTAAAAACAGAACTCTCTTCTTTCTTGTAAAAATTCTACCAACTATCACAACAGCACTGACATATCCCATTGAAACTCCAACTCCTGAAATTAGATTTAATATTACTATTTCGAAATAAACGAAATAAAATTTATGAAAAAATCCTTTCGAAACATAGGTTGCAACTTAACAACACAATAGCAGACTCGGTTTGATTAAGTACGTTCATGGGAGGCAATAAAAGTGCAAACACCTCTCACGCACCCTAACATAGGCTTAGGTTGAATTCTATTAAAGTATAAATGATTGTTTTCATGAACCAGAAGGATCAGATGATATAACAATATCGACTCCAAGTATGGAAGACACTTTTACAGTTGCCTAGAGATAGTTAATAGAATTTGTGGAAATATCTGTTCGGCATAGAAAGCAACCAAGCAACATAATAGCAGTCTCGGTTGATTGAAGCCTTTCCTACACTGGTAAATATATGACTTATCTCTTTATTTACGTATATATTGACCATTTCCATTTTGGAGTTGTCTAACACGTGCGTTGATTTGAATAACTTCTAATTGTTAGCGCGGTCTTAAATTCACGCATCATTCCTACGATGCGAAAAGTCGTCCTACGCGAACAAAAATGATTCCTCAGTATTCTAACAATTGAACATTTGAATGAAAATATAAGTAAGGCAAGTGATAAACATATATTAAAAGTTAAAACTTTTCTAAATATCTAAGACAATTTGACCTAAACAATTAGTGTCTATTTTATATAATTTTACATTATTATCTTATATATACATGTACTGCATACTATGTTTTGAATTTGAGTTGTCTAGTTGAACCATTGTATATTGTATCAAGTTCTCTCAGGATTTTACTGAATATAAAAAATTGACTAAAGAACTGAATACGGATGTTCCCTCCTGGTACAACGCCTATCCGACATTAGCCAAATACCAGTGGTCCTTCAAGATTAGATTTACTCATTTCATACCTGATACAATGCCGATGCTTATGTATAGATGCTCTATTCTGGTAGCAAAGAAAGAGGCACCAAAACCAAGTGGAACGAGTATACAAGATAGAAGCGTAACCAATGGCAGTCCTGCTTTACTGATGAGTGCTCCGCCGACAACACCTAAAACGGTAAAACATGACGTCGTTAAAGCAAAAAGAGCAAATGCGGGAACTAATAAATAATTTCTTTGATAGTTTCCCTCTCTTTTGTCTGGTTATCACACAAAGCTGTTACTCGATAATGCATTGTTAGGTTACCAAATGGACTTGGAGTCTTATGAATTAAAAAGATGAAAGTAAAAGTTCAATATATTTGGAAGTATATAAGAATTCTAAAGGAAGAATATTTGAAAGCATATTAAAAATGTAAAGCAAACAAGTGACAAACTCAGTTTGCTGTGCCCTTTCTTTCATGTTTGTCTGTGGCTGTTTCTTACGTCTTTGTTTTATTATTGCATTCATTCTTGTGCGCAGCTGCTTTTCACGTGTAAATTTACACGTCCACCTGCTTTCATTTGGAGTGCTTTATTGGCGGCCGCATTTTTTTAATATGGTTTTCCTGTTTGATCGTTTCTGTTTCTTTCTTATTAAGACTGTTCATCAGAAGTAATGGAAAGTGCAAGACCTCCCACAAGCCCTAGAACTCGGGTATTAAAAATATATTGAATAGACACAATAATCCCAGACTACTACTTTGAATTACAACACTGAGTTTAAGAACGGGGTTATATTCTACAGCTGCCAAACGAAACTTAATGACTGATGTTATGAAAGATGGTAGATTTTTTTTACATAAAACAATAGGAAGATCCGTTCAACGCATAGGACTCGAGCAAACAAAATCATAGGGGCAATTGGGTTGTACATGATTCATATTTCTCATCAAATGTACTTGAGTGTGTAGCCATGTTGAAGACTTTAGTAAACGTAATCAGTATATTACAAAAACTTACTTCCATACAGCTATGCAGAATAAATAACTGAATTTTTCTACCCAAATTCAGATTTGGTTTTGAATATATTGATCTGTAGAGATTTCCGTATTGTATCAAAACCTGTCTTTAACTGGAATGCTATTCCCAAAACTGCAAAAGATTATGCGTCTTGGAAATCTTCTAATTGTTTTGGTTTTCTTTTATACGTGTTATTAAAAGAGGTTAAGAGACACGCCATATGTTTGGTAATCAGCCCACTTAAAACAGGATTTTACGCTTCCGTTTGTATTGTGTGTGGCGAAACAGCAAGGATCCATGACAGGAAGGTCTAGAGGCCAATTGGGATTTCGGAGCATTGCCATTTATCTTTTGGTCTGTTTCGTATTTTCCTTAATGGTAATTCTTTTGTTGCTCTACCTTCTGCTATAGCATTGAGTGCATGCGTATATAATTCTTTAAGTTTTGATATTTTCTAATATGTTTTACATAAAATGCATTTTGTAACCCAATGTGTTTCTGATGTCATCATTGTCTACATGTTTTACTGTGTACATTGTGCAAATTTCTTTATATGGAGACTGCGTTCCTTGAAGGTAGTTTTACCTATTGAATCTTTGTGCTTTTTACTTGGGTTTGTTCATAGTAAAAATAGGAAGTGCAAACTCTCACGCCTTTAAGCACCGGATTAAGCGCAACTCTGTTTTAAAAGTCTGTTGAACAGACTCCATGACCCCCAATGGAGCAGAAATTATAACTACACTGAGTTAAAGAACCTTTGACATTTAATGACTGTCACACATGACTTTCATGACTAATATAATCTTAGAATATCCGTTGGAAGCATTAAACACAACCATGCAAATTAACAGCTGAATCAGTTAGATTTACATGGATCATGCTTGAGTGCAATGCAAAGTTACTCAAACAATCATTTTAACATTAAAATGTCCATACAACGAATTTGCAAACAGTAATGAGACAATTATCATAGTTTGAACATATTAATTGGCAAAATAAAGAAAGATATTCTTTTGATAAGTTTTTATCACTGATGATTGCTGCCATTGGTGTCAATTTAAGCCATGTCATATGTTTCATATATCACTAATGTAATAACATTTTGACGTTGATGTCATTTCAAGTATAGAAGACTCTAGTAGAATTTAATGCTTTTTATAAAGATAGAGCAAATTTCGATCTTTCGGCAGAAAAAGCAAACTTGTGATGAAAAACTTTTACATATGTGTCTTTCGAAAGAAAGATCCTTTTAATTCATTATTCCATTCAACTCGTTTAATTGATTCAATATGAAAAGACATTCATGTAAGATCCACTAATTACCGAAGCATAAAGTTACTCCAACAAGAAGTGATTGCACAGTTGCAGTTGTTGCGCGATCTTTCTGGAATTTGTCAAGAAGCTCAACGAAGAAAGCTCCAAACGCAAATACCATACCGAATTCCAGGAAGGTCTTCAGAAGACAGAAGACGAACACCAGTCCTCTGTTAACCCTGAAAAAAAAATCAAATCTAGGGTTGAACTGGAAACTGTCGTTTTAAATATTAACATTAAATATAAGTTAAGGTTTAGGACAGTTTTCTATTCAAGCCTCGAAAATGTTAGAATTTTTAAAGGACTGCAGAGCACTACTGATGATTCATTTACCCTTACCCTGCTAAATTTCTAAAATGGACTGGTCCATCATTTAGTTTGGGCAGCATCACTTATTATTTAAAGGGGTGTTCACTGAAAATTTACTGACCGAATAGCGAACAGAGCAGACCATGATCAGACTGCACGGATGTGCAGGCTGATCTTGGTCTGCACTGGTCGCAAAGGCAGGATCACTTGCCGCCAGCAGGCTAAAGGTTAAGATAGGACACCATATCGTTGTTGTAATTGATATAATGTCAGACATGAATAGTTAAAAAGTCTTTTAATATATACTTCAAAGTGTAACCAAATACAAAAGACATGTACACAATTATAATAATTGTTTCTAAAAGAAATGTTATATCGCCGTGAAGCGTTAGTGAAAAGTTGTTAAATCTTTACAATGGGGGTGCGGTTTACACGTTAGCTCAGCATCTTCTTTATTTCACTCGTGAAACAAAATAGTTTACATCTGTACCACTCGTGATAAAATTATATCTTGTATTCAGTCAGTAAAAGAGAACTTATACCGTTTAAACTGAATCAAGCAAATACCTTCACCTATTGCTGGGGTTAAAAGAATTAAGACAAAGTTACAGTTACAACTTTTGTAAACACCTATCATTGGAAACTATTTTACCTGTAAATCATGTGTGAAATGACGCTTCGGTGAAGTTACAACGAAATTCTTTAAGTGCCAGCGTAATTTTAACCTAAATTTTCGGCAAAATGTGTTTATATGTAAACTTATTTTTGAACCGCCATCAACATATTCGTATTTAACAATCTGAATGAGTCAACGTTAACCCCGTAAAGGTTACATAAACTTAGCCAGTTAGGTGACGAGCTCGAACAAACACTGATTAGAGGTAAGTGATTGAAGTCAACGAAGGTTCGTAAAATAATTATTTCTCCGTAGCATTGTTATTGTTATAATTGTACAAATTTATTACCTGATAACCATGATAAAGTCGTATCTGTTTCCTGATAGTATTGCCTAACAGTGCTTACGTCTACCTTTTTTCTATAAAAAAAAAACCGCACTGATGAAATTCATTTCTGCCAAAAATAAATAATAATGCAGGGCTTACTTTTGTTCTGAAACATTCACAAAGATATGATGTTGAAGTTATGTGTTGCACTTAAAAGATAGATAAAGTTATTTGCCGTTTTAAGTTTTTTTTTACTGCTAGATAATCATGTTATGAATTGCATATTACCACTTTCTGTCTTTTTGTTTTCGTTTTTTATTCACATTTTCATAGTTTCATCACGGAGCTCTTTAGTCAGATGTTGCAACTTATCTTTAAAATCGGTTTGGTTCATTTACCGAAAAAAAGGTTAGACAAGTTTTAGTAGTGACGATATATTTATCTTACAGAATAGCTTATTTTTCATTGACTATAGTTTGCATTGAATATCATTTTGTAATGCATATGCCGATGACACTGATTTTATACCCACAGTACCAAGTAATTAAATCCCCCTAGCTTTGATAAATAAAGCTTAAAATATTCTGATAGCAGTTTTATATGACAATATTTCGTAGTGTTATACATATTATTTGCATAATATAATCCCATAAGGTTTTTATGCGATTCTGGCAGATAAAGCAGGTCAATATTGCAAGTGAACTTATCCGGCCAGAGTTTTAAAAAGGGGATGTGGTGGGGGGATGTCATCAAAAACAATATACTGAACAATTTATTCTACTATGTGAATCAATATTCCAACCTTTGACATATGTTCAGAAAAAGAGTATTGGAAATAGGATAACATTTAACAAGAATTTTTAATATTTAATGTTCATACTTAAAACGGTGGTAGGTACAATGCAAGCAACTCATTCTGGCCCTTTAAAATGCAGGTGCAACTGATTTCAGTTACTATCAACTTTAGCATGCAGTTTATTACCAGGTCGTCTGATGAATTTCTTCTGGACAAAATCATAAATAAGAAATTAAGTGTACAGAGAAACAGTATAAAAGCGCGTCTCCTTTCGGCCCAAATTGTAAACTATAGAAGAAATCGTTGGGACAAGCTTATATAGGGTTGAACACTAAATATGTGGTGTGTCTCAGAAAAATACAGTCATACCCTTTTTGAATAAAAATGGTAGTTTTGATAAAAGACATTCGGAGATAAAACTTTGTCAAAGAAGGTTTAAAAACATCAGTTAATGATATACCTCGCCACAATACAGCCTTTAGATTACTAATTCAGAATTATACTGATAAACGATTTCACGGCAAATTAAACTAATGGTCATTAATGTTTGTAATTTGCATGTTTTCCTTTCTCTATTTGTATACAAAAAATCTCAAGGTGCATTACATATAACGTCCAAGAATACAGACAAAACATCGGCATTTGCAATGGTAAATAATTTGTCACTAAAACCTAATGCTGAATTGTTCACAGGTGAAATACAAACTTATACAAAATCCTTCGGGTAGAGGTCGATATATTCAAGTTTAGTTTAATCATATTTTATTGCTTTCTTCAATACAAATTTACAAGACATGCATACAAAAGTCGAACTAAATTTAAGAATATTATAAATACATGGATATAAAGATTATATATAAAAGCAAAAGGGTTGGGCCACATTAAGACATTAAGCGAGCATTGTATTCAAACATGCTTCAAGATATTTTGCTGAATATATTCATGTTTTCTGTATTAGAACTACGATTTTGTCCATATTTTAATATAATATGTTGCAGAATTGAACTTATAACAACATATTCTTTTGAATCTTGAAAAGAGAACGTTGGTAAGAAAAACTAATGCAATACTATGTAGTCGAGGTTGGTAGCCATATAAGTGTATCGCAGCGAGAGTTACAACAGTATTACTTTTGTTTTGAGTGTTTATATGAAAAATGAAACATACAATTATTTAAGATATATATGTCCATATATTTTATCAGTTAATAAAATCTGGACAGGAGTTAGGATATGTGATAATTAAATTATTCGCATTCAAACGCCTGCTCATATTTTATTAATTGATAAAATTCGAACATATTCATTATTTCGATTCTAACCACGCAAATCCTTCGCATTTTACTGCACTACGTTTTAGCTCGAAACGTCATTCTGCAGGCTATAAGCGTTGCATAACGGAATTTTCCTATTATTCTAGAATTTTTAATTAAAGTATTATGTATTTACTAATGTGGAAACGTTATTTTTATAACGTCTAAGGTCTGATAAAGAAATCGGAGGTATATACTGTATTGAAAGTTTATGTAATCTATGCAGTTTCTAAAAATAGTACACTTAATATGATGACACCAGAACACTGTGACATATAGACTACGTAAACTCTGGAGTCTGGAAGACTGTCCAGAACATGGATTATAAGTTATTTACTGTAACAGTAGAATCTAGTTAATCTAGTTGACATTTGTGATGCCTACAATGGAGAAAATGTAAAATGCACGACCTGAGCCAGTTGTTCGAAACTTTAACAGTTGATTAACTTTTAGAGTAATATTTCGACACTTAAGTAAACGTAGAAAAACAAATGTATGGCTTAAGGATTATGAACACTAAAACGTCGTTACAGTAAAATTAAAACATCATACTAGTTATTCCCACCAAGACTAGTATTTTGAATCAAAATTTAACAAGCGATTAGTTTAACAGTCTGTTAAAGTTTCGAACCACTGGGCCCTGATATAGATGCTCTGATGCTGAATTGGAAACAACCGGCTGCAACAGTTTCTTACGGTAAAAATATACAACAAATAGATTTATTAGTTAGAAATTATTTGTTTCAGAAAATTTGATGTTCTTTTTATTGTTTCTACTTAGCATCGAAAAAGTTGAATATTTAGTCGGCATAAACAGAAGCAGAGTAGAATGTCACAGTCATGGGTAAAATGGAACACCTACATTGTATCGTAGATTCATGTATAAGCAATTTCGCTAAATGTTTATATAGCAGTTACAGCGGATCGTGTGAGAATAAACAGATAAAATATCATCTTGTACTTTATTTTAACTTATAGTTTCTTTAATTCGAAAAAAAACTTACTACATTTAATTTATTGCATCTATATAGACTGGATGACATTATTTTCATTACATCTCTAAACTCGTATTGCTACTAAAGTTCTATGAAATAACGTTTGTTTTCTGAACTTTAAAATCTAATCAAAAGGTATTTTTTGTATAGCATATATCACTGCGCATTTACTTTTGAGCTGTTATCTTGTATCTGTATCAATATTTTTCAAGAATGGCAGCAAGTACAGTACTTAAGGGAATAGCGGATTTTAGGGCAGAGATGATAGGTTGATAGCTTTTGTATTTAGACCTAAGTTATTGTAAACAAATCATATCATTCTTTTACTGGCATGCAGACGGACATTCTGACAGTTTTCTGGTTGTATTGCCTCACAATGCTTACGTCTGGCATTTATTTATGTTCACATATCCAATCCGCCATTTTTCTTTAAAATATAAACGCACTGATCAAGTTTATGTTCTGCAAAAAAGCATGGCTTACTTTTGTTCTGAAAAATTCACAAGAATTTAATGTTGAAGCTTTGTGTTGCACTTAAAAGATAAATAATGTTATTTGGCATTTTAAGATTACTTACTGCTAGATAAACATGTTATGATTTGCATATTACCAGTTTCAGTCGTTGTTTTCTTTTTTTTTGGTTCAGAATTTTATAGTTTCATCACGGAACTCTTTCGTCAGATGTTGATGTTACAAATTATCTTTAAAATCAGTTTATTGACACAAAAAAAGGTAAGACAAGTTTTATTAGTGTAAGTCGATATAATTGTGTTTGCTATGTCCTGAATATCTTACAGAATAGCTAAATTTTTTATTTTAATACTATAATTTACAGTGAATTACATTTTGTGATGCATACATGTATGTCCGATGACACTGAATATTACACCCACAGTACAAAGTAATTCAATCACCCTAGCACAAAAGTTTACTTTGATATATTAAGACTAAAATATTTTAGCAGTTTTATATGACCATTTTTCGTAGTGTTATACATATCATTAGCATTATAAAGTGTCCCAGATGGCTTTTAATGCTATGTTTATAAAAGCAGATAAAACAGTTCTTCAAACGGAGGGTGAGCATAATTACATAATTAGAAAAACAAAATTATCAATATTGCAAATGAACTTACACTACCAAAGTGTTAAAGGGAGGTAATCAAAAACAATACATGGATACTGAACAATACGTTTTACTGTGTGAATCAAATATTCCAACCTTTGACGACTTACGTTTTTACGAGACATTAAGAAAGCATTGTATTCAAACATGCTTCAACATATTTTGCAGAATATATTCATGTTCACCGCACTAGAACAACGATTTTATCCATATTTTGATATAATATACTGCAGAATTGAACTTACAATAACATATTCATTTAAATCTTAAAAAGAAAACGTTGGTAGGATAAACTAATACAATTATATCCAATCGAGGTTGGTAGCCATATTAAGTTATTCGCTGTGAAAGCAGAAACAGAAAAAGACCCATATAATTATTAAACAGATAAAATATCATCTTGTACTTTATTTTAATTCGGAATAAACTTAATACATTTTTTTTTTTTTTTTTTTTGCATAGACCGGTTGACTTTAATTCAATTACATCTCTTAATTCATAGTGGTACTAAAGTTCTACAAAATAACTTTTTTTTCTGACCTTTAATAATCCAAGGTATGTTGTATAGCATAAATCACTGCGCGTTTACTTCGGAGATTTTTTTCTTGTATCTGTAACGGTCAATATTTTTTTCTGGAATAGCAAATATATTAGCTTAGTGTAAAATGTGACCGTAAGTTGCATACTTTGCTTAGAAATAAAACACATAAGGAGATCCTTTGAATGCATATTACTTGTTTGAATGTTGAATAGTACATACATATTGTGCAAAATGATATAATGTTAGCACCTACACGGCTGGAATTGATATTTTAGTAAAGCCCTACTGTCATAGATGCTAACTCTTAACCATAGTGTAAAACATTGCTTAGTAAGAATGTAATTTACTATACCTTATTTATTTTATTAGACCTTATTTATCCATGTAAATATTTGAAATATCACAAATCTATAACCGAGACACATAAAATCTGTGTCCAATCAGCTTTCGTCCGATCAGAGCATACCAAACTAATTTGATATCTCATACTCTAAACTTTCTTAATTTGATACACATAAACATTAAGACTGCTTTTGTGCTTCTCATTGGGGTAATTTGTATATCAAAAGGCATACATTACTGCCGCAAACAAAATGCAGAAGTTTTTGTTACAATCCTCATGTTTATTCAAATGGTTCCGTTTAACTGCACTTACATACTGCTAGAGCTAAAAAAGAAAACAGTTTTCAAAACACATCTTCTGTTGAACCACTAAATGGGTCTTAGCACACTTGGGTAGACGTCACTTGACTTCAGTCATGGCGTGCTATAGCAATAATAATATTTTGCATACCCTTAAAATATCCGCTAGTGTTTGTTCACCGATATTTGTCAAAAGCTGTTAAGAGTATTTCTCCGTTTTAATCCATTGGTTTCGCTCCACTGCACTAAAGGGCCGCTTGGGCAAAAATAGAAAAAAACATATAAAAGACTTCTCCTTCTCAACCGTTTGGTGGATATCCATTGAGTGATAAACATCCTTACACGTCAGCTTGTTTACTTTTAGGGGCAATGAGAGCTTAAAGAAGAAATAAGAACATTTAAATTGTTCCTTCTTATGAACTATTTGAAGGACGTTAAGCAAACTTAGTCAGAACCATCTTTGCTGAACCTTTCTTAAACTTGTTAAAATGCTTGACTGTGTGTAGTGGCCACAGGGCTGAATTAAAACAAAAACTATATACGACTTCTTGTCATGAACGCTTAACGAATATTCACAAAATTTGGACCTTTCTAAAGTGTGTTGAACTGGTTGATCTTAGGGGTCATCAGCAATTAAAGTAGTAAATATGTTCTTCAATATATCTAATTAAATGTTTTACAACATTAGCTTCCTATTACTTAGTTATGTATATCTTGTTTTTATGTCTTAATTAATTGATAAAGTGGTTTTCGAACAACAAATTAGTATGCAAGTTTTAACACAATATTTTCGTGTTAAAAAACTAAAAAAAATGCTACTTTTTCTTCGTCAGAAATCAGACTTTTTTCTAACGACATCTGTGGTTTTCATTTTGTCTTCTTTTGACTTCGTTGTAGAAATATTTATCACTCACCTTCATTCGTCTGTCACACTGATAGATCTGTGTGTTTGATGTACATCTATATCTTTATCATCAGTTACCAGTCTAGAAACAGACACTTCATAGGAAAATGGTGCGAAAAATAATGGTAGTCGCATAATGGCGGATTCATATAGTTTCTATAGAGCTATTTTAGTTATTTTTTTCTTTGCATTTTTTTTCATGACCCACACTTTTCTTTTGATTTTTGTTCAGCACTGACAATATTCTTTAAGAAAATGTAAGTTACAAACATTTAAAAGGGGTCCTGATGTGTGCTGCAGCCATTGAAAATATGTCAATTTTAGATAGAATAAAGAAGAACAGCTAATAAGGGAACATTGGTAAAAATTGAAATCTAGCCAGATGAGGGTGGTAATGGGCTACTTTGATTAGAATTTGATAGGAAATGACAAATCTATTGCAATTTTGCTTTAAATATGGATAAAACACAAATATATCACATTTTCAATGTTTTGGGTATACTTTTTTCAAAAGCTGCATATTTGTAGCCTAAAGATTGCTAATTTCTAGCAGTCAGAGGTAAACTGCACATATTTAACAGTTTTAATGTGTACTTTGCATGCAAATCAGAGTAGAAAATGACAAAACAGGGCTAAAATAGGCTATAGTTAGAATAACTGATTGAAAATTATGTCGAGACAGCTATTTGTGGCAAAATTTGATGCGTTGTCTTACGTTTCTGACTATGCCTTAAAACATTAGAAACTGTTGGAATCAAGCTAAAACCTTGTATTTTTTCATGCATTTAGGTTGCTAATACATTTCAAATGAAGCTGGCAGAATTTTAGAAAAAAAAATCTTAATTGCATACAGACATTAAATAGGAAAATGGCGCGAAAACAAATGGTAGTCGCATAATGGCTGATTCAAATAGTCCTCAGTTATTTGCTCTGTAGCGCTTTTTTTCGTTATTTTCTTTGCATTTTTTGTTGCTGAAATCACATGACAGATCTATGTTTGATATGTAGGTAGCGTTTTCGTAATGAAATAATAACATGACAGAATTTGTCATGGATACTTACATCATACACCACCACTACAATTTGGGGTCTCATATTTTAGCATATTTTGCAGTTTGTTTGTTTGACAGAAAATATTTTTCTTGCACCAAACATGACCCCCACTTTTCTTTTGATCTTTATTCAGCACTGACAATATTCTTCAAGAAAATGTAACTTACAGATATTTAAGATGGGTCCTGATGTGTGCTGCAGTCATTGAAAATATGTCAATTTTATACAGAATAAAGAAGAACAGCTATTTAGTGTGTTGTAACCTTAAGAGATTTGTAGCTGCGAAATTTCGTCATTAGATTGCTCGCTACATAAAAAATTAAATGTAACGCTTGAAAAGGTTTAATAAAAAATCAAAATAGTCTTGTGTTTTACAGGGAATTTATGCTTTAATTTCTGATGATGTCTGCTTGTTTTCAAGAATGGCAAGTGTATACATCCGTCAGTAAGTCCTGAAACTAACACTAGTTGTGGATTAAGACAGAACACTTCAATCTCATGCCACTAAACTTTATTAACACTGATGACCATATCAGACCAATGTATAATATCACTACTTCTTGTTATTTCTTTCATAGAAAAAAATACTGATCTCTCGTACATTATTTTTGCCGCTAATACATTAAGGCTTTTATTGAATGGAAATGCTGAGTACTTGCTTTTCAAGTAGAGTTTAAGCTTTTCACAACTCTGCATTACCCGTGCAACACAAGTCAGAAGGAAGGGAGTGGGTGAGTGAGTTGGGTTTTACGGCGAATCGACAAAAAATGGTCATATATCGCTGAGAAGAAGCCACATTGCAAAGGCCAATTGTAAAGCATAAACATTTATGTAAACATGTAAACCATACCTAAAAACATCCATGTAAAAATGTAAAACACACTGCATAATGTAAAGCATATCTAAAAAGATCCATGTAAAAATGTAAAGCATATCTAAAATCAGCTATGTAAAAATGGCGTGTGCACTTATTACCACACATTCTTATTGTGTGTTCAACATAGCGGACAAAATCGTGGATTATGTCAGATAATAAAAGTGCACGAGGAAGACAATGAACCCAGACTGAAAAGTATCTTTCCCCACAAAGTTTCGCAGTTGTTACAAATGAGATTATATTACTGACAGGATAAAAACATACAGTGTACATTTCATAGTATATGCCTCTTATTTAACATAATACCATAGTTTCGTATAAAAGTTTGAACAACTTCTATTTAACATTTTTGTTTACGTTGGATTTAACGGCACGTCGACACAATAATAGGTCATATGGCAATTTTCCAGTTGTAGATGGTGGAAACAGACCCGAGGTGATCCTCGGATCATTACTGAGATATATTATTATCATATTATTCTGATATTGTCTATATTTGAACTCTAAGAACTTTTCATTGTACTACATCCTGTTTATGCCACTAAGGGTTAATATGTTCATAATATGTTATTTTAATTCATATCTTTTACTTCACTGTCTATGTTACATTTTTAATCCCCCGCCACGAGTGGTGGGGGGTTATAGGAATGGTCTCCGTTCGTCCTTCCGTCTTCCGTTCTTCCGTCTTTCCATCTGTCCGTAACATTTTGTGTCCTTTCTGTATCTCCTAAACCCCTTGAGGGATTTTCATGAAACTTGGATCAAATGATCACCTTATCTAAACATTGTGCAGAACCTATGGCTGCCGTGTCAACTCAAGGTCAAGGTCACACCTCAGGGTCAAAGTTTTGAGCTCTGTATCTCCTAAACCCCGTGAACGATTTTCATGAAACTTGGGTCAAATGATCACCACATCAAGACGATGTGCAAAACTCATGAGTCAGCCATGTTGACTCAAGGTCAAGGTCCCAACTCAAGGTCAAAGGTTTCCATTGTGTGCCTGCTCTGTATCTCCTAAACACCTTGAAGTATCTTCAAATTCATTGATTTCCTCATACATTGGCTATAAAATATACTTAACAAAGTCAATGCTTTCACCCAGTAGCATCAACCCTTTCACTATCGATAACAGCGGCGGGGGATATAGCTGTCTTCCAGACTGCCTTGTTAATTATTATTTTAGAGGCCCATAGTCGTAGCTATTGTTAAAAAGTAACATTTAAAACATTACAACGGCTAGTAAACTTATGACTTGCCAAATGTTAAACAAAACTATTTTATCCCCCTGACGATTTTTACAAACACGATACATGTCATTGATACATAACCAAATATTGCACTGTCTTTCGTTTCATTATCGGCATATGACTTTTATTTACACCTGTTACCATATCAGACCAATGTTGCTAAATACGAGTAATGTCAAAACATTACTTTTATGCTGTTTCTATCATGGTAAAAATCTCAGATCTCTCGTGCATATTTTGTACTGCTTTAGCAGGAACTCTAATGTTGACGAGTATTAAATCTGTGTTCCATTTCAATTTTTTTCCGTTTTTTGCGACTCTAAATAACCCATGGATCACGAGCAAGAAAGGTATGTGCACTTAATAACACACATTTGCACTGTGTGTTCAAGAAAGCGGACAAAATCGTGGATTAAGTAAGATAAAACTAGAACACATGAAATGTATCTTTCCATTCAAGGTTAGGACAGAAATAGATCTCAAATTAACACCTGTTGATAAATCTCAGGTTGACAGTCCGAAATTTTGTTTACAAATACTAACAATTGTAAGTTTGAAAAAAATCTGTGATTTTGATACAACTCAATGAAATTTCAAAGTGTACTTATTTTTTCTGAAAAGAAAGTGTGTAGATATATTGTCTGTTCTCGATAGATTTCTCGTCTTAAAGGGTAAACTCGTTGTTTTTCAAACGGAATGTTTCTTGTTGCAACTTTCATTGTTCCAATACATTGTGCAATAAGTTTTGCATCTTTGAATTCTTCACTGATTTCAAACAAAACTTTAATCTTTACATGCATACAAAAGGGAAAGTTTCAAATAGAAAATGCATGTATATCAACGTTAATATGCAAAATACAAATTGAAACACTAGAATATGTATTTCGGGTAGATCTACGTATTATTTACAGTCATTCACAAATACACGAACGGCAGTTTCACTTTTAAAACCGTTTTATTTTCACCAATGTCCTAGAATCAACCCGAGTTACCTCTATCTCTCACTCTCTCCCTCTGTGCGTGCGTACGTGCGTGCATGCGTGTGTGTGTGTGTGTGTGTGTGTGTGTGTGCCAAAATTTTGATTTGCATTCGGATAAAGATTTGTTATCGTTTTGCCCCGGCTATATTCAGAAAACAATTTTTACTACAGATTTTCAAATGTCAAATATCAACACAATTCTAGATTATACAACTTCATATTAAGTAATTTTCCAGCAATGTTGCGTTTATAACAGAATCCTAATCTTGTAGGCGTCGAGACTGATTGCTAATTTAGTTTATGGCCATTTACTAATACATAGATTTCTTGATAATTGCAATAATATAGTTACATTGGGAATGTGGGAATAAGACGCTTCCTATCGGGTAAAACGTTTCAAAGACGTAGATTGCGCATTATAGAAATTTTCTACCATATTATTTTGAGATATAAAGAACCTCTCATCATAGTTAAATTTTCCTGGTCAACGTTTACACAACAGCATGGCAGAGAAGCCATTTGTCATTACCCAATGATGGCCCTTTCAAAATTGTATTAGAATGCACAGACACGCTGATACCAGGAACTGATAAGTAGGTGCTAATTTTAAAAATGAATTGACTATTGTTTCGCAGTGTTTCCCATCTTGTTATATTAAGAACATTGAGGTAAAAAATTGAATTTTAAAACGCACTGAAATTGTAACAAAACATTTCTTATGCTTTCCACTTGTGCTCATTTTGTTATAGAATTGTAAAAGATTAAGGCTACAGGTAGACAGGGGTAGAGGAGAAGGGGAGATGGTACTGACCCCAAGCGTCTGTGTTAGAATGATGTGTAATGATATTGCTGCTGAAGTAGTAAATTTACATTTTTCTATGCTTATAAGCACGGCAAAAAAGCATTTATATTACAATAATGAGTTATAGAGATATCACGTTGAAAGTTTCTGTTGGCAACATATCACATACTACATGATGATTGGAATGGGCTTTTTGACTGCGAGTGACGTCAACTCAGTAGCAAGTTAGTGTTTTTTTACAGTGAATAACGGAAATGGTTTCCACAATTATCTTATTTGAATATTGAGTTATTTCTCACTGCTTTTGGATATCTTTACGCAATTCTAAAATGGTATAGCATGTAACAAACTAAAGATTATTTTTCGAACAGGTGTGTGCTTCATTTCAATGGCAAGATGAATTGATATGCAATACCTGGGCATAAAACAAAGACATTTAGGAGAAAGACAAACACAGATTTTATGCAGTACAATTCCTATGATACAGGTTAATTCTTGGGAAAAGTAGAAAGGGAAATTGTTTAAAAGAGATAGGATTTTGTATAAAGCCATAGCTTAAACAAAAGCCAAAACAAAAAGCCCACAGTGGTAATTAATTGCTTACCTGCGAAGCATTACTCAAGATTAAGTTTAAAAAAACGCATTACCTACGTAATATATAATAACATATCTTTAATAAATTCACCTACAAAGTTTGGTGCATGTATGTGCAGAAATAGAAGAGTTACACTACATGATTTTTTTCGTTATGTCAGATGTCAGATGTTGGCTGCATTAGATCTGAGCGTGAACTGCATGTAGTATACACTATACATGCATACATAAATGACGGGAACTTACCATAGAATTCATTGGTTAATACACGTAGTGTAACAGAAATTATTACTAAGTTAAGAAAACAGAACTCATCAATTAATAGTCTGACTATATCAGTACTCGGACTTGATTTTACAAGTGTAAACACGACAAGGCTTCGTTGAGAAATGAAGTTGCCAGAGACTGTAATGTGTAAAGTATGGCATTTATGATAATTTCAGGCTACCAATCTGATCCTGTCCTCTTTGAAATTGATATACAAATTCTTTGTAACTATGACTAGGACTGGTTATAAAAATGAAGTTTTGATAAATAAAGGACACTTAATAAATCTGGACTTACTACGCTACTATCTGGGCTATTACTTATCGTAAACAAGATTTTACAGTCATATACACAATCTATGTAACAATGAATATGATTGGTGAATAAATGATGGTGCTAAAGTATAAACGTAGTACACTATAGCTCCAGTAAAAATTAGTTAACCTATAAACCCCGTAGCTGATGTACAGATAGGCTTATTACTAGTAAATCCTACTTTTCTTTCGAATCCAGTTAGTATATTGAAGCAGTCTAGACCAAAAATGATCTTCAAGGTGCCATAACTCCTCCACAATCAACTAACCGGACAATACCGACGACAAGTAAAACCAGCCTTGGTACTAAATGCCCTAAGACGTTTGGTGGAAATCCCACAGTAGTTTCAGACAGATAGTCTGGACAAACTTCTGTTGTTCTCCTTAGCACCTTCCAACACATACCGCCCCCGTTACGTGTACGCCATGGAGAAATTTCATTAATTAAAGGGAAAGGCAATGTTGTTTTGGTGTTAATTTCATCAACTGGGATTTCTTTAATCATTTGAAGACGTGAAAGAATTTTCAAAACTGACTTAAAACTGAGAAAGTTATGAGCATTTACATATTTGATCAAAATGGCGGCCATTTTGTTTCCATGGCAACAAAAAACAAAACGATGGATTTATTAAATTTCTAGACACATATTTGAATTGTATTTACTTATTTCTGTAAAACAATTTCTCTATTTTTTCCAGCTATAATGAAAGAAATTACCATGTTTTACATCTTACACTCAAGAAACATATAAAATTAATCTATTTAAAAGAAAGAATTCAGCAGTGTGTAAATGACGTCATAAACACACAAAATGGCCGCCTTCATGATCAGCAATTTCTTAAATTTCAAACTGCCATATCGTTTATAATTGTGGTCCAATTTTAAAACTTCTTTCGGCGTTATGAAAGACTTGAGGATGGCTTTCATATGAAATAGCTTATTGTCAGGCTTTCCTTGTCTTCGTTTGATCTAGAAAGCCCAACACGACCAGAGCAAGGGGACCGACAGATAAAAGGGTACAAGCCATCCGGAGGTACATCTCGTCGGCGTTTACGATGTTGGACGTTTTTCCAGAGACAGGATGTTAACATCTCAATAATACCCTCCCGAATCAACAGCTAAGTAACATCCTGGAAACACGAAAGCAAACATACATTTTCTGTGTCTTCTGACATTTGCCTTATAAAGTAACGCTTTTGGAAATGACAGGCTAATTCTGTTACAAGCATCCTGACAAACATGGTCAATAATTTGACGTAACATACATTCGCCTTGCAAGATGCATAAAGACTTTAATATATTACAACAAAGACGTATCAGGAAATCGCATTTGAATCTTTTACCGTGGAATTGACATCTTAGCTGAGCTTGACGTCATCTCTGCGGCAAATTTAATTGTTTCCATAATTTTCGCTTTTTAATATGTAGCCATTTACCCCCTTTTTATACATGTGAATTCAGATCACTGAATTTTAGTTTACTAGTATATGTTAAATTGGCAATAAAACTAGATTAGGGGACGTTAAATGAACATTTAACTTTGACGAACGTTAATGTCTTTCACAACTTGTATCCTAGAAGTTTTGTGTGTGTGTTTGGTGTTTTGGAATTTTTGACTGCTTGTAGATAGATAGTGATTTTGGCATTTTCGACAGCTTATAGATGGATAGTGAGCCCTGTAGAGTTCCACTGATAATAGATTAGGTTCGGAGAGGAAAGATTCGTATAGGGTTGGTTCGTATACTGGGCAACACGGCTGTTCTCAGTGATAATCAATTGTAGATAATATGAAACTATAAGGACATCCATTTCTGATTCCTTTGTTGAATGTGTCAACTACTTATAGTTTAATACTGCCAAGGAACGTTCATTTAACTGAAACGGTCTTAAAAATATTAAATCAATAAAACAAACAGAGCAAATAGACGTGTCCGTTAATCACGTTCAGGGAAAGTCAAAATTCTTTGATTAAACAATATCAGAAAGGAAATTTACAACCAAGATTTTTTAAAATATCGATTATCCTCATTTATGCTTCTTATAGTATTAAAGCGAATTTAGATTTTCAAAGTTATTACGTGATTATATTCAAGTTTATTTTATAGTACGCGTGCAGACAGACAAAGTAAGTGATATTGTTTATTATTCGCAGACAGAATGACAAAATAATATCATTATGATGAATGTCCACACATTTACAAAAGCTGCGTTTATATAAGGAAAGAGCACGAGAAAATATTCAAAACTTGAAAACGCTATTTTGCAATCCTCCGTTAAAGCCATCCTTGTGCCGCCAGCTCGACGGAGCATGATAAAAGGATAACGTTGCAAAGACGTCAGAACGTGGGCAAGATGGGTGTGTACGCACTGGAAACGATGAGAAGATACTAGTATTTCGCGCACTTGTATCGTGTTCAAGTGCCATTGGATCAATTTCTCGTGCTATCAAATCGTGTTGTCATAATCTCGTAGTCTTCCCTTACAAATACAAAGCTCGGATGGCGAGGCTGTGTTGGTCCTAACGGAGAACTGTGCTTTTTAGACATTCCAACAAATACTTCAAGAAACTTTACAGGGCGATATTTTATATCAAAGATCTCTCTATCACCAAAACGCATAATGTAAAAAATAAATCATATCATTATTTATTTCTCTAACGCGTCACTTTCAGAGGTCTTAGAAATTTAACTATCTACCATGAGGTATCGGAACAGGTAACTATAAACTCCATTATATATCTTTTAAGTTTTATTGTTGTAAATTTTTGCTGAAGTAAGGACAACACCTGTCAGTTAAAATAGTAACAAGCAAGCAACAACAAGTAATATGACAGGTTTCAAAGAATGATACAATTTTTTACTCATATTTGCGCATGCAATGGGTTAAAATATGGTTTGCGATACAACATTACATGTATACCTCATTTCATACTATAAAACACAACATAACTTCTGTTTTTGGATATGTGCATTTACCTTTAATTTATGAAGCCAGTTACCTGGAGACATAACTAACACGAGATCCGCCGCGGAAAGATAGTAAATGACTAAGCAGACGACATAATAATCTGCCGTCAATGATGCAGACTATATGAATTTTCACGGCAATTTTGGAAATATCATAACTAAACAGAATTTTATCGTCGTACTTCAGTATACATCACACAATGACTGACTTGCACTGAAACATGGATCATATTAGAAGAAGAGCTGATAATGTTTGAAGTTCTCCCTAGAGCCTAAACAGTCACGCAAGAATAACAGAGAACGTCAATAATGTATATAAGTGGTATAAATCAAACTCAACAAGCGAAACGTTTAGTTCCAGGTCGTGTAATCAATAATAGCAAAACAATATACTCTTACTTTTATCGTAGAAAGGAACAAATGTCAGATAGAAAACATTTAGTTTACCCTCATATCTTTCATACACCTATAGTAAATAACAAAAATTCTGGGGGAAATCAAGTACTCGTATTGCTGTAAGGTTATCTGCCTTCAAACAGAACAATCATTTCTAGTATTGGAACTTACGCGTAGGCGTTTTGCTTACATAAGTATCGGAATCAATTCATATAGTGCTTATACCGCCAATGTCTATCAATAAAATATATTTGTCCACACAGCGGTTAATCACAAGACGCAGTCTGTGTCTAGAGCGAAATACGTCTTTAGATCTAGTACTAATGAAGCAATTTGATCCTAGCAAGTTTGGAATCAAATTTAAAATGTACCGTAGCTGCGATGGTTTTCTTAACTGTGTTCCTAGCCGTGCTTAATCTTCTAAATCCGGAATAATTGTACAAGTTGGTATGATGCAAACATCGAAAGTAACAAATATCAAAAGTATCTAAGTCCCAGTGAGATTCACGATCTCCCTATGATGGAGTCGTCGACGCAATTATAGAGGCCGCTGTACCAGAGTCGAACACCAAAGAAAACCCCGCCTGACCATAACTATTTTTATCAAAATGTTCAGTAAGTTTACAAAATATAAATGGAAATGACCATGAACCAAAACAACATTCAAACTCAATAAGTTTACAAAATATAAATGGAAATGACCATGAACCAAAACAACATTCAAACGAAAGTACTTTCTGATATTACTTGTCGAGAAAAAGTGTCATAGGACTAAACTTTAAGTAAAACCAATATACATTACAATTAAATAAAATTTAATGAAATATTAAGAAATACGATGAAATTAAGAAAAAATATTAACTAAATTCACAATAACGGTAGCCCTGTTGAAAAAAGTTTATAGGTACTACATTGATAACTTTCATTGAAATCCTCCTCGGCATGAGCAGACACTCTAACAAACCGTATTAACTGAAAAATATATATCTGAAAACTTTCTGTCTGGCAGACATGCCAGTCTAAATTAAGGAAATGTACATTGCTAACTCTTATCATTAATATGATAAAATGGAAAATATCATTATACAGGTTGTGATAGAAATTTAAACAAGACGCAGTGGTGTCATAATTGTTAGTTTTATTTACTTGAAGCTTCCAGGAATAAATGTAAATATAAATAGTATAATATAAGCCACGTAATTTTATGGAAGTTTCAGATAAATGTAACCATTGTATATATGTGCCCTATCCAATTGGGAGAATATATATTCTAGCGCATGTGGTTCTTACGGGAGCAAGACAAAAGAGTTCTATCTCCGTTTTTTTTGTGACAGTTAACAGAGAAAACCCAATTATTGCATCCGAATCTAGGAACTGTACACTTAAGATCTTCAAGGAAATACTTGAAGGGTTTATGGCAGCCAGGATTATCTTAAAGGTGTAAAGTCATGTATTCCAAAGGGACTGAGTATTCTAGTACAGGACAATTCAATCGTTCTTTGCAACAACGCTGGTTCCATAGTTACAAAACTGGCCGACTATGAGAAAGATTGTCTTATCTTCTCAAAATGCATTTCGTTTCCTGGCAGCTAACGACAGAACAAACCATTATTATAGAGTTTAGTGCATACAACTTTATATTTCTCACGCGTTATTACTTCATGTGTACGAAGGCCGTTCAATAAGTACGTATGCTGACGTCATAACTTCAAACCTATCTGATAGAGACGTCTTAAATTTGTATCATTTTGAAACGTAGTGTCTCTATAAACTTTAAATGTATCCTTTCAAATCCAAAGCGTATTTCCATCAATGTAAAGCTATTTTACACTTCATACACCAGGTCAACGTTGTTATCATATAAATTTTTTACGAAATGTATCAGTTATCTTAAATGTCGTACAGATGCACATATACATATTATATCTATAAGTAGATCCGTTGGAAGCATAGAATGCAACCAATCAAAATAACAGCAGACTGGGTTTGACTGAGTCTGTTCATGACAGATAATGAAATATGCAACACCTCTCACGACCTCTAGCAACGGCTTGTCCCGGAATTCTATTATATAGTTTCACGTTCTTTTTTTTTTAACAAAGGCGAAATGTCAGAATCTAGGAATTTTGTAATACCTATACACCGCCACAGATCTAATTATAATATTATTTCTCAATTTTGTTTCAATAAAGTGTAAAAGCTGTTGGTAAATCCGCATGCTTTACCATCTTTAACATCTTCTTTTCATGGTAACTTGCTTAATGCTTGTTTTATGTGGGGAAAATCCACAGACGATAAACTGTTTATGACGTTTGATCTATTTTAGTAAAAAGTATGCATTAACCTTTATCATGTTAGACACGATTGATTCTGCCTTTGCGACCAGTGTAGATCCTGACCGGCCTGCAAATCCGTGCAGTCTGATCAAAATTTGCACTGTTCGCCATACAGTTAGTATCTTTTTGGAAAGCACCCCTTTTAACAGTCGATGGTACTGTCCAAATTGGAAGATGGACAAGTTCATTACAAAAATTTAGCATGGTAAGGTTAATGAAATTAACAAAATAAACAAATAAAGCGTCACTACTGGTGGAAAAAAATACAATTTTTGTCGAGCAACAGCTATTACAACCTTGTCGCATCTTACAGTCAATGTTAAAGTTAATGTTACTTTTTACTTCTCTTTCTATCACTCTCCGTAGGCTTTTTATTTTAGAAGGAATGCACACTTGTTGATACGCGCTTTTCATTATAGAACTTTAAGTAAAACGTTCCCTCAACACATTTTCTTCGGCAAAATGATAACGCCTTTCCCTAGAACATTTGAAGAAATGCAGATTGGTCGGTAGGTTTACATGTTCCCTAAACCCATTTCCTTACGCCTTGAAATCCTAGGGCGCTTTTGAAACGTGGTTTTATTCATCCTTGCTTTGTATTTGTAGTATTCAGACCGATAGGTTTTATTTATGTAGTGCAATTACATAATTGAGCCGTGCCATGAGAAAACCAACATAGTGGGTTTGCGACCAGCATGGATCCAGACCAGCCTGCGCATCCGCGCAGTCTGGTCAGGATCCATGTTGTTCGCTAACAGTTTCTCCAATTCCAATAGGCTTTAAAAGCGAACAACATGGATCCTGACCAGACTGCAGGATGCGCAGGCTGGTCTGGATCCATGCTGGTCGCAAACCCACTATGTTGGTTTTCTCATGGCGCGGCTCATATATCGCATAGTAAACATTCACAGACCCTAATGCCAGCAAATGAACTTCGTCTAGTCACACACATAAACGTATGGCCATGGACACATAGCTTTTTCGTTATTAGTCAAAAACTTGCATTTGACATATTTGAATTTCATCCAAATGTCATGTCACAATATTGAAATGTAATAAATCTTAAAAACAAACTACCTGGCTGAACAATTGCACTCAAATATAAGTTAATTTGATACAAACCAATTGTCATTTCTTCAAATTAAAAGTTGGGCCGCCTTTAACACCTGTTTAAGCTAGAAAATCTCAAATTTACGTAATATCATCTAACATATTGGTAATGCGTCATTCTTAAAGCAGTAAAGCTATGGTATTGTGGATTGCATGGCGTGCACAGTAAATACTCATTTAGCAATAAAAATCATTTTCAAATTAGTAAATAGCCCGCCCGCTTAGCTCAGTAGGTAGAGCGTTGGTCTACGATTCGCGAGGTCGTGAGTTCGATCCTCGGGCGGGGCGTTTGTTCTCCGTGACTATTTGACAAACGACATTTTGTCTGAAATCATTATAGTCCTCCACCTCTGATTCATGTGGGGAAGTTGGCAGTTACTTGCGGAGAACAGGTTTGTACTGGTACAGAATCCAGGAACACTGGTTAGGTTAACTGCCCGCCGTTACATGACTGGAATACTGTTGAAAACTGGTGTTAAACCCAAAACAAACAAACAAATTAATAAATAAAATCTGTAAGAAGATCCTTTTGGAAGCAAAGAATGCAACCAAAGCAAAATTATAGCAGACCCGGTTTGATTGAGCCTGTTCATGGGAGGTAGTGGAAAGTGCAAAACCCCTCACACCCCCTAGCACCGCCTTTAGCTGAACCCTATTACTGAACATTGAGTGGACTCCATGATCCAAAAGTACCAGAAAACATAACAACACATAAACCAAGTATGGGGAGACTTTTTATGGCCGCCACACGACACTTTAACTCTTTTTGAGATCTGTATGTATGATTATATTTTTTCTTATTTTCCCGTTCAGTGAATAAAACACGTTTAAAAAGGGGTGCAAAACTTTATTTCGAAACTTTGTTTTACAAATAACAATACATGCAGTATCAAAAATATTTATTCATTATATGTTCAGGCTACAGAAGCAAATGTATTCAAGGAATAGTCACTAGGTAACTAAATTGGAATGGGATAAGAATTGGTCATCTGGAGAGGCAAGAATCGATATAACAAGTTGTAGTTTTGCTTAATAACTGACACTTCTATGTTTTTTCTACATGCGTTAAATAGGTGTTAGAGTAAGTGTTACAAGATAGTTTGTCGGGAGATGGCAATGCGATTGCTGTAGGTCAAAATAAATTTTTCAGGTGCGGATATTCAAGTTTTATGACGCAATACGTCGTAAGATAGTACGTTGCGTCACAATCACGTTAGTCTGTATTTCTAAGGCGTAACTATATTTTCAATATTTTCAAAGAATGCACTGTGTATAAATAAAAGAACGACATAGCTTCACAGTAGCAGCTGTCTTCAACGAAGATACGCATATTTTCTTTATGGACATGTTTGTGATTTTTCGACACATCTTTTTAGGTTGTCATCCCAGAACAGCTTGTGTTGAAAGGGCAAGACTCTTGGACACGGTCGTTTGTCAAACATCTGTTCCCAGGAACAGGTTATGTAAAAACCGCATCCGGCACAAGACTGATAATCTCCATTAGCTCTTCCTTTACATGATTTGATACATGAACCTGTAAAACAAAAATCAAGGTCATTTAACTCAACAAATTTTACTAGTATTCATCTTTAAGATTTTGTCCAACCTGCTTTTTCATAATTTTCATTAAATACTGATAGTGGAGTGTCATTCAGAATACAATAAAATTAGTTTGACAGAAACAAGAGTGTGGGCCTTGACAAACCCATGGTATGACTATGAAATGAGCCACGCCATGAGAAAACCAACACAGTGCGTTTGCGACCAGCATGGATCCGGACTACCCTGTGCATCCGCGCAGTCTGGTCAGGATCCATGTTGTTCGCTAACAGTTTCTCTAAATACAATAGGCTTTGAAATCGAACAGCATGGATCCTGACCAGGCTGCGCAGATGCGCAGGCTGGTCTGGATCCATGCTGGTTGCACTATGTTGGTTTTCTAATGGCGCGGCTCATATCTTTATCAGAAGGATAAAGCAACAGAAAAGCAAAGAAACGGACAAATATCAAACAGAGAATGCCATGTTCCTAAAACGCAACCTCCACAAAACGAAACCCCCAGCACTCAGACGTGCACTCACATTCAAAGCAAACAATCGAGAACAAAACGAACAAATAAAGGAAAACAGTGGGACACCGCCTAGAAACGGTCAGTGGCAAATACACCACTCGGGAGTTTAACTTCACGCTTACCCCCCACCCCCACCCCCGGCTTATATTACAAAGACACGAGACAGTGTAAACAAGTGAATGAAGTATTGCCATGCAATACAAAGTCCCCTACTGGAAGGCACCTAATTTTCTCTACTGCAGTATAACATAATGAACTGATATCTGTCAATGATGTATAAACAATATTGTACTTTATATACAATATGTTATAACAAAACACTTGGATTAAAATTTATATATATAAAAACCTACAGTTGTTTTCATATTGAATTTTTTTGGCTGATTATAAAAATGTTATCATGTAAGTTATTTATAGTAACAACAAAGGGAAATTAATCTTTAAAAAAAAAAAAAAAAAAAAAAATCTATATAATATAAGTCCACAAGAAACTCTTTACCAGGTAGAGATAGGTCAAAATACACCTAAAAATTGGATGTAACATGCATGCTGTACCACAGAAAAGTGGTCTCGATTTTTCTCTACCGCCAGTAATAAAAAAGTTACAATAAAATCTATTTATAGTAACAACAAAGAGACGTAATTCTAAAAACAAGGGTGCCTCATGGTGGTGAACATCTGGTCCAAGTTACATCAAAATCCCTCCATGCATGAAGAAGAAATGGCAGAGTTATGGATGGGACAGGAAAAAAACTCTGTTGACCTTTGACCCCCAATTGTGACCTTGACCTTTGAGCTAGGGGTCTGGGATTTGCGCATGACACGTCGTCTCATCATGGGGAACACTTGTGCTAAGTGATATTAAAATTCCTTAATGAATGTCAGAGTTATGGACCGGACACGAAACAGACCCTGTTCATGCTATGTTAACATTTGACTGCTAAGTATGACCTTGACCTTTGAGCTAGGGGTTTGAAAATTGTGTATGACACATCGTCTTATTATGATGTACATTTGTGCCAAGTAATATTAAAATCCCTTCATAGATGGGAGAGTTATGGACCGTACAGGAAAAAAGCCTTGTTGACCTTTGACCTCCAATTGTGACCTTGACCTTTAAGCTAGGGTTCAGGTTTTGCGCATGACACGTCGTCTCCTCATGGGGAACATTTGTGCCAAGTAATATTAAAATCTCTTCATGGATGGGAGAGTTATGGACCGGACAGGAAAAAAGCCCTGTTGACCTTTGACCTCCAATTGTGACCTTGACCTTTGAGCTAGGGATCCGGGATTTGCGCATGACACATCATCTCATCATGGGGAACATTTGTGTCAAGTAATACTAAAATCCCTTCAAGGATGGGAGAGTTGTGGACCGGACAGGAAAAAAGCCCTGTTGACCTTTGACCTCCAATTGTGACCTTGACCTTTGAGCTAGGGGTCCGGGTTTTGCGCATGACACGTTGTCTCATCGTGGCAAGTAATATTAAAATCCCTTCATGGATGACAGAGTTATGGACCGGACACGAAATTGCAGACGGACGGACGGACGGACGGACAGACGGACGGACGGACGGAATGACGGAAAAGTGCATTCCTATAGTCCCCGAAACTGGTTTTCAACCAGTAGGGGACTAATAAAAGTAATCCCAGCAAGGTGAATCTCTAACACACGCAATGGAAACAAAAAAGTCATGGCATGTAAAACACAAAATGCTCCTGTAGAGATATATAAAAAGCCTACCTTAAGAACCAAAAACGTACGTACTCAATGCCTTTGCAGAAGACAGAGCATTGAGAAAACACCCTTAAGGGCCAGACAAAACAGGAGTGAAGACAGATATCAAAACAGTTTAGTCCTGGTGGGATTTAAAAACTGCTTATCATAGAGCCCTCCCCGTCTTCCGTCAGACACAATTAAAGAGGGAAGCGTAGTGTTCTACTGTAAACGGGTTGAACACTAAACATGCGGTATGTCTCACAACAGTTGGGTCGTAACGTCTTTTAATGAAACGTTTCATAATTTTACCAAATACAGTAGGGAAATGACCATGACCCAAGATCTTACGAAGTTTATAAACCACATCCCCATAAAAATCGGATTTTGAAATATTTTCTCGCAGAAGTTTCTTTAAATACTATTGAATTTAACACCAAATCAGAATTACGATAATAAGATTTAGCAAGCTATTTACACAATTTGTCGCAACAACTTCAAGATACTACAACGGGTCACTTTCGGGACATTGACGACACCGGACGAGTCACCTTTCGGGAAAGAAAAAAAAATCGTTCACTTGAAAAGCGACAGGCTGCTGCTATAGCCTGTCACTCAGAGCTATCATCGACTGATTTCTATTATGGTATTTTTATTACATATATAGTATGACAGTATAATACCTTTCGTTCCTCCTGTGTTGGGAATAAGGACATTGCCTCCTGATTTTGGTGTAGCCTCTGAAATAGTCAAAGGTAAGCTGTCTCAGAAAAAGACAAAGGAACAAAATATATTTGAGCCGCGCCATGAGAAAACCAGCATAGTGCGTTTGCGACCAGCAGGCTCCATGATGGTCGCAAATGCATTAGGTTGGTTTTCTCATGGCGCGTCTCATTTTTCCACCGCTGGGTAAGGAGAAAAACAGACAATAGTATCTTCTTTTAACTGAAGAGACTTTTACCGAGGACATGATATCAACTCACTAAATCAAACTCAAGATGATATCATTATACTGCCAGATTAAGACTGACCTGTCAGGAGAAGGTTACAAATACATTTCATTTGATATATATATACAGGATATTACATGAATGAATTCATTAAACGAGTTAAAAATAATAAAATGTGTGGCTCTGTCGAGCATTTTATCTATTTTATTCAACGAGTTGTGGAAAGACACAAATGTAATATTCTATTTTTCACATGTAAGCTTTTCCAGCTAAAGATCAAACTGTAATGATTTTGTTTCACTCCCACGATGTCAAACATGTGATAAATAGTTATAATAGACTTTCTTAACATGCACCCTAACTTTTGTTCATCTTCGAATGTCATCGTGTGTTACCTTAATGCCAAATCTGACTAAACATAGATGAATAAAAAATATTAACTTACTTGTTTTAGCTGTAGTTGGAGGTTGTGTGGGTGGTTGTGTTGGTGGTTGTGTTGGTGGTTGTGTTTGTTTTTGTGTTGTTGGCTGTGTCGATGTCTGAGTTGACGGTGTTGTTGGCGGCTGTGTCGGAGGCTGCGTGGGTGGTTGGGTTGGAGGCTGCGTTTTTACTGGCGCTTGTGTGGTAGTAGTTGTCGGCACCTTTGAAGTAGTTGTTTGTGACGTAAACGCTCCTTTCAAATCTGAAAGATAATATACTTAAAGTTATTTTCTAATGATGACCTATGTATAATAATACATCGGTGTCCTAATATTGATGCTGGCTGACAGGTTTTTTTTAAAAATATTTTAAGACAAATCTGCTTAAATATGAGGAAAGTATGAACTTGTCGGTATTTGATTCATATGGCACTCATTTTGAGTCAAAGGCAACGTAAAACAAAATGACGAATTTAGTTTATTTCTAATACTTTGACCTACATTTCCTTAGTTCTGAACCAGTTCGTATGAATGAAAGAAATAGTATTGTTTTGTATCTTAAACTCAACTGCTAAAGTAATGACACAACAGTGTGTAAATTACGTCATATAACGCTTAAATGGCTGCCTCTATGGTTAGCCATTTTCTTTCATTGCAAACTGTCCTAAATTATCTTTTTCATTTGTAGTCCGACTGAAAAATCTTTCAGTGTTATTAATGGTTGGATGATGGCTCTCAAATCAGACCGACTTGTGATTAGGCATTCCTTCCCCTTTAAAGGTCTTTACAAGTAAATTTTTGCACTTGTCTCTCACATTTCGTATAAAAGTAAATTTCAATGCAGATATAAATAGCATTACATACGAATGGGAGAGCCTTGAAGGCAGTTCAGGTAAACTTGAAGACAGATGCATTGATTTCTTTCTTACAGATGAGTGTTTACGGATATAATTATATTCGGAACTAAAAGTTCAAAGATCTCACAAAACGGAAAGTGGTGGGCGATTCATGTTTCAATATATTAAACTTTATTTTAAGACACTTACTAAGATGAAGAAGGAAGCCCTACACGCTATCGTAGGCGAACGCGTAGGAAATATAAGCCTACTATTGTTATATGACATTTATTCTAAGTATCAAATTTAGAACTAGTGTAATCACTTTTACCGTACACAATATTGCTTTTAAGTCTTATATGCTACTAGTACTTGTGTTCTTAAAAATCATACGTTACAAACTGAGAGGGCATCGTCCTACGCCAAGTCATACCTTAAACTTATCTTAGAACAAATAATTTTAAAGTTACACAAGGGGCGTGGGCAGTGTTGCATTTTCCATTACTGCTCATGAACAGACTCATTCAAACCGAGTCTGCAATTTTCACTGTTTGCCTTGTTCTCGGTGCTTCCGAGGGATCTTCTTTCTAGATTTCAATCTTACCTACATCTGTTCAAATTGGTATAATGCAGAATTACATTTATAGAAAAGCACTAATTTAATTACTGCACATGAACTTAAAAAGTCACGGTTATTAAAAGAGGTAATAAAACAATGGATTCAATAAAACATTCTACCATGTTTATCAATATTCAAACCTTTGACAAATAATTAGTTTATATATAATTTATGTTAGACCGATAGTGAAGCAAGTTCTACAACTCGACACCTCATTCCTGATGGAATCCATCGCCACGAGGGTATGAGACAGATATTTGAGTAAACAATTATCAAATGCAATGTTTAACAAGAAGTAAGTTTAATTTTATGTTCATAACAAAACAAATGGCAGCCACCTTACAAAAGCATTGTGAGCCTTTAACTGTCCCTATTAATATAATAAACTTATTCTGAAGAATAAGAATAATTTTATTCTTCAGAATAAGTTTATTTCATTCGTAAGGTACGTACCGAGTGGGCAACCTAGAATGCCAAGTCTCATCGCAATGTTTTTGTTCCATCCAAGCGGATTTACGCGGATGCATTTTGCCATTATAGGACAATGGAACATATTGGTGACAGGTGTGTTTTCGTCTTTGTTGGCTGTAAAGAACTGAAAAGAAAGTTAACATACTATTTCTGCGATATGCGGAAATGTTTTGAAGTGCTCAGCCATGTATTATTTTACTTAATGAATATAATAATACGAACGAACTGTGATTTTTAGGTCAAGTTTTCATCTAAAATGATCACCTCGACATAATTTATAATAATAGTTAAGGTAGTTGGTTAGTTTTGTTAATGGACATTTCGAAAATGGTAGTATCTTTCTTTATAAATAGATTCTTTCTCTTCGACCAGTGCAGACCAAGATCAGGCTGCAATGATCATGGTCTGCACTATTCTCTATTCATTCAGTCAGTAAATTTTCAGTGAATGATAAGTGGAACTGCCCAAATGGAAAGATGGACAATCCATTTTAGAAATTGGGCATGGTGATGGTTAAAAGGTCAGATACCATTTCACGATTGCCTCAAAGTTCCTGAGTTTTCGATGAAATGCTGAACAAACACCATTGTAGAACAAACTACAATTTTAAAACAAAAACAAAAAATGAGACAATCTGCACTTACTTTATCTGTTACATTGAACCCACCAACTGTAGACCAGTGTTGGCAGTCTTCACTGTAGAAAACACGATACTTTTTAACCCACTGCTGACAACAGCCGTTGCGACCTTGTGTTACCAAACCACGTATCAGAGCAGCGTCCTTCAACTCAACCTTAGAATCATTTATGGAACGAAAAGTAAATACACCTTTTATATTTAGAAATAATCAAAATGACCTTCACAACTTTGCTAAATATGACATGGTCCTATGGTCATCAGATGCTTTTGCCGTCATTTGCACACCATTACATAAACCCGTGTTAAGTCTTTACAGTTTCTTACGGGTGTATTTTTCCAGACTGAATCAATAAACCAAAATTATAACATTCTGCTCAATACATTGTACTTGTCTGGTTATATTTACATTTATGATTCCAACAGCGGTCGTTACTCGACAATTTTGTCGTCCAAAGATCTGTATCTATAAAATTTTCTAGCATTTAATCGAGAAAATCAATGTGAAAGACAGAAAAATACTAACAACACTATGACTATATAGATAAATATAGCTATGTAGTCAGCGCCTGGATTAAATGATTTGGACAGTTTAAAATATGCTAATGCCCAGTGTATTTTATATCTTGATGGTAGAGATATGGCAATAGTTTCATTCTTAATTTGAGTCGCACCATTAGAAAACTAACATAGTGCGTTTGCGACCAGCATGGATCCAGACTAGCCTGTGCATCCGCGCATTCTGATCAGGACCGATGATATTCGCAAACGGCGGCTTATCTAAATGCAATAGTCTTTGAAAGCGAACAGCATGGATCCTGAACAGACTGTGCGGATGCGTTTTATAATGGCACGGCTCATTTATTACTGCAGGTCAGACAAAATTACTTACTTGTATCCATTGACTGAAGTCATTCTTTTCTGAAACCCATGCACCCATTTGTGTTACCCCGGCAGGATCTTTTGTCTCGGTGGAGTTTAGTTGGGCTCTGTCTGGTCCGTAGTTACTAAGTTTGTTATTGGGGTCAAACTGGCTCGAAGCTTTGCTCGAACTTGCATAGGTAACAGCTAAATCATCTTTGCAGACATCTGCAACAAATACAAGACTTTACAACAGGTTTTCCAGCGTATAACCGTGAGGTATATCTGGTAATTTCTAATTGATACATGAATTTCAAAATAATAGGTCAAATTTGGTTAAGTACCTTGAAAATAAAAAGAAATGAAACAACGCGACCCGTGAACACAAGATCTAACATTTCCAATATTACGTCGGTATAGAAATTTAAAAAAAAATCTTCATAGTTACTTCCCTTTTCTCAACATACAGCATTTGTACAATTGCTTTTACCTGTTTACTGTGTGTATAAAATCTCAAGTATTCTTTGTTTATGACATTCCTGGCGTACAGTCTAAGTAATTCGTATAAAATTATTCTGATTTTGAACAGACTTAAATAAGCTTGTTTAAACATAAATGGATCTTCAAAGCCTTAATCACGTTTTATCGTTTTCATGCTTATTTTATTGGCTATGATTATTGTACATGTATGGCGAATTCAAAAGCCTTGATACATCTAGTATAAAGTGATTTTCACGCCTGATTATTTAAACTTGAATGTTAAATAATACAGGTAGAGCTGCTACAAGTTATCACATGTGTAACAAGGTTAAATGCAGTTGATGAGATGTTTTCAATTCATGATTCATGTACAATAATCAATGTAAATAAAGTACAGTCATGTACGAAAAGGCTAAAGTAGTTTAATTAAATATTACGGCGGGTAATTTACAAGATACTTCTTACTTTCATTAGTTTAGGCGTTTTAGTACATTGATATATTTTACTTATTTTGTGAACTGAACTGGATCTATTTTATATTAATAATTTACGTTGATAAATCATTTAGTAGATCATGCGTTATTCAAAGCCTTTTCAGATGTTGTGACGGTACAAAGCGAAGGATGAAAGAGTCTTTGACGTATCTACTTGTGTTTGTGCTAGCAATAAATGTTGCAAAAACAGATGTCAGGATACACGACGCCATTTCCGGGAAGGGAAGACATGCTGAGAATGTTGGTTTCGGTGAATTATTTGCAGGGACAATTAAATCTGAAAAAAGTGTTCGCGCGTGTAATTCAAATGATGTAACTGATTTCAATGCGTATAAAAACTGTATGTCAAGATATTTTGATACTGAAGTAACAAAGATGGATCATGGATCTAAATATACATGTGCGAAAGTAGAATTAACAGCGACGAGTTTTGATTATATCCCTGAAATATGCTACAATTTGAAAGGCGCGTTTTGGTATGGCGGGGCAGAATTACAGTATCAGAGATGGCCAATAAGAGGAACTTCACTACCAATGCAACCATATGTTACCAATGACATTGTTCCACTTAATCAATCGTTTGGGAATGTTATTGAGCGCTACTGGATTAACTCCAAGGGTATAGGTATACGTGTTGACGAAAACGTTCCCCTCTCAGTCAGTTTTAACAACAGTAATAATCAGATTTGTTTCCGCGCAAATAACGCGCGCAATTATATATCTGCAAATGAAGTGGGAAAACATGCTTCTCTAGTGTATGAGATGTGCAAAGCAACTAATGTCAAAGAAATGTTTATGTTGTTTTCTAGTCGTCCTGCCGGAAAACCAGATTCGCGAATGATCAAGTCACCAATCTGGTCAACATGGGCGAAATATAAAGTCCATATTGATCAATCGAAAGTGTTGCAATATGCAAATGAAATTGTCGTAAACGGTTTTAGCAATTCCCAAATAGAAATAGACGATATGTTTTCAACTCACTACGGCGAGTTTGATTTTACTCCGAAAAAGTTCGAAAATCCGAAAGATATGATAAAGAAATTAAAAGAAAATGGTTTTCGTGTAACTGTTTGGATAACACCATTTGCTAATCTTGATTCACCAGCTTTTCTTGAAGGGATGGAGAAAGGATACTGGTTGAAGGATTTCAAAGGACAGGTACCTGCTCTTGTAAAATGGTGGCAGGGTGTAGGAGGGATACTAGACGTTGAGAACGACGAAGCTATTAATTGGTATATTGGCCGTCTTGTAAGAATGAAAGAGGAATATGGGGTCGATTCATTCAAGTTTGATGCAGGCGAAGTAACCTATTTACCGCCGTTTCACGAATACTCGGATACATGGTCAGATCAGACTTTATACACAACAAAATATGTGGCAGCAGTGAGCAAATTAGGGCCTATGATAGAGGTGATATGTATTTATTTCGTATTATTTTGAAATTGTACAGGCGTAACTTGTCATTTGCCATGATCTAGAGATAGACCCTAACATTTTCATTGATAAAAATACATTAAATAAAGTCTAGAAATTGATTTCCAAGTCCTTGAAATTAACAAAAATGATTTCACAAATGTGCAATATATGATAGTTTTGCTAATATCAATAACAGAAATTTTAATATTTAATTCAAAGTTGTGATCCGCAAAGAATGTCAACTCTTGCCTTGGCCTAATACTTTAAAGCAGAGATATCTATTAGTTTACTTCCCTTGCAATTACACAATAGAGTAGAAAACGAAAACGGTTTAAGACACAATATTATACATTTTTGCACAACAAAATCGTTCAGGATTTATTAATATGTGTTTGATTTACCACTGAATCACTGGTTCCTATGATTTTGTCAACTTACTTATGGTAAAAATTAACATTTAACAAGCCGATATTATAATGAAATACCGGTAAGTATTTCATAGTGCAGATAATACAGTTTTGCTTGTATCAAAATGTCACAATAGAAGCACTTTTGTAATGCAGAACACCTTTAGAACACCTGGTAGGATTAGTAAAGGTGCAGTTATATTGATCTCTTTTTCCTATGCCTACATGATCAACCTAAAACTATCAGTACGCAGGGCCGTGTGGTTGTTTTTGGAGAACTGAGAAAGAACAACATTTAGTTATGTTCAGATTAGTTTAATGTTCAAGGGTATTTCAGTTAGTTATATGAGACTCTTTTCAAATGCAATGAATTCCTCGGGTGTATGGGTGCTGTGCATTATATATACAACTCAACAATTTATAGGCTTGCCGTAGAGATAGTCAAACTATTTCCTGTATCTTAATAAAATCCAAAGTCTGCAGCACTTGTACTCGGAAGAAAAAAAAATGTTTCAAAGTTGAAAATATTTCCTTTCACTAATTAAAAGAGAGTAAGCAGGTGTGATTTTATGTTTCAGGTCCGTTGCGGTTATCAATCCCAGAAATACCCCGTATTTGTTAGAATGGGTGACAAAGAGTCGAGATGGGGTTTCGATAACGGACTCCAGTCAGTCATTCCCACAGTACTTACTATGGGTATACTGGGATATCCCTATATACTCCCTGATATGATCGGAGGGAATGGTTACGTGTACGATGACACTGTCGAGAATCCCTTTATAAATACAGAACTTCCAGACAGGTATGGTCTTAATTTTTATTTGAAAGAAGTCACCTTCAGATTTGCAATGAACCTTGAATTTAGCATAATTTCATTTATTTAATTTATTTGTATCCTGAATATTGTGACAAACATTGTAGTTTGAAAGAAAAATAATTAAACTTACGTATTTTAAAGATATATCAAAACACTTGAAAGTACTTACGGGTTAACTTTCAGGCACAGTTTAAAAGAAACAGATCAGCAGAAAAAATGATTTTATTATAGCATTTATCTCTGTCTAGTACATTAAACACCGAAATTTAAACAGTTTGAAGATATGCAATAGATTTTTAGATATTTTTGTAGAATTTTAGAAAGATTCAGCCATTTCTAGGTGACATCAGAATTTGAGCACACGAATAATTTCATTTCAGAAAATTTTTGTTTCTCTTGCAAGTTCAGAACTGAGCTAGACAAGTATTTTAATTCCACTGGCGACACTGTATTAAAACAATATCAATTATACAGGCTTAAAATTTAATTTGCACGCTTATGCACTGCATTGAACTAACTGCAAAAAGGTACAATTAAACGTAAATGATTTGCAAAATATCAGCGGGAGGTTCAGGTTGAAATTAAACTCTACGCTATTATTTACGAAGTATTATTATTTGAAATCAACGGTTTTTTTCCTTTATGTTAAATATGATTTAAAAGAAATGCTATTATTTCAGAGAGTTGTACATTCGATGGCTTGAATTGACGGCCTACATGCCAGCTATGCAATTCTCATTCGTTCCCTGGCAGTACGATAAAGAAGTTATCGAAATTGCAAGAAAGTATGTGAAGATACACGAAGATACCGTTACACCTATTATAATAGAAGCATCTGAGAAATCACAGAAAACAGGTAACACGCTTGAACGTTAGTACCTTAAGTTTGTTGACTTGATAAACGTGGTCACGTGTTTACATATTTTCTACAGTTGGAGTGTTACAGATATTTAAGCATCTAGGAGTTATCAATCTAACGACGTGTTTAAATATTTCGCTAATGTGTTCTTAAAAACAGTAGCGCAATGGAGTCTAGGTATGCCTTTGACAAAAAAGTAATTTGTAACACCTTGTTGACATAAGTCACTTAAATCAACATGATTTATTAAGGAATATGATAAAACATTACACTCTTACCCATAAACATGGGAATTAAACTCAACGGTATCAAGCAGCCTTATATCACAATATATGCGACATATTAGTCAAACTTAATACTTCCCTCTAATCACTACAGTTTAAACAGATTTCGATTGAAGTATGCAGTTAAAAATAAAGACGAAAGTCAAACAGGTAAAAAAACGAAAATAAAACCGCAGCCGTCTATACTGTAATACTCCACATGGATATGCACGTTCTAGAGATAGACCCTAACATTTTCATTGATAGAAATACATTAAATAAAGTCTAGAAATTGATTTCCAAGTCCTTGAAATTAACAAAAATGATTTCACAAATGTGCAATATATGATAGTTTTGCTAATATCAATAACAGAAATTTTAATATTTAATTCAAAGTTGTGATCCGCAAAGAATGTCAACTCTTGCCTTGGGCTAGTACTTTAAAGCAGAGATATCTATTAGTTTACTTCCCTTGCAATTACACAATAGAGTAGAAAACGAAAACGGTTTAAGACACAATATTATACATTTTTGCACAACAAAATCGTTCAGGATTTATTAATATGTGTTTGATTTACCCCTGAATCACTGGTTCCTATGATTTTGTCAACTTACTTATGGTAAAAATTAACATTTAACAAGCCGATATTATAATGAAATACCGGTAAGTATTTCATAGTGCAGATAATACAGTTTTGCTTGTATCAAAATGTCACAATAGAAGCACTTTTGTAATACAGAACACCTGGTAGGATTAGTAAAGGTGCAGTTATATTGATCTCTTTTTCCTATGCCTACACGTTCAGACCAACTAATCACATGAATAAATGAACACAAATGAATGCAACAATAACAAGAGACTACCTTTAAAAAAGTGCATTCCCCACATACTGCTTCGTTTGAAAGGAAGTTGTAAATTATATTTAACATCTGGGTAAATGTTTGACCAAATCCCTGTTACAAACCGGACAGGAAATTTGGATGGTCATTTAATAAAGTAAAATAATTCAAAACGTAAGATGGGTAGATTATGGTCAATATACATTGCATATTCTCTCAATTTCCTGTATCATTTTGAGCACTTTGAATACGTTTCATACTGTAAATTTACAGTAATGCCATTGACAGGAACATTCAATAATGGGAGATAACTCAAAGTGGAAGAAGGACAGAGTTATGTTTCTTGCACATGGCACCTGTCATACTGATTGTTCTTGCCAAGTTTTTCAACTCATGAAGGAAGAAAGGCAGAGTTATGTTTCTTGCACATGACACCTGTCATGCTGATCGTTGGTGCCAAGTTTTTTTGGAAATCCATTGTTAGAGAGCGGACAGGAAATCTGGATTATTAGTATTTAATAAAGGGAGATAATTAAAAATTAGGAACAATTGACGTAAGGTTCTTGCACGTGATACATCGTCATGTCATGCTGAACATTGGGGCAAAGATATATTTTTTTTTAAATCATCCATAAACAACAAAGTTACAGACCGGACACAAAATCGACATGGACTTCCACTAAAGGGAGATGATTAAAAAAGAGACGGATAAATTTATGGTTCTTGCACACGACACACCGTGCCATGTTTATCGTTTGTGCCAAGTCTTTTTAACGCATCCGTGAATGACAAAGCTACAGACAGGACATGGAATTGGGACGAACGAACGAACGAACGGACTGACAGATGGACGGTGCAATTACTAAATGCCTACCAGGCTACCCACCAAGGGAAGGGGAGGGGTCATAAAACAAAGAAGTAACAAACAGACTCCAATCATTATACATACAAATTGAACATAGCTGTATTTGGCCTTATCCCTACAATTATGACTGTAGTTCGCACAGTGTAATAATATATGTAGTTCCGTCCTCTCGGCATTTTAGATCATTGAAATATTGATAAAGAAAAACACCTCAGAAATTTTAGAAATAATATATTCGTATTGTATGTATAAAGATAAAAAGAACTTGTGGATTTAAACTGTTTTTTTTTTACAGTTTATACGTAAGCGGTTATTATCCTGTCAAATTTGCTGTATCACAGACACCGATTTTTTGTAGTCAAGTGTTTTAATTTTATCATTATGTTTATCTAACTTTAGTAAAAGAAAGTAGTCACCATTGGCTGCCTATATCATATAAGCGACTCCTACGTCAAATGTTAATAATTTTAGGGGTTTTATTTTGAAAGGGACGTAGAAGTTTCAGAAGTAAGTGAAAAAAAAAACACTACATAGACTAAGAGTACATATTATATTCAAGTTACAATATTAACATTATCCTGATTTTACTTTGTATTATAACGACAAATGAGGATATATTTGGCTTTGTCCGTCCTTCGTCGTCGTCTTCGACATATCTAGGAAATGGTTGGGAATATTTATTTAAAACCTCATATACATGTACACCACTATGAGTTCTTGCGGCCCATCAAGTTTCAGTCAGATTGGCCAAGTAACACCAGAGTTATGGCCCTTAGAAGTTTCCAGTGTTAACTATATAGGGTACTATAAATATGGCAATTTCTGCATCATAACTTTTGATATATTTGACCTGGAACTATGAAACTTAAACAGAATTTAGATCACCATAATGTGGTTGTGTACACACAATTTCATTCGGATTTATTTGTAAATTAAGAGTTATTGCCCTTTAATTGTATAAAAATCCACATATTTGTACATAACAAACTTACCATTTGGTAGAATTTCATTAAATTTCTTTCATTCTTTTCCATGAACATTTATTGTAAACATGTGAAGTTGTGTACCCACACCTGGTCACCCCCTTACCGTGATCACACACCTCCCCCCCCCCCCCCCCCCCCACCAAAAAAAAAAAATCATTCCTTATTTTAGATTTGTTTAAACAAACTTCATATACATGTTCACCACTATGAGGTTATGTGGGGCCCATCAAGTTTCAGACAGATTGCCCAAGTAACACCAGAGTTATGGCCCTTAGAAGTTTCTAGTGTTAACTATATAGGGTACTAAAGATATGGCAATTTCTGCATCATAACTTTTGATATATTTGACCTAGAACTATGAAACTTTAACAGAATTTAGAGCACTATAATGTGGTTGTGCACAGACAATTTTGTACGGATTTCTTTTGTAACTTCAGAGTTATTGCCCTTTAATTGTCTAAAAATCCACATATTTGTACATAACAAACTTAACATTTGGCAGAATTTCATTTAATTTCTTTCATTCTTTTCTGTGAACATTTATTATAAACATGTGAAGTTGCGCACCCACACCTGGTCACCCACTTGCCGTGGTCACACCCCCTCCCCCTCCCAATCCCCCTTCCCCCCCCCCCCCAAAAAAAAATTTTTTTTTTTATTTTTTTCATTTCTTATTTTAGATTTTTTTCAAACCTTCCAAGTTGTACCATTCCCCCACCTCACTTCTCCACCCAGTCATGCCCACCACTGATCATGCATCCTTTGCCCCCCAACTTCACCCTTTTACCCTTTTTTTTTCATTTTTAATTTTCAACCAATATTTATAATCAATGTGTGAAATTTTGTTTCCTCTCCCGTTCCCCTTCACCCCCACCCCCTAAAAGAGTAAATATATACATATTTCTATATATATACATATATATATTTCCATTCCATTTTTTTTTTAAATGTTCAAACTTCAACATGTTAAGTTGTGACTGCACAAACCTTGCCCTCAGCCATGTTCAAGATATCTTACCTGTGCTCTCTTAAGGACATCTGTCCTTTTAAGTTCAAATGTACATGTTAAACAGCAACACCTGGTGCCAAACCACTCAAAGACAATATTTCGTTCCAGTTAAACTTCAAGCTCACATTTCAGTTAACTGCATTTAATTTTAAAAGCTAAGCTTATTACAGTAAGCATATCGCATTCAAAATAAAGTCTTTAGTCAGGATCAAAGTATCATACATTTATTATGTACTCTTTAATTACACATTTGTTTTCTGTTAAATTGATTTTGACTAATGAAATTATTTGCTTCTTATTAACATCCTTAACTTTTTGCCGGATATATCTTTTTGCCATTCCTCACCACAAACCCTTTCGGTGGGGAATACCAGTTCATCGAATTTGCTTGTTTATTATTATTTTTTATTGTTCATGTTCATGCCACATGTTTTAAATATTTCAAGGAGACCCCTTGATCCGTCCACTGTGGTGGATAGCGCCTGACGACACTGATGCACTCGAGTGTGAAACACAGTTTCTCGTCGGCGACTATCTGCTGGTCGCACCTGTTGTAGAAAAGGGGGCCAGGCAAAGAGACATTTACCTACCACAAGGTGTATGGGAGGACGCAAGAAAGGGAGATACACTAAAAGGAGGGAAATGGCTATTCAAATATATAGCAGAGCTTGATGAGGTTCCTACATTTACACTGAAACATTGAAACTCGTATACGCAACGAAAGTTTTGAAATTCAGTGGTTTTTTTTATCAAAGACAGATGTCGAACTGAATTATGCTTATCACATATTTTCCACATACTTCAATGTTGGTGTCTATTTCTTAGCGTATCCAGTGTGATCATCTAAATGCAAGAATTTGCTCACAATGCGACTATTTACGGAAACCGTTAAGGAGCTGTAGATATTAAATACGGACATTTCTCTCGTTTTGATTTTGTCATGATGACTTCTGGGTGGAAAGAGTAATGAGCTTACAGGTGTTCCCGATAAACTTATCTCAAAAGCAAAATTATGCATGTGTTTTGTTATTGGAATAAAAGTCGGTGTGTCCTTCAACCTGTCTTCTATACGTAAATATTGTTAAACAAGAGTGGCCTGTATCATTCACGAGAGTTTCAGCCAAAGTTCTTTAAATATGGGGAAACTAGACAAAGCTACCGGCAGCAAATGTTTTTATTTGACAAATCATATTGGCTTATAACAGTTCTGAAAGGGTTATCGATGACCCATAACTGCTTCAAAATCAGACTAGGAGGATACGGCTTTTAAAGATTTTTTTTTCAATTTTTAGCGTCCATGTTTTTGACAAATCGGAATATCTCAACAATCCTGTTAAAAGGGCACTCAAATATGCCACTCTTAAATTGTTTCAAACTCTGCCAGCTTAAGATTTTTTAGTTCATCTCAGCACAAAGTGCTCATGGTGAGCTATTGTGATCACGCCGTGTCCATCCTACGTGCGTGCGTCCGTCCGACCGTGGTGAACAATATCTTTAAACGACATCTCCATCAAAACCACTGAATGGATTTTCAAAATAATGATCAGTGGGCGACCCTCTTTCAAAGTTGTTAAAATGGTTTCGGTTCATTGAACAAATGGGTCACTATGGCTAAAATTATGTTTTCAACTATCAAACATTTAAAAAAATCTTCTTCTCTTAATCCATATTAGCCAGAGCTTTGATATTTGGTATCTGATATCAGGGTTTGGCTTTCTACCGCAATTGTTCAAAAAATATTGTCCTAGTGTCAAAAATGGCGACGCACCTGTGTGTGACATGTACTTACTATAGGCTTAATCCATAATAGCTAGTCGTGATATTTTGCGTGTGATACCAGTGTTTGACTGTCTGCCGTAATTGTTCAAATTATTGCCCTAGGTTCAAAAATGGCCATGCCTATGTTTGTGACATGTATATAACATATAATAATGTAAAAAAAAAACTGAATATCTTCTTTAGAGCCTTGATATTTATATAATAGAAAAGAAAAAAGTGGAAACTCCACAGGTCGCTCAACACGACAAAATCGAAAGTTTTATTTAAGCCTGCTCAGGGACAGTAGTTAAAATACTCTTTACTTGTACCTTTACGTTATGCAAACACACTTGAAACCTTTAACACAGGTGAGCGATTTAGGGTCGTTGACCCTCTTGTTTGTAAATTTCCTACTAAAAATGCGGTATAGAACACCGCAGTGTCCATACTTTGACAGCTCTAAATAATTTGTACAAAATTAGGAGAGGGCTAATCACTTAATTGGAAAAACTGTATTGTTTGAAGATTTTTTCCATTTTAGCTATGATTCCATTTCATAATACGAATCAGAATAATTTGTATATTATCAGAAAAGTAACCACTCACTCTGGTGGGCATTAGAATAATCTGAACAATATTGTTAGAGGGTCACCAAAGGAATAATTCTGAAAACTTATTTTGAAATTGGTCCAAGAGTTTCTGACAAGAAGAATGTTATTTTTTTCTGTTGTCATGACCACCGCATTTCTGCATGTAATTGATTTCTTTGCGGACCACGAAAGTAATGTTCTTATAAAGTTTGGTTGATAATGGCAGTTTGGTAATGGTAGTTTGCAAGATGATGTCGTTTGAAGCATTGTTGACAGGCAATGGACGAACAAAGGGGGCGGTCATTAGGTAATGGAGGAAAGCTCATTTGTGCACTGTGCTCAGGTGAGCTACTGAAAATATATAGAATTTAGTCAAACATACCGTTTCATCTTGGGGAACTTGTAGAAAGTAAACGTCTTATTTTGAAAATAGAAAGAAAACAATCTTACCTGCTGCATAGACAGCTGATCTTTGATGTACTGAGTGGATAACTCCTGCAAAAATAAAAACAATTCATCCTACAGTAATATGGGTCCCACATATTCATACGCAAATACTACAGACTACAGAAAGATTTACACAGTTTAGTTATAGATACTGACCAAAAAAGATATATATAATCGATTTTAAGGTATCCGATCCATGAATAAGCAAGTTCTAATACAATACTATTAAAATATATCAAATATTGATGCCTGGTAAGCTCATATAATTTTGGTATCATTTGAAAGGAAAAGAAAATAATATTATAAATTATAGTCTTCAATGATACTTCATCAGAAAAACAGTAATTACAGTGTAAGATTGATCATTTCGCAGTTAAAACTTGCCTGTAAATGATTTTAGCATATTATTAATAGTCATTTTATTTACTAATTCTTGTTCACCAGACACAACTATTTCAAATGAAACTAAATAAACATGGGGCATAAACACCAGGCATTGAAATTTACCTATTTGCGGATCGGGATACCTAAATTATTGGCTATAATTTGCGGAAAACAAAAACAACACATAATACACTGTCCAAAACATTTTCAGGTAATATTATCAGTATTATCATGTTAGTATCTTTCACAAAGTCTCCTTGTCAAAACCGCTTTTGAAACGTCTGTTGTTACTTTGATGTTTCCAGTACCAGGTCAGGTTATTTCTGTTGTCAGCTGGATGTTTAGACTTTCTGGGCTGAAGTACCATATAATTCAACTCCGCATTCATTCCTTTGAGAGTGAAAACTAATCCAACATTTGTATACATACCCCATGGGTGTAATAGCAAAAGGGATGGCGGTAGAATCACTGAATTGAACCTCTATGTCCCAACCAGCATTCTATATCGGCCCGATATCAAACCGACGTCGTTGTCTATAACGGTCCGATATCGGCTTCAATTTCGGCTGCAAATAGGAATGATGTCGGTCCGACGGCGATAGACGGTATCCGGCCAACATCATAATGACATTGGTCCGATATTGGCAAACGATATTTGGCCGACATCAGAATGAAATCAGCCCGATATTGGCAGATCATATCGTGGTCGCGAAACAGTGTGACACTCAGTGCTTTATCTAAGTTTTCTTAAAATATACACTTTATAAATTCTCCGAGTTATTTTCTTGAGAACCGTTGTGTCTCGCATCATATGTATGATGCTTATTTGTTGTATTTTTTAAATTATTGATATCTATCTATTTTAAGTTTAGTTACGGTCCATCCATTTATTTTAAACATATTTACATTTTCAATTTTTTGTAAATATAAATATTTCTATGGCGGTATTTTACATAAAAATAATAATGCATCTTAATTATTACCTCCCTTTATTACCTATAAAATGTTGATAAATACCGTTTGGAAGCTAGTTTGATTAATTCTGGCATACAACATGTTTGCTTAATAAATTAGCACATATAAACAATTAGATTACTCTTTCACGTTTATCAATAATATTTTGAAAAATATAGTTATATTAGAGAATCCAATATCGGCCCGATGTCAATCCGACGTACGAAATAGTTACACTTACTGATGTCGATCTTCCGATTTCAATATTTGGCGGCACTACAACGACCCGACGTCAGCCCTGTATCGGCACATTTTGCCGACATTCCGACATTATACCTATATCGGGCCGATATAGTCATGCTGGCTGGGGTGCAGCCCGACTGAGCGTACCATCAAACTTTTGAATTTCGCTTCCGTATTTCTTGATTTGTGCAGTTCAGGGACCTCCGTGCCGAGTGGTTAAGGTCGCTAACTTCAAATCGCTTGCCACTTATCAATGTTGGATCTGACCTTTTCTGTTTCGTAGAATTTTTCATGTGGGGAAGCCATCCAACTGGCATACGGAAGGTTGGTGGTTCTACCAAGGTCCAAGCCTGTGATGAAATAATGCCCGGAGGGGCACCTGAAATCTTCCTCCTCCATTAACAGCTGAAAGTCGCTATACGATCTGTGATTCTGTTGGTGTGATGTTACTCCCAACAAAAAATGATTAGTCTCTTAATCTTTTTGACCAAATTCATCCACTATATCGTTTTCAGTATCTCAGCATTTGTGTATACTGTTCATTTTTCTCATGCGAGTTCTCATACCTTGCAGGTTCAGTGAAAGGTATCATTTTTATCTACGTTTAAAAATTGTATTCATTATTATCTGTACATATTCTTTAGATTGTTCCTCCCTAATCTGTTGTTTCCGTAATATTCTCTTCTTATCTACAGTTTATACAGATGTGTACAAATCGTATGGCAATTTTGTCACAACTTTTTTTCTTCAAAGTTTTCCTCTTTATGTTTTATCACTCACTGTAATGGCCTTTGTCACCTTCACATTTCATATAGTTTGTTGTTACGCTTTCTTTAGTCTATTTCTTTTATTACAAATATTTGATATCGAGCAAACATAATTAAAATAGTGTAGCTTTTAAAATGTTATCAAACGCTTTCCTGTAATTTTCTCTTACTTTGTGTTTTATAGAGTTTGTGTGCGTGTATTATAAATAACATTTATTCCTTAAAGGCGGGGCGAAATTTTTCCCAGTAACAGAATTTCTTTCAACTTTGAAGGGGTTGACAAGGGGGATTTAAGACGTACCTTAGAATTCCCTGTATATGAGATTGGCGGATTTTTTCCCAATTATAGTATTCCTTCAAACTTTGGATATTGAAGGACAATCATCTAAGAAACATTTTTTTCCTGAAAAATGCCGTTTTCAAGGGCAGATAACTCATTTTAAATACCGATGACCTATGATTTTTATTGCATATTTTTGTTACTTAGATGGTTGTCCTTCAATATCCATAGTTAGAAGAAAAACTATAATTGGGAAAAACATCGCCCATCTCATATACAGGGAATTCTATCTTACGCCCTTAAACCCTTGTACATACGTGTAGCTTCTTAGGTTGCATAGAATTTTTATTATATCATACTATTCCATGTTGCTTATAACAATAGGGATAAGTGTGTTCATTGTATGTTATTTTAGATCATGTTTTATGTTACATATTAAGGATAAAATTTCAAATCATTATGCTAGCGGAGCGAATGTTAGACTGACTGTAGTCAAACATGTCATTCTTGTTAAATAAAGTTTTTATTATTATCATTATCATTATTTTTTTTTTTATTCTACCAACATTTTCTTATTCACTTATGATACCAAAAATAAATGATGTTTTCATTGGAATTTTACACAAATAAACAAAAGAAAGAACACCGAAATGAAAAGAACACCTTAGAAACAGAAGACAATATATTTTGAAAGTAATACCAAATTATTCTAATACCGGAAATTAAGTCTTGCATTTTACGAGTGGATTGTTACAGCGAATTGACCAGAATACTTTAAAACATGATTAGTGGACAAGAAAAATAAGGAACAATATTAGGCTATGGTCGATCAGTTTCGGAAATAAGAAAAGAAATACGACATGGCAATATAGCTATTAATACTAGTAACAAACGTTTAATATTTCTAACATGAATCACGTCAAATAATATTTGTATATGATATTTTATTGGCGTTAATGGAGAAATGCATGAACTTATCAGGGATAAATTGTCAAATATAATGATACAGTACTTTATTGTCGCTTATGGAAAACTACAAGAAACTATTGAAATTATCAAATGCAAACGAATGGAATGCACTAGTAAAAACTGCCTAAAGGCGGGCAAGAATGTTAAGGTCTGGAGCCTCCCGCTCAACTTTAAAACCAGAGTTGAAAGGTCGATGTAGGCAGCAGCAAAGCCTCGCGCTTGAACTTTGGGCCCGAATTGAAAATTAAAATTATATCTATGATGGAGGCAGCAGCAAATCATTGCCATTTAACTTAAAATTTACATTTATAGCGTATTAAACACGAGTTGAAAATTGAAAAATTACGATTTATAGTGTCGACGAAGGCTAGCCTCGCGCTTTAACTTAGAATCCGAGGAAAAAATCAAAACTGATAGCGTCGACGGAGGCAGCAGCTAGCCTCGCGCTTTAACTTAGAATCCGAGTTGAAATCAAAATTCATAGCGTCGACGGAGGCAGCAGCAATAACAAAAATGTTATCTTAGAATATTGGAAACAACTACTTAGATACGATATCCAATGAAATTTATTTTATCAATTCATACACTCTTTATAGGATGGTATAAATTGATAAACAGAATCTTTCTACCCAATGAAATACGATCTAGCTGATAATTGCCGAATTAATATATTTTGTGAAATGTCAAAACAAAAGCAAAAATATATGGACAATTACAGATTACAGATACACTTAACACCTGTGGTGCGATCTCTAAAAACTTATTATGAAATTTCAGACCAAATTTATTATTATTACCTTAATAATATATTGTTACTAGTTCGGTTAATTACTATAAGTTTTAGCAGAGAACGTGACTATGATATGTAAATTTGGTCATATTTGTTGCAGAATTATGTTAATTTCCTAACAAAGGAATAATAACCCTTTACTTAAATTCTATCAATATATAGGAGTGATGAAACGAAGATTTGATGTAGATTTTTTTATATTTATTACCAGTATAAATGCCTTTCTTTAGAAAATAAGATAGTACTTTCATAACAAATACATACTTGCGAATTAGTCTGATGTCGCCATAGTTTTTACTGTGCTGAGTAAAATAAATATATATTTAAAACACACTTACATTTTACCCTTGAATAATGGTCTGTGTTATAATTAGTTAATTGAATAATTAAAAATTAAAACTGATATACATATTAGTAACTTCTAAAGCAATAATATGAAATACTCACCAATGCTAAAAAGTAAAGCAAGCAGCTTCATGGTTGTGTCCGGTGTGAATATAATACACAAATATCACAAATGTGTTCTTCGACTTATTAAATATCAAGGTTTAAATTATGTCCTAATTTGTCCTCATATCCAAGACTTTTGTCCAGATGGGAAAAAATGGCAAGCGGATAGATGGTGTCGGAAGTTTTAAAGTTGGCCTTGTTTACTTAAGAGGAGGTTTCCTGCGTGACGCCATATCGACATGAAATGAAATTATCGCCGGGTGAAAATGAAATAACGGTTAAACTATATCCTAAAACCCTTTATCAAGGGTAAGAATAATATTGCTAAAGAATGCCTCTGTGATGATGATCGAATAGACATTAGGATTAAGAATATAAATACAAGACTGATAAAGTCGGTACTAGATGTGGTCGCACACTCATGCAGCGCACTCATGGAATAATGATAACTGTGGAATGTGGGATGACGCTAAACAAAGACTTTACACCTTTACCTTTCGTCATGCAAAAATTATTTCATCAAGTGTTCATATAATAAATCACTTCGATGACAGTTGTTTACGACAAGAAATGTGTAGGATAAAAGAAATAAAGAAAAAACAAAATATCAGTTTAATCTCGCGGTACCAATAAATGCATTTTTGCTTGTCCCACCCTTTTCTGATTTAAAGTTTTCTTTGGGCGTATTATTTTCTATAAAAAACATGTTTACAACTACGGCAAGTGAATGTTATTCAACATTCTAAAACGTTGTTGTAACATGCTCTTCAACGCCTTTAATTATACTTAAGATAAAATGGGTTAAATTTAATGGATAGCAATTGTTTTAGGTACCAGGCATGCGATGAAGAATTTATATACAAAGTTGTTTCTTTTCACTAATCCGGTCTGCACTTTTAATGCTAGCTTAAGCTTTAATTCAGGATATGTTAAAGACTAATTTAAATCCAATAAGAGTGTTTTCATTTTATTAATGTGATTAAAGTCAAAGAATCAAAGTAGCTTATCTCAGCTCTTTATTCGCTTGTTTATATAAACATAGATCAAAATATTTATCTTTAATTCGCGCGTACAAAAGTCAACATAGCCTGTATTCCATTGCTGCTTCGTTGATAACGGCACAACGTCCAAATTAGCGTTGATAAGGATTCAAACCGGACTGCTGGTAGCCTAAATATATGTAAAACGACCATTAAATTGAAATCGGACATTCAATATCTTGTTAACAATTTGACAGATGTTGAATTTGACAGTCTTTGGCAGATAAATTATTATTAAAAAAAATATCACCATCCTGTTTACATTATGTCCTAACTGTTAGAGTAAACCTTCCTACGCCATTCATTGTTTCTGGTTATCACACGATATAAAAATCATGATAAATCGGTTGTTTTGACTAGTTTATCTCTATCTTCGTGTTACTGTGAAATACTCAGAATCCAAACAAATACAGTATCATATTTAAAACTTTCTGTCATTTTTGTCATAATGTTAAGTCGGAAGATACAAAAGTTTCTTAGAAATGTGCACGTTATTTAGCGAGTATCAAAACTACCTCGTTTGATCATTCGGCATTGTCTATAAGTTGAATCAAAGTAGCCAACAGTACATTTATCTATCTTAACTGTGCGTCCTTTGTCGCACACAATATAACTGGCCGTTCCCGGTGAGTTAGGATACGGATTTAAACCATCTGGCAGACCTTGGCAGCTGGGCATGCGCTGTTGGCACGGAATGCAATTTCTGTCCAATGGATCGCACGTGTACTGATGATATTCACCTGTTTGATAAAAGATTTTTGTATAACTTAATAGTTATATTAGGTTCGAGGAATGAAGGAACTTGTATTTCCTCTTATGCTGTATGCGTAGGACCGTAACATTTTTATCTGCTAGTGAATATTTACTTTCCAATATGTGCCTCCAGATCTAATCAACCCAATTCTATAACCTTAGGCCTAGAGCTGGAAGGTGAAACCCTCCCCCCCTCTAGGGATTTTTGTAGACCCCATTATTTTTGAAGCCCCTTGTATGTAGATCATATTTCTGAATTCTGCCATCTGGCAAGCGGGTTCTCTATGAGTTACAGCCTGTTATTTACGTTACCTTAACAATTATTTAATAAATGATAAAACTAGAATGTGGTGATTTATATGGTAGAAATACCCAAAATCATCAGCAAGTGGGTTTAGTAATATGCAGAATATGCTGTTGTCAATGTTCCGGCTTAGTTTTGTTCTCTAAATCGATCATTTCATTTTGTAATTTACGTTACCATTCTGTTTTATGAAAATACGCGTATGAATTAATTCAATGGGTTTAATTGTCAGAAAATATAAGATATGTCTAAAGTATAGTATTTTCAGATACACATTACATTAGTATTTAAAAATGATCGTTCAACAGTTTTAAGAACAAGTACGTTACTATCATTATATACGTTACTAAAATTCACGATATATTATTTTCATTTCTCAGTCAATAGATTGTTTATGTAATCCTTATAATGATGATCAAACTTAGATAATGCAAGTATCTTATCAAGTTCGAACTAGTTTGATATAAAAATGCATATAGCCCAGCACTGACATTGTAACCTACATTACGATACGTTACTGAACGTGTATTTTAGTAATTGAAAAATACACGCTTACAACCGCTTATCTGTTTAACCAAATAAATTCACATAAAACAAATTTGAGAAACAATTAAGTTGCGGGGTTGAGTCACCTAAGTCATCATAATCACTGTCTGTTTCGTATATGGTATCAACTATATTGATCATCTCTACTTCTTCATAGTCATCATCAGAGTCACATGTTGCTGATGTGTCACAAATTATTTCAGCTAGTTCTTGAAGTACTATTTTATCGGAAAACCAGTCATATTCCAACAAATTTCCTTTTCCAAATTTCTATCCACTTTCATCTACTTTTGGTAGAATGGGTTAAATTGATAGTTCACACATGTTATGTGCATTCTAAGTGACAACTGGCACAGTGGAAATAGACTCATGTCCGTACCATTACATGTACTGGGGACAATGCCAGCACGTACTTGATACTTTGCAAGAAACATGCCATATATAAGTTTGTTTATGTTATTATATTCTTCAATCCATAGATTGCACAGACAATATTTTCGATGCTGTTAACGAGGTCATCAGATCAGTGATGTGTATGAACTACTTCTGCTAATGTTGCAACATACACCTGGTTTTCCACTAATAATTCATGTGGGGAAGTTACTTGCGGAGAAAGGTTTATACTGGTACAGAATCCAGGAACACTGGTTAGGTTAACTGCCTGCCGTTACATGACTGAAATACTGTTGAAAAAAAAAAACGGCGTTAAACCCAAAACAAACAAACAAATTGAGCGGTGTCACTTTCCCTGTGCGAGCACCGGTTTATCAACCAGTCAGACAGTGTATTGCAGACAAAACTGAGCAGATTTGTGTTTTTGAAGATACTACCAATAATACAAACGCGTCTATCTGGGGATCTAACTTTGATTGAGCCTGAACTTTGTATCCATCTTCACTTGTGAGTAAATAACACTTTTCACCGTTAACAAAATACAGTTGTCTTCTCTTCATCTTTAGTGCATAGGAATCACATTTTCATTGTTCAAAAATTAGATTGATCACTGTGTTTTGTTTTCACTATTTGACATGAATGCTTTTCAGTCACGATGACTGTAAGTGTCAGTTACAAAATCGATTCGAGCTGTCATAGGTAGTTTACTGAACACAGCTTCGGCTCCGTCGTGGAATGTTGCAGGGATGGTTACAAAGTTTTGCAGCAGGGCGTAACTCAATCAACAAAACAAGTCATCTTTTTTGACGGCTGCAGCCTCTACATAGTGAAGTAGTTTTGACGTGTCTGTTTTCATTGGCATTCAAGTTACAGTAACTATAACTGCCAGGTGACAGGTGACAGGTCCTAGAGGAAATGAAAGTGTCAATTCTAGATCTATGTTGTGCTGAACAGCCAAAAGTACCAATTGTTCATAAATTTTACGTTCTGCTGTTATCTGTAGTATTTTTTTTTGAGAAGTGGTTACTTTCCTTTTGACTTCAGCTGTGGAAAATGTTTTAAGTTTTCTTCTTTTCATGGGGTCTTGGAAAGGAACTGATTTTTCAATCAATCTTCTTTTGATAATCAAATCCATTATCTGTTCACCTATTTCAGTTGCCTTAAGGTCATGAGCGACTTCTGCTTTAGCAAGAATACCAGACGACACACAGTAAATTTCATCTTTGTTGTTTTTTTTTTTATCCTGGAATGGGTTTGTGAAGGATTCTATGCCATCATAACCCTGTTAATTTCCTCTTCACTCATGCCTATCTGAGCAGGTTATACTTCTTTGTGGTTGGACATGTCTTCTCTATGTATGTCTGCGTTCTGAAGTGTTGCCATGCTAAGTCATGCGCCAATGGAAATATACAGCATAGTTTCTACTGAAACCTTATATGCCAATGTCTGGTAATTGCCTGCTCTGTAGTAATATCTACAGCATTTCTCAATGCCGATACAGAAGACCTAGATACACTAAAATCATTACTTCGGGGTAGCACTTTTGCACCTGGATCAATACTCATCAATGTCAACAGGTAAACAAGGATGTAACGGGCAAAATTATTGTGGTCAAATGCGAAGAGCAAAGAGCACAGTTTGTACAGAGATGCTATATGTAAATCAAGAGTATTGATCTGTGTTGCTTTGCTGAGCATCAATATCATGTGAATTAGGTCTACATGCATTGACTAAAATATAGCAGATTGGCCACTTTTACCCTTTCTGATTTCTGATTGAACTGCTCATGCCTGTTGAAATACTCTTCAAAGTCAAGAGAGTTATCATTTCAAACACATTTTCTTTGCATGGTCTTTCAGGTCCGTTTCTGCAATATAAGTGTCTTCTGAAAAGCTTTCCTTGCGGGGTTCTGTCTCTTCAAACTTGCATAAAAGCAAACACTCTAGAGCTTCCATGACAGTCCTGTGTTCATTTAGGGTATGGTTGTAGCATTTACCTGGTAATACTTTATCAAGTGAACCACTAGAACAAAATCCTGATTCTATTACAAGTTCTGCAAGGCCATAGCCCTTCATTAATTTTCCTACAGGTTCAAATATAGAGCAGATTGTGTGAAACACACCCATTCTAACAATTATGTTACCAAATCCATCTCTAGACTGCAGAACCAAAGAATATGCCTTCTTAGCAACAGTCGAGTTACTATAGTATGTTTCTGACCAACTTCATTACTTGCATCTACTAAAGTTTTTAACATATGCTGGACTGTAACATTATAATGGCTTGAATAATTCGAAGGTGCCGTATATATGAAGCAAGTTTGAGCACTCGCTCTCTGCAAATCAGTTCACACATTTGTTATTTATTTCATTTTAATATCTTTTCATTTCCTTCCATTTTCAACTCAATGAAATCAGTTTCATTTCACATGAAAAATGTGTTTTTGCTTTTTTGTGAATCTTGATGGTGACTTCAGTTTGAAGAAAATTAGATATAATTTTTATATAATTAGTAACTTTCGTTACATAGATTTATGATTTGTGATATATTTATGTTTTAAAATATATAAAACATATTTATGAAATTTGTAGATGTTACATATCTATTTAAACAAAACATTTTACCACATCCCAAATACTTTCAACTTTTTTAAAAATAATAATTATTATAAATTTAAAACTCATATTGTCAACATTATATTATTTTATCTTCTTTACGATACATTACCGCTTATTTTTTTCTTAATAATTAGAAATATTTAACAACCAATATAATTATGTCAAGCTCTTATCTTTATAACCACAACCTCTTTTGAAATAGACACTTCAAATAAAATATAAAATCACATAGTTATATTTTCTATTTTCATTACAATTTTTGGTAACGTACATTTGATAACGTAAAGCACATGCCTATAAGTGTCAATTTTACCTGCAAAATATAAATCTGTATACTCTGTCTTTATATATTGATATATTGTGTAGCTAGTAAATCATTTATGGCTAACTGTAGTGCCAGTCAGTATTTTCTAGAAATTATAAATGGTAACGTATAAAGTGGGCTGTAACGTAAAAAGAACCCGACTGCCAGGTGGCAGAATTTCAGGAATGATAGCTCATATTATATGCTTTAAGAAAATCATAGTGTAGAAATATCCCTAGAGGGGGGGATGGGGGGTTATTGTCAGCTCAAGGTCTACCTGTATATGCAGCTTAAAGTTAAAAAATGGCGAGTAAGTAAGTTTAATAAGTCTAAGTTCTAATGAGATTTTTTTCTTTTATGAAAAGATCATTAAAATATTCATCCATTTTCAGCTTCTTTTTTTTAAAGTACGTATGTTAAATGAGTGAATTTTTCTGAATCCAGGTATCAATATTCTATAACATAAAAGATTATAGTATTAGCTAACTTACAAGGAGATACAGGCTCCACACGTTGGCCACACTGCACCTGACTAAATGGTTTACATGTATTGTCTACTGTTGAGAACAACTGTGGATAAGTACATTCTTTCAGCTCGTGACGATGTCCATTTGCGTCATTTCCACAATCATAGTACTGTGCACAGTTCGTAACACTTGGTATGGTGACTCCTGGGTTGGCACTACAGTATGCGTCAATCACATCTATAAAGTCATAGTATACGATAATTTCATTAGTTCTTTCTTAAAATTGTGGTATGCAGTGAACATTTGTAAAATGAGACTTTTTATTCAATTGTAATAAATGTTTCATATCATGGAACAATGTCAATAAGACACTTTCAAGCATAAAACGCAACCAAGCGAATAAATAGCAAACTTGGTTTGATAAAAGTCAGTCAAACAGAGGATATGAAATGTGCAATACCCATCACGCCATCTGGCATCAGCTTCAACGGAACACTACATTTCTATAGTAGAGATATATTTAATGGACTTATTTGAATGATTTATACTTTGAACGTCCATTTTCGATCATATTTTAATTATGTTTATTGTATTTATGATTAAAACTTATGAATTGTGGTAATTTAGAACGACTTAAGACACAAAGAGCCTGACAAACCGTTTCCAAAATCATTTTTTGATAATCTATCCTTATAATAATGTTGAGTGAAAATCAAAACATGAAATAACTTACCAGGGTCTGATGGATCAGTACATCTACGCCGTATAGGATCTAGAATTTTGTTGATAATACAGATACCGGTTTCAATCACCCTCCCGTGATCACATACAATATAGTAAGCGGTTAACTCTCGTCCAGGGTAGGGATTTAACCCGTCCGGACGTCCGATACAGGTCGGTCCGGAAGATGTGGTTGTCCGATAAGGTGTGTACGCCGGCGTTGTTATAAACGGGAATGTAGGTCGCGGCGTTTGAGGTGGGGCGAGTGTTTGTACAGAGGGCTGAACCTGACCAGGACATCTCTGGCAGTCAATGCCTATACACTGATACAATTTGTAATCACCTGGAAGATTTGAAATATTGAATGAAACGAAACGAGAAAGAATCTTATAAAACTAGCATGTAGATATGTAGGTAAACCACACGTTACAAATGTAATTGTTTTGTTTTTCTGTCCTACTATTAGTAGTAATAAAAGTAATCGTCGTCGTCGCCGCCGTCGTGCTAGTAGTAAACAACATTTGAGCCGCGCCATGAGAAAACCAACATCGTGGCTTTGCGACCAGCATGGATCCAGACCAGCCTTCGCATCCGCGCAGTCTGGTCTGGATCCATGCTGTTCGCTAACGGTTTCTCCAATTGCAGTAGGCTTTGAAAGCGAACAGCATGGATCCTGACCAGACTGCGCGGATGCGCAGGCTGGTCTGGATCCATGCTTGTCGCAAAGCCACTATGTTGGTTTTCTAATGGCCCGGCTCATTTTTTTCTATCACTGGTTTGACTCTTATCTAATTAAGAAATACTTAAATTTAATTTTAACAATTATTGATCAATCAGACTTTTAAACATATTATTTATTTCAATGATTGACTTATTCCAGTAATTTGCAACGAAATTATTTTGTACACTAAATAAAATGTCTAACCGACCGCTTCATATTCAAAAGATTTTCAACATTTTCGAAAGTACTCGCTGAAATGTTTTAGATATTAAATATGATAACATCTCTTGAAAACTTAATTGCATAATACGTGATAGTACTAAGAAGTTAGTCAACCTCTAAGACAAAAATGGGCAAAATGTTAATTTGTTTAAGCAGATTTCATTATACGGCATATATACAGTAGAATGGATGAATGAAGACATTCTCCAATATATACGTCCTAAATACCCTGATTAATGCAAAAGGACAGATGACAAAAGTAACCCTTTTCGGTAGTTTTCAGACAATACTTGTTTTAATGTATTGCAAACACATAGAAAATGTCAACAGCCGTGATGTTTTTGTTAAAATAATAAATAGGTAATAAATTACCGTTATCAATTATTTATTGCTGCTAGAAAAAAGTCAGTTTTGCAGTGATTGTTTGCTCTTTCCAACTTTCATTTACTAAAAGGGAGATGCCAATAACTTGAAACTTTTACATTTCGAAATGTTCCTGTGAAAATTTCCCACAAATTTGTAATGAAGCATAATGTTTTTATCAGTCACACAATAACTTATTTTCTTTTTTGTTTCAACGCCATCTGTAATAGTACACTTTGCCAGCAACATTTTATATGTGATTTTACTAACTATTTCACTGTTATAATACAACGAGCGGTAACTTTAAATTAACCGTGGCGTTTCTGCCAATGACTTTTCGGAGATTGTTCCATTATTTGTTCGTTTTGTCAACATTTTCCAGATTTTACTTCATTTATGTATTTTGTGCATATCTTAATTATATACACTTCTATATGAATACTGGTGTTTTCTTTCTACTTGGAATTTGTATTGTTTTCAAAATTAGCCGGTTAGAAATTTCTTTAAGTGTAGTTACATTAAGCTGTTAGCTGTTGCACTAGAATTTCTTCCAAACATTCTAACATTAGCTTTATATGTTACAGACATACACTGTGAAGTAGGCATCCATCTTTGTCCACATTGTACCCAGGTACGATCTCTACACATATGTGTATGCTCGTCAAACAGCTGCGGATAGGGACATTCCATTAAATGGTTTCCAAGAGGGGTGTTCGCCGTAGCGCACGTGTAGTACTGAGCACAATTTGTTTGACTGGCAATAGCACCATACGGATTGCTCCTGCAATAGGAATCCAAAGTGTCTGCAAATATAAAATTTTTGAACATGAACATACACAGACAAAACAAGTAAATGAAAAGGCTTTTTAAATATATTATACAGAATCGATAGTTATTCGAAAAGGTTTTATTGACATATTTTTCCCCATTTCTAAATCTTATTTTGTTACCAAGGCCTGTGAAGTATATGTTATTTCACACACTTTTTTCTGTAGTATTGCAGTAACCTCTATTTTAGAGGGCTCAAGCTGATATCAACATTAATTGAGCATAATAATACTTTACTGGAAATATTTACACAACTGACACATGAATATTTTAATATCTTACTAGTCCTAGCTGTTGTTATCACTGTTGCTGTTGTTGCAGGGGCCATCCTACACTGTCTGACTGTAGAATCAAATATACCAAAACTGCATTGCTCCGTGGCTATTGTGCGGTTTCTCTGACAACGAACATATTTTGACGGCTGACCTGGGTACGGATGGTTTCCATCTGATAACCCCAGACAAGACACAAATCTTTGAGAGCACGGCACACACCCAGCACCCTGACACTGGTTTTCCGTGTATTCACCTGAAAAACAAAATCAATTAAAATGATTTAACTATCTTAATAAGAAGATAAAATAATAATACGTTTGTTATAAAATGTTATAGTAGTTTATATTACTCATATTATGAAATTATAAAATATAACTTTCTACTTGTTTGAATTTTACAATGAAAATTTTATATGGACAAATAATCAACGGTTAAATTCTACATTTGTTATAACTGCCAACCCTAACGATTTTTTTACATAGCTGTGTTAAAATTGCACCTTCAGATACTTGTAAAGTAACAATGCATGTAAAATGTAACATGTAAAATGTAACAAGTGTGCATTATCAGGAAGTTGTTCAAATGTTCAGTATTATCACATTTTTAGAATCGTCGTATACAATATATTTCACAAAGAAGAGTCTACAATATTATTTCAATACACTTCACACACAAATACTTACACGGTGCTTGGGGTTCGTATCGTTTCTGGCACTTGACACTATTGAAATCTGCGCATGCGCGGATAATTGTATGGTACAACAATGGATACGGACATTCCTTGGCAGAAATGAAAGTTGTTGAGAAAATGTCTCGACAGTCGTAGTACTTAGCGCAGTTACTCGCATCTCCTAGAGTATCGTACGGATGAGCTTTACAGTAAGAGTTAGGATCTCCTGTCGGGAAAACAAGTTATTTACATTTAAAGACAGCAGTTAATGCTTCCGAGTCATAATGTAAACAGACAAATACAAGTTAAGGTTGATTTAATGTTAATTCAATTTATTTAATTCATTCAACTATCAAACAAAATTTAGGAAGCTTTGAACGCTGCATACTTTCGTACCTCAAGATGTAACAAAACTAAGATTATCTTTTTTCAACGGAATTTGATAAAAACATCGATATTAATAAATTTCTTCTTCGTAAATGTTATAGAGCTTTTGCATTTCTTAAATATAGTAGTTTGATAATTAGAACGATAAAACATATTTATCTTCTGCTACTGTTAAAAACGCTAACTTGCTCTAAATTGTTTTACAGGTTTTTCGGCAAAACATTGTCTCTTGTGTTCTCTTTGCGGACATAATATAAACTTTTTTTCATAAACTTAGTGTATTGACAACTTTCACAACTGAAAAGTGAACAATAATTGTTACAAAAATGTTTTATGCTATGTCATACGGACTACAAAACAAAACTTGTTACGTTTTGAAACATACTGAAGGTAAATTATAGAAAAGTTATTGAAATAACTAGTTATGTAACAAAAAATATACCTGTATTGATTGTAGGCGTGGCTGTAGAGGAGGCAACTGTCTGTACCGAACAGTGTCCTAGGTATCTGTCAAATACAACACCACCGGGACATTGGCTCACAGCAACAGTACGTCCCTTTTGGCACGTTATGTAGCTAGATGTGCCCTCACGGCCGGGGAATGGATGGTTCCCGTCAGCAAGGTACTTACACGATGGTAGCCTTTGAGAACATGGGGTACAGGTAAGATCTCCAGCGGAACATAGATTCTGTTGGTATTCACCTGAAAGTATAAGTAAACATATAATCAACAACTATACTGTATTTTCATTTTCAAACGGATGTAATAAAACAGAATATTACTTTCGTGTCAATTTGTATTCGTTGAATTATAAAGATAACATGCTCGACATAGCCTCACCTTTATTTAAGAAATAATAAGTTCCCAAACGTGGTTTATCGTAGAATAACCCGAGTTTTGAGTTCTTATGCGTAAGAATATATCACGAAGGCCGTAGGCCTGAGTGATATATTGTTTCGTATAAGAACGAAAAACACGGGTTATTCTACGATAAATCAAACTTGGGAACTTATTATTTCGATTCTAACACGACATACTTGTATCAACAGTGTTAGAAAAAATGGTAACTACTTTTTACGACCGTGATACGCACCTGGATCGGATGACGTCATTGCACGCGAGTGGTTTATTGCAGAATAACCCGAGATAGATTTTGCTCTACATGTATGTAGGTTATTTGCTGGTCGTGTTAGAATTGTAATTCAACTCGATAAATAAATTCCAATATATTCAATATGGAAATACACTAATTATTTAATATTCTCTATAGAATACATAATCAGCCAAAACTTTTACAGGAGCAAGATAATGCCTGCAACATAATTGTGGACAATACAATGATTACATATAAATTGTGTTGGTAAAATCGTTCATTTAAGGATGTAGCTGTTTTTCAGTTTAGTAGCTGTGATATCTATGTATGGTTAGTGGATCAATATAATGTTCCACTCATCCGGCCATCTATGCGGTCATTCCAGAAATTCACGAGATTATATTTACTCAACTTGTACTTTTATGTTATCCTTTAAAATAAAAAGTGTAAACTCCACAGGTCGCTCAGTACGACAAAAATGAAAATGTTGCAGGCTCGTTTTGACTGAGCCTGTTCACGGACGGTAATGGAAATACATGCTTCTGCCCACGCCCTCTAGGCCCAGGTTGAGCAAAACTCTCCATTTACACATGCTACAAGTACCAAACAAAATTTAGAGACATCCGCAGATGTGTTCATACGGCGGTGCACATGGAACCTTCAATGATACACTAGTGTGTAGTTCCATGAAAAGCAACGTATGGTCCCCAGTTAAAAACATGGCTTTGCCCTAAACGAGAAAACAATGGGCAGAACTAAATTTACTTATATTTAGCAAGGGTATCTGAGGTTACGGAGCCTGCATATCACAGAAACTGCCAAAAGACAAAATTAAAAAGCAAGCACCATATCCAGTGGGTGATTATGCAATACCCGAAGCTATGAAAGTGGAGCAAGCTGAACAACTAAAAAGTACCAATAACACACGCTCTGAAAAGATCGAAATACAACGCGGCACAAACAACACTGCTGTGATGATAAAATACTAGCAGTTCTAAACTCTTTTAGTAACGTTTCGAGTTTCCCTTCTACTGAAATTGCTATAAATTTACCAATGTACTCACAAGGCGCTTTAAATTCCGGCCTGCCGTTACATGACACAGAGTGGAAGTCCTCGCATCTTCTTGTAAATTCAGAAAACATTTGTGGATACGGACACTCGTACAGGTACGGGGGTGAAGTTCTTGTACAGTTGAAGTATTCGGCACAGTGATGCTGATTCGGGACGACGCGGCCAAAATTCTGAGCACAAACACCTGGTAAATTGTGATTATCGTATTATTTACGTGCAAAAATATTGCTTTGAACTTTTCCTTATATCTTTTACCTAACAAGATCACCAACCTTCATGAGACTTAAATGATACTGTTTACTTAAATGACATAAAAAAATTACCAAAAATATCATGAACAAGCAATGCATAAACCTGATTGTTTTACCAATTAGGTTTTCTATTGTAAACTTTGTCATAAATTATATATTTTTACCATTCACAAACAAAACATGAATAAGCAAAACACAAAACTTACTGTTTTTATCAAGTAAGATTTTAAAATGCTTAAATAATGACAAGTAAATACTGAATATATGTTTATTTTATAAATAAACTTTCCTTAAACATTTAAAGAATTTTAAACGTTAACGTGAAGTAAAGGACTGAATACACGAGCTCAATATGGACCCTTAAGTAATTTATATGACGATCAAGATTTTACTTGGCCGAGACGTGGTTGTCTGTGCTTGTACTGGTGTGGTAGGTTTTGTAACAGGTGCCTGTGTTGTTACAGTGGGCGTGGTCAAGGCTTTACATTCTGTGCTTCCGTATGTACAGACTTTATACGATAATGTACGGTTAAAAGAACAATCGACAAGGTACTGAAGACCGTCATAAAGGTTGGTTATTGTCTGTCTTCCGTCTGTCAGACCTTTGCAGCTTGGCAACCTGTTTGGACATGGAATGCAATTTGCTATGGATGGATCACATCTGTTTTTGAAATACTCGCCTAAAATGAAAATCAATAAAACATTTAAGCAAACTTCAAGTGACGCAACTACAAAATCGTTTAAATTACATTTTATATTGCATTTTGAAGTAGTGTGTAGTTTTCTATCATTATTTATCATTGTTACTGCCTAAACATCGCATCTTAATTACGTCTGAATTGTTATGAATCATTCTCACCCACTTGTTATCCTGTAATAACTGAATTTTGTGGGTATGAAAATGAAAACAAAAAGAGTGAAATGTCACATAACATTAGACACAGTGTCTTCAGAGACTGTGACAACACAGGTCTCCATATGGGGTAGAACTTTACGCCTACATTCATATGTTTAATTCAATTTAATTTAGCATAAAAATATACCATGACATATTTTAGTAAATGAAAACGGTATATGTGTATTTAACTATTAAGCAAAAATATCTTGCAATACATTGACGTACATGGTGCTTGTGGTTCAAAATGTCCGCTGCATGAAACACTTTGAAAATGTTCGCATTTCATCGTGGCGCTAGAAAATAGCTCTGGGTATTGGCATTCCTACAATATAAATAACTGTCTGATTGTTGTAATAAAGTCAAACGTAGTGCATGAATAATTTAGTTTATAGCGATGGGCAACTCGATTAAATTTAGCCATAAAAGTCAGACCTAGTCTGTAATGACATAAGAAACGTCCTTATTTAGCACTAGACATGTACTTGATTTAAATTTGTGACTGCATATCACGCAACATAACGTAAATATATAATTGTACCTTCCCCACAAAGATGAATGCAACATAATAATGGCAAATACCTCCTGTTCCATATATATAACTTCTTTATAACACTGCGTTAAACTATTTCGGAATAAATCAAGTAGTTCATAATAACTTAAAGCCCTGCTCCGTCGCTATTCAAGTTCTATTTATTGTGTGTATGCAACCCATGATTACAATAGGTAACAGTTAACAGCCACACGCTATACTTTAGCACGCAAAACCACAGGTATTTTATAAAGAATTTTGTATAAAATACGCTCTTTTTTGACAGGCGTCACTGTTCATAGTCAGGACTTTCATGCTTTTTCAGTGACAATTTAAGGTTAAAAGATAGGACTGGAGCAGGTCTTTAAGCATATCAGCACGAGTAAAATGAAAACAAACGTATACAATAAATACTGCGTACTTGGACGTATTCTATATCGAAGGGATATACACTTTGAAGTGTACGGCCTGTGACCGAACAGTTATAGTACCAAGCACAGTTTGTTGGATGTGGTAATACAGCTCCAGTGTTACTCTTACAATATGGCGCAATATTAGCTGAAATAACAAAAAAATACAAATGATATGTTGTTGTTTTTTGTTACATGAAAAACTTAGAATGCTTTTCAAATATACGTGGCTATATTTTGTCTCAGTTACCAGTACATATTAAATTCACTACCATCAGGTATCCCGAAATAATGGTTAGAAGACCTTTATTAACTCAATATATATTTGAGCCGTGCCATGAGAAAACCAACATAGTGCGTTTGCGACCAGCATGGATCCAGACCAGCCTGTGCATCCGCGCAGTCTGGTCAGGATCCATGCTGTTCGCTTTCAAAGCCCATTGGAGTTAGAGAAACTGTCAGCGAACAGCATGGATCCTGACCAGACTACGCGGAAGCGCAGGCTGGTCTGGATCCATACTGGTCGCAATGCAACTATGTTGGTTTTCTCAAGGCACGGCTCATTTGGTAACCCAGTGTGATATTGAAGGTACCGGTATTTGTTACAGACTAATGTAAAATGTGTCCTTTGGAATCTACAAATTGTAATGACATCTTATCAAAACAAAATGTAAAACATATTGTCTGAAACAAACAAGATATTTCCGATGTTATATGACATGCACAGATTTCATCAGGGAATCACTGAAAACAATTTTACGATCAGTGCTCAATATGTCAGTTTCAAGAAGTTTCTTTTTCTGGAAAACAACCAGGAAATTATTTATGGCCTGTAGTATTTTTAATTATTTTAATGTCATCAAATATATTGCCCATTATATGTATGGCAGCGCTATGTCAACATATCAACTTAGTCGTCACACCTGCGGATTGGTATGATTTTGAACGTTATTCAAATATATTTTTTTTTTCAAAATCAGAAAGTTTTTCTAAGTTCTGAATAATATCGTTGGGATAGACAAAATAAAACACATTTTATATGGTATCAAAGACTACATATTTCTTACCCGAGTTTATTTTTGTAACACACATACGGAGTCCTGCGTCAAAGAAACCATTAGAACATTTCTTTACAGATAGCGTGCGGTTTTGTTTACAATCGAGATACGTGTCTGTGTATTCCCGCCCTGGGACAGGCACGTGACCATCTGGTAATCCTACACAACTAGGAAGTCTCGTGCTGCACGGCAAGCAGGATGAATCACCTGGCTGGCACAAATTCTGGGAGTATTCACCTGACAAATGAATCATTTTATTAATAAATTCAGTTTCAGATTTGTTAAATCCTTTTACTTTCTCAGACACATCAAAAAATATAACACAATGGAGAGTTTGAAAAGTTCAATGACAATGTTATGGTCATAAATGTTTTAAACACAAATTCAGGCAGATTGTATGGTAACCAAGTTAAAACTTGGCTTAATAAATTTATCAGTCCAAACGATTTTTCTATTCTATCTGTTTTGTTTTTGTTATTGTTGGGTTTAACGTCGCACAGACTCAATTAAAGGGGAAGACTCCAGGTGCCCCTACGTGCATTTTTTTCATCATTTTCATCACGGGTGGGTACCTAGGTAAATCCACCGACCTTCCGTAAGCCTTCACTCACATGAAGAATTCAACGCCTCGAGTAAAGCTTGAACCCACATCGGCGAGGGGCAAGTGATTTGAAGCCAATGACCTTAATAACCACTCGGCCAGGAAGCCCCTTGTTTTATCTGTAAAAGGATTCAATAAACTAAATAAATATAGGAATTTGTTTTTCTTTCTACTTACATGGTGCCTGAGGTTCGTTTCTCTTTTCACAAGTCACTCTGTTGAAAGGCTCACATTTCTTGGTGACAGTTGAGAACAGGTCTGGATATTTACACTCTATGTCCAGGTAAGAGTCTCCAGGCATGGCAACGCCAATCCTAGCAGAATGGAATCTTCTATTTTTTAACATGAAACAATATGAGTGGTGGGCAACTGTTATTTGAATGAACCATTGTAGGACTGTTTACACGGTACGTGATTGTGTTTTTTCGTGCTAAGCATTTAACACTTCCTAACAAGTATCTAAATTAACTAATTAAGATGAATAGGTATGCACGTTTAAGTCCCAACCTCGCCATTTATCACAACGATTTGCTTTCCTAGTAAGGATGAATAGGACAGTTGGCTATACGTATATAGAGCAAAAAAAAAATCCTACGGGCAGAATTTCTTTAAACTTTGTGTACTGACAGAATCAAGTTTTAAACGGAAATATGTATTAAAAATCATATATACCCAGGCTTGATCATGAATTACCTGCCCTTGAAAGTCAGAAAATACTGAAAAATCGACTTTAAAGTGTGACGTTACCTAAACGATGTTTGTGCTTTATTATTATTTCGTCATAGTGGCAAACGTCATTACGGTGCAATGGGGAAAAAAACAGGAAAATATTTAGCAGACGTCGTCAAGAATGTAGATAGAATTTTTTAGAGTTGAATGATACAGCCCAAACAATGATTTTGTTTTACAGAATTATGTTGTTCAGATGTGTATTATTAAATCACAAAGGCGAAACCCCCGTGATATAACTCCTTCATTTCTGAAGTCTAAACAAAGAGCTATAAAAATAAATAGACTGGCAACTTGAAAGGCATATAGAGCAAATCTCGCCAACCTCCCGTGACAAAAAAAACGAGATCTCGTTTACCGTAAGTGGCGCTTTCTCCACGCGCCATTTTGTATGCGAAAGCAATTATTCATCGGTAAAATAATTATCACCGTATGACCACGCTCCTTTCAGTGGCAAAAAAACGTGTACTTCGTGTCTTAAGACCATTTCACATTAAACTAATTTTGTTTTAGAAGCTAACATGTATTTTAAATGTAGTTTTAAAGGTACAAATTGTAACTCCATGCTCGCCGATGTTTGTTTTTAGTAATATAACGCCGAATCACGCTCTGAGACGAGCTCACGCGAGATTACAGCCAGTTGCCATTCTGTGTATTTTATACTTCTTTGGTCTAAACAATGATTTTAACGACAAACTCACTGTTTGGGATATATTATGTATGAAATCTCATTTTACCTGAATGCAGATTTTGAACAATCAAAGTATTTGGCACAATTGCTCGAATCAGATATAACTTCACGTGGGTGGTTCTTACAATAATCACCAACGTCACCTACAACGGAACGAAACAAAGTTTTACTTAAGTAAGTGAATAACTGACTATCAAAACTGGATGGCTTCCTGTACGAACATTTCTAGCTTAATATTAGTTTGTCATCATTCTTGTTTAAAGGTTCATAAGACTTAAGCCGGTGCTAGAGCAGTGTTGCATATTCCATTACTGCTCATGAACAGACTCAATAAAACCGAGTCTGCAATTTTCACTGTTTGCTTTGTTCTCGGTGCTTCCGAGGGATTTACTTTCTAGAATTTATTTTTTTTAGTTATGTGCTCAAACATTTTATTATGAACATAAACTGTATTAATTTCTTGTTAATTCCTTTTTTGATAGTGTTTTTTCTTTAATATATGTCAAAGGTTTAAGCAGACAGTTCTGTTGGATTCGTTATTTCTTCATACTCCCCTTTATGCCTCTATTTTCATAAGGTCATGTGCAGAAATGAAAGTAGTGCATTTCTAACCATGTAATTTATATATAACATTTTTTTTCACAGCACTTCCATCTTTTTTTAACTAAAACTTTAAAATTAACATAATAAAATAAACCGCCTATTATTTACTCAACCGGTATATATTCCTTTTAATTCAGAAAGTTTATTGACAATACACCTAGTTGATAATCAAAATCGGTATCTATTAACATAGATACAATATAACTAACCGTCGTCTATTCCATCATCACAGCGTCTTTTATTTTGATTGAAAACTCCGTTTTGACACTGTTCCACACCAAGCGTTCGTTCTTTGTAACAATGGACATAGTCACGTGACCAAGAACGACCATTCAGAGCGTTGTTACCATCCGGAAGCCCAATGCAGCTTGGAAGTCTTTCTGGGCATGGAGAGCACGTGGCATCATTCGTGCTGCACTGGTTTTGGAGATACTGACCTAGAACATTTACGTCAATACAGTTGGTTAAATGAATATTGATATTCCGGATTATGATACAAATAGAAATGTACTAAGATGTACAATGTAATATAATGTCAATAACCAAGTGATTTCATATCAGCCCTGCTATTTATCTGGAGGGGATCGTATACTTCAGAAGACCAAGGCAACTCGATAACTGATGATCTTAGTGATAAACTCTGTTCTTCGTTGTATTGCCCCCACCCCCTCTCCTCCCCCACACAAACACACACACCATCAATTTAACCAATAAAGATGTTTTATTCTCTTACAGGAACTGTTCTTTCATATTGGCTCAGCTGAGTTTTGAATTGTCTCAGTTTGTTACATATCGCATCAAAAACTTATATTCGATAAATTAACAACCCGAGGCATATAAACAAAACCGAGATCAACGTAGAGATAAGTTTCTAGAACAAATAAGATGTAATAAACCAGACTTGAATATATAGGTCATTTGAATTTGGGACACCTTCAAAATGGTTTGAGCAATATCTATATGACCCTTGCATTAAAATCTGATGAACATATATGCCAATACTAATGTCAAAAATGTGCGTAACAATTTTTAGATTTTTTTCAAGAATTTTGTGCTGCATGGTTAAATTCTCACTTCCCAAGATAATGTACAATGCACTAAGTTTGTCTGAAATGATAGTTACGTACACGGTGCTTTGACCTCGTGCCTTTTACCGCATTTCACATACTGGAAATCCAGACATTTCTGATATACCGTGGAGTATAGATTTGGGTATTCACATTCCTGTAATATCAAGTTATAATAAACATATAATTATGATAACGAATTAAGTATCGCTATGCATTGCAGTGTCACCTGCCGGACTGGAATAAATATTTCAACTACAGCTTAACAAAGTGGTATCTGTATCTACCGTATTGTTCTACATACACATTAATGTTATAATATAAAATGCCTAAATTTGAATTTGCATGCATGTCTGAAAACCTCCTTAAACATCTGTTAGTAAAAAATGATATATTTAAATAACAATTCTTTTTTTTCACTTAATTAGTGAGTAAATGTAATGAAATAATTCATCATACTAAAGGGAAGTAATTCTGACGAAAACAGACCAAAATTGTTTTTGGTTTGATCAATCTGATATATCAGATTGTTATGCTGAATGTTCTTGCCACACTATATAGATACCCATGCAACGATGAAAAAAGTTACAGAAAGGAAGTTACAAGAAAGAAATGACCTAAATCATTGACTTCTAAGTGTGACAATTTCCTTCAAGCTACGAATCTGGGTCTTGTGCGTGACACGTCGTGACATCATGGAAAGCATGCGTGACTAATAATATCAAAACCATTTAATAGATGAAAGGCTTATAGAGTGGCGGCAAAACATATTCTGTTAACTTTTTATCTCTAGCGTGACCCTGACCTTCACTCAGATGTCTTGGTTTTGCGTATTACACGTCTTTTTACCGTGGCAAGTAATATAAAAATCCGTTGATGGATAGCAGAGTTATTGAGCAGACAGGTAACCGTGTTAAACTTTGACCTTCAGCTGCGACATTGATCTTTGACCTAGGGATCTGTTTGTTGCATATGATACAATGCCTCAGTATTGGAAAAGTAGTTATGGGTCGAACACAAAAAAACAGACATTTTCAAGATCTGACAACCAAGTGCAACAAAGGCCTTTAAGCTAATGTCTGGATGTTCCGCATGACTCAAATTGACTTCTAATGATAAACGATTGTGCCAAAGTCATTTCAATATTAATGTATGCATGGCAAAGTTAATGACCAAATACGAATACACAATATCTTTGATCTCAAAGCGTGTGCTCAATCTTTCAGCTAATAGGCTTGGTTAAGCCACATTATGGACAATTGTTTAAAGGCTCCATATTTTCTAAAAATAATCTTTCTTTCAAACTGAAGTTCTATCATATTATCATCATTAGAATATGAGGTTTTGTTTCTAAAATATTTCTAAAAATCCAAATCAAGAAAAAAAAAGATGACCGCGTTGGGAATCGAACCCCGGACCGTTGCAGCAATAAGGACATTTTTCCGTCGTCGTAACCAATATTTCTATGACGGAATTAGTGAATTATGAGTATTTGTAATCGAGACAGTTTATCTGGAAACGCTTTTCGATTTTCATCGTAAAAAGTAGTAAATTCTCACGTTTCCGTAACATATAGATTGTCAGTATTAAGGTTTAAAGCCTTCTTAAGAAATATAGCGTTTATTTCCAGATATCTAAAAATATATTGTATATTTTTGCTGTCGAACGATCTGGAGGCCAGTCCCTTTTGATTAAGAAATATGGAGTGGATGCGAAACAGATCCTGTTAATACCAAGATAAGCTAGCGTATCCTTGACAACAAAGCAACTGGTCCGAAAAGTTATAGTTATGCATGATACATTGTCTTTTTATGGATCTAAATTTGTTCAAAGTTATATTGAAACACCTTGATGTATAGTTGTGTTTTGGAGCAAACAGGAAGGAGGACAATTGTTGACTTTGAACCTTGCAAGACCTTTTAGGTAACGATCTTGGTGATGCGCATGACACATCGTCTCATTAGAGAACATTTGTGCAAAGTAATATTAAAATCACTTGATGGATGGCAGAGATATTGACTTGTCACAAAACATGTGGACAGACTGTATGTCAGAAAGACCGACTGGTGGAATTACGGACGGGTGGAAAAGTGCAGTCCTTTATAACAAGAAACTGGTATTCAATGATTAGGGACATTATGCGCCAATTATCATCTGCTACATCAATGAAACTTCTGGCGAACAGTCAAAAGTAAACAAAAACAGCAGTCACTGTTGTCCTACTGATTAAAAGTCTGGCCAGCCTGCTAAGCAAAACTTAAGTGCATCTATCAGCTTGGTGATATAAATGATCTTTTCTTTAATCTCATCGGAAAAAGAATGTTTACAAGACCTTATTTAGATTGAATATTTTTCTTCACATCTTAGATATAAATGTTTTTATGACACAGAGTTCAACTCGGTCCTCCAATTCGAACGTCGTACACTCGTGTGAATTTTGTTTGCTTACACGATTAAAGATGTTTTTGAAAGGATTAGTAAATAAGTATCGGAAGCAAAATGGTCGGCCTCAAATTTATACAAAACTAAAGTGTATGTAGTACGTCTTCTTACGTCTAACTGAAACGGTAAAATTGGTCCAAACGATGCGACAGCCTTGGAACAGTTGTAATACAGGGAACAGCTTCCAGGGTGTGGAATAATTCTCGAGGGATCCAACCTACATTGGTCTTGTATCGTAACTGCAATAAATACTAGTATGTGAACTAATCCTAACCTTCTAACCTGGAATGGTTCCAGTTTTAGGATAACTATGAAATTAATTCTGAAACCAGACAGGGCGTCTGCACGTATAATATCTTTAATTATTTTGTTGTGTTAAATATCGTGCTAAGAACGTATTACTGGAGAAAAACAAATTACGTAAAGTTATTACATTGTATATGTAATAAATTACTATTACCTGGACCTGAGGTCGGCTGAATTTCACATTGTCTTTTATTAGGGTCAAAAACGCCTTGGTTACATTTATTAGTTCCTACAGTTCTGTTGCGGTGGCAATCAATATAATCTGGTGTCCACTGTTTCCCCTCTATGGCGTTATGACCATCTGGCAGTCCAATACAACTGTACAATCGCTGTGGACACGGTGTACAGCCAGTACTTGAAGGGGAACAGCGGTTCCTCTGATATTCACCTAAAACACAAAATAGTGCTTTTACATGACAACCCTTATTCTGTGATTTCTCATTAACATGACAAAAATGTCCTACGAGACATTTAACAAGCTCTATGAAACTTTACTGTAGTATGTTAATGCGAAGATTATACTGGCCTGGTACTTTTATTTCTTGTTCTTTGGGGTCACAGCGTCTATACAATGTCATTTTGCGATAGCGTTCTGTGCTTTAAGATCGTTCTACCTTTTCTCACCTCTCGTCAAAACCGGGTTTCTTATCATCTTGCTTTGTTGCCTTCTGTGTGTCCAAAGAATCAGCTTATTGGTATGATTTTGTAAGCTAATAATAAACCATTTCTTTTCCTTTCTAGACAATTCTACTTACATGGTGCCTGTGGTATTGGCCTTTGATCAGTTGGCACTGTTGTAAAGTCTCTACAGCTAAGGGTCACTGTGTCGAACAGGTCCGGATAATTACACTCTTGAAGGTATGGAACGCCGACCGGGGAACTTGGATTCGAGCAGTCGTAATATTGGGCCGCATCTCTGGTGTTCGGGAAAACTGCCCGTGGATTCAGCTTACAGTAGTCTGGTACATGTGCTGTAATAAACTTTAATTTCTGTAGATCTTGTATCAACATAAAATCATGTTACAGCGCCCTGGCTATAATGCAGGGAACAAGCGTTTTTATCAATGATCGGTCTATATCATTACCTATAAACGGTTTCAGAATTCTTGTAGAAAAGGGTGAAAAAGAAGTAATGTCCATAATCTGTTTGTTTTGTTAACAGGGAATAAATGTATTATTATTCAATTTTCTTTAGAAGACATAGATAGAAGTTGGTGAGATAGTAAAAGCAAAAAGACAACAACAGAACAGACATTAATGAAAGAAGAAAAAAATCTGCAGCCGGTCGAAAAATGCCCATTGTGGATCTAGATTTTTAGACACTGAGATAATGCTTTTGATTTTTAAACTAAAATCGCGTAAACATTGGCCTTCAGATAATAATGATAATAACTGTAATAAATTAATGATAATAATGTATAGATGCATTTTATCTATTGTATACATATATTTTCTTTAAAAAGTCTTTGGCATGCTCCATATCAATTTAGCTAATTATATCAAAATTATTTGCCATGAAATATAGCAAAATGTTAAATAGCCAAATACAGTTAAATGTAACTTTTCCGGTTTTCAGGTGTGTTAACATTATTGAATATCGCACACATCATAAAAAAGCGGAATAGGGTTTTCTATTAAATTTGCACTTCATATGACATTAGTGAACTCAAGAGATTGCTTAACCCTTAGCCTGCTTGCGCAATTGATTCTGCCTTTGTGAACATTGCAGGTTGATCATGGTCTGCATTGTTCGCCATTCAGTCAGTATCGTTTTAGTAAGCAACCCTGTTAACAGTTAATGGTACTGTCCAAATAGACAGATGGACAAGTTCATTATAGAAATTTAGCGCGGTAAGGATTAAAAGACAAATCTATACCAGTGTGCATGAATGCTTCTTTTATTTTAATCGCGAGTACTATATGGAACTGAATGTATTGTCATGGCTACATCTTCCATGATATTTTCAGAACTACTCATGATATATCGAACGTAAGTAAGTAAATAAGGCCAATATTAAATGATTGCAAATGGGGTCTAAGATGGTGTTACAAGAAAACATATTCATAATGCATCATAAATACAAGTGTTTGTCGAAAATGACCCTCAGACTAGCTTTTAGAACATACTCATTAGATTCGTGATGAAGTACAAGGATTTTTCCAGTATTATGCTTAATTGTCTACAGGTTTTTTAGTAAATATCAAAGAAGATGCAATGATTGTTTTCAAGTAAAACATTTTTTTAAAGAGTGTCTATGTGTTTTAACTGAAAATGAATTCATTTTGTAAGTTTATACAAATTTGAGATATATCAAATATTTGTATTTCAGGTCTTAAAACTGACCTCTATATGCATTCATTATTCATGGTTTTTGTGTCATGTTTGAAAGCCAAATTTGCAAAGACTCTTTTACACTTTTCTATATAAAAATGTAATGAAACTCATAGGTCTGTTAATATATTATGACACATGTACTACATTAATTTATCTGAATACAAAGCATACTATAAGTAAATGTCTGGTACGATATATTTATATTTCAACAAACACATACACACCTGGTTCAACGAACTGAACACACTCTCTAGATATTGGGTCAAATATCAGCGGACTTGAACATTGACTAATATTTAGTGTCCGGTTCTTTAAACAGATGGCATAATCACTTGTCCATTGGCGGCGTGGGAAGGCATTGGCGCCATCTGGTGACCCTACACAACTTGGTAATCTGTCTGGACATGGCTGACAATTAAAGGATCCTGAGCACTGGTTCTGTGCGTATTCGCCTTAAACGTTTGAAACTTTCAGTCAGTGATTTACATATTAAATGTATATAGACTTATTTAACAAATTTGACACTGCAAGTACTTTCGTTAGAAAGCTATTATCAAACAGCAAGTAGATAGTCAAATACATTTATCGTAGGTTCAATAATTCAAGAATTTTTTACTAGAAAGTTATCGCAAAGGAAGTGATATCACATAATATAATTTAAATTTCAGGTAGAAATAGCTCTTGAGTCTGTAAAAATAAACACGGTTGTTGTTTTTTGTTGTTTTTTTTTTTGCAAAGGTGAACAAGACGACCAATGGTTAGTATTTATAAGGTGTATCAAAATAAGTGCTGTGATATTCTGAAAACAAACTCGTACAAGGAGCTTGGGGTTCCATCCTGCTAGAACACTGGACTGTCGTAAAGTTTTGACAAGATTTAGATATAGCTGAGAACAGTTGCGGATAGGTGCATTCTTTCTGGTAGTAGACACCAAGGCCAAATCCAAGAGTCATCCCGCAGTCATAATACTTTGCACAGTTTGTTGGGTCCGGGAAAATGGCTTGACGGTTAGCTTGACAAACTTGGTTTACTTTGTCTGAAAGAGAAAGGTCAAACTTATTGTTAAATGCATTGAATAACTGAAATAACAGACAACTGAAAAAGTAAATTTCACGAATACAAATTCAAAAGTTATATTTTTATATGTGTACAAAATAATTAATCAGGCTTCCTTTAGCATAGAAGCTTATATACTATATACCTGCTTAAAATTTTATTCTCCGTAAAATATACCTATATTGTTCTAACAAACGGCAATACTCACTAGGGTCTATATCCTCAACGCATTTCTTTACTGAGGGATCGAAAAGTCCAGTTTTACAGTGCTGCACGACAAGTGTTCTGTTTTTGAGACACTGTACATACTGATCTGTCCATAACTTTCCAGGTACAGCGTTTATACCATCTGGTAGTCCTTTGCATGAGGGATGCCTTTGTTGGCACGGAATACAACCATTGTCTCCAATATGGCACTGATTCTGTGTATAATCACCTACAATATTGGGATAGCAATGCTGATACAACTATTAATTGTAAAATATTATGCTACTCTTTTCATACACAAGTGGTCCATTTATGAACAAAAGAGCAAAAGAGAGAAAACACGACCCTTTCTGATCGTATGGTTATCAAAAGGCGCTTCAGTTTTGGAACCTCCTTTGATTCCTCAGAAATGTATTCTAAGAATCCAAATTGTGTTAATGGAATCTCAAAATATGGAATATGTTGTTTCTATGTTGCGTCATATTCTATTTTCAGCTCTTCCATGTATAGTGCATTAGTTGTATTCTACTTTTGCAATTTTAAAATCGTTGTTTCATACCGTGAATTTTGTTGTATGTTCTCATGTTTAACCAATTAAATAATTATGCAAGGTACTAGTATGAAATTGCTGGATTTGACAAAATGCTCTTGGCTTTTTATAGACTGCTGAACATCTTGTTAACAAGAACTCTCACAATTACTTTAGAACTTTTATAACTTCAGTGGGAACCACCTGATCTTTCAGACCACCAGTTAACATGTATTTCATTTCCTCAAAGAACTATTATAGTGGAAACTGAGATTGAAGTTTTAAGGTAGTGCAAGGACTTTACTGTTTCTGCAAAATAGGTTATCTAGTCTAGAGATACCATTTCATACTTATTACTCTACATAAACACTCACAAGGTGTCTGTGGTTCTGGACGTTGACCACAGAGTACGGACTGGAAATCTTCACAGTTTGAAGTCTTGTCTGAGAACAAACGGGGATATGTACATTCGTGTCTGTAATTGTTGACTGGATCACTGCAGTTAAAGTAGTGCCCACAATTTGAGGGATCTGGTAAGACTGCCCCAGGGTTTGAACTGCAATAACTCGGAATATCCACTGAAACGTGAAAAATCGGAAACCACAAGGTAAATTGAAATACCTAACGTTTTCTTTCGGATAATTAATGAAATAATCTGACAGTAATGACAGTTTTGTCATAACATTGTCATAACTTGTATGCCAAACACACTATTTTTCCCCTAATTCTTAAACAAGTTACAGGGTTTTGAAAATAAAAATATACATAGCATTGTCTTGATATACACCAATTAGCGGATATTTTCTTAAGAAAAATGTATTGAAGCAATTTTAGTGATTCAGTAATATGTGAATAAAACTATTAATCTAAAATATCGGGAAATGAAAGGAACTCATTTTATCGACTGATAAACCAAAATCACTAAAAACTAGTTTTGTAAATAATCCGTCCTTAGAAAATGAAGAGTCTTTTGCTAAATGATTACCAGGATTTATTTTGGTGGTGCATGATCTTGTCGAGGGATCAAATTGTCCAGCTGGGCAGGTATGAGTTGATAAGGTACGATCCTTCGAGCATGTCATATACTCGCGAGACCATGCTTGACCTGGTATTGCGTCATTTCCGTCGGGATGGCCGACACAGCTCGGATGGCGATCAGCACATGGTACGCATGTGCTGTTGCCAACTGGACATAGATTCTGGAAATACTGACCTGGAATGTAAATACATTTTACATTTTTCTTAAAACATGTAATACAATCATACCAAATTACTAATGATTATTTCATCCGAACTTTGATTAATCGGTTCCTCGACATGTTGAGTTTTTACATGGATCTATTCATCAGTTATTTGATACAATAAAGGTAAATATTGTCAATATTCCAAATCTTTTTCGCCCTCTGGCATACCTTTACCTTTATAAATATGACATATTTCTTATATAAACTTCTTCAAAAGTGCGTGAACATATTATTTTGTTTTGACAATACTTTGCAACTTGGCGGATTTCTTTTAATGTCTTTTACCTTAATTGCTCGACTTTTTTACCTTTACTTTACATGTTTCTTTAATGTTTGCAGTTTTTGTGTAATGAGCTCTGTAAAAACACTCATGAACGTGTACATATATTTGGAAAAAGATGTGGTATTACACATACACTTCTACTTTCAGCGCTGCACTGAAATCATCTAGTGATAAACTAATATGAGTAACTGTGCTTAAACTCACATGGTGATTTTGGCTCAAATTTCGTCCCGCATCTCACATCAAAGAAATTTCTGCATCGAAGAGACTGCTCGTCAAACAGCATCGGATAGTCACATTCCATGAGATAATGGCCAAATGGTGTGTTGGTCTTGGAACAATCAAAATATTGAGCACAGTTCGTTGGGTGTGGGACAATAGCTCGAGGGTTGGCAAAGCACATATCGTTTATGTGTTCTAGAGGAGACAGAAAAGAATTTCGTGATACAAAAGACTGACATAATTTTCATATATATTTGGGGTAAATACATTTTTAGAAAAAACAGGAAAATTATACTAATAATGGAAATCTCTTTCAATTATTTATAACATCCAAGAATGTGACTGTAAAATATGTATGTTTTGCAAGTAAACGCGTGAACATCATGCGAAAATGCATTCAGCAAAGTAAACAAATACCTTTATAAACATTAAATCAGTAGTGCTCTACCTATGTACTTATCTGAAAAGAAACCCACTTTTACATTCATACTATACATTAGATTGTGGTCTATGAAAGTGTTTCATAAAGTCCAACTTCCATAAAAACTTGTATAAAACGTCAATAAAGGCGTGTACGCAAGCTAAAAAGTACTTAGTGATAACACGCATATACTATATCTGTATCACATTGATTGCTGTAACTATAGTAAAACCTTACGTGGCCCGACGTGCACACTGCATGCTCGAATATTCGGATCAAACACCCCCTGTGTGCATCTTTTCACCTCCATGGTCCTGTTGGACTGACATTTAACGTAGTTAACGGACCATAGCATGCCCGGAATACCATCATTTCCATCAAGTAAGCCAGTACAGTCCGGATGCCGGATCTGGCACGGCACGCATGTTTGATCACTCGGAGGGCATTTGTTATGGTCGTACTGGCCTTAAAGATAAGATGGATACATTTTAGTGTCATTTTTCACCTTTCTATCATAATGCTCAAGAACTCGACTCTGCTTTTATAACGGTTCGTGTACAATTTTAAAAAGTATAACATTGTCAGACACCAAGGGATGCCTCAAGTAGATTGTTTTCTAGTGTAACACTCAGTCATATTTGAGGTAGGGCTAGATACTACCTTAAGGTTCTTTTTAACATTAAACAGTGAATATTTGTTAATAACTGACCATAAAATTCTAGAAAACCATCAAAACCTAAAGAATTAAATCCATGAATCTCTCAAACTTCTCATAAAAGATCATTTTTCTTTTACAATAGTGTGCAACCTACTTTTTTTGACCAATCAGAGCAAGTTATTTTTCAAAAAAAAATGTGACTTCTTATTCCTGAAGACCAATGTGACTGTAGCAATTATTTCCGAAGAACAGCTCTACACGCTGAAAAGTAACGACACGACTGACTCTGCAATTCTGATTGGTCAAACGTAGATTTCACACTATGTCAGAAAGAGTCCATGCATAAAAATCAACGGCAATTAAATGTTTATACTTACATGGAGCAGTAGGTTCCGGTCTAGAACCACACTGAGCTGTATAAAACGGAATACATCGGCTGTTGGAGGGTGAAAACAGATCTGGGTAAGTACATTGTTGATGGCTACTGCTTACGGAAGTTGTTGCTAAACTACATCTGTAATACCGGGAACAATCATCCGGATCCGGAAGTACCGCATTTGGATATACTTTGCAATAATCTACGATTTCATCTGAACAGAAATGAATATCAGTTAGCATCTTGACGAAAATTTTCATGTTTAGTTTAGATTTGACAAAGGATATTTACAGATTAATAATCGTAACTGAAACATTGTCCTAAATGTTTATCTGCAGTTCTCTAACATCCGATATTGGTTTAAAAGATAGATTCTATTTGAAAGCTTGAAATTCTCCTAGAAGTGCAGAAAAAAAACCTTAAAAAGATCGTTACCCTATTCACATCTAATACAAAAAAAAAACTGAAATTTCTGACGATGGAAATAGATCTACCCACTTTCCCCATAGTGTAGTTACAGAACGTAACTAGGTTACGAATGATTATAAGTCAGCATCGCTGAACTATTAAATACAGTTTCTCACATTTTGTGATATCTCTTGTTTCTATACACTGTCTCGTATTTGGGTTGAAGATGCTGGTGCCCGGACATTGAGATACAACTGTTGTTCTGTTTTTATTACAGACCACATATTGCCGTGTCCACGACGATTCTGGGAATGGTTGGTTCCCATCCGCTAGACCAACGCATGATGGCTGCCGTGATGTACATGGTACACATGAAGGTTGTGTTTGGCTGCACTGATTAGCCTTGTATTCGCCTGGAATGAAATACAATAGTTAAATTCAAACATGATAAATTTCGAATTGCACCGGCTGCTCTTCACTCAGAAATTTTATACTAGAGAATATATTCATAACATGGTTTTCATTAATCTAATAAATCTATTACCCACGACTTTATAAATGAAATAACTTTTAAAAAGCTTCACTGTCAGACTATCGAAACAAATACAGCATTTACGTACTTTCTGATGAGATGGAATTTTGTAACTGCACATGTTTGATTTTACATATGATTTTACTGACTTCTTACCCGATATAATTATAATAGTCTCTTATTTAAAGTAAATATAGAAAGGTTATTATAAAGAAAGGTCAGTATATTTAAAAATACCCTGTCCTTACATGGAGCTTTTGGTTCATATCTGACTCCACACTGTACATCAGTGAACGGCTTACAGGTCAATGCCACTGTGTCAAAGAGTTGAGGATACGGACACTCTCTGTTCTGGCTGCCTCCAAACGCTCCCGTAGAGCAATCATAATACTGTGCACAGTTTGTTGGGTGTGGTCGTACTGCCGTAGGGTAGGCGTGACAAAAACTTAAAATGTCCACTGAAAATGTATTTTGTTTGTTTTATTAACATTTACAGCTCAATTGCGTTTCCTTAAATCAATTTATAAACCGAAAATATGAACATAATTATTTTAAAGTTTCTTCACCTTGAACAGAAACCAACATAACATTTTGCAATCAATTCAAAATTGAATACCTTGATTTATATTCTGTGTACATCGTCGACTTGTTGGATTAAAGAAAGACCCCTGAGGACATTGACTGATAGACACAGTTCTATTCTTGTAGCAGTCTACATACTTTGTTGCCCATTCTTGCACACCGAATGTCTGTGAGCCGTCTGGAAGACTAACACAGCTTGGCAGCCTTGCTGGGCAGGGGACACACTGAGGATCACTTGTTGGACACAGATTCTTGGTGTACTCACCTGGATCAAAACAAATCGTGATTTATATGTGAATAGAAGGTATTTTCTTCAACACTGTGTGGAAGAAGTGATAATTTGCTAGCAACATGAAACTCAAGAATTAGTCCTATGGGAATACCGACCCCGGTTTAATATTACACACTCTCGGTGTGAAGTTAATTCACTGCATATATATCTTATAAGATTTTACAAGTCAAAAAGAATTAAGAAACAATCAGACATACACGGTGCTTGTGGTTCCTTCCTGTTTCCACAGAAGACCGTTTCAAATTGTTCACACTTGAGTAATGTTGTTGAGAAAAGATCTGGATATTTGCATTCGCTCACTTCGCCGGATGTAACTAGAACATGGGGACAGTCATAGTACTGTGAGCACGAGTCTGGGACGGGCACAACTGCCCGGGGATTAGACTGGCAGTACTGTACTATATCAACTGAAAACAAAGAAATGATAACTGTTTAAACAAAACAAGAAAGAAAGAAAATTCAGTAAGTAAAAGTTTACATTTTAACTAGTTCAAGCAGCTTAAATCACATTCCTGGCTACAGCATATTGGAAAATATTCACGTAGGCTTCACTTAGCCATTTAAAGATTAGCAGCCTATTTCGCGGTGTTAAAAATCGCGAAACGCGAGTGTTTGTGCTTTAGAACATTACAACGATTAAGTTTAATCTCAGTGTAGCATTATCCGCGAGTATTAGTAAAACTAAAACAATCGCGAATATTACCTAACTTACAGCATTAATTGGTGACTTGCATGTTAGTTTGATTTTTTCGGCAGCGCAACTAAAAGAACGGCGTTGTATGATCATACTTTCAAAAGCTTTGTAGCGATAACTGATTATTTGGTGATTTCACTGAATAACATCAATGCATATGATTATTCATAATCGACAAACAACTTTGAAATGTAAGTACCTTGATATTACAAATTTTACGTATACCTGGGATATATAATGTGTGAACATTTGAACAAATTAACATATTATACGAACCTGGAGAAATATGTGTTTCACAATCTTTTGTTCTTGGATTGAAATGACCTTGTTTACATTTTTTTTCAGACAACGTTCTGTTTTTCAGACAAACTATGTAATTTTGTGTCCAGAGTGGTCCGGGCGCAGGATTTTTTCCATCTTGAAGGCCTCTGCAGCTCGGGAACCTTTTATTACACGGTGTACATAAAGCATCAGCTGGATCACATAAATTCCGGGCATATTCGCCTGAAATAAAGATTGTTATGCCACTAAAGTCTTCTGAATGTAAAACATCTCTTTTTTTATAAATAGTTAACTGTCAGTAGGCATATAAAAAGCTTAAAGACTTAAATGCAACACTTGAATAAATGGCCGCCTCTATTACTGGAAATAAATTGCGCCAAATACCTCAAGGAGCTTCGGTTCATTTGAAAATATTGTAGCGCTTCAAATAATGATGATTAGTGGTAAAATACCCAACATAGATTGTATTTAGAATATATCAACACAATTTCCTTTTTTTCACAAATAGCCATCAACAGAATTCAACATAATCACTTTTTTCTGCACATAAAAGTATATCAACTTGATTGCCTATCATATATATACTAGATATTATAAAGAAAATTAATTTCATATATGTATTATGAAGGCAGTGATTTTTTTAAGAAACTGATAAGCACATTTGAAGTCCTTACACTTCATGAAGAACAGGTACAATATGATTATCATTATGATACTTACATGGCGAGACTGGTGTTGGTCGTCCGTGGCAATCCACAGTGTCGAACTGAAGACAAGCTCGGACTGCAGGTGAATATAGATCGGGATATTTACATTCCGATTGGTAAGGACCCAGTGGCGAACTAACGTCTGAGCAGTTAAAATACCTGGAACAACTGCTTGGGTCTGATACAATATCTCTCGAGTGCGCCTGGCAATAGCTGACTATATTCACTAAAACATAGGAACGTCCCATATGACAAAGCTGTCACAATATGGTAGCAATCTTTAAAACACGAAAGTTGTATTTTTATAAGAAAACAAAATGATATTTCTGACCGCATTTTCATTCTTCTACAAGGGTTTCAATTAAAGATATCTTTTTAAGATAATAACAATAAAAAACATCAATAAGGCGTGATTATACTAGAATTTTTATTGCAAAAGCGAATTTCTAGTCGGGCAATATAATAAAAAAGGACAAACGTGAGAGCGACATTCAAATTAATGCAGCCGGCCAAGTTTACTTCAGACTATGTAGCAAAGGTATTCAATAACTCATAATTACCAAAAGAATGTATACATGTTATAGTATGACGTCTGACAAAATGCTTCTATAATAAAAATGCAAATATATTACATATCCATGTCTATCTTGGTTGAATGGGTTTACCTTGACTAATTACTTCTACACACGTGCGTTGTTGAGGATGAAAGTATCCGTGTTGGCATTTCTCCACAGAAATAGTTCTGTTCTTGTAACATTTTATATAATCAGCTTGCCAGGTACGACCAGGGAACGGCTGTGATCCGTCGGAAAGACCTACACAACTAGGACGTCGAGACTGACAAGGGGTGCAAGTAAGGTCTTGTGGTGCACAAAGATTGTTTAGATAGTCACCTACAGATAAAATATAAATTATGTTTTAGTGACGATACTATTTGTTTTAAAAAAAGATTAGGATGTCGTTGAAAAAACGCTTCTTTTACAAACATCGCCTCCCATTTTAATCTTCCCAGGATATTTTGAAGTTTGTATGTAAATTTTGTTAATATTTCCTGCTAACTTTTACATTTCCATGCATCAAACACAACACTTAAATAAGATTTTTAAAAAAAATATATCTAAATATTATTATTTTATTATTATACCAGATTTATATAGCGCCCTTTTCATGATCAATTTCAGGTTCAAAGGCGCTTTACATAGTTCAAATGCAGCCACACAGGGCGCATAAATCATCCTCTACTAGTACAGACACAGAGCGATCTGACCAGAGGGACAGAGTGAGACAAAGCCCCCACGACAGAGAGATCAGAAATCAGATACAGGCTTGTCCGGCTAACTTAGCCTAGCTCGTTGCGAATGGACAACCTGGTTCTTTAACGTGCCCAGTGTATAGCACTGATACACGCAAGGATTGCCTTGGTTCCTGACCAGTACACCTCTAGTAGGGTGGGAAACACTGAAAAGCGTTTCTGAAAATTCCCGAGTAGCTGCCGGGGATCGAACCCCCGACCTCAGGATTGGAAGGCCAGTGTGCAAACATAAATACATAAATCCCCATAGGAAATATTTTCGATACAATGGGGACTAATGACAGTCTTTAAATCCAATGATATTGCAAAAAATAATTAAATAGTGCTTATTCAAATATTATCTTAACATATACTGACCTCCTTCATAATTCGATAACAATGCTAGAAAGTTTACATTTGAAAATGTACTCTGGTTACATGCAGACCGAAACTTTGAAATTGTACCAACTGTTTAAGAGAAGTTTGGAAAAAACAACGACTGTTTCTTTCTTAAGTTAAAGCCAACTTACATGGTCTTTGAGGTATTGTTTTGCTGCCACACTGAGCTGTTTCGAAGTTAACACACCCATTGAGCTGAGGTGAGAACAGCTTTGGGTAGTCACACTCCATTAGGAACGGTCCTAGCGGAGAACCCGGCATGGAACAGTTAAAATATTGAGCGCAATTATCGGGGTGTTCCTGAACGGCGTGGTTGTTGAATCGACAGAACGACTGTATGGCATCTGTTAATAAGTTTTAGATGAATAAGTCATTTTATATTCAAGGTTTTGCAAGGAATCTACATTAAAGAGAAAATGTCCCTATATTGACTTCAATTTAATTCTAATGCACTTATAAATAGTAATCTCAAAGAAAGTAAGACACATAAACGTTATACCAGCTATATGAATGTTAATGTAACGTAAATATACCAGCAGCACAAATCGACAACCTTCTCATTAAATAAAAATAATATTTCAATTTATATATTTCTACGGAATAGTCCAGCCAATAAGTTCAGTCTAAAAGTAATTAAAGATTTAAGCAAAACATTCCAGGTATTTGCAACCACACTTACTTTTGTCAATTTTAGAAGTGCATGATAAATCTATTGAATCAAATACGGATCCGATCGGACATTTGTCTAGAGCCATAGTTCTGTTCTTGAAACATTCAATATAGTTTTCAGTCCATTCCAAGCCAGTGAAAGGCCGGGCACCATCAGGCATGCCTATACAACTAGGAAGACGTTGCTGGCAAGGGGAACAATTCATGTCTCCAGGTGCACATTGATTCTGTGCATACTCACCTGAAAAAAGGACACTTACATGCAATTTAAAATGTATATATTTTTTACTGTCAACTTAAAAATATATCTTTTAGACCTAAATTTCATGTCTTCTGCTCAAAATGCTCTACGTAATAAACTAGTTAGCAAGTCATAAATATAGAAACGTAGATTTCAATCTCGTTAAGAAGTAGTAAAAAGTTGAAACAAACATGGTGCCTGGGGTTCCATTCTTTTGGCACAGTTCACGCGCGTGAAACGTGTGCACGTCATTGTGTCCGCAGAGAACAACTCCGGATATGTGCATTCCTTGATAGCTACAGTCTGCGCTGTTATCTCGGAGCAGTTAACATACTGTGCACAGTTATCAGGATACGGCAATATGGCGTCTGGGTGTGTGCGACAGTAGTCTGTAAGGTCAGCTGAAACATATATTATATACTTGTGTTTTAATTCTATATTAAGTTATAATGAAACCGAAAACGTCACTATTTTCCCAAATGGACGTCTGCATCTTGTATCGGGTGAGTTACGTCATTTTAATGTTTGCCGTTGCGTTATTTTCTATTTACGTAAATACTGTCAATTTCAGTCAGGCTACTGAACAAAGTCATTACTTTTATATACTAATATTACGCAAAGTACGTTAGTAATAAAAAGATATTTAGCTCTGCACTGAGAAATATGCACTTGTTCTTTATCGGAATAAAACTGCACTCTTAAAGTCGCACAGAACTTGTGTATATTGCTCGGTACAAAGCTAAATAGCTACAAATATAAAGATATAGAAGTGTTTAACCTGGTCAAGGCGCATACATTTTTACAATACTAGTAGTTGCTTGTCAGTAGTTGCTACAGTCTGTGACGCCAATATTTCTGTTTCTACTCTAGCATTGACACAATTAACATTCCTTAAAATCGCTTGTGTGGTCTGCACGACATGCCAAAATGAATTTTTAAGAATATGTTTCAAAAGATGTGTAAATGATGGTTAGTAACAATGGTTAGTTACACACATTAATGTGTTGTTCTGTTTGCAAACCCAGTAATTCTGTATACCCCCAACAAACTAAATGCTTGTACGTGAATGGCTGCCTATATCCAATCGTTTTCTATTTGAAATTGTGCTATTGATGAGTTTCATGTTCATTTCTTGCAAAAGAGTTGCCCTTTTTTATACCACGTCTTGCTTTACCGTCATTTTAATCATTGCTGCATAAACAACAGCAATTGCTCTACATCTGAGAATCAGTTGAGACAAATGCTGATATTTAAGACATATGATAAATATGTTTTTGTGTTATAGCGCGTGGAATTTTATGAAAACGCCTAGTTCTATCCCATTTGACAAACTACATAAAATATGCAACACTAATGTACCATATGATATTGTTGTTATACTACTACACGTTCCCTAATTCACTTGATATGTTGATGAACTAAACAAGAATGTGTGCTTATCTTCTATGAAATCAGATGATGTTTGGTTCTGCCGCCTTTCAAAGAGGTGTTAGATAGGATTGTATAAAAGTATTCCTCTGAATATTGGTTACTCATATTATTAGAAATTGAAATTAACAAACGTTGAGATAAATGATCCATTATAGAGCATGTCTTATTATACACATACGTATTAATATTGTTTTCTACCGTTGATATAGCGGTTGTAAGATATATTCGTCTTGAGACATCATGCGACTTTTGTAATGAATACAATCGCACAGACATATTGTATGGACCTGTTTATACAAAGCAGTGAATAAGTTAAACATTTTATCTTATTTTATACCATCTTAGAAATAAATAGAGTGACAATGTTACATACGTTTATCAATTACAGTAACGCATGCCCTCAGCCTTGGATTGAAGTATCCGGTTTGACACCGGGTCACGTTAACTGTTCTGTTTCTGTAACATGTGATGTACTGTGCTCCCCACAGCTGAACTGGTACCGGATGATTGCCATCTGAGAGTCCAACACATGAAGGAAGCCGATCCTGGCATGGCACACAACTTGTATCATTAGCGGAACATACATTCTGCTTATATTGACCTAAAGAAATGAATCAACACTTTCTATATCTCATAAAATTAAAAAAAAAAACAAATATACAGAAATTCTGTCAAATACATGAGAGGGAATCATACAATGTTAAGAACTAAGAAACTCGGACCTTTTTAGTATAACATTAACACGACCCATTATCTTTTCCTATCAAACAAAAAGGACTGAGAGTATAATGCAACAAAGTCACAGTTACGTCATAGCGTCAGACGTAAAATGGGTTCACGGGAAATGAAAACCAATAAAATTGTATTTAAAAAGTATTCTGCGGATGTCTTCAAAGGAGTATAAATGTAGATAGTAATCCTTGATTTACAGTAATGTCTGAATTAAAATAATATATTCTTCATGACATAATTCCGTTGAGTTTTATCTCCAAACAATGATTTTATTTAGCGACGAAATTCTCGCTCGGAGTCTATATATTTCTTAAACTTTTATATAATAACCGTGAAGTAGTTACTAATGTAACAAATGAGCTGTATCATATTGTGTGTAAAATTTATATGTTTTCCGAAATTCAGCTATGCCATAGGAGGCTGCGCCTTTACAAAATGCTGCGCCTTTACAAAAAAGTCTTTTTCTCCAGGGTTATTGTCCTTGTTTTTATTCATACGAGTGAGGTATCCGTTAAGATCTTTATTCAAAATATGCTATCAACTGATACATCTCTACATCGAATACGCTTATCATCACATGTCATTTTTGTTAGAAAAGTAAAACATTTATTAAACCTGAAAGCTACTTACATGGAGCCTTTGGCTCAGGTCGTGTTTGGCATGCAACCTGGGAGAAATCTCTACATATCTTCATACTGGTGTCGTACAGTTCCGGATACTTGCACTCCGTCACGTAACCGTCTTCAGGCGAAGAGCAGTTGTAAAACACGGCACAGTTGTCGGGATTCGTTACAACGTCAGTCACGTGCACCTTGCAGTACTCTTGGATATCAACTGAAAAGAGATTAAACCTAATAAATTAATTGTTATTAGTAAGTTCTTTCACACAGGCAGCTGTAAATAAAAGAACATGCAAAATAAATAGGCAGGATTGTTGTAAATAGGAATGGCAAAAATATAACAAAACTAAAAGACTTAGTTTATGCCGAAATTTAAAAGACTTCAAATATTTCAATATGTGTAACTTTGGCCTTATTCCTAAATTTTCAAAAGTGTATTAGACAGTTGGCTAACTGGGAAAAGAGGCCTGGTTAACAAGTCCGTAGGCATTTTTTAGTACAATATGGTATCATACCTTAAAATGCTCGTTATTCTTTTTTCTATTCAACCAGGGTGGATACCAGGCTCAAAAATCCATTTTTATTTTTTTTGTGAGGCCCCAAAAGGGGACAATTAGTTTTTTCTCAATTTTAAGGGAAATTAAAGAAAATTTTAATTTTTATCATTATTTGATGAAATGTTTATCTGTTTTAGATTAAATGTATTGTAATATGAATAAATATGTTCATCACACTAATTATTTTAGAATTTGAGGCCCATTACAGGGTTAAAAAAAATATTTTGAAATTTTTGATAGGTAACGCATAATTTAGATGTATATTGTTTCCACTCTATTTGTGAAATATCTACGGTAGTAAGTATTGAGTATTTAAGGTTCAGGCGTGTAACAGGCATTCTAATACACAAAATAATAAAAAGGCACCACTATGGGGTCATGTTATTGTAGAATAATTGATGAGCAAATTTTAAAGTTTGTTGAAAAAGTTTGGTAAATTTCCCTCTTCTTTCATATGTTGCAAACCATAAAATTTACCAGAAAATTTTCTTCACAGCAATTCAATATTTGTTCTTAGGTAGTTATTTTACCCCCGCACTCCCCCACAAAAAAATGAGGCTCCAAAGGGTTTAAATTACTCACATTTCATGATAATTTAGATTAATAAGTAGATATATATTAGTTAACAGAATCATTGCTGAAACATATTTAGCATATGACGATTTATGATTCACCATTTTATATGTATGGTGGTATTCACATCTCTTTAATAGGATGTAAGTGGAACTTTAACTAATATGCCATAGTATAAATATAGCTCAAAGACCAGATTAATCTTAAATGTGTGCCCTCTTGATATACTAGTAGCATGCCTACAATTATATTCATTGGCAATGTCACCTATACATGTTTCTTTATTCATCTGATCTCTTGTAACATTGGAATATACCCCAGACAACAACCAGATCACTTGATTCAGCTAGCCAGAGAGACAAGTCAAAGACGTTTTTAACCAATTTGGTATCAGTGGAGCAGTTGTCAAGTATTTAGGTTTCCGCTGCTCAATCTGGAGGTCAGCATTTAGTGTACCACATGACACCAGTACTGGTGTGTGTCCACTTCAGTATATGTCACAATGACACTGCACAGCTGATAGTTACATTTTATTATTGTAAGTATTTCATTACCTGAAAAGGATCACTGATGTTCATGTGAACATGTACCACCTATTTTCCCAACCAGCTATGTCTTTGGTAGGTGGTGTTTATGAAGTAGCCACAAAGGGGCTAGAAAATTCTAATATTTTCAAAAATGATGTAATCATTAGTATTTTGTGTAATTTTGTGCCTTGCAGATTGTAGATATCGGCTCTTCTTTGTCCTAATATACTCGCCTCTATTCATGCTATAGGAACAAGAATGTCCAGGACCTGTGAAATCTGTTTGTTTACAATTTTGATAATAGATTAAGTATGTATATTTTGTTGTTCGTTATTAACGATAGTTATACTTGTAAGGATTCCTGAGAGTAAGCATTTTTATGTACAAATGACTGCATGAAACGATTTTCCTGGCACCTTAGTGATGGTCAGGGCTAGATTCCAACCTGAGGGCTCTCCATGAAGTTTCAGCTAAACATTAAAAAATATTAATGGTCATTTTTTCAGTTCTAGGCTTATTATGCTCTAGAAGCCTATTTTGCTCAGGTTAAAAGAACTGAGTACATGTCTTAATAGCTGTTAGGCTTACTTTATATCAACTTTACAGAAACATTTCGTATTGTACATACTTTGCATTTACGTCTTTTATTTACACTGTTATGCAACTCTGAAAAGTTGGAAGGATTAGGAGAAAGGTTTACTTCACTTTTTACTGGTTAAATTTCCAAGTTGTGTTTTTACGACTGACAGTTCCAAATCTGTGCTCCACTTTGTTTCTTTTTGTGTCCGTGTCTTTCTCGTTGTCTGTATATTTTACTTTGTTCATGTATATTAAGTGTAAAGTTAATCATGTACACATCCATACAATCACTGATATTGGGTTTTTGTTTGAGGGGGGAGGTTCTTTCTTCGAACGTAGTTTTTCTTAATGAATATTTGTCCTTGCGATTTTTTTTGTCTAGCCTTGTGCTTTGAAAATTCTCTCAAAAAGTAAAAATGCAACATCCATTCTTTAGGACAGTCTAAGCATGACTTGTGTTACATGAGCATATGGTGCCTGTGTTGTTATTCATTTTACTACCACCTTAGAAACTCATATTAATTACATTTCGATATACAGAAATTCGATCATCAATAAGGAATGACATACCAAATATCCACGGGTAAAAGTCTTGATACTGTTAAATGATTAATAAATTGACCAAGAGTTTAAGTCTGATAAGTTTGAAGTTTTTACCTTGCAAAACACTTTGTGTCATTTAAACGCGATTACAAACATTTACGTGTAATGTCCCACGAGGTTTTCTATATTGCAATAATATTATTACATCTGATGACTCCACCATTTCATAACAACTGAATGTCAAATGGTCTTTTGGCATACCACTGCTTCAACAAAATATTTTTGAAAAATGCCTGTTCTGGCCATGGATAAAGTCCGCTAACGATTTTAATAACAATAGCTGCCCAAATGCCTTGCGCTCGACTATTCGACAACTTCTACGTTTAACAAGGACCATGACTGGGCAAGACTTACAAAACCATATATTGGTTACTTCCCGAGATTTGATGACCGGAAGCACTATGTGAAATTTTAATCAAATGCATGTAGTTTCTGAAATACACCTTGTTTTTTAGGTACATGCTAAACTTTTACCAAATATTCTAGGTTGAAAACGAATCATATTTTGTATTAAATTCAGTCAAGATTATTTTTATTTCAAAAGGTTAGATAACACAAAAGCCTTATGTAAAGTTTTAATCCAACACATATATTGGTTGGTAAGATATGAACTTACATGCAAAACTTATCCAATGTGAGGATGTCAACAAAGGCGACACCAACACCAGAGTGAACAGAATAGCTCTCACTATTCTTCAAATACACTGGAATTTTGAAAAGTTTGGCAATTTATATGTGTATATCAATGTACATCAAATACAATGTTTTGAAGAAAAAAATGAAATCTTTGCCAGAAAGTGATTTTGCGTGTTTACTTTTTTGAGTGTATATATCGGTTCAGTATTCCATATTTGGGCAATTTGACTATATGTGTCTCAAAAGTTAGTACCAATAAACCGATATTTTACGCAACCTTATTGAAGTAACAATTAAATGAAAATAAGGAAATGAAATGCAGCGAAGTAACATGTATATGTAATTTATTGGCTCTATAATTTCTTGAAATTCTCAGAGTTACTTATTCTATATGTATCAAAGTGTTTTGTGAAAGTCTCGGTTTTAGTGTTCTCATACCTCAATAGAAAGTGATACTGCAATAATAAAAACAATAAAATTACTTAACACAATAAGTTTTAGTACAGTTAATGTTTTAAGACTGCGTGTGTATATCCACACACTTAACCGAATGTTACGTTGATTGTAAAAATGATATGCAGCATGTCCGGTTAAAATTGTTCATTTTGAGTGTAACTCCTTTTGGGGCCTCTTGTAATATATATGAAGTTTTTTATATGCACTGGATACTATAGAGGTTAAACATTCATTTCTTAATTACATGTTAATTATACCAATGTACCGCAAATTTTAACATATTGGATACGTCACATCATCATGTAAATGCCGTCTGACGGAGAACCCCCAATTTAGGGCCTCTTAGTCTTTAATTTCACTTGAAAATTACATTTATACCTCAAATTATATTATATAATTGAATCTTTCCACTCTATTATATAATTAAGTCAGATTTACCTTAACCTGTAATTTAAACAACATTTTACTTTCATTATTATTTCTTATCACATGCACCCCTTTTGGGGCCTCACGAAAACTTGAATAGGAATAATTGAACCTGGTATCCACCCTGGCTGAATTCCATATACCACAACAAACATTTTAATATATGATACCATATTGTACTAAAAAATGCCTACGGATTTTTTTCGCGGGGCTTTCGCCAACTGTCTATATGCAAAACTACACAATTAAGCAGATTTCCTGTGTAAATACCACTTTCTTTCAAAATAAAAAATTCATATATTATGATTGATACAATATCACTGTGTTCGTGTTCACAAGGGCATATCTATCTATACCTGGATCAACCTTTGTGCGACACTGGTGTTGCCGCGGATGGTAATATCCTGTTTGACACGTGCGCACCGCCATCGTTCGATTCGTAAAGCACTCAATATATTTATCGCTCCACAGGTGAGTCGGATGGGGTTGAGCTCCGTCCGGAAGACCTATACAACTTGGTAATCTTTCTGGACACGGAGAACAGGTAGGATCCGTCTGCGAACAACGGTTTTGTTCATACTGACCTATAATGCATAAAAAGAAATTGACCTGAAAGTGAATAGTAACGAGATAAATGATGACAGATTAGTCTAAAAGTACAATTGGTGATTAATTGTTTCTTCTAGCAAGTGTGTTCTACATCGTACGGCAACAAAGAAAAAAGAAAATTTTAAGATATCAGGAAATTATTGCTATACTTCTTGAGAAGGCTTCGAAACCTAGTAACTGACATATTATAAAACATAATATGTTATGGAAACATATGAGAATTAGTTGTTTTTGTAATTGTTCCATTCAAAGTTGAAAAGCGATCGTCACGTGGTACCGAATGTAAACGTCCTTCGTTAAAAAGCTATATATAAATGGTTGTTAAAAGTTATAAAAGTCATTAAAAGATAAAAGGTAAAGGCATATTTCCCGGAAGCACAGAGCACCCCAAACACAGCCAATCACGGAAAAAATATTGTAGACGGGCTGCTTCATAAATCCAACAAGAACATCTTAATCATATACAAAATACAGAAAAAGGGGGAAGGGGTAAGTGGTTGAAAAAAAACTCATTAATATATGTAACAAAATGTTTACATACACGGTGCTTGTGGTTCTGGTCTTGTATTACAAAATGTCCTTCTGAACGAAGCACAGGTCTTGGTGAAGGATGAGAACAGATCTGGATATTTACATTCCCCTGTGTATGCACCGAGAGCAGACGCAGGCTGAGAACAGTTGTAATACTGCGCACAGTCGTCCTCTGCCGGAACGATTGCCGACGGATTATTTTGACAAAAGTTCTTAACATCAACTGCAAAACAGAAATTCATCTAATGGTCTTTCCTGTCCTAGAATTGCGCTAAACGAATTGTAACAGGTTTAACTATAGTATTTACAATGTTTACAAATAAGACATAAATACCTATATACAACTTTGCAATCCTAGTTTAGATTTTTCGCTACTGATATCCATTGAAATGTTGCCTTTTTTAAGAAAGAAGTTATATTTCTCAAAATGTTTACCTCTTTGAACAACTTCGGTACATGTCTTTGTCACTGGGTGAAAATATCCAAACTGGCAATGTTTGACGGATACTGTTCTGTTTTTGTTACATTCCACATAGTTTGACTGCCATTGTTTTCCAGGAATAGCATTATTTCCGTCCGGTAATCCAACACAACTTGGTAAGCGTTCCTGGCAAGGCCGACAGTTTGGATCCGAACCATTACAAAGGTTCTGGAGGTATTCGCCTACAAAAATTAACAGTTTTAAACAAGTTGTCATAAAGGGACTACCATCTTCTTCTTTCTCTCCCTTTTCTACTTTTTTTCTTTCATTTATAATCATCATCATCATCGTCGTCGTCGTCGTCGTCGCCATCGTCATCATTGCTTTGGTCATACAATGTACCCGCGTTAAGCTCACATTTATCATTGCTTTGGTCTTACAATGTACCCGCGTTAAGCTCACGTTTATCACTGCTTTGGTCTTACAATGTACCCGCGTTAAGCTCACATTGATCATTGCTTTGGTCTTACAATGTACTCGCGTTAAGCTCACATTGATTATTGCTTGGTCTTACAATGTACCCGCGTTCAGCTCACATTGATCATTGCTTTGGTCTTACAATGTACCCGCGTTAAGCTCACGTTTATCATTGCTTTGGTCTTACAATGTACACGCGTTAAGCTCACGTTTATCACTGCTTTGGTCTTACAATGTACCCGCGTTAAGCTCACATTGATCATTGCTTTGGTCTTACAATGTACCCGCGTTCAGCTCACATTGATCATTGCTTTGGTCTTACAATGTACCCGCGTTACGCTCACATTGATCACTGTTTTGGTTATACAATGTACCCGCGTTACGCTCACATTTATCACTGTTTTGGTTATACAATGTACCCGCGTTACGCTCACATTTATCACTGTTTTGGTTATACAATGTATCAACGCAAGGCTCACATTTTTTATTGGATTCAAAGTAAAACTCAAGTTTTTCATTGCTTTGTCCATATAATGTTCTCAAGTTAAACTCACATTTTTTACCACTGCTTTTGTTTAAAATGTATCAACGTTAAGCTCACATTTATCATTACTTTCGTCATACAACGAACGCTTATTAAACTCACTTCTCTAAGTCAAGATAAAGTTTACAGAAATACGTACAAGGTGGCATGGGTTCGTGTCTTGTTCCACATGGCACAGATTCAAAAGATTCACAATGCTGTGTTACTGTTGAAAACAGGTCAGGGTAGTTACACTCTTGCAAATAGGATCCCAACCTTTGAAAAATATAGACATTATATTACAGAATAGCACCAATCTCATAAATCATGACTTTTTTTGAAGAAGTACTCCAGAAAAGGGAAGGAACTCTTCGATTAACAATTCGTCAATGTATAAGCAAATTCCTTTGAATTATGTAAAAATGTATAAAATTAACTTTTGTAATCTTTATATAAATAATACTTGTTATTTTATATATTGTAGATGTATTAGTCAACTATAAGATAGTGTATAGCATATTATTACTCTTAAACTGAAATGAAATGCCAATATATTTTCATATGCTGCAATACATCAAAGAAGAAAAACACATTTAGAATTATAGTTAATAAAATGAGCACTTTGTTTAAGAGTTTCTTCCTTTCAGTTACGTATGTGAACACCCCTTGTTTATATTTTATATTACAAATGAATTGCTTTACAACAGATGTTCGTATTAACAAAAGTTTGAGATAGAAATAAATTACCTTGATCTCGGACTTGAACAGTTGTAATACTGTGCACAGTTCGTGTCATGTGCCTTTATTGCTAGTGAATTTGCCTGGCAGAACGAATTTATATCCGCTGAAAATGATAATTCTGCATGGTCATTAGTATTTCTTACTAGTGTCTTCGTCTCTATTTAAGGAAACGTTGTTGTTGCGCTTTTTTTTTCATCAATAAAGAATATCACCGATTAAATTAGTCTTTCAAACACATCGGACATCCAGAATTTATTTCCAAAATGTGTGTTTTGCCAGCTTTGAACCGTGAGAAATTCAAGGTAGAAAAAGATATTCACCTCAAATTGTGTAAAAGTATTCTTTAGATTAGATTAAGCACATGTAATGCTGAGTGTCTGGTAAATTGGGGATATAGCCTCTGTATATTTCTCGGTATGTTAGAGTAATTAAATATTGGAGTAAGTTGTTAAATACAGAAAAGGATTTATGAGCAAAATGTTTCTGACTGCTTTAAAGGTTGTAATAATTTGTTATCAAATGTCAATTTGTTTAACATGGATTTACTGACTCTTACTACATAGTGACAAAATAAAATTTAAAACATTCCCTAATATATCTAAATAAAGATTGGTTGATAATTATATGCAAGACTGGCATAGTTCCATTCAAAACATCAATGTGTTGGAGCTTAACTAAAACTGTAAAACAAGTTTGTCATATGAATTATTTTGATATTTTACCAAGTAACTTATATTTTTCATTTCTAGATTAAGACTGTCTGCTCATTCTCTTATAATACAAACTTGTCGTTTTAATAGGAATAGACTGCCACAAAATGAGAGGCACTGTCAATGATGTAATACTCATGATATTGAAGATGAGTACCATTTCATTTTAATGTGTCCTTGTTATAGTAATTTACGAAGGAAATACATAAAGAAATACTTTTATGTACTACCATCGATGTTCAAAATTACTGAGCTATTGCAAACTACTAACAAATCTCTATTATACAAATTTGCAAAATATGTTGAAGAAAGTTTGGAAATTAGAAATACAATAATAAATGTCTAGCAATATATGACCATTCTCTATGTAAACTGCTTTTATCATTATTTATCATACAGTCGCACGTGATGTAATGTTAATGTTATATAGATAAATTTAAAACCATTTTGTTGAAAGTCTTCAGGTTTATTCAGATAAATAGGGAGGCAGGCAGACAAACAGGTATCGAACCAAGAAAAGACCGACATTACTAATTATCGACACGACCAAACATAGAAAAAAGCACCGACAGAATATCGAAAAATATATAGACTTGCAGCAAAATACACCAGAAGTGAAAGGAAAGTAACTCTGATTCAATTGATAGATATAAATCTACCAATAAATCTACCAAAATTCTTTCCCGTACAAGACATTAAATTAACAGATAACGGTATGACAAACTTTTATTCAATATAATTATGTCAAGTTGATCATGTCTTTAAAATAAACAATTTAATTCAAATTTATAAACTGCTTTGATTTCAAAACGCTTACCTGATTTAATCTTCGACGCACATGCCATTCTATTAGGATCGAACACGGCACCATTTGGACAATGTTTCACATCCAAAGTTCTGTTCTTGTAGCATCGAACGTACATTTCTGTCCATATGTGTCCAGCTGCAGGTTGATCTCCGTCCGGAAGCCCAACACAACTAGGTAGCCGGTCGGGGCATGGTTCACAGGTATATCCTGCCGGACATTTATTCTGATCGTACTCACCTTCAAATTCGAATTTATATAAACCATATTAAATTTCTTTTCCAATACATTAAAATATATTATTAATTCATACTTGTGTTACGCTATAAGAAAATATCCAAATACGTATATTGAAAGCTCATGTAAACTTTATCTTACCCGATGTTAATCAAGTACAAGCAAGCAAAGTTTACAACAAGGAAGAAAATCATATATGTCTTTGTTCAATACGTATTACTGCTGAATTAAAAAAAAAAACATTCATTTTCAGAATTCATTACAATAATCATGGACATAGAATTTTTGTTAATATGTTAAGATAAAGATAATGCACCTGTCAATATTTTGCCCGCCCAGGGGGGCGGCGGGCCGATCCGGGGGAATTTGACATTTCAAAAATTTTGTTGTCTAAATCCCCACCCTAGGGACAACCTTTTTTGTCTAAATCCCACCCTAGAGCCTGGTTGGTACATCAAATGTTTGTCAAATTCCCGCCTGTCGGGAATGGTCTTCTGTCTAAAGTCCCGTGTATGCCCGCCGCTCCCCCGGGCGGGCAAAATATTGACAGGTGCATAAAAATTATATTCCTGGGAATGCTTCTCATTTGTGGTAATAAGATGCGTATATTGAATGTAAATGATAAAGAAAGGGAATATATTGTATATGAAGGTGTGACATACATGGTGCCTGTGGCTCTGGTCGTTTGTCACAATGAACTGTGGTGAAATCCTGACAAGTCATAGACAATATGGAGAACAAGTCTGGATAGTGGCACTCCTGAACAACGTCTTGACCCAGTAAGGACGCGGAACACTTATAGTATTTGGCACAGTCAGTTTCTACGGGTAACATATCTCCTGGGTTGGCTTGACAATACTGTAAGGCGTCCGCTGAAAGGATTTACCAATTTCTAGTTGTTTGAAATATAAAGAATTACATATTCCAAATACACCTTCATCAAACCTTTTCATAAATGTGTTGAATAAACACTTTTCTTTAAATACTGTTTTACACTGAATTCCCTCCGTCAAGATCTTAAAAACTATAATGGGGAAGAAAGTTAAATGTTAGCAATTAATTTTTTGAACATTGCTAGCACATAAACGTCTGTTGATCTTACTATCAACTTAACTGTAGGAAAGCCAATTAAAAAAGAAACTGTCAAGGGTACAAATGAATGATGTGGAACTACCTACGTTTGTCTATTGTTTCTGTGCACATTTGTTTTACTGGATGGAAATATCCTTTAGAACATTTCTTTGTTGGCAATTCTGTTCTGCTTTTATAGCACGTAACGTATTGAGGTTTCCATAGCATTGTCGCAAATGCATGATCGCCATCACTAAGCCCTTTACAACTTGGCAACCTATCTTGGCAGGCAACACATGTACGGTCATTTGGACTGCACATGTTTTGTTTGTATTCACCTAAAAAGGAAAATCAATAAAAATAATAATTTTAGATCCAAAAATAACTTCAGTTAATCTATACTGTTTTCTGAACTTGTAAAAAAGTACAGACACAATTTGACGATAAGAAGTTGTGTTTGATTTCTAAAAAATAGTACGCTAATAAATAGTCAAACCTAATGAAAGATTAAACCTTCAAACACTATATATGCAGTGACATATGTAAAGAATAGCATATAAATATTAAGAAATCTCATACATGGTGCCTTTGGCTCTGTCCTTTTGTCACAGGTGACTGTAGTAAAATCCTGGCACATCATTGTATTCAAGGAAAACAGCTGAGGATATGGACACTCCATGATGGGATCAGACATGCTCCGGGATGTATATGCTGTACAGTTGATCACCTGTGCGCAGTTGTCATCAACCGGGATCAGTGCCTGCGGGTTAGCAGTGCAGTATGGTTTGGCATCCGCTGTGATGAATATTACACTAATATCTATGTCGGAATTCACGGATTTAATTTTATAAATAATCTTAAGTTCTTAGCAGTGAAAAATTGATCAAGTTAGAGCTAAGATTTTTTCAGTTGAATTAATCGTAGTTACCAAAATTACATTCTTCCTAAGTAATATAGATATTTGGTATTTGAAGTGCTGGAACCACAATTTTCGGACCGGACTGAATTAATTCGTTGTCAAAGCTTAAATCCTAGATGAACGTTTAAATGCAACAGCATGACTTTTTTCTAAGACTGCTTTATTTCATAAAGATATTGTAAACAAAGCATTATTTTTCGTAGCATTTATTTCTATACGTTAAATAATTTAATCTTACTCGGTTGAACATGCTCTGTGCATATCTCCTTCGTTGGATGAAAATAACCTTTCTGGCATTTTTTCATAGCAACTGTTCTTTCTTTATTACAGGTGACATAATCCGGCTTCCACAATCTTGTCGTGAAGGCGTGGTCTCCGTCGGTTTTACCTACACATGTTGGTAAACGATCTGGACACGGTTCACAGTTTGTATCACTGGGCTTGCAAAGGTTCTTTTCATAGTCACCTTAGAAACAGAAACAAGAGAAAACACTTTTCCAGTTGTCGAGATGTTTGGATTTCAAAGAAACTGGAGTTATTATACTTTCCATTATTTTTCTTATATTTTCCTTTCGTTTTGGTATATGATCTTCAGAGATGTTGTATACAGAGGCAAAACTGCGTGCCACCAAGTTGTTTTCTTATGAATAACTTTGTACAAGTCATTTCTGGATTTAGCTTGCAAATCTGGAATTTGCAACCACATTCTACAGTTTATTTCTTTTTATATTGATTCAAATTCAACAACAGTTCTGAGTTTTTAAAGAAACAAGTGAGTGTTTCTTTTTATATGTCTAAAAAATAAGTGTTTGGTATGAATCAAAGTCGGTCCTCCCGCGGGAGTATTTCCTCCTCGCATGGGTTGCTTGCTATCCCGCGGGATTTCCGCGGACGGTTTCTCCCATTATTATTATTAATTAACAACTTACGAGCATGAACTGAATTGGGGTTTCCATAGAATTTTTTATTAGATTATTATCTTATGTTTATGTTTCTTTTACAATACCAGCATTCAGAAATTCTCCCGCGGGTGTTTTCCTCCATATAAACACTATAGAAACAGTACTTACATGGTGCCTTTGGTTCTCTTCTTGTCTGACAGTTGACCGAATTGAATGGCTGGCATGTTAATGTTGTACTCGAGAATAAATCCGGGTATTTACATTCCTGTTTGAAATGTCCTAGAGACGCTGCCGGATCAGAGCAATTGTAATACTGTGCACAATTATCCGGGTCGACTTTAATTTCTCTTGGATTAGCCTTACAATAGCTGTCCATTCTACCTGATCAATAAAATGACCGGTTTTTATGACATTGTTTCACAAATCTAAATGAGTAAGATAAGTTTTGATTCTTTATGTGATATACATATATATTGTTAACTTAGCCTTTAGAAATAAATAGTATTTCAACATTTTCTATTTATGTACTTGGAAAAATTACAAATAAAGGCGATACCTTTATACACTTACATCCAGTTTTTAAGTCAAAGTCGTGAAACTTGTCGTATAAGGTTATCTTATGATGCCAAAATGTCTGGAAAACCTTAAAACTTTTGGTATTATATTTCCTTGGAAACATACTTATTCGCTAACTTTTTTTCTCAAAATTTCTATGTTAGAAAAGGGCATAATTTTAACAAAATAACAGCTAGAGTTATGTTACTTACTCCGTGATGCTATCTCGTAACATTGAAGACATATGTGAAGTTTTAAAGTATTTCAATCAATATTTTTTTCAGAAACCTACTTACATGCAAAATCTTTACCACGATTTCCAAGTTAAAATGGACATAATTTTGACAAAATATAAACCTGCCCTGTAATGTCACTTCATGGTTCTAAAGACATAATATTAAGGTTAACGCCGACAAATGAGTGACAACATAAGTTCTACTATTCAATCTAAAAATCCATAACATAGCAAAACATCTAAAGATGCATATTAGCCATTAAAAATCTTATTTCCGGAGGACTGGATACCTGAAATTATTGAAGAATCAGAACATGCACTGTCGGCCTCGGCGTTCAAATCATTTGGATATCTCGAGATTTCAAATTTTACGACGATCATAGATCTGAATTGTTTCAAAAGCTATTTAAGAACTAGTACAGAAAGACAAATACCAGTCAGTTTGCTGAATAAAAAGCATTAAATGTTTTGTCGAGGTTCTAACGTTCAACCACTGAAATTTTAATTAAAGAACTAAGTATTTTCTACCTTTTGGCACATCAGAAACACAAGCTTGAGTATTAGGATCAAATATATTCCCAGCTGGACAATGTGTGATTGCAACCGTTCTGTTCTTGTAACACTGAATATAGTTCCTGGTCCATAACTTTGTCGGGAACGGTTGTGCACCATCAGTTAGAGATATACAACTTGGAAGTCGATCTGGACATATTTCACAGCTGCTGTTTCCCGGGCTGCATATATTCTGATCATATTCGCCTGTGGGCGTATTTGAAGGTGTACATTATATAAATTATTTGAAATATGTTGAAGAAAATTGCCTTAAAACATTTCAATAGCTATATTTGCAATAACAGACAATAGATACATAAGGACTGAGGGACCAAAAGAGGAATCTAATACCCACCATTAACGCTTTTGAAAACAAAATTCTCTCAAATTTGTTAAATTTTCTTGTAAAACAGTCTTTGGTATAAACTTAATAATTGTGGATTTTGGTCAGGTGTGTATATACATATGAAATTTTATAAACAATCATTTGATAGGCCTTATAAATCAACATTTCATGTGAGTTTTAGATTTTAAGAATTCACATTAATTCAAATAAAACAAACACAATGTAGATCTATATCAATTTCATTTTCACAATTATCATTACATAGAAATAATACCTAAAATTTTGAATTATGTAAAAAAGAAAGTTGGCTGCTTATATAAAACATTTAAGTCTTGATTTGATCATTTTGAAGCACGATATTTAAGATTTTCTAAAACTTCTTATTCAGTTTTCATGTAGTTGCTCTTGCAGATAGTTCTACCTTTCACGTCTTTGGTAAATATTTAATCTCCAATTGCAGAAGAAATCTGAAATGGTGACGTCTAGTTTTGTTTTACTGTTATTTTATTCCCAATAAAACAACCCAGCCCACAGTGCAGTATTGTGAGAAATTTAGTTATATTTCAACAAAAATGATGGTCTTAACAAATTTTATGAATGGCATTAATTTAGTCACTTGACTTTTCACAACGAATCAAATGTCTTGTAACGAAGTTGGAATTAAGAATATATGATACCGGTGTTTCTCTTTGTTTGATAACTCTGATCATCATGAATACATTTTAAACGAAAATATTGCAGTTGTTAAAGTTTATAGATAATTGTTAGTATTGTTTAAGAGGCCTTACAACAGTTTAGCTGCAAACCTATAACCGTAAATAAAAGTTTGCAAGTTATATTATTGGAAAATAATTCAAGATTTTTTTTTTACTGCATAATATGCACATACGGTCGCCTCGTATTTTCTAATCAACGTTCTGTAAAACAATATTATAGGAAACTATCATGCTTTACCGACATGCATCAGCTTCAGGAGTGTTTGCAACGTGATAAAATATATTTTATTCTAGTGAAAATGCAGAAGTTCGTAAATATTGTTTCAAAACACCTGGTTAAATGGCTGTATTGACAAAATACTTACATGGCGCTTGTGGCTCAGGTCGGAGATCGCATGTTACTGTGGTGAATGACTGACAAACCATTGATAAAGTCGAAAACAAGTCTGGATATTTACACTCTGATACCGGATCTGATGTGGGCGTGGCCAATACAGCGGCACAGTCAATAAAATGAGCACAGTTATCGCTCATTGGAACAACATCATGCGGGTGGGCCTGGCAGTATGGCTTGGCATCCACTATAATGTGTCAATATGTTTGGTCAGTACAGCAAAAATAAAAATATTTTTAATTAATGCTATCAATAAAAAGTTTTATAAATACAAAACAGTGTTAAATACGTTGTGTTACGTCATGTTATATAATGTAAAAGTGTTATGTTTGTTATGCTTTTGCCACAACACATCCTAGCATGAAAAACAGATGGATGGCAATTAAAGAAAAAACAACAAATTGTTGTGGAAAGAATAAAAACCTTTGGCAACATCGTCAGTACACCGCTTTTGAACGGGATGAAAATATCCGGAACGACATTTATCCAATGGTAAGATTGTTCTATTCTTATAGCACGTGACGTAGTCTGGTTTCCACATTCGGCCTGGGAAGGTGTTTGCGCCATCAACAACTGCAACACAGCTCGGAAGCCGATTTGGACAAGGTACACATCCTGGATCATTTGCTGAACACAGGTTCCTCTCGTACTCGCCTGATACAATTATTACACAGTTAGGGCAAATTATTAAAAGGACACAAGAAAAAATAAACATTACAAGAAAAAACTCAAATCCCGCTGACAAAGCTGGCCTTTGTTTATTTCATGGAAATATTATCAAATAACAGTTCTACTTTCCATCACCCCTCTCAGTCAACCCGAATCTGATATTATTTTATTTCAAATTAGTTATATTCTATGTTTCCAAAGGATCATCAATTTCACACAGCAGACGGCTATAATGTTTACTTGTTTGCATTCTATGCTTCCAAAAAGTCTTCTTTAGACATGGAACAAGTTCTGCTATTTGTATTGTTTTTTATATTTCAATTCATAATACCCTATAGATAGATAGAAATAATCAAAAACAGTTAATATTTTTGAATTTGCACTTGTATACTAAATAACTTACAAGGGGACATTGGTTCTCTCCTCTTGTTACAAGTGACGGTTTCAAACTTCTCACATTGCATTGTACTGGTTGAGAAAAGGTCGGGATATTTGCACTCCTGTACCGGGTCCGCTACATTGCCATTTATATACAATGTACAGTCTATAAACTGTGCACAGTTGTCCGGTAAAGGCACGACGTCGTTGTGATTGGAATGGCAGTAAGACTTGGCATCAGCTGAAGCAAGAAAATTCCGTTCAATTAGAAGTACTCATAACTATCAGAGAAATATACCTCCGCAAAAGAAAAAGTTCGTATATTTTAGAAACAATGCTATCTTTGTAATAGTCATTTATTGTTAATAAAGACTTGAAATTCCAAGAAAGACTTTATTTACATTACCTACTATTAACACAGGTCAATTAAAAGCAAAACGAAAAATGTTAACTAGATTAAAACTAGAAAATCAATGAAAACTAGAGTGTATAATGTCATAAAGAATAAATGCACTTAGAAACACGTTGTTTAACTATGCTTACGTTTAGAGACATCTTTCGCACAAATTTCTTTATTGGGATGGAAATATCCCTGCGAGCACCTTGTTACATTGATAGTTCTGTTCTGATAACACGTGATGTAGTCTGGTTTCCACGTTCTCGATGGGAAAGCATGGTTCCCATCACTCTTACCTACACAGCTTGGTAACCGGCTTGGACATCGTACACAATTAATATCGTTTGGTTGACACAGGTTCTGCATGTATTCACCTTGAAACAGAAAAATATATGTTGAATATTTTACACTAATCAAACAGACAATTGTATCAAATCTATCTTACAGATATCTTTCAAACCAACAGCGGAACAATGAATAGGGTATATATTTTACTGCAGTCAAGCAACACTCAGAGTACTTGATCCAAGAAAGTTGATTAAAATGTAGTCAAGTAAAGTTCCGTCAGAAACTATATTTAACACAATATTACATAAACGCTACAACAGTTTAATTTAAAGGCAACATAAGAAAGGATTAAAGCTTTTTTGAAAAGGCTGATGTGTTGAATGCAATGAATTATTTATGAATATGTTATGCCTTTGCTGAGGCCGATCTATAGCACATCGTGTCTGAGATTTGTTTCGTTTGCATTCAATGTGCACTATATATTGATGCTTATATAAAAGCTATAGAATATCATTTTTCTCACATGGCGCCTTTGGTTCACTTCTATTTGTACACTGGACTGAATCAAATCGCTCGCAACGTTTTGTTGATTCCGAGAATAAATCCGGGTATGTGCACTCATTTAGATGATGTCCGAGGGGCGCCGAATTGTCCGAACAGTTGTAGTACTGGGCACAGTTTAACGGGTTAGCCTTGATTGCAGTTGGGTAAGCTTGGCAATATGAATCAATGTTGCCTGTATGATTGGAAGGCAATAAATATATTTTACTATAAGATATTTAATTCTATAAAGCATGTACATTGGAGCGGCCCTGAAATATCATAGCTCACATTACTTAAACAATAGATTTAATAAATTAATGAGTACTAAAAGTGCAGGCATTGTGACAGACCTTTGTATTTATAAAGATTCTATATAACAGTTTATGTACTTTATTTGTAAGTCCAAATTCGTCATTAAAATATGTAGAAATATAAATAGCTTTCGTGGCATTTTAATTGTCCAGTAGATAATGTTTTACGTTGTGTTATGTTTGTTGTGCACGTTCTGGTGTTTGGGTCAAATACAGCCCCTGCGGGACACTGATCAACCACAGTTCTGTTCTTGTAGCAGTGTGTGAAATGTTCTGTCCAAAGTTTGGTCGGGAAAGGCTGGTTGCCATCAGCTTTACCGATACAGGAGGGTAACCTGTTCGTACATGTAGTGCACCCTGATATTTTGAGGTTCACACAAAGATTTTGTTCATACTCGCCTGAAAAAGAACTATCATTTGGAAATCCTGGCCTAGCAATGGGCCTTTCTACAGCTATGATGCTGTTCGAACGAGTGCAATGTATGAAATTAAAGGACGTAGTCACGATATGGACATACGGAAAGCAATGGCAAATTATATTTTTGCAGGTAGCCCAATCCTTCATAGAAATTACCATGCATATTATTACTTAATAAATACAGTAGACTAAATATGTTGTATTAAAACTACGATATATCAATGCGTATACTAGCTGATTTTTATTTTATGAGTTCAAATTATAAACCTTATAATAAGTTCATAAAACAAACAGCAGTTAGCAGCAAATTTCTGTATTGCTGTGCCTATGAACTTCCATATTGTAAAATAAACACCAAGATATGATTATTACTTACAAGGTGCCATGGGTTCTCTTCTTTTTTCGCAGTTCACAGTGGTGAAGTTTCGACACGTATGCGTTTGTTTGGAGAAAAGATCTGGATAGTGGCATTCCTGGATGGGATCTGACGCTGTTCCCGTGGTAACTGCTTTACAATTTATATACTGGGCGCAATTATCCGCAATAGGAATGACGTCATTTGGGTTCTGTTGGCAGTAAAGTTTGGCATCAGCTAAAAAAAATGAAACATTGTCTTTTAGGAATACTTTCATCACGTATTGAACTAAAACAAAGCTATACACCCAATGATACTTTTCTTGATTTCAGAAAATGAAAATATTGACGAACAAACACCAGCTGAGAAATGTAAAGATGAAAAAGAACTTATACGAAATATACGGTATGACTATTAGGTCATCGGTAAAGATATTGTTAATGCAAATAACAGTAAGCATGAGTTCAATGGATCTTACGCTTTGATACATCTTCCAAGCATTTTTCTTGAGCTGGATGAAAATACCCCTTTGTACACTTCTTGGCCGGTAGAATGGTTCTATTTTTGTAACATTTAATGTAGTCTGGTTTCCACATTCTCGTCGGGAAGGTGTGGTCACCGTCAGTCTTACCAACACAGCTGGGTAAGTTATCTGGACAGGAGCAAGTTGTATTGCCTTGTGCACACTTATTTTGATCATATTCACCTTCAACGAAACAAGATCTTTCGGCATGAAATTTCATTGGTAATACGTTTTGCACATTCTCTGATGTACCCTTATTCTGCAGTTTTCAAGATATTTGGAACGCAACAAGTAGTTTCTAACCATCAACTGTCGTTACATGTATTACACTATTGTTTCAAAACTGCTAATTCACAGTTAAGGCCATTTCACATAAAAACCGAACCAAAACAGAGTTTTTTTTATTTTCCGGTTTTTTTTTCATTGCCTAAAGTTTTGACATAACACGCCAAATTTTGATCAAGACCTTTGGGCAAAAAACGTGTAAATCATCAAACTTGTAGAAAAACGTGACATTATAGTGTATTCTTACATTTTGGGTTTGGTTTTGTGTACAAAGTATATGTGAAATGGTCGTTACAGTGAAACAACAGAAAATCTACAGTACATGTATAAATAATTTTTTCCGTTCACACCCTTTAAACTTAGAAATGAATATCTGCGGTTTAAATAATAGATGGAATAACAATAATTTTTTACTTTCATTTTTCGCTTACAAGGAGCTTGTGGTTCCATCCGCTTGTCGCAGGTAACGGTCGTGAAATCTTGGCAAGTCATTGACAATGTAGAGAACAGATCAGGATACACACATTCCTTCACAGGATCAGCAGAATTTCCGCCATTAACAACTGCGCAGTCTATATACTGCGCACAATTATCCGGAAGTGGAATAACGTCATTTGGATTGGCTTGGCAGTACGACTTCGCGTCAGCTTTTGAAAGAAAATATATGTATACGGCTTTTGAAATTGTTAACGTTCAATTTCAAAGCCAAACGAAACTTAAGCGAAGAAGTAATTATAATCAGTGTAGTTGGTGAAAAAAAACCCTCCCATCGGACTTGCATACTTAGACGATATAGAAGAATACCACAGACACGTAGTTATTCCGGCAAGAAATCTAACCTTGGCTGTAGCAACGAAGTGATTACATATTTACCTATCTGAGCAACATGTGAATAGAGGTTCTTCCAATGGGCGATATCGGTCAGTTAATTCCCCTGATTAAACAGGTGCGTGTATAGATGGCGCTACATGCGAATAGGTCCTAGAAATGTTTGTTTACATTATTTACATCATTATTCAGTCGCTGTCACTTCAAACTATATTAGTAGATTTGGAAAGTATCCGATAATGTCATCAAAATTCAGCTGTTTATCCCTTGAGCAATTGAGGAAAGAGCTTTATTCTATGCCTTGAAAACTATGAGACCAGCACTCTCTTGCACACCGGTTACATTAGCATTCACCTCTGTAGTAGGCTCAGAAAGTAGTTCCAAATCACGTGATAAAATCGATCACATGACCGTGGATTCAAAATGACTTCTCGAACGCCGGTGAAAGAAAAACAGATATATTGTTTCGTTTGTTTTACTGCAAATTCGAGGTCAATCAGGCTGAATGGTCGTAAATCCACCAACGAAAATTTTATAAGTAAGCTTGATGTAGTTTTAGGGGACAATAACAATTTTGTTTACATATTTATGCGCATTAAGTGTAAAGAGGCATGAAAATAGTTCCATATTTATCTTCAAAAATATCATCTTTTTGTCTGATTTAACATAACTCGGATTCAACTATTCGCCAAGCCTTGTATTTGAATAATTAAAATTCAACTTCCATTTAAATAAAATGCAAATTTCCAGTTTTGCCAAGATTCTTGACATTTAACCTGTTGCAGAGGTGTATGGTGAGGAACGAACGACAACTCTGCTAGGAGATTGTGAGACCAGCTGTAAGGACTGTTCTAAACATTTTCTGTGTGTCAGTTTATTTATGGACTGTATGATTCTTATGTTGTTGTTTTTTTTAATTGTGATTTTCAATATTGAAATGCCCTCCTTGGAAAATCCTTTCATCATTGTGCAAGTATTCAGACTATATTCTTAAAATAAGAATCAATATAGAGAGTATATATTCCTAAAGTTACAACTTAATCGGGAAGATCTGCTTACACAGCTTAATGCAATGAGGTCTTGAATAATATAGAAATTATAATAATAATTACTGTAAAATGTCAGAATGTATGCCCTTGTGATAAGATGTCCCTTCAATTTTCCATCAGCCCAATTAATTATTATAGCTGTTTCTCATATATTTCATGAAAATATCATCCAAGAGGCATAAATGATCCCTATTGACAAGTTGACATAATTCTATGGTGCTGCCTCTTTAATTTTCAGTCAATTAAAATTCAAAGCAACTTGCCCACATAAATGAAAATAAAGATCTTTACATTTAATAAAAACGCCCTTACGATTTTTAAAACACAGACCACAGATTTGTAAAGCTTTGAAAATAAAAATAATTAAGAAACCTATTAGACATTATTTCAAATTGTTAAAAGTATTAACATCAGACTGACCGGTATTTAACACCTAAGTGGGAGCAGAAGTGTTAAGTCTGCTTCAATAACATATTCTTGAACCCCCTAGTGTTAACAGGACACATGACATGCACATTTTTATGATAACAAACAGTATGCAGCCAGTGGATAGGAAATATTATGCAAGCTTAATGTATCCAGTTGTAACCACATGTCTATTTGAAACAAAGCTTCCACTGAGGGTTAAAATTTAGCAATATTTTCAACTAGCTACATTAGCTAGCCCCTTTTTGCTTATAAACTAAACGGAAATGTGACTCGCTTAAATTAATGCTACAACAAAAATTTTAGTTATATGTTACTAGCCAACATTTTGAAATGACGAAAATTTTACAAAGCCGTAAATTTGATGCTAAAAGCATTAGAAACAGCTATCCTAATAGATGATATTGATAAATTTCATGATTGGAATTATTTTTTTTTAAATACTTTAATTAATTTTTTAAGGAAAGAGTTTAACACTATGATAAAAGCCGAGAGTACACCGCATGATAGGACCTATTCGCTCGTAGCGACACCTGTAAAATCATTTGGGAAGATAACTCAGCGAATGCTGCTATTATACTCATATCTTGTTTTCAAAACTCAATACCTCTTGTTTTATTTTTGCTAAATAATACATAAAACTAGATCTAATATAAATTTGTAAAATAATATACATTTGGTACTACATTTTAACACAATCATTTGCTACTGGCATATATGTAATATATACAAACGTCTTTTTACGTCCTCCTTGCAGTGTTTCTGCACGGGGTGAAAGTAACCCTTGGTGCATTTCTTTGTCGGTATAATCGTCCTGTCCTTGTTACAGGTGACGTAGTCTGGTTTCCACATCCTGGACGGGAAAGCCTGGTTCCCATCTATTTTACCAACACATGATGGTAATCTATCCTGGCACGGAACACAATTTGTATCCGTCGGGCGGCACAGATTCTGTTTGTATTCGCCTACAATTAAAACGACATCTTTTAACCTTATATCTTTTTAGTAATTAGAAGGCCTCCTGTAATATTTCTTCAAAGAAATGTAATCATACTAATCTCAGACTGTTTAATTGTTCGAAGAGGGCTTTGAAATTTAATATAATCAATTAAAAATAATAAAAATGTAAAATAGTATAAGACCTTATTCCTAAACTTAACTTTTCGTTACCTTCAGAATAAATACAACCTTGCAAAAAAATACATTTTTACCAAAAGTTACACATTTTACGCCTTTGCTGATATCAATGAAAATAGATAGCCATCAATTATATTTAAAGCTTTTATATTTGTCCGCACAAAACGAACACTATATACAATGACAAATCAAATGAAACACATGCTAGGTAAAGATATATAAAAGAACAATATACATACATGGAGCTTTGGGTTCAGTTCGATTTTTACACTGTACCGTTGTAAAATCTTGACAGGACATGGTTGTGGTCGAGAAGAGATCCGGGTACTTGCATTCCTGTACTGGGTCGGCAGCCGATCCAGAGGATCGTACCACACTACAATTTATATACTGCGCACAATTGTCCGACATAGGCACCACTGAAGTCGGGTTTGCTTGGCAATATGGCATAGCATCGGCTGTGCAAAAAAAAGCAGACAATGTGAACAAATACCGATTGTATTTCTAATTGGACTGTATAAAAGCTAAGCTATATATAATTTACTAAATAAATAGGCATTTTTATAAATGTATTACTTATAACACAAGTGAAAATATTATCGGGCTTATAAGAGAACTATTACGTATATTGAAATGAAAATGTTAATCTCATATAATTCCACAAACTAAGAGTTTAACAGTTGTTGTTTAATTGATGTAATATACAGAGCAAAGTACTGTCTCAACTTACGTTTCTTTACTTCCTCTTCGCACTTCTTGTGTGTAGGGTGAAAATATCCTTTCGTACAATGCTTAGTTGGTATCACAGTCCTGTTCTTGTTGCACGTGATGTAGTCGGGTTTCCACATTCTCGTTGGAAATGCATGGTCACCGTCAGGTTTACCGACACAACTCGGCAACCGGTCTAAACACCGCTGGCAAGTTGTATTTCCTTTCGGGCAAATATTTTGTTTATATTCACCTGTAATTTGTATAGTAAGAGCACATAAAGCATTTTCAATTCTGTGACGTTGTTTATTTCTCGTAGATTAATTAAAATATCTAGGATAGCAATTTTGTACAGGAGTATTGCCAGAATCGTTGTCACCTTCCTCATATTTTCAGAGATTTGTAAAAATAGTCTAGATAGAAGAAAGTAATACTTGATTTTCAGTAACATGCAGGACTTAATGTACGGTAACCTTCAAGACGTCTGAAATGGGTCAACCTGTGTTCAAAATTGACTAACTTGAACACTTATCACAATGTCAGAACAGAACAGAAGAATCAAATTTGAACTTTTTACTAAAGCTCGTATTGAGGTGCTGTTAAATAATTACGCATACGAGTGGTTTTTCGTTTAATTTATCACAGATAAGAGTTCAGATCCGCAGGGACTGAACCACGATGGCGTTACCCCGTGTTGTTAAGAATTGAAACGAGCTAATCTAAGACACCACAACTTAAAGGCTCATAATGCCATAGTATAAAATGTGGCTGCCACATTTTCCATTATGATCATAAAATACACTAATTTCATGTTAAATTCTTTTGTTTTCCCTTATATTTGTCAAAGGTCGGAAAAGTGATGAGCACAGTAGAATCTATTACTTTGCTTACCTCCCTTTTTGGCTCGAAATGTGTATGTTCCAGTGCAGTATTGAAAGTACCCTTTTCTAACCATTTTTCTGCACAACAACTAACTGGACAGCTATTTCCTTTGTTTTTCACATTAAATTTAAAACCTTATTGCACTTTAACTTGGCCGCTTACAAAATAAGCATAACTTACAAGGCGCTTGTGGTTCTTTCCTCTTATCACACTTGACAGTAGTGAAGTCCTGGCATGACATTGACTGAATGGAGAACAAATCCGGGTACTTGCATTCTTGTACTGGATCAGACGTTGTTGCCATGGTAACAACTACTGAACAGTTTATATATTGTGCACAGTTATCAGGCATGGTAATAACATCACTTGGATTTGCTTTGCAATATTGATGTGCATCCGCTGTGAAAAGTAAAACCAATCGAACATTTTAATCAGCTTAAAAGGTAAATGTATGAATACGATGTGCAAAAATCATTCGTATTTACAGATTCCAAATTTCTTCTCTCCAAATCATGCAATAGATAACTAAGCCACCAAACATTGTTTACCTAATGTTTTGCGCAGTAATTCAATCTGTAGACAATTTGACCTATTTAAAAGACATCCAGTGAGTTTCAATGATTCTAGAATCGGTCAGAAGTGAGGACAGCATTGTTGCAAGCAGTTAAGCACAGTTTCTGGTGCATCAGTGCGCTAAACGCCATTCAAACGCGCGTTTGTCTGTCAAAAGTGACTATCATTAACAGAAACTTCATTTTTTAATATTGAATTTAAAATTAATATTTCTATTAATGCCGTATCCTTATGTACTCGTTTTCGCATTCGCGACTTTAGCTCAAACACTTGGAATTGTAAAGATACATTTAAACAGATTTTTTGTTACCATTGGCAGCTTTATTGTTAAATGATGATAAACAAAACATTAAAATACAAGAAATCATCTAGATATCACACTAACAGTGCCCTCCGAAATCAACAAAAGAAGTAAATTCGAAAAAGTAGTGTCACTTCTAGTGTACGTAAAACCTACTTGTTCGTATTAACTCTGCTATTTATTAATCTTGTTTCAAGTGATCTAAATAAGGTTCACGTACGACTGTCTATAGCAACTTCGCATCACACTGACGCATGTTCGTCAGTATACTGGACGAAATCCTAAGGGCATATCTAGATAAATGAATGAAAGTAATTTTATGAATCATTTACAATAATGATGAAAAATAATAAACATACGCTTGGCAACATCTTCCATGCATTTGTTCTGGACAGGATGAAAATATCCTTTTGTGCATTTCTTGGCCGGTAGAATGGTTCTGTTGTTGTCACATTTGATATAGTCTGGTTTCCACATTCTCGTCGGGAAGGCGTGGTCGCCGTCACTCTTACCAACACAGCTGGGTAAGTTGTCTGGACAGGAGCAAGTTGTGTTACCTTGGGCACATTTATTTTGATCATAGTCGCCTGAAACAGAGACCATTTTGTCTTAATTAAGGTATCTTAGACGAAAATCAAACTAAATGAAGATAATATTTTATCGTTTTCCTTCAGTTCAGGAATTGTTTTTTGACAACAGAAAACCAGATTTTCGGAACTAATATATACACTTTTTTTTATTAAAATCAGCCTATTCAATAACGTGATTAAAATGAAGGTAACATCGATCTTTCATTTGATACAACGTCAAATTCCACAGCTTTTTAAATGTACCGAATTATTCATAGCAAATTTTGCTTTATATATAAGGTTTCTGTTTCATTTTATTTTTAATCAAAACATTTCTTAGGTTATAAACTGTTACTAATTTAAATATAACTGTGTAAAATTTATGCCTTAAAATGCATGAATTACTTCGTTATACATTTCATAAATGCATACTTGAAGAAGTTGCATCATATAACATTTATACATTTCTTATAAGTGTAAGAAAACGTACATGGGGCTTGAGGTTCACTTCTTTTGTCACACTGAACTGTTTTGAAGTCTTCACACTGGCTAGTCTTGGTGGAGAATAACTTTGGGTACTTGCATTCCATGATGTAATTGCCGAGCGGCGAGTTCGATGCTGAGCAATCTATATATTTGGCACAGTTCTGGCTGTCAGGGAACACCATGATCGGATTGGCTTGACATACTTTCTTAACTTCAGCTGTTTCAAATATGTACTAATACAGTTTCATTTTATCCTTTTAGTCAGCATAATGCAAAATAAGTCAGTTTGTTTAGACTGCTAAATTATTTCATATATGTTACTAGTATTTAACCAATATGATTGATTTTAAACAAATATTTTGAGTTAAATGTTTTCGTACTCTAAACACATGTGACATGTCTGACTATATGATTGTTCACTGAAAATAACGATGTTTTAAATAAAAACCAGAAACTATATTTCATAGGATTGAACGTAGTCGCGTATTTTTGGTGTTTCATTAAGATCGATATCCTGACAAATTTTTAGATTTTCTGCAAATCATTATTTTTGTAGGAGCAACTGTAATATAACTCATATTGGGACTTCACTTTAGTTTAAAGACCACAGCAGCTAAAAACAATTGTATAAAAGCTGCTCAAAGGCGAAAAAAAACAAACTTGGTAGTGCTGAATTTAGTTAGAGAACAAAATAGCGTCTCAATTTTTGAAAAGGTTAATTTGCAGCGTTGGTTTAGTTAGAAATCAACAGGTTCTTAAATGTTTAAAGACAATAACTAACTAAACATTTAAAATGTTAATGTTGTAGTACACAAGTAAGCTTATAAAGGCAAGAGCTAATCAACTGAAAGGATCAGTTTTTCAGTGCTTAGTTTTGTTAGGAGACACTAACTGCTGCTCAAATGTGGAAAATGTAGTTTTGTAGTATTTTGTGTTTATTCAAGAGTTAACAGCAGCACAAATGTTAATAAGGAAATTTGTAGTGTTCAGCTTAGTCAGAAGTCAACGGATGATCAAATGTTGAAAAAAAGCCATTTGCGGTGTTCCGTTTGATTAGAAGACAATGACTGTTCTAAGTAGTGTTTGAGATGGCTATATTAACATCCTTGTGCTTTAATCTCGTTTACAAATCTTACGTTGATACTAACAAATGTAAAACAGAAAAGTGTCTACAGCAGTGTTGGAAGTCATCACAATACTAATTGTACTACAATTATATTACAGCAGCAAACCAACAACGACGACGACGACGATGACTTACATGGTTTTACAGTATCTGTACACTTCTTCTGGACAGGATGAAAATATTGTCCAGCTGGACATTTGTCTTGTGCCATGGTCCTATTAAGGAGGCATTTGGAATACTTTGGTCCCCATAACTTGCCTGTCCATGGTTCGATGCCATCAGCTTGGCCGCGACAATCTGCGTGTTCATCTGGACATATGCACGTACTATTGGTTGGTGGACATTTATTCTGATCATATTCACCTGAAATCAAAAACGATATCTAAAAACTAGGTATGCCAACTCAGAAAAGTCCTCCATGAGGTGAGGTTGGATTAGTATGATAAACGAGGGCATGGAGTTACAATACTCAACGGAAAGCGTTGTCAAAGTATTGGAAATTCCTTTGATTTTTTCGTCATTCGTGTTTGCTACAAATTCTGACTATTAATGGCGTCACTGAATATAGATAACTGTTTGATCACTGAAGTAAAAGACAATCGTATTGGCGTGTTACTGGAATAAGTCGAAACCCAATCCTTTTACAATCGGTGCATTTAAAATATCAAGATCTGATAAGGCTCAATTATCAAATTTAATTTTCTTATTCTATTGGCCTAATATACATCCTACATTATACACCTTTAAATATTGTCTTTACGAGCGTTCTATCTGATAAAAAATAACAGTCATATCAAAAGCTGTAAAAGAGTGTTTTGTAAATTTTAAACAAACTTACATGGAGCTTGTGGCTCCGGTCTTGTTTTACATTGAACGGTGGTAAAATTTTCGCATTGTCCGGTATCCATCGAGAAAAGATCCGGGTACGTGCATTCATCTGTTAGATCTGACAGTGTGTGCCCTGTCTTAGCACAGTTATAGAACTTTGCACAATTAGTTGGTATTGCCAGTTTGTCCGTCTTGTGCTGGCGGCAGTAGAAACTCAAAGTACCTGTAACACATCCATTTATATACAGACAAGTTTTCTTCTAAAACAGAGAATGTATTAATGTACATTATATACCTTTATATTCTAAATACATATTAAAAGGGAAAATTGTAATTATCCCTTATCAGAATGTTTGAGTTCTAAAAATGAATTCGTCGATGAAATTGCCTAGTGTCAATTATTCATGACTACAAGTAAAAACACAAACATTGTTTAGAGCAAAATAAAAAAGCTTGTTTGTACAGCATTTCTTGTAAATTCAATAAAATATGTTTTCATATGTCTTACACACCTGGATTATGAGGCATACATCTATGCGCCTGTGGGTTGAAATATCCGAAGTCACATTTTCCTTGCCCCATAGTCCTATTCTTTTTGCAGTCTTTGTACTCCGGTGCAAACACCGACTGTGGTTGTCTGCCGTCGTCGACTCCGACACAGCTGTATAAGCGAACTGGACAGGGCTTACAATTCGGATCCGATCCATTGCATTTGTTCTGTTCATATTCACCTGGTAAATGCAAAGTTAACTGAATGACCTGATTAATATAAGACTTACTGTTATTAGAGCTAAAATACACTAGGAAGGATTCAATCTGAAAACAAGCCATGAGATGAGAGTTAAGGTGGTGTACATGAATAAAAAGACTTATTTTACTATCACCCTTGCTTTTTCACGTATACAGACATAAAAATGTTAAATGTGCAACATGTAAGATAAAGAGACACATCTTTTCTCGTATATTTTAAATGATGCTATGTTATTCCTTATTGTAACATCAAAGAAGACCATCTTCCCTATACCTCTTAACATATGAAGCATTCTTTCAAGTAATGGAAACATAATTCCAATTCATTTTTCTGCCCGTCTTGAAATTGCCAAAGCTAGCTATTGTTATAATGTACATAGTTAGAGCATGTATTTGGGATAAGCACAGTCATATTTGTCTGACATGGAAGACAAAAAGGTCAATATGAGGCCATTATGAAACAAGTGAATGAAGTATTGCAATGCAATACAAAGTCCCCTACTGGAAGGCACCTAATTTTCTCTACTGCAGTATAACAATGAACTGATATCTGTCAAAGATGTATAAACAATATTGTACTATATATACAATATGTTATAACAACACACTTGGATTAAAATGTGCATATATAAAAACCCAGTTGTTTTCATATTGAAATGTTTGGCCGATTATAAAAAAGTTATCATATAAGTTATTTATAGTACCGACTTAAAAAAAATCTATATAGGCCTAATATAAGTCCACTAAAACTCCTTACCAGGTAGAGATAGGTCAAAATACACCTAAAAATTGGATGCAACATGCATGTTGTACCACAGAAAAGTGGTCTCGATTTTTCTCTACGGCCAGTAATAAAAAAGTTAAATAAAATCCATTTATAGTAAAAACAAAGGAACGTAATTCTAAAAACAAGGGAGCCTCATGGTGGTGAACATTTGGTCCAAGTTACATCAAAATCCCTCAATGCAAGAAGAAGAAATGCTTCGGACAAAGTCATTCTTGAATTTGACCTTTGACATCTAAATATGACCTTGACCTTAGACCTAGGGACCTGGTTCTTGCGCATGACAATCGGTCTTATGTTGGTGAACATTTGTGACAAGTTACATCAAAATCCCTCCATGCATGAAGAAGAAATGCTCCAGACAAAGTCATTCTTGTGTCTGACCTTTGGTCTCTAAGTGTGACCTTGACATTAGACCTTGGGCCTTTGTTTTGCGCATAACATGTTGTCTCATCCAGGGAAATATTTGTGCCAACTGATATCTAAATCCTGTTTTGCATGACAAAGTAGACTGGACAGGAAAAAAATCCTATTGATCTTTGATCTCAAAGTGTGACCTTGACCTTTAAGCTAGGGTACTGGGTGTTGCGCATGACACGTCATCTCATCATGGGGAACATTTATGCCAAGTAATATTGTAATCCCTTGATGGATGACAAGAGTTCTGGATCGGACAGGAAAAAAACCTTATTGACCTTTGACCTCCAATTGTGACCTTGACCTTTGAGCTAAGGGTCCGGGATTTGCGCATGACACGTTGTCTCATCATTGGAAACATTTGTGCCAAGTAATATTAAAATCCTTTGATGAATGTCAGAGTTATGGACCGGACACGAAACAGACCCTGTTCATGCTATGTTAACATTTGACTGCTAAGTGTGACCTTGACCTTTGAGCTAGTGGTCTAAAAATTGTGCAGGACACATTGTCTTATTATGAGGTACTTTTGTGCCGAGTAATATTAAAATCCCTTCATGGATGGCAGAGTTATGGACCGGACAGGAAAAAAGTCCTGTTGACCTTTGACCTCCAATTGTGACCTTGACCTTTAAGCTAGGGGTCCAGGTTTTACGTATGACACGTCGCCTCATCATGGGGAACATTTGTGCCAAGTAATATTAAAATCCCTTCATGGATCGGAGAGTTATGGACCGGAAATGAATAAAGCCCTGTTGACCTTTGACCTCCAATTGTGACCTTGACCTTTAAGCTAGGGGTCCGGGTTTTGCGAATGACATGTCGTCTCATCGTGAAGAACATTTATGCCAAGCAATATTAAAATCCCTTCAAGGATGACAGAGTAATGGACCGGACACGGAATTGCGGACGGACGGACGGACGGAATGACGGAAAAGCGCATTCCTATAGCCCCCGAAACTGGTTTTCAATCAGTAGGGGACTGATAAACTATTGGCAACTTTATCAATTAACTTAATAATACTTATTCCTAAAAGATGAATCACACAAAAAGGGAACACGGGACCAGTGTCCTTTTTTTTTTATTTTTTAAGTTTGAATAAAATCCCATATTGTTTCAAAGGTACTGATGCAAACACAAATGCACTCCCTCAATCGGCCGTTGTAAAAACATATATCAACATAAAATAATCTTACATGGTGCCATGGGCTCCTGGCGTCTATCGCAGTTTACATTTTCAAAGTTGTCACATTTCATGGTTATATTATTGAACAGCTGGGGGTACGGGCACTCGAAGAGATGCAGTTTCCCAAACGGTGACTTCCTGGTACAGTCGTAATACTGTGCACAATTTAGAGGATTTGGTACCACAGAACTACTGTTGGCAGCACATATAGCAGCAATATCAACTGAAATAAAGGTCAAGGACAGACTGGTAGTAATACATGTCGTGCAATTTTCATAAAAATGTCAACAGACTTCGAACAACATTGTCAAGGAAATTGTTCTTAAGTTCTTAACGTTTTAGTGATAAGAGAATGAAAATGCCAAGGTGCAGAGAGTATCACATCTTGGAAATAACCAATGCATGTAATTGTTTTATGTCTATCTTTGTCAGCAAAATATCTCATTTGTTTGTCAAAGTTATATGGCACTACAGTTAACTTCTTTGAAATTTCTTTTCCAATGTAAAACTGCTTATTAAAATATCTATTAGACCTTTAGTCACCATCTTGAAAAAGCCTGACTCGCAGTCATGAATAGATTTGTTACTTTTTTATTTCACAATTCGCTTGAGGGGTAAGGAAATGAAATGCATTATTCTGAAGATGAACATGTCAACTTACTTCCACAAGGTTGGCCGCCATAACATGATTTTGTATCTTGATCATTTCCGGTACAATTTTTTCCACCGAACTTTGGAGGTGGAGAGTCACACTTCCGTGTGCGGCTGAGCACTCCGTCACCACATGTGACAGAACATTTGTTACTCCATTGAGACCATTTTCCCCACAATCCATCGACTTGAAACATCAAGCACAGAATGGTAGGTGAATAGTATTATAATCTTATGATAATGAAAAAAATGTGTTAGTTTCAAGAGAAAGGGGAGACTACTATACAGTTTAAGACAATATTCATACAATTCAAGGAGAACATTATACTTTAAGTAAGGTATTCGATCCACAAATAGGTAACATTTCGATGCCTGGTGACCCCATGATGTTTTGGTATCATTTGAAAGAGTTGTGTCTGTCTAACAAGAATTATAAAATAAGATGACCATAATAATATGCAAGAATTACTACCGTCATGTTTTTTGACTGCGAAATGATAAATTTCACACTGTAATTATTTTATTTCTGTTGAAGTATCACTGAAAACTATAGAGTAAAAAATAAGAATTATATAACATATTTTTGTCATGTAATTTATAATTTCTTTTTCAGTAGACAGTACACTTTCAAATGATTTCAAAATTATACGAGCTTACCAGGAATCAATATTTGATATATTTTAATAGCAATGTTATATAGAACTTGCTTATTTGTGGACCGGACACCTTAGAACAATAAAAAATATCATGGCTGCTTCATTAAAAATTATCGCTTTTTTCCCTTTTTTCCCGTAACTTAAACACAGGTAGTCTCATGATAAATAATTCCTTTACGGCGAAATGTTGAATAAAGTATCACATACTTGGGAATGTTTTCACGCAGTCTTCATCCTTTTTGCCATCTCCATCATCATCTGAAAATTTTATAATCTAAGATAAAAGCATGTGTGTCCACCGTTTATAATGAAGTACAGACATAGAAACGTAATACAGACACTGATTCAGTGACAACACTGCGATTATAAGACCAAAGTCTGCTAAGCGCTTGTTAGCATTATGTGTCTTTCAATGTTCCACTAATGTTTAATCATATAACTGCAAGCACAAGAACGTAGACACAGTTTAGACTTCTTTGACCTATCTTTACCTATAACTTAATGAAGTAAAGTGTTGATTCGTTTGCTTAAAGTATTTCTAACTTTAAATTCAGAAATTTAAAGTATGTTTTAAAGTATATCTTATATCAAATGATAAATGTATACCGATATTGTCTGGACAAAGTTCTTCGTCTATTTTGTTATCACAGTCGTTGTCTATGCCGTCTCCAGGTACACTGACAGTAGGTGTACAATTCTACAAGTAATCACATCATCAATATAGTTCACATAAATAAACACAATGAATAATCTTATTTACTGATGTAACGTTTTAGTGCCATGTACTGGCATCCACACGGACAGACACACACAAATCCCGTCGATGAAAAGCTAGCTCATCACCAAAGGTGATTTATTGCGCCTATATACTGTCATTTTACTCCAATGACAATTGACAGGTTTACAAATTTGCATATTAATGGAATTACTTCCCTTTATGCATTCAGTAATCGTTACACTGATAACACTAACAACAGCAAAAACCAGCCACCGAGTTTTGTCTTTCAAATCCGATTTCAAATGATTTGCACAGGGAGAGAGTTTCCGAAAAAAGCTATTGGCTTCCTAATCCTCTATGTTAAATACTGTTTAAACCAACCATTTGCTCTTGCGTAGATTTTATCTAAATGCATTTATCTAATGGTTAATACTACGGAGCATATGGGTATACTGCATTTATATTACCTCTTATGAGCAGATTCAATGAAACCGAACCCGTTATTGTCTGTCTTGGAAGCGTTATATGCCTCCAGAAAATTAAAACATTTGAAATTGAAGGAAAACGGGACTTACAGAGTATATAACCGCAGTTCTCATCCCAGTAGGAAAGCCGTATGACTCGTGGTAAGCATGGCCATACAGATATCCTCCAAACGTTGACAACGGATTTGAATGGCGGACAGTATGCGGCCCGTGAGGAAGTGTAACGTAAGATCCGACCAAGTTTGTACCTGGAATATCTGTCCAAGTAGTCTTTGGGAAAGGTTTACCATCTAGCAAGAGTCCCTGAATATCTGATTTCTTTGTAACAATCATGAACTCGTTCTTGTATCGAAATGTTGAATCGTTTCCGTATTCTGGATGTGAATATTCGGGTGTGGTAAAAGTGTAGTCGGAACCAAATTGTTCGTAAGGCGGTATTATCATCATGGATGGATCGGCGGGCTCTGTTGACTGTTGCTGACTCTTGACAAATTGTGCAATCATGACTGGTTTTGTTGATGTGATATAGTTGTAGTGATCGGAGGGTAATTCAAATGTTGCTACACCTCCTTTATTTAAGTTAATTGGTGGTTTTCCAGGAACATTAATGACTGTGTTGTCCTCACGTGCAACCACTTTAAACACGTCGCCGACGGTTCTTCCAGGAATCGGAGCAGTAACAAACTTTTCACCCCATCTGTCTGATGGTAACAGCTGTTCTACAAGATGATCCTGAAAGGTTCCTTTGCCTACGTTTGTCTTAACGTTACCACTGAATGTTGCTACAGGCTTGTTAGTCTCTATGTGGGCACCTATAGGAAGGGTAGACAAGCTAAGTACAAAGTTAAGCAAAACAAACTATTGATGCCTCAGTGATATGACGAACATCGTGATACGAATAGAATAAACGGGCCACTGTTAAATTATAAGGATTTTATATATTTGCCATCATTTGTCACTTTCATTCTTCTTCATAGAGGATATTACATTTGTGACTTTCCACATTGAATTTATTAAACTCGTTGAATAAAATTGATAAAATGCTCGGCAGAGCCTCGTATTTTATCATTTTATTCAACTCGTTCAATAAATTCAATATGAAAAGACACTCATGTAATATCCTCTATGAAGACGTTATAATAATGACAAAGCACGTATTTTCATGTCTATGAAGAGGACAATAATGTGTTTTTCTGATATGTTCTGCAAAATAAAATTATAAAGTTTGAAAATATATATATTGTAAATTATCACATATTTTGTCTTTTGAATAATGTCTTGTAAATCTAAATTACAGATTCATACCACCTACCATTACATTTTTTTAAATTAATGTTTTACCTGTGAGATCGCCAGTACTCTGCAATTGAAGAGTATCATATTTCTGTAAAGAAACGTTAATAACATCTCCACCATGGTACGTTTTCCCTTTGAACACCACGTCTACAGCCCCATGTCCAGTAGGTAACGTGACTTTAACGTTAGTTGAATCTTCCGTACTTGCTATTCCGAGTTCTGTTTTAACACTAGCTGGACTATAAGCCATTGCGTAATAATCGGTACCAAGAGCATCGACTGGTAACCCAAGATATACGTCATTTGACAACGTTTCCTTGTTAGCACCGTAACACGCAATTTCCGCATCCGCTTTGATAAGAACTGCTTTCGAGGAAACAGTACTTCCGGTCATTCGGAACGCTGTGTCAATTAAAGTCTTATGAACTTGGCCATCGGTAACCGAAAATGTCTCATCAACTTTCGGAGAACTCCATTTCGGCGATGTTACATGAACATTTACTGGTTTCTTCTCTTGTGTGGTGCAATACAGCTCTAACGGGAATACTTGAGCGCCTAGTTTCTGATTTTCCATGAACATCAAAACAAACTCGAGGCCTTTGTTATCCGGTGGGGTACTCGTGGCTGCGGACACTAAAATACATTGGACAAAACTAGAGTTTTGGGACAAGAAAACTTGAGTTTTTAGGATATGTTGTGGGTAATGAGCCCTCTCTGCATGTTTTTGACTTGTATTCGAATTATACATGTATATGTACGACAAAAATACCATTAAATTCGCTGTCTTTTTATCGTGAACAAACATTAGAAACAAGGTTATTTTATTAATTGAGTTAAAACAATTTGTATGCCAAACAATTCTGCATGGTCTGAGTACTTTTAAACGCACGAATAAATATTTATTTAGAGAAGAGTATCTATAAGAATACGTTACAAAATCATTATCTAAACGACCTTCACTATCTTAATAGAAGTGTGGGAAAATTAATCAAAGTTCCCATTCTTGGCCGGCAATGTAAACACAAATCTATAACTATTTAAACCATTTCCTCATTTTATATCGGCGATTAACAGAAATACTTTATTAATTTTCCCAAGTCAGAATAGTCAAGTTAATATCCACCGAAACATATAAGTAATTTCAAGTAGAAAGTACTAGGTCAGTCAGAAAAAATGGAATTTTAAAATGAAATTTGAAAAGCGCAAAATATAGAACATTCAGATAGTCATGCAACTATCTGTGATAACAATTTGTTCAGATATTACTTTGTGATGTTATTATCTAAATATTAACGGAAAATTAAAAAGAAACTTAAATGTTGAAAATTGGGGTACTCAAATAATTTATGTATTACTGTTTTATAATGAAATTTCTCCATGTAAACAGCTTTTGAAAAGGTTTCAAACTTTTAAAAAGAAATATGTAATGAATAACATTTCTGTCAATAAAATGGTTTTATGAGAAATATATATGTTATTATGGCAACAGGTACATACATCCTACATCAAAATAAAATTATAAAATGAACTTACCCGTTCCGACAATGAATACGAAACATGTTAACGTGTCCGTGATCATCATAGCTGCAATATAATTTAAGTAGCTTTTATATATGTCGCGTTTTTTTTTTTTTTTTTTTTTTTTTTTTTTTTGTTCTTCTTGTTGTTGTTATTGTTGTTGTTTCGACAGAGGTACTATCAAATATATTACGTAACTAATTGTATTACATATTCGACGTCGTGAGAGTGAAATAAAGCCATTTTAATACATAAATCTCTTATTATACCTACACTTAAGTAATAATTTATAGCTAAACAGTGTTTTAAGACTTTCTATACACGATGGGTGGTTATACGTCGATCGGGAGTAATCATTTCAAGACGGCTCAGTCCGAGTGAAATTATTTCGAACAACGTATAACCGCTAATTGTTTCTACTCTTACACGTTTTTGATTGTAAAATTTATATCAAGTATGATAATAAAGCTTCGACTTTCACGACGTTCAAGTAAAGGTTACGTTGGCCGAATTGACTTGGTGTATTATAGGTAAATAAAGAAGAAATTTTGATGTTTCAGCAGGAAAAGCTTACATGTACGGTAATAAAAAATTCATTTGTGTCTTACCACATTTAATTAATTACATTTAATGAACAAAATTAATAAAAAAAAGGTTTTTTTAACTAAATATATAATATCCTCTATTTATTTCTTATGTAAACATGAGTTCTGAAAAGGAATGAACCTACAGATTGGAACATTACGAAAAAATGTACAATTTGCATTTCTAATTAAACATAAATATTAAACATATTTCCGATACTTTAGAAGACACATATATTTATAAAATATAATATGAAAAATAAATCTTACCATTTTTGTTGAAAACCACACTTACAATGATAAATGTTTCGTATACTCAAACCTTATCACTTCAACGATAATACAGTCTTTGAACTTGTGCGGTATCGCTGCACCGGAATCGCGAAAATGGACAGGTGTTTACAAATGGAAACGGTTTAATTTAAATGGACAAGACACTAAAATTAATGACATTACAAGGTGTAAAGTGAGCGTTTTGGGAGATAATATACGTGGTTTCCTGCATCCAGGTGGGTACAACTTTCGTCGCCATTTGCAACACGTTTACAAAAAAGTCTTTGTATAAAAGAGCAATGTCCTCCTTTGAATTACATAATTCTAATTATATAACATTATATACCGCTTGAATTAAATCAATAGACTTCATTTTTAAAGGGAAATATATTATTTGAGTATTTCTATTATTTACAATTGTTTCTTTTTTATTATTCGACTTGCCTTAATTTTATTACAAAGTAAGAGTAATAAGGATTTACAGATATACTACAAAAAGTAGATTATCGTTTTCATAAAATCACTTTTAACCTTTAGCCTGTCTTCCTTTGCGACCAGTGCAGACCAAGATCAGCCTGCACATCCGTGCAGGCTGATCATGGTCTGTACTGTTCGCTATTCAGTCAGTAAATTTTCAGTGAATACCCCTTTGAATAATAAATGGTACTGCCCAAATTGAATGATAGACCAGTCCATTTTTAGAAATGTAGCAGGGTAAAGGTCAATGATTTTATCTTCAATTGAAGCCTACGTTTGAATAGTAAAGGGGCAATTTTCCTCAATTAAACGTCCAAAATGCAACCAAAATTTATCTGGTTATATGTTAAATCTTTTCTTGAAAAGGCGATTTTATATTACACACGAAATAGAAACATATACTAAAGCTTAAAGTGGGAGCACTTTATACAGTGAACTTTGATTATAAAATTACCTAATTAACAAAAAGACCGACAAAAGATTGTAAATTGTAACTAAATTAATCTTTGGATTTAATTTGAAAGTTTATTGCTCGGGAAGAAAAACGAGACAGTGCTATGGGCTTCACCATCGCATTGTTGTGTTATCGCCATCGTTCTGTCGCACTTCGCCGTCGTACCATCGCGCTTCTTGTTCATGATGAGCGGGCGCTGGCCCTAACGGAACATCGTAAATTTGCTTTCTGCTTAACCTTTCATTCAAGATTAAAGTACAGATGACCTCTTAAATTGTATAACTGTTTACAAATACGTTTAGCCTTTGCACTGCCTAAACTCTGTTAGATAAATCGTTTTGTTTTGAGGGGAAAATACGTGCAGTAAACCGCGATCCTTCAAAATCCAGAACCGAGTTATTCATGTTCTACAAACACCAAATCTGATTTATATATGTTTGGCGTTTATAGTATAGGAGCCGTTGGTCAAATTGACATGTTGATATAGTAAAAAAAAAGTAGAATTGTTTATGTTTCGACAAGAGAGGCTAAACATGTGATAAAAAGAATATTATATTTGTGAATTTCCACATTGAATTTATTAAACTCGTTGAATAAGATTAATAAAATGCTCGTCAGAGCCTTGCATTTCATTATTTTATTCAACTCGTTTAATAAATTCAATACCAAAAGACACTCATGTAATATCCTCAATTTAAGGTCTTGAAATGCGCTATTTGATTTTTTTTATTTCGATAATACTTTGAGTCATCCTCACTACATTTCCACAAAATAAATAAAAATATGTTTTCCAAAGGAAATTAGGACGAAGATTCAACAGAAATAACTGTTACCAGAATGCAGCCTCCTCGAAACGATACTGTGTCCGTATGGGCGTGTAAAATACTGGCATTTACATAAAAATGCATAGATTAAGGTAAAGCAATTACACTACACGAACAAAACAAATGTAAAGGAACTTTATGGGGTATCACGTTGGAAAGATCAGTGAAAAATCACCACCGGTTAATGTGCGCTTCAAACCTGTTAACGCCGACCATGTTTCAAAATTTCAGGACAGTGTAAATAATAGAAATCTCCTCCAGGTGAGTCCCTAACGCACGCAATGGCAACAAGAGGCATGTTATGTAAATAATTATACAAAACATCACCTTTTAGCGGGGTAGTTAAAAAACGCTTATAAGAATTAATAACAATTAAGAATCAATCTACTGTGGAATTTGATAGAATTCCCAATAATGAAATTACCTTATAAAAATGTAGACGGAAATCAGTTAATTAACTTGCTAAACATTTTAAAAACAGATGAAAATATTTCATTTGCCTCGATTGAAAGGTATTAACCCCTAAAAGCCATATAACACCTGAAATAAAGGTGCAAATGATTAAGTAGTGACTGAAAGAACTGTTTAAGGAGATGTAAATAAATAACACCCGGAACAAATAATAGTACACCCGAATTAATTATGCTGATAACAAATTTATATCTCAAAGTTCACACTTCATGGTAACATATGATATTTGCTGGCATGCGCACGTCATGCACGGTATTTGTGCTCCAATAGATTCTATTTTCCCGTTTTTCTTTTTTTAGTTTGGTTTCGAGGTCAACCACGTTTTTGTATTTTTAATAATGGAACAGTCCGTTATTCAGGTAGTGTTATTCAGTACGATAGTGGTTCTTGCCTAATTAAGGCAAGGTAAGTCACGAGTGTATAAACTGAACTCTCAAAAGTCAAAATCAAACTATACATGGTTAGGTAACAATAATACACTATTGGCCAGTTTTTCAACTATCTAGTAATGATTTAAACTGCGAGTTGAGCCGTTTCGGATATATTTGCAACGCTTAAAGACCTGCTCCAGTCCTACCTTTTAACCTTAACTTGTCACTGAAAAAGCATGAAAATCCTGACAACGAACAGTGACGCCTATATTCTATATAAAATACCTGTGGTTTTGTGTGCTAAAGTGTGGCGCGTGACCGTAAACTGTTACCTATTGTAATCATGGGTTGCATGCACACAACAGAATTTGAATAGCCGCGGAGCAGGACTTTAAGTCAGCACGCGAATAACGGGACACGAAAAAAGGTAAGCCTTCGTTCGGGTTTTTCATTTTTAAAGACCCACCACGACCTAGTGACCTACTTTTTTCACTCAAAAAACTTCATGAAAATCATTCTTGAAATACTTGTAATATACAGATATACTACAAGTTTTCATGTGGACAATTTAGGCCATTCATGAATAAATGTGTTTTGACAACTTCATCTGCAAACTTATTCAGTCAATCCCTTTTAAGCATAGTTTCAAAAACATAGATGAATAACTATCTTACACTGAAGAAACAAAATGTGATTGAAATTTCACTAGATACACTGATTTCTGTACATATTGCTACAGTTATTCAATAAAATGTTAATACAGTGTACATATTGTCTTGGCCTAATATATGTCACTGTAAATTTGTTACTATATACTTGTTATTTCTCATTTTTCTTCATGCAAAGCATGTATAATTACCATCATGGAAACACAAAAGAATACAGTTATTTTGTGGTGTCTCTTTAAGCGCTGACAGCAACGACTTATCTTTCTATTGTTATTTTAAACCTTGTGGTAGAGTGGTTTAAGAAAATACTGTGGTGGAATATTTAGATATAGATGAACATTTTTAACAAGATGTCAGAATAGAGAGATTGGGTCAGCCAATGAGCCGTGCCATGAGAAAACCAATATAGTGGCTTTGCGACCAGCATGGATCCAGACCAGCCTGTGCATCCGCGCAGTCTGGTCAGGATCCATGCTCTTCGCTTTTAAAGTCTATTGTAATTAGAGAACCCGTTAGCGAACAGCATGGATCTACGCAGTCTGGTCTGGATCCATGCTGGTCGCAAAGCCATTGTGTTGGTTTTCTCATGGCGCGGGTCAAATAAACCTTATTCAAATATTGTTCGTCACCTTGGATTAGCTGGGAAAAATATACGGATGGGTACCACGGAATTGTCGAGACCAGCGCTAAGAATATTTTATCTACACCAAAGTGTCCTTCACATTTCATCTTTTTTTAAAAAAAAAATAATGTATATGGTGTAGTAGCATCAGTCAATAATTGTGATATATATTGTTGTTTAAAATTTAAAGAATATTGTTACAGAACAGGCTCTCTTAGAAGATAATGACCACCACTCTTCTGTGACCTATACCAAAGAGCTATAAAATGTATTTTATACTTCTTTGCCCATACCTTTGAATTACTGACCCCCAAAACAACGGGGTTCCTCTTCTGAACACTGACAATCAACCTATTAAGGCAATCTCAAGTTAATGAAACTGATTTGCTGCATTTTTAGTCTATCCCAAGGACGAGTTGTATACCGGATTAAGGACGTATTTACCTGTGTAAGGGGACATCTCAAAATATTCAAGTGATATACCGTGATGCAAGAGTAGCATTAATGCCACGACTTTATTAATTTATTTCATACCAATCTGGTGGGTAATATTTTATTCTGGATATGTCATCGCTTAGTTTTTAAACGTTTTAGAGTGAAGTTGCACACGCATATGAATTTCCCGAGCATTTTAGTAATATCAGATTTCAATAGGAAGTCGTTTTGAATTCAGACTTTTGTATCTATATTTTCAACAAAAATAAAGGTAAAAAAATCAAATATAAATGTAAAATAATGGATAAACGTACTAGAATAAATAGATAAACTATCGAATTTTGGCTACATTACACGAAAGGGCATTGATGCCAGTTACGTATTATTTAATAAAGTATGTAATTCTTAATTAATTTCGAGTTTCTACCTTTCTAACTCTATATTTTGAAAAGTTTGATATACCTTACTCGAAATTTCGTCTTACTACTTCGGCATTTTGAATTAAATAACATGAAAATTGGATTTTCTAATATCAAATACTCAAAAGTTCGACTTAGTATCTCGAGATTTCATCTAAACAATAACTGGGTTGCTATAACAGACAATGCAACTTCCATCTCCAGATTCCGCTCTGTCCACGCAAAATGCCACTTATTATGTAGCTATATGGTGACCGCCCGATACTCTGGTCGTAGTTTGTATTTGAAAACCATATGGCTGATCGACAGACAGTCTGTATTTTCTTCTTAAGAAGTCACATGACAGGCCCACGCAAGTTATATAGCTCCAACCCATGCTAAATATTTCGTATCATGCCCCGACCGTATATCATTTCCGGATTCGCACATAAGGAAAGTGGAATCGCTATATATCACTGTATTTTCTGCTACCATTCTTTTTGTATTGTGTTTACTCTGTCGCAGAGACATAACAACAAACGTATTTATGTCGCCATGCAAAATGCTGTCCCGCAGACCATCGTTATGGCGCTTAGTGAAATGTCGCCTCTCCAAACGTCTCGTCCCGTAAAATGTGCTCCGCTGAATGTTTCTCCACCAAACACCGACCTGCCTAACGTCGTTTTAGCGCCTCGTCAACTGTCATCCCGCCGAATGTCTCACTGCCTTACTAAACGTCGCCCCGCCTGACTTCAGGGCCTGTGTTTTGCATAGCACTAGCCGTAAAACAGATTTCTCTACGAGTGTTAAACTCGCATAACGCTTTCCATAATCTTTGCCAAACCCACTCACTCAAATGTAACATTGAAGAGGGATCTAGTGCTCGCACAAAAATTCATCTCGCTGAAGTAAGCGTAAGGTGCTCGTCCAATGTTAGACAAGTTTTTAATCAGGATAAAGATATAATGATCGGACAGACGAACGCGCGCACGTGTAATTTAAGATCGTGGGGTGGGAAAGTTTGGGGAGGGGAATGGTCGTGAGACTGTGCAATATTCTCTGGTAACACTTCATAAAGGACAGACAGATATTCAGATATTCCATTTAAATTAAAATCTTACAATCTTTTATCTCGAATTAAATTGATACTTTCATGTCATTCCGGTAGGCGGAAACGACGTTTGACTGGACGACATTTGGGGGGCCGACTTTTGGCGGGATTAACATTTGTAGGGACATTCAACGGGGCGACGTTTGGCAGGGCACTATAACGGCGTTCGGAGGGGCGACGTTTTGCAGGGCGACGTTCGGCGGGGCCCCATAACGACTTTCGGCAGGGCGACATTATGCGTGACGACGTTCGTCAGGTCGCCATAACGATGTTTATCGTTGTATAACTGCGGTAGATCGAAATAACGAAATATCACAAATCAGCCACCATATTTCATCTCACGTCGTTTTTTTCGAATTATAAATATATAAATCCTAAAAGTTTGATAATAGTAACAACAACTGAAGTCATTTAAACATACATTCATTTTGTTCTAATATACATATAAATGCAAACAATATATGTACAAAAGTAATGGAAAGCACCGAACTTTAAACATAGGTTGAGGCACCCTACAAACAGTGAACGTACGTGTGTCTCTTAATTGTTTGCAGATACGAACGATGAAAAGAAGTAAAAAATGCTATTTTCAATTAGATATAGTAACAATATCTAATCGGCATACGACACACAAGTCAGCATCGGGATAGGCTAGAAATGCCTAATAACGGGATCTGTATGTTGAGTGACGAAGGCTAAGCTAATACTTTGCAAATATACGCGCGCAGTTTTAGTAAAATCCGTGAGAATGCAAAGTTAAGCGATGACTTAACTATAACTGGGTTAAACCTATGTGCGTGAAATTAGCCAGAGCAGCCAGAGTAGCCAGAGTTCAGCCAGAGTTTAGCCAGAGTAGCCAGAGAAGTCAGAACTCTGGTTACTCTGGCTAGCCAGTGTAGCCAGAGTTCAGCCAGAGAAGTCACAACTCTGGTTACTCTGGCTGGCCAGAGTAGCCAGAGTTCAGCCAGAGAAGTCATAACTCTGGTCACTCTGGCTGCCCAGAGTAGCCAGAGTTCAGCCAGAGAAGTCATAGCTCTGGTTACTCTGACTGGCCAGAGTAGTCAGAGTTCAGCCAGAGTAGCTAGAATTCTGGTTACTCGGGCTGGCCAGAGTAGCCAGAGTTCAGCAAGAGTAGTCAGAACTCTGGTTAGTTACTCGGGCTGGCCAGAGTAGCCAGAGGTCAGCAAGAGTAGCCAGAGTTCATCCAGTATCCAGAACTCTGGTTACTCTTGCTGGCCAGAGTAGCCAGAATTCAACCAGGGTAGGCAGAGTTTCTAGATTTTTAACATGTTCTGGCTACTCTGGTTAGCCAAAGTAGCCGCAATAGTCCGAGTCACCAGGATATCATTTGCTCTGGTTACTCTGGCTGTTTCTAACAGAGTAGCCAGAGTTCAGCCAGAGTAGAAACAGTTTCTAGGATTTTAACATGTTCTGGCTACTCTGGTCAGCCAGAGTAGCCAGAGTAACCAGGTACCATGTTCGCAAAATAGTTTCAGTCTTAGCTAAGTTTAATTATGAAACTTATTATGTCATTTCTATCTTAATGGCATATTTATTTTCTGGTACATGTGTTTTTTACTTTCAGTTTGGTGCCATTTTTTTTCAACAGAAGGAATATAAGACAATACACTGGGGATAAAATATGCCATGAATAAGATCCAGAATGGGTCAATGCAAAACAAAAGACCATGACAGCCAGGTCGCACTGCACTAAATCACAGTCCAGTGTGGTATGGCATACAGCCATATAAGTACTGAATATCCAGGATGGATCGATGTCGCTTCGTCGTGTCTATCCTTCGTGGGAGGCAGGCTACTTTGTAAAATTACAACTTATATAAAAAGAAAACATGCCTAAGCATTATTTACAATGTACATGCATATAAACAGACAGCCTTTGCATATACCCGTTTATTTTTTTTATTTATTTATTTTTATATATATTTTTTTTGAAAGTCATTTTCTGATTCGTGTTACTCTTAACTTTGTTCGAAAATCATGCTGTCTTACTGTTTCTTTGTTGTTGTTGTTGTTGTTGTTGTTGTTATTTTATTTGAAATTTTAAGGCTTGTTTTAAAGATTTTCAATCTACCAGAAATATATAGACCTGTTCTCTTTAATCTTTGTGAATTTCAGCCTTCATATACCACACACACAACACGCAACAGGTCTAACTTTTTATTTACATTATAATTATATACAACAGTTAGTGCAACCTAATCATGTATAATATGATTTGTATGAAAAAGGGTCATACATTTTAAAAATGGCTCTAGTTTACATGTTTGTCTGTTTTTTCTCTGGCTGTTCTGGCCGGCCAGAGTAACCAGAACCCGTGCGCATTTCAGTTATTCCTGGTTACTCTGGCCAGCCAGAGTAGCCAGACTATGTAAAATTATGAAACAGGCTGTCCTGGTCAGCCACAGTAACCAGAGTTCTGATTACTCTGGCAACAGGTTTTACTGTATTTTCTTTGGCTATTTCTGATTAGCAGGGTAGCTAGTACCAATGGCCATATCGGAAATTCTGGCTGTTCTGGCTAGCCAGAGTAGCCAGAACAAATGAAATCATGGTCACTCTGACTACTCTGGCTGACCAGAGTAGCTAGAACATATCAAAATCCTAGAACGTCTGACTACTCTGGCTGCTGTCTGAAAAATAAGACAATTTTTTGAAGTCCGTTTTATGAATCACTTGATATTATAAAACACTAAAAAATCAAACCTGAGAGAACCAAAAGGGTCATTTCGCAATACGTTTTACAGTATTTTCTCTGGCTATTCGGGCTAGCCTGGGTAGCTAGAACCAATGGACATCTCGGAAATTCTGGCTGTTCTGGCTAACCAAAGTAGCCAGAGCAACTGACATTCTGGTTACACGGCTACTCTGGCTGAACTCTGGCTGAACTCTGGCTACTCTGGCTAAACTCTGGCTGAACTCTGGCCAGCCATAGTGACCAGAGTTCTGGCTACTCTGGCTACTCTAAATAGCCACTTGAAAATAGTTATTGACTTGAAATTCAGTTTTAAAGATGCTACTTAGATAGAAATGACATACGAGTCGCGCCATGAGAAAACCAACATAGTGGGTTTGAGACCAGAATGGATCCAGACCAGCCTGCACGTCAGAATCCATGCTGTTCGCTAACAGATTCTCCAAGTCCAATACGCTTTAAAAGCGAACAACATGGATCCTGACCAGACTGCGCAGATGTGCAGCCTGTTCTGGATCCATGCTTGTCGCAAAGCCACTATGTTTGTTTTCTCATGGCGCAGCTCAATTATTAAATTTCATAATCAAATTAAGCTAAGACTGAAAAACTTTTGTGAACATGGGACCTGGTTACTCTGGCTACTCTGGCTGACCAGAGTTGCAAAAACATGTTAAAATCCTACAAACTCTGGCAACTCTGGCCAGCCAAAGAAACCAGAGCAAATGAAATCCTGAGGACTCGGGTTACTCCGGATACTCTGGCTGACCAGAGTAGTCAGAACATGTTAAAATCCTAAAAACTCTTACTACTACTCTAAATAGCCACTTGAAAATATTAATTAACTTGAAATTCAGTTTAAGCATGCTATTTAGATAGAAATAACATATTAAGTTTCATAATCAAATTCAGCTAAGACGGAAAATGTTTTGTGAACCAGGTTACTCTGGCTACTCTTAAAATCCTAGAAACTCTGGCTACTTTGGCCAGCCAGACTAACCAAAGCAACTAAAATCCAGGCGACTCGGGCTATTCTGGGTACTATGGTTGACCAGAGTAGCCAGAACATTTTAACATCCTAGAAACTTTGGCTTTTCTTGCTGAACTCTGGCTACTCTGACCAGCCAGAGTAACCAGAGTTCTGGCTACTCTGGCTGAACTCTGACTAATCTGGTCAGCCAGAGTAACCAGAGTTATGACTTCTCTGGCTGAACTCTGGCTACTCTGGCCAGCTAGAGTAACCAGAGTTATGATTTCTCTGGCTGAACTCTGACTACTCTGGCCAGCCAGAGTAACCGGAGTTATGACTTCTCTGGCTGAACTCTGGCTACTCTGGCTAGCCAGAGTAACCAGAGTTCTGACTTCTCTGGCTACTCTGGCTGAACTCTGGCTACTCTGGCTGAACTCTGGCTACTCTGGCTGCTCTGGCTAATTTCACACACATGTTAAACCTGCCAGTTTTGAAAAACTGGCCATATAGACATTAATTATATGTGGTTGACAGTTTGGGTGGATGGAGGAATTATTGATATGTAACAGTGCAAATTCTAAAACGTTTCTTTACTTTTACTTTGATTTGTCGTTAAGAGCATTTTATTCCGTTTATCACCATATCAAGCTAAGCATACGCGTTTGTTAAATTTTATTTATCTCCGGAAAATAAGCATGTATAACTGTTGTAATTTAGATGTGTAACTTATGGTAACAGGGAAGACTAGTCTCGTTCTTTGTAATACATGTATATTTGTGTACTACTTTTAGAGACGAATCGTTCGACTCACTCAAATTCGGAATCCAGAGTGACATTTATATAAATTTACAGAAAAAAAAAATGTATTTATTCTAGGTTTAAAGTAATCGAGATTTTACTGTATTGAAAAGTTATTGAAGTGTTGGTTGCACGATTATTTCGTGCAAATTTCAGTTGGTATATAGCTGAGTTGAATAGTCAGTTAAATCATTCGAGGTTGTCTGCATTGCTTAACACAACACACACAACTTACATGTATACAAACTGGATCCCATCCCGCCCACCCATTGGAAGCTTTTTTGAATTTCAATAAGATATTGAAGTCTTGAAAAGATATAAAAGTTAAAACAAATAATAATGATAATAATGATAATAACAAATCGGTCGATATACATGATGTACATTTTGTACACGGTTGGAGTGGCATTTATTTCAATATTTATAACCAAATTATACAGTAGTCATGCATAAAGGGAGGCAATCAGAACTAGAAAACTCAATAATAGTTTCAATTGAATTTGTATATCAATTAATCATCAAACTCCTGACAAATTTTCAAATATTAGAGAAAACAATTATCAAAAGAAAGAAATTAGGAACTAAAAATAAATTATATTTTTATGTTCATAAAAGTGTGACAGCCACGTCATAAACAAATGTAATACGAGTTTTAACATTATTTTGAATATTAACAATATATAGCACTGCATGGAAGTTTCCCTTATGTATTTTATGATATGTTTGCTTAACTTGCTCGACTTAATTGTAAGAGCTGATTTAAGTATAATCGGTACAGTTTTCATCACGATGTTGATAATAATACAGTTTAGTTTATATTTTACAGATTATTCCAAGAGTTGAGGAGTTTTTCTGGATACATTGTCGCCTAGATTTCTCGGGATGGATATGTGTTTTATAATGATGCATATAGAGAACTGTTCTACAATGGACTGACGTACCAAGAATGATACAATCATTTGACTTGTTTAAAGATCTTTTAAAAATAGAAAGTTACTTTTTCTTGTAAGATAGAAAGTTAGAGACAGTATTTTACCAAAAGTGCAAAATAGATTTTATCATAGTCTCATTAAGATATAAATACATTGTAAGAATTCAAATGAATTTATATGTACTCGTATATTATAAGTTTAATGAAATGATATGTTCGGAAGACATACATTTAATGAATGTACATGTTTTTGGCTAGCAATTGAACTTCTATGGACTACATTATCTTCACTGAGGATAATGTTTTTCGGTAATAAATTGTGGGGGTTGTCAGGCCGCCGGAAGATGGTAGCTGGTCTTGAGACTTGGTATCTTTCTACTTCCCTCTCCCACGACGGAGTTAGGGTTGAGTAGCCGCCTCGCAGCACACTGACTAGGAAAGTATATTCATATATGTAAGTTTTCCGTGTAGGTATTAAAGAAAATTGATATTTTATATGATTGAAGTCAGCTGAACAGAACATAATTATAAAGAAGGTTTATGCAGTTTTTGTATATATTATGTATATAAATATGTGCAGTTTTCGCTCTGTAAAAAAAACAACAAAATAGTATTATAGTTCATGTATGATGTGTTGTGTTAAAGTTTGAAATGGGTTAACAATGTGGATACATGGCAATGCAGACAACAAATCCTAAAATGCATTTATGTATTTGTTCTCCTTTCTTCCCTCGATTTACTTTGATTATGGGATAATTAATTTATTTACGTTTGAGCGTAGCGAATTAGGAAATAAGGATTTTCTTGTCGGAAACCGTAAAATGAAATGTCCAAGTCAGATGTAAAACAATAGCAAGCTACTGAAGTAGAGAATTATATGCATATTTTGGGGAGTTTCACACTTTTAGATAAAAACAAGTCTGCGTAAAGTGGTGAAATTTTTACAACGAGATTAACACTTAAAATGCCAGTGAAGTCAAGATGGTTCCTAACCTTGAAAACTGGGAAAGTGGGTATACAGACCAGTATCAAAACTCCAGCAACTTGTCTGACTGATTGTTTGAGCTCCATTTTGAAGCTTGCCTAAGGCGATGTTGCATTTTTAGACGGATGTTATTCCAAAGCCCCAGTTCTTCAAAACTAGGGCCAGCCACGCCAACATATTCAGATCTACCTTCAGTTGTTTTTGTTTTCAAATTAGGGGTTGTCGGATGTCTTTATTGCCAAAGATATGGCTACTTTTAAAAGCAAAGGTCTATGTCTAAGATATATATATGTCTCGTTGTGTGCAGTTATATCTCTGAAGCGCCCTCCCGCTTAGCTCAATAAGGAGAGAGTAAATCTATGGATTGTGGCGTCGTGAGTTCGATCACTGGGCGGGGTGTATGTTCTCCATGACGACTTGATAAAATATATTGTGTCTGGAATCATTTCTCCTCCACCTCTGATTTATGTTGAGAAGTTGGCAGTTACTTGCGAATAACAGGTTTGTACTGGTACAGAATCCAGGAAAATTGGTTGTGATAACTGACCACCATTACATAACTGAAATACTGTTAAAAACGACGTTAAACCAAACACAAACAAACAAACATCTTTGAATGTACTGGTCATCATAGTCAACTGTTTAACTTGTCTATACTGTTTGAAAAAAGGCCAATAGGTTTAACATATGATTGCGTGTATCAATGATATTTGTCAAACTAGAGATGTGATCTACAGTGCTACGCTTACTTCGAAAGCCAGTAAGATGAATGTATTCTGGTATTTTGAATAACCGTATTGTATCCTGGACTGATGAAAGAGATGTCATTGCTGAAGAGCAAAATGGCTTTCGAAGTAAGCGTAGCACTGTAGATCACATCTCTAGTTTGACAAATATCATTGATATCTCTCAACTTTTTGTGCTTTCATTGATTTCAAAAAGGCCTTCGATTCCATTAACATAAACCGCCTTTGGCAAAAATTAATTGAAATTGGTATATCAACCAAAATGCTATCGGCAGTAAGATCTCTTTACAGTAACATCTCTTCATGCGTACGACTTAATGGATATTTTACTGACTGGTTTTCTGTCCAGGCTTACGTCAAGGCTGTTCATTGTCTACTGTTCTTTTTAATATCTACATTAATGATCTTGCATTAATGTTGAAAGGTACAGAGAAAGGTGTCTATATTGATAATAAAAAAGGTGTGAATTTTGCTTTATGCGGATGACATTGTCTTGATTGCTGAAAATGAAGCTGATCTGCAATTCATGTTAAATCTGTTAAATGATTGGTGTAAAATTAATTGTATGTCTGTTAATACCAGCAAGAGCAATATTGTACATTTTAGACCTACCTCTATTCAAAGATCTGATTATTTATTTGTATGTGGTGAATCAAAATTAGATTATATCAGTCAGTATTTGTACCTTGGTATTATGTTGACAGAACACCTTGATTATAATGTAACAGCAAAAGTTGTTGCTCAGAGTGCTGGACGTGCCCTGGGTCTTCTCATTGCTCGCTTTAAAAACAATGGAGGCTTACCATATGATGTATACACAAAACTGTATTATTCAATTGTTGTCCCAGTTATAACATATGGCTCCTCAATTTCGGGAACTAGGGTATTTTCATGTATAAATGCAGTCCACCACCGGGCCATGAGATTCTACCTTGGAACAGGAAAATATACACCAAATGTGGCTGTTTATGGTGAAATGGGTTGGAAGCTAATCCTTATAGATCAGTGGACTTCAGTATGTAATCATTGGTATCGCTGTCTGAGTTATGAAAATACATGTATAAATATAAAGATCTTTAGCTGGTCCTGTAAGAAAGGTAACTCAAAATGTAAGAACTGGCCATTAATTTTTAAAGAAAAATTTAAGTGTTTAGAGTTAAATGACTTCTTGCAATTACCTTTCTCAAGAAAACGCTTAATTGAAACTATGTCTACTGTTTTGTTAAATACTCATTTAGAAAAATGGTCTACTGACATTTCAAGATTTACTGGTGTCAATGGTGCTGGTCAAAATAAGTTACGAACCTACAGAATGTTTAAGAATGATTGTAATGTAGAACCTTATTGTAAGTTGCTTATGCCTTTCTCTCATAGATCTGCATTGTCTAGATTCAGGTGCGGTGTTGCACCCATAAGACTCGAAACGGGTCGTTACGAAGGTTTAACAGAAAATCAACGATTGTGCCCATTTGGTTGTAATGCTGTAGAATCAGAGATACATATTATTCTATGCTGTCCGCTTTATACTGTTGAATGAAGATTTCTATTAGAAAAGGTTACCGGTACTTCTATATTTGTAAACTTTGAGAGTCTAAATGACAATGATAAACTGGTTCTGTTATTCACACATCCAAATTTGATAAGAATAGTTGCAAAAACCTGTAATGATATACTTAAAAAAGAAGTAATACTTTATATAATATAAATACAGTTTAATGCACCTGTATAGATAGGCTTTTATTTATTTATAATTTTTTACTAAATTTTATGTAGATTCTTTTAAATAATTACAGTATTTTAGTGTTAAGTAAGAGATATCTGCTAATATGTTCTCTACCAATCTGATTGGTGGGGATACTTGATTTTTTAAGCCATTTTTTACTAGCGCACATTTAGTGCACCTGTCCAATCTGGTTCAGTGTCTTATTATCCTTTTTTTTATTAAATTTTAGGACACATCTTTGTGTTATGATTAGCAGACATGTCTTGCTTTTTACTGTAATATATGAGAATTGATTAAATTGATAAATATGGTGATAAATTAAAGAGTAATGCCGTGTCGTGGGTGATGTGGATTCTCTGTATGGCCAGTTAGGGGACTGCAGTGTTTTCTTATCAACTACAACAATTGCGGTGTGGTGGATGGGAGGATACTGTGGTGCTGTTCCTGGTGGCTTGGATATGCTGGCTATATCGCTTGTTGGACCACTTGCATTGGCTGTCACACGGTGATGCTCATTAGATTATCTTTAGAAACATATATTGAATAATGTGAAATATGTGATATGTAGAAATTTTATATATATAGTCTCTTTGTAATTCAAATTTGAGTGGCCATTTACTTGTGTTTTATTATGTATATGTCATGTTTTTATACTGTAAACATGTAAATGGATGAGACTGAAATAAACAATAAACATGACAAGGAAATTTGCTACAAACTTTGGTGAGATATCTGAATACAGGTTGATAAAAGCAAACATTTAGTACCTTGTTCCTTGTTCATACTATTGTTAATGGGCTCGATTGTAAATTAATGTCAGCGAGTGTCAGTGTGCACGAGCGGCAAACTGAATTGTAAAAAATAGAAAAAAGATAAGACTGCCTTGGTAAGAAGTGTAAATTCTTCAATTCTGCAGCAAATAAATCTATAAGACGCTTTAGGAAAACAAATTCGGAACGTGATCTAGAGGCGTATATTGATACTAAAAGGTCGTATAAAGTAAGAAAAAAAGACGTAACGTTTTAAATATTCAATAGACAGGGTCCGTTCTCTATCCATGGTTCAAAACTTTTCAGAAAATAAAAACCCAATAAAATCGTCAACGAATAAACCACATACTAAATCAAATATATCGCCACAACAATGGTTTAATCATCGCAGCAAATAAATCTATAAGACGCTTTAGGAAAACAAATTCGGAACGTGATCTAGAGGCGTATATTGATACTAAAAGGTCGTATAAAGTAAGAAAAAAAGACGTAACGTTTTAAATATTCAATAGACAGGGTCCGTTCTCTATCCATGGTTCAAAACTTTTCAGAAAAAAAACCAATAAAATCGTCAACGAATAAACCACATACTAAATCAGATATATCGCCACAATGGTTTAATCATTTGAGCCGCACCATGAGAAAACCAACATCGTGCATTTGCGACCAGCATGGATTCAGACCAGCCTGCGCATCCGCGCAGTCTGGTCAGGATCTATGCTGTTCGATAACAGTTTCTCTAATTGCAATAGGCTCTGAAAGCGAACAGCATGGATCCTGATCAGACCGCGCAGGCTGGTCTGGATATATATTTCCATATACTCGTAAGCTGTCTTTGTACCTCTTCATAAAAAGGGGCTGCAGATAATCGCGACAATTACAGTGGAATATCGTTGATTGATATTTTTAGTAAAGTATATATACATATCATAAATAAACGTTTAACTTTTTATGCGAATATGTTTGACAAAATATCTGAATCACAAGCAGGTTTTATTATTCAGTTTATTTATTTATTATTCTCAATATTCGACGACTGATAATGCTTTTGTTTTGTATATATATTTATCTATGAAAGACCAAAAGGTATACGTTGCCTTTGTAGACTTCCAAATGGCATTTGATTCTGTTAATAGAAATAAATTATATGACTCTCCGTTAAACAGTGGAGTGACGGGAAAACTTTTAGATGCCATACGTTCCATTTATGCGCCTGTTAAGGTAAGAATTAAATGTGATAATATCTATTCTAAAATCAAACTTACTGTCTATGTAGATTGCCCAGTCGGCTTGAGACAAAGGTGTTATTTGAGTCCAATTCTTATTATTTTATTTATCAATGAATTACTTTGTTTTTAAAAAGCGGAGCTGTGCATGCCAGGGAATACTGAAGTCTTTCTTTTAACGAAAACAAAACCTGTTTAGTTTTAAAATGGAGGCCGTCTAACCAAAAAGGAGAATTGGCATTATAATAATGAACCAATTGAATGTCTAAACAAAGGATTCAGTTATGTTGGTCTTTATTTTTCAACTAAAATGTCTTTCCATCTGATGGCTGAAAATATGGCTATCAAGGCAAAACGTGTATTATAGTCAATTTTGTCATCTATGTATTGTCTTATGCCTTTTAACCATAAATGAATTTATGTTCTCTTGAGAAATGAATCTATGTTATTTTTCAGTAAGCACGCAAGAGCTATAATTTCTGCTTCTGTTATTTCATTCCAGACCATATATATAACGTGCCTCGATTAATCAATTTCACGCACGAGCAGTTCACGGGTTTGGTGATTTTGGTCATTTAATATTTCGAACCGGGTTCATTCCCTCACAAATAACTAAGCAGGCAAGTCGACACTTCGTGTACGAAAATTATGTTCATCACATGTTTGAAGAGCTAGCGTTTTCCAGTACTGTTGCCACTGAGAGGATGCAAGCAAAATGCAGATAAGTTTTTGAACAAACTTTTTCTTTTTACTTTATTGCATATTTCATAAAATTAAAGATGAATGTGTAGATACCATTATTGTTCGCTACAGCTCATGAATAATTTCAAATGCTAGTTCACGCGTTATTTATGTCGAACACTCATTAGTGATTTATGATATCAGAAAAAAACTGGTTTCTTTTCAAGGGAAACCCCCGTTTCTTTTGAAAAGTAGCAACAGTTATCATTCTTTGTTTTTTACCATTTTGTTGAGACATTGTGTTTTGGATATTGGCTGACGGTTTTACACTTGTCATATCATAGATTTGACACGTCTCAAAACTCTAATAATTTAGGATGAAAACCCAAATTTTCACACTGCTTATACGGTCAAACCTGAACGACTACCCTAAGTGAGTAAATTAAATGTCTTTGAACATTTGAGGACCGAAGGTCTCAATGCGTGCATATTTTATAACAGCATTATCAACAACATTTTATTTGTTTCACTACTTACTTAAATAAACACTCTATTACAAATGAAATGCAAAATTAAAAATGATTGAACATTTAGAGATTATTTTCGATAATGAATGAACGAATCGTGCTATGGTTGTTGCTACCATCTGTTAAATACTTTGAAAGTGTGATAATTTATCATGCTGTCCATTATGGTCTTCGTTGTTGTTGTCATTGCAGATGGTGATAATACAAAGTATACTAGAACGGATTTAGTAGGTTTATGTACAGAAAAGGACGATGGTAATGAACACGACTTGTGGTCAAGACGATTGAAATGGAGGTTTTGATGATGATCAAAGATTATCATTTTTTATTACTGACGTTGTACTTAAGAAATATGATATTGTTGTTATTTACTTATTGTTTTTTTTTAACATTTTGATGGTATCCTCATGATGATGATAGTGATGACGACGATGAGCTATTAATTATACTTGTAAACGCAAAAGTAAAATATGGTAATGATGATGATGATATAGACTATGCATCTTACTGTACATTGGGTGAAAATTACAGCAATACTATGTTGACCTTCCGAAACGGGAAATGGTTTAACAAATAATGCATTATTTATAAGATTGTGTCACACTTAGTTCAGTATACAGCAGTACAATTTTTTGGGGTTTTTTGTGTTTGTTTTTAAGCAGGTATTGAAAAGAAATTTCTTTTGAGCCGTGGGTAAAGAAAAACACACATGTGGACAATAGAAAGGTATGCTGGTATTTGGTAAAGTAGTAAGAATGTCTTATTTGATTGCATTATCTGAAGGTAAGTGGTCTGGTAAAATGAAAATGTTATTAAACTGTTGTCTTTGGTCATTTTTTTTTTCTATCATCCACATCGGTTTGTGACCAAACTATTTATGTTAACGCTTGTTATCAAAACTATTTTGCTGTGGTTGTTGTAAAAGCGGAAGATAAAATTTCAGTGTTATTGAAAGGTTGTTTTTGGTCCATTTTGTTCTACCGTATATGATACAGACTATACATTGGTGTATGTCCGTAATATCTATGCTAACGCTTGTTGTTAAACTGTTTTGCTGCGGCTTTTGTAAAATCGGATTTTCTCCGGAGGTGAAATTGATCTAACCTCATTGAACGGAATATGACATACAAATTTGCCTGACACAATTGCGACTCTGTGTTTTCTGCGCTCGATGCTTCCTGTGCATGCATGTATTACGTAAGGAAATAATTTCGTATTATACTGCCAATGGCATGATCGCACAGGAATTGCAGAAACATTGATTCTTGAGTATTGCATCCGTATAATATCTTACTGCCGCCATCCAGTTAATAATTTTTGTCCGCTGTGCGTAAACCTAGGGCTGTGCGCTTTGTGACTTTATCGTAATAACGAAATCATTCATCAATAACTAATAACAGTTAAGTATTTCTGTTCTTTATACATTTGATTGCGCCACGTTAAACCCAACAAAATAAATAAATGAATTTAATATTCGATTTACTTTTATTTAGATGCCTGCGTTTACAGCTTCTACATCCTCGTGCCACAGGCGTTGTGCTGTTGATATATGCTATTATAACGGAGCCAAGAAAGAAGAACTAATAATGTCGATTCAAGCAGTACGCTAGGAATAGCAGGGTGACATGAGAGCACTGTCGAACCAATTTGCGGATGCCAATAGAGACATAAATATACACTGGAAGTGGCAGGGTGGCAAGACCTCGGTAGACTTGTTTCAACTTAGACTGGTGAAAACAAGCGGAAGCTTTGCTAGCAGGGTAAGCAAATCTATTCAAATATACTTAATGACATACTTGAATAATGGCTGTATTATAAAGTACGTGACTTATCAAGATTAGTGCCTGATCTATCTCTGGTTAGATCCGACAAATGTTTTTGGGAAAAAGTAACTGTTGCATAGTGTTGGAAGCGTTTGCTTTCGGTCGATTTGGTAAAATCAAGAGAAATAATAGTCAAATACAGCTGAATATAGCTTATACTGTCATCTTTGAAAGTAAATAAGCCGGAAAAAATCTGATGTTATTAAAGGAATGAATGTTGCTGGAACAGACCCGGAGAGAGAGTAGAAACTACGCGCACCCACGGAGGCTCCAATTACATGGTAATTGAAGTGATGACCAGTTTACCAGCATGCAGCCAATAAAAAGCAATAAATCACATGTAACAGTGTTGATAAGCTTAGGCCAGGTTTTCCTTGATGTAGGAATAAACAAATTACATGTATAAAATGATAGTGTGCTGTTTATAGTGCATGCATTTGCATTTAACTGCATGTCTTTTAAATTTGCCCATTTCTTTTTTCAGAAAACTTGATATATGGATATTAGACAAAATTAATCAACATCCACTTTAATCAATTTTGTGCAAAATATTTAAAACCTATGAAATATAATGGGTCCTATCATTAGTATATAATAACTTCCATCAGGAAATTTGATAGCAAGAAGACTATATTGAAAATACCTATATATGCTATTCAAATTTCTACATTTGTATGCCTGTTTGCCTGTCTATCAGTCAAATAAGGTAGATCTTGCTGCGACTTTATAAAAACAACATGTTTCATAGATAGATGGCAGTCTGAAGAATATGCTTATCTTTATATTTCATCCATATATTAAGTATGTCTGTCTGTCTGTCATTTATTGAAAATTGAATCTATACTTGGATAAAAGAAACAATTTTCAAATTGGACCAGGTGTTGTTTATTATGCATGCCGATGTACCACGTACAGGTTTTCTAAATTCTATTCTGCTCTGTTCTATTATAAAACTCTGCTAAACAATGGTTTCACCTTACACAAAAACAAATAATGTAGATATGCACTGCATTTATTCTCTTATAAAGATCGTATACTAAAATGCTCATGTTGAAAGTATCTTAAAAAACATTTTCCTTGTAAATTATAGAGAAAGTTCAAAAAGAAAAAAGAAAAGAAATAAAGTGAACGCCTTAAATTATCTATACTCTATTCTTGAAACACGTAATAGGAATTTCGGAACAAAAAACATGTCATACACTGGTTCATGTAAATTGATACATTATCTCTACTGACATGAATTTGCATTATGTAACAATTATTTTGTTATAATAACAAAACGAATACACATGTTTGTGGATACAATTTCGGTAGTTCTGCACATTGAAGGTAAAATATAATCCACAATGTAGAATTTGATAAAACCACTCCGTTTTAGAATTTCAGGACATACTAAGAAAAGTCGCAAAATATATATATTCTCGTGCTAGACTGATTTGAATGAATCTGGACCTAAGCAAGATTTTGTAATTGGAGTTTATAGGAAAATCGCATTTTTTGCACTACATTGCAGATTTTATTAAAAATTCTCACAGTTTGTGAAGACATTATTTGGTATTGTTTCATTGTAAACATTGTAACAATTGAATTTCATTTTAGAAAGATTGTGACATTGCCATTTAGTAAACACATGAACATCAGTAACGCATACATAGGCTTTATTCTATGTTATCAAGAACAATGAAGTTACTTCATTACTTTCGGTTTATAAAATTGTGAAGAACTAAGATATGAAAAACCATGCTTAAAATTGTTCATTTACATATTCAGATGTAATATAAATTTCATTCAAACATCACAACAAGAGGGTGATGATGACACTATATCGCTCACCTGTAAAACTTGGCCTTGACCCCACATAAACCAGTTTCAAACTTGGCCTAGAAATAATCAAGATAAACATTCTTACCAAATTTCATGAAGATAATGTCATTAATATGGCCTCTTGGAGTGTTAACAAGCTTTTCTTTTGATTTGAGCACGTGACCTAGTTTTTTACCATACATGGCCAGTGTCACACTTGATCTAGGAATCATCAAGATAAACATTCTTACCAAATTTCATAAAGATTTCAGAAGGGTCATAAAAGTGGCCTCGAGAGACAAGCTTTCCCTTTGATTTGACTGGATGGCCTAGTTTTTGACCCCATATGACCCAGTTTTAAGTTTGGTTCAGGAATGAAGATAACCATTCTGACCAAGTGTCATGGAGATAGGATGAGGCCTTTAGCTTTTGATCTGGACAGTTTTCGAAAGGAACCGAGATATTATGCACATACAAGCTGTGTGCAAGTTTGATTAAAGTTTATTGCAAAATGTGGTCCCTATCGTGTTCACAAGCCAAAATACCATATATTTGGCCTTTTAAGGGGCAATAACCCTTGAACCCATGATGGGATCTGGCCAAGTTTCGAAAGGAATCGAGATATTATGCCAATACAAGTTGTGTGCAAGTTTGATTAAAATTGATTGCAAAGTGCGGTCTCTATCGTGTTCACAAAAAATTGTGGACAGACGACGAACGAAGGGTGATCACAAAAGCTCATCTACAGGTGAGCTAAAAACAAAATGCCTCTTTGCTGAGCTTACGATTGATTAGCAATGGATGGAACTAGTATGGCTACACAGTGCTGTGTACATGCTAACAAATTAAAACGATAAAAAAATAATCAAAAAATCAATGTAATGAATTATATACATCTTAAAATTACGTTCACATTCATTCTGTTCATTTTTTTTTTTCGAAAAGGCAGCGAAGAAGAATACCTTTTTTAAATAAAACAGGGAGAGTAAAACAATTAATCCTATATACTTAATTAAGAGGTGATTTACACTTTAAAAGTAATCACATAAAATATACAAAATATGCAGGTTTTTACCAATCTTGTTAGGTCATTCGGATACTCTCTGATAATAGACATAGCAACACATTTGAAATTGCAAAGTTTTTTAACTTTCTTATAATTATATATCATGGAACATTGTTGGTCCAAATATTTAATAATAACAGAACAGAACAGAATAGAATTTTATTAAAGACCTGTACATGGTACATTGGCATGCATAATAAACAACATCTGGTCCAATCTGAAAATGGTTCTTTTAGCTCTTGCTTGTCATCACAGGATAATTTTCCATTTCAAGGACATGTTATTGCATATTCCATCTTTAGTGACAGACAGAAAGACAGACAGACATGTATTATAATGATAAGCATATTCTTCAGACTGCCATCTTCTTATAAAACAGGTTTTAATATGTAAAAACAGATTTATGAAGTCACAGCAAGATCTACCTTATTGGCTTATAGACAGGCAGACAGTCATACACAGCTAGAAAATTAAATAACATAGAAATTTTCAATATTGTCTTCTAATTAGAAAATTTTGTGATGCAATATATTCTGTGCTTTGAATTATATTCTAATAATAAGACCCATTTTATTGGCATAGTTTTTAACTATTTTTGCACAAAATTGATGTTGATTAATTTTGTCTTATATCCATATATCAAGTTTCCTGAAAAAAAAATGGGCAAATTTAAAAGACATGCAGTTAAATGCACATGCATGCACTATAAACAGAACACTATCATTTTATGTATGTTATTCATTAATTCCTGCATCAAGGCTTATCAACACTGCTACATGTGATTTATTGCTTTTTATTAACTGCAAGCTGGTAAACTGGCCATCACTTCAATTACCATGTAATTGGAGCCACCTAGGGTGCGAGTAGTGTCTACTCTCTCTCCGGCTCTGTTCCAGTAACTAATAAAACTTATTTTACGATTTTTGACATAAAACATGCACCAATTTTATTGTATGGTTCAAAATAATGGGGCTTACAAAAAAGGAAAGCACTGAAAGTGTATCCACTTATGCATGTAAGCGTTGTATGTTTGCTCCACTGCATACGCGTAATATATCTATATGGTGATGATGGCACGTTCCCATTACATATTTATTCATCTAAACGTGTTATAAAATTTTGGGTTCGAATTTTACGTTCTGTATGGATTATCTGTACTAGAGCCGGTGACCATATAGTAATAAAATGTTGAGTTCTTTTGTCTTTTTAATAGCTGTTAGCAAAGTCATAGTTCAGAGAAGATCATGCTTGCTCTGCCATTTAAGAGCATGTATCTATACTGCATAGCAATTCAGTAACAGTTTTGTCTTTTCGTTTTACTAGCTTTTTTAAAAATATTAAAGGATCACAATAAGAAAAAAGTCATTGCATATATCCATATACATGTACATATATTTGTTCGTGTATGCATGTTTTTCTTTTTTATTTATTGCCAAACATGTACTTTAGTTTGTTTCTTTTGGTCTTCTGGCAATGCAGAATTTAATTCCATATACCACCTATTCCTTTATATTTCATGCATGCCTTGGGTAATAGGATTTTCATTCTGAAATAAAAACAACAACAGTTAAACTGTGGGAAAATCCTTATGAACGAACATGCATGGGTACAAATCAGCAATGACATCATAAGATTTTGGCCACGCCCTCGGTCAATATCACATTTCCCAGATGGGTAAATCAAGAAAAAAAGATGCCATAGCCGGGAACGCTACGGCAGTAAAAGCTTTCTCTACCAATACACAACGGAGGAATACATGTATGTATTTAATCATCGTTAGATATAAATATTTATAATTAAGTAAATTTACCTCGAGTAAAGCGTTGCAATATATCAAACAGACTAAAAGACAATAACTGTACAATATCAAGTGCAACAAAAAAAAAAAAACAATATTGTCTTTGAGATACACCTTCTGAACGCTTCTAAGTATACCTTTTCCAGAAATTTCTGCACTATTTGTTTCAGAAAAAGATCACATCGTAACGTTCAAGCCGATATAAGCAAATCATTAAAAAAACACAGTAAATACCGAAATTTACTACAAGACACTTACTTTTCTAGCTGTTTACACTTAGACTCTATGGACTTCTCGAGTGCTGGAATAAAAGAAAGAGTAACAATTAATGGCTGTTTATCGTGAGTTTGACATTAAAAATGTAAGGCAAATGTTTTTTGAAAAGAGGGTGTTAGTAGGTTATGTCCAGTATGTGTTATGTGCGCAATATTACATTTGCATAAGTTCAATTTTTTACAGCAGTAGACATGAAAGTTACCCAATTTATAGTTGTATATTCAACCTTTTACAGCAGTAGGCCCGAATGTTACCCAATCTATAATTGTTTATTCAATACTTTACAGCAGCAGATGCCAAAGTTAACCAATATATAGTTGTGTTCGATATTTTACAGCAGCAAACGCGAAAGTTAGCCAGTTTTTACATCAGCGTGTTTAGTTGGTATTAAAACCAAAACAATTTCATTTAATGATTTGTGTAAATCGATTTCTACATTTCATAAATTTGATGTAAAAATACTGTAATTGTCTCTTAAAGACCCGCCACGACCTAGTGACCTACTTTTTTCACCCACAAAAACTATCTTACACTGTAGAAACAAAATGCAATTGGAATTTTAACTTAATACACTGATTTATGTACATATTGCTACATTAATACAATAACATGTTAAGATATTAAACACATTGTCTTGGCCTTATTTATGTCACTGTCAGTTTGTAACTAGATACTTGTTATTTCTCATTTTCTTCATGCAAAGCATGTATAATTACCATTATGGAAATACAAAAGAAAACAGTTATTTTGTGGTGCCTCTTTAACTGAATCGTTTATCATTGTTTGAATTATCACATGAATACTAGTAGTCAATACCTGTTTTACTTGTAGTTTTAGAACTGGTAGAAGATGCCGCTTTTGTGGTCGGTGTAGAAGACGCTGCTAGTAATGTTGTAAGTGTTGTTTTCTCTGTTTCAGAGCTCACTGCTTTTTTCTTTCGAAAAACAGAGACATGTACACCTCTAGTCGCCGTTTGCCCTGTTGTTGTTGTTGTTGCTTTTGTTGTTGTTACAAAGTCTGTTGTTTTCTCTCTAGTTTTCAACAATTTATTAACTCTTAAGTTTGTCACTGGTTTTTCTACAAATGGTGTTGTTAATAAATATTGCGGTTGCCTTGTTTGTGTCGAGGTTAAGGATGGTTTTGTTGTTGGTCTAGATAATCCTGTATGTACTAATTCAGAATACGGTTGTGATTTTGCTTGATCGGAGGGTATCGCAGTTGTTCTCTGAGTTACAGTAGTTTGAACTGTTAAAGGTTCCGATGTTATCCTTTTTGATGAAGAGACTACTGATGATGCTGATGAGGAGGAGGATGGCGATAGACTTGTTGACGATGTCGTTGCTGGCGCTTTCACCGGTGATGATGTCGATGATAGGCGTAATTTTTCCCTCATGTCTTCTGGATGAAACATGTTACTTAGCTGAAATGTACCCTCGATGTTACCATCTAAATTATGGTTAGATAATATTCCTTTTACATTAGGTTTCTTGATTTCGATGTCACTTAGGATTGTATCCACATCTTTTTTGAGAGCAGTAGGATCCAGAGTAACAGGTTTTCCAAACACTACAGGAAGAATACATATAGTCCATAACATTACAAGATGTAGCATTGTTCATAAATAGTTCATATCATTTGCAAGATAAAGGCGTTGGTTTTCACTTATTTTATCGAAAATGATGTGCAAACATACAAACGTTTTGCCTGTGTGTTTCCAAGCACAGAAATAAATATCCAAGTCAATAAGTTCGTTTTTAAAACATAATACTTTTTATAGACAACACCCACTTATTATTATTTACATACCGTTACTCAGTGCGTTAAATCAGACAAAAAATAACTCCAAAACACGTTACGTTTGTAAGATTTATTTACGTAAAATGAATTTTAACCTGATTACTGAATCACTTCATAATGATTAAACACTTTTGTCTCTTCACGCATACATTTGTCAGGGATCCGATTGGTTGCTTGACTTATTGTTTTATGTTAATTTGCGTATTCTCGTGGCAGATACGTACCATTGTGGATTTTGTTGATTTTATTTAATCATGCGTTGTGACAGTTTTGATAAATTTCATGTGTCTGAATTACAGTTTTGTGTGTTTGCGTGCGTGTGAAAGTAAACTCATCAAAAGTTTGTAAATTGTCAATACTCATCAATGATGCGAATTTCCGTGATATGTCAATGCGAAAGCTCTAGCAAGATGTGTTTTTTTTTAATCTTAAACAAGGCCAAACAATTCTCTTTTTTTCTGTCATCAGATCTATTTACGGACGAAGTTTATAATGAATGGCAAATGTGGGCATTCCATTCGTGTGGAACTACTAGTAAGACTTAGCCGTTCGCAAATTCACCTTTTTCGGAGGAGACTTTGAATATAAGCGATGTATAGATGATTTGCGCCTTGTCCGTGAAAATTATTTGGAAGAGGAACGTCTTCTTTCACTATCCTCTCTAAAATCTGAGAAGTCTTATAATAAGTCTTCTTATACCGCATAGAGTCCATAAAATTATGTTTACACCAAAATGAAAACCATATTAACTAAAATGGTTAAATTATTGAATTCCATCTTTTGATCATTGTAAGATACCGCATGTCCGCGCAGCATTTATATGTACCTGCGTGTGTATCTACAGCAACAACTTCGCAATGAAGCTCGTAATTCTTTAGAATAAGTGAAAATGATCATCAATTAGGTTAATCCAAGTCTTTTACAAAAAGGAAATATACATCATTCAAAAGATGCATTTATTGAAAGAAAATATTTGGACCTAAGGTTTTATGTTAATGCTTTTATAACAGTTTCGTTTTAAATCACCCCATATATGACCATTTTAGACATTTTATCAACAAAATAGAAGTGATAAAGACGGAATGATGGTACAGGGTTGAGTCGAGTACTTCAGTACTAGAGTATTATGAAAACAAATACCATTATTTTCTAGAACCCGCCAGTACTCGTAAAAATATTGATACTGTACTCATGAGTACTGAGTACATTTTTTTTAAATATTAAGTACTAACAAGTATTTTGTTTAGTAATCATGAATTTGTTTTTAGTTTTGAGATGTGCTAAAAAATTAGGCATACATGTTTTACATGTATTGTGAATTGTTTTATTATTATCTTTTTTGTGGTTTCCCTACACTATATCATTTTCCCTTCATTTTTACAATTCTATTTTCACACTTAAAGGTGTACGCTAGACTTTTTTCAAACTTTTGATATTGAAGGAAAATCATCTTAGAAACAACAAGAAATATCTTTAAAAATGATAGTCGGCGAATTGTAATAAGGAAAGAAGTTAATTTAAATGGTTCTCTTTTAATATTTTCGCAAAAGTTTCGTAAGGTTGTAATTTTGTTTCGTTTATCCTTAGACGAATAATTACAACAGTAGTTTGATGAAGATTCATGAAGCGGTTCATGAGAAGAGGTCATTAAACGTATTTATATTTTTAGCTAAATTGGTCACTATCCCCATTTGTAACAAAATAGCAGGAGACCTTACAATATTGTTACACATCGAGTTTGATAAAAATCCATTACATTTTAGTGGTTAATGCGAAGAAAGGCATATCTACTTTTAGCTATAGTGGTCCCTAGTAGGGCCCAAGTTCCTATATAAATAAATTTGGAAGAGGACCTTATAATGATGCTCCAGACCAAGTATGATAAAGATCCACCAAGCTGTCTATGAGACGCTGTATAAAGGCATTTCCAGTTTTAGCTCTAGCAGCCCCTAAAAGGGGTCAAATGTCCCAGCTGAACAAAGTTGGCTGCGGGCCTAATAAAGATGCTACAAATCAAGTTTGATTAGAACACATGAGAAAAAATCAATTAAAGGATTTTTTTATTTATTATTTTTATTTATTTCTAAAATAGGCCAACTGATCCCGCTTTAACAAATAGCATATTCGCTATTCATGAATCTTTGGACAATGACGTCACACCTATAAAAAAGTAAAGGTCAAGCAAAACATACAAGCAAAGTTTGACCGTAGTCATATCACATAGATAAACTGTATGCAGCGTACCTTCATATCAGTGTGATGAGATTCAGTCATTATATAGCATATATATAATAAAACAGATTTCAACTGAGTTCAATATTTGCATACCATACTAAAGAAAAATATTCATGTATAATAAATCAGTTAAATAATATATAACAATATATCAAAGCAAACAAGTACTCATTTTAATATGCAATCTGAATAAGTCACAAAAGCAAGAAACATTTTCATATACAGACGACAATTGTAACAAGGAAAATCTTTTAATGTGCACTTCCCTACATAAAAGACTCTTATCACACCCTTATTCATGTGATACACAGACTGTATTCAGCTCTTTCTTTAATTTGATATATGTTTGTATTTAAACAGGTTTTTATCATATTTATTAAACTTACTTATCATTTTCAGATATATCAATATTCTTGCTTAATATACTGAGCCAAAGTTAGCTTTAAAACTGTGAACAGCGTCGTTTAGGATAAACGCTTTGTCTACATTTCACTCAGCGTAGCACATTCAACAGAGTGAAAGAAATTGACACTCTCGTCCAATCAGGTAGAGTGTTACATAAATCTTCCACTTTGATAAATTATCTATAATGCGTTATCAAGTAGTTTGATTCGCAAACTGAAGTCACGTGGCATAGGTAACGAAAACGAATTTAGACGGCGTCGCCGAAAAATGTGCAATAAAAGTCATAGGTCACCAGTATTGAAAAAGTGTTATCTGCCCTTGAAAACGTTTTTTTTTTTTCGGAGAACATGTCAAAATACACCTATATCTTGACATATCCTATGGTATAGTTCGTGATGTGAGATTCTATGGGCTTTCCCATAACTGATCCAACAGTCTGTCATTCGCGGTTACCACAACCAACTTCTGGAACAACATCGGGATTTTAGTGCAATGCACTGTAGCAAACCTTTGAAAGCCCTCCAGGATTCGATAAAAATATCTAACCCAGTGTCAAGAACTGGAACAATTGAAACTTGTGATTGAAGGATACAACCCTGCTCTATTTGACCTAGGTTGATCCGCTTTGATTTTGTTAAACAGGAACGTTATTAGAATTAAACAAAATTAATAGAAAAATAGTAACAATTTTAAAGATAAATCAATAATTGAAAATTGCAAAACGTGAAGTGAAAATTTTGACAGATGTGAAAAAAAAGTAATTTTGTCAAATTGAACTGATGTGCTGGTGAGAAACTACCTGAAGAAATGGAGTAACTTTTATCATTTAAGAATAAAATGTGAAGATCAAACCGACAAAGAAGTATAATTATGCAGTGAAAGTTTGCAGTGAAAGTTTATTCACATAAATTCCCGAAGGTCTTAGACCCAAGAGGACATGTGATACATAATACGGCGGTATACATAATACAATTTTACAGTATATACTTGTAACTTAACTAGTAAATTGTAATCTGTGTTGTAATACTCATAAAATACTCATGTGTACTTGGCATTATACTCGAGTATTTTAGAAAAATCAGTACTCACATTAGTTAGTAGGTACCAAGTTGTCCAGTATTCGAATACTGTCAGCTGGTACTCGATCCAACCCTGTCATGATATTATAAATCATTGTCAGGGTTACTCAAAATTAAAGACAGATTTTTAAAAACGACTGATACGAAAATGAAATATTGAACATGGATAACCTTTTGCACCTTAGAATTCTTAATTTTAGTATTTCCTACATTATGTAAAATTTGTACAATTATGTATTAGAATTACTATGAAGGTTCTTCTTATTTCTGTATAGAAAATCTGGCCGCTGTCTATTAACGGCTTGATGAATATTCATATTATTCATGAACCGCTACATCAGCTGCATATATTTCTGCCTACAAAGGACATTTTCCATACAAACTAGAAATTATGCGCGTTTTATGATAATTATGTGTTGCTGTGTTTGTTTATAATTAATTAGTTGGTTGTCATAATTATAAAATAATATAGGATGTCTGTCAGCTGTTGTGTAAAATCTTCCTCGAAGCTATTTGCCATGTGCGACAACTTGCTTTATAGAGTTTTGCACATTGATATTGCTTAAGTTATCGAATAACTTACTTAAAGCAAGTCGATCATACCTTGCGGTTCTATAAAGATCAAATTTTAACATACGAAAATGACAACAACAAAAAATAATGAAAACCTGTTCTGGTTAGTGGTATGAGTACAATATTGATGCGTTAGTGATTTAAGAATTTTGGGTCAAGGCGTTCATGTATCGAAAAATTGTTTATGAAAAGCAGATTTGATTAACAAACGGTCTGAATAATACTGAAAACGCAGAGAACGAGGTTGCTTTAATGTTGCTCAGACAAGTTGTTGAGTACATTGGTGTAATTATACCTTAAATTGACCCTAATTTTATGTTTTACTGTATTTGATCTGGTATTTTGTCACTAATATTAGAGCCTTTTCAGCGGGGAGTGATTTTATTTACATTGTCTAATCTAACATGTTAAAAATAGGATAATTGCGAGGTTGGCATGCCCTCAACGCGTTTAAACCCCACTCCCCGAGTTTCTTTTATAAAGGTTACTGACCGTTCCAAGGCGGGGCCCCTATTTTCAACATGTTTTCTGTCTGTCTCGTATTTTGTGTTGCGTATGTTGTCTTCTTTGTTGTTGGCGTTTCTTTCCACTTTCTCCTCACTATACCCATCGTCCCCTCCCATTGCCCTTGCATTTGCGCTCCTCGCAACTGCAACTCATCTCCTTTTACTAGGAGTAAGTTATCGTGCCCACCATAATTTTGGCCGCCGGTCGTCCGAAGGTGGTACCCGGCTGACATTGCTTTTTCCTGCTTGTTTGTGTATGTGTGCGTGCGTGTGTGTATGTGTCTTGGCGGTGCCCCACAGTGATATTTTTTCCTACTTGTATGTATGTTAGTTGTGTGTGTGCGTGTGCGTGCGCGTGGATGTCTGCGCTTCTGCGGTTTGCGTTGTAGGGTTACTGCGATTAAGGAATGTGACTTTCCCTTTTAAATATTCGTCCTTGCTCCACTTTCCCCCATCATCCGTCTCTTTTATCTACCTTCTACCTCTTCCCGCTCTTTTATTTGCATTTTGCATATAATTATACTTGTTGCATATTTGAAGCAACCCGTCTACATTTTTTTTCTGTTACAGCATCTTTTTGTTGTGGGCCTACTTAGCGATGCATGGCTCTATGGCTGTGTTAGGGGTGCTCTGCGCTTCCGGGAAAACCTACCTTTACCTTTTATCTTTTAGGTATAAGAACATCCTTATTATCCCCCGACGAAAGTCGGAGGGATATAGTTTTGGCGTTGTCCGTCCGTCCATTCGTCCAACTTTTCCGTCCGTCCGGAGCCATATCTAGGAAATGGTTGGGAATATTTATATAAAACTTCATATACATATTCACCACTATGAGTTTTTGCAGCCCGTCAAGTTTCAGATAGATCGCCTTGGTAACACCAGAGTTATGACCCTTAGGAGTTTCTAGTGTTAACTATATAGGGTACTATAAATATAGCAATTTCTGCATCATAACTTTTGATATATTTAACCTAGAACTATGAAACTTAAACAGAAATTAGATCACCATAATGTGGTTGTGTACACACAATTTCGTTCGGATTTATTTTGTAAATTAAGAGTTATTGCCCTTTAATTGTCTAAAAATCCACATATTTGTACATAACAAACTTACCGTTTGGCAGAATTTCATTAAATTTCTTTCATTCTTTTCTGTGAACATTTATTATAAACGTGTGAAGTTGTCCACCCGCACCTGGTTACCCGATTGCCTTGGTTAATGATGTAGGAATCCCAAAGGTGCTCTTTTTAGCCTTATTTCAAGCTAGGACGAATACCTGGATAGAACGAGCAAGCAAACTTCTGTAAAATAGCTGGATGGCATCCTAACATAAAAGAACCATAGCGGTGAGGTGCTAATGAATTTAAGTCAGTGATCTTAACCACTCGGTCGCAAAGGGCCTCCACTCGTCCCCATTCCATTCACTTCACTTTGCACTTATGATCAACATAAATCTCAGCTGGTACAACATCGTGAAATTTACCACGAATTCATCCACTTCGTACTGAAAAAAATAGTTTCAAAGGAAAGCGGACGAAGTAACCAATATCCAAACAACCAAAAATACAAAACATTTATCTCTAAGTTTTAATCTTGCTCTGCAATAGGTCAATGGTCGCCGCTGGGCCTGCGATTGATCGGTAATGACTGGCAACAGCTTCGGCGTGCAGAGTAATCAAATATAAATGCAATAAAACAAATCTGTACTGGCAGGCAAAGGATATCTTATTGACAATGTAGCTGACATCAGCCATATGTTACTTACACAAGCGTCTTTTCGCCCCGAGTACGAGGCAAAGGACCTTCATACAGTTAACCATTTATCTTGGTCGAGTACAGCTCTCGAAGTTGCCTCATTAATACGAACAGTTTGAAGTTATATTTCAAGTTATTACTGGTATTGATGCCAATATCGCATAATAACATTTAAACATTATTTTGTTGCTTTGGTATTCTTATTTTGATTCCAATATTGTAAATCAAAGCTGGCACTAACGCTGTAGATTTTGTTCGAGCTCGATAAAGGTCGAGTTCTTAACAAGCGGAAGGTTGCTCGTGCCCGTCCCTACTTGAGTAATTTTTTCGAAGAACCCATTCCGTCTTTTGCCATTGACCTAAAAACTGATCTTGAAAGTCTCTGTAATACCCGAGCTAATGTCCCTATTCAAACTCAGGCAAACTCTTTGAATGGTACTATACAAGGATGGTGGATGTTTACGAACTGGCCACGTTATCGTAAGCGACAAAGCGGATTTGTTTCCTATTTTGATGATGTCTTGAAACAAGTTAAGTTTTGTTTTATTCATATCTATCCGCCTGGCACAGCCTTTTTATTTGAATGTTATTTAAATGTTAAAGGAGTTTTTAGTTAGAGGAGTTGAAATTCAATAAATGAGCCTTTTTGATTTTCATCACGATCGAGATATTTTATGTTCTAAGCTTCAGACGTTCAAACGTGTCAAAAATTGAAATAGATCGGTCACAGTTCCTACATTTGCCAATATTTATGTCATTTCTCCCCTTTATATTTTGAAAGATCGTCAAAACGATTAACTTCTCCTGTTGCTAAAAGGCACAGTCAGATGTTTCTTTGTAGTGTTCATAATAAATTGAAGCTTATTGACTTTGGAATAATGAATCTATTTTGAAGTATTTATATTTTGACTACAAGTGATACATTTAATCTATTTCATTTAACTTGGTTATCATTTGATACATCAGCCAAGTGTAGAATACCATTGTATTGCACCTTACGCCAGTTAACGTTTGTTCGAAGTATATATGAGCCGCGGCCGCGCCATGAGAAAACCAACATAGTGGGTTTGCGATCAACATGGATCCAGACCAGCCTTCGCATCCGCGCAGTCTGGTCAGGATCCATGCTGTTCGCTAACGGTTTTTCTAATTGCAATAGGCTTTGAAAGCGAACAGCATGGATCCTGATCAGACTGCGCGAATGCGCAGGCTGGTCTGGATCCATGCTGGTCGGAAACCCACTATGTTGGTTTTCTCATGGCGCGGCTCATATATAAATTAAACCCAGTGTGTAGTCCAATTCGGGCATGTATATCAAGCATCATCGACACCTGCTAGATGCTTTGTCGTAACTTTCAAAACTAGCCATAAAAGATGTCACAAGTATCATTTTGAAATATAATGTCTCTGTTACATATGTACCATATTTGAAATTGTTACCATGCATCAAATTCGTGCTACGGTAATTTGTTTAATTAAGTAGGGTGTGCGCATTGCGACCCACGTCAGCGACGTCTTTATAACGTCAGTTTTGTTTACAATGTTTTTTTTTTTCTTCAAAAAATGTTATGTTATAATAATATATAAAATCTACAGAAAATATACTGAACAACTTTTGTGGTTAAAATTAGTGTACCATTTAAACAATAAGAATATTCAATAATCAAGGATTAGGATCAAATTAGAACGTGCCTTGATGGACTTTACGATTTGGACAGGTGCGACGAACTGTTGGAACAAACATCTACGTTAGTTCATTCTGAGAAATGATAATATGTAGTGACAACCGCTAAAATGGACGTAATGATAAATATAAATAAATAGTAGTAGAGTTTATTCAGTAAATAAAAGAATAGTCTTACAGTCTGTCACACCATTGTATAAATAATACAAACCCTAGCATTATGCAGTAGTAACCACAATAAACTATGTACAGTGAGACGAGGATTATCTTATTGAAATACTAACAAGAGTCGCGTATTAGATAACTTGACTAGAAACCATATAAAAGTGACCTTCAATATGTATATACTGACCATATAGTATCGTTACACAATCGTTCGGAATTTGATAGTGTTATATATTCTTTATAATATGCTATACCCAGGTTACATTGTGCGAAAATGTGAAAATAACAACAGCTTCAAAACAGCATTCATTCCCGACACTTGCTATTTCTACTTCCGTTTTGTGCAAAGGTATATTGCCTAAAGAAAAGGACAGCATCTAAGAATTTCTGCGCTTCACTTACACAAGTTGATCAATTCGTACAGTAGTAGAGTATCTAAAGCAAAAGGCTGCATCTGTTATCTAAGGCTGCATCTAAGAATTTCTGCGCTTCACTTACACAAGTTAGTCAATTCGGACAGTAGTAGAGTATCTAAAGCAAAAGGCTGCATCTGTTATCTAAAGCTGCGTCTAAGAATTTCTGCGCTTCACTCACACAAGTTAGTCAATTCGTACAGTAGTAGAGTATCTAAAGCAAAAGGCTGCATCTGTTATCTAAAGCTGCATCTAAGAATGTCTGCGCTTCACTTACACAAGTTAGTCAATTCGTACAGTAGTAGAGTACCTAAAGCAAAAGGCTGCATCTGTTATCTAAAGCTGCATCTAAGAATTTCTGCGCTTCACTTACACAAGTTGATCAATTCGCACAGTAGTAGATTATTATCTAAAGCGAAATTTTCTGTGCTTCACTTATACACTGTCGAGAAGTTCAGCAAATATAACTATAGTACTTCTAAATCTGCCAGTCTTCTCAGAGTTATTCCTCTTTAACCAATTAATTAAAAGTGAGTTTGTACATTTTTCTCCATTACAAACATGCATTAAACCATTCATAAATAAGATACAATACATGTAACAGATTTTATTTCAAAATGGATACATTTAATTCACCCTAAGGCGTGCCTCTCGTTCATATTATATGTGATTTAATATAAATGAAATTATGAGTTGCTTTAATGATCACAGACTCATTCACTTTCAAACTAAAGGGAAATCACTCAAGCGTCTACGATGAAATGTACAAAAAAGAGTAACACTTTATAAAAATGACGACCTCACAAGTACGTTGGATAGATAATCAGTTTCAATTGTACATGTTACCACAATTTATCAATTATCTAAGATATTCTCGATTCGTTTGTAGTATTTCTGTATACTCACTATCACTTTCTTATTTCATTTTGAATGAATTTTGAATGACTCACCGTCGTTGGTTATGTTCAAAGAAATCATAAATAAACATGAATAACTGGAAAGGTAATTTAAATCAGCAGATTACAGAGATGATGTTACTGATTATTGTAATTTAATCGATGACATTAAGTAAGCCAATGCAGCTGTATACATTACTGAAATCCTTCCAAGGTACTTGTGATTAATAAAATTTGATGACGACTGCCAGACTGAATGCTTTACATGGTCTTGCCCATCCAGTCCAGCAGAACCAGAATGCCGGCGGCTAGACAAATGATTCCGGCGATGATGGCTACTGCAAACGCTCCTGAATATTCTGCATAGACACTGCTTGCCTCCGCCCCGTAGATGATGATACCGATTATGATAAATCCACCTATAATGACAACATAATTACAAACTTATTAACGTAATAGGTATCTTTGTTACTTTACTCTAACTTACAAATAATCATTGGCAAATATTGAATCATAACTTTAGTCTGTTTATCCAATATTAGACGATTACGAACTTCTAATTACTTAATAAGTTTAATTATTTAATAGTAAATGTCAAATATTGTCCTAATTTTAGGCATATAAATGCTTTAATCCGCATCCGTTTCTTAAACTGTATAAAAATAATCCTGGTGACAATAGCATTACTGACATTTTATTTTATTTTATTTTGTTGGGTTTAACGTCGCACCGACACAATTTTAGGTCATATGGCGACTTGCATTACTGACATAAATCTCTATGCAGTTGCGTTAATAACTATGTACATGAATAATGTTTCCTGACAAAACTTTGGTGTTCATGTCTGATACTACTTTTTTTCTGTTATACATGACAAAATTTTAACGTATGAGCCGCGCCATGAGAAAACCAACATAGTGCGCTTGCGACCAGCATAGATCCATACCAGCCTGCGCATCCGCGCAGTCTGGTCAGGATCCATGCTGTCCGCTAATGGTTTCTCTAATTGCAATAGGCATTGAAAGCGAACAGCATGGATCCTGATCAGACTGCGCGGATGCGCAGGCTGGTCTGGATCCATGCTGGTCGCAAACGCACTATGTTGGTCCCGTGTTTTTTGCCTCGTCGGTACTTACACGCACAGAAACAGAGGATCCAACAGATGAGCTTTAGTATTTTCATGTCACTCTTGATGAAAACAGCAATTATACTTAGCACAAGCGCCCCAATGATCAAGAAGAATCCAATCAGCATAAAAGCTTGCACTGCAGCCCACCAGTCTGAAAAAAAAAATCATTATTCGCTTTAGCAAATTAGATACAAATAGATTTTAATATAAACACTGCATCACATTCAAATAATCTTGCTTCCACTTGTAAAAGTAACGACAGATATCAAAAATCATGCTTATAATAAAACTTCTAGGTTACTCAGTCTGAAGACATTTAAGACGGTAATTTCACTGTACTTTTTCTTGCGCCAAATTCTGCCTGTTACTATTTTTACCATCGTTTCAAGTAGCTTTTTCAACAATATTTGCATCATTCTTGCACGGATTTACAAATTGCATGGCACAGAAAAGAATAAAATGCGAGCGAATGTAACAATCTTTCATACACCGGCTATTTCCATCCGCACCTTCAACCAGCGAAAGATTCATATACACTTTTATATCGTCACAGCAGGGTTGATAAAGCAGTCTGCCTACAACAACGGGTCCTGACCTGTTTCAAAACATGCATGGGTAACAATTTTCAGTACCTCAGATGGTATATTGTCTGCACTATTAGCTACGTTAACTTTAGGTGATTCCGTAGCTGTGACACATTTTATGTTTGACTGTTGTTTGTTAAAGTAGATATGGTCAAAATTCCAGAAATAACTTCAGTGCCATTGAAAATGTTTGTACGTTAAGTAAGAAGTTAAGCAAGTTTTGCATTTACAAAGAATGGATTTGAAATCCAAGACAACCTCGTGCTCTAGTGCCACCATTTAGTACTTCTTGTACCGGTTTACTTATATTTCAGTTAGTTATAGTGCCTAATTTACCAATATGTTTTGCTTTTTTTTTCAAAAAGTTTTGTGACTTACGGCTATTCATTTTGATTGTTATATTGCTATCATATTCTACTGGACATGCGAAGAAACAGACAGTCTAGGCATCATAAATACCGAAGAACAAAAATAAACAAGAAATATCTTTAAAAATGATGGTCGGCGAATTGTAATAAGGAAAGAAGTTTATGAATTTTTCATCTAACATTCATCTTTCATCTAGCATTTTTCAAATTGCAAAACTAAACACCGCACTTTAACAATTTAAATGGTTCTCTTTTAATTTTTCGCAAAGGTTTCGTAGGGTTGCAATTTTGTTTCGTTTATCCTTAGACGAATATTTACAGCAGTAGTTTGATGAAGATTCATGAAGCGGTTCATGAGAAGAGGTCATTAAACGTGTTTATATTTTTAGCTAAATTGGTCCCTATCCCCATTTGTAACAAAATAGCAGGAGACCTTACGATATTGTTACACATCGAGTTTGATAAAAATCCATTACATTTTAGTGGTTAATGCGAAGAAAGGCATATCTACTTTTAGCTATAGTGGTCCCTAATAGGGCTCAAGTTCCTATATAAATAAGTTTGGAAGAGGACCTTATAATGATGCTCCAGACCAGGTATGACAAAGATCCACCAAGCTGTTCATGAGACGCTGTATAAAGGCATTTCTAGTTTTAGCTCTAGCAGCCTCTAAAAGGGGTCAAATGTCCCAGCTGAACAAAGTTGGCTGCGGGCCTAATAAAATTGCTACAAATCAAGTTTGATTAGAATACATGAGAAAAAATTAATTAAAGGACTTTTTTAAGATTATTTTTATTTATTTCTAAAATAGGCCAACTGATCCCGCTTTAACAAAAAGCATATTCGCTATTCATGAATCTTTGGACAATGACGTCACACCTATAAAAAGGTGAAGGTCAAGCAAAACATACAATTGTAATTATTTCAATATTTCTGTTTCATAAGCAAAGTTTGACCGTAGTCATATCACATAGATAATTTTTAATTGTATGCAGCGTACCTTCATTCCAGGGTAATTAGATTCAGTCATTATATAGCATATATATAATAAAAGAGATTTCAACTGAGTTCAATATTTGCATTACATACTAAAGAAAAATATTCATATATAATAAATCAGTTAAATAATCTATAACAAATATATCAAAGCAAACAAGTACTCATTTTAATATGCAATCTGAATAAGTCACAAAAGCAAGAAACCTTTTCATATACAGACGACAATTGTAACAAGGAAAATCTTTTAAAAAGCACTTCTATACATAAAAGACTCTTATCACACCCTTATTCATGTGATACGCAGACCGTATTCAGCTTTTTCTTTAATTTGATATATGTTGGTATTTTAACAGGTTATTATCATATTTATTAAAATTACTTATCATTTTGAGATATATCAATATTCTTGCTAAATATACTGAGCCAAAGTTAGCTTTAAAACTGTGAACAGCGTCGTTTAGGATAAACGTTTTGTCTACATTTCACTCAGCGTAGCACAATCAACAGAGTGAAAGAAATTGACACTCTCGTCCAATCAGGCAGAGTGTTGCATAAACCTTCCATTTTGATAAATTATCTATAATGCGTTATCAAGTAGTTTGATTTGCAAACTGAAGTCACGTGGCATAGGTAACGAAAACGAATTTAGACGGCGTCGCCGAAAAATATGACATAAATCAAACCTTATTTTAACCTTTAATATGCCAAGCACCACTGATTCTGCCTTTGCGATCAGTGTAGACCATGATTAGCCTGCATATCCGTGCAGTCTGACCATGATCTGCACTGTTCGCCATTCAGTCAGTATATTTTTTGGTAAGCCCCCCTTTTAACAGTTAATGGTTCTGTTCAAAATGAAAGACGGACGAGTTCATTATAGAAATTTAGCAGGGTAAGGGTTGATACAAAATTGAATTTTGTGCTAATATTGGGATATCTATGTTATTCTGATATCAAGCAACTGTCGTTTATTTTTGTCTGTACCGACATAGCATCTATGACAGAAGGAAACCTGTTTGCTTTGTCAGAAACTGAAAAAAAAATCTAAGAACGCTGAACATTCGTTATTCATAAATATCTTTGCATTATTTTATGCCCTAAGTCTCCTTATAGAGTTTTTAACGTATTTGTACTCTTAGCTTATTTACTGGTGGTGTTATCACTGTATTCAAACATGTATACCGTCTCTAGGATTAAAAAAAAAAGTCACGCGACTATGCAAGCAGAGCTCAAGGGAAATACCGTTTACCGTGGGAAATGAAGTCACCACGCAGAACTGATACCTGAAATCAAGCGATCATGATTAACATTTTGCGTTATATTGATTTATCGACTATAAATTCCTCGAGTTACATCATGTCCGTAGCTTTTGTTCATGGTCTAACTGCAAAAATAAATTTACCGATCCCAGACAAATGGCTTGAAAAGTCTCCAGTTAACGCTTTAAACCAATTGAAACGTGTTTCCCAGGTGTTAACATTTGACAGTTCGGCGAGATATGTGTTTACAAGGTGAGTACACTTGAAACCAAGCGAAGCACGTGTTTCCAAGGTGTCCACACTTGAAACCAAGCGTGGCGCGTGTTTACAATGCGTTCACATTTGAAACCTGCCAAATCCCTATACAAATAACGGCACTCAAATCGCAGTTATGGAAACTGCCCAATGCAAAGCGCTTATTTTAAAAATTGAATGTATCAGTGGATGAATACATAATTAAATAATCCGCCCCGTTTAAAATTTTGCCTCTTCTTGATATTTAATAGCGAACGATTCCGGTTGCATGTTCGCATGCACTTGCTTCGAATCAGACTGATAAACCTTATATCTTTACAAATACCTGAAAGGTGCATTCACATGGTATGCCAATGCCTTACGTGTAATACTTTATTGTAAATACATTTTGATACAAACCATATATTACGTACTGTTAAAAGCCAAATGCTTGATGCCAAATATTCAATGCTAATTGCCATCAACATGTTTTACGGTCATGCTACCTTGAGACCGATGCTTACTATGAAAAGATTTAAAAAAAGGTTTTTTACAAAGACAAACTTTTGTCATAAAGGGCACTTACTATTTAAAAGATGCAATCACCCAATGGTATACATGTATTCAGCTCTCTATCTTAAGAAACATTGAGCAGTAACCATTTTAATAGTGTACCTCATTCACCGTTGACGACGTTCGGTAGACGATATTTGACATGTATGCATTTAGCAATCACCATTTAGCATTAACTGTTTGGCCTTTAGCATTTGGCAATAACCATACACTTCCATACATGCATTATTAAGTGATACAGATCATTGAATACAGAGAGCTGAGGAATTTGGCAATTAACATTAATCATTTTGATTATTAGCATTAAAGTATTTGGCATCTATAGTATTTTTTTTTTTTTTTTTTTAGATTTTAGAAAGTAAAATATCAGAAAAGTAATATATCACTTGGAATTTATCATCAAATATTTGACATTAAGCATATCGCATTTACCGTTTGGTAATTTAAAATGGCGAACCGGTTTTCCATAGTTTGAAATATTTACTATTTTGTTTATTTTTGTTGGGTTTAACGTCGCACCGACACAATAATAGATCATATGGCGACTATCCAGCTTTGATGGGGGAGGAAGACCCCCAGGTGCCCCTCCGTGCATCATTTCATCGCGAGCGGGCACCTGGGTAGAACCACTGACCTTCCGTGAGCCAGCTGGATGGCTTCCTCACATGAAGAATTAAAAGCCCCGAGTGAGGCTCGAACCTACCTCGATTAGGGGCAAGTGATTTGAAGACAGTGACCTTAACCACTCGGCCATGGAGGCCCCCGAAATATATACTACCCGGTAGGTAACTTTGTTATTTTTATAGTATGACGTAGTCATAGATTTATGAACTTTTGAATATATTTGTTATTGTTTTAGTAACTTAAAACTGACTTGCATAAAAAACAGGTCGCAAAACTCGATGGCATATCCTTGAAAATGGTTTCTTTCCCTGACATGAGGGTTAAAATTAAGAAATTTCTTTTTAGTTGCATGTAAAAAATATTTTCAAATAATGTACCTTATAAGCATCAGAGAAAAGCTTTTATGAATCAACACACAATAACGTTTGTTGTTCAAACGCGGAAAAGGGGAATCAGCGTTAATTTTCAAGAAAATAACCGTGTTTATACCAGTCCCTCTGGTTCCAACCAAACGACTATTTGTAGAGAAATTGTTTGGACTTAATTTCGTGGATTAAAACAAGGATTGTTAAGGACTTCGGCAGTTTGATACAAGCCAGTATTCTAATGGCAAAAAAAAAAAAACGAAAGGAATAATCAAAATATTGTTTGTAAACTATACTGCATACTGTATTCATTATTGAATCCGTCATAGATGTAAAAGCAATATTTCTTTTCATTTTTAACATTACTAACCTGTAACATTTTTCCACGTAGCGCATATTTTAGTGTTCGAACTTGACGATTCATGGCACCCCCTGAAAAGTCCACCATAGCTTTCGTAATTGCCGTAGTCTTTCGAATACCAGAACGGCAGGGCTATTCCTAGCAGCTGTAGAATTAATGCAACTATCAGCAAAACGAATCCTATCTTTAAAAAAAGTGTCGCATCACTGAAACCCATTTTAAATTAAACTTCAAAAAAGTACGTGACCAAAATTAGAATACGAAAATATCAAAGAATTTAACTCGTCGCACTCCCAAAGTTTGATCGGTTGATCACCTTATTTCTGTAATGTTATTTATTTCCTTTTGCCAGCTATTTTCACATTTACCGGTTTGTTTATATATGTTTACAGCATCTTATTAATTGTCCATAGAAACAGGTAAATGACGTGAGGAATTTTTTTCTTTTGAGTATTAGTGTCCCGCTGGATGCTATAGAACGGATCATTCAATCTGATCAATAATTTACTGCTGGTGATAAATCAATGTACTTGTTAATTTTCATTCATCTGTGACGGAAAATACAAGATTAATTAGATATATTCAAAGCAAGGGTATTATCCTTTGCGTCAATTATGCTGGCCCACAGCCAGAACAAAACTTTAATGCTTCCCCGTAAAATTCACGTGCACTTTTGCATCTGATCTGTCAACACGTACCCTATTTGTATCTATACCGTAGGTGTTTATAACTCATATACATGTGAGCGACAAAAGCAAATGAATTCAAATACCCTAAAAAAATTTAAAACCAATAGCAAATGAATACAAATATCCTACTCATTACATTTGATATGACAATTTCACATATTACAATTTGCTCACTAGAATTAAAATACATTTATAGGCTCGGATCTAGAACCAAGGTAAATGATCATGAGAGTTTGGGGGCGAAAACTGTAGGTGATACAAGACAAGGAAAACTCAACAATACTTTGAAATTCTACAATTCAAATGAGCCGCACCATGAGAAAACCAAAATAGTGCATTTGCGACCAGCATGGATCCAGATCCGCGCAGTCTCGTCAGGATCCATGCTGTTCGCTAACGGTTTCTCTAATTGCAACAGGCATTAAAAGCGAACAGCATGAATCCTGACCAGACTGCGCGGATGCGCAGACTGGTCTGGATTCATGCTGGTCGCAAACGCACTATGTTGGTTTTCTCATGGCGCGGATCATTTGTCGTAACTGACCGTGATATACATGTCGGGAAGTACACATATTCATCAATATAGATGTCTTGGAAAGAAACGTTTGGGCTGTTTTAGCCTACAAAACCAGTTTGGTTTTTTTTTTAGAAGAATAGACGAATCTACTAAAGTGTTTGTACGTTGGCGAAAAAATTATACTGGGGACATTTATATAGCTCCTAATACAATTGTGGCTTACACTACATCATGAATCGATTTACACCGACCATTTTAAAAAGATGATATATTCATATTTCGATGACTGCTGTTTCTAAAAGCGCTGTAAGGTTAATACATTTGAAATGCACTCTGCTATGACATTATTTTTGATAACTTATTTCTATTTCTTACCGGCCTTCTCCGGGTGAATATATGTACTTTCCTCAGAAAATAGTGTTTCATTAAACTCAATGTCAGTTTTGCAAGATGTTTATGTTACTATATTAGTATGTGTCATTGAAATACTATATTTGTTTTGTATACTGTCCGCTATTGTATTTGTGTCAAATGTATGTCATCATGGGCTTTTTAGCCTATTTGATTTGAAATAAAAATGTCTGTCTGTCTTAAAAATAGTTAATCAGATACATGTAGTTATCCCCTAAAATTGTTATATTTAAGTTTATACAATGATTGATTTCACTTTAAGCATTTATAAAAGGTCTATTTTGTGTATCTTTGTCAAACTTAGCTTACATTTCAATTAAGAAATAATATATCTCATTTAGTGATTTGTTGCTGAACAAGCAAATTCGATGAATTGGTTTCCCCCGCCGAAAGGGTTTGTGGTGAGGAACGGCAAAACAATATATCCAGCAAAAAGTTAAGGATGTTAATAAGAGGCAAATAATTTCATTAGTCAAAATCAATTTAACGAAAATGAATGCTATTTTTGGTGTGTGTGTGTGAGTGTGTGGAGGGGGGGGGGGGGGGGGCAGAGCAGCAAGGGTGACTGGGCGAGGGTACAAAACATATGTTGATTATAAATATTGATGGAAAATTAAAAATTAAAAAAATCGGGGGGGGGGGGGGGGGAGGGGCGGGGGGTGATGCATGCTTGGGATGGTGGGCATGGCTGGGTGGAGGAGTGAGGTGGGGGAATGGTACAACTTTGCATGTTGATAAATATTCATCGAAGGTTTGAAAAGGAATGAATTTTTTTTGGGGGGGGGGGGGGGGGGGGGGGGGGGGTTTGACCAAGGCAAGGTGGTGACCAGGTGTGGGTACACAACTTAACTTCACATCTTTATAATAAATGTTCATAGAAAACGTTTAATGAAATTCTACCAATTGGTTGGTTTGTTATGTACAAATATGTAGATTTTTAAACAATTAAAGGGCAATAACTCTAAGGAAAATTGACCAATTATAAAAAAAAATGACAGGCATCATCGAAGTATGTTGGTCTTATATTTATTTCAAGTTTCTTGAAATTCTACCAGCTTGTTACTGAGAAATTGCTGCAGACGTGGATTTTTCATTAAATCAAGGGCAATAACTCTAAGGGAAATAGACCAATCAAAAAAAAACTTGACGGGCATCATCGCAGTATGTTGATGCATGTTTATTTCAAGTTTTATGAAATTCTACATGATAGTTACTGAGAAATGGCTGCGGACGGACATTTTTGGGCATTTTTCATTAAATCAAGGGCAATAACTCTAAAGAAAATCGACCAATCAAAAAGTTTCATGAAATTCTACCAGCTAATTACTGAGATATGGCTGTGGACTGACGCACGCACGGACGCACGCACGTGACGGATCGGACAACGCCATTTCAATACCCCCTCCCGATTTCATCGGCGGGGGATAATAAATCATTGTTTTGAGTTCAGGTGAGAAGGAATTATATCACGAGGGCGCAGCCAGACATTATTTGGAATCGTTTAACGTGCCAAATTCTTTTAATATCATATATATTTTATTCTAACAAGGCTCGATTTGATTTCCAGTTAAACAAAGAAGGAAATCAAGCTCTGTATATTCTGCGATAAACAACGGTTGACGCGCGGACCGGTAAGAGAGCATTATGACGTCAATTATGACGTCAAATTGCCGCATGACGTCCGATACATTACTCCTCGGGTAAATATAGTCCAGCATAATATTTATTATAATATGTCAATGTGCATGTCAGAATGAAAACAATCAAGTCCTTCTTGTGATTTATCGTCTAATTTACCACGGTTCATCGTTCAGATGCTTCAGTATTTAACCACTCGGGCTAACGCCCTCGTGGTTCAATTCCTACGTATCTGAGCTCTGAACCATGATAAATTAGACGATAAACCACTCGAAGGCCTTGATTATTTGTTAATTCTAACATGGCTTGATTTGATTTCCAGTTAAACAAAGAAGAAAATCAAGTTCTGTATATTCTACGATAAAAACGGTTGACGCGCGGACCGGTAAGAGAGCATTGTGACGTTAATTATAACGTCAAATTGCCGCATGATGTCCGATACATTACTCCTCGCGTAAATGAAGTCCAGTATAATATTTATTAAAATATATCAATGAGTATGTCAGAATAAAAACAATTAAGGCCTTCTTGTGATTTATCGTCTAATTTACCACGGTTCATCGTTCAGATGCTTCAGTATTTAACCACTCGGGCTAACGTCCTCGTGGTTCAATTCCTACGCATCTGAACTCTGAACCGTGGAAAATCAGACGATAAACATCGCGAAGGCCTTGATTATTTGTTAAATAAATTTATACTCGGGTGAATAAATGACGTTACGTCATTACTTCTGGTTTATTAAACGCACAGAACTACCCTAGAAAGCGTTAAAAGAACAAGTACATTTTATACGCTAAAATAGCCTTGGTCCTGAAGCGACATATTACTATGGTTAGAACTTATACAATGTTTTACCTATAAAACCCAAAATTACTCATTTTCCATTTCCTTTGATGATCCGCACTATTCTATGAATTCAGTAGGTGATGCAGAGATCGATTGGAAATCTATCAATGATCTTCGAGATCTCTGCAACTACCTATGACATCGTTGACGTGATATTTCTTGGTGATTTCCGCACATTGAGCTTATAATTATTTGTGACAAGTGTTATACAGCCTCCATAAGTAAACTCGTGTGATCGTTAATTGTAGGTGCATTAATATGTACATTAAACTAAAGACGTAGACTAATAGCAAATTCCCGTGTTCGCAGACGGTGTCCCTGGTTCGTTCTTAAAGCACTGTTTGGTGTGCGTTGTGTTGTAGGTCTATGGTGTATGTAATGATGTGTTGTATTACGTATGTTGTGCTATTTGCTGTGTGTAGTGGTATACGGTGTGTGTGTGTTGTTACGCCGTGTGTAGGTGTCGTGTGGTGATGCATGGTGTGTGAAGTGTTATACTGCTTGGTGTGTGTAGTGTTGTGTGATGCGTGTAGTTTTGTATTGTGCGCATAGTGGTGTTTATAGTAAGTGTATTGTAGAGTGGTGTGTAGTGTTGTATAGTGTATGTAGTAATGTGTTGTATAGTGTATGTAGTGATGTATGGCGTATTCTATACTGCTTAGTATGTAAAGTGATATATAAAGTAATGTATTGTTGTATGGTCTGTATAGTGGTATGTGGTGTATGCAGTATTGTTTTGGTTGCATGTAAAGATGTATAATCTGTTATTGATACTATAACATATGTTATGTTGTTTGGTGTGTGAAGTGTTGTATGTTGTCTGTAGTAATATATGGCATATGAAGAGCTGCATTGTGATGTATGTGTAAAGTGTTGTATTATGTGTGAAATATTGTATGTGAGTGTGTCGTCCTGTATGGTATATATGTTGCTGTATGGCGTGTGTAATGGTATATGGTTTGTGCAATGTGGTATGGTGTTAAAGAGGCACCACAAAATAATTGTATTCTTTTGTATTTCCATGATGGTAATTATACATGCTTTGCAGGAAGAAAATGAGAAATAACAAGTATCTAGTTACAAATTGACTGTGACATATATAAGGCCAAGACAATGTGTTTAATGTCTTAACATTTTATAAAATTAATGTAGCAATATGTACGGATGATGATCTTCGTGAAACACTTTACTTTGACCCGAGCAGTCGTCGTAAGATGGACCCTTGGTCTCCAGATTTGTGTCAAATCATTATATGTTTTTCAAGATGCATAAAAGGGGCCTCAATGGCCAAGTGGTTAGAGTCGCTGACTTCAAATAACTTGCCCCTCACCAATATGGGTTCGAGCTCACTCGGGGCATTGAATTCTTATTTTACTGATATTAAAAGACCAATGTCTCAGCTCCATTTTAACACCATTTTTATCATTTCACCTCCGAAACTGACCAAGATATGAAATATTATCAATTATATGGTTGTCCTTTCAAACAATGAACGGTTGCCATGGAAACAGTGAAATCATATGTAGTTCAAAAGAGCTTTTTCATGGGAACAATTTTTATTTTCAAAGAATTGAATTGTTTGGGTTTAACGACACAATTATAGGTCATATGGCGACTTTCCAGCTTTGATGGTTGAAGAAGACCCCAGGTGCCACTCCGAGCATTATTTCGTCACGATCGGGTACCTGGGCAGAACCACCGATCGTCCGTGAGCCAGTTGGATGGCTTCCTCACATGAAGAACTCAACGCCCCGAATGAGGCTCGAACCTACATCGATAAGGTGCAAGTAATTTGAAGTCAGCGACCTTAACCACTCGGCCACGGAGGCCCCCTATTTTGAAAGAGCTGGTCTTTTCGAACAATTTGGTACCTGTGAAATAAAAGTCTAAGGACGCATGGTAGACCATTCTTGCACCCGTGCTAAATAACTCGGTAAGCATAATAGGAAGTTCAACTTTCTTTATCTATTTATTCATATACCAATGTTCTAACAATAAAATTTGTTTCCTTATATTTATTTCATATAATACAGCTTACTTACACAGCACAAACAACAGTAAATGCTAAAGGGTTGAGTAACAAGTTCTCACAAGTTTATAAAATACCGTTCTCTTTATATTAAAAAGTAAACACTTATACTTAGTTATACGATCATAGATAGTGTAATTCCATACATTACGTTCTTTTGAGATAAAGTTTGTGTTTTTCACCGTATAAACCACCAGTACAATTCAGTAGTATTATGCGAACGTAAATTCAATGTTTCTATTAATTTTAAACTTTCGGTGGACTTTATTCAAACGTCATATCAAGAAATATTAAAATAAACCTGATCTAATTATAATTTTATCCCAGATCTTTTAAATTCTCATAGATGTCCACTATATTTGTAAATGTTTTCTACAATGTCTGTCTGTCTTTATGCAGGAGTTCCCTTGCCCATCCAGTCAAGGAGACACACAACTCCGGCAACAAGGGCCACAATCCCAGAAATGATGGTGATAGCAAACGCCCCCGAGTATTCCTCGAACACACCTGATGCTTCAGCTCCGTAGATGATGATACCGATGATGATGAAGCCACCTTTAATAACAAGAACAAATATATGAAACGTTTTCAGTAATGTCATACGTTTAAGTTGATTTTGTAGGTGTGTAAAAAAGCCGGTACGCTACGCCAAAGTCAAATTGCTAAACATCATATAAGACTAGCCATATGCTTATTGTGCAATGCTTAATTAAGATGCTTTTGTTCAAAACGGCAAATTTGTGGGGATATGAATTCGTGGATTTCAACTTTTGAACATAAAATGAATGGGAATTTTACTTGTTCGTTGGGATTAGATTTCATGGATGGACTCAACCACGAAATCCACGAAAATTAGTCCCCCACGAATATTAATTATTTCACAGTACTTTAATGAACTTGTTCATCTTCTAATTTGGACAACACCATTAGCTGTTAAAAGGGTGCTTACAAAAAAGATACTGACTGAATAGCGAACAGTGTAGATCTACACTGGTCGCAATCGTGTCCAATATGGTAAGGGTTAAAACGTCGCTGGCAATCAGTATAAATAACGTGATAATAACCAAGTATCATGGAGAGGACACTTTCGGATGAATAGTGGAACGTACTATTACTTTATATCAGAGGGTAGAACATGATATATTTTTATTTTAAATAATTCAGGTTACATTCATTCACAATCAAAACTACACATACAGAAATACAGGGCATTAAATGATAAATTAAGAATCTGACAAGAAGCATTTGGCATGGCAGTAGGCAAATATAGCAAATAGCAAATATTTTACATACTAGTATTTGGCAGTTGTCATTTGGTGATTAATATTTGCAGTTTAGCATTAAGACTTTGATAACATAAGTATTTGGCATTTTAGCATGACGCATCAACCTTACATAGGTATTCCATACATTTCTTTTGTTTGTTTGTTTGTTTGTTTGTTTTGGGTTTAAAGCGCCGTTTTTTCAACAGTATTTCAGTCATGTAACGGCGGGCAGTTAACCAAACCAGTGTTCCTGGATTCTGTACCAGTACAAACCTGTTCTCCGCAAGTAACTGCCAACTTCCCCACATGAATTATCAGAGGTGGAGGACGAATGATTTCAGACACACTGTCTTTTATCAAATCGTCACGGAGAACATATGCCCCGCCCGGGGATCGAACTCGCGACCCTGCGATCCGTAGACCAACGCTCTCCCTACTGAGCTAAGCGGTAATGGTGCGTTTTACTTGTGAGTTTTACATGCATACCTACCCTTTCAAACCTTAACAGATATACTCACATGCACAAAAGCATAGAATCCAGTTTATAAGTTTCAAAACCTTCATGTCATTCTTGATAAACAGTACAATAATACACAGTACGAGAGAGGCCACCAGAATTAGAAGTCCAATTATCTGGAACGCTCGACAAGCTTCAATCCAGTCTATAAAACAAAAAGTAAATATAAGTCAGTACATATTTCAAAGAGTTAAACCAGTCTGATTCAGTGGTGATTATGGCACTGAAAAAGTCGACAAACTCATTTTCGCTGGCGATTTCCTTTACACAACGAAATATGATTAGAAATATGATTAATAAATCAAATGTATGGGTGCTTAATTATTAAGAAAAGAACAAAGAAAGCGTTTCCATTGATGTACGAAATCTTATATAGTTACCACGAGATTGAATGAGATTTCATGTTATATTTTATAAGCCTTTGGACAGAAAAAAATCACAAGTTATATACGTGCGTGATATACAGTGGACATTCGAATTGAGAAACTTTATTATTGTTTGTCAGACGTTAAAAATGCAAGCAAATATCATATAATTAGAAATAACCATTTCTTGTGTTTAATCTTTTTGTGATATTTTATCATATTTTTTGAGATTATCATTTTACACATCACAAAAAGAGTAAGAAAAAACATATGTTCATGTAATCATTTGATCTCATGGTGTAACTGGTTAAACTTCTAGTTGGCGGAATATTTGTCAAAGTGTAAACTTCTCTTTATACGGCTCAAATATTGAGAAGAAATGTTTCGAAGCAAACTGTCTTCCACATTTGAAAGTAAACAAATGTGATCTTGTATACTCACATGACTTTTTAAAATTTATAGCCTGTTAAACATTGCACAAACTCTACTCGTATTTCTACCAAACTAATGACTTAACCACATAAGCCACAATAAATTGAATTTAAATAAATTTATTAAAAAATGTTTACACAGTCGAATTCAAGTGTCAAATACCGTCATCATACTCGTAGAGGTCCGTTGCATTTCTGGATGGGTGAAAATGCAAAACAGCTTTGAAAACTAGATCCACGTTTTATTTGTGTTAAAATATTACGAAAATATGAATATTGTAATATGTTTGCATTTTTCAAAGCATGTGCTGGGCCTATACAGTTATATCAAAATGCTCATGTAGATTTTAAATTAACGGGAGTAGGAGTGATAATTACCAACACTCTAAAATATTAGAAAAAAGGGATATTTGTTGTTCCATTGTAAGTTCACAAGTGAACACCAGATTCAAACGTCCACCAGAAAATATGGAAGATACGGTGTGTATGAGTGAAAGATATTTTGATCTTGCATGTAAACCAAACAAATTTTCCTTTTATTTCTTGTTTTGACTAAATTCACCCATTTAACTACGAAAATATCTGACATATTTCACTCTAGAATTTAGATAATTCACTATAAATATGTAATAAAATCATTTTCTGAGACTTCTCCATCGAATTTCGTGTTTAGAATGCATTATAACATAGATACTGAGTACAGCACTGATGGAAAGTGATTTATATTAGTATCAATATCATACTGCAATTTTGCGTTTTGGTGATATAATTACGCATTCAAACCCCCTGTAAAGTAAAAAGATGTTAAGTAAAGGCACGCAGCCGATAGTTACTGCGCCACTGGTATATATTCAAAGTATGTTGAACTATGAGTTCTTGTAAGTTTGTGATCAAGTCCACGGCTGCCTCAAAGGAGGTAATAGAGTAGGCCACATTTTCCGGCCTGTTAGAGCTGGTAAATTATTGCGCTTTGAACTACATTGTACATCGAATAGATACGAAATAGCTGTCCATATTAAATTCTGCGCGGATACATAGAGAAGGTGATTTTGATATATCACCTTCCAAAAATAAGCTATTAAAGGTTTACCTGCAGCATTCTCCATATCTATGCACTTTTTCACATTTAGGGTTTCTGAACAATATTTCCACAGTCCACCATTGACGCTAGTACCGCTCGAGTTCTCTTTCTGATACCAGTATGGTAAAGCAACTCCCAAAATCTGGATTACGAGAGCCACTATAATCAGAATAAACCCGACCTTCAAAAGCATAGACGACTGTCCGAAACCCATCTTAAATTAAACGTACTGAAATACCAGCTACAAGGTTATGTTGTTGAGATCTCGAATAATTATGAGCACTCTTCTAACCCGATGTTGGGTAAAATATATTTAAGAATCTTCATTTGAGATCGGTGTTTATTTAGGTGCCTAGTAACTATGCACTGGGCCGTATAAGTTTCTTCCGAATGAAGTAATTTGTTAACAGACGGTTGCGGGTGTCGTTAATCTGAAGACTTTACTTGATTACATGTCCTTAATAGTGTTCATAGATATGTCTTTATGGATTTTTCATAAGATTATACTATCAATAGCGGAAAAAGACAAGACTGAAGAATGTAAATGAAGCGATGCATTAGAGAGTGGGTGCGTTTGTTATACATGATGCATCCTTCTGTGCTACTATGATGGTGCAAGGCAGTTAAAATTGTAATGATGACAAGATGGTAAAGATGCTGGAACAAACTGCCAGTTCTACATGTATGTTTATATTTATTTATATTTACATTTGGGTTTTATGGCGCACCAACACAGTATAGGTTATATGGCGCCAAACAGGACTACAAATTTTGATTTCTTGTTTGGCGCCATATAACATATACTGTGTTGGTGCGCCGTAAAACCAAAATATAAATATAAATAAATATAAACATACATGTAGAACTGGCAGTTTGTTCCAGCATCTTGCTATGAATTGAAAAGTAGTGGCAAGGGTGAAGCTGCATGGTCCTATGTACGTTTTGCCTACAATTCTTCATGTTGTAGCTTTCTCAGGATGCAGTATTGCAAAATGTTATTCCAGACTGTTCAAACATTGTCTCGATGTATCTGATTTTTTTTTAGATTTTACCTTGCCATTCTTTTTTTATATAATGTTCATGCCTTGTACACGTTATCCGATAACTGATCTTTAAATGTCCACAAAACTTTTAATTTTATGTGAAAACAAATAAAACAGCTTTTCAGTAAGAGAATATGCATAATTAAATGGATTTCAATATTGAACATGAACGAATGTATACTCGGAGCAGTGATGGGAGGTAATCATAACAATGGAGTCATTAAGGTATTGGACCCGTAATAGAGTACCTCCTTTTTGAAGAGTATTCATTCCTACCATAAACCTACTTTGACTGCAGTTTTCGGGGCTGTGGGGAGGGCGGGAGGGCGATAGGTTCAAGCCCCACTGGGACCAAAATTTTCTCCATATTTTCTTTTTTTTTCCACTAAGTTTTTACTTCTTTCAAAATCTATTTACTTGAGGCACCGTAGAAAAAAAAAAAGATATTTACAGTTTTATTTTGTGTTTTATAATTGTTTAACAATAGTTTTATGTTTCTTTTATCAAAATTAATGCTGTAACGAATTCTCTGCAAACGTTTTAGATAGTGGCCCTCACATTGAAATTTGTCTCTACTTCAGCTTGAGGAAATACCATAAATTATACAAAATTTACAACAAAAAAACGGCACGGTTAGAGTTGTTTAAAATTTGCAACTCAATGCGAAACATGGTCAACTTTAAGAATATACCAGGCAAATGCTATTTTTTAAGCATTACTACTAGGGGTCCAGTACCTTAATTCAATTTTCTGGCACACCAACAGCTTATCTTTCTTCGGATGAGATGATGTTCGTGAAACACTAACTTTGGCCGAAAATTCATAGCGAAACGGGCCTTTCATCTCCAGATTTGTGTGAAATTAGCATATGTTTTCAAGATGCATGAATGATGTCTGAATATCGAATTCAATTTGAAAATCGATAGTTAATATATTTTAAATTATGTAATACAAAATTACTGCTAAAATCATGCTCTTTTGCATCTTAAGTTTAATTTGTAACTTACGGGAAAACATTCTTTTACATCAAGTGCTTCAATGAAGTCGCTATTATAGATACTGTTGTCACTATTCATATACGATTACTAATATAAATATGCGACCTCCCAGTTTCAAGACATGTGACTCATACATCTTGAGACTAGTAAACCCAGAAACTTACATGTTAATTATCCTGTTGCCAAAGTAACAGAATAAGCATGATACGAAATTCCACTTTCATAATCTATTTATTCATATACCAATGTTCTAACAATATTTTTTATGTTAATTGCATTCCTAATTTACACCATAAATACACCTCAATTACGCAACACAAGTTACAGTTAATGCTAAAGGGTTGGGTAACAAGTTCTCACAGCTTTATAAAATACCGTTCTCTTTATATCAAAAAAGTAAGCACTTATACCATGTCATACGATCACAGTTACTGTTTGAGTATTTATATAATTCTAAGCATTACTTTCAGTTTGAGACAAAGTTTGTGTGGGTTTTTTTCACGGTATAAACCACCAGTACAATTCACTAGTATCATCCGAAAGTAAGTTCAATGTTTCTATAAATTTTAAACTTTTGATGAGCTGTTTTCAAATGTCATATCATAAGATACTTAAATAATTCTAATTTAATTAATTTTCTCTCAGGTCAATTGAATTCTTATAGTTGTCCGTCATATTTGTAAATGTTTTCTACAATGTCTGTCTGTCTTTATGCAGGAGTCCCCTTTCCCATCCAGTCGAGGAGACACACAACACCGGCAACGAGGGCCACAATCCCAGCAATGATGGTGATAGCAAACGCCCCAGAGTATTCCTCGAGAACCCCAGATGCTTCAGCTCCGTAGATGATGATACCGATGATGATGAAGCCACCTTGAACGACAAGAATAATTATGAAAAGTTTTCTTTGTTGTTGTGTTAAACCGGTACGCTATGCTAAATTCAAAATGCTAAACATCATATTTTAGTACTTACCATATGCTTATTGCAAAATGTTTGATTTAGATAATGCTAACATAATGTAAGTTACCACTTGCCAAATTCATAATGAGGAACAATAAATGCCAAATGCATATTGCTTGATGGTTATATTAATAAGGCGCAAAATTATCCTGTGGATATACATTGTTTAAAACGTGGCTGGTATGCTTTCTCTCTAAATATCCTGGAGAGGTCACTTTCTGATTAATGGTAAAACATGATTCTGCTTCATATCAGAGGGGTAGAGCATGACATGTTTTGTAAATAATGCAGATTATCTTCATTTACTATACAAACTAAACATATAGAAGAAAAGATCGTTACAGAAAAAAGATCATTAAATTACAGATTTTAAAATTTGACAATTAGCATTTAACATGAAAATTAGCAAATTACTAATATCAAATAATTTGCATTAAATATTTGGCTTTAATCATTTGTTATTTGGTAATAGATATAGGTATTCCATAGATTTGTTCTTAACTTTCAAAGCAATGCGAAACATTAGATAAAAGGTATAAAAACTGGACATCAGACAAAAGAAAAAGAAGAAAAAAAGATATTCGCGTTATAATTAAACGTCAAATAGCATAAATTATATATATGATATATAACTTTATATGTGAAATGAGGTTTAAGCAAAGATGTATAAAACATTTTTATAGCTCTTTGTATTAAGTAAGACTATCTGTGAAGCATTCGTTATACCGTATCATGGTCTGAACAACGATGATGATGTGTTGCACAAAAAATGTCCGCCGCAAAATTAATATAAATAGAATTTTAGATTTGTTGTACTTCATACATTTCAACTTCTGCTAGAGTATGATTATATACGTTTTAAACAATTTTGAAATGTGGAGAAATCGACTTGAAAGTAAACGTTTGAAATGGCCAAAACTATTTTGAAATGTTGAACCATAGAGCTATGAAAAATATATTTTATACTTATTTGGTTGAACAAAATCGGTATGCCGCATGCATCTTGTATAACTATTTGAAGACTGGTTACATTTTATACACTTTCATTTCAGTGTCAGATATAAAATTTATTTCAAATTCTGGGTAAGTAAGAAAAATCAGCTTTGATAGGACGGTCATGGTGCGGTTTATTTGTGTGTTTTGCATGCATACATACCCTTTAGAAGCTTACAAATATACTCACATGCACAAAAGCACAGAATCCAGTTTATAAGTTTCAAAACCTTCATGTCATTCTTGATAAACAGTACAATAATACACAGTACGAGAGAAGCCACCAGAATGAGAAGCCCAATAATCTCGAACGCTTGAACAGCTTGCCACCAGTCTATAAAAACAAAAAGTAAATATAAATTAGTACATATTTCAAAAATTCAGTGGTGACTAAAATTTCGATAATTCATTGAAAAACATGTTCAAAATAAAATCATTTTCTGAGACCCTTCAATGAATTTCGTGTTTAGAATGCATTTAAAAATTTACCTGATGCATTTTCGATATTGGAGCACGATTTCGTATTTGAAATTTCCGTACAAAATCTAAACAGTCCACCATTGGCACTAACACTGCTCGAGTACTCTTTCTGATACCAGTATGGTAAAGCAACTCCCAAAATCTGGATTACGAGAGCCACTATAATCAGAATAAATCCGATTTTCAGAAATAAAGACGATTGTCCGAAACCCATCTTGAATTCACGCACTGAAATACCAGCTACGACCTTATGCTGTTGAAGTCTCAAACGCAATAAGCAATATTCAAACCTGATGTGGAGTAAAAATACACCTAATATCTAATGGTGACGGGTATTTATTTAGGTCCGTAGTAACTATGCACTGGACCGTAGGACTTTTTGTCCGAATGAACAGGTTTCTGAAATGGCGGTAGCGGGGGTTGTCAACATTAAAGGCTACACTTGATTACATGTCTTTAATAATGTTCATATACGTGTCTTTGTGGACTTTTCTTTTGAATATACTATCAATATAAAAAAAAAGATTAGGCTGAGGTATGTAAAAAGAATCTCTGTGCCGTCGCTGGTAGTGGGGATTAGTGGGTTTGAATGTTCTACCTGAAGTATCTTTCTATGTCACTATGTTAAAATCAAACGCATAAGTTTGTAATGATGGCAAGATGGTCGAGCAGAAAGGGAGGCATTGTCGGAAAACCACTGCCAGTTCTATATTATATAAAGAACTCTGTGAAAAAAAAACTATATATATTGTTTTTGATTTTTTCACAGAGTTCTTTATGGTGTGGCTTGCTCAGGATGAAATATTGCAAAATGTTCTTCTAGGTTGTTTAAACAAGATCCCAATGTAGCTGAATTTTGAGATGTTACCTTGACATTCGGTGTTGTTGTTTTTTTTTTTTTCTTCTTTTTTTTTTTTTAAATCTTGTTCAAACCTTGTTTTAGCAATCCAATGAGTTATCTTTAAATGTCCGAATAACTTTTATATCTTCTGTGAAAAAATGATAAAACACCTGTTCCGTTACCGGATAATATGCTTTTTTAAATGGTTAGAAAAATCATAACTTTCAATAGTACACATGAACGCATATAGTCACAGCAGTAACGGGAGGAAATCATTTTTTCCCATGAGTTCATCAATTATTCAGATCTATGACAAATTAATGAGAAAACAATTACAGAAAATAGGAATAAACACACACAAAATAATATCGGTTATGTTCATAACAAAAATGCGATTGGACTACGTTTTATGATCCTTTAAAGTACCCTCAATCACCGAACAAACAGTGTAAGTTAAGTATGTATGTGCTGTGTTTATCCCGGATAATCCCAATGATTGCTGGGTTGCGTGGTTGTGACAAATTAGGCAAAGATAAAAAAAGTCATAAGAAATGAATTATATTTTTCGAAGTTCATGAAAAATGAACGACGGAATAGGGTCGGCAATTTTCCTATTCTAATTCTATTCTGTTGTTCATTTTGAAAGAACACCGAAAACAAATTAATTCATCTCTTATGTTTTCATTATATTCCCTTTCCATTTGTAAACAATTTTGTTATAAATTGCACACATTTTGTTGCATTTAACATTAAATCAGCTTCCCGGATCGTTCAGTCCACTAGATGGAACAACAGGAACGTTTTTCTTTTTGCGGACGTCGTCGGAATAGGACTAACTTAAGACTCGAAAACGCGAACAAGTTATCACTCGGCAGCATTGTCGTGACTTTGCCGCCTTTCCTTTGGCCATTCATACAAAATGAACGTCGTAATATTCAATGGAAAAAAAATATGGCGAATTAAATATTATATATCATTTCCGCAGCTGCGACAATCCATTCATTCGAAATATTGTACCTATGTGTGCATGTCTGTTTGAATAATGACGTTGGTATTGTGACTGTGGTCAGTTTTTATTTAGTTCTACATTTTTCCTTAATTCTGGGCCACTGCTGATAATTATTAACCTTCAGTCTGCTAAATTTCTAAAATGCACTGGTTCTTCATTCAATTTTGGCAATACCATTCATTATCCGAAGAGGTTACTGACTGAATACCAAACAGTGCAGACAACGATCAGCCTGGTCTGCACTTGCCGCAAAGGCAGAATCACATGCCGCCAGCAAGCTAAAGTCTTACTTTCCATGATACAAATAATATATAAAAGCATCTTTAAAATTATATGCAATACAGTCATTGTTGAAATCTACTTTTACAGAAATATGAGAGACTATAAGAAATATTATATAAAATGAAATACGCACTTTTTACATCAATAAAACACTTTCGTTTAATAATTTTCATACTGGAGAAAGCAGGGTTGACACAAATTAAGGCCATGTTTAGTGTAACTAAGGATTTATGTAAATTGTAACTAACCTGAATTATGTTTTGAATGCAAAAATATGCGTCAAAATAGGCTAATCCTCGTACGATTCAGAAATAGATATATTGATGAAATACAACATCTATTCGCTTTAGACACGCATATTTGATTTCGAATACATTTCAGCAAATATTATGATGCTACGATGGCAACATCACTTTACAAGGCCAAGTACAATATTTGATATAGAAAAATGTGCACGCGCTTTTGACAACAATTATTAGGGACTCAAAAATTTAGTATCTTTAAAAAGTTATAATGCAAAAACAGTTTCCTATTATTTCAAAAAGAAATGTGGAACTCGTCATGAATAACGTGGCACTTGCCATGTGGCGTGAATACTGCATCACTTGTATGGTAGCGGATTTCTGAAATTTCGGCATTTTCGTTCTGTCGCAGCGACAAAACCACAAACCCCGTCGAACTTCCCGGAGAAATGTTGCCCTGTCGAGATGGGTTGTCGTCAGCAAACACCAGACATTATTAAGATTGCACTTGTGGTTGTAAACTAGCTTCTAAGCTAAAAATAAAGATTAATATTTGTGTATTTCTATGGCCTTCCATAAATCGAAACATGTATATATATAATTACATTTAAAAAAAACTGTCTTAGTTCCACCAAAATTACGGATGAAAAACATATAAATAGTGACACTTTCTTCCAGTATTTTCGTGTGAATGCCCCTGTTCATATCGGCATGGATGGAGAAAAAGGTTTCGTGAAACTTTTTCATTAACCATCCAATGTAGAAATTATTGTGAAAACGTGTATAAAAATACTCTATACACACTAAAAAGGCTCAACTTTACTGCCCAGTCTGAACGAAATTCCAGGGTATACGGTTACCTTGTTCTCAGAAAGTTCCCTGTACTTTTTTTTTGAATTGGTGGTCTCTGACCTGAATGTAATAACAACAGTGCGAATATAGACTGGCTTCATTCACAGTTTTGAAAATAAGAATAGAAAAAAAAACATCTTCTAGGAGCAAGTCTAGTGTAGTCGTTATATTATATTGAAAGGCAGTAAAAAGGATAATTGATATGATGAAGGTTTATTGTCAAAGTACCCGTTTGCCAAACCCACCTGTTTTCAAACCCTAAACTTTTACTCCATTTATTTTACCTCCAGGTCATGAATGATATCGTCACTGGCACTTGCAAGTACTTGGTATATTAAGATACAGGCTTCTGTAGTCAAAATTAAAAATGCATGAAAACATATATTCTGTTGATTAAAATTCAAGGGGATGTACAAAAATCCTGTTTTTCACCTTTCTTTTCACATGCTACACTTAAATCAAAAGCATATAATTTCTATTTTATGTAATGCAATATCTTTCTTGAAGGAAATCACGAAATGTCTCCTCTTCAAAGTCATATACAAGTTATGTGACATAATCAAAAATAATATATTTGTACAATTTCGTTTAGAGATATTATTTGACTTATATGTATTCAGTAAAATTAGGCCAAAAAAATGCGAATAATGTAACTAAAAAATCTTTATTGGAACGCTTACCATTCTCAAACAATTCAGATTAAAATTAATATTGTAAATAATAGCGTCATTTTGCTTTTGTTTTAATTGTGAAAATATGTGTCTAAAATGTATTTGGATACTTGGCCTATTTAAAATACCACTTTAAGATAATAGTTTTCAGACTTTATTCTTAATTTTCCCGTCATTTAATATTTTATCTTGCTTTGAGAAAACGACAGACATTATTTATAAAAAGTGATGAGTATCAAAATCTGCCTTAACTTAAAAAGTTTAGAAAGTTAAAAGGCTGCTACATCATAAAGAACTATTGCCGGTGTTTTGAAAACATGTTATTTGAACTTTCGCCATATTGAAAATACAAGTGTTTGAAATTTGTCATTTATTTCTAAAGAAGTACATGTATTGCTTTATTAAGTTATTCATTATTTTAAATGATCTAGTAATCACTTTACTTGGTAACAATTTTGTCATGTTCTGTTAAATTAATTGATTGCAAGTCATTTCCCCTAAGTCCTAAGAGGGGTTGAAAACTGGTACATCGGTGGTATATTCCATACGAGAGCAGCTTATTTCTCAATACACGAATGAATTTCAATAGCGATACGTTAATCCACATAATAGATGGTCATGCATTAGAAATTTTTACGGTTGACCACATCTAGTTACTTTTTTTTACATAAAAAGGGCAATAAAAGCGATGTCAATAATTATAGAGGAATTACATTAGTTAGCTGGTAACTCGTCATGAATAACCACCGACCTTCTTTAAGCCAGTTGGACGGCTTCCTCATATGAAGAATTCAATGCTCCGAGTGAGGCTTGAACCCATATCGATGAGGCGCAAGGGATTTGAAGTCAGCGACCATAACCGCCTCTTCGTCAGTACATGATAGCTTTGATTTTCATTTGATGACATGAAAAAAAAATATCACAGCAAGCAAACATACAAGATACCAGATACAAGAATCTTTATTTTACGTTGTCATACATATAATACACTCCGTAGTGAGTTAATTGCATGGAAAGTGCTACTTTTTGCAGCAACTATCTCTATAATTTTAAACATTTAAATTGTTTATCAGAATATCAGTCTGCAGGGCAATTTATATAAATTGGTGAGATAAGAATCTATGCAACAGTTAAGGTCTAAATGCAAACAAGTTATGTACCTGTCCTCTATAACCTAAAATCCATTTTACCCTAAACACTTCCCTGTAAACATGAAGTCATTGGGCCAACGACGGAAAACCGTCAAAGGATAATCGTTGTTGGGCCACTGTTGGCCCAACAATGATTTATAAGTATTGTAAATACAGCTGTTGGGCCAACGTTGAACCAACTTTAAATTTCAGTCATAGATATCTCTGCATTGGCCCGATATTGATTTTCAGGGAAAGACTTATACAGAGAAAACATCGTTGGCCCAACGTTGGCCCAACGTTGGTCCATTAGAAGTAATAATATAATAATTGTATATTTTACAGGTCACTGTTTTATCACAAGCCCCCACAGGTATACACAGGTTGTGTAGGTGTAACATGCAATATTTAATTAATTATTAAACATGTTCTCTGCACCAATTCATAATCAGTTAAATTTGGGCTAATTAAACTAAAAACTTATCTGCAGCTGTAATGATATTTTGAACTATTTCAAATCTACTACCTTGAAAAAATTGTGAAAAAAAGTATTGAAAAAAACCCTTACTAACTCTATAACAAATATCTAATTTTATACAATCATAAAATGTTTACAATAAATCTGTTGAATATTCCAGAACATGAACTCTCCTTAACCCGAGTTATGTAAGAAATCCCAGAAAATTTGGTTAATATTACTCTCTAGGCCAGATTTCTAGCTTTATAGACATGTGAAGTAAAGGAAACTATTATACATGTGATAGGTCTAGATTTAACAAAACCCGGTCTTCCAGCTATAAACTGTAAGTAGAAGTTGTTTTTTTTAAAATATTTTTTGATAAAGTTGTGGAATCTTATAGATAATATCTTTTTATATCCTGTATGCATGTTATATCCATATGACTTGAACATATGTTAAAAACTTATATCTAAACCTGGCGGATGGCACTTGTGTTGAGTATTAAATTCTGTAAATAAAATAACTCATTTTCTTGTTAATTCTAACATATTTTTCTCGGTTAAATACAGACAAAAATTAATTTCATACATTTTACGCAAGTTTATGTCCAGAGGTTTATGTGCATTTCTGTAGTTATTGTTATCAATTTGACGTAGATGGTTTAATCAACATTATGATTTTTGTTTTTTACAGGGTGCTGTTCAAGAGAGTAATAATGGAGTGCCTAGCACTGTGGTGCACAGGAAAAAATAAAAGTAAAAAAAGCTGCAACTTCAGTGAGAAAAGAAAACAAACAAACAGAACTTGGATATATAATGAGTTAATATACAGACAGTAATTCGCTTAAATAGTAGGATTTAATTGGTGACTGAAATAAGAAAAATATTTAGATTTATAAAAGACTGGAATCAATATTTTACATGTTGTAGTGATGAAATATTCTGTTATATTTCTTCAGGAAAATTGCAAACAAACTTTAAATAAATATTAGATTTCTTTTTGTTAAATGTTAACAAAATCACAACTATTTGAAAATAAAACATGTATTTAATAAACGATGCTAGTTTTAGTCTTTTTTCAATTTCGTAATCGTTGGGATAGCGTTGGCATCCATCTTCGGCAAACAAAGAAACAGAGTTGGTCCAACGTTGGACCAACCATAATAGACGAAAAAATGCTGTTGGCCCAATGGAGGGCCAACGATGAGTGTAGGATATCAGTTGTTGGCCCAATGGAGGGCCAACGATGAGTGTAGGATACCAGTCGTTGGGCCAACGGTGTACCAACCGTTGGGCCAACGTTGCGCCAATTAGCAAAATGGCGTTGGGCCAACGTTGAAAATCTTCGTTGGGCCAACGAAGAGTCTGCCGTTGGCCCAACGTTGGGCCAACGCATGTCTGCTATCTGGGTTACTGTACATTTTGTAACAATTTTTGCAAAGAAAAAATATTGGCGTATTTCATGTAAAAAAATGATGATTGGTCCTCATCAAGAAATTATATGACTCACGTCCTGGGGCATCTACAGACATTCGGCGCATTTGTTTGGTCAATTTATGATATAAAAAAAAATATACAAAAAAACATTTATAGACTGTCCTGGGTCCGACTCATTTACTATTTATAGCATAATTATTGACCAAACAAATGTACTTAATGCCTCTGTCCGCGGATTTAACTAAGTTTACATGGTGTACACATGAATGAACAATAACAAAAAAAAACAAAAAAAAACATAATTTAATCATGCAGTGAATGTACACTCTGGTCGATAAAATCAAACCGTAACGTTTGTTGTAACGGGTGATTACGGAAGATAGTCACAACATTTATTATCTCCCCTTTAATAGAAGCCACCATTTGCAGACAACTTGGTTTGATGTTTTATTGCGTTGTTATAGTAAAATTGCTTGCTACATTGGACTCTGATAACTTAACACGGTAAACTTTGAATTTTGCCTCTAATAATTATTCAAACCGTTTTCTTTTCAAAATTTCCCAGCACTGCATGTTTAGACCAGTGAAATTGCTCCATATGGAAAGCATCAGCCACCACTTTTTTGTGGTTTTGATTACATGTAATAATGTACAAGATGAAAATTGTTTGTTGGACTCTATATATATATGAAAGACAAATCGGTTTTTGTTTTTGGACATTAAATTTACTGATAAAGTTTTTACTGGATATTAAAAGTCCTACATTTTGACACATTTTTCAGCTTTTATCAACATAGCAAAAGTGACCACAGCTATTTGCATATTTTGTCCTAATATGTAATTGATTTATTTTTTTATATAACTTATTTATCTATTACAAAGGAAGATTTCCCCAATTTCTTAGAGAGTTTATACGGCTATTCAGTAAAAAAAAATGAAAACAAATTTTAGCCCCATTCAAATAGGAGAGATCGTGTTTGTATACAAATCCCTTGTATTTTCTATTTTTAGAACTGATAAGAAAATATCGGGTGGGCAGACGCTGAGCGTCCATTTTTTTTGTAAACATTGATGTTTTTCTAATGGCTTAAACTTTCATCAAACATAAATGATATCAATAATTTTTTTATCAATGGAAAGTATATAAAACAAGCAATTTATTGATTACTTTTAATTACCATTTCCAAATAAAATGGATTTATTATGAACGCTTAACTTACAGTGGTTTTTCTAAAAGTTTGGAACATTGCTACGCTGCTATTAAAATCATATGTCATTTAAAATGGTTATTCATTTTAAAAAGACATTTAAACGAGAAAATATGAAAATCGTAAGCATTTAAAACTTTTTGAATCTTTAAAATCTATAAATCATTAAATGGGCGAAAAAGTTTTTAAAAATTAAAAATTTCGATCCCATACACAAACATTGTAAAAACATTTGTCACGGCGATCTCTCCTACAGGAAGTGTCTGGCTGTCCTATAACCGGATGCCTAGTCTGCGATCTAGCTGTCAGGTAGTTGATTTCTTAATGAATAAGTTATGATTTTATATAGTTTTAAATGTTGTTTACTTAAGATATCAATACTTATCTGATTTTTCAGCCGATAAAACGAATGAGATCTTGTTTGTATACAAATCCGTTTATATTCTATTTATAGAAATGATAAAACAATGATCGCAAATGTCCATGTTATTTTGTAAAAAGTGACGTTTTTCTTACAGCCTAAACTTTCTTAAAACACAAATTACATGTTTGTTTTGAAGATTTGAAAGCTTAACAAGCAATTCATTAATTAATTTTGACTGTTATTTCGAAATAAAATGGATTAATTATGAATGCTAACTACAGTTTTTCGGAAAGTTTTGAACATCAAAACACACAAAATTTTGTTTGCAGATAAGTATCGATATCTTAAGTAATTAACAATAAAACTATATAAATTAATTACTTATTCATTAGGAAATCTATTTCCAGACGGCTAGAAAATCCCATGAGGATCTGCTAGACGTCCGGTAACCCTGCAGCTAGAGCGCAGGCTATGCATCAGGTTACAGGATAGCTAGACATTTCCATTCAAATAGTCATGGTACTTTCACTGTGGAAAACAGTGTATAATTTCCAAAATCTCCATACTTTCCAGTCTTAAAATTTATACAGTATTTTGGATACCTTCTATGCTACACAATAAGGTAGGTTTAAAAAGCATTTTCAAGGGTTTATATTTTTGGGGGGTCACAAGTTTTGGAAATCATGAATCAGGTGCAAGAGTTATCTTTCCTGTGGTTGTTGCTAATATGGGCCCTTTTACTACAACACTCTACTAAACGCCCAAAATTTTAAACATACTTCATTGCATCCATTGTTTCTCTTTATCAATTACAGGGATGTGAATAGTCGAAATAGTAGGACGTTTGGGAACAGCATAGTAACTTTTGACTGTCGGTGTCTCCGTAACGTCCAAACTTATTCTGCATATTTCTGTTAGGAAATCCCCAATGAAAGCTGTGGAGAACATTACATCTCTGATAATGAATTAATGTTGACATTAAAAGATAAACTTGCCTCGTTGACATTTTATGAATGTATACATGTATTTTATTGTGCTTTGTTTCAGCAATTTATTGTTTTTGCCCTAATGGCAGTCTCCTGTTTATTGAAACCGACATCAGAGTAGATATCTCCTAACAGCTGTCACGTTAAGTCTATTACTTAAAATTATGAATTAAATTCAATCCATTTGAAGTTTCTACATGAATATTAATGTTTAATTTAGGAAAGCAAGTAAGTCTGACCAGTATATTACAACTTTTTTTGGATTTTTTAATGTCTTTGTTTTCCTAACAGTAAAAATGCAGATATGGGTAAGGCTTAGAGGGATGACAACGTTACCATAAAATATTAGATCATAAAATGAGTCATCCTGATAAGCCAAATGAGTAAGGCTAGGCTATACATTGCCATCCATGAAAACACACAACTTTAATCCATACATGTCTTAAACAATGTTCATTTTGCCAAGCTTTGTATGTCACAATTTAACGAATAAATTTTGTTCCATATACAGGCGTTCGTACACACAGAATGCACTTTAGGCCTAAATTAAAATTAAGTTTGTTTGACCTTTACCGACCCAGTATTTTTACAGTGGGTAGGTAGGTAGGTAAATAATTTTATTATATTTTAGTTTTTTAAATGTTTGTTGTCTCAGTAATAAAGTCTATTTATTAATACCTATTGCTTGTAGATAATCTCTGAAGATGCTCTGTTAAATGTATGGTCTTAACACTTGGTTTTGCAGTAACTCTGTGATTCCAGCAGGTATGCAAATTTTGATTCCATACCTCATGTTTTTATTTCGATGTAAATGAGATGTGGAACCAAAATTGGTAGTCCTGTTTGGCGCCATATAACCTATACTGTGTTGGTGCGCCGTAAAACCCAAATAGATAAATTAATGAAAAGTACAAAACAATATAGTCGCAAAAATACGCGATATTTGGCATCTAAACACACTATTGAATTACAGCTTATTTTCAACAAGCAGTATGTTATGGCAGTATGCAAGCAAAAGTGATGATTTTTTAGCTTCAAGCTACTTGAACGTATTGGTCATGTTACCAAGAACAGAAACAAGATTGGGTTTTCTGACATCAGACATTTATTATGCCATTGTCCTGGCAAAAGAAGTATAAGATTTTTATAGCTCTTTGTTCTGGCACAACAAAATCAAAATATTTAAACTATCTAGCCTGTAATATTTCAACACATTTTACACTCTTGTCAATTTCTTGAAATTCGAAAACTGAGATTTTCTCACTTCGAACAAATGCATTTCGAAACGATATCTGATTAAAGACATTTTGAAATCAACAATTAAGTCAGTTTATAATATATTTTCACAGATAATTAAATTTCCCACCACTCGTCTGTCAGTTGCCGTAATACTGTCACTGTTATGAAAGCAGTATTATTTCAAATATAATTTAACACATAGTAGACAAATAATATTCTCATGTACACTATGTTTCCTTTGTAATCAATCATATTTGATCTTCTTAAATTTCCTTTTTACAGCAGACATTTTTTTTCACTGTATTTTTGTAATCTCCACCATCTAGTTGCTCTCCATAATGACTGCATCGATAGTATTAATAATCAAAGTCTAGCCCCTACCGTATTTTCCAAAAGTGTTAGGACTAGTTATTTTCACTTTCTCAAGACTTATTTCCCGAAAAAAGATTATTTTGTAAAGTGTCCCAAAAATATGCACACAATAATCATAACCCACCCAATGTTGAAAGCGAAATAAAAAGCATAAACGATTATCGGTAATAATTCTGTCGGTAAACTTAGTCATTGTCCTTGTTTTCAGCATCAATTAACACCCCCTTCTAGAGCTAAAAGAAGTGTGTCGGTATCATGGCATCTGAAGTGGAGATCAAAGCGGTATAGTTGCCCGAGATTGTCATGGAATTACGTCATGTTTACGTGCCATATGACACATCACTGTTTGATCGTACCGGCTCGGTTCTTTAAATTAATCAATAAATAAGTTCTTTAATTTGTTAAAGCGAATTCAATGTCCTGTATAAATTGACAGGTAAATGTGTCAAACGATAATTGTGGATATCCTACCTCTGTGAGCTATTTTGCCGCACTAACATAAATCTGTTGCCAAAAATCGTTTTACGCCATGTATTTAAATTGCTGACGCTTTTTCATTATTTAAGATTTTTTTATTCTGTTTTTTGTACTTTCTGGTCAAAAGTCTGAACTGTATGCCCATAGAATTTATTATTTATTTTCCCTTAGAAAGAAATAAATAATTAAGATCGCACAGTTTGAAATTTTACAAAGAACTAAATTTAAATTTGACCATTTTTATAGAATTTTGCCTACATTCCTGTCGGTATCTTATTAAAATCGTTACAGAATTCAAACTATATTACTTCTTAAGCGGTGCTAAAATATTGATGCGATAATAACAAAAAATGAATGCACTATGCGCGTTTTTTTGTGTATGTGTAAACAAAAGTAATTACGAGCGATGGAAATTAGATATTATAATAGGTCGCACGTGCTCGTGGAATGGAAAATTACCGGCATGACGTTTTGGTATACTTTACGTTTCGCGGGTAAATTAGATACTAGATTTGTAAAATTATGTCCTTTTGCTTCCGGTTATAAGCGGTTTGATTGTCGTCTGCATCCTATGGCCTTAGGCAACGTTATCGGCAAAGTTGACACGTTTACGGAATACACAAGATAATAAACAGTCCGCTTTATAGATTTTCTACTAGCTGACCGCGGGTTACTTTCTCACTTGCCATAATTATTTATGCATTTGTTAAATAAAATAATCGCCAGTTTCAAGCACTAAAATCAGTTTTTCCCTCTGATAAGAAAATAAAATAATTTTTTTCTCTGGAATGCAATAAAATTATTTGAGTCGGGGCAATTTTATCGGGTCGGTAGGTAAAGGTCAAACAAACTTAATTTTATTTTAAGCCTTAACTAGGGCTGTCATTGATTAGGTCTTTGGCACATCGACGATACCGATATATCAGAAGACAAATATCGACGATACATTGATATATCGATTATTAAGTTAGATTAACAACCTATTTGTTCATATGCACACTATATACCTTCCTGTAAATGCTATTTTTAGTTTTATTGCCTTCTTTTCATATTACTGTTTGATTGTGTTGTATTTGTATCTATGAAATAAAGGAAATAAATAAAAAATAATAAAATCTTCATTTTTATTTTGCCTTCACTTCTCTTTTACATTTATCTAAATTTCCAACTTTGTGAACTTAATTGTTTTTGAGGGTCTGAGTGTTTATCTGGATAGTTTTGTTCTCTCTGTAAAATATCGATTTTTGAAAATGGAAATCGATAATCAATCGACAAAAAAATATCGTTGATACATCGATATCGTTTCTATCGATGACAGCCCTAATTTTAACGCAAATTATAGATCTGCGAGTAATTGTTAGCCTCAAGCAACCAACTATCACAGTTTGTAGGACATGGTTAATAACAAGTTTTTTTGTTTTTTTTTTAAATGCAACAACGAATAAAAACAATACTGTGTGATAACAATCTTACCTTTTGTCTTTCAGTCTACATTCTTTACTTTTCCCTCTGTCGCAGTTTTTCTGGGTCTACCTGATTACAAAATTTTGAACATATTCTGGATCAACTTTCGACAAATGTACAAATCGAAAGAAGTACAGTATATGTGGTATCTTCATTTATTTCTTTTTGTTTTTAAATATTAAACAGTCTTTAACAATAACAAATAGTTCATCAATAAAAAATGAATACTATGCTTATATCAACTAATGTCTAGTTTTCCACATTCAAACATTAGTAATGAAACCAGGTGGGACATATGTCGCATTCAACCCATTCCATTCTCCTGTTGGTCAAACATACAACACAAACTCTATTATTTTGATATTTATCAATTACTGGATCAAAGTTGATTTGTTGGCCAGATTAAGAATCCCCCCTTGTTGTGTCCAGTGGGTCAGTTATTGATGTTGATGGCTGAGGTTCTTCTAGAGTATCTGTAAGAAGTCTCACTCCAAGAACTTTCCTCTTGGCTTGTTTCTTTGGAGGTAGTGGCAGTAGGATGCCTTGTAATGAGGCAAGAATTATGCCCATGTCAACTAATTGGTCATCACTTGTGGTGTTTTTGTCTGGATTGTCATCATTGTTTTTGTGCAGGTTCTGTTTGACGCCTGGATTGCAAGGAACTATTCTGGTAACTGGAAGGCTTCTGTAATATCCCAAGCAGAAGGCATGTTTAAAGAATGTTTTTATAAGTATAGACTTGAGTATGTGATAGGTAATTGACCTGAAATCCAAGTGTAGAAGCAGCCTTTACTAAACAGCCTTTGACAGAGTATATGAAAAATACGAACATCCAGAGGCTGCAATAAGTCCGTTGAGTTGGCGGGTAGACAAAGTAGTTCCACCTCATTGTCAAGTGCCACATTTATGGTTTTTGGGGTTAAGTGTGCCCCAAGATTATCCATTATAAGTAGAACAGGTTGTTTCCTACCATAAGATGGAATAAAGGTATCCTCCAATCAAGAGCAAAAAAAATTAGAATACATATATCCTTTGGCGGAGGTGACACTAGAGCTGTCATTGAATGGGTCTTTGGCATATCGACGATACCGATATATCAGAAGACAAATATCGACAATACATCGATATATCGATTATTAAGTTAAATTAACAACCTATTTGTTCTTGGGCATGCTATATACCTTTTTGTTAATGTTATGTCTAGTTTTATTGCCTACTTTTTATATTACTGTTTGATTGTGTTGTATTTGTATCTATGAAATAAATAAAATAAATGAAAATTAATGACATTTTTCATAGATCTTTATTGTGCCTTCACTTTTCTTTTGCATTTATATTACTTTATAACCTAGTGAAATATAATACCAGGCACTGGAGTCGGGTTTCAAACAGCTAAAATTCTGCATTTCCCTTCCACAGATATCTATTTATTTATTAAATTAATTAATTTATTTATTTACAGTATTTTTATTTATTTTTAGCCTATTTCATACTCTGTCTAATTTTCACCTTGCACTTACATTCGGTACTGGCACCACGTGTTTTTTCTGTTTTTTTTTTACTTCTGTCCAAGTTTTCGATGGGCCTCAAATTTGTAGTGTTTTACTATATGTTTGTTGTACTGAAAGGCATGTTTAAGCAACGCCCTGTGTTTCCACAAACCCAAACGAAGCTTTTCTTTCCGTCTTTTGACACTTTTTCAACTATTTAAGCCGGCGACGGCTTCCTCTTCGGCCATCTTTGATTGTTATTGTTATGGGCACTAGCTAAATTCTGTACCTTTTACGGAGTGATCAGCTATACGCGAACAAGTAAAAAGCTGAGATTGGCGTAGAAACAGTATATACACTATGTTTTTACATGCAAAAACAACGAAGCAACCTTTCAAGACAGGAGAACGTAACTTTTTGCAAATAGATTCTGAAGTTGAGCCCTCTTTACTTCTACCCATGAGGTAGTGCCGGCTAGTGGGAAAAACTGCTACGATACAAGTTTAGACATGACCTTTTTGACAACGTCCGTTACTTATGGAACATTTTTGCAGACAGAAAAAGTTGTTTTAGAGGCTCTAAGTGTTTATCTAGACAGTTTTGTTTTCTCTCTGTAAAATATCGATTTTTGAAAATGGGAATCGATAATCGATTGACCAAAAAATATCGTTGATACATCGATATCGTTTCTATCGATGACAGCCCTAGGTGACACATTTCCATGTGTTTAGCACACCACCAACTAATCACATGGTAATAAGTTTGCTTTACACAAAATTTTCTGTAGAGGTATTAATGAGTTTGCTTTACCCAAGTTTCACTGTATAGGTCTTTATAAGTTTGCATTGTCCGAGTTTTACTGTATAGGTCTTAATAAGAATTTTCTTTATGAGTTTGCATTACCCAAGTTTCACTGTATAGGTCTTAATGAGTTTACTTTAATCAAGTTTTACTGTATAGGTGTTAATGAGTTTGCTTTACCCAAATTTTGCATTACCCAAAATTACTGTATAGGCCTTAATGAGTTTGCTCCACTGGAGTTTTACTGTATAGGTCTTCATGAGTTTACTTTACCCAAGTTTTACTGTATAGGTCTTAATGAGTTTGCTTTACTCAAGTTTTACTGTATAGCTCCTAATGAGTTTGCTTTACCCAAGTTTCACTGTATAGGTCTTAATGAGTTTACTTTACTCAAGTTTTACTGTATAGGTCTTCATGAGTTTGCTTTACCCAAGTTTCACTGTATAGGTCTTAATGAGTTTACTTTACTCAAGTTTTACTGTATAGGTCTTCATGAGTTTGCTTTACCCAAGTTTCACTGTATAGGTCTTAATGAGTTTACTTTACTCAAGTTTTACTGTATAGGTCTTCATGAGTTTGCTTTACCCAAGTTTCACTGTATAGGTCTTAATGAGTTTACTTTAATCAAGTTTTACTGAAAGGTTAATGGTTTGCTTTACCCAATATGTTGCATTTACCCAAGTTTTCTACTGTATAGCCTTAATGAGTTTACTTACTAAGTTTTACTGTATAGGTCTTCATGAGTTTGCCTTTACCCAAGTTTCACTGTATAGGTCTTAATGAGTTTACTTTACTCAAGTTTTACTGTATAGGTCTTCATGAGTTTGCTTTACCCAAGTTTCACTGTATAGGTCTTAATGAGTTTACTTTAATCAAGTTTTACTGTATAGGTGTTAATGAGTTTGCTTTACCCAAATTTTGCATTACCCAAGTTTTACTGTATAGGCCTTAATGAGTTTGCTCTACTGGAGTTTTACTGTATAGGTCATCATGAGTTTGCTTTACCCAAGTTTCACTGTATAGGTCTTAATGAGTTTGCTTTACCCAAGTTTTACTGTATAGGTCATATGAGTTTGCTTTAACCAAGTTTACTGTATAGGTCTTAATGAGTTTGCTTTACCCAAGTTTTCATACATGTTACGGTGTAATGAGTTTGCTCTTACCCAAGTTTTACTGTATAGGTCTCATGAGTTTGCTTTACCCAAGTTTCACTGTATAGGTCTTAATGAGTTTACTTATTTACCCAAGTTTTACTGTATAGGTCTTCATGAGTTTTTGCTTTTATCCCAGTTTCACTGTATAGGTCTTAATGAGTTTACTTTACTCAAATTTTACTGTTTAGGTCTTCATGAGTTTGCTTTTCCCAAGTTTCACTGTATACGTCCTAATGAGTTTGCTTTACCCAAGTTTTACTGTATAGGTCTTAATGAGTTTTCTTTACCCAAGTTTCACTGTATAGGTCCTAATGAGTTTGCTTTACCCAAGTTTTACTGTATAGGTCTTAATGAGTTTGCTTTACTCAAGTTTTACTGTATAGGTCTTCATGAGTTTGCTTTACCCAAGTTTCACTGTAAAGGTCTTAATGAGTTTACTTTACCCAAGTTTTACTGTATAGGTCTTAATGAGTTTGCTTTACTCAAGTTTTACTGTATAGGTCTTAATGAGTTGCTTTACCCAAGTTTCACTGTATAAGTCTTAATGAGTTTACGTTACTCAAGTTTTACTGTATAGGTCTTCATGAGTTTGCTTTACCCAAGTTTCATTGTATAGGTCTTAATGAGTTTACTTTACCCAAGTTTTACTGTATAGGTCTTAATGAGTTTGCTTTACCCAAGTTTTACTGTATAGGTCCTAATGAGTTTGCTTTACCCAAGTTTTACAGTATAGACCAAATGAGTTTGCTTTACCCAAGTTTTACTGTAAAGGTCTTAATGAGTTTGCTTTACCCAAGTTTTACCCAAGTTTTACTGTATAGGTCCTAATGAGTTTGCTTTACCCAAGTTTTACAGTATAGTCCAAATGAGTTTGCTTTACCCAAGTTTTACTGTAAAGGTCTTGATGAGTTTGCTTTACCCAAGTTTTACTGTATAGGTCTTAATGAGTTTGCTTTACCCAAGTTTTACTGTGTAGGTCATAATGAGTTTGCTTTACCCAAGTTTTACTGCATAGATCTTAATGAGTTTGCTTTACAAAAGTTTCACTGTAAAGCTTTTAATGAGTTTTCTTTACCCAAGTTTTACTGCATAGGTCTTAATAAGTTTGCTTTACCCAAGTTTTACTGTATAGGACTTAATGAGTTTGCTTTACCCAAGTTTTGCTGTGAAGGTTGTAATGAGTTTGCTTTATGCAAGTTTTGCTTTAAATAGGTAATTACAGCTGTTATCTTGTGTCATTGATGTATATCTGCATTAATTTCGCTTCAGTCACATGCTTTTGAAATATGCTGATAAGTCATATTTTGTAATTACATTAACGAATATTTTACCTGTGATAGAGGGTTACTCTAAGGGAAAGGAATAGCCATAAATTGGTGATACATGTACTTGTACTTTGGATAGAGAAATTATATGGATTAAATGAATTTATTTTAGGTATAAATTCCTCTTTATTATCATTATTTTTACATTCTCACCCCCCCCCCCCCACCAAAAGAAAAAAAGTAGGGTATGATATCTATACATGGGCAAAATTTGGAAATCTTCTCTTCTTAGTTAATTTTTTCCTTGAATTATCTTCCTTCTTGGGAGAAACATTTTCAGGTTTTAACTTAAGTTTAATTACGGTCCATCCGCCCTTTCAGACACATTGAAGCATAGAAATGCCATGTAGAGTATTATAATATTTTCAGGTGTTGTAATATTTCCTTTTATGGGGGAGATTGTAAAAATATGAGGGTAGTTGGTGAAGATATTTTTTCTATTCTACTATTCCTGAAAAAAAAAGAACAATTTGAAGGTCATTGTAATTCTCCCTTTTGTACTATTTCTGCATGTTTATAGTTAAGTGGTTTTTAAATAATCTATTCATAGCCTCTTCTGTAATTATATGCTTGTTGATCAACAGTACTGTTGAGACGGAACAATGAATTTCAAAACTAGTTAAATTTTCCACTATTCATGAACTGACAAAATGTCTAGTATGAAACTGGGAAAATTTTATGTACAAAGCAATTTTCCGTTGTTTCCAGATCGGTCAGGTTTGCATTTATGGCAATTATATAAGATTGGTTCAAGCCCTGTTCTTAGGATGACGCAAAATGTTGACTAACTTTGTTGCAACATTAAATTTTGTTGTTTCTGTGGAAGTGTGAAGGTGCCAGAATAGGAATTACACAGATATATGTTATGGGTGTCTATATTTCAGTTACAAAATGTCTTTTCTTATAACAATTAAACTTGTTAAAAACTCTTAAAAAGCAGTATTGACTGTGACTGTAATTAGTGTCTGTACAAAATGTACATGCAGGACAAAATTTGCACAAAAAAAAAACCTTCCCCTCCCTCTCCCATACCCCCCAAAAAAGGTTCAGGGTAAATTAAACTTTCTCTTTTCTTCGATGTATTTTAATTTTAATAATGATTAAATGGTTTGTCTCAAGCAAACATAATTTGAGCCGATCCTGACCAGACTGCGCGGATGTGCAGGCTGGTCTGGATCCATGCTGGTCACAAACCCACTATGTTGGTTTTCTCATGGCACAACTCAATTTTATTTTCTTTACTACTAGATTCTACCAGGAAAAACAAGTAAAAGCAATATGTAATGGTATGAAAGACTGCATTATCTATTTACTAAACTTTCCATGAAACAAAAAAATAGCCCCTTATATAGTAAAAAACATATAATGTAAGGGGCACAAATTACCAAAAAGATACCACAGTAGTTATAGTAGTATTTTCCCTTGAAACTGAATATTATTCTTTATCCAGATATTCAAAAAAAGTAATGAGAATCAATGCACATCATTTACTGCTGGGAGAGCTTTATAATGCTCACCTTGTCTTGGTTGAAATCCACCTAGATTTCTACTCTGAATCAGGTTTGGCAGGGGCTGCAGACTGCTGGACTTCCTAGAAAGGATTGTTCCAGGTGTTGAAACAGGAGACTTTAATTGTATTTGAGAATCCAGATGTTGAGCCATTCCATGAAAAATGAACAACTTTATCAACAAAAAAGATTTTAAGTTTTGATAGTTTTTAGTTTTTTAATAGCACAGGACTCGGCCTCTTTAAGCCTTTTTTATCCAGTCCTCACTATTAAATATTTTATGGTGGCCATTTTGAAATTGCTATAATAAGACCTTGATTCCCACAGACTCTTTGCTATTGTGAAAGTTTGGTGCTTTTGTCCGGCTCGTCTCAAAAATTACACCGAAAATTATTATGCACTATAAGCATTCAAGGCCACACTTGAAATACTAGAGATTGTATCATTTCTTTCTAAGAATGACAGATTGTTTACCAGGAACTTTCTAGATCATTAATTATAATTGATCATTATAAACTGAATTATTAAAGTCAAATTATCTGTACCATGAGTGTTTTATATGTTTGAATAATCAAAAAAGATATATGAAAAATTATTGAAGAGTATTTTGATTCAGAGTATATAATTTGATACAATCACTGCATGTATCTATGAGTAATTTAAGAAAACTGTTTTTTTTTCCATTCATTTTCAGTCTTTATTATTATGAATCTATAGTTTGCATTTATTTCCCTTTGTGGCCACTCCTTATAAACTCATAATGCTTTGGTCAACAGAGAACAGGATATAATTATGTTGCATATACATGGTGACACTGAATACATTCAAAGATTATTATTTTATATAAATTTAATTGTACTTAACCTTCAGCCTGCTGGCGGCAAGTGATTTTGCCTTTGCAACCAGTGCAGACCTTAAAGATCAGCCTGATGGCGGCAAGTGATTCTGCCTTTGCAACTAGTGCAGACCAAGATCAGCCTGCTGGCGGCAAGGGATTTTGCCTTTGCAACCAGTGCAGACCAAGATCAGCCTGCTGGCGGCAAGTGATTCTGCCTTTGCAACCAGTGCAGACCTTAAAGATCAGCCTGTGCAGTCTGATCATGGTCTGCACTGTTTGCTATTCAGTCAATGAATTTTCAGTGAACAGTCCCTTTGAATAATAAGTGGTACTGCCTAAATTGAATAATGGACCAGTCCATTTTAGAAATTTAGCAGGGTAAAGGTTAAGTTGTCTGAATTACTCAGTTTAAGGAGCACCAGTGATAACTTATCTGCCATAGTTTTAAGTACAAAATGTAACCTTAGGTGTTTTTATTAGAAATAGTAAAAACAGAAAATGTTAAAATTAGAAAAAAAAATAGTTAAGGGATTAATCACCTTTTCTTTAACATAAATTCACTAAAACTAATTTCACTTGGGTAATGATTACATTTTACTCGGACTTTATCATAGACTCCCTGTGTAAAATCTCAAAGTTTAAACTAATATAAAGGTATTAATTCCATATAATATTTCAATGAAACTTCAAAGTTTTGTTGTTTGTAGCATCATCTAGGGCATGTGCAGTAAAAATCTTGATTAGATTTTTAAAATAGTGTGATATTTATTTCTAAAGTCACTATATGTTCATTAAAAATATACTTTGTTATACCCAAGTGGAAACTGGCAGGTACTCGAAAATGCAGCTCTCTGATTGGTCATTTAGAACCCCTAATGTACCATGATGTCATGATAAAGATATGAAGACTGTTATAAGTATCTGTCATGTATCATTTTCCCAAAAAAATAAAGAAGAGTTCCAGTGGTTGCCTTAAATGAACTTAAATGTGTTTTAGAATTCTGAAATGATAAAAAAAAAACAGAAGGACAAATTTAAATCTTTATGAGGAAGTAAATATGATAGTATTTTGTAATAAATTAATTAAGGCTTATCTACTGAATGACCTATACAGTTGTGATTGATGGATATAATAGGCTACTGGTATGAAGTCTTAGTGAACAGCTAATTGGTTTTATTATGTAAGAGGATCTGATTTAAGGAAACAAATAATGGTTAGTTTTTTGGTCTGTTCTTTATTTGTCAGTTTGGTTTTTCCTATGAAACTGAAAGTAAAATTACAGTCTTTCATTTTTTCATAAGTTTGTTTGATATCATATGATGGTGCATTATGCAGTATTTTTAAATGGATAAATTCTACATGGTAAAACAATAAACATTTATTTTATACTTATTAGTTTAGGGTTAATCACCATTATAATTATCTGAACATCAGATCTTTTATTTTCATCACTGGCAGCTATGCCACACCTGAAAATATTGCATCTGGGGTTCACTTAATGAAAGATGCTTCCATCAGATCAAGTTACACAAATACCCAAATACCCAACAGATATCTTCTAGATATCACATGAGCCATGCCATGAGAAAACCAACATAGTGGGTGTGCGACCAGCATGGATCCAGACCAGCCTGCGCATCTTCGCAGTCTGGTCAGGCTCCATGCTGTTCGCTAGCAGTTTCTCCAATTCCAGTAGGCTTTAAAAGCGAACAGCATGGACACTGACCAAACTGCGCGGATGCGCAGGCTGGTCTGGATCCATTCTGGTCGCAAACCCACTATGTTGATTTTCTCATGGCACGGCTCAGTCATTAACTTTATCATGGTCAATTAGACAATAATGTATTATGTATTGACATTGTTGATATCTGGTTAGTATGATAAGTAGGTGACAGTTTGTGGTATATTATATCATATGGCTTTATCAGTATGTCTTTGAAGTACTTGCTTGTTGTTTTCAACTTTACTTTTGGTTTTAAACTAATTGTTCCGCATCATAAAAATATCGAAAGAAGGAAGTGTCATTAATAGAGCTACTCATTTAAATACCATACATTGTGTTAAGAGTGCAGTGAATGAAAAGAGGATATATTGTGTAACAAGAGTACATGAATTTTCATTAAGATTTATAGGTTATGTTCTTTTTAACCACTCAGTCAGATATTTTCAGTTATAATATTTAAGTTAAAATTAGAGATCATTCTGCACATGTGACTCAAACTGTCTCGTACAGTATATTATTTCAGTATAAAGAAGTGAAACAAGTTTAGGCCAGGTTTGTTTATATATATATATTCAGTTGATTTATTTCATAAATGAATACCAGCACAGCATGTTGGTAGTGTTACAAGAATTTTTTTAAAAATATAAAATTTATGATACTAGGATTAAATAAATGATACAGTACTTGATTTGTCAGACATAAAGGGGGAAATTTAAATGAGAAGATAAGTTATCCTGATTCAATATGTGAATCATCTGACTTCCTAAACATATTGTGTACATGACATACATGGTTAGGTATGAATTCTGTGGATAAAAATTGCAAGTATGTGGCTTAATTTATTTGCTATACATAAGTGTACACAGATTTTAATGGCAAAGTTAGGTTTAACAAATTTATATGTATTATGAATATCTTTTCTTGCAATTACGTTGTTTTCACCAGGGCTGGAATTAGAAAACTCCTTCTTTCACCTAGATTGTGGGATGATTCTCATGCTGCAAAGGATCTATAAAACCTGTATTTATGTAGCAGATTTATGAATTAATTTTTTTCACTTTTTTTACATAAAACAAGGTAAAATTATAAATTGATAGTTCCCTTTATTTCTTTATTCATAAAACATATTGATTTTATGAAAATACATAACAATATGCTACAAATGATAAAACAAAAGTGTTGTTTTTTGAAATGTCTTTGAAACGTTTTGATGTCTTTCGTGTTATGAATGTCAGCCTGACTTAATTACCCTCGCTTTGATTAAATATGCTACTGTTAATATGCTACTGTAAGAAAATAATGCTCAAAAGAAAGTTATTTGTTTGTGTTTACTTTTACTAATGCAGCATTTAAGAAAAAAAGATTCTAACTCTGATTGTATATGCAAATGCCAGGGAATTTCCTGCTCTCATGGTAACTAGACACATCCTTAGTAGAAAAAGTTACTGCCTTAACCCTTACCATTGTGCAAGACATTCCAATCTGCACATACAACCTGAACAGGGATGGCAGAATCATTTGTCTGTATTGCCCAGCTTGTCCCAGATTGTGTAGGGACAGGTGAAATATTGCCAATATTTGCTATGTAATTATTGTGCAGACAAGCAGCAAGCACCATCTCTCAAATATGGACAAGTAAGACAATATGAGATTTCGCCTACCCTGGTGAATGATTGAATCTTTTTCTTGCATGCTGTATTGAACAAATAATAGTAAAAATAAAAGTTTCCTAAGAATCAGAAGGATTAGACCAGCTACACTTAGAAGTTTACTCTGCTTGATATGGCAAAATTCGATTTGAAAGGTGTTTTATGGATGCGTTAGTGTAATTTTGTTACAAATTTTAATGTAACCGTATATTCCTCAGCCAGTCTATATTTGTGTCAAGTATCAGAATTAGAAAGATTGCTACAGTCTTAAACAATGTTATAGATCATTTGTGATAGGTCATGAACCTGATGAAGTATTAAATAATTGTTACATTTGTGAATGATTCCCTTCCTGTTAGAATTTCTTATACCTAGAAAGTCAGCTTTCATAGTAAATAACATAGTATTTCCATAACAGAATTTACCAACTCAGCCTCGGTCTTATCATTCTAAAATGCATAATTTATACCTTAGAGAAGGGTTTAGGAATGGGGAAATAGTCAGAATTTGCTGTAAGGTTATAATCTTGAATTTGGAAGACCAGGCCCAAAACTCCAGCACCTGACTGATTGGTTGATTGAAATTGACCAGTGGCAAGGCTGGAACTTGTTTTGTAACCTTGAGCCCAGATATAGAAAATGTGCATTTCCTATGTCTGCATTGCAAACCTTGATTACAAAGAAATTGAAACTAAAAGTACAGCTCATTGATTTGAGTCAAAACGAAAATGGAATGGGAAATCCCATAGTGCAAAAAATTGGAAAAACCTTTTTTAGTCATTCATTTAGAAAAAAAGGATTTCCCCCCCCCCCCCCCCCCCCCAAAAAAAAAAAAAAAACCTGATTGGTTCACTTGGCTGATTCAGTGTATTTCATTTTATTTTATGAAAGCATAAGAATGAAAACGTGAGTGGGTTAAAATGACGTTACTTAGATTATCTCCATTCAAGGAGAGTTTTTCACAAAAGGAGACTGATAGATTTGTTTGTATTTTGATAACCGCTTAAGTAATCGGACAGAATACAAAATGAATCAATAAGAGCAGTGATTTCTATGTTAAATTTAATGTAACATAATGACAAAAACATGTTTAGTTATTGTTTTCTTGATTTTGTGGTTAACCTCATGAAACTATAGAAGTCATCCGTTTAGAGCAATGCACGACCATCAAGCTGTTTTAAGGTGGTGGTTTTTCCCAGATTGGCTAGAATGTATCTAATTTAGCAAAATATTGTCATACAGACTATATTGTTACTGACTTCCCTTACAGAGGTTCAATAAAAAGTTACATTTTAGAGCAGTGGCCACCAAAACTTCCTAGTTGGCAAGTCTAAGATTGTAGTCTTTGCCCAGATTGATCAGTTAAAAGTACGTGATTTTGGAATTTCGACACTATAGAGTTCAGTTGTTGTTTGGGACATATTAGGTTTTGAAAGAATAATTTAAGGTGTCTTGTTTGATACAGCTCGCATATTTCTGAGCATTCAATCCTTACTTGTTTTTAAAATAGCTTTAAAATTTCTTGAAAATATTGTTTTCCATTTTTAAAAGGATTCAATCTCAGTGAAATGGGTTTCAGATACTTCACCCAGTAGCTTTGATGGTCTTTTTAGCTCACCTGAGCAATGCTCAGGTGAGTTTTTGTGATTGCTCGATGTCCAGCGTCTGTCTGTCGTCTGTCAACATTTAGCTTGTGTATGCGATAGAGGCTGTATTTTTCAACTGATCTTCATGAAATTTGGTCAGAATGATAATCTTGATGAAATCTAGGCCGAGTTCGAAAATGGGTCATCTGGGGTCAAAAACTAGGTCATTAGGTCAAATCAAAGAAAAACCTTGTGTATGCGATAGAGGCTGTATTTTTCAATTAATCTTCATGAATTTTGGTTAGAATGATTACCTTGATGAAATCTAGGCCAGGTTCGAAAATTAGTCATCTGGGGTCAAAAACTAGGTCACTAGGTCAAATAAAAGAAAAACCTTGTGTATGCGATAGAGGCTGTATTTTTCAATTAATCTTCATGAATTTTGGTCAGAATGATTACCTTGATGAAATCTAGGCCAAGATCGAAAATGGGTCATCTGGGGTCAAAAACTAGGTCACTAGGTCAAATCAAAGAAAAACCTTGTGTATGCGATAGAGGCTGTATTTTTCATTAATCTTCATGAATTTTGGTCACAATGATTACCTTGATGAAATCTAGGCCAAGTTCAAATATGGGTCATCTGGGGTCAAAAAGTAGGTCACTAGGTCAAATAAAAAAAAAACCTTGTGTATGTGATAGAGGCTGTATTTTTCAATTAATCTTCATGAATTTTGGTCAGAATGATAACCTTGATGAAATCTAGGCCGAGTTTGAAAATGGGTCATCTGGGGTCAAAAACTAGGTCACTAGGTCAAATCAAAGAAAAACCTTGTGTATGATAGAGGCTGTATTTTTCAATTAATCTTCATGAATTTTGGTCAGAATGATTGCCTTGATTAAATCTAGGTCAAGTTCGAATATGGGTCATCTTGGGTCAAAAACTAGGTCACTAGGTCAAATCAAAGGAAAAGCTTGTATATGCGATAGAGGCTGCAATTTTCAATTGATCTTCCTGAAATTAATTCAAAATGATAGCCTTAATGAAATCTAGGCTGAATTTGAAAATGGGTCATCTTGGTCAAAAAGTAGGTCACTAGGTCAAATAAAAAAAAAACCTTGTGTATGCGATAGAGGCTGTATTTTTCAATTGATTTCATGAAATTTGGTCAGAATGATAGCCTTGATGAAATCTAGGTCAAGTTCGAATATTGGTCATCTGGGGACAAAAACTAGGTCACTAGGTCAAATCAAAGAAAATACTTACTTATACTTAAGATTTTTGCTCCAGTTTTAATGACAATTGGTCAGAATATTTTTTCCATGAAATCACTAGGTCAAACATGTTTACTCTGTTTAATATGTTGTGTTATGGTGTGTTTCTCAGGTGAGTGGCCTAGGGTCATCTTGGCCCTCTTGTTATGAAGTTGATGACCCCTGTTGTTTTGGGGTTATTAGGTCAAAGGTCAAGATCATAGAGATCATGGGATTGAAAACAGGACAAGCAATCATGAGCAAGGAAGGGAAGGTAGGGGGAGGGTGGAATAGCTGATACATGTTTTTCAAACAGCTCTTGTTTACTGTGAGCTTTCCTTGTTCATATACCTTGTGCAACTATTTTCACATATTTTGAATTTCTTTGAAATCAAACAGAGCTTGATTAATACCTGTAATGGGGCACCTGTCAAATTGAAAAATTAGAGTGGGTTTTATTCAGGTACATTTTATTTACAGGCATTTAGGAATATATGAAGGGTTTCATATTTATTAAACTGAAAATATTTTTCATGATTCAAACGGAGTTAGCTGTCATATATAACTTATATACTTGATTTGGTCATGCTTTACACTGTAAAAGGATATTAATTCTTATAGATTGTATAAAGCAGTGATCTTTAAAATTCAAAATTTAAATTGTTTGAGTGAATTTTAAGTGATGGGGCACAGTGGATATGTGCAAATGAGTAAAAGAAAATCATTTGTTAAAAGAAAAGAAGGAAAGACCATGTATGAGAAATGAACCTGCAAAGGCAGGTTTTTCCACTGTCTGTCTGCATTAAATGGTAAATTAATATCTGCTATCATAACTGTGTTTATAGGATTTATTGTGTTTTATTGTATGTCAATAAAATTAACTGCATTTTGTAGACAACTCTTTAAGTGATGCAGAACTTAAACAAATATACAAATATTTCATTACTTCAAAATGTGAACTCTGTCAGGATAGATGATGTAATTGGACCATATTGTAGTAACTGCTGTTTTATATGTCATGTGTGTATGCCCAAATAGTAGCAAATGTGATAACATCTATTTAATATGATAGCTTGTTCAGTTGACATATTTGTTGAAATTCGATAACCTTATTAGCATAAATCACCTCGTTAGCAGGTATTAGGCAAATACATGTACAGATCTACTTAAAACATCAAATTACAGGTAATAATTATATTACGATACATATTACGATGTTGCATTTTCAGTATCATAAAATACATTGATACGAAGTTTCTGATAATACCCATCCCTAGTTGTCCTTATTTTGTATACCCATTTTTTTTTTACTTTAGATGTTGTTTACTGTTTTTATAACCCCCATCCACCCACCCCTGTTGGTTTGTCTGTCCGTTTCCAATTGATAACTGAAGAACGCTTAGGCCTACAGTCATCAAATTTCATATTGTGATTGCCTGCTGGAGTTAGGGAACCCCTTTTGTTTTTTAGATCAGTAGGTCGAGGGTCCAGGTCACAGTGACTTTGAGACTGAAAATGGTATCTGATGATAACTTATGAACACTTCAAGGTCTATAGGCATCAAACTTTATAGGATGATTGCCTTTGGTCAGTAGATGATCCCAATTGCTTTTGGGATCAGTAGGTCAAAGGTTAAGGTCGCAGTGACCTTAAGACTGAAAAGTTTTCCGACAGATAACTGCAGAACGCTTTAGCCTACAGTTGTAAGATTTCATTGGATGATTGCATGTGGTCAGTAGATGGCCCCTATTTGTTTTCTTGGTCATTTGGTCAAAGGTCAAGGTCACAGTGACCTTGAGACTGAAAACAGTTTCCGATAAATAATTGAAGAATGCTTTGGCCTTCAGGCTTCAAATTTCTTAGGATGATTGCCTGTGGTCAGTAGATGATCACTACTGTTTTTTTAGCAGTAGGTCAAAGGTCAAGGTCGCAGTAACCTTGAGACTGAAATCTGTTTCCAATCAGTAATGGAAGAACACTTTGCCCAGGCCTCAAACTTCACTGGATGATTGCCTGTGGTTAGTAGATAACCCCTACTGTTTTAAGGGTCAGTTGATCAGGGGAGGCCGTCATGTGGGGGTGGGGGGGGGGTTGGGGGGGGGGGGAATGTGGCATGCGTGTTTTATAAACACGACTTGTTTGGAAAGAAACTACTAGGGATATTAACAATTATTTAATGAGTAATTAAGGCAAGGGAATGACAATTATTTTGCTCAGAAAACAGATTAAATTTGAGTTGTCAGGAAAATCAGTGCCTTTGTCAAGATTTACATTTCATTGTACCTTCCAATATGTGGAGAAAGACAGGCGTTTTTGTATTCTAAAACTATTTCTAGAAAGCTGACATACTGTTTTAACATATTTCTTGTTATTTAGTTTCAGATGATGAAGTCAGACCCTGATATATGTGTGTGTAATCCCATCACAGACAACTATACAACATTTGAAATTCTGATACAGGTATGGAACTGTAGATATAATGTGTATGTAGTCCCATCACAGACAACTACACAACATTTGAATTTCTGATACAGGTATGGAACTGTAGATATATGTGTATGTAGTCCCGTCACAGATAGCTACACAACACTTGAAATTCTGATACAGGTATGGAACTGTAGATATATGTGTATGTAGTCCCGTCACAGATAGCTACACAACACTTGAAATTCTGATACAGGTATGGAACTGTAGATATATGTGTATGTAGTCCCGTCACAGATAGCTACACAACACTTGAAATTCTGATACAGGTATGGAACTGTAGATATATGTGTATGTAGTCCCATCACAGATAGCTACACAACACTTGAAATTCTGATACAGGTATGGAACTGTAGATATAATGTGTATGTAATTCCATCACTGACAACTACACAACACTTGAAATTCTGATACAGGTATGGAATTGTAGATATAACATGCATGTTATCCCTTCATAGACAACTACACAACATTTGAAATTCTGATACAGCCAGGTATGGAACTGTAGATATATGTGTGTGTAATTCCATCACTGACAACTACACAACGCTTGAAATTCTGATACAGGTATGGAATTGTAGATATATGTGTGTGTAATTCCATCACTGACAAAAACACAACACTTGAAATTCTGATACAGGTATGGAATTGTAGATATATACATGTGTATGTAATCCCAGCACTGACAACTACACAACATTTGAAATTCTGATACAGGTATGGAATTGTAGATATATGTGTATGTAGTCCCATTACAGACAACTACACAACACTTAAAATTATGATACAGGTAAGGAACTGTAGATAAATTTTAAAAAATGTATGTAATCCCATCACAGACGACTACACAACACGTGAAATTCTGATACAGATATGGAACTGTAGATATATGTGTATGTAATCCCATCACAGACAACTACACAACATTTGAAATTCTTACACAGGTAAGGAACTGTTGATATATGTGTATGTAATTCCATCATGGACAACAGTTTCTTCACAACTTTGAAATTCTCATATATTTATGGGCAGCTACATAAAAATTGAAATCCTCATATATACAAGTAAGGAATAGTTCAAAGCACCATGACTGTTGGGTCAAAAATTAAATCCCAGCTTTTGATATAGAATTTTTAGTATTGTCGTCACTTTAGATTTTGTTTAGGTCTGCCTTTTCTCAAAAACTAAGAGCTACAGCTTTGACACTTTACACTCTTGTTTATCCTCATTAGGTGACTATGTAAGCCAAGAACCATAACTCTGTTTTACATTTTGTCAGAATTATGGCCCTTTTTGTACTTAGAAAATTGAACTACAACTCTTTTCTTACATATTGTCCAGCACTTGCAGATGAACGATGGCACCCACATGCGGTGCTCATGTTTTAACTGAAGAAGCCTTAGCTTGCCTACTGAAAGCTGTTACAGTTCTACCCAGTCATCTACCCAATCTAAAATAATAATCTTTCAGCGGCAACATTGGGTCTTCTTCCACCATTGCAAGCTAAAAATTTGGCGGATGATCTAAAATATAATGTTAGGATGAGACCAAACAAAAACAAAAACCATAAAGTGGATACATTTAAAAACAGGGGAATCCAGTATAATTTGTCTATTTAAAATTGTCATTTATCATCAGGCAAAATGATTCAGGCTGTACTCTTGTGTAAAGGTATGTGTTGGAAGGAGTGTTTGAAAGATGCTGAAATATCCAGAGTAGTGGGCCTTTATTCTTCACTTAATCTTTTGTTAAGATCTGGGGGTTTCAAACTTCCCTCATTATAAAGAAGAAATAATTTCCAACCTTAAAGGGTGATAATCAATGATGTGAACATGCATGAAGATATGCCAGCAATAATTCCAAGAGTTATGGCACTTTGTGGATTTTTTTTAACAGCATGATGTTGACTATAATCAATCTTGTTATTCTCTGTCGGGTGAAAATAGTTTTGACTTAAATAACACAGAATGATATAACATTATTGAAGGGGATTTCTGGGCAGCTTGAAATGAATTATAAACATTTCTTCAGATAGACTGTAGAACGCAGTTTACAGTTTAACATTTAATTTATGGTTATATAATTGCAGACAAATAACCCAGCATTCACCTTGAGGCAGTCACGTACAAGGAGGAGGTACAATGATTTCTGCTGGCTTAGGAAGATACTGAAGAAACATCATCCCTTATCATGGTAATTGCAATGACTGAATAGTCTAAATCTTTTTGTGCAGTTTGTTGTCATTTTGGCAGAAAATTGCTATTTCCTGTTGACTGAATTCATGGATTTAAATTTTTTTAATATTTACAGAATGAGATTTATAAAGGAGTTTAATTTTAATGATATACAATATATTTATGAGCCGCGCCACGAGAAAACCAACATAGTGCATTTGCGACCAGCATGGATCCAGACCAGCCTGTGCATCCGTGCAGTCTGGTCAGGATCCATGCTGTTCGCTTTCAAAGCCTATTGCAACTAGAGAAACCATTAGTGAACAGCATGGATCCTGACAAGGCTGCAGGGATGCGCAGGCTGGTCTGTATCCATGCTGGTGGCAAACGCATAATGTTGGTTTTCTCATGGTGCGGCTCATATATACCATGTATGCATTTTTTGCTTCAATTATGCATGTGCAGTTCGAACAGGAAAAGTGTTTACCTATTTTACTTCGAGACACTTGTGATTAAAGGATAAACATGCAGTGTAAACATGCACGTGAATATGATACAGCCTTGTTACTTTTATGGTCACAAAATCCTGTTGTGTTCTTAATCAGGTGCATTTTGGTCATGAAAATAAACAAAAATAACTCCATTGTGTACATTTATCATTATGTTGCTTGTATAAAAAATGAGGAATTTCTAATATTTGTTTGAAAGATATCTTGTGTATTTCTACAAGAACAATGAGAGTAACTTTAATAGTTTTATTAGATACTTAGTTCTTTAGCCCACCACGCAGTTAGCTTAGTGATAGAAACTTCCAATCAGGAGGTGACAGGATTGAATCCTGGATATGTTGCATGTTCCCCTTGATTATTGGCTAAAGACAATATGTCTTTAGTTATGCGTCCTATACCTCATTTTGATGTAGGGAAGTTGTCAGTTACATGTGGAGAATAGGTCAGTACTGGTGAGAATCCAGGAACATCAGCTCTGTTTACTGACTGACACAATGTCGTGTAAAACCACCACGGTAGCCTAGTGGTAGAGCATCCGCTTCGTGTGCGGAAGATCGTGGGTTCGATCCCTGGCCATGTCATACCAAAGACATAAAAAATGGTACTACAGCTTCCTCGCTTGGCGCTCAGCATTTAGAGGATAGTGCTAGGACTGGTCAGCCCGGTGTCAGTATAATGTGACTGGGTGGGGTATCATGTCATGTGTCTACGGTGTGATATTCCAGTGAGGCAGCACTATATAGTTGGGCATTGTGCTCACTGCTACAAGTAGACATCGTCGTTTATATGACTGAAAAATTGTTGAAAAAGACGTTAAACCCGAAAACACGCACAATGTCATGTAACTGAATTATTGATAAGAGTGTACATTTAACCTAACACAAATGAAAATGACAAACCAATTTCCTTACTGCCTATTGTTTATATTATATTCTTACAATGATTAATTATTGAGGAAACTTAAGTGTCTTTGCATAAACTTGGCGGCTGGCTTTGAGTCACTTTCTCCATTCAAACCATATTTGGATAGGATTTCTGTCATGTGACAAAATCATCCAGTTTGCTTGTGGAAAGTCAGTGGTCCTACCTATGTACCTTGTGGAAAGTCAGTGGTCCTACCTATGTACCTTGTGGAAAGTCAGTGGTCCTACCTATGTACCTTGTGGAAAGTCAGTGGTCCTACCCATGAACCTTCCAATGCTGGACATAATACAAGAAGAGGCATCAAGTAGGTGCTTTCCTGTACCACCTAAAGCTAGGAAAAAGACTATTCAATATTTATTTGATTGGCACATCATGATAACATATAGGCACAAAATTTCTGCTTTTGACTATGTTACATAAAGAAACTTCCTTAAATTTACTGCAGACATAGCAAGAGTCATGCAGTAATGGGTTAAATTTAGGTGTTTATAGAAATAAGTTATTTACAGAAATTGTTTGCATACTGCTTCCAAATGTAAGTGTAATGAATAGGAAGAAAGAGAAAAATAGGTGACAGTAATAGTTATAAGTTAATTAGAAAAACAAGCCATGTTAGAAAAGTATTTCAGATGAATTATGTTACATTTACAGTGAGTGTCCAGTACTTCCAGAAAAAAAGAAATTTTCAGAGAGATTTGAGATCCAGTTTCTTGTGCAGAGGATGAAAGAGCTGGAAGACTGGCTACAAAGGTAGAGTATATATACGCACATTTATCAAGGGAAGAGAATAGTCCACGTTATTGTGAGAAGATTTTTGTTGTCCCCCACCGAAGACTGAGGGATATAGTTTTGCATCGTCCGTTCGTCCGTCTTCCAGTCCGTCGGTCAGTCAGGAGCCATATCTACGAAGTGGTATGGAATACTTAAATGAAACTTCATATACGTTTTCACCACTATAGGGAAATGTGGCCTGTCAAGATTCAGTGAGATTGCTTAAGTAACACCAGAGTTATGGCCCTTAGTAATTTCTAATGTTAACTATATAGGGTACTATAAATATGGCAATTTCTGCTTCATAACTTTTTTGTGACATATTTGACCTAGAACTATGAAACTTTAATTGAATTTAGATCACCATAATGTGGTAGTCTACACTCAGTTTTGTCAGGATCTCTGTAGTAGCTTAAGAGTTACTGCCATTTAATTGTTTAAAATCCACATATTTCTACATAACAAACTAACCAATTGGTAGAATTTCATTAACTTCTTTCATTTTTCCCCATGAACATTTATTATCAACATGTGAAGTTGAGTACCCACACCTGGTCACCCCCATGGCCCTGGTCACACCCCCTCCCTCTCTCAACACAATTTTTTTTTCATTAGTCATCATTTTTTGAAAAAAAATGTGATTTTGTATCACTTACGGTTGTCGCGTCGGTGGGTCGCGTTGCTGTTAGTTATTTGGTCAGCTTTTCTCCTAAACTCAAAGCATTGCTTGAAACTTGGAATCTTGTTCCCATAGTGACCTGTTGCAGAAAATAACTCATCTGTTTTTGCAAGATTTATGCCTTTGATTAAATGTCAGATTCTGTTAAGTTATGTTAGGTCAACTTTTTCCCAAACTGTCAAAGCTATTGCTTTGAAACTTGGAATACTTGTTCACCATCATAAGCTGACCCTGTACAGCAAGAAACATAACTCCATCTTGCTTTTTGCAAGATTTATTGCCCCTTTTGGACTTAGAAATCAGTTTTCTTGGTTAAGTTTTATGTTTAGGTCAGCTTTTATCCTAAACTATCAAAGCTATTGCTTTAAAACTTGCAACACTTGTTCACCATCATAAGTTGACCCTGTACAGCAAGAAACATAACTCCATCCTGCTTTTTGCAAGATTTATGGCCCCTTTTGGACTTAGAAAATATCAGATTTCTTGGTTAAGTTTTATGTTTAGGTCAACTTTTTCTCTTAAACTATCAAAGCTATTGCTTTGAAACTTGCAACACTTGTTCACCATCATAAGCTGACCCTGTACAGCAAGCAGCGTAACTCCATCCTGATTTTTGCAATAATTATTGCCCCTTTTGGACTTAGAAAATCATTTTCTTGGTTGAATATTATGTTTAAGTCAACTTTTCTCATAAACTATCAAAGCTATTGCTTTAAAACTTGCAACAGTTTTTCACCATCATAAGTGGACACTGTACATCAAGAAACATAACTCTATCCTGCTTTTTGCAAGAATGATAGCCCTTTTTAGACTTAGAAAATCATGGGTAGGACAATATTTCTATTACACAAAAAAAATCAAATGAGCGTCAGCACCCGCAAGGCGGTGCTCTTGTTTTTTTTCATGCAACTCCCCACCTGCCAACAATTTTTTTTTCATTTCTGATTTTCCAACAATATATATTACAAACATGTGAGGTTTTGTACCCTCACCCGGTCACCACCCCGTTAATGTGTTAATTGAAGTTTGAATGGGAGTGCTGCCTGGCAACAAACTGTACATGACCTCTTATTGTTCTATACCTATTTTTCTTCTATCATTGATTCACATTTGTACCTCATGACTTCCCAATATATTTCTATATTGGTTACAATACATCCCATTTTGGTTGATGCATCAGTTTTGATTCAAATCTCCATGTTACCTAAATGATAAAAGCTGTTGATGGTACAAGGATCTGCATGAATATCAACACCAAAAAATGCTTGATGTGATATTCTGTATACAAATTACAGATGGAATTATGTCCGTCTGGTGACCAACTTTTATTGAAAAAATAAACATAGAATAAAAAGATTATCTAACTTTGTTCTGTACGGTATGGCATGTATCTAGACTAAATGTTCCTATCCAAACAGCATATCGGACTTGCCTATCAGCTCGTTAAATATGTTTCTTCCAATGGATATTCGTCCAAATATAGCATTGTATTGTAATGAATAATGTTGAATAACCTAATCTGATAAAGTTTATTATGAATTTATCCTAATGAATCTAATGCTGAATATAAATAGCTTCTGATGACTTTGTTTATGAAATACTAAAGTAATAATATGTTTTTTTTTTGTTATATTTATTTTAAACCAGGTTGTAAGCTATAAAAATTCAGAATTTGTATTATTTGTTTCAGGGTTGTGGCTGTAAGCCTGTATCTATCTGATACAACTTTACATCTGTTCTTGCAAACCAGTCTGACATGCCAGCAAATTGAAGCATATATTAATGGGAAACTGTCAGACAGTGAGGTTAAGCGGGGATACAAAGAAGCAGAGCTACATCTTGATGAGAATATAAGGTTTAATATGTCGTATAATTCATTAATTTTCATGTTCTTTGCATGATTTATCACCTAATATATGAGCCGCACTATGAAAAAACCCAACATAGTGCATTTGCGACCAACATGGACCCAGACCAGCCTGCGCATCTGCATTCTTTCACCCATTACGAGGATAATCAGTTTTTCTGCCACATCATTATATCCATGAAAAGGAAATTTATTGTGGTATATAAGAGTCATCTTAGAGTTGGTTGGTCATGTGGTCTGGTTGGTCGGTCAGTCCATTGCAAAACGTTTGTGGAACAAACTACTTGCTCATTTTTAGCTCGACTGTTCGAAAAATAGGGGAGCTATCCTACTCGCCCCGGCGTGAGTGTGAGCGTTAGCGTTAGCATCACACAAATGTTAAAGTTTGCGTACCACCCCAAATATTTTCAAAGTCCATTGAGATATTGCTTTCATATTTTGCATACTTGTTTACCATCATGACCCCAGTCTGTAAAAAGGAGGAGGCAACTCTATCAAGCATTTTGACTGAATTATGGCCCCTTTTCGACTTAGAATAAATGTTAAAGTTTGCGTACCACCCCAAATATTTTCAAAGTCAATTGAGATATTGCTTTCATATTTTGCATACTTGTTTACCATCATGACCCCAGTCTGTAAAAAGGAGGAGGCAACTCTATCAAGCATTTTGACTGAATTATGGCCCCTTTTCAACTTAGAATAAATGTTAAAGTTTGCGTACCACCCCAAATATTTGCAAAGTCCATTGAGATATTGCTTTCATATTTTGCATACTTGTATACCATCATGACCCCAGTCTGTAAAAAGCAGGAGGCAACTCTGTCAAGCATTTTGACTGAATTATGGCCCCTTTTCGACTTAGAATATGCTTATTGTAATGTTAAAGTTTTACTCATTGCTTATATTATACTATCAAGCACTGAGAATAGTCAAGCGCGCTGTCTACTGACAGCTCTTGTTAAAGAGATATCAATGAAATTTCAAACATGTAATCATCATGAAGTGAGATGTGAGGGATACTCCTCTCCACCACCTTCGAAAGTTTGTGACACAAACTACATCCATAATTTTAAGTAAATTCCACAGAACCTTAATACATTATTAGCTCACCTGTCATGTAGTGACAAGGTGAACTTTTGTGATCGCCCTTCGTCCGTCCGTCCGTTTGCCGTCCGTCATCCGTTGTCCGTTCACATTTTCTTGTGAACACGATAGAGACCACAGTTTGCAATTAATTTTAATCAAACTTGCACACAACTTGTATTGGCATAATATCTCGGTTCCTTTCGAAAACTGGCCAGATCCCATTATGGGTTCCAGAGTTATGGCCCCTTAAAGGGTCAAAATTTACTACTTTTGGCTTGTGAACACGATAGAGACCACATTTTGCAATCAACTTTAATCACACTTGCACACAAGTTGTATTGGCATAATATCTCGGTTCCTTTCGAAAATTGGCCAGATCCCATCGTGGGTTGCAGAGTTATGGCCCCTTAAAGGGCCAACATTTGCTATTTTTGGCTTGTGAACACGATAGAGACAACATTTTGCAATCAACTTTAACCAAACTTGCACACAACATGTATTGGCATAATATTTGTTTCCTTTCGAAAACTGGCCAGATCCCGTCATTGACTCCAGTGTTATGGCCCCTTAAAGGTCCAAAATTTGCTATTTTGGCTTTTGCAGCCATTTAGAGTCTTCATTTATGGCTTGATTTGATACAAACTTGCAAAATATCTTCAACAACAATAAATCTTGGATTCCATGACGAATCTGTCAGATTCAATCATAGGTTCCCGAGTTATTTTATATCTGATTACCTCCCCTGATTTTAATCAAAATGGATTTGTATCAGTAAGTACTTAAAGGACTCATTTGAAATTTTATTATTGTCATTAGTTGGACTTAGACAATCAAGATGGATAACTGTGGACTGATTTTATGTCAAATTACCTCCTTTTATTTCAAATTAAAATGGGTATATCTATGTAACTAATGAAGATACTGATCTGAAATTTCATTTATGCCATCAGATGGACTTGAAAAATCAATGAAGATGCATATTGACTGAATTTATGACAAATTACCTCCCTTTATTTTTTATCTAAATGAATATACCTTAGCTGCTTCTAATGAGATTGGTTTGAAACCTTATTTATGTCTTCCATGGTAAGAAATAGTCATGTTAGATAACTCTTGATATAACATTTATCGATGTGAATACTTTTCTAATATATTGTTGTAAAGGCTTGTACTCTGTATCTTCTACATGCATATACCAATGCATGATTACCTCCCCTGATTTAAATAAAAATGGATTTATCTCAGTAAGTATTTAAAGAACTCATTTGAAATTTCATTGTTGTCATTAGTTGGACTGAGACAATCAGGGTAGATAACTATGGACTGATTTTTTGTCAAATTACCTCCCTTTGTTTCAAATTAAAATGGGTGTATCTCAGTTACCAATGAAGATACTGATTTGAAATGTCATTTATGCCATCAGATGGACTCAGACAATCAGGGTAGATAACTTTTGACTGAATTTGTGACAGATTACCTCCCATTATTTTATGTAAATGAATATACCTTAGCAGCATCCAATGAGATTGATTTTAAATGTTATTTAAGCCTTCCAGGGTAAGGAACAGTCATACTAGTACAAAAATGCAGCATTTGAGCCTAGATCCCTCAAACTTGGTATGGAGATTGGCCCTGACTAGTATGTGACCCATAGGTCAAAAGGGACTGTTACAAGAAAATATTTATCCTGATGATATTTAATGTTATGCCTATGTGAAATATGTCAAAACTTGATCTTATCATTTTGAGCAATGGTACTCAGGTGAGCGATATAGGGCCATCATGGCCCTCTTGTACATAATATTATGATCACCATGAACCATAGATTGGTGTTTTTGTTTTTTGGGGGAAGGGCACACAAAAGCAGAAATTAGAAGTTTAGGTTAATGACAAGTAAGATGTAATGACTTGCTTAGATTTATTAAAGTAGTTGATTGAGACAAAAATTACCTTCATTAGCTGTAAAATGAAAAGTGATAGTTTGATAAATTTCATATTGTAAAACAATGTTATTTCTTTGACTGTTATTCCTATTTATTTTCTTGTTATAACATTTGATTTTCTTATTTTAGTTCCACTGCATTAGAAGTAAATAAACAAGATGAAGCAGGTGGTGCCAGTGGACTGTCAAGCTCAGTAAGTTTGGAAGTCAATCAGAGTTCACCTGTCGCGATTAGATCTCGGTCCCCAGCGGTACTGCACAACATGCAGGAACGCTCAGACAGTGGAATTGCAGAGTTTGACTCGGATACGGAGTCTTCGTATGATTCACAGGGTTCGCCGTATGTTAGGTCTTTAGATTCGGGAATGATTTCTGACAAATATCCTCCACTCACTGAAGTTTCTCAAGATTTATCAAATAGAAATTCTAACAATGGCTCAGACAAACTTGTAAGCGGCCTAGTGGAGTCAAGCAGCGATTCAGACAAAATGTTGCAAAGAAAACAGAACACATGTGAAGGAATTGATGAAGTGTCAGCATTCAAAGTAGAAACTGTATTTAATCCAAATGTGTTTAGTACTGATGTAGAAATAAATGTATGTTCAGGAGAAAAGTGCAAGATCAGTGGTAATGAAAGAACACTTGAGCATGATTTAGACCGGACTTCACAGGGTGCGATCAATGAAGTTGTTTCTAACAGAAGTGATAACATTGAGGATAAGGAAGATTTGAGAAACACGGAAAGTTGTGTAAAACCGAAACAAATGAGTCAAAGAGTACAAATGGGAGTTCTTTTCCGTTAACTTTCAAACTGAAGGAAGTTGCTGATTGTGAAATTTTATTTATACGTCTCTTTGTTAGACAAATGATAATTCAAACAGCCCTGAAAAAGTTCTGTCACCTTATCCAGAGTTAGGATGTACTTCTGCTCATATTAACAGATGGGACCAAATTATCAAAATCTTGATATGGTTGTTATAGCTGTGTTGTTGTATAGAACTATTGTGTGTGGTTTAAAAATACATAGATATCAGGCTAAGGTTTGTTCTTGAAAAGGAGAATGCAAAGACTGTTTCTTTTAATGAGTATTAAATGGGTAGTCAAATATTTTAAGTTCAGTTTGTTTTAAGGCTAAGGAAAATTATTCTCATCTGGTTTAATATAGAATTATTTTTTAGCAGTTTCTTGTTCTTAGTGGTTTTGTTTGGAATTTGGTATTGAAATTATCAGTACTTAGGTTAGCTCTGTTTGGAGTATCAACATCTGGTACAAATTCTTTGGCTTTTTACAGTTTTGACTCTAGAGGTCTGTAATATAATTTGTGACTGGACTGTTGCCAGTCTTGGTAGAAATGACCAGTTCTATTTCATTTTATTTCAGTGGTTTATTGAAATATAACTGTTTCAGTAGATTATACTTGTAATTTTCACTGTTTCAAACAGTGAAGTTATCAAAAACTGTAATTTTGGCTGGTAAGGAACTATACTTGAATGCTGATGAGTAAGAATGATAGATACTGGCAAATTCTGATCAGAAATGTGTTTTGATAAAAAAAAACATGTACATGGCTAAACGGAAATCTGTAGTAACTCCTTTATTTAATATGAGATGCAACAGTTTCCTGTTCAACTGTCGATACATACCATCAAAGAACATGACAAATGAAAAAAATAATTTGCACGTATTTCAAGTCTGCTAATGTTCTACAACTATTTAAATTGTTCCAGCATAAATATTGTGACATGAAGTTTTTGTGTGTTTAGTGTGACATGCATTGTATGTGATGTAGCGCATGTAAAATGGGAAAAATTTGTTTAAAACCAGAAAAGGTATATTATGTTAGAACTTACTAAGAAGATTATTTGTTTGTTTCAGTTAAAAGTCACAATATCTTTCACTCTCGAGCACCAAATTCTCAATTAGTTCAAACCAATGTTTTCACTCATGCCTTTACAACTTGTAAAAAAATTGCATCTTTTGTTTACTTGGTGCCAAGTGTGAAATTACAGATTAGTTGTTTTTGAGTGAAAGGAATTTTGATTTCTCTCTTGGACAAACAGATGTTCCTTATGTAAGCATAGATTTATATATTGTAAGCATATTATACATCTTTTATAGAGACTCATCTCTAGATGAATAAAGTTAAATTTTAAATATAATCAAAATATTGTTGATTGGGTAATATTGGCACTGGCTTTATTAAGTGATATCATGGTAAGCTGCCTTATTGACAGTGTTAACAGGTCTTAAAACATGAACTTTTGTGTTAGGACATTTTACAGATTAATGTTCTTGGATATTTTGAATTCTCACATAGAATTATTTGAAGCTATTTGTGAAAAAAAGCCATTGCATGTATTGCCCAATCTACAGACTCTGCTATTCTTATTTTGATATTTATTCCTAATTATTGACACTTTTATTTACAGGAAAAATAAACCACTTTAGTTAACATGATTTTCCAGTGCAAAATCTATACTTAAGGTTTATCACAGTTTTACATGTATTGCTATCCTTTGTGTAAATTTACAAGGTGTGCACATGTTATTCAGTAATATATTTAACTTGAAAGAGTCTTATTAACAGTTTGTGATAAAATATCTGGTGCTTTTGTTCAGGGTGAGCTATTAATATTATGCTTATGGTCCTGCATCCATCTTCAGTCATCAACATTTTGCATGCAACACCCCAGAACCTGCAGAATTACACCAAACTTGGTCTTTAGCATCCTTAGGGAAGGTCCCCTCTCAAGTGTGTTCAGAGTGGGGTATTCCATAGATCATCATCAAACTGGCTGTAGCAGTGGTCTTTAGCATAATTATAAGGTCCTCTGTCATGTTTGTTAATATAGGGGTACTTGAGCCACTTTTAGCAGCACCTCTTCTCCTGAATCACTTCATGGATTTCACCAGACTTGGTCTGTAGCATCATTATAACGTCCCCTCTTCCCGTTGTTCAAATGGGGGCACTTGGCCTATTTTTAGGGTCATTAGAGTTCAGAGTAGGAGTACCTTTAAACAGCTTCTCATCAAACTTGGTTAGTAGTATTTTTCTTTGTTCAATTTCTTCAGTGGATGCACTATCCCCTTTTTAGGGGTCACTAGTGGTACAATTTTACTGACATGGTATTTGCAAGATACCTTAATAAATTACAAAAACAAAAACTAAAAACATTGTAACACTTTTGAAATAATGGAGAAATATCAGCATTCTTGCTTCTGTACCAAGATTTAACACTTATTTTCCTTCACTTTATAAAGTTGTCATATATATACATACTATGCCTTTGGTAGGAATGAACTTGATGTAAAATTTCACCTCGACTGTAGACAAATAGATGAATTATTTGAAAACTTTGTTTTCCACTTACAAGAAAAAGTATCTGAAAATTTGAATTGTTGTGGTGATTATGTATTAAGAAATGTATTTAAATCAAAAGCTGTGATGTGACAGATATATATTCTCCTGTCCACTCATTTTACCTTGTGTACAAGTTTTTATTTTTAATTGTTTAAGATTTTAGCAATTGTTAATCAATAGCTGCAGAAAAATCAAAATAAAAAATCATGGATATATGGAAATGATTTGTTTGTTCTGATTTTAAAACAGAAGATAGGAATAACAGTGCATTACTGCTTGATCTATCTATTCTGTAGCAGTTTTTCCCTGATTTCTCTTAACCTTCACCCTGATAAATTTCTAAAATGGACTGGTGCATATCAGTGGCCCATTCATATCAAAGGGCAAAGTGGAACACTGTTGGTGTGTTTTTTTTAAGTTTAAGACTTGATTGACAGGTAAAAGTGGTTACGTCTTTGTCTAAAGCAAAATTAACTCGGCCTTCAAAAATGTGTCCATTCTGACAAAAAGTGAAATGTGATTTTAATTTCAAGGAAATAGGAAATGTTAGGAATATTCAGCTAAATGGAAAAACTAAACTGGCAGGGAGATTACATATTTCTCTTCAACATGTTCAAGGACATGAAATTATTAATAACTAGAACGTGTCTGTAGGATACAGGGTGTGCCCCCACTGGTACATTTGTCACAAATAAGGGGAAATTATTCAAATGTTTGCAGTCTTAATGGGGTATAGCCTAAAAAAAAATTATGAAATGGATTCATTATTCTACCATATACTTTTTGAGCTATGAGCATCACAAACAAAAAATCCACTATTTTGGCTATTTCAAGGGCCATAACTCTGTAATAAATGCTAAAATTCTCAAGAAGAATGCCAAGTGTGCAAGGCCACATTATGATAAAGACCCAAGCAAGGTTTCATGAATTTGCATTAAATACTTTTCAAGTGAGGCACATAATTAGGTGAAAATGTGCACTTTTTGACTATTTCAGGGGCCATAACTCTAGAAATAAGGGGGAGACCCAGATGAAAAATAGGAGGTGCACAAGTTCATATCATGATAAAGATTCGTGCAAGGTTTCATCAATTTATATCAAATACTTTTTGAGCTAGGCGTGTCAAAAGGTGAAAATGTGCATTTTTGACTATTTCAGGGGCCATAACTCTAGAAATAGGGGGCGGACCCAGATGAAAAATGGAAGGTGTGCAAGTTCATATCATGATTAAGACTCATGCAAGGTTTCATGAATCTATATCAAATACTTCTGGAGCTAGGCGTGTCACAAGGTGAAAATGTGCATTTTTGACTATTTCAGGGGCCATAACTCTAAAAATAGGGGGTGGAGCCAGATGAAAAATAGGAGGTGCGCAAGTTCATATCATGATTAAGACTCATGCAAGGTTTCATGAATCTATATCAAATACTTTTGGAGCTAGGCATGTCACAATGTGAAAATGTGCATTTTTGACTATTTCAGGGGCCATAACTCTAAAATTAGGGGGCGAAGCCAGACGAAAAATAGAAGGTGCGCAAGTTCATATCATGATAAAGACTCATGCAAGGTTTCATTAATTTATATCGCATACTTTTTGAGCTAGGCGTGTCATGAACTTCGGACGGTTGCACGGACGGAAGAACAGACGGATGGACAAGAGCAAATCTATATGCCCCCACCACTCATGGGGGGGCACAACAAACACAAAGAAAATACACTTAATATTTTATTCCACTCTTTATATGATCTTTAACAAAAAGTAAATCTTGCATAATTATGCATATAAATAAAATCATTAAGTGATAATCATACAGTAACTGTGAAATCATTAATATTTATCCAGGATTCTAGCATAAAGCTGCTGGTCACTTTTCGGGGTATTTTAACAGAAGAGAAAACTTGTGTTAACAGAGAGATTCTCACGCTCACCTACTGTTAAAACACCTTTTATATGCATTGTATGCGCGTTCCTTGGCAAAGCGTAAATGTATAACAGCCCCAAAACCATTAATTCAAGAGGAAATGACGTCAAGTTGTGAAAAAACAACTCGGACACTTCCACGCATGTCATGGAAATTTAACCCTTACCCTGCTAATTATTCCCATAATGAACTTGTCCGTCTTCCAATCTGGACAGTACCATAAACTGTTAAAAGGGGTGTTAACCAAAAAGATACTAAATGAATGGCGAACAGTGCAGACCATGATCAGACTGCACGGTCGCAAATGCAGAATCACTTGCCGTCAGCAGGCTAAGGGTTAAAGACGTTGGGGGATAATTTATTCAATTATTAGTTTTTTATGCGTTTTATGCTAAAATAGCGTTAGCGCATGTTTATTTGCGTGTTATAACATCTTTAGAATTCCTCGGGATATGTTGGTACAGGGCTTGGGCACCAACCAATCCCTCAAGATTCTGCAGATGTCATAACATGAAAAAAATGCATTATCCCTACATTAATTTTCAAAGTCAATCCACAAAATTCAAATCCCCATGTTAAATAGCCATTTTCACTAAACCTACAAAATTTTGTGCCCTCAATACTAAATGATTTCACATTATACTTTCAGCACTTAAATGCTTTTTTTACAGCTAAAATAGCTGATATTTTTGAGTATTCTACATGGCATATATAAAATTTTCTTCCCTTACAATTTACATCATAAAATGTTGCAAAACCTTATGCAACATACCTAAAATAAGGCATGTCAAAAAAACATAGTCTAGGTGCTACTATCAAACCATTACAATACATCCTTAATTACCGGTACCTCATAAACAAGAGCTATCCGAGAACAGCAATGCTCGATTATTCAAAAGCCTAGTCACAAAAAAAAAAATTAAAATAACAAAAACATAGATATAATCAAGTACAAAAGGGGCAACAATTCTGAGCCACAAAACTATTCCCTCTTAAAATAAATATATATATAATGTTCTAACAGATTACAAAAAACAATAAAACTGCCAAGTCACAAAAGGGGCATAAGTATGTGAGTTATGTGACCTACATAATACATGTAAGATCATCACAGAGAACATGTGTTGTTTCAATCAATTCCCTCTAGTAACGTTACCGAAATTCAGCTTACATCAAAAATTGCTAACCTGAAAAAGAGGCACAAGTATGTAAAAGTGCAAAATAGAGTTATAGAACCTTTACAATGCATGTCAGCTCATCACAGTAAACAAGTGTGTGAAGTATCAATCCATTCCCATAAGCGGTTACTGAGAGACCATCTTACATACAAAAAGACACAGGCAAGTCCAATAGCTCTACGCCCTCGTGAAATTATTCTGCAGACATATAACCAATTTTGAGTGTATTAACAAGAGCTCGTCGAACACGAAATGCCCCCCTTGATGCATTCAGTAATAGCAAAATGAACAGAAATTATACGCTCACTGTAAACAAAAGTTCTGGTTTAATCTGACCTTGACCTATTAACCTAACAAGAGATTACAGAGTGATCTTGGCATCATCCACTGAGCCATTTTTGAATGTTCCAAATTTCAAGACTAGCTCAAGGTCAAATTTCATTTCAGTACAAAACAATGTGTATGTGGCCCAAATTTGAAAGCTGTGGCTTGAGAAATATGAAAGCAGGTCACTAGATCAATTTCAAGGTCAAAGTTCATTATGGTATACAGAACTATGCATGTGCTTCAAATTTGGAGGCTGTTAGCTTGAGAAATATGAAAGTAGATAATAGGTAAAAATCAATGTCAAATTTCAATTCAGAACACAAAAATATGCATGCGGTCCAAATTTGAAGCCTGAAGCTTCAGAAATGTGAAAGTAGGTCACTAGCTCAATCTCAAGATCAAAGTTCATTTCAGTACACAAAACTATGCATGTGGTTCAAATTTGAAGGCTGTAGCTTGAGAAATGTGAAAGTAGGTCACTAGGTCAATAACAAGGTCAAAGTTTTTTTCGGTACACAAACCTATGCATGTGGTCCAAATTTGAAGGCTGTAGGTACAGAAATGTGAAAGTAGGTCACTAGGTCAAGATCAAGGTCAACTCATGTCAAGGTTCATCTTGCCACTCAAAACTATCTATGTGGTCCAATTTGAATGAAGTAAGTTATGGACATGAAGATTCTAAGTTTTTCCCTATATAAGTCTATATGAACCATATGACCCCTGGGGTGGGGCCATATTTGACCCTAGAGGGATAATTTGAACAAACTTGATAGAGAACCACTAAATGATGCTACATCACAAAATATCAAAGCCATAGTCTTTGTGGTTTGGACAAGAAGATTTTCAATGTTTTTCCCTATATAAGTCTATGTACACCATATGACCCCCAGGGCGGAGCCATATTTGACCCTAGGGGAATAATTTGAACAATCTTAGCAGAGGACCACCAGATGATGTCATATACAAAATATCAAAGCCCTAGGCCCTGTGGTTTTGGACAAGAGGTTTTTTAAAGTTTTTTCCTATATAAGTCTATAAAAACCATGTGACCCCGGGGTGGGGCCATATTTGACCCAGGGAAATAATCTGAACAATCTTGCTAGAGGACCAGTAGATTTTGCTACATACCAAATATCAAAGCCCTAGGCCCTATGGTTTTGGACAAGAAGATCAGAAACCGTTCAACTGTTCCTGGCCAATGTGACCTTGACATTTGACCTAACGACCTAAAAATCAATAAGGGTCATCTGCTGGTCATGACCAACCTAACTATCATTTTTCCTGACAATAGGTCTAAGCGTTCTTGAGTTATTGCCTGGAAACCATTTTACTGTTCCTGGTCACTGTGACCTTGACCTTTGACATACTGACCTCAAAATCAATAGGGGTCATCTGCTGGTCATGACCAACCTCCCTATCAATATTCGTGATCCTAGGCCTAAGCGTTCTTGAGTTATCATCTGGAAACTGTTTTACTGTTCAGGGTCACTGTGACCTTGACCTTTAACATACTGACCTCAAAATCAATAGGGGTCATCTGCTGGTCATTATCAACCTCCCTATCAACTTTCATGATCCTAGGCCCAAGTGTTCTTGAGTAATCATCCGGAAACCATTTTACTATTCAGGGTCACTGTGACCTTGACCTTTGACATACAGACCTCAAAATCAATAGGGGTCATCTGCTGGTGATGTCCAACCTCCCTATTAAATTTCATGATCCTAGGCCGAAGCGTTCTTGAGTTATCATCCGGAAACGGATTGGTCTACATTCCGACCGACCGACCGACATCTGCAAAACAATATACCCCTCCTTCTTCGAAGGGGGGCATAATAATGTTAAAACACGTTTTTTCTATACATTATTTCTTAAATGATTTGTAAGACTAAAAAGATGATGAGAGCTGTACATTGAACACCCCCCACCCCCCCTGCACTCTACTTGATAACTTGTTAGAGGTTAATTGGTCTGTAATTTTCATTGTTACATATGCTTTGACCTTGAACACTGACCTTACGACCTCGAAAACACCATGTCATCAGACTAGATTCAACCATCCTATGAAATTTGAAGGTCAAAGGTCTAAGTATTCTAAAGTGATTAACCAGGAATTGTTTTCAATGTAATGTCACTGTGACACTGGGCTTTGACCTACTGATTCTCAAAACAAAGGTGGTGATTTACTGACCACAGGCAATAATCCACTGAGGTTTGACCACAGACCACCCAAATATTCTTAAGTTACTGATCAGAAACAAAATTATCTACCAACACACAGATAGACAGACGAACCAAAATTAACAAAATAATAAACCCCAACCCCTTCTCGAAGATGTGTGAGGGGGTGTATAACAAGAGCTGTCTGATGACAGCGCGCTCGACTATTCGAAGAATTGATTGAGGAATGGGGTCAAAATATTTCCATGGATATTCAAACAAAAGAAATAAACAGATTAGACAAACAATGTTCTTGTATTATTTTGATTTCGATAAGTCTTGCACTAAATGGCAATGTGTGAGCCAATTTCAAAGTCCAAAAAGGGCCATAATTCAGTCAAAATAGTTATGTACTCTTGCCTACAGATGTAAATCATAATGATAAGTAAGTGTTCAAAGTTTAAAAGCCATATGTCAAACAGTTTTGACAAAACATGGACTTGTATGAAAACAGAACCAATTTCAAAGTCCAAAAAGGGCCATAATTCAGCCAAGATAGATGACAGAGTTAATATGTTCTCTTTCCTACAGATAGAGACTATTTTACTAAACAAGTGATAAAAGTTTCAATGCCATATGTCAAACACTTTACAAAAAATATGAACTGGTACAAAAAACTTAACCAAGAATTCTAAGTCGAAAGGGGCCATAATTCAGCCAAAATCCCTGATGGAGTTATGTACTCTTGCTTATAACTGGCCATGGTAATGGTAGACAAGTGTTGAAAGTTTCAAAGCTTTATCTTAAAAGACTTTGTCAAAATATGAACTGGTACGAAAAACTTAACCATGATTTCTAAGTCAAAAGGGGCCATAATTCAGCCAAAATCCTTGATGGAGTTATGTGCTCTTGCCTATAACTGGCCATGATGATAGTAAACAAGTGTTGAAAGTTTCAAAGCTTTATCTCAAAAGACTTTGTCAAAATGTGGACTGGTACAAAAAACTTAACCAAGGTGTGATGCTGACGCCATGGTGAGTAGGATAGCTCTACTTATTCTTCGAATAGTCGAGCTAAAAATTAGAGCCATAAAATGGCCCTCTGGTGAAAAAAGAAGGATATAGACCAAATTCAAACAATAATAAGAGACCAATAAATGTACTCAAGTGTTTTCTGAGACCAAGATTACCGGTATTCTGAATAAAAAGTTACTAATGAAAACTTCCTTATAAGCTGCATAGAAATGAGGGAATTAAAATATACAGAACATGGTTTAAAAATGGAAATGTTGGCTATGAAAAAAGCAAGGTATACAGCAAGTCTAGTAACAAACAAGGAAAGGCATATAAAAAAAATTAACCCTTACCCTGCTAAATTTCTGTAATGAACTTGTCCATCTTTCAGTTTGAACAGTACCATTAACTGTTAAAAGGGGTGAATACAAAAAAGATACTGACTAAATGGCGAACAGTGCAGATCTTGATCAGACTGCACAGATGTGCAGGCTGATCATGACCTACACTGGTCGCAAAGGCAGAACCATTTGTGTCCAGCATGATAAGGGTTAATCTTGCAGTACTTTTTATTAATGTTGAAACTGTTAAACATATTATCAACAGCACAGCTGACATTTTTTTGTTGCTGAGGTAAAAGATAAACATACATATACTAAAATAAATCTGTTTATGTTCCCTTGTATTTATTTACAGCACAAATATATATTATACAGTCGAAACTCGGTATCTCAAATTCCACGGGATCAAGATAACTGAAATTTGACTTAAAATGATATTTTGTGCATTTGTTTTCAGGACGGGACTTGAAAATGATTTCGTCTATTCGCGACAGCTGGAACTCTGAAATAAGCAAGTTTGAAATAACGAGTTTCAACTGTATATTACATGGTCTAAAAACTCTGTTAAACAGACACCAAATATCGCGCTTATATGGATGAAAATTTCGCTAATACCAAGTACATGTAAACCAACAGCAAAAACACTGTTTTGAACTAATAAAATTTAATTAAAAAAAAATTCTGCACAGACATTTGATGAAATCATTTCTGTTATAATCTGCATATAGTTTGTATGTCCTTTTTTATTATCTTTAGAAACTATGTAAACATACACAATTCTGTAAAAGCACACCTAACACACATTATGTCTGAAATCATTCGTCCTCCATCTCTGATTCATGTAGGGAAGTTGGCAATTACTTGCAGAACAACAGGTTTGTACTGGTACAGAATCCAGGAACACTGGTTAGGTTAACTGCCCACCATTACATAACTGAAATACTGTTGAAAAATAGCATTAAACTCAAAACAAACAAACAGACATTAAATGATTTTTTTTTCAAAAATATTGTGACAGTTCACTTAAGCAGGGAACAGGGTATAAAATTACAAAATTAAAATTGAATATAGGTGGTTATCCCAGACTGTCAGCCTTGTTCAAATATTTATTAGAAGTAGCACACATCCTTACATTTTGTTTTATTATTTCACATATTTAAAAGACTCATATCGCCTTTGTTTAAATGTGCCTGCCACATCTTCCTTTATCAAAACAAAATACATGATTTCTTCTTATATCCTATGTCCGATAATTGTATTATCTAATATTTGACAAAGGTTTGAATATTGATGAACACAGTAGAATGTTTTATTGAATGTGTTGTTTTTTATTACCTCCCTTTGTAGCTTTAAGTGTACAAATTAATGTGCAGTATTAAAAGTAACACTTTTCTAACCAAATGATTTTGCATAACATCTATTTGGACAGCTGTTTCATATGTTTTAACATAAAGTTTAAGTCTATGCAACTTTAAAAGCTGCTTCTAAAACTGTTAGTGTTCACATGCTTTCTAAAAATAATCAAAAGATACAAGATTCTGAACCTCTGTCATTATCTCATTAACTGTTTATTTAACTGCAATAAATCAAACAAGGAGATCCATTGAAATACACTTGGTGTCTTAAATAGACTTACATCTAGCTAAATTTTGACCTCACATACTTAAAGAAACTGACATCTAGTCTATTAAAGGCAATCAGTATCCCTACACCTTGGCCTACATTGAATATGTCTACAGACAATGGCACTTGGTTGTTTACATATTAAAGGAAGACATGTCTAGCACTCCTTGATATACATTTTGTAATATAGAAAATCAACACTTGTATAAAAATTGGTATACATAACTGAAAACAAAATGGCTAAACCCACAGGTTACTTATTCACAACAAAACTGTCTATGCCTTTCTACAAGACTTTTTACTATTTTACTTTCTATCTCAATTCCATTTTGTAGATCATTTTCCTCTAATTTTATCCAGTCTGTTTCACTATTTGTCACAAACACGACCTCAAATTTTCTGGTATCAAGTATATTTCCTATTACCAACTGGTGCTCATATTTCTCCAGGGATTGCTGGGCTTTCACTATAAGCAGATTAGGATCTGTCTCTAGCTGAAATTTTCAATACAGACTAGTAAAACAAACAGTATTTAAACCCTTACCATACTAATTTTCTATAATGAACTTGTCCATCTTTCAATTTGGACAGTACCATTAACTGTTAAAAGGGGTGCTTACCAAAAAGATACTGACTGAATGGCGAACAGTGCAGACCATGGTCAGCCTGCACGGATGTGCAGGCTGATCTTGATCTGCACTGGTCACAAAGGCAGAATCACTTGCCGCCAGCAGGCTAAGGGCTAAAACTATATTTAAAAGTTGGGCTAGAGTGTAGGACAAAATCCCCTGCGGACAAAACCCCCTTTGCTTATTTTTGCATAGGCGGACAAAATCCCCTTCATGTTTTTTACAAGGAGGACAAAACCCCCTTCGCACTTTTTTCCAAGGAGGACAAAACCCCCTTCGCATTATTTATACGGAGGACAAAACCCCCTTCATCCTAGAATGAAAAGAGCAAATTATATATTATATAATAATACATAACTAATCAAAGTATCTGAGAGTTATTTAAGAATTTACTTTAATGAACAGTTCAGTGAGAAAAACATACAATTAACAGGTCAATTAATTATGAGATATTTTACACTTATTTATTTCAACAAACTAGTATAATTGTATATGTATAATCTGATTAATTTCAAAGTCATTATGGAACAAACTGTAATAATTGTATATAATAGGATAAATACATCAATTATCCATATTATAAACATTAATTATAATTATCTTCAAGACATCTCTTTCTATAAATAAAATGAAAAATCTTAATAATCTATATTATTGTTTTCCCTTTATTTCCTTATAATAAAAAAAGCAAAGGGGGTTTTGTCCTCCTTGTAAAATATGTGAAGGGGGTTTTGTCCTCCTTGTAAAATTCAGCAAAGGGGATTTTGTCCTCCTTGTAAAAAACATAAAGGGGGTTTTGTCCGCCAATGCAAAAATGAGCAAAGGGGGTTTTGTCCGCAGGGGATTTTGTCCGGATCCCGTTGGGCTAAGCATAAAAAGCGACTTCACACACTAGAGTCAAACTGAATAAGGCCTCAGACTGGTAACAGGTCCAAAAGTTATAAAAATGAATTTGGACACCAGTCTCAAAACTCGAGCATTTGATTGGTCACTTCTGAACACAATTTGAAAATGACCAATGGCAAGGCTGCATTCTTAGACTGGTCTCCAAACTTAGTTTTATAACCTTAGACCAAACTAGTAGTGCAATAGTGCTTCCCACCCACATTAAATTTTAGCCGTTTCTGCCAAGCAGCGGTATAATGACATTCACAGATCATCATTTGCAAGACAATGCCTGCAAATATGTTATATTCAGTCATCCTGTGACAAGAGTTTTTCATTTTGGAAATTTCTCAAAATTTTAAAAGAATAGACTTATAAAACATTCTAACGGTCTCCAGCAAGGGTAGTAAGAACTCATTTAATGTTGACAATATCTTGACCATTTAAATTTGATGCTTAGAAAATTTATCTTCATAGGAAAAATGCTGTAAACATTACCAAAATATAATTTTTTCGATACCTTTCTAAATTTTCAAAAGGGAAGTTTGCTATTTACTAAGATATCTTGCAAGTTTCAAAAGAACCCATCAAAAACTGGTCAAAATGGCAATTTTTCTCAACTCTGTGCTTCAAAATGTTTATATTAATTTAAAATTGGAAAACACCTTACATTCTGATTTTTTCTCCAAAACTTTTAAATGCCTTTTAATTCAAAATGTTCTTATTCCATGTGCTGTGCTATTATTTTTACTTGTGTAGTATTCTTCATTCATGTATTTTATAATAAAGTATTATATCTGGTATAACTGTGGTACATTGAATATCACGACTTTCCGAAAACTTAGTAAATTACGGTATATCAATTATTAATCAAGACCAAAATATTACCTACCTTAAAAGATACCACATATGCTGACGAGACCCAGTTCTTCACTAAGGCCTCCAACATTTTAGGAACCAACTCCAAAGACAATTGCAGGGGACCATTTGATGACTGTATCTTGTGTTGTGGCTGAAAATACACCCATTTTATTATCAACTAAACAACCTTTACATTTAATATATGAGCCGTGCCATGAGAAAAAATCACAGTGTCAGACTGGCTTGCGACCAGCATGAGATCCAGAAATGGTCACAATTATAGCTTCGCACCGACTCCACATGTCCCAAATCATTACATTAAATAACTATTTAATCTAGTCCACGGCTTAAAAAGTCATTTGCAGTAATAAGGAAGTTTTAATTTAATAGAAATGGAATAAATGATTAAAAGATCAATCACATGATAAGTCATTTGTTTTCTAAGTCCACAAAAAAACTCCTTACCAGGTAGAGATACCTTAAAATACACCTAAAATTTGAAAGTAACATCTATGTTGTACCACAGAAAAGTGGTTTGTTTTTTCCCTACGGTCAATTATAAAAAAGTTACAATATAAGTTCTTTATAGTAACAACTAAGGGAAGATAATCTTAAAAAAAAAAAAAAAAAAAAAAAGATCAAAAAAAAAATTGTAAGTCCACACAAAAATCTTTACCAGGTAGAGATTGGTTAAAATACACCTCACAATTAGATGTAGCATGCATGTTGTACTACAGAAAAGTGGTCTCGATTTTTCCCTACGACTAGTAATGAAAAAGTTACAATATAAGCTATTTATAGTAACAACAAAGGGAAGTAATTCTAAAGAAGGGAATTGCGCATGACACTTCGTCTCATGATGGTGTATAATTGTGCCAAGTTACATCAAAATCGCTCCATGCATGAAGAAGAAATGCTTCGGACAAAGTCATTCTTGTATCTGACCTTTGGCCTCTAAGCATGACACTCCGCCACGTGGTGGTGAACATTTGTGCAAAGTTATATGAAAATCCCTCTATGCATGAAGAAGAAATGCTCCGGACAAGGTTTTCATTCTTGCATCCTTTGACCTCTAAGTGTGACCTTGACCTTAGACCTAGAGACCTGGTTCTTGCGCATGACACTCCGCCTCGTGGTGATGAACATTTGCGCCAAGTTATATCAAAATCCCTCCATGCATGAAGAAGATATGCTCCGGACAAAGTTTTCTTGCTTGTATCCTTTGACCTCTGTGACCTTGACCTTTGACCTAGGGACCTGGTTCTTGCGCATGACACTCCGCCTTGTGGTGGTGAACATTTTTGCAAAGTTATATCAAAATCCCTCTATGCATGAAGAAGAAATGCTCCGGACAAGGTTTTCATTCTTGCATCCTTTGACCTCTAAGTGTGACCTTGACCTTAGACCTAGGGACCTGGTTCTTGTGCATGACACTCTGTCTCATGATGATGAACAATTATGCCAACTTTCATCAAAATCCCTCCATGCATGAAGAAGATATGCTCCGGACAAAGTCATTCTTGAATTTGACCTTTGACCTCTAAGTGTGACCTTGACCTTAGACCTACGGACCTGGTTTTTGCGCAAGACACTCCGTCTCATGATGGTGAACAACTGTGCCAAGTTTCATCAAAATCCCTTCATGAATGTAGAAGATATGCTCTGGACAAAGTCTGTGGACGCCGCCCGCCCGCCAGGGGGGTTCCCATAATACGTCCCGTTTTTCAAACGGGCGTATAAAAAGGGCTAATTGTAAAATGCATAAACCCTATATGATGGCCTGTGGGGATAACTGTGTGTTTAATTTTCAGGCTTAAGTATACTTTTTACCTAATGACCAAAAAATAATAGGTATCTTCAAACGACCATGGACAGTCATACTATTAAGTTTCATGACCATATGCTTAAGAGTTCTCAGGCTATTAATCTGAAACCAATTCTTAGCCTTTAGGTCACTGTGATATTGACCTTTCACCTACTTTCAAAAACTAGAGATCATCTATGATCACAATCAATCATCCAAGCAAGTCTGACATCAAGAGTCCCCTTGTTTTTTAAGTCGGAAATTGTTTTTAGTTGTAAGGTCTTTGACCTCTGACCTACAGATCTTCAATAAAATAGGGATCACCTATTGACTACAAGCAATCATCATATTAAGTTTGACAGGTATAGGCCCAAGCATTCATAAGTTATCGACTGGAAACTGTTTTCAGTCTAAATGTGACTTGAACTTTGACCTACAGATGCCAAACACAGTAGGGTTCTTCTGCCAAACAAAGGTCATCCTATCAAGTTTAATAATTGTTGGCAGAAGTGTTTCAGTTATTGATGGTAACTGATTTCGGTACAAAGATCACAATGACCTTAACCTTTAGCCTGATGGCGGCAAGAGATTCTGCCTTTGCGACCAGTGTAGACCAGAATTAAATCAACCTGCACTGTTGGCTATTCAGTTAGTAAATTTTCAGTAAACACACCATAATAAATGGTACTGCCCAAACTGAATGACTGACCAGTCTATTTTAGAGATTCAGCAGGGTGAGGGTTAACCTTGATCCTTCACACCACAGGCAATTATCCTGTGAAGTTATACTATTGTAGGTCCAAGCGTTCTCCAGCTATTGGGTGGAAACTATTTCAAATCTCAAGGTCAATGAGATATTGACTTTAGATCAACTGACCCCAAAATCATAGTGACTATCTACAAGCGTATTGGTCCCCCATCTTTTTAATTTTGTTATCATACTTTTTATCACAGAAGTAAACCTTACCATTTTGTTTTTTGGAATGTAGAAGTCAGAAACAGCAGCAGCTAAATACAGGAAAGCATTTTTTCCTAGACTGGACATTATTAGCGAAGACGCTCTCAACAAGTGCAGATAATCTACCAGAGATGTAAACTCTACCATCAGTAGTCTCCCTTCCTTCTGGACTGACTGGTACTTGTGAATTATATCTAGCAACTTGGCAGTCTTTTCATTTTTGACTGAAAAAGAAAACAAAGCACAAAATTTAATACTATAAAATCATTTAATATTATGGGCAAGAAATTTTGTGGGTTTTTTTTGGCTAAAATGACTATTTTGTGTGGTCATGAATTTGTGAATTTCAAATATTATAGTTAATCAAATGGAACATTTTACTGACTTGTTAAGATCCAATTTTGTTGATTGTTGCAACAGAGAACTCCATGAAAATTAGCTCCCCCCCCCCCACCCACCCTTCACAGTACTGTCATTTAACTCACAGTAATGACCAACGGCTGATTATATGTAGTTTGTTTTTTGTGTCAGTACAAAGAGGGAACTATTACAAAATAGGTAAACTGGTAGCTTAGGTGTAGAGCATCATTACCATATTCCAAGGTCCTGAACTCCGAGTCCCAGTCTGGCTTAAAAACCTTTCTCATCCTGTGATATCTGGCCTTCACAACAGCGCCAGGACTGTATTATGCACTGTTCTTTGCTTGAGAGATAATTATCTATTTCAATTCTGTGACCATTTTTTGTAACTATGTTAAATGGGTATAGCCCTCTGGACCACTGCACTGTGACAAAAGGACATACAATATATATCTACTAAGAAGACATGTATCATTGAAACTTTGTGACAGGGAATACTGTATAAATACTGTCAAACTTTTAGGCATGTGGGGGTCATCCTTGGCTAAAAATGGATAATGGGCACCACAATGTATTTTCTTTCATGACCTCTTTTTGTAGTAGTAAAGACTACGCTTTGTTTTTTTAGAGATTTAAAAGATCTTTTCAAAAATATATAGGTTTATATACTTTCTAAATAACCAAAGGAAAAAATCATAAACCTTTAATGATTTCTGACAAAAATGTCATAAATTGTTATATCTTACCTTAAATAAGATTTATTCCATCCCATTATATTCAGATTCAAACACAGGTTAGCACCCAAGACTATTTCAATAAAGAAATTGTCTTTTCTGGATTTGTTACGAAAGAGAAAAAAGAATGATTTAAAATAGATACCACATAGTTTTTGACCCTCATCATCATTTTTCACCTCCAGAATGTCCAGTAGCTGAGACTGAGGAAGGTGTCGTGTATATGGCTGCAGGGAACGATGACGATGCAAGAATAAAACATCATGCCTTGTCCAAAAATATCTGATAACACAATTAAGGATAGTTTGGGTAATTGCCATGAGCTAGCTAAAGGACATACTTTAAAATTACAATAATCACATAGACAATCCTTTGTCTCGACTTTAATTATATAATTGCCCTGTACGTAAGCCAAACATTAAATAGTTGAGAAGTTGTATCCCATGCTTGAAGCGTGAAAATTCACGACATGGAGTCTGAAGAGACACTTCATTCCTCTGACTTTGTGTGGAAATGTTCAGTAAACTTGCCAATTGCTTCGCATTCTGTGGGAAAGTCAGTTACTTGCCTCAGCTTCTGACTTCTGTGAGGAAAATGTCAGTTACTTGCCTCAGCTTCTGACTTCTGTGAGGAAAATGTCAGTTACTTGCCTACATGTTAGGAAAATGTCAGTTACTAACCTCTCTTCTGACTTCTGTGAGGAAAATGTCAGTTACTTGCCTACATGTTAGGAAAATGTCAGTTACTGCTACAGTAGGAAAATGTCATTACTAACCTCTTCTGATTTCTGTGAGGAAAATGTCAGTTACTTGCCTACAGTTAGAAAGAGTTAAACTTTGTTCGAGATGTCTTACTTCCTACATGTTAGGAATGTCCTGATTTCTATCTTGTTTGGAAAATTCTACTTGCACAGTAGAAAATGTCAGTTACTAACCTCCTCTGATTTCTGTGAGAAAATGTCAGTTACTTGCCTATATGTTAGCTATCTTGGAAAATGTCAGTTACTTGCCTACATGTTAGGAAAATGTCAGTTACTAACCTCTCTTCTGACTTCTGTGAGGAAAATGTCAGTTACTTGCCTACATGTTAGGAAAATGTCAGTTACTAACCTCTCTTCTGATTTCTGTGAGGAAAATGTCAGTTACTAACCTCTCTTCTGATTTCTGTGAGGAAAATGTCAGTTACTAACCTCTCTTCTGATTTCTGTGAGGAAAATGTCAGTAACTTGCCTACATGTTAGGAAAATGTCAGTTACTAACCTCTCTTCTGATTTCTGTGAGGAAAATGTCAGTTACTAACCTCTCTTCTGATTTCTGTGAGGAAAATGTCAGTTACTAACCTCTCTTCTGATTTCTGTGAGGAAAATGTCAGTTACTTGCCTACATGTTAGGAAAATGTCAGTTACTAACCTCTCTTCTGATTTCTGTGAGGAAAATGTCAGTTACTAACCTCTGTTCTGATTTCTGTGAGGAAAATGTCAGTTACTAACCTCTCTTCTGATTTCTGTGAGGAAAATGTCAGTTACTAACCTCTCTTCTGATTTCTGTGAGGAAAATGTCAGTTACTTGCCTACATGTTAGGAAAATGTCAGTTACTAACCTCTCTTCTGATTTCTGTGAGGAAAATGTCAGTTACTAACCTCTCTTCTGATTTCTGTGAGGAAAATGTCAGTTACTAACCTCTCTTCTGATTTCTGTGAGGAAAATGTCAGTTACTTGCCTACATGTTAGGAAAATGTCAGTTACTAACCTCTCTTCTGATTTCTGTGAGGAAAATGTCAGTTACTAACCTCTCTTCTGATTTCTGTGAGAGGGTTTTCAGTTACATCTGAGTAGTTGTTAGCTACTTGCCAGAAATATGTTTGTACTTTGTGCAGAATCTTAGGAACACTGGTAAGACTTACTAACTGTGCACAGTTTCGTAATTGAAATATTGAAATACAATTGAAAAACAGACTTAAAACCATTTTAAACAAAAATCTTAATATGCTACACTGAAAAATACTGAAAAAATGCAGAAACTCCCACCTTTGTGAACTACCATTTTTCATCCTGTTAAAATCAGTGTCTCGTTTCTGATTGACTGAGATTTTAAAGAAAATCTCTTTCTATTTAAACAAGTACTATAAAATAACTCAGTTTAAGCTGGTTGTATCAATTGATTTTCATGTGAAGGATACTCTGCTGAGGCTGACCCTCTTGTTCCAATGCTGAAATTATCTATAAACCGCACTGTATTCCCTTCTAATGGTACCGTTGTTCCACCTGACTGAAATTAGATAAAACAAGAAAATCATTACTATTCTGAAATTATTCTTAGAAAACCTCATGTGACAGTTTCAGCAGGTTATTTTTACTAAGAGGGGAAGAGGCCTTAAAGCCAATGATTCTGGAGAATAAAAATAAGTAGCTCAGTATTTGCACAAAGGAGAATAAAAAAAAACCCTGATGTAAAGTCAATTTTGGAGGAAAACTATATATAATTTCAAAGAAATGATTCTGAGGCAAAAAGGCCTATAAACAGCCCCTTCTATCAGTGAATTGTGAATGGGTCCGGTACCAGAAAAATTGTGAAAATTTGTGTTGTTTTTCTCAAAATTTTGTATTTTTCCTCCCTTAATTGTGAATTTTTTTAATACTTGTTAATCAAAATGTTTAATGATTTAAATGATTCGTACCCGATTTGTACCTGAATGCACTATGAATTAACAATTCATACCCAAACACACTATGAATTAACGTTCAAGGGTCAAAAATATAGGGAGATGAACATAACAAATCTTGATCAATCAGACGGCCTTTTCCTGGCAAAAGTCGGTAACAAACTTCTTTAAAGTTTTTCAAAGCTTTTTTCTTCTGTTTTTCTACTATTTTTAGAGATTTTCACACCAATTGTGAATGGGTCAGATATTAGGTACCACTTATATAAGGAAAAAAATCGCTGTCTATAGAAGAAAAATAACCTGTTACCATGGTACCTGGTTTCATCATTTACTAAAATACTGGAGCTAATAACCATAATTATGGGAAATTGCTAAATGATCATGTAAAAATATTCAGTCAACTTTTCAAGTCCCATATTATTGTTGTTTTGAAAATATGATGGCTCTTCAATTAATACACAGACTTCTGTCAAAACTTAACAAGAGCATCGCCTTGCTGGTGCTGAGGCTCATCTGATTTTTTTGTATATTAATAGAAATATTGTCCTACCCATGATTTTCTAAGTCTAAAAAGGGCTTGCAAAAAGCAGGATAGAGTTATGTTTCTTTATGTACAGCGTCCGCTTATGATGGTGAAAAACTGTTTAAAAGTTTTAAAGCAATAGCTTTGATAGTTTATGAGAAAAGTTGACTTAAACATAAAACTTAACCAAGAAAATGATTTTCTAAGTTCAAAAGGGCAATAGTTCTTGCAAAAAGCAGGATGGAGTTATGTTTCTTGATGTACAGGGTCAGCTTATGATGGTGAACAAGTGTTGCAAGTTTCAAAGCAATAGCTTTGATAGTTTAGGAGAAAAGTTGACCTAAACATAAAACTTAACCAAGAAATCTGATATTTTCTAAGTACAAAAGGGGTCATAAATCTTGCAAAAAGCAGGATGGAATTACGTTTCTTGCTATACAGGGTCAGCTTATGATGGTGAATAAGTGTTCCAAGTTTCAAAGCAATAGCTTTGATAGTTTAGGAGAAACACTGACCTAAACATAAAACTTAACCAGGCAACGCCGACGCAGACGTCGAAACCGCTCAAGTGATGACAATAACTCATAATTTTTTTTCCAAAAATCAGATGAGCTAAAAATAAATGAATAAAGACATATCTAATTTACATCATTCTGATAAACAATATATATCTGCTACAAATGTGACAAATCTGATGCTGTTATTTAACATTTTATCAGTTTAATTTAGGGGCAAGCATTTCAGAATAGCCAGCCATGTCTTCATGATATCAAACTGGTATACACTATTTGTCATCACAATACTACTAAGATAAAAAAAAGTTCTTAGATTCAGAATATAAATTTTTAAATAGGGGTGATTAATAGGCCTCAGTTTTCCCCTAAAATTGACTTCACACTGTCACTGTACAGTCTTGTGTTACTTCTTGACAATGCAACACTAAGTGAACTTTCGTATAACCTTGGGTTGGGGTGTGAGTTGAAAACTGAAAAGGTGAGGGGAGGGGGCGACTATGTAATTTGAAGAATAAAACCCCAGGTGTACAACTTCACATGCTGAACAACATTAATTGTATATGAAAAATTGTGTATTTCATGCTCGAGTACACTGACCTCATTTCATGGTATTTTAATGCAGGCTACTGGTTTAGACCCAGTATCCGGACAGGACCAGTTTCCAGACATATGTACTAACCCCGTTATTTTGTTGTTATACACGTATAATAATTGTTTCATCTAGATCATTTAGATGTTTGTTTTTCATGTGTACAACAAACCACTATACAACAAGGCTGTATAAATTTAGGTTTTATAATGATACTTCACCTGTGTTTACAAAACAACTTTCTGTCTTAACGGGGCATGAAGATAGCATTGGGCATGCCCAGTAGTTTACACTTGTCGAGGCATCAAATGGGGAAGAAATAATTAAACTACATATTGATTGTCTGCTGATAACATGCTACTTTTAATTTCACGGTAATAGTTACATAAAATGCAAGGCAGTCGATTTTTGCACTAATTTTATTCTATATCTATTGGAATTATCAAAAATTCATGTTAGATGAAATTTGAGTTTTTTATAGTCAGCCTCTGTAAACGCTTTCGTAGCTGCTATTGAACGTCGGTTATGTTTCAAGTGCATTTATGGAGAGATTAATGATAAAGAAATGCGCAAAAATAGTTTATTTACTTATTTCAATATCAAAATAACAGCAAAACATCGTCAAAATATTTGTCCGGCTACTGGTTTACCTCACGGGGAAAATGACTTCTTTCTGTGACCCCATTTGAGGCCTCATTGGAACGCATATTATACGTCACAACGCAATGCTGATTACAACATCGGATGCGGAAGGAGCTGAAGTTTGTTCAGTGTGCACTTCAATTATGTCAAATATTTACTGAGGAAATAATGGAGCCAAAATATGAAAATGTGTCCGGCTTCTGGTTCCCTACCAGTATATGAAATGGCACACCCTTAATTAAATCTAAGCTAATAAGGAATAAGGAGATGCCATATCTGGAATTAAATCTGCTCTAGGTTATTTTAAATTTAATTTCATTACATTTAATAAATGTGAAATAAAAGCTAGGGTATACATGCATATCTGTGCATCACTACTAAAAATTGTTTGTTTTAGTCAGGTTTTGAACAATTTCAGTCTAAAGGCAAACTGGCTCAAAAAGAAATAAGAAAAAAACAACACAAAATTAGGGTAGCTCATAATATGCACATTTTTAAGGTTTTCAATGTTAATTAATAGCAGAGCTACCGGCGCCGCAAAGCGGTGCCGACAGTGTCGCATTACAGTTAAACGTGTGAAAAAGAAAATGAATAAAACTGTGTATAGAATTACTATCGAGTTGAAAATTCGTGGTACTGTTTTGGAATCGGTGTTGTTTGGGTTTCTTCCAGTACACAATGCTCATAGTCATTAATCAGTAAGACATCAGTAGATGCTTGCTGTTTACGGTTGACAAAAGTGTTTCGCTCACTGCTTTGAACGTTGAATAAAAATGTAAATGAGCGTCTGATAATAAGAATTTAGTGCTAAATACATTTTCTACGGAGAAAAAAAAAAGATAAAATACAATATTTTCAATGGGAAACAATTTTCGTCACGCTGCCATAACTGAAATTTATTATGTATACTTATATTTGTGATGATGACGTCATATTTTCACACTGGTGCAGTGGTTACTGAGTTCGCATTGAAAACCAAAGGTCGGGAGTTCGATCCTCACCGGCAGCCATTTTTTTAAAATTTCTTTTTTATTTTAGTTTTTTTTTTTTTTTTTTTTTTTTTTTTTTTTTAAAGCATTGTAAAAAATAAAGTCATTCATGTGAAATTTAACAAGTGTTTTGTTAGTGATGTCTGAGGTTCCAATGTACTGTCTGTAGATAAAACTTATTTTTTAAAAAGGTTTTGGGAACAAAATATACAGACATTGAACTGTGAAAAACACATAATGCTCTTCTCCCCATTCACGTATATTTCATCCACAAGCTAAAAATCACTAACCAGAGTTTATTACTAGAAAAAAAGCTGTTGGCTATGAATTATCAAAAAAAACATCAAAATTTTTAGGCTCCTACTACCATTCATATTCTATATCAGTTGTGCTAAAAGATTAACCATAAAAATGTCATAGACTGTTAACTTAGCAGTTCAGTAAATAAAACAGGAGTTTTCGAGAATTTCGGCAAACAGCTATTTTCTCTGGGTAAAATTCTCATCAATAACTTTTAAAGATGGCTAGTCTTTTGGGTTTTAAATAACCTTTGTACATGTAAATGATTTTTATTCCCCCATACCAGACGTCTATCATAGCAGTATTTTTGCCTTAAAGTTGGACACATTTTTCCTTCTAAAAAGAACCGTAACTTTCTTTAGTTCGTATATAGCATATTTGTAGAGTTTTCTCATGTCAAGATTTTTACTTAATGCATTCTAAGACATTCATTCAGAAATCATGAAGCAGATCTATCATCAATTCTTAAAATTTTAATAGATCTTAAAGAACATACACTTCTTAAAACGGATCCATAATTACAGCAGCACTCTTTTAATTTTCAAGGGGCACTGGTGATTTTTCAAGGGAGCACCTAAGTTCATATTAATGTTTGTTTATGAATATGCAGGAAACGTCCGTTTGATCAAATGACAGGGATTTTTTTACCATTTAGAAACTGGGGCCCGGGGCCCATTCAGTTGGGAAAAATGGCGTGTAAAACCAGAAAATTGGGAAATACAAAAAAATAAGTTTTACCATCATACAACCTTTATTTCAGCATTATTATTGTTTGATGTCATATGTACAAGTCTTTTGTTTTATATTTTTTGTCTTTTGAAAGTTTCTACTAAATTTTCTGGTATTTCTTCAGTGAGAAACTCAAAGGTCAGTAAAATTTTGGGAAATTTAAACCTAAGAATTTGGAAAATAAGCACATTCTTGCAATTGGGATGGGGCCCATATTCGGCCACAAAATCAGCCTTAAAAAATCCCTGAATGATGATAATGATAATTGCAGGGCTGTATGTGCAGTAAATTTGACAGTATAAGCAGTCACAACTGATGCGCCAAAACATATATACCCCGCCATTTCTGATGTCTGTCCAGAGGAAATATCTAACTTGGAAAACCAAACAAGTTGGGACATAGAAATTTTGGGGTCCCCCTATTTTGCAGACATTTTAGCAGATTGCAGATTGCAGTCTGCAATTTTTTCCCTAAACTGCAGACTTTTTTGCAGACTGCAAGCAGATAAGATTATATAGGGCAAATAATTTAATTTCCTAAACTGCAGACTATTTCTGCAGACTCTGATTGCAGACTAGTGTAATTATATAAGAGATACTCCCTGATGTGCATTGTTCAGTAGGCTCATTATTGTATTTACCACCTAGTGTGTTCTTCCTGACTAAATAAATGCTGAGTAAAACATGATTTTTTGAATCAGTTTCATATATACATGTATAATTATATACGCGCCATAATCCAAGTTTTCTTGAGTTAAAGAAAATGAAAATTAAAAATAAATAGCTTTATTATTAAAGATTCTATAGATTGTCATTAACTTTCATATGTCATTAAAATAGTTTGGATGGATCTATTTTATATAAACAAATTATTTGCTCTAGACATAACCTAGCAAAATAATTGTTACTGTCTTTTTATCCCGGGCAGATATTTTTAAAGTCAATTAAACAGTTTCAGTTAAATTAAAAAACAACAACAATTAATATGATATAATAGGAAATAATAACAAGAGTGCCAGACTGTCACAAAATATGCCCGACATCGAACTTGACCTAATTCAAGGGCCATAATTCAAGATTGCCTGGGGCGATTCGGGTGGTTATTGAACTTGGCCGAAATATTATGCCCACAAACATCGTCGGCAAGTTTGGTGAAGATCAGATGAAACTGTTCGACTTAAAGAGAGCGGACAAAGCTAAATTCGCATTTTTTTCGAGTAATTCAAGGGCCATAATCCAAGAGTGCCTGGGGCTTGATGTGTAAATTCTCAATCCAATAAAAGCAATTGTTATTGAGATATGAGCTTGCATGCAAAACTTTAAAACAAGGTGTGATGCAGATGCTGCCGCCCATGCCTGGTTAAGTAGAATATCTCCGATTATTCTTCAAATAGTCGCAGGCTAGGAAGTGGCATCACTTATATTCAGACAATATATGCATTCTGTGTCTTTCAGCACCAGCGTCATAAAAATCTTTAATTTTACCTCATTAAGTCAGACTTCGAAATATGATTATTGATTTCATTATAATTCAGCTTTAAAATAGATAGACTTTGCAATTGATAGTATCTTATAAATCTGTCTTACAATGGTCTTGCAGTTACCGTTGTTGTTTTAAAATGAATGCATATGCAAGAATGAGACTTTAATACAATTAATATAAATATATATATATACATATACAATTAATACAGTAATAGGGATGTAAATGGTATATACTTATGTACTTACTGTTCACATCTACTTATCAGATGATTTATTGGCTTTAGCAATTATTGAGTAATTACTTATGGCTAATTGATATTTGGTGCTAACTGAGTAATTAATTGAGGCTAACTGATATGATAATTAATATCATGGTGTGAGACTGTGCAAATTACAGGATTCTTTCTTTACGTAAATACATTAAAAAAAATCAAATTTACAAAATAAGTTTTAAATACAAATGTTTATAGGAGAAAGTAGCTAAATGATCGAACCTCTTGGAAAGAAAAAATAGAAAAATGGAAAACCAATTTCTTTCTCTAAATTTAAATGCAAAAAAAAGAATCTGCACAAATCCAATGATTTTCAGCTTGACATTAATGCATCAAATCTTCTTGTAGTTGGCCATCTACGATAATATGGTTTAAAACATTTTCATCCTAGGTCATAGTACTTTGGATAAATTAGTGAAAATTGAAATTCATTTTTTAGGAAATTTATTCTACACCTATAACATATTCCTTTTTCCTGCGCAAATTTATGGATCACAGGGTCATAAGCTTGATTTCCCGGAGAGGCATATGTTTTCCGTGACGATTTGATAAAAGACATTGTGTCTGAACATATTCGTCCTCCACCTCTGATTCATGTGGGGAAGTTGGCAGTTACTAACAGAGGTTTGTATAGGTTACAAATGAGTTGTCTTGATCAGGAGAATCAGAAAATCCATTGAATTACGCATTTTTTTATCTGGGGTAGAGGTAGTGTAATGTAATTAAGCGCAAAAGGTAATGGGGTGTCGATTTTGTCGCATTCTCATTTATTGAATATAATCTAAACATCAAAATCTGAGTTCTACACAGAAATTATTTCGCTAAAGTAACAGAGTTTTAAAGTTTTAAATTATAAACATTGTTTCAATAATAATTCAGAAGATTTCAGTGTCTGAATTATTCTGAACTACTATCTAAAATGTTGTGATATCATTAAGAAGTAATCAGAACATTTTCAAACACTTTTTCAAAACAATGAAACGTTCAACTGTTATTCTTATCCTGAAATAGTTAGAATGTATTTTGACACTTCAGAATACAGACCTGTTCAGATATACATTGTAGGTCAGGATTAATCCGAACGTACTCAGACAAGTTTTAGAACACAGAATTCATACTTGGTCATTATTCAGGCAAAAATGTGTTCCAGTATGAAAAAAAGAGCTACAGTTGTTCCACTTGCCGTATTGAGTCATCCAATGATGCATGAGACCTGAAGTTTGTAAGCATTCCGAACAGTACTTTCTCAGAAACCAGCTTATATTATGCTAAACCTTAACCAAAATGTTTAATCATTTTTTTTTTAAAGAGATAAAATTTTGATTAAATAAAAGCTGAGTTACGTAACTTACCGTGTGAAGTTACCTTATGATGCCAAAATGTGTGTGAACATTGAAAGCATTTGCTAAACAGTTACAGACATCCGTAAAAATAATGAACAATGTGACAATTACTGGCAGTAACTTTAACTTTGGTTGTTCTTGTAACTATGTTCATACATTATCCCAGTTGTAGGTTTATAAAATAATAAGTCAGAATCCAATACACATTTTTCAGTAAATAAAATTCAGTTAAAGTCATTTTCAATTTTTTAAAAACTAGAATATTTTATAAAACCATTTTATGCCTAAGATTCAAAGACAGGGGATTCATAATGTATTTAAAATGTCAGTTGGTTCATCCATTTGTCCTTCCTCCAGTCAGTCCATCTAGCACAGTTTCTTGTGTAGAAGTTAGTATTCAGTTTAAATAAAACTTTGTATACATCATCAGCATGAAGTGGTCACAAACATATTATCAGGACTTTCAATTGTCGAAGACCTTTAAAGGACAAAGAAAAGTTACAACTTCATCAGAACATTGTGTACTCAATTCCTTCTACAGTTTCCATCTAAATTAGATGAAACTTTGTATATCACCAACATGAAGAGGACATGTGCATGTTGTTGGGACATTTATTTTTGTTTAAAAAATCAACACGAAATGTGCAGATGTCTCTAATCATTGGCATATATTTCGAGAAAACAAGCACATGGACCTGTACATTTTATTTTGCCATATTATAGACCATATGTTTATTTACGACTATGATAAGTTTCATTAAAATCTACATTGAAAATATTATTAAAATTGTGACTTCCTCATAGATGCGCATTATGAAAACTTATGCAAGGTCCAAATCTTTCAAATCAGTCAAGCAAAACATAAAGCAAACAAACGTATCTTTTTTATTTGCCAAATTTTCTGAGTATATTCTGAAGCATTAAAATCTTCTACATTGGAGAAAAAACTTGATCTGAACGTGAAGAACTACCTTAATACATAATGTCAGATGTGTTGAATTGCATTTTACTGGGAAAAAGGGGGGAAATGTGATTTTACAAAAACATTCTTTGTTTTTCTAATCACACCAGGAAATTGGTTTGTAACATTTCACTATGTAACAGAGATGATGTTAAAAATATATAGGATATGAAGAACCGGGTATTTCTTTTACGAAAAGAAAATGACTCAATACTTTCTGGGACATTTAACAGTATTAAACACTAAAACCTTACTTAAAAGTTGTGTTTGAAACATTTGCTTAGTGGCTGATTAATCTTTATTACACTTCAGCAGAACTATAGCAGAACCCTATAGGGGTGGCACCATGTGGAGAAGTAATGAGTTTCTTATCTGCAGACTGTGGAAAAAGTCTGCAGTTTAGGGAAAAAAATGCAGACTGCAATCTGCTAAAATGTCTGCACTTTAGGGAGACCCGAAATTTTGTTGCAAAACTTTTATTTGAATTTGTAAGAAAACATACCTAATGATCGAGACCTACTCTACTGTCTGACGTCCAGCAGGGGCGGAGATGGGAGGGGCCTGTCCTAAAGACAGATGGGAGGGGCCTGTCCTAAAGACAAAGTGTAGAGTGAGACTGTGAAACTGAGACACATTATGAAAAATGTTTGCTGGAACTGCTTAATACTAATGACAGTCCTATTTACCGTGATCAGGACAACAGGTGTACACCCTTCATTGTGTTTTGCAATGAATCTTTCAATCTGAGTCTTGTTTTCATTGAAATTTGCAGGTTCTGCCGTCTCTTCAAAAAACTTAGCTGCTTCCGCCATTTGTAAATAAATATGCTTTATTGGTTTTCCTTATAGAAGATCTACTTCCGGTGTAATACCCTTGGCTTTGGAAAAATTGACTGAACAAGATAACACGCTGAAATAGGTAAATAACATAAAGGTAGACCGTCAGTGTTGTATCCAGGGTAAAGCTTTATGTATATTTAAACCACGAAATTCTAAATAATGACATGACATCAAGTTTTGATAGAGATAAAAGTATTGTATTAACTGTACTAGTGTTCAGTTGTTGACTGGTAGGCAATTTATGCACAGTTAATGTTCATTGAAAATGGGTTGCATATGTTAAATATGTCACGCTTGCGTGTTAAGGATAATTACGGTAATATTTATATAATTGTTATAACCTATATTGTTTCTAAATTTAGAAATATTTCTATTATATACTTTTTGAAACTTTTAATTTTTGACTGTTTGATATATTTTTGTAATATCTTTCTTGTTACAGAATGTACTTTCATGAAATTTCATACACATTTAGAAAAAAAAGATCCTTAATAACATACTGATATTTCAACAAAATCAAGAAGGTATCCATTTATAAAAGTCACAAAATACACTTGCAGAGTCCAAATAATAACAAGAAAAGCATTGATGTAAACATCAAAGGGCGCCATGTAATTATTAAAGGAGAAACTTTTAATAACAACAGTAAGAAATTCACAAAATATGTATTAAATCAATGCTGTTAATACAGGAAAACAGAGAAGAACGTCGTAAAGAAATGTAATATTATGTAGTTATAAAGAATTGTGAAAATTTCAAAACTTGTTTTTAAGTTTTTAAGAAAACTGTTGCTATGAAAGAGAATAGAAGGTGAAAGTGAAAAAAGATTTGACCTTTAACGTAACAACTAAAAACTATATACATGTGCACTTATATATAAATGAAAATTTATTTGAAAGACTTAATAAATCAATAGAATGAACAGTATCAATTCAACATGAAATAGCTAGAGAGACTCTCTCAAAACATGCTGTACAAAGAAAACACAATCGTTAATGAAAGGCAATACGTACACTGCCACCTGCTAAAAATAGATCAGTGAAGTGTACGCAGTTATTTTTAGCGATAGATTAGTCCATTTTACGAAAACAGGTAATACTCTGTTTTACAACGCAATACCGAACAGTTAAGCCGTTTTACTTACTTTTTGCGAAATAATGACAAAATATTATCTGATGGTACATTATAATCATTCAATATGGTGGAAATGAAAATATTTATGCTGACAGTCTAGTTTAAACATTCATCCAAGTTACTACCTTCTCCTGAGAAATAGACCATTCCTTTTGAAGGGACGAGTCGTTTATTGTTTCTAAATATCAGGGTTGGCGACTACCTCAGGTTTTCCCGTGTTGGGCAATACTCCTAAAAATGAATGAAGCGGGCAATACTGGGCAATAAGAAGTTTTTCTATCTTTTTTTTTTACCAAAACAATTGAGTTTCTATGTTATAAAGTGTGAGCTAATTTTTACATTAAGTTTGGTGAAGTGATCGGTAGCTGACAGAACAGTTTCATTAACAAAATTATGGTTTGTTTACACAACAAAATTTTATTATGCGAAAGTAAACACCTTTCATTATTTATAGTTAGATCTTGCTAGGTCACAACTAGATTTTGCTTAACAGAATTATAATAGTTTACTTGTCTAGTTCTTCTTTATTATGTAACTGAACTCAAGTTGTGCAGTTTTTTTTATCTTTAAGTCTGTTTCTGAGTTTTGTCTGAACAATACCAAAAGTTGAAAGCACTCTTTCAATTGACATACACAGTGTAACATTTCTGTCTTTCTGATTTGAGTGACATTCTGATTTTAAGATATTTTTTAACTATGGCACCTTTGCCCCATATTCCTGGTGAACTTGTAACTAATTCATCTTTTAAGCAGTTTTAAACCAAAGTTGGTAGGATTAGCACATTTCTCATAGATCTTATGTTGTAAATTATTCTTTCTTATTTGTAGCCTACCGTATTTACTTTTGTTAACCTACATTAATTTTGTTATATAGTCGGTTAAAAAGCTCTGACATCGGAGCTTAATATGTTACTTGTAATTGTCTTGCCGATTCAAAATACAGGTTGTCTTTTCTTATCTTATGACCTTTCGGACTCTCAGTTTTGGCAATAACCACAGTCTTTACATTTTGCAATCTTACTTAATCATCCACAGTAACATTAAAACAATTCCCAAAGGTTCTTTATGTTCTAGGGTTATATGATAGAAATGACAATGTGATCTAAACTGATTTTCATGAGTGAAATGACCAGATTTAAGTTGTTCACAGTTTTAACTTTAATCCCCAAATCTTGTTCAATAATTACTCAATCAGCATCATAACAATGTCTATTCAATTGATTTTTATAGATATAGATTTTATAGCACTAGGCATGCAGGTGTCACTGCTATCACTATATGGGTTGCTAGTCAGCTTAAGTGTTGAAATATGTATTGAAGACAGAATTATATTGACCACTATTGCCCTGTAAAACCCAGGTTTTCCCGGTATTACCCACTGGGCTGGGCAATATGCTTAAAACCCGGGTTTTTGCCAACCCTGCTAATATTGCATCACATCATCATATTTTAGCATCTGTAATAAATACGTAAATGAGCATATCTTAAAGAGCCTTTCGAATGAACTTTTATTAGTACATACTAACGAAATAGGTTCGACAACCAGCATAATTATGTAAAATTTCTGCTCACTCCCTTTAGCAAAACAATTCCAAACTCCATTAGAGACGCCAATGCGGTATATGGACTACTAGTCCAAATAATTGGACATTTCCGGACAGCGTGATAACTTTTGACTGTTGCTTTCCCGTCACATCCAAACTTATTCTGCATATTTCTGTTAGGAAATCCTCAATGAAATCCGTTGTGAACGTTTTCTGGTGATGTGCGATATTTTTGTAATGATTACATTATTTATTCATTTACCCTCTCATAATGAATTAATGTTGACATTCAAACATAAAATTGCCTCGCTGACAATTTTTGAATGTATATTTTTTGTTTTGTTCTGCAATTTTGTGTTGTCCGCTGCGTATTAAGACCAGTGTCGGGGTAAATATCTTCTCAAACCTGTTTACATTATATTTCCAAAGTTTTAAGTCTCTTATAAATTTAAAATTAAGAGTTATATTCAGCCAACATGAATATTACCGTAATGTTTAATTTATTGGAGCAAGTAAGTCTGACCAGTATTTTAGGACTTTTTAGCTCAGCTGAGCAATGCTCAGGTGAGTTTTTGTGATCTCTCCATGTCTGGCATCCGTCGTCTGTCTGTCTGTCAACATTTAGCTTGTGTATGCGATAGAGGCTGTATTTTTCAACTGATCTTCATGAAATTTTGTCAGAATGATTACCTTGATGAAATCTAGGCCAACTTCGAAAATGGGTAGTCTGGGGTCAAAAACTAGGTCACTAGGTCAAATCAAAGAAAAACCTTATGTATGCAATAGAGGCTGTATTTTTCAATTGATCTTCATGAATTTTAGTCAGAATGATTACCTTGATGAAATCTAGGCCGAGTTAGAAAATGGGTCATCTGGGCTCAAAAACTAGGTAACTAGGTCAAATCAAAGAGAAACCTTGTGTATGCAGTAGAGGCTGTATTTTTCAACTGATCATCATGAAATTTTGTCGGAATGATTATCTTGATGAAATCTAGTCCAAATTTGAAAATGGGTCATCTGGGATAAAAAAAACTAGGTCACTAGGTCAAATCAAAGAAAAACGTTGTGTATGTGATAGAGGCTGTACTTTTCAACTGATCGTCATGAAGTTTGGTCAGAATGATTGCCTTGATGAAATTTAGGCCAAGTTTGAAAATGGGTCATCTGGGATAAAAAACTGAGTCACTAGATCAGATCAAAGAAAAACCTTGTGTATGCAATAGAGGCTATATTTTTCTGTTGATCTTCATGAATTTTAGTCAGAATGGTAACCTTGATGAAATCTAGGCCGAGTTCGAAAATGGGTCATCTGGGCTCAAAAACTACGTCACTAGGTCAAATCAAAGAAAAACTTTGTGTATGCAATAGAGGCTGTATTTTTCAACTGATCATCATGAAATTTTGTCAGAATGATTATCTTGATGAAATCTAGGCCAAATTTGAAAATGGGTCATCTGGGATAAAGAAAACTAGGTCACTAGGTCAAATCAAAGAAAAACCTTGTGTATGTGATAGAGGCTGTACTTTCGACTGATCGTCATGAAGTTTGGTCAGAATGATTGCCTTGATAAAATTTAGGCCAAGTTTGAAAATGGGTCATCTGGGATCAAAAACTAGGTCACTAGGTCAAATCAAAGAAAAACCTTGTGTATACGATAAAGGCTGTATTTTTCAATTGATTTTAATGAAATTTGGTCAGAATGATAACCTTGATGAAATCTAGGTGGAGTTTGAATATGGATCATCTGGGGTCAAAAACTAGGTCACTAGGTCAAATCAAAGAAAAACCTTGTGTATGTGATAGAAGCTGTATTTTTCAATTGATCTTCATGAAATTTGGTCGGAATGATTGCCTTGGTAAAATCAAGGTCAAGTTTAAATATGGGTCATCTGGGTTTAAAAACTAGGTCACTAGGTCAAATCAAAGAAAAAAACTTGTGTATGCAATAGAGGCTGTATTTTTCAATTGATCTTCATAAAATTATGTCAGAATGATTGCCTTGATGAAATCTAGGTCGAGTTTGAATATGGGTCATCTGCGGTCAAAAACTAGGTCACTAGGTCAAATCAAAGAAAAAAAACTTGTGTATGCAATAGAGACTGTATTTTTCAATTGGTCTTCATGAAATTTTGTCAGAATGATTGCCTTGATAAAATCCAGGTCGAGTTTGAATATGGGTCATCTGGGGTCAAAAAATAGGTCACTAGGTCAAATCAAAGAAAAACCTTGTGTATGCGATAGAGATTGTATTTTTCAATTGATCTTAGTGAAATTTGGTCAGAATGATTGCCTTGATAAAATCTAGGTCAAGTTCGAATATGGGTTATCTGGCAAAAACTAGGTCACTAGGTCATTTCTAAGAAAATACATTTTTAAACTCAATAGACCACATTTTTGGTCCAATCTTAATGAAAATTGGCCAGAATATTTATTTCCATGAAATCACTAGGTCAAACATGTTTACACTGTTACGGTGTGTTTCTCAGGTGAGCGACCATCTTGGCCCTCTTGTTTTTTTATTTTTCAATATTCACATTTTCCTAACAGTAAAATGCAGATACAAGTAAGGCTTAGAGGGATGACAACTATGAAATATCAGATCATAAAATAAGTCATCCTGATAAGCCAAATGAGCAAGGCTAATGGACAACTTGATAACGAGTAAAGCTAGGCACAACAAATCCACTTATACACCCGTAAAAACAAGTAGAAATCAGCTATGAGAAGTTTTTGTAGGATGAGTGTGATTTTTTAACAAAAAAATGTACAAAATTCAGTTAAAAATAGAAGAAACTTAGAAAATCTTGTATGTTAGCCTGATTTTAAAGTAATTTCGCAAAAATTGTCCTTGTGTGACATTCTACAAATATTGTTCAAATTTTTCTGATTCGTCAAAAATCATGGCTGCCAGAGGGCATGGTCACTTTTCATCAACAATTTGTTTAAAGGACAGCTCCTCCAAAACCACTGAATGGATTTTGATGAAGCTTTACACAAATGATCTCTGGGTAGTCCTCTTTCAAAGTTGTTCAAATGGTTTTGGTTCATTAATCATATGGGTTTTTTTGGTTAAAAATAGGTTTTCAGCTATCAGACTTCAAAAATCTTCTTCTGTAGAGCTTTGATATTTTCATGTGATGTAAGGGTTTGACACTCTACCATAATTGTCCAAATTATTGCCCTAAGGTCAAAAATGGCCACGCTCCTGTGTGTGACATGAACAAAATATTGTATTCGAGTAGTTTGGCACCAAGTGTCACTGTTTAACATGTACATTTGAACTTACGAAAGATGAAGTCCTTTAAAGACAGCTAACTATAGGCTTATATATAAGAAACTTCAAAAATCTCCTTCTCTGAATCCATAATAGCTAGAGTCTTGATATTTGGCATGTGATATCAGAGTTTTACTGTCTACCGTAATTGTTCAAATTTTTTTGAAGATTTTCCGATGTACGATCAAGTAACCCCTGGGGCTGGGTCAATTTGACCCGGGGGGGGGGGTCATGATTTGAACAATTTTGTAGAGGTCCACTAGGCAATGCTACATGTCAAATATCTAAGCTCTAGGCCTTCTGGTTTATTTTTAGAATTTTTTTGAAGATTTTCCTATGTAAAATCAAGTGACCCCTGGGGTGGGGTCAATTTTGACCCCGGGGTCATGATTTGAAGAAACTTGGTAGAGGTCCACTAGGCAATGCTTCACACCAAATATCTAAGCTCTATAGTGCTTCTGGTTTTTGAGAAGAAGGTTTTTAAAGATTTTCCTTTCGGTTGCCATGGCAACCAGAGTTCTGCATGGAATTTAATTCTTTGAACAATTTTGAAAGGGGGCCACCCAAGGATCTTTCCTGTTAAGTTTGGTGTAATTCTGCCCAGTGGCTTTCAAGAAGATTTTTTTAGAAATTGTTGACTGACGACGCACTACGCACAGCGGACATCAAGCGGTCACAATAGCTCACCTTGTCACTTCATGACAGGTGAGCTAAAAATTAAAAAATTAATTCAAGAAAGCTCCAACATTTGTTCAGTTATGCTATATACATGTAGTGAAAATCAAATACACAGTTAAAGTTCAGACATAAGTTTTAAAATGCAACCTATATAGGTTCTGCATGGACATTTTTCTGTATCAATATCAATGAGTCTAATGTTGTTGATATAATATATATATATGTAAAGTTTAAAGTTCATTTCTCAACAATGAACAATGTTACATATGTGTGCTTATATATAGTACATTAACAGTATTTTTCTCATGCAGTTTTCATTTAAATATTAACTATCACTCAGATTTTTTTTTGTTTTTGTCACAATAAACAGCAAGTTACTTCAAATATAGGAAATCCCCATGAAATGAATTTAACTTAACCCTTACCCTGCTAAATTTCTATAATGAACTTACCAAAAAGATACTGACTGAATGGCAAACAGTGCAGATCATGATCAGACTGCAAGAATGTGCAGGCTGATCATGATCTACACTGGTTGCAAAGGCAGAATCACTTGTGGCCAGCATGGTAATAGTTAAACAAGTACATAATTAATTGCGTCTGACAAATAATTTTACTTTAAGTGTGAAAAAAAAACTCCAATTTTTTTAATGGTAGTACAAGGCTATACATGTATTAGTCTAAAGGTGTACTAGTTTAAACCTATTAAATGCATAGTACTGTTGATACAAATAAAGCTGTTACTTTTATGCTGTCTACCTCCTTGTAAGGGTTTTGACAGAAATTGGAAGATAGATTGATAGGTAGACAATAATCCTGATAAATGTTCATATTTTGTAATATAATACATAGGCTTTGTATTCCTTTAAAGACATTTGATTATATTGTCAAATACATGCTTTTTCTATGTTAAGACTTGGTCAACTTTTTAAACCTATTTTGTATGAGCTGGTGAAAAGGTGACTGACATTACAGAGAAGTGGTCACTCTTTCTAGGAACAGATTTAATTTTAGACTGGCTTTTTTGATTTGGTTTTGACCAATTTGACTGAAGTATGTGTTGAACATGATTTGTGATCATTTGATCTTGATTTGCTTTGAGACCAGCATATTTTACTTAGTTTAACTGTTGTCAAAGGTATTGATGTGTTTTTAGTGGAAGATATACGTTTGGATGAAGGATTGGATTTGTGTATTTCAAGAGATTTAGGGACTCGCTATTGTTAAGGTAGATTCGAATGGATTACTAGTGTATTATACACACTGAAGGTCAATTAGTAAATATTGTCCGAGAGACTTACTTATAATACCTTATTAAATTTAGATGTGGACAATAATCAGGCTTTTTTTTTCATCATTTTGGGAATGCCACGAACACAAGTGGAATTAAATGCTCTCAGAAATTGTCTTAATTGGGAAAATATGCAAATTACCAAAATCTACATATAGATATTTTTTGTGTAAAAAAATAATGGATTGCATTCCAGTAATTGTTCAACAGTATAACTTTTGATTTAATAACCAAAAATATAAACACAAATTTAATAGCAAAACTATTTCAGAATAGCAAAAACTCTGAAAGGTAACAGTCACTTGGGAATTTTAAATTCTAATAAGGAAGAAAGCATACTTTTTTGCTTAGGGATTATCTCCTTTTACCAGATGTAGATTTATAGGGGGAAAAGCACTGATAATAAATTCTATGTAATTATGTAATTTCGTGGGCATGAAATGTTGTTTTGGCCAAAATGAGAATGGTGGATTTCCCCTTTTGGAGACAAACTTAACTGAATTGAAATTCCATCTGTACATTGGGATTAAATTTTGTTGATTTGCTGAAATACAAAATCCACGAAAATTAGTCACCCACAAACATTAATGACTTTATAGTAGTAGAAACTTTCTCATATCTCCATGGTGTACAGATAAAAAAAATATTGCTTAACTTTCCTATTCAATGCTTAATAATGTAATTGTGCTATTACATGTACATGACCAGCAGATGACCCCTATTTATTTTGAGATCAGAGGTCATGGTCACAGTGACACTGAACAGTTAAACCATTTCTGGGCGCTTGGGCCTAAGGGATCATGAAACTTAATAGGGAGGTTGATCATGACCTGCAGATAACATAGAAAAACATGGAAAATATATTACCATTTACTCCAAACTCAACACGTCTGTGTCACCTTTGATGTTCCGACACTTAAATGTTCATGTCCACATTTTTGAGGAAAATGGTTGATTGGAGGTTGTGTAACTATTGTTTATAAATGTAAAATTTGTGTTTTTTTCAGGTCAAGAAGCAGAGAGTAAGCCAGATAAAGAGATGTTGTTTAGACCATTAAGAAGATTGGGTGTTGTCTTTAAACATGTGGTAAATTATTTTTTTTTGTAATTTTATAGGGTTTTTTCTTGCAATTCCAGGTAATTATAATGGTATTTTATTCTAGATGTATTATTATGTATTACATTTGACCAGATTTGGCATGATGTTATATCATGTATATACATAAAATGGGTAACATTTGGCTGAAAGCATTGAAAATACATAGAATAAAAAGAAAATAGGTTAGTTTTACATTTAAGATAAAAAATATCTTTCACATCTAGTCTTTCACCAGACTTCACATTTGCATATCCACCGGCGCCTCTCATTAAAAGAGTGTGTCTCATGTTCATCAATGAAAGGTACTTTGATCTTCTATTGAAATAATTAAAATTAAAATCTTCTTTATCATAAAACGACTTTTATGAGACTTGATCAAATATTTCAGAGAATGGCATCACCATATACCACATCATCAAGCATGGATGATGAAGTGTTACTACAGAATATTGACACAAAAGGAATTATAACCCTGAATAGACCAAAAGCTCTCAATGCCCTTAATCTCAACATGATCAGAAAAATTATGCCACAAATGACAGTAAGTTTGACACCACTTTTGCATTTTGTGAAAGATTTACTTATATGGGAAGTGTGTGTGTTTGATATACAGATAGTTTTATTTACAATTTATACTAGTATTTTAGTTAACCTTTACCCTGCTAAATTTCTAAAATGGACTGGTCTATCATTCAGTTGGGCAGTACCATTTATTATTCGAAGGGGTGTTTCCTGAAAATTTACTGACTGAATAGCGAACAGTGCAGACCATGATCAGCCTGCATGGAGGGGTAGTCTGATCTTGGTCTGCACTGGTCGCAAAGGCAGAATCACCTGCCGCCAGCAGGCGAAATGTTAAATACTGTGAAATCATTAATTTTCGTGGGGGACTAATTTTCGTGGTTGAGTCAATCCACCAAATTTAATCCCAACAAACAAGTAAATTTCCCATTCATTTTATCTTCAAAAGTTGAAATCCACAAATTCATATCCCCACGAAATTGCTGTTTTGATCAAAACCACAAAATTTTATGCCCACAAAATTAAATGACTTTACAGTATGCAACAATACACAGTATTCTGTTTATTTATGGTGAAATCATTAATATTCATGATGGACTACTTTTTGTGGATTTTGCAGTTGTGTCAATCCACATAATTGAATTCTTATGAACCTTTAACCCTTACCATGCTGGGCAGGATTGATTCTGCCTTTGTGACCAGTGCAGATCATGATCAGCCTGCACATCCCTGCAGTCTGATCATGATCTTCACTGTTCGCCATTCAGTCAGTATCTTTTTTTGTATGCACCCTTTTAACATTTAATGGTACTGTCCAAATTGAAAGATGGACAAGTTCATAATAGAAATTTAGCAGGGTAACGGTTAACATTCTTATTTATTTTATCTTCAAAATATGAAATCCATGAACACATATCACAACAAAATAGACTTTTTGACCAAACCAACAAAATTTTATGAACAATAATTCAGTCTTCCTGGATACGTTACCAGTACACAACCATAAAATGCATGAAAAACAAATAAAAGCGATTAGATTTATAGTAAAATATTGTTTCTCAGTAGCCTTCAAAATCAGCTGCAAAAATCTTTGTTACAGGATCATGACATTTTTAAAAATGTTTCATTTGAAAATAACACTCGTAATAAAACTTTTTACATGAACTTAATTAGTTATTCAAATCATGTTGTTTTTCATTTCATTTTTAGGCATGGGAAAATGATCCACATATGACTATGGTGATTATGAAGGGTACCGGAGAGAAAGCATTTTGTGCTGGTGGAGACATTGTAGGTCAGTTGATAATATATTCTGTAAAACTTGATAGACTCTAGATACTGCATAATTTCAGTGTGCTCCTGCATTTTTAAGTATTTAGCTATAAACAATGTGAAGTAACACAGGTCAGAAACAGGATTTGGACTCAGATGTTCATTATACCCACTTTTCTGAGCAAATGTAAACTTCATTTTAATAACTCAAACTTAGTTTTTGAATTTTTTTTAATTACGTGACCTTTACTACTAGTTACTTTAAACTTGAAATATTTTGTTTAGTGATGAAAGACAAAAAATCAGGCCTTACAAATGGCAGAGCAATCTCACAATCCTTCATAAGAATGCAGTACTTACACAGAGGTATCAGTGACTAGGGTAATATGTTGAATGGAATGTTGAAGATGTTAATTAATTTAGACAACATTGAAAAATGTTTTAATAACTATCTTTACAGCTGTCACAGAATCAGGGAAACTTGGAGGTCAGCTGGCAAAAGACTTCTTCAAAGAGGAATATATTCTCAATAATAAAATAGGTACACCATTCAGTTTTGTTTTGTAAGTTAGAATGGTAATACAGTCTATAGGTGGAGATGCTTTGATTTGAATGTATTTTCATATCTTGTTGTGTACACATAGAAAAGCTATCAGCGTTTTTTAGCTCACCTGTCACAGAGTGACAAGTTGAGCTTTTGTGATGGCGCGGTGTCCGTCGTCCGTCGTCCGTCCGTCCGTCAGTCCGTGCGTCCGTAAACTTTTGCTTGTGACCACTCTAGAGGTCACATTTTTTGTGGGATCTTTATGAAAGTTGATCAGAATGTTCATCTTGATGATATCTAGGTCAAGTTCGAAACTGGGTCACGTGCCATCAAAAACTAGGTCAGTAGGTCTAAAAATAGAAAAACCTTGTGACCTCTCTAGAGGCCATATATTTCACAAGATCTTCATGAAGATTGGTCAGAACGTTCACCTTGATGATATCTAGGTCAAGTTCGAAACTGGGTCACGTGCCATCAAAAACTAGGTCAGTAGGTCAAATAGTAGAAAAACCTTGTGTCCTCTCTAAAGGCCATATTTTTCATGGGATCTGTATGAAATTTGGTCTGAATGTTCATCTTGATGATATCTAGGTCAAGTTCGAAACTGGGTCACGTGCCATCAAAAACTAGGTCAGTAGGTCTAAAATTAGAAAAACCTTGTGACCTCTCTAGAGGCCATATATTTCACAAGATCTTCATGAAAATTGGTCAGAACGTTCACCTTGATGATATCTAGGTCAAGTTCGAAACTGGGTCACATGCCATCAAAAACTAGGTCAGTAGGTCAAATAATAGAAAAACCTTGTGACCTCTCTAGAGGCCATATTTTTCATGGGATCTGTATGAAATTTGGTCTGAATGTTCATCTTGATAATATCTAGGTCAAGTTCGAAACTTGGTCTCGTGCGATCAAAAACTAGGTCAGTAGGTCTAAAAATAGAAAAACCTTGTGACCTCTCTAAAGGCCATATATTTCATGAGATCTTCATGAAATTTGGTCAGAATGTTCACCTTGATGATATCTAGGTCAAGTTTGAAAGTGGGTCACGTGCCTTTAAAAACTAGGTCAATAGGTCAAATAATAGAAAAACCTTGTGACCTCCCTAGAGGCCATATTTTTCATGGGATCTGTATGAAAGTTGGTCTGAATGTTCATCTTGATGATATCTAGGTCAAGTTCGAAAGTGGGTCACGTGCCTTCAAAAACTAGGTCAGTAGGTCAAATAATAGAAAAACCTTATGACCTCTCTAAAGGCCATATTTTTCATGGGATCTGTATGAAAGTTGGTCTGAATGTTCATCTTGATGATAGCTAGGTCAAGTTCGAAACAAGGTCATGTGCGTTCAAAAACTAGGTCAGTAGGTCTAAAAATAGAAAAACCTTGTGACCTCTCTAGAGGCCATACTTGTGAATGGATCTCCATAAAAATTGGTCAGAATGTTCACCTTGATGATATCTAGGTCAAGTTCGAAAGTGGGTCACGTGCCATCAAAAAGTAGGTCAGTAGGTCAAATAATGAAAAAACGTTGTGACCTCTCTAGAGGCCATATTTTTCTGGGATCTGTATGAAAGTCGGTCTGAATGTTGATCTTGATGATATATAGGTCAGGTTTGAAACTGGGTCAACTGCGATCAAAAACTAGGTCAGTAGGTCTTGAAATAGAAAAACCTTGTGACCTCTCTAGAGGCCATATTTTTCAATGGATCTTCATAAAAATTGATCTGAATGTTCACCTTAATGATATCTAGGTCACTTTAGAAACTGGGTCACGTGCCTTAAAAAACTAGGTCAGTAGGTCAAATAATAAAAAAAACCTTGTGACCTCTCTAGAGGCCATACTTTTCATGGGATCTGTATGAAAGTTGGTCTGAATGTTCATCTTGATGATATCTAGGCCAAGTTTGAAATTGGGTCAACTGCGGTCAAAAACTAGGTCAGTAGGTCTAAAATTAGAAAAATCTTTTGACCTCTCTAGAGGCCATATTTTTCAATGGATCTTCATAAAAATTGATTTGAATGTTCACCTTAATGATATCTAGGTCACTTTAGAAACTGGGTCACGTGCAGTCAAAAACTAGGCCAGTAGGTATAAAAATAGAAAAACCTTGTGACCTCTCTAGAGGCCATATTTTTCATGAGACCTTCATGAAAGGTAGTGAGAATGTTTACCTTGATGATATCTAGGTAAAGTTCAAAACAGGGTCACGTACCTTTGAAAACTAGGTCAATAGGTCAAATAATAGAAAAACCTTGTGACCTCTCTAGAGACCATATTTTTCAATCGATCTTCATGAAAATTGGTCAGCATTTTTATCTTGATAATATCTAGGTCAAGTTCAAAAGTGGGTCACATGAGCTCAAAAACTAGGTCACTATGTTAAAATAATAGAAAAAAACGACGTCATACTCAAAACTGGGTCATGTGGGAAGAGGTGAGCGATTCAGGACCATCATGGTCCTCTTGTTGTTTTTTTGCTATATTTTACAACTGAATACAGGCTGTTTCCCTTAGCCAAAAATAGCTATATTTTCCCTTAAAGAAAGTCAGATTTTCCCTTGGAATTTAAAGAAATGTTCTGTAATATGCATAGTGAATAATTTTACCAAAGTCAGCATTTATATATTTTTCAACTTCAGTTACCACCATGTTGCTTCAAATTTTCAACTTGGGCAGCTGTCATAGACTGACAGTTATGCCACAATAACTGTGTTTACGGTCCTTTTCATCAGGTGCCAATTTCGCAAGTACATTGGCATCAGTTCTTGCAAATTGGTACTGTGCCTGTTATCATGAAAATATTGAATTACTTGGATTTACCCTTTTAATGGTTTATCCAAAGAGCTATAAAAAATAAATAGATTGGCAACTTGAAAGGCATACAGAGCAAATCTCGCCAACCTCCCGTGACAAAAAAACGAGATCTCGTTTACTGGAAGTGGCGCTTTCTCCACGCGCCATTTTGTATGCGAAAGCAATTATGCATCGGTAAAATAATTATCACCGTATGACCACGCTTCTTTCGATGGCAAAAAAATGTGTACTTCGTGTCTTAAGACCATTTCAAATTAAACTAATTTTGTTTTAGAAGCTAAAATGTATTTTAAATGTATTTTTAAAGGTACAAATTGTAACTCCATGCTCGCCGATGTTTGTTTTTAGTAAGATAACGCCGAATCACGCTCTGACACGAGCTCACGCGAGATAACAGCCAGTTGCCATTCTGTGTATTTTATACTTCTTTGGTTTATCAAGCTATATTTTCCCCTTGAAAAGCCACAGGTTGTTTTAAAAAGTAAAAAAAAAATCACTGGCTATTGGTTTCTCAGATCTTGACTGTGAGTACGAGTGTGTGCAGATTCTTGCATGTGTCGGAAGTACATTGTAATTAGATAATACAAAGGTATTAGAAATCTTACATAAATGTATCTTCTTTATTTTGAAGTGAAAATAGAGAAAGGCAGCTCCTTACATGCAGTAGTGTAAATCTTAGTCTAACGAAAGTTACTGGTATTGAAATATTTTTGAGTAGTCTCCCTGTATCTGAATAATTATTTGATAAAGACTGGTCATAAAAGTTTATAAGAGATGATATTAAAGACATGATTTTTAGACAGTTTAACCATAATGACTACACAACATATTTCTTGTTTGTTTTTGTTGTTTTTTTAAAGAAAAAAAATGATTTTTAGCTCACCTGTCACAAAGTGACAAGGTGAGCTTTTGTGATCGCGCGGCGTCTGTCGTCCGTGCGTGCGTGCGTCCGTAAACTTTTGCTTGTGACCACTCTAGAGGTCACATTTTTCATGGGATCTTTATGAAAGTTGGTCAGAATGTTCACCTTGATGATATCTAGGTCAAGTTCGAAACTGGGTCACGTGCCATCAAAAACTAGGTCAGTAGGTCTAAAAATAGAAAAACCTTGTGACCTCTCTAGAGGCCATATATTTCACAAGATCTTCATGAAAATTGGTCAGAATGTTCACCTTGATGATATCTAGGTCAAGTTCGAAACTGGGTCACGTGGGGTCAAAAACTAGGTCAGTAGGTCTAAAAATAGAAAAACCTTGTGACCTCTCTAGAGGCCATATTTTTCATGAGATCTTCATGAATATTGGTCAGAATGTTCACCTTAATGATATCTAGGTCAAGTTCGAAACTGGGTCACGTGGGGTCAAAAACTAGGTCATTAGGTCTAAATATAGAAAAACCTTGTGACCTCATGAATATTGGTCAGAATGTTCACCTTGATGGTATCTAGGTCAAGTTCGATACTGGGTCATGTGGGATCAAAAAGTAGGTCAGTAGGTCTAAAAATAGAAAAACCTTGTGACCTCTCTAGAGGCCATATTTCTCAATGGAACTTCATGAAAATTGGTCAGAATGTTCACCTTGATAATATCTAGGTCAAGTTCGAAACTGGGTCACGTGCGGTCAAAAACTAGGTCAGTAGGTCTAAAAATAGAAAAACCTTGTGACCTCTCTAGAGGCCATTTTTTTCAATGGATCTTCAGGAAAATTGGTCAGAATGTTCACCTTGATTATATCTAGGTCAAGTTCGAAACTGGGTCATGTGCGGTCAAAAACTAGGTCAGTAGGTCTAAAAATAGAAAAACCTTGTGACCTCTCTAGAGGCCATTTTTTTCAATGGATCTTCAGGAAAATTGGTCAGAATGTTTACCTTGATTATATCTAGATCAAGTTCGAAACTGGGTCACGTGGGATTAAAAACTAGGTCAGTAGATCTAAAAACAGAAAAACCTTGTGACCTCTCTAGAGGCCATATTTTTCATGAGATCTTCATGAATATTGGTCAGAATGTTCACCTTGATGATATCTAGGTCAAATTTGAAACTGGGTCACGTGGGGTCAAAAACTAGGTCAGTAGGTCTAAAAATAGAAAAACCTTGTGACCTCTCTAGAGGCCATATTTCTCAATGGATCTTCATGAAAACTGGTGAGAATGTTCAGCTTGATGATATCTAGGTCAGGTTCGTAACTGGGTCATGTGCGGTCAAAAACTAGGTCAGTAGGTCGAAAAATAGAAAAACCTTGTGACCTCTCTAGAGGCCATATTTTTCACGAGATCTTCATGAAAATTGGTGAGAATGTTCACCTTGATGATATCTAGGTCAAGTTTAAAAGTGAGTCACGTGCCTTTAAAAACTAGGTCATTAGGTCAAATAATAGAAAAACCTTGTGACCTCTCTAAAGTCCATATTTTTCACAGGATCTTCATGAAAATTGGTCAGAATTTTTTATCTTGATGATATCTAGGTCACATGTGCTCAAAAACTAGGTCACTATTTCAAATAATAGAAATAACGACGTCATACTCGGTTTAACACTGGGTCATGTGGGGATAGGTGAGCGATTCAGGACCATCATGGTCCTCTTGTTATCATTACACAGTCATTTCTATCAAATGAAGAAATTGTTTTAGTTTAAGTCCTATTGCTTGAACACATTCTTGCTATGCCTATATTTGATATATTTCCAGGTACATATGAAATTCCATATATCGCATTTATTGATGGCATTACCATGGGTGGAGTAAGTATGCGTATTTTACTTTAATATAAGACAAGGTGTATCAATCTTGAGCATTTTCATTTAGTTTTTGTAAAGGAATAGTCAGCAGTTATCAGTCTGGAGATGATGAGTGTGGTGCTTAAGCTGAGCTTAGTTAAGTTCAGCATAGTTATATCAAGCATAGTTTAGCAGAGTTTAGTTCTTTATTTTCCACAATGTTACTATGTGTAGAAACAGTGATTCTTGCCTACCTGACAGGAGTTTTTATGATGTTTTCAATCCTGATAGACAACTCTGAAGTAAACCCTGTGGTGAAAGATGTATCTTGTGTTGTAAATGACATCATAAATTAAAACTGTGTTTATGTAAGATGTAAAATATCAAATATCTTGATAGTTTTGCTGTAGTGAAGGTCTTGATTCAAAAATAAATTTATATGAGAAATACTACTAATGTTTAAGGTCATTAAACTAAACTGGAACTCTTTAGTTGTGTACACTTTAAATGCCAAAATGTCATTTCTGTTTATCAACATACATATTCAGCATTTCAATTAGATATGCTTCTATAAGAAATAGCACTGTAAAAATGTCATTTATTGTATTTCTTCAATTATTTGTTTAATATGGTATGCAAGAAAAGATCTATTACTGGAAGTAGTTGCAGATTGAAATATCAAACTCTTACTAATAGGTAACTGTTTTAGTTGTAACCCTGCAAAGCCTTATTAGTGCCTTAACAGTTACCTGGTCAGATATTCGCATCAGCATCTATGACCAAGTGAAAGATTCTTATAGGTGGGCTGGTGGTCTAGTGGTAACACGCTTGACTGTCAATTCAGCGGTCCGGGGTTTGAATCCCGGTCCAGGTACTGGAAATTTCTGAGATGCTTTTGAGTGTCTCCCACCTAACTAAGAGGCCTGTACTGGTTCTTCCAAGGAAAGACGGCTTTGCCTGTATCAGTGCTATACACCGGGCATGTTAAAGAACCAGACTGTCTATTCGCAAAGAGCTAGGCTAAGTTAGCCGGGCAGGCCTGTATCTAAAAAGGATTTCTCTCTATCTGTTCTGGGGGCTTTATCTCACTCTGTCCTGCTGGTCAGATTGCTCTGTCTGTACTAGTATAGGATGAATTTTGCACCGTGTGGCTGCGTTTGCTATATGCAAAGCGCCTTTGAACATGTTTATCATGAAAAGGGCACTATATAAATCTGGTATGATAATAATAAAAATAATTATTAATGCTTAAATTATAAACTCCATTTAGTGAAAGATTTAAGGAATCTGATAATATTTACAAAATAAACTCAAGAGTAAACTTGGCAGTTGTGTTATACTTCCATTGTATACTTGTAGGGTGTTGGTCTGTCAGTTCATGGTACATACAGAGTGGCTACAGAGAGAACAGTATTTGCTATGCCAGAAACTGCCATTGGTGGGTATATGTCAGAAGTTTCTTTAAAGATCATTATTAAAACATGACTGTTATGGAAATCTTTATTATACCCCTGAAAACAAAGTTGATTAGCTGGTTTGTCTTCTACACTTTTAAACACTTTCAGATTGAATTTTATACACATGGTCACAGTGAAATGAATGTGTGCATGTCATTTTTTACGCCCCATTCTATTTTTCTGTCTGTTGGTAGGTCAGTATAATCAATAAGTAGGGAATGTTTGGGCCTACAGTGGTCCTGTGGTCAGTAGATGACCACTAGTGATTTGGGGGTGAATGGATCAAAGATCAAGGTTACAGTTGATTAGTAGTCAAGGTCACAATGGTACTTGCTGCTCACTGCTTTTGGTTCTAAACCGTACATACAGTGTAGAATTCTTTCATGAAAGAGAGAGAGAGTCATCTAGCTGACATACAGAAGGTTTTTTGTTCTACTCATGTGCCCACCCAAACCTGAATTAATGCCTGGAGGGGCTCCTAGTTCTTCATTCACCATAAAAATCTTGAAGTCATCATAAGACATAGATCAGTGTGGATGTGATGTTAAACCCAAAAAAACAAGAGCCATTTCAACTTTGAAAAACACATACACCCTGTATAAGGGCCTGATGGAGGAAATTGTATTCATTATTAAACTTTATCATGACATCAGGAATTCTAACTGACCAATCAGAGAGCTGCATTTTCTAGTACCTGCCAGTTTCCACTTGGGTAAAACGAAGTATTTTTTACAATGAACATATAGTGACTTTAGAAATAAATATCACACTATTTCAGAAATCAAATTAGAATTTTGACTGCACATGCCTCAGACGATGCTACAAACTACAAAATTTTGAAGTTTCATTGAAACATTTTATGGGTTTAATACTTTGATTTTAGTTTAAAGTTTGAGATTTTACACAGTGAGTCTATGATAAAGTCCGAGTAAAATGTAATCATTACCCAGGTGAAATTAGTATCATTCTGCAATGTTTCTGGACATGTTAAAATTATGAATATCTAATTTTATGCATAAGCATTTCTCCATCTTAAGTTCAATGTGACCTTAATCCTTGAGGTACTCGTTCCCAAAAACAGTAAAGGTTATCTGTTGACCACTGGAAATGATTTTAAGTTAAAAGCAGAAAACATTTTCATTCTCAATGTCACTGTGACCTTTGACCTTTGAAAACAGTTTCCCCGTCACAAGCAAAGAATGTTTGTACCTTCTTCTTTTTAACCTCAAGATTATTGTACCTGTAGTCAACAGATGACCACTAATGTTTTTATGTTCAAGGTCAAGATCACAGTAATGTTGAAACTGAAAATAGTTTTCATTCAGTATCTTTAACTCTTGGGTTAATAGCTGCAAAATTTCTTCAGATGAGCGCCTGTTGTCAGAAAGTGAGCTGTTTTTAGGGGTCAGTATCTCAAGGTTTCAGGTCACAGTTACCTTGATATGATAAAAGGGTTCTTATCATTTACTGGAGAATGCTTAAGCTTGTCGGTATTAGTTTATATTACCTGTAGTCAGTGGATGAGCCCTGATGTTTTGAGGTTACGAAAATTACACACCCATTTGCAGCCAACAGGTCATCATGGTGCTGCTTGTGTGTTTTACAGCTGTTTGTACAGGGTGGATCCAAAATTATTTGCCCTTGGGGGTTTCTTGGTTGGGAAGATGTATGGTGCAGCAGTTACCACCCCTTTCCCTTAAGTCTTTTCTTTACTTCATTTACATAATGATTAAAATCTGGTAATTTTTGAAAGGTCAGGGTCACAAGTGTTACTCCACAAGAATCATAACATGATGATATGTGGGACACATTTTTTTATGGGGTGTTCAAGGTTGGTGGCACCCATCCTCATTGAATTTTGAAGAGCAAACTTCTTGCCCAGTTTTAAATGGATTCCCATAAGATGTAATATATATGATTTCTATAAAGTATTCTTGTTTATGATACATGTATATATTTGTGCGTACACCTCCTCCCCAGCCATAAAAATGATGTAAGGTATTGCAATGCGATGTGCATTTAAATTTACACAAATGCTTTCTTTCTGAAAAAAAAGGTATTAATCGCATTTCGTGATAACTCTAGTTTTAGCCAGATTAAGCACATTCGGTACTAAAATGTTTTTGTTGCTTTGTGTGATGAAGTTTATATTATATATTTGAGCCGCATCATGGGAAAACCAACATAGTGGGTTTGCGACCAGCATGGATCCAGACCAGCCTGCGCATCCGCGCAGTCTGGTCAGGATCCATGCTGTTCGCTAACAGTTTCTCTAATTGCAATAGGCTTTGAAAGCGAACAGCATGGATCCTGGCGCAGCTCATTTATGTATATTAAGGAATCAGTAAGAGTGCAAAATGCATATAGACCTGAATTTTTTGTAAAATTTAAGATGGTTAGAAATAGAATAAAAATTCATGCATTGATATTCTGTAGGGTTGTTCCCGGATGTTGGCGGAGGCTATTTCATGTCAAGATTAGGGGGTAGGTTAGGGGTTTACCTTGCTCTCACAGGATTCAGGTTGAAAGGACGAGATGTTCATAAAGCTGGAATTGCTACACACTTCGTACAGGCAGATAAGGTAAGGTTCATACCAGATGTATGTGGCAGAGCAGGTGTTGTTCTTGCAGATAAAAACAATATATTCCCTTAACCCATATCATGCTGGACACGATAGATTCTGCCTTTGCAACCAGTGTAGATCATGACCAGCCTGCACATCCGTGCAGTCTGATCAAGATTTGCACTGTTCGCCATTCAGTCAGTATCTTTTTGGTTAGCACCCCTTTTAACAGTTAATGGTACTGTCCGAATTGAAAGATGGACAAGTCCATTATAGAAATTTAGCAGAGTAATGTTTAAATTCGGCCTTAAAGCCCTAGAATTAGGCTAGTTAGACTAAGATGTAGTTCAGTTACATTTCAACTCTGTGAATGCAGCCTGTCTACTTACTACACATAGGTCCAATAATCTCACCACCTTTCTAAGAGAAAATCTGAATAGACTAAAAGTAAAATTTAAAGAAAAGATAGAGCTGTTGCATTGACCCATGTGTCCCAATTTGATTAAGTTTTTGTATGTAAGCTGGGATCTCAGTATCCACTTACTGGAATAGATTGAAACTTTTCACACACTTGTACACTGTAATGATTTGACATGTTGTATTGTAAGTTCCATAACTCTGTTTTGCATTTTACATCAGTTGAAATATTCTCACTTTAGGTCTCCAAATGTTCAGGCTGAGCTGTTGGTGTAGGTGTGATAGTATGGTTTCCATCCTCTGTCATCCATTACCCATCGCCCACAATTTACATAATCGTCTTTTTCACTGAAACTACTGATTAGAATTACATCAAAGTTGATTTGTAGCATCCATGCAAGGTCCTCTGTCAAATTTATTTTTAAATGGTTACCTTTGTCCCCTCTAAAGTACTGTTAGAACTAAAATTAACAAAGCCTTTAACTGACTTTTTCTCATAATCCACACAATGGATCTTCATCAAACTTGGTCTGTGGCATTACTGTTAGATACTTTCCCAATATTTTTCAAATGGGGATGCTTTGCTCGTTTTATGGGCCACAAGATCAAAATATAGAAACACCTTTAAACAACTTCTAATGAACTGCCAAAGGGATTTCATCAAACTTGGTTTGAAGCATTGTTTTATGGTACTTTCCCAATTTTATTCAAATGGGGGCACCTTTTAGGAGCAACTGTAGCAGAAAGTAGAAAATTCTTTTAAACAGCTTTTTTTGCATAAACCTCTTGCTGAATCTTCATCAAACTTAGTCTGGAGTTGTCTCTTATTGTTGAAATAGAGTCAGCTAGAGTTGAAATCAGAAATACATTTGATTTCTTCTCATGAACTGCTTGATGGATCTTCTTCAAACTTGGAATGTAGCATCATTATAATGTCCTCTCCCGATTTTATTCAAATGGGGCACTTGGTCCTTTCTAGGGCTGCTAAACTAAAATTAAAAATACCTTTAAATAACTTCGTCTCCTGAACAACTGAATGGATCTTCATCAAACTCGATGTGTTACTAAGCATCTTTTTATGGTCCTCTCCCAATTTATTCATATGTTGGCAACTGGCCCCTTGTAAGGCCTGCTAGAGCAGAAAATTGAACAAGAGGGCCATGATGGACCTGAAAACACCAGACATTCATAGCTGGATTGAATAATTTTGGAACAAGGATCAGTGCTGTGAAAATATTTTAAAATTGTGCAGCTGTTTCAGAGGTGATTTTCAAAGTTTTCCAAATGGCCTTATGGGAAAACCCCGCCTCCTGGCAGCCATGTTTTTTAACATACAGAATTATTTGAAAACTGATTAGTGTGTTCAATTTTCTTACACATGAGTACATGTAGAATGATTTCCTGTTTTAGATGCATGCTTTGGAAGAATCCTTGCTCAAACTACATGACCCAGAACCTTTAGATGTTGCTCATGTACTGGACAAATTTCAACATGAGGTAAGTCACGGTAATTAAATGCAAATGGAGAAGGCTGAGATTTCTTATTGATTACATTTTGATTAATCAATCTTAGTTGAAATGGGGGTAACTTGGAGATTTTGATACATGAAAATCTTGAATATTTATAATGCCACCCATTGAAGAAGAGAGGGTATAATTATTTTTTCTCATGTTTATCATTTGGAAAATTGGTAGACTACTTACTTCTGATTAGTAACTGCAGACCTACAGTGGTCAAACTTCATTGCCTGTACTAGATGTTCACTGTTGTTTTTGAAGTCAATAAAAAGTGAAAGGTCACAGTGACCTTGAGATTAAAACTGGAGAATGGTTCGGCTATGACTGTCAAAATTCAGAATATGATCAAGATGGTTTAAGGGGTCAGTAGGTCTATGTTAAAATGAAATTGAGGCTAAAAATTGTTGCTGCTCAGTAACAGGAGTGCTTAGGAAAATGCCCTTCAAACTGTCAATGTTTTAATGGTGTTGATTTTCAGGCATTTGCTTGACTGGTCATTGATCATTGATTTAATGTGAATTTAGCCAAAGTTGAACTATCCAGTATGGAAAGAATGTATATTTTTGTATCTAGTAAAGAAATTTATTGTACAGTCAGGTATTTCAAATGCTTGTCGTTGATTTGAGGAGAAAAGTAGAAACATAACAATTAGCTTATTTCAAGATATACCATTAACGGGCAAGTAATTGGATTGTATTTGAACATTTCAGAGTACAGATATAGCAGATAATGATTTTGTGTTAAGAGATCATATGGAAGAGATAAATAGACTATTTGAAGGAGAGACGGTGGAGGAAATTATGCAAAATTTGGAAAAAGACAATTCGCCATGGGCAACAACACAGCTTAATACACTAAAGAAAATGGTTTGTAAATAAAAAGTTTACTGTTTAACCCTTATCATGCTGGACACGACTTATTCTGCCTTTGCAACCAGACTGTAGATCATGATCAGCCTGGACATCCATGCAGTCTGATCATGATCTGCACTGTTCACCATGCATTCAGTATCTTTTTAGTAAGCACCCCTTTTAACAGTTAAGGGTATTATCCAAATTGGAAGATCGACAAGTTCATTATAGAAATTTAGCAGGGTAAGGGCTGAAATGTTTAAAAGTTTATCAGGTACCAGGCTCGTATTCATCAGTGTTTTAAATCTGAAACAACCTTGGACTTTGGGACAACAAATATTCAACGTGCCGTAGCTTTGTTTATAGTATATGTACATTGTTGAAATTTTCTTGAGATGTTTGTACATGCTGATTGCACATCCATGCTAAGTTTTATTACATTCTGTGCAAATACAGTAGTGACAGAGGTAAATGAAAATTTGGCATTTTAAAGTCTTGGATTTAAAACATTGTTAAATATACGCCCAGATAATGAACTGCAGTACTTGGTCTTTCCCAAATGGTTTAGACAGGTACAGACTCATTTGGGCAGCATAAAGCAAAGCCATGTTCAAATGAAGAAATATTAGTATTAATAGTTTCAGCAGAATTGACATTGCATTAACCTTCACCAAATACTGTGGAATCAGAAGTACTCTGTGGACTAACTTCTGCAAATTTTGTTGTAGCCTCAGTTTGCAAAATTAAATCAGCCAAGCAAAATACTCATAATTTCATCTTTCAAATTTGAAATCCACAAATTCATTCCCAATAAAATAGCCATATTTGATGTAATCATGAAACTTTATACCAACAAAATTAAACGACTTCACAATATGTGTTTAAAATAGACCAAACCATGGAAAATATAATATTATATAACTACATCTGTTTGTCTCCTCTAAAATTTCATCTTGCAATATTAGGTCAACAAATATTTTTCAGTCTCCAGTTTCTATGAAGATAACATTAAGATTGTTGAATGAAGGAAGCTCGCGAACACTACAGGAAGATCTGGAGACAGAATATAGACTAAGTCAGAGATGTATAGAAGATAAAGACTTCTACGAAGGGGTTAGGGCAGGTACAACACTTTTGTCTTATTGAATTTCACTTTTAAATGCAGTTTAGTTTTTCTTAGTTGGACAGTTAAAAGTTTTGATGTAAATTCTCATACCCTGCTTGTGTCTATTCACATCCTAATGGGGTCATTTTCTATCACATTAGGAAGGCAACCAGATATGTATAAGGTAGTATTGTTAACCTTGTTGTCCCCCTCTCCACCCATCAAATTTCCTTAAAAGAACTACATGGTAACATAGGCTTTATCCAGGACAGTCTTAATACCAGTTGTGTACCGGGTAGCAAGGAAGTAACAATTGTTCAGTATTTACTAACACATATGCTAACCCTAAACTGTCTAAGTTTGGTAGAACTTTTAAGAAGTGTATCAATAGTGTTACCAAAATACTGTATGTTCGTGCAAAAGTTAGAAGAAATAGTTGTCTTACCCTATTTCAGAAAAGTTTAAAATGTCTCTTTTTAGATTCATTTTTGTGTATTTGTATATTTTAGTATTAAAAGATAAAGATCAGAATCCTAAATGGAATCCAGCCACTCTTGAAGGTGTTACCAAGGAGCATGTAGACTGGTACTTCTCTCCACTTCCTCCAGATAGAGAACTTGAACTTTGAAATGGTGACACAGTCCAGCATTAAATGACGTCTGCATTAAATTGTAATGAAAATATGTTGAAATATAAAAATATTTACTAGTCAAGAGCTGATAGTTTATCAAACTTTACAATTTAACAGCTTAATTCATTTGTCTCAGGTCATTCCTGTGTCAACAACGGGTAAACAAATCTTCTTATGCAACACTCGATATTTTTCTAATGTTTTTAAAAATTATTGAAACTACATTTCAGAAATTTACACACCTTTGGAATAATTATGAATAATGAATACTATGCCATTTTTTTTATCAAAATCTAATAATGCCATAATATGGTAGCCTTCTCCTGTTTTAAACAGGCTCAACATTCACATGAATGGATCAAATGCTTAAAGAAACGAATGTGAGTGTTTAGAAAGAAAATCAAAATTAAACAAAAGTACTTAAATTCCCAGCAATATCAAAGATGAAAGTATGTCTGATATTTGATCGTATGATTATGAAAAGTCAATTTCTCTATGTTTCTTTGCTTAAAAGGAAATGAGTGTGTTTAATGAAATTGACCTTTAGCCTGCTTGCAGCACTGTTCGCTATTCAGTCAGTAAATTTTCAGTTGACACCCCTTTGAATATAAGTGGTACTGCCCAAATTAAGTAATGAACCAGTCCATTTTAGAAATTTAGCAGGGTAAAGATTACTGTAGTAAAATACAGGTAAAATTTCAAGTGTTGCATTAGAGGACTTATTACAGACAGTATTGCAATGATGCAAACATATTTTTGGAGATAAGTGCTTTTATTTTATTTTGTATTGTATATATAAAAATATTTGGTACCAAAGACAAATTGAGCACATTTGTATTAATATATGTTTAATCATGAAAATGAATATAAAGTTCACATATTGTCACACCAGTAATACTTGTAAATCCAAAAGCTTTCTACATTGTATGTATTTAATAAATACTATTTATGGTAAATCAGTGTATACAGCTAAGAAATGAATCACAGTCTGTAGTTTTGTGTTCGAGCATGAAACATTAGACTGGCTAATATTTCTCTTCATTAACAGGGGAAGTCACTCCAGCTGGTTGTTTCTGTATTGACATTATTATTGCCCCTGACTCCAAAGGTAGCCACCAGATAAAATGTGCTATTTCAGAGGCTTAAAATTTACTTTAGAATGTTTGCAGTATTTAAAAAAAAAATAACCTGGAGCCAGGCTAATGAAACAAATAAGGCATAGTTTTTCATTCAAGTATGACGTTTCGAGTTTGTTGTGTCTTTAGAGCCCAACTCCAGACTATACTCGTATATACGATATAACCATGGTGTTTCAAACCCAGATGACCGTCACTTAAACTGCAATTTATATCTTTCATTTACAATTCTGTTTTCTGCGTTATTAACATTGTTTTGACAGACATAGTTATACTTTATTTTAAATTAAAGCTCCCTAAAACAAAAAAACTGGCCACAAATGGTAGATATTGGAACAGCCTTTGTTCCAACATTGTGTAAAAATATATGCTTTTAAAGATGGTATTTGGTAATATGCACATATGACATTGTGATGTATGTAAAAAGTGCAGGCAGTTGAGTGGGAATGATGTGCATTAGGTATAAGTGTTCTACATAGTAATTGAAATAGTAAATTTGAGATATGAATTGTGTATCATCGATGTAAATTTACATGTATGAAAGATATGTTTTTCTTTCTACTAGCGTCCGCTGACGTGCAGTAACATCAATTAGTATTTCCATACATATATATTTGTCCAGTGTACAAATTGTTATTAAATGTTTTGACAAAGAAAGATAAGTTTGTGTAGCAAAAGCTTTTGTGCTTAGTTGTATATTGAGTTATAACAGTTTTCTGTTCAGCCCTTGATATACGTGCAAACAGATTTTCATTTGAAAGGTCAAGGTCATATTGACATCAAGAGTGAAACTAAAGGGAAAGCTTCTGAACATACGACTGTTAAACTTCTTAAGATGATTGACTATGCGAGTAGTTGTTTTGTTGGTCAATGGTCAAGGTCACATTGGCATTGTAATTGGAAAGGGGTTCAACGGCCTTCATTTGTCAAACTGTATCAGATGAACTTACTGTAAGTTCTAAAATATATACTATGGTGTATCATTGTATACTTTAGAATAAAAGTTACATAAGTTTTGTCATCATGAGTGAATCATTTTTTTTTAATGCTTTCATGTATATATTATTTGCAACATGAATCAGTGATAATGAATTACGAGTAAAGATTAAAAGTCTTCATATGTATTAAAAAGTTTTCAGTTTTGGTTTGCACTTGTTTTGATTTTTCTGGATGAAAGGTCACATTTTGTGAGTATGTGGGGTATTCGTGTTTTCAACCAGTATGTGATAGAATGTCTTTAATATAAGTGATCTGATACATTGTCAGCAATTCAGTCAATATATTTATGTCACAATATTTTTTTGAATTGTGGGATGTTTGAATAAACAGTTGCTACTTTTCAGATATTGTTCTTTAAGTATATCCAATTTACTCATTCTAGCTTCATTCCAGTGAGGCAGCACTATAAAGTTGGGCATTGTGCTCACTGCTACAAGCAGACACCGTCGTTTATATGACTGAAAAATTGTTGAAAAAGACGTTAAACCCGAACACACACACACATTCTAGCTTCAGACATTTGAAATGTCAGAATCATGCCTGACATTCTGAAGATTAAGTTTCAGTTAGTCCAGTATGTAGCACAAATGATTTCGAGTTTCAACCTGGGCTCATTAGTCTAAAATAGTTGTCAGTATCTTGTGAAAGGTAATTGTACAGAATCCTGGAATATGAGTCAACATTAAATTACTGCTGATTCTTAAGCAATATTTTGGTTATGGTTAAAAAAAACTATGAGGTACTATGAAAATGTTGCAGAGCGAACAATTTCATTCCAAAGAGCTTAAAACAAAGGTTATACAGCTATTGTGAGTCTGACACTATGGCATCAACTTTTCTTGCCTTCTATGGTAAGATTACAATGAAATGCTGTACCAGGTTGAAGACCCAGGAGACTTCTGGTAATGTCCATCAGTCATTCCTTCCATCTGTCACACTTTCTTGTGTAGATCTCGACTCAATTCCTACAGATTCATCTAATTCAAAGGAGGTCCTCCATGGCCGAGTGGTTAAGGTAGCTGACTTCAAATCAGAGCCTCGCTCGGGGTCGTTGAATTCTTCGTGTGACTGGAAGCCAACGGAAGGTCGGTAGTTCTACCCACATGCCTGCCCGTGATAAAATATAGCACGGAGGGTCTTTTAGGTATTGGACCTGTATTCAATTCCTACCATAAACCTACTTTGACTGAACTTTTTCAGGGGGCGTAGGTTCAAGCCCCACTGGGACCAAATTTTTTCCTTACTTTCCTTTTTTTCTAGTAAGTTTTTACTTTTTTCAAGACTTATTATTGATTTATTGTACAAAAGTGGAAATTTTTCATTTGGTAAGCGATTTGCTGATCAAAGTGAATTTACCTCTGAAACAGAAGGAGGCAGAGTTAGACATCTTTAAAAATACATAGTTACATGTAGTGAAAGTTCTCTATTTTGCCTTTGCTCTTTAGATTACATATTGTGGAAGAAATGTAGGTAGGTTTTACTTCTGCCCCAAGGTTATTATGTCTCCCCCAGGAGACATATTGTTTATGCCCTGTCCGTCCGTCCGTCCGTCTGTCCGTCCGTCCTTCCGTCCGTCTGTCAGTCCGTCCGTACGTACGTCACACTTCATTTCCGAGCAATAACTGGAGAACCATTTGACCTAGAACCTTCAAACTTCATAGGGTTGTAGGGCTGCTGGAGTAGACGACCCCTATTGTTTTTGGGGTCACTCCGTCAAAGGTCAAGGTCACAGGGGCCTGAACATTGAAAACCATTTCCGATCAATAACTAGAGAACCACTTGACCCAGAATGTTGAAACTTAATAGGATGATTGGTCATGAAGAGTAGATGACCCCTATTGATTTTGGGGTCACTCCGTCAAAGGTCAAGGTCACAGGGGCCTGAACATTGAAAACCATTTCCGATCAATAACTAGAGAACCACTTGACCCAGAATGTTGAAACTTCACAGGATGATTGGTCATGAAGAGTAGATGACCCCTATTGATTTTGGGGCACTCCGTCAAAGGTCAAGGTCACAGGGGCCTGAACATTGAAAACCATTTCCGATCAATAACTAGAGAACCACTTGACCCAGAATGTTGAAACTTCATAGCATGATTGGTTATGAAGAGTAGATGACCCCTATTGATTTTGGGGTCACTCCGTCAAAGGTCAAGGTCACAGGGGCCTGAACATTGAAAACCATTTCCGATCAATAACTAGAGAACCACTTGACCCAGAATGTTGAAACTTCACAGGATGATTGATCATGAAGAGTAGATGACCCCTATTGATTTTGGGGTCACTCCGTCAAAGGTCAAGGTCACAGGGGCCTGAACATTGAAAACCATTTCCGATCAATAACTAGAGAACCACTTGACCCAGAATGTTCAAACTTCATAGGATGATTGGTCATGCAGAGTAGATGACCCCTAACGATTTTGGGTTCACTCTGAAAGGTCAAGGTCACAGGGGCCCGAACATTGAAAACCATTGCCGGTCAGTAACTTGAGAACCGCTTGACCCAGAATGATGAAACTTCATAGGATGATTGGTCATGCAGAGTAGATGACCCCTAACAATTTTAGGGTCACTCTGTTAAAGGTCAAGGCCACAGGGGCCTGAACATGGAAAACCATTTCCAATCAATAACTTGAGATACTCTCGACCCAGAATGTTGAAACTTCATAGGATGATTGTTCATGCAGCGTAAATGACCCCTTTTGTTTTTGGGGTCACTCCGTTAAAGGTCAAGGTCACAGGGGCCTGAACATTGATAACCAGTTCCGATGAATAACTTGAGAACCACTTGACCCAGAATGTTGAAACTTCATAGGATGATTGAACATGCAGAGTAGATGACCCCTATTGATTTTGGGGTCAGTCTATTAAAGGTCAAGGTCACAGTGGCCTGTTCATGTAAAATCATTTTTTGGAAATAACTTGAGAACCACTTGACCTACAATGTTGAAACTTAATAGGATGATTGGACATGCAGAGTAGATGACCCCTATTTATTTTGAGGTCACTTGATCAATGTCACAGGAGCCTGAACAGTGACTTGAGAACCACTAGGCCAGGAGTGTTGAAATTTAGCGGGATGACTGGACATGCCAAGTAGATGATCCTATTTGCAGCCAACCATCAGTGTCTCTTTGACTTTCGCTCCTGACCCCTATTGACTTCTTGCCTATAGAACTTTGCATTGGGGGAGACATGCGCTTTTTTACAAAAGCATTTTCTAGTTTTTGAATGAAGTGAGCAAAATTTGAAACAGTCCCACAGGACTCAACCTTAATTTTTAGCTCACCTGTCACAAAGTGACAAGGTGAGCTTTTGTGATCGTGCGGTGTCCGTCGTCCGTCCGTGCGTCCATGCGTCCGTCCGTAAACTTTTGCTTGTGACCACTCTAGAGGTCACATTTTTCATGGGATCTTTATGAAAGTTGGTCAGAATGTTCATCTTGATGATATCTAGGTCAAGTTCGAAACTGGGTCACATGCCATCAAAAACTAGGTCATTAGATCTAAAAATAGAAAAACCTTGTGACCTCTCTAGAGGCCATATATTTCACAAGATCTTCATGAAAATTGGTCAGAATGTTCACCTTGATGATATCTAGGTCAAGTTCGAAACTGGGTCACATTCCATCAAAAACTAGGTCAGTAGGTCTAAAAATAGAAAAACGTTGTGACCTCTCTAGAGACCATATATTTCACAAGATCTTCATGGAAATTCATCAGAATGTTCACCTTGATGATATCAAGGTCAAGTTCGAAACTGGGTCACGTGCCTTCAAAAACTAGGTCAGTAGGTCTAAAAATAGAAAAACCTTGTGACCTCTCTAGAGGCCATATATTTCACAAGATCTTCATGAAAATTGGTCAGAATTTTTATCTTGATGATATCTAGATCAAGTTCGAAACTGGGTCACGTGCCATCAAAAACTAGGGTCAGTAGGTCAAATAATAGAAAAACCTTGTGACCTCTCTAAAGGCCATATTTTTCATGGCATCTGTATGAAAGTTGGTCTGAATGTTCATCTTGATGATATCTAGGTTAGGTTCGAAACTGGGTCACGTGCGGTCAAAAACTAAATCAGTAGGTCTAAAAATAGAAAAAAATTGTGACCTCTCTAGAGGCCAAATATTTCATGAGATCTTCATGAAAATTAGTCAGAATGTTCACCTTGATGATATCTAGGTCAAGTTCGAAAGTGGGTCACGTGCCATCAAAAACTAGGTCAGTAGGTCAAATAATAGAAAAACCTTGTGACCTCTCTAGAGGCCATATTTTTCATGGGATCTGTATGAAAGTTGGTCTGAATGTTCATCTTGATGATATCTAGGCCAAGTTTGAAACTGGGTCAGGTGCCTTCAAAAACTAGGTCAGTAGGTCAAATAATAGAAAAACATTGTGACCTCTCTAAAGGCCATATTTTTCATGGGATCGCTATGAAAACTGGTCTGAATGTTAATCTTGATGATATCTAGGTCAAGTTTGAAACAGGATCATGTGCGGTCAAAAAGTAGGTCAGTAGGTCTAAAAATAGAAAAACCTTGTGACCTCTCTAGAGGCCATACTTGTGAATGGATCTCCATAAAAATTGGATGATATGATATCTAGGTCAAGTTCGAAACTGGGTCACATGCCTTAAAAAACTAGGTCAGTAGGTCTAAAATTATTAAAATCTTTTGACCTCTCTAGAGGCCATATTTTTCAATGGATCTTCATGAAAATTGATCTGAATGTTCATCTTGATGATATCTAGGTCAGTTTTGAAACTGGGTCACGTGCAATCAAAAACTAGGCCAGTAGGTATAAAAATAGAAAAACCTTGTGACCTCTCAAGAGGCCATATTTTTCATGAGATCTTCATGAAAATTAGTGAGAATGTTCAACTTGATGATATCTAGGCAAAGTTGAAAACAGGGTGATGTACCTTCGACAACTAGGTCAATAGGTCAAATAATAGAAAAACCTTGTGACCTCTCTAGAGACCATATTTTTCGATGGATTTTCATGAAAATTGGTGAGAATTTTTATCTTGATAATATCTCGGTCAAGTTCAAAACTGGGTCACATGAGCTCAAAAACTAGGTCACTATGTCAAATAATAGAAAAAACGACGTCATACTCAAAACTGGGTCATGTGGGAAGAGATGAGCGAATCAGGACCATCATGGTCCTCTTGTTCAGTGTTGGAGTTAGAATTCTGTCTCATTAAATTCTTTTACTTGAGACACCCTAGGAAAAATGATATTGACAGTTTTATTTTGTGTTTTATTATTGTTTACCAATAGTTTGATGTTTTTTATCCGAAAATTAATGGTATAATAAATTCTCTGCAAACGTTTTGGACAGTGGCCACCACTTTGAAATTTGTATGTACTTGAGAAAATACCATAAATTATACAAAATTTATAAAAAACGGCACAGTAAAAGTTGTATAAAAATGGCAACACAGTGCGAAACACGGTCAGCTTTAAGAATATACCTAGCAAATGCCATTTTTAGCTCATCTGATTTTTTGAAAAAAAATGATGAGTTATTGTCATCACTTGAGCGCTTGTCGGCGTCGGTGTCGGCGTCGGCTTCTGCGTAGGCGTTGCCTGGTTAAGTTTTATGTTTAGGTCAGCTTTTCTCCTAAACTATCAAAGCTATTGCTTTGAAACTTGGAATACTTGTTCACCATCATAAGCTGACCCTGTATAACAAGAAACATAACTCCATCTTGCTTTTTGCAAGATTTATGGCCCCTTTTGTACTTAGAAAATATCAGATTTCTTGGTTAAGTTTTATGTTTAGGTCAACTTTTCTCCTAAACTATCAAAGCTATTGCTTTGAAACTTGGAATACTTGTTCACCATCATAAGCTGACCCTGTACATCAAGAAACATAACTCCATCTTGCTTTTTGCAAGATTTATGGCCCCTTTTGTACTTAGAAAATATCAGATTTCTTGGTTAAGTTTTATGTTTAGGTCAACTTTTCTCCTAAACTATCAAAGCTATTGCTTTGAAACTTGGAATACTTGTTCACCATCATAAACAGACCCTGTACATCAAAAAACATAACTCCATCTTGCTTTTTGCAAGATTTATTGCCCCTTTTGGACTTAGAAAATCAGTTTTCTTGGTTAAGTTTTATGTTTAGGTCAGCTTTTATCCTAAACTATCAAAGCTATTGCTTTAAAACTTGCAACACTTGTTCACCATCATAAGTTGACCCTGTACAGCAAGAAACATAACTCCATCCTGCTTTTTGCAAGATTTATGGCCCCTTTTGGACTTAGAAAATATCAGATTTCTTGGTTAAGTTTTATGTTTAGGTCAACTTTTTCTCTTAAACTATCAAAGCTATTGCTTTGAAACTTGCAACATTTGTTGACCATCATAAGCTGACCCTGTACAGCAAGCAACTTAACTCCATCCTGCTTTTTGCAATAATTATTGCCCCTTTTGGACTTAGAAAATCATTTTCTTGGTTGAGTATTATGTTTAAGTCAACTTTTCTCATAAACTATCAAAGCTATTGCTTTAAAACTTGCAACAGTTTTTCACCATCATAAGTGGACACTGAACATCAAGAAACATAACTCTGTCCTGCTTTTTGCAAGAATGATGGACCTTTTTAGACTTAGAAAATCATGGGTAGGACAATATTTCTATTACACAAAAAAAATCAGATGAGCGTCAGCACCCGCAAGGCGGTGCTCTTGTTTAAACATCACTATTAGGGGTCCAATACCTTAAAACCCAACGAAAATTCTGATTCAAATGAAACTTGATCCTTGTATACTCATCCCCTACAGCTTCAATCTGTCTGAAATGAAACTTCTGACTATATATTAGTCGATATATCAAGTATTATCAGCGGGAGAGGGTATATTTGTCGTACATTTTGTTTCCATGTCACGTCGTTAGGAAGAGAATAAGTCACATGAGAAAGGCAGGTTTTTTTATGTCTGCTGTTCCGACATCATTTTTTGATTCACAATAAACATATGTGAAATATAATTACATCATTCTTCATAATTAGGTCACTGGAGAAATTCAAATTAAAGTTAATACAAAGTGAAAGCACGGGATGGCAATACAAGAAATTGAAATGGAGTTAGAAAAAGCGCGAATTTTCAGCTCTGATGGTTATAAGTAAATTCGACCCAGTTTCAGTTAAAACACAAAACTGAGGTCACTAGTGCGTCCAGTTCAAAACCTGTGTCATTCAATGCGTACTTTAAAGGTACACTGAAGATATACTGGTACATGCAGACACCAGACTCTTTGTTTACATAACAATCAGTGATTAGACAATGATAATGATTATTATCGAATACACACAATCGATAATTGATAGCGAATAGAAAATCAGCATATTTTCTTTGGTTAATGTTGTGTTATTGGTTTGAAGTCTGATATAGAAATAGTAGTTCCGTATAATCGTACAATTTTCTAAACTTACTTTTGTATACGTTATCCCGCTACCAAAGTTAAAGTGTATTTCTGACAATCATAGCATCTTTATTTGATTCCGAATCACATCCAAAGGATGTTCATGTGCTAAACAAAATAGTCCCATTCATGAACAATGCGGATTAATTATCAATGAACAAGCAGTTCTTATTCAACCTGTATCCACTTGCACTGACCATTTAGATTATATAAGATCTATCAATGATAAGGTATTCCAGCCCATGGTTACATCACTTGCTGGGTCAGGCAGAGTTCATCTTAGATATGAAGCACATTAAATTTGTATTTGTTTCTCATTCATGTATATTCATAGACTGGCATTTAAACAGAAATAAATCTACCAAAAACCCGCAACCATCAGACATTTCAAGGCTTTGATTTACCAATGGTTCTGAATATATGATATGAAACCTTGAAATGTAACAAATAAAAATGCAAGCTTGTCGAAATCAGTGCATACCATGTAATGTTTTAATTGTTCAAAGAAATACAAGACAAGTTCCTGTCACGAATATTTAATATTCTTTTATAAATTGCTTTTTTGTTGTTGCTGAAAGTATGCATTTTGTATAATCCATTTTTTGACGTGTCAGTGATGTTTATCCTGATAACTCGTCATCCATAATTGTCGTACCATCGTTATATATTTTCGCACGTTTTAGTTTTTTTCAATAATTATAGTCTCATCAAAGTACAGAATACATAGATAAAACATGCTCAAATGTTAAAATATGTTATACGTAAATAGACATACAACCAAGGTATATTGCCGTTCATAAATGATTTATAAGAGATTTTAAAACAACTTATAGACATCTTAAAATTACATTGTGAATTACAGTCAGATTTTATAGCAACATTTTACTATGACTGTTAAATAAGGTACAGAAGAAAAAACATGTCCCAAGTTTGACATTTATTTCATGTCTGAGTTTTAATGACACAAGCTGGGACACAGCTAAAATTGCTTCATATTTGACGACATTTTAACATATATATTTTCCTGCTGTAAAGTTCAGTATTTGGACTGTCTTGTAAATATGGGAAACTTGTGATTTCAAATACGTAATACAAGTTTCAGTCTGTGTGTAGAAATAGTTTCTGAATGGACAACCTTCCGATTTGTATCAGGTAACATGTTTATATAAATATAGGTTTCTAAAGTAGATTCTGTTGGCACCAAAGAAAAAGATTTGACGATGCATTCTGCAGCTGAAATAATGATAAAACGTTGTGCAACAGACGTAGGTGGTGACATAACATATTATTTGTAGTAGTGATTTGTCAAAATTTCAAACACTAAAGCACATAACTTCAAAATTGAATAATTTATGGAGTTCCTGTTTTGACCACTTTCAGTACGGCTATTGTAGTCAAAAATGAATTGTTGCTTGAAAGATTTTATGAAGCCTCCCTATGGTTCAAGGTATCCGGTCCAAAAACAAGCAAGTTCTCTATAACAGTGAATATGATATATTATTGATATTATCAAATATTGATGCCTGGTAAAGTCATATTATACTGGTATCATTTGAAAGTATATTGTCTACTGAAAAGAAAATATAAATTCAGACACGAAAAAAATATGTTATAGAATTTTTATTTTTATAACTTTAGTCTTTTTATAGTCTTCTATGATACTTCAACAGATATAACATACTGTAAGTGGCGATCATGTTCAACATTCGTGAAAACTGACCAACATTTTGTTCAACCTGTCAAGAAATAATTAAATTGGTCAGCAGGTCAAGTGGTCAATATATGGTTGTTATCGCATTGTTTGAATATAAATAAACAGATGTATAAATGAAATTCTTAACTGATACAGACATATTTAAAATCTTAAAAGTATTTACTCTACTACATGGTGGTGATACAAAGGTGTCAGAAAGATACAGGTTTCTTTCAAGAAAATCTGAAGCTAAGAGACTTTAAATTACTCTCAAACTTACTAACATATCGAACTTTCTGTACTAAACGCGACTGCTGATAAGCCTTATGGTTATAACACACTAAATAGTTGTTGTTCTTTATTCTATATAAAATTGACCTATTTCCAATGGCCGCAGCACACATCTGGACCCATTTTAAATGTAAGTAACCTACATTTTCTTGAAGAGTATTGTCAATGCTAAATAAAAATCAAAAGAAAAGTAGGGGTCATGTTTGATGCAAGAAAAATAATTAAATAATAATTTCAGTCAAACACACAAACTGCAAAATCAGCTAAAAAATGAGACCCCAAATTACACTGGTGGTGTATGATCTAAGTTTCCATGAAAAAGTCTGTCATGTTGTTATTTCATTATGAAAATGCTACCTACATGTCAAGCATAGATCTGTCATGTGATTTTAGCAAAAAACTTGCAAAGAAAATAAGGAAAATAGCTCTACAGAGCAAAAAAACTGAGAACTATTTGTATCCGCCATTATGCGACTACCATTTTTTTTTGCGCCATTTTTCTATTTAGTGTCTGTATGCCTATAAGAAAAACTTTTTTCTCTGACACTTTGCCAGTTTCACTTGAAATGTACAAGAAACCTAAATGCATAAAAAAATACAAGGTTTTAGCTTGATATCAACAGTTTCTAAGGTTTTATGGCATTTTCAGTACCATAGGACAAAGCGTCAGATTTTGTCAAAAATAGCTGTCGCGACATAATTTTGAAGCAGTTACCATGCAGCCTTGTTTTGCCCTGTTTTGACATTTTCTACTCTGATCTGCATACAAACTACACATTTAAACTGTTAAATATGCTCATTTTTACCTCTGATGGCCAGAAATTAGCAATCAGTAGGCTATAAATAGGCAGTTTTTAAACAAAAGTACACCCAAAACAGTGAAAATGTGATATTTTTTGGTTTTATCCTTATTTTCAACAAAATTGCAATAATTTTGTCATTTTCTATCAGATTCTAATCAAAGTAGCCCATTTCCACCATCATCTGGCCAGATTTCAATTTTTACCAATGTCATCTTATAAGAAAAACTTTTTTGTCTGACACTTTGCCAATTTCACTTGAAATGTACAAGAAACCTAAATGCATGAAAACATACAAGGTTTTAGCTTGATATCAACAGTTTCAAAGGTTTTATGGCATTTTCAGTACCATAGGACAAAGCGTCAGATTTTGTCAAAAATAGCTGTCGCGACATAATTTTGAAGCAGTTACCCTAAATGCAGCCTTTTTCTATTTAGTGTCTGTATGCCTTATTTGAAAAATCGATAATTTGATCGTTATCTTCCGTAAATATACGTCCATCTCCGATATTAAGCGGGGGCCCATAAACCATGTTTTCAATAAAATCGATATTTAAATTGCCTTGAGCTAATATCAAATTAATGGCTCAATGGAAATCTTGTTTATACTTTGAAATGCTAATGGTGGTAGGAAAACATCAGTAAATATCTAGACAAAAAGATCTATAATTATGTAACATTTGTTCAATATTGATTTGCGATGAACAGTGCCAAAGCATATAATCATTGTTTTTAGCTCACCTGTCACATAGTGACAAGGTGAGCTTTTGTGATCGCGCAGCGTCCGTCGTCCGTGTGTCTGTCCGTGCGTAAACTTTTGCTTGTGACCACTCTAGAGGTCACATTTTTTGTGGGATCTTTATGAAAGTTGGTCAGAATGTTCATCTTGATGATATCTAGGTCAAGTTCGAAACTGGGTCACGTGCCTTCAAAAACTAGATCAGTAGGTCTAAAAATAGAAAAACCTTGTGACCTCTCTAGAGGCCATATTTTTCATGATATCTTAATGAAAATTGGTCAGAATGTTCATCTTGATGATATCTAGATCAAGTTCGAAACTGGGTCACGTGCCTTCAAAAACTAGGTCAGTAGGTCTAAAAATAGAAAAACCTTGTGACCTCTCTAGAGGCCATATTTTTCATAAATTCTTCATGAAAATTGGTCAGAATGTTCACCTTGATGATATCTAGGTCAAGTTCAAAAATGGGTCACATTCCATCAAAAACTAGGTCAGTAGGTCAAATAATAGAAAAACCTTGTGACCTCTCTAGAGGCCTTATATTACAAAAGATCTTCATGAAAATTGGTCAGAACGTTCACCTTGATGATAGCTAGGTCAAGTTCGAAACTGGGTCACGTGCCGTCAAAAACTAGGTCAGAAGATCTAAAAATAGAAAAACCTTGTGACCTCTCTAGAGGCCTTATTTTTCATGATATCTTCATGAATATTGGTCAGAATGTTCACCTTGATGATATCTAGGTCAAATTCGAAACTGGGTCACGTGCCTTCAAAAACTAGGTCAGTAGGTCTAAAAATAGAAAAACCTTGTGACCTCTGTTGAGGCCATATTTCTCAATAGATTTTCATGAAAATTGGTCAGAATGTTCACCTTGATGATATTTAGGTCAAGTTTGAAACTGGGTCACGTGCGGTCAAAAACTAGGTCAGTAGGTCTGAAAATAGAAAAACCTTGTGACCTCTCTAGAGGCCATATTTTTCATGGGATCTTCATGAAAATTGGTGAGAATGTTCACCTTGATGATATCTAGATCAAGTTCGAAACTGGGTCACGTGGGGTCAAAAACTAGGTCAGTAGATCTAAAAATAGAAAAACCTTGTGACCTCTCTAGAGGCCATATTTTTCATGAGATCTTAATGAATGTTGGTAAGAATTTCCACCTTGATGATATCTAGGTCAAGTTCGAAACTGGGTCACGTGGGGTCAAAATCTAGGTCAGTAGGTCTGAAAATAGAAAAACCTTGTGACCTCTCTAGAGGCCATATTTCTCAATGGATTTTCATGAAAATTGGTCAGAATGTTCCCCTTGGTGATATCTAGGTCAAGTTCGAAACTGGGTTACGTGGGGTCAAAAACTAGGTCAGTAGGTCTAAAAATAGAAAAACCTTGTGACCTCTCTAGAGGCCATATTTCTCAATGGATCTTCATGAAAATTGGTCAGAATGTTCACCTTTATAATATCTAGGTCAAGTTTGAAACTGGGTCACGTGTGGTCAAAAACTAGGTCAGTAGGTCTGAAAATAGAAAAACTTTGTGACCTCTCTAGAGGCCATATTTTTCATGGGATATTTATGAAAATTGGTCAGAATGTTTACCTTGGTGATATCTAGGTCAAGTTCGAAACTGGGTCACGTGCGGTTAAAAACTAGGTCAGTAGGTCTAAAAATAGAAAAACCTTGTGATGTCTCTAGAGGCCATATTTCTCAATGGATTTTCATGAAAATTGGCGAGAATGTTCATCTTGATGATATCTAGGTAAAGTTCAAAACTGGGCCAAAAACTAGGTCAGTAGGTTGAAAAATAGAAAAACATTGTGACCTCTCTAGAGGCCATATTTTTCACGAGATCTTCCTGAAATTTGGTGAGAATGTTCACCTTGATGATATCTAGGTCAAGTTTAAAAGTGGGTTACGTGCCTTCAAAAACTAGGTCATTAGGTCAAATAATAGAACAACCTTGTGACCTCTCTAGAGGTCATATTTTTTAATGGATCTTCATGAAAATTGGTCAGAATTTTTTATCTTGATGATATCTAGGTCACATGTGCTCAAAAACTAGGTCACTATGTCAAATAATAGAAATAACGACGTCATACTCAGTTCAACACTGGGTCATGTGGGGATAGGTGAGCGATTCAGGGCCATCATGGTCCTCTTGTTATATGTTTACTCTAGAAAAATTTAATTATTGGGTCGACTTACTGAAGCCATAACTAAAGCAACAACTAAAGTAACTAGATTTTAACATTTCTTCTTCTTAATGCTTGTTTAAAACACGTTATCTAGTATACCTCCCTCTTTTTTTCGTATTTGTAAAAAAAACGCATTCACATCTATCAAAATTAATTTTAATAATTTTTTTCCCGTTTTTAATTGATAAAAGCACATAAACTGTCTGCGTGAATTCCACTGAAAAAGAAAATTAAGATTTATCACGTTTTAGCTTTTGCATACAGTAAAATAAGTTATTGTTAATACTGTTGGTTTAAAACAGGCTTTCTTTTTCATGTTTAATTAAAGTGTCCCATTTCTTATTAAAACTATGAAAAACAATATGCATATGCCGATCCTTCCACCTTTATTTCTATAACATAAGCGACGGTATAATTATGAGATAATTAAAATAGGCACTGACCTCCAGATCGTACGACAACAAATGAGAAACTTTTTAGATATCAGAAAATTACTAATTTTTTCCTAAGTGAATGATTATTAGTTATGGAAACACATAAGAATAACTTATTTAAAAAGAGTATGTGCACGACAAATATTGAAAATGAATAATTGTATTTTTGTAAACATTTGACATACACATTTTTGCATGATTATAATATTTCAATTGACACTTAAAAATAAAGCAAACTTTTCCAGTGGTTTGAAATAAATTGGCATAATATTTCAATTCTCGGGTAGCCTTACAAAATTATAAACAAAAGACTGTTAGCTCAGCCGAAGAAAATTTTCGACTTAATTGAAAGTTGCATTTAAATAGGGTACTGCTACATATTTCTTGGCAGATTTAAAAACCGGAAAATATCACCACTTTAAGTGAATCTTTCTCGAAATAGAAGTAAATATTGGTACCAGACTTAGATTTTTGATCAATCAAAATATGCGCATGTATTTCCTAGGCTGACTGATAATTTCAAATGAACTATTGGCCGGGAAGAAAAAATATTTCATTAACAGCATCACCTTTTAGTTTTAAACCTCATTCACTTTATACAATCACGAATATAAGATTATTTCACTCGTTGTAGGTGCAGATAGGAATATCCGGCCTCGAGGGCGACTGTTTGGGCGGTAACGAGGCTCTGTCGAGTTACTGCATAAACTGGTACCCGAGAGCCGGATATTCCCATCTGCACATACAGCCAGTGATAGAATCTTTTTCTTGCATACCATATTCAAGAAATAATAATAGAAATGAAATCAATCTAACGACTTTCTTTTTAAGCTTATTTCTTATAGCAGCGTATTTAAACAAAGCGCGGGAAATCAACGTCCGTAAACAAGAAAGACGTCATGACGTTTCAACGACAGATAATAATGTTTAGTTCCGGTTTTGTTTTATCAGTTGCAACGTATATGTAGTTCGTAATACGTCATTTACAGCACGAGAGTCGTCTTACACCCCGGGTGTAAGATAGAGTTTTCCAACACCGGTAAAAATACCGGAAATACCCGTCCGGTATGCAAGAAATATAGAGGATATTACATGAGTGTTTTTTATACTGAATTTATCAAAGGAGTTGAATAATTAGCCAGCGAGTGGAAAGACACAAATGTAATATTCTTTATATCACATGTAAGCTTTTCCTGCTGAAACATCAAAATTTCTTTATTTATCTGTTATAGATCAAGTATATTCGACCAACGTCTTCTATACTTTATTTTCAAACATGTATTTATGTAACGGCGTATTTTGAGTGCACTCAAACAAAGCTTGTGCACTTAATGATTTTACAAATTATCATCTATTAATACAGTGTAATTGATATGACATGCAGTCAGTAAGTTTATGTTATACATATCAGCTCTGATCAAAGATCCTCGCTTTTATGACCCTTATATGATAATGTTTACTTATGTTACTACAAATTAACACAGAGTAATAGGTATAAATTGGGCATTGTTATTTAACTAAACATATCTGTAATATACATTGGTACTTTTGATACGTGACCTACATATTTTGAATATTTGTAAAATAAAAGTCGAGACACTTTTCAGTTTTGAAATTTAAATAGTTTTTTAATCTTTGACAGCAACAGTTTTATATATATATATGTTCGTTCGTCCATCAGTTTCTTATTAACCAGTCTAATGCTACCATAGAATAATCCTGCTAATGAACATGATCCTCAGTTATAATGCTTAATCCTGTTTCAAAATTTATACTACTCCTGCACCAGACAAGTAGATACATGTGCGAACCGTGACTAAAGTCAATAGCTCTGCGAATAATTTCATGCAAAAAAGGCAATTGTAATTAAATTGAAAGAAGGTAGGGTTAAGATTTCGTCAAGCGCTTGAACATAATTATAAGCTCCTGGCATTCATTAGTTTGTGTGCAATTAACCAGCTCCCACGTGTGGTTTTGGTCATTGAAAGTTCCATTGCGGTGCCCTGCCGCGTTTCTATGTGCGTTCGTTTCTTTCTTTTTGTCAACATGTTTTAGCTACAGATTCTTATATATAACAGTCTCCGGATTTTAATAATTTAGTTTGCAAATTCGGAATTTTCGCAAACTAAGCTACCTTTTATTTTTGACTTCTTTGATTTCTTGACATCTAACAATTGTTCAGGTGTCGTAGAGAAATAACTGGTCGTTTCATTTTTATGTATCTCAAAAAATAAATTCTTTGGACGATTTTAAAGTTGGTCCGCCCATGGGAGGAATTTTTCTCCCGTGGGTTTTTTTGCTACTCCGAAGGAGATCCCGCGGGTTTTTCTCCCACTTTACATACTGCGGGAGGCAAACCCCACTTGATTTTAATCAAATTTTTGAAATTCCTTGTTTATCACTGAAAAGTATATTCAAAGTCTTTGAAGTATTTTTTTCTATATCAAATCTGAAAATAAGCGTTTTGAAAATCACTCACGGGAGATTTTCTCCCAAACGTTATACAGGCGGATCTCACTTCACCGTGGTGTTTATCTCCCGTTTTTCTCCCACTTCAGAATGCATTGAGGCTTTCATATTGAATTCCTGGTATCTATTCTAGAAAGTATTATATTTGTACCAAGACCATCGATCAAATACTTAAATGAACTTTTCAAGGAGTAAATTACTTCCGTTTACGGTATAAAATTTTCATTTGAACAAATTCATTTAAACAAATGCGCTGCTAGATGTCTGGGAATATATCATTGTGTTGTGAAAATCTGGATCATGTAATAAATACCCGCATTGTCCTTGCTGTTTTAATTATTTAAACCATAACATATTGATTATTTTGTACTGATACCCTTATGCCAAAAACATTGCTGAAATGGGACAATTATCCGGGTAAGTCATTCAGCACTGTAGCTCGCTTTTACCTGTTGCTTCTTTAGCTAATAATAAAATTAACCTAACGTCCTGTTTATGAACGACCCTACCTTGTTGTAAAATGAGTCTTCAAAATTGTATAAATTAAGATTCAGATTTTGACTTTATAAAGATAAAATGATAAAATACTTGCTTGAACGTATCAGTGTAACAATATTTACCGTAAATGATAATTAGTGATAAAAATTTCTTTATCTATTTATGATGAAAATAAGAAACTATATTCAGTTTGTATCCCACTGTATCACCAGCCGCAACATCTTAAAAGGGATTTTCGTTTGGATTTATGATAGTCCGATTTACAAACTAAATACATAGTTGAATGGTTGCATATAAAATATATGTAAAAGATATGTTTATTTAGTGGTCAATACAAATATCAAAATGTCGTCACTGACTGTTTATATTTTCATTTGTGCAGCTTTAACTCTCACTATAGGTAAGTAAACGATTTTTATCTTTTAAAGGCACTGGACTACAGATCGTTCGACAACAATAAAAATTCTTTTTTAGATATCTGGAAATTAATGCTATAATTCTTAAGAATGCTTTGAAACTTAATTACTGACAGACTATATGTTACACGTGAGAATTAGTTGTTTTTACTACTTTTTACGATGAAAATTGTAACGCTTTGCTCAGCGTAAATTGCCTCGATTATAGTTTAGAAACAAAAAGTCAAGTTCTAATGTTCATTATATGACCAAACTTCAATATGAAAGAAAGATCATTTGAGCCATAATCTCGGGGTCAGTGCCTTTAAATTATTTTTTTGAAATACTCATACATGAGGATTTCGCTGTGAATTTTACTTAAAACATAAATTTCTTTTCATCTGATATACAATGATATTATTTTACGAGATGAAAACGTTTGTGTTCAAAAACAGAATCGCAGCAAAAAGAACCAAGGGAATAAATGGAAACCAGTGCCGTTATAAAAATCCTGAAATACTTCAGATCTGGGTAATCTTGACTAGCAAGAACGGTAATAAGAAATGTCAATAATTTTGCGGAAACCACTTCATGTATGCAATTCCAATTTTCTTTAACACTATTGAAATATTGTATATATACGACATTGCTTTCGTCCAGTTCGTAGTCGCCAACGTAAACACCGAATTCCTTGATTAAGACAACACGTTTAGCCTTCTTGTGGTATTTTAAATGACTTAAATATTGTCGCGACTGGATCTTTGAGCAACTGACAAATCACAAAATCACACACAGAAATGTTCTCTTTAATTTAACATCTCTTAATATGATATTTGTTGTTGAAAAGGTATCAACTTTGTTTAGAAAAGCCCCGTGTGGTTCTGGGACGATCTGTGTATGAAAAGAATTGGAACCACTGCCTTACCCTTGCATGATCGTAAGAGGCGACTTATAGGGTCTAACACTTGGTTTTGCTGTAACTCTGTGATTTCAGCAGGTATGCAAATTTTGATTCCATACCTCATGTTTTTATTTCGATGTAAATGAGGTGTGAAACCAACATTTGTAGTCCTGTTTGGCGCCATATAAGCTATACTGTGTTGGTGCGCCGTAAAACCCAAATGAATAAATTTATTGTTTAGAAAAAAACTTAAGGTATCCAATCCACAAATAGGTATAATTTCGATGCCTGGTCACCCCACGTTTTTTGGTATCATTTGAAAGAGTGGTGTCTGCTGAACAAGAATTAGTAAATAAAACGACCATAAACAATATACAAGAATCATTAAAGTCATGTTTTTTGACTGCGAAATGATACATTTTACGCTGTAATAACTGGATTTCTACTGAAGTATCATTGAAGACTATAAAGTAAAAAAAAAAGAATTCTATAACATATTTTTGTCATGTAATTTATATTTTCATTTTCGGTAATCAATACACTTTCAAATGATACCAAAATTATATGAGCTTAACAGGCATCAAAATTTGATATAACACTGATATATAAAACTTGCTTATTTGTGGATCGGATACCTTAAAAGAGCAAAATAAAATTTTAGAGGAAAGAGACGCCAGTTGATTCTATATCTAGATGTGACATGTCTGAAATTGTTGATGAAAAGTAAAATGGGTTCTTTGATTTTTTATGATACAAAATTGATGATTATTTGTAAATACTTGTTTGTATTGGCAATGCATTCTTAATAATATATTGAAATGATCATCCCTTCCCGCCGTATCAATTAAGTGCAAAAATATTGAACTATGATCTCCCCTGTTGAGATTACCTATCCGTGCTTCGTACTACTGTCCCATATGGGTCAAGATATTGATATTGACATGTCCCTGTCTCCCTCCGAGATATAAGTCTGTACTCATTCAATTATTTCAATTTAAAAGCTTATTTATCAACAGTGCCGTGGGTCATGGCTTCATTTTGTCCTGTGTTATAACTCTACTCCCTTTATTGTTATCTACGTGGAATTGACTTGGATGTTTGAGATATGCTACTTGTAAAACACAAAAAAAAAAAAAAAAAGTGTTAAATGAAATAACCCTGTTTCCATAAAATATCAGCATGTTAGTGAGATCGATTTGCTTTTTAAGTTAGTTTAAACAGACAGACAGACAGACAGACAGATATATACTTTAATATCCTCATTTTTATAATGACTTATAAACAATATCTTTCGCCAAGTTTGAAGAGGAATACAACAACAATTCAGCTGTCGATGTAATTTGAACGTTTGAAAAACCTTTACTTATTTAAGTATTTATCATCTTTATCTTTTTATTTATTTATCTTTTTTGTCTGTAATGTAACAGTAACGTCCATATCTGACAAAGCTTTAGCCGAAGTCCTGCAACATATGCATATTTCTTTGATACAGCATCTTTTTACACAGAAGCATAACACGATGTTCATGTATATTTCCTTACATCTTAATTTCTTCATTTAAAGGCTACTTATTATAAAAACAAACTTATATGTTAACTATTTAGCTATTGCATTTTAAATATGGAAAATGTATGTCCTATATGAAAATGTATTATGTAAATGGAAAAAGATGTAATATGTAAATGGAAAATTGTATTATTTTTGTGGAAAATGGGTATAAAATATAAATGTGATACTAATAACTACACCTGTTTAGATATCGGTCAACAATTCCTACATATAATTAACCATTGTTTCCTGTAACGATTTATCCTGACTAGAAAAATGTCTTTATTTCCTTTTTATGATTGTGTAAGTTGATGAATGAGATGGTTTAAGAAACTTTATTTTTTGTGAATGTTTTGGTCAAATATTTACAACATAATTTCTTTACTAAATGTTTAAATGTCAGTATTTTTTTCAACAAGTTTCATTTATTAGCAAGTTGCTAATCTAGTTTTATTTATTAGAAAAGTTTCTATATATGCAAATAAATAAATCTAGATGAGCAACGTGATTAATTATAATTAGATCTCCTGTTATTTCAACATTCGGAAAAGAAATTATGTTGTATAAATATTTGATTGAGTGGTATTTACAACATTTACAACAACCACATGTTTTTACTAACATGTCATTTTTTTAGAGTGTATTCGCTATTTCTTCTTCTATTATCACAACTATAATGATATCAGAGTCAGTCTTTCCAAAATACTTCCAGCTGTTGTACCATAACACTTATACCCTACTGGATGGAGACGGAAATCTTAGCAATGATATTAACGTTAAGGTATTTCAAGCAAATCAAAACTACTCCCGGGAAAGAAGATTTTTTCGAACAACTGTTCTTTGAATAATACGAATTTTGCTGCTACTGTTTTACCATCCAAATGGATATGTCTTATTTATTCTTTATTTCTTTCCACTTCTTCTCTGGGATTAACCAAATTTTAGCCTACTTACTTTCCGTATATATTCTTATTTCACTTCAATTTCTTTGATTTTGTCAATGTTCGAATTTGTATTTCTTTATTTCAGCTCCTGTACTTCATTTTTTTTTCAAACTACTTCACTGTTTTAGGCAATATCACAAGCACTTCCTTACAATACCTTATTACACGAGAAGAAGACATTTATAAGTTCTGATACCTTTTCAAACATATATCTTTCGTATTGTGTTTTGTAAATTGTATATATTGTAAATATTGTTTAAATTATATTTATGTTTAAACTATATTAAATACAACTGTCATTTTTAGCTCATATGATTTTTTGAAAAAAAAAAAAGATGAGTTTTTGTCATCACTTGATCGGCGTCGGCGTCGGCGTTGCCTGGTTAAGTTTTATGTTTAGGTCAGCTTTTCTCCTAAATTATCAAAGGTATTGCTTTGAAACTTGCAACACTTGTTCACCATCAATAGCTGACCCTGTACAGCAAGAAACATAACTCCATCCTGCTTTTTGCAAGAATTATGACCCCCTTTGGACTTAGAAAATATTAGATTTCTTGGTTATGTTTAGGTAAACTTTTCTCCTAAACTATCAAAGCTATTGCTTTGAAACTTGCAACTGTTGTTCACCATCATAAGCTGACCCTGTACGTTAAGAAACATAGCTCTGTCTTGCTTTTTGTAAGAATTATTGCCCCTTTTGGACTTAGAAAATCAGATTTCTTGGTTAAGTTTTATGTTTAGGTCAGCTTTTCTTATAAACTATCAAAGCTATTGCTTTAAAACTTGCAACACTTGTTCACTATCATAAGCTGACCCTGTACAGCAAGAAACATAATTCTGTCCTGCTTTTTGCAAGAATTATGGCCGCTTTTGGACTTAGAATATATCAGATTTATTGGTTAAGTTTTATGTTTAGGTAAACTTTTCTCCTAAACTATCAAAGCTATTGCTTTGAAACTTGCAACTGTTGTTCACCATCATAAGATGACTCTGTACATCAAGAAACATGGCCCTTTTGTGACTAGGAAAATCATGGGTAGGACAATTTTTCTGTTATACAAAAAATCAGATGAGCGTCAGCACCCGCAAGGCGGTGCTCTTGTTGTCATTGCTTTAACACAAACATCTCAATACCAGTAACTTATTCTCATAATTAAAACTTATTCTAAGAGAATAGGCTATTTCACAAACTGTTTGAAAATATGATACCTTTAACATTTCTCAATTGAAAACTTGGTTTTGGAAAATAAGATCTATTGTAGATTAAATATAGTATGAGAAAGAAATAAAGACTGGGATATAAGCTTTTAGAAAGTTGCAACTGGCATGTATTCTCTATATTAATCTATAGCTCAGTTTCAAATTCTAAAACTACAAATAATAATTGAGCCGCACCGTGAGAAAACCAACATAGTGCATTTGCGACCAGCACGGATCCAGACCAGCCTGCGCATCCGCGCAGTCTTGTCAGGATGTATGCTGTTCGCTAACGATTTTCCTAATTGCAATAGGCTTTGAAAGCGAACAGCATGGATCCTGACCAGACTGTGCGGGTGCGTAGTATGGTCTGGATCCATGCTGGTCGCAAATGCACTATGTTGGTTTTCTCATGGTACGGTTTAATTCATTTTCTTTACAAGAAGACCAAACGGCTGTTGAATGGTTAATACATTTGAGCCGCGCCATGAGAAAACCAACATAGTGGGTTTGCGACCAGCATGGATCCAGACCAGCCTGCGCATCCGCGCAGTCTGGTCAGGATCCATGCTGTTTGCTAATGGTTTCTCTAATTGCAGTAGGCTTTAAAAGCGAACAGCATGGATCCTGACCAGACTGCGCGGATGCGCAGGCTGGTCTGGATCCATGCTGGTCGCAAACCCACTATGTTGGTTTTCTCATGGCACGGCTCATTTGTATAATTAGTGAAATATAACTGTACATTGAGAGAAAGAAAATATACTAAATTGTATAAATGCAACATATGTACGAAACTGTTGTGGAATCAAGACAACAATTGCTTGAATAATTAAATAATTTTATCATCTAAATATATTTTATAGCCCTAGCCAACCTCACATTTGCTCAGTTTTGTAATGAAATATATTTATCTTCATAAGTTGCATCACTCTTAGTGCATTTGTGGAAATTCATTTTACGATGGACCTAGATGACCCATTTTTTGAACTAAGAACTTTCAGTACTTAATAACTTTGATTGCGATTTAATTTACCATCAGGCTTACTTCTCTACAATTTATTTTTAAGTATCCGGTCAGAAATGTCCAGCCGGCTGGTATGGCTACTCATTAAAGAGCAAATGTTACCGATTTGTGAGTAAAAACTCAATGACCTGGCAAGATGCCCGGGATTTCTGTCAGATACATGGAGGGGATCTACTAAGGATAGATTCCAACGCCGAACAGGTAATATATCATATTCACTTAGAAATCATTATAAATTTTATGAATCATATGACTGAAATAATCCCACTTTTTCTTTTCATATATTATTAGATTCTCCTGATCTCTGCTCCACAATTGCATCTACACTTGCTTCTCCTGATTTACATTCATTTTATAGCTAGTGTCTCGAACGTTTTAAGAGCAATGACTATGATTACATAAATTGGAAGTTATAAAGGTATTGCCGTATTATGTAAACATGGGTAACGTTTCTTAAATATTGTCACAAGACTAGACTATAAATGTGTTTTATACTGTACTGATTTACAAGCCCCATATGCTCTGCATGACGTGCATTCTGGAAATCTTTTAAACGCAGACGACATTTCCTTTCAGAACTGGATATTTCAGCAGTTGAAAAACATGAGAAATCACAGCCACATACCGCTATCTCACTGGTGGGTCGGCATGAACAACAGAGAGTTCCTGTCAAAATGGGAGTGGGCTGACGGTGCTCCTGTCGGCAGCTTTATGTAAATTTTTAATCATTTTTGTGCATGTACAAAGTTCTCTGTTATAATTTGGGGGAACATTAGACGTTCATATATTTTCCAAACATTATAAACTACACAGGACAACACCGCTCAGATTATGAGTTTTTATTATTGTAATAAAACGTACTTTGATTTATTATTCAGAAAAAATCCGGACTCGACCTTACACCAAACTAACAAGTAAAATATGTTATCACTGGTATACTGCAAAATTATTAAAAGAGATATGGTACTTTATTATTAAATCTATATTTATAGTCCTTTCTATTGGACTTGATGTAGTCACACGATCAATGAAAGAAGTCGTATTGACACGAAGGCGGAGCCAAAAACACGTATTGACCTTAAGCTGTGACGTCATCACGGTTTGACGTCAGAACAATGCGACGTCGTACACAATTTACCACGAAAAATGACCAAAGGCTGCAGATATTTGTATTTAATGTTTAAGGTTCGGCGATAGGTGGATTTTTCGACCTGATAAATCCACATATCGACCTCACCAAAAGGCAATAATTGTATAATATTTTACAAGTTAAGGTGGGTTTGTCAAAGACTTAAAGAAATATAGGTATAAAGACGTAGTATTTAATTAAAGGTTTAGATTTGTATAGGGGATTCGCAAGTTATGCAGCGCGGAAGAACGAGCGCTTATATCCCTATATAAAGCTAATTAACTTCTTATTAGATACCAATCTCCATTTATAAATGGTACAAATTTGTTGTTTTTTATCCACGTTTGTATAAATGCCGTCACGGATGACGCCAAACACCCGCTTTGAAATTTACTACTTTTCAGCAAAAAATATTGACGTTTAAAGTTCCATTTTTTGTCACTAAACGGAGTTTCAGAAATGAATATATATGTAATAATTCATACATCTTGAAACCTCAAGTTTAATTATTCGTTTTGAAGAGTTTTGCGACTCAATTACAAATGCAAATTATATTATCCTTGACGTCATGGGAGTGAAATAAAGCAATAACATAATTTTGCCTAAAGCTTTGACGTTGACGTCATATTAGGTATTGGAGATGTTGTTCGACTTTTTCTATAATAGGTAAAGCATGTTTCAGCAAAAAGCTTACATGTGATAAAAAGGAATTTTACAAAATTTGTATCTTTCCACATTCAATTTATTGAACATGTTTACTAAAACTAAAAATATGCTCGGCAGAGCCTCGCATTTAATTATTTATTTCATTCAACTCGTTTAATAAATTCAGTTTAAATAGACACTCGTGTAATATCCTGTGATGATGATGATAGTAGTAGTAGAATACTCCAAAATATCCCTGAAAAGTTGTTGGGTTACTGAAAAGGTAAAACAGTAATTTTGAAATATTAATATACACTAAATTGAGTCGTAAGTTTGCATCTATGCATGTATATATTTCAGACACTGGGCACCTCACGAGCCGAACAATCACAATGGTGTAGAAAGATGTGGTGAAATATGGGGAGTAAACACATTTAACGACGAATCCTGCTCTACCAAATATAAATTCATATGCTGGAGAAATAGAGGTATATGAGCCGCACCATGAGAAAACCAACATAGTGCATTTGCGACCAGCATGGATCCAGACTATACTGTTCGCTAACGGTTTCTCTAATTGCAATAGGGTTTGAAAGCCTGACCAGACTGCGCGGATGCGTTTGGATCCATGCTGGTCGAAATGCACTATGTTGGTTTTCTCATGATGCGGCTCATATATTTTTTTCGTTTTGCTGCTTGCATGGTTTAAATCTTTATTGACATTTGTTTCAGTACTTACAGCTTGCTGCTTGAATTTAAACAACAACAAATTCATAAATTTTGTATGGTACAAAATTTACATGAGTGATAAGTAGATAACCATATACTTCTCAAGGTTAAACATATTTTTTTTTAAAGTTACACATATATATGATAAGCGCATTTTGCAAATTAAGCATGCAGTTGATAAGATATGTAAAACAATGTACTAAAAGTATTATACCGTGCGGGGTGTTCTCTGATATAGAATATTTCAAGTGTGTAACGTTTTAGAATGATAAAGCATATCTTGGAAAAAGAGAAAATTTGATATTTGTACTTGTTGCATTCAAACTATCAATTTCATGTCATGTATTTCGAACAAACAATGTTGATATTTATAATTACACTTCCAATGCATGTTTTTATATCAAGGTATATTCTTTAAGAGTATTTTTAATTACTGTAAGAACATACATTTCAATCGATCTGTCTCCTACATATCACCACTGATTACCACTGCAGTTCCATTCAAATTGTTGGTGGCTTGCTACGAGTTATGTGACTTTGCATGCGTGTGATATGTTCTAAACATGCAAGCATTTACTCATACAGGTTTTTCTGTTTTCAGGTATTCCCCTGACATGTGATGCTGACAGAGGCTGGCAGTCGTTGAACGGAGCTTGTTACAAGGTTTATACACAAAGGAGAAATTGGAATGCCGCACAGTCAGTCCTTTAATTGTTTCGTTAATAAATCTTAGGATCAGTGCATTTCATATGGTGGGTTGTTTGGTATAAGTCCAAACTCTTCAGGCTGTACCATCTGCAAATTTCCTGTTAGTAGATTGTTGTATTGTTCAAAGCACGGTTCTGGATTGTATAGGGTTGTAATGAATAATCCAAATTTCACTCAGCAGACGTCAAGTCAAAAAGTAGACCATTTTAGAGTTGTTTTCAAACCTCATTTTAGAGGGCTTATATAACGTTGTGTTAATACTTTTCCTAAACAGACATCAGTGCAGTCATGATGGAGCTGCCATGGTAACGATAGACAATTTGAATGACGAGATAAGCATGCATGACTTCGCCGTCAACATCAAACAACCACTGTGGATAGGGCTTTATACACAGAAGGTACATCTATTACAGGGTTCCGAACTTGTCACTATGTACAGTCTGTTAGCCGATAATAATTGTTGTTTGATCCAAGGATCTTCTTACAGATTTTATCAACTATTGCAACAACACTTTTTAAGTGCCGTGTGGCGGCCGTAAATGTCTCTCCGTGCTTTGTTTCAGTATTGTTATATTTTCTGGTCTTTTGGGATCATGGAGTCCATGCAATGTTCTTGGGTCACAGAGTTCCGCTTAAGCCAATACTAGGGGGCATAATTTGTGCTGCACTTTCGACTACCTCTCAAGAACAGACTCAACAAAACCAAGTCCGTTATTTTTGAGTCGGCTAAAGGCTGAAAGCCTTTTGACGAGTCCTTGCTATCCAACGATTCTCTAAATGGACCGAATAACATGTGAAGGGATGTAGTTCCATTAGATTTCTCAAATTTCAAACAGTTCACTGCATGAATGAAGTTAAGTTGTGTCAATTCCCTTTGCTATGACCAATATACGATGTAATCTGTCATATTTATGACTTGTAATTGTGCAATTCTCGAATGTAACTCATTAAGCATAAATGTGCATTTTAAGAATTGCGCAGGCTTACAAAGCTTGGGTAACATCCAGCGAAAGACAAAAAATAGTTCCAGCAGGGCTCCAGATAAGATGCGTATTAGCGTAAATTACGTATAGAAATAATGCAAATACGCATGTCTAATAATTTCTAAGCGTATAAAAACGTATATAAAATTACAGAAACGCACACAATGCTTTTTTAAAAACAAAATCTGAATCGTCTGGATGCGTTAGGTAACATAGCCGATCAGCCTTAATTCTCCCACATTGGACGTAAACACGCATCGTATGATTTCTATAAACTTTGCGTGGGTTGAATTTTGCAGTCAGTAAACGGATAAATTATCGGAAGAAGAAGCTCTTACTGGTTTGTTTAGTTACAATTGATATTAAAAATGATTTTAATTCTTATTTTTCGAGAAATAAACAAATCGGCGAAACATTAAATTGTATTTTCTTGTAGTTTTTGAAATCGAAAGTAGATCGTCTATGTTTGGCGAAACGAAACAACTTTTTTTATGAAAAGATTTAAATAAGAGGTAATTTAACCGTAAACTTCAATGTCAGATACTGCCAATTGCTGCTAAATGTCTTCGTATCATCACAATTTGTAAAATATATTGTTGAAACTGGAGAAAAGTGTAATCGTATCCGGATATAATATTTTGGGTAAATATCGAGCTGTGTTATGAAATTTTAAGAAAAAAACTAAAAACAAACTGAAACTGGTAGACTATACTGTCAGTACATCAATCATTAGCCGACTCAGGCCATTCAGGCCTTTGATTTGGATTGGTTGCATTCTATGCTTCCAAGAAATCTTCTTACATAATTTATTAAATCAAAGAAAAAGAAATGATAAAGAGCCAGCTCATTTGAAATAATTGCTTAATTTCTTTTTTTTACTTCATTTTTTGTGGGTGAGGTTGCGGATTGGTTTAGCTCCCTTTTCAGCAGCATTTCAGTTAAGTTACCGCAGGCAGTTTGCCAGCTTCTCCACGTGACTCTGAGGGGATGGGGGACGAATAATTTCAGACACAAGGTCTTCTATCAATTTACTATGAAGAATATATGACTAGCCAAAGAATCGAAATATATATTTGATTATGAACACATTTTATAGAATTCATAAATGCATCTCTTCGTGTGGAAGGGTCAATAGCGTTAGCTTTTGTATATCAATTATGTATTCCATAAAATCTGACAGAGATACCCCTTTGTAAGTAACTGGGTAGGTAATCACACGTTTATGAGGTGCGCTATTTGTTCCAGGAATAAATGTTTGACTTTGACTGGCATAGCATTATAATTACTTTTATATTTCCTATTATAGGTTGGGAATCAAGCCCAATGGATGTGGACAAATAACACCGCTTTAACCACAAACTACTGGCATGGTACACCACACGTCAACAGGTAAGAACTATTTCAGCAAAATGTCCCTTTGATTGCTGTCTCATCTAGTTTAAGATTGCTTTGCCAAATTAGACCAGCGTAACGTTTAGTTAGCATCTGTAGTGCTACCAAGACTTAACTTAAGACTGTAAATAAAGCAAGTCCATATCTGCTTTTGACGATTGCATACACTCATGTTTTTTGTTTGTTTTTTTTTCTTTGAAATTATTGATTTTTTTTTTCAGGGCAAATCTAAACAATACATGTGCAGTTGTTTCTAATTCTCTACCCACAAAGACCGCATGGAATCCATCAAGTTGTAGAGTCAACAGACCTTTTGTCTGCCGGAAACCAGAAGGTTAGTGTGAGGCTAATATCATTTTACGGGTATAACAGTAGCTTGACCGCAGTAAAGTACATGTATCATTAGATGGCCGCATTATGTTAGAATGAAGCCGGTCAATTATAATGGATGTGATGCTGGCTCGCTTTTGAGAGCGTGTATTACGATAAGATTTTACTTTGAAAACTACCCCTGACAACTACAAGATTTTTCATTTAGTTAAAAGAGCTTTAAGTAGGCTACGTGAAACAGGTCCATGATCTATCCGGCGATCCTGCAGGTCGAGAAAGTGGACTTGATAAGAAGCGATAACCAAGTATTTTAGCATAATAACAAATTGTTCCTTTTTGTTTATTCAAAACAAAAGTATTACGCTTGTTGGCATATATACCCGTACATGTATTTGTATCTCATCTGTACATTCTCAGGTGTATGTCTGCCTGGCTGGGTAGGTCATCGGGGTAATTGCTGGCAATTTAACGCTCAATACAAACTGAATTTCAACGCAGCTGTGAACTTCTGTAAGCAACAAGGGGCAACACTTTTAAAAATAGCAAGGTATTCTTTTATTTGTTGAAATACTAAAGGAGATTATATCATTATATCTTGCCATAACGACGTTTAGATTTTTCTGTTCCTGTAGTTGAGGTAGTATTACTATACTGTGGCCAAGTCTGGTGCCTTCAAATGTCATTTAACCTTTGGCCTGCCTAATTTCTAAAATGGACTGGTCCATCATTCAATTTGGGCAGTACCAACATCATTCAATTTGGGCAGTACCAATAATTATTGGAAGGGATGTTCACTGAAATTTTACTGATCGAATAGCGAACAGTGCAGACCAAGACCAGCCTGCAGGCTGGTCTTGGTCTACACTGGTCGCAAAGGCATTATTAACTGCCGCAAAATGTCACTTAAAAACTTCTGTTTTGATAGTCAGTTAAATCAATAATAAGATCCGTCGGAAGTATGAATTGTAAAAAAGCGATATGATAACAGACTCGGGCTCATTAAGTATGTTCATGAGAGATAATGAATCATGCAACACGTCTCACGCCTCCTAGCGGAATTCTGTTATGTATAAAAATGTACATTAAAAAGACATCGGGATCCCAAGGGACCAGAAAAATTGTCAGTACTGCCTGAAGCAATCACAAAATGACCACGAAATGAAATCTGTATAAACAGTTCAAATTGTATGGATAGCCAAAATCTTGAAATTCATCAGCAAAATACTAAACATGTTACCAAAATTAGATGTGAAGCAATTACAACAGGAAGAAGTGAGAAGAAAATTCGTGTATGCAGTTTCAACTCAAGATAAAAAAAATAAGACAATTTCTCTGTGTGATTATATAGTTTCAAATGATTTTGATTTGGTAGCACTCACTGAGACTTGGCTCGGAACTACTCTGGATAAAACGTGTATTGGCGGACTTGTACCGAATGGACATTCAATTCAAAATGTTGCACGGTGCAGCGGCAACCGTGGAGTGGGTGTGGCTCTCATACATAAATCTGCATTTACTCTTCGTGTTGTTGAATCTAGTCGTGACAAAGATTTTAAAAAATTTGAATACATGGATTGTAATCTGAGTATCAATGGATTTTTTGCACGAGTAGCAGTGATATATAGACTTTCTTGGGCAGGTATGCTACAGTTGATAAAGACATCATCATTGTGGGAGACATGAATTCCCATCTCGATATTCCATCAGACCGAGATGCTGTGAGATTTAAAAGTGTACTTCAGTGTACCACATCAGTCATGTGGTATGCATCAACATGTGAACGGACCAACCCATGCCCGCAGTCATACATTAGATGTTGTAATAACCAGGAGCGACAGCAAAATAATATCATGTGTCGAGGTCACCGATCAATGTCTTTGTGACAATACTGGTAATATGTCACAGGATCACAATGCAATTCACTTCAACGCCTGTGCCAGAAAACCAGCTCCGATACGGAAGCCAGCTTCTTTTCGGAAATTACGCTGTATTGACGTAAAGCCGTTCAAACAAGACATCTCTGCGTCCCTTGCACTAAATACGTTTCCAGAAGGCACAGGCGTGGATCAGCTAGTAAATGCATATTCAGAAGGATTATCCTTACTGGTAGATAAAAATGATCCCTTACGCACAAAAACTATCGTTCATCGACCAAGCTGTCCGTGGTTCACAGACGAAATTCATGAGGCTAAACACTTGAAACGTAAGCTTGAGCGGAAATGACGTAAATCTAAACTAACAATCGACCATCTACTTTATAGGGACCAATGTGCTACCATGAATAAATTCCTAATTCAGGCCCGAACCGACTACTTCTCCGAGATGGTGAAGTCATGTGGCACTGACCACAAAAGTTTGGCCAAGATAACCAAAAATCTACTACGAGACAGCCATGATATTTCCCATCCCTCTACCTCATCATCAAGGGAACTTGCGCAGAAGTTTAGTGACTTTTTCATCGAGAAAATTGAAAACATTAGGAATGACATTATTTCGCACAGCCAAACTGATTGTGATTCAGTAGACTTGCATTGTTCAGAACACCAGGAAGTAGCAAACTGTCTTATTGATTTGGCTCCTACAACGATAGGAGAGGTAAAACAAATCATACAAAAATCTCCAAACAAATCCTATGAACTTGACCCTTTACCAACATGGCTTTTGAAGAAATGTCTCGATGAGCTCTTGCCGTTGATAACAAACATCATAAATACATCGATGGAATTAGGTTATGTAACAAAAGAGTTTAAAAGGTTAGGATAAGACCCCTGCTTAAGAAACCAGGTCTTGAACCAAACATTCTCAAAAACTACAAGCCTGTGTCTAACCTCCCTTTTATTTCAAAAATCTTAGAAAAGGTAGTAGATACGCGTCTTGAGCGGCACTTGAGTGAAAATAAGCTACATGAGGGACTGCAGTCTGCTTACAGAAAGTTTCATTCAACTGAGTCGGCTTGGATGTTTGAAGCAACCCGTCTGAAATATTTTTCCATTACAGCTTCTCTTTGTTGTGGGCCTACTATGCAAATGCGTGGCTCTGGGCTGTGGTTTTGGTGCTCTGTGCTTCCGCGAATTTTACCCTTACCTATTTTCTTTTGATAAAGGTACAGAATGACATCCTCACATCTCTCGACCAAAATTCTGTAACAGTCCTCGTGCTACTCGACCTGTTTGCAGCTTTCGACACGATTGACCACCAAACACTGTTACACCGACTCGAACATCATTTTGGAGTAACAGACAAAGCACTTGCATGGATGTCATCATATCGTAGTGACCGGTATCAAACTGTGTGCGTTGACGGTGAGTTGTCGACGCCTATGTTGATGAAATTGTGCCCCAGGGATCAGTGCTTGGTCCAGACAACGATATCATGTACACTAAACCCGTGGGTGCCATATGCAGACGTCATGGACTTCTTCATCATTTCTACGCCGATGACTCTCAATTATACCTATCCTTTAAGCCTATAGAGGCTGTGGCTAGAAGTGAGGCTTTGCGCCGCATTGAGAGCTGTCTGGCTGAAATTGTCTCGTGGATGCATTGCAACATGCTGAAGCTCAATGCTGATAAAACGGAGGTAATGCAATTCACATCAAAGCGTAACTTCAAGTACATTGATGACGTCTCTGTGAAGGTCGGTGACTATGTGATAAAATCCACAAAATTTGTAAGTAATCTTGGTGCAGTACTTGACAACAATATGGATATGGAACAACAAGTCAACTCTGTGTGCCGGGCTGGATATGCACAACTTCGTAGAATAGGTCACATCAGATGATATCTTACCAATGATGCCACAAAGACCTTATCAACAGCGTGGTTACTTCACGGTTAGACTACTGTAATGCCTTGTTAAGTGGTATTCCAAACAGCACATTTAACAAGTTGCAACATGTCGAGAACACGGCAGCTCGCGTCATCACTACGACGCCCCGTCGCAATCATATAACTTTTTTTTCTTCTTCATTAAACAGCGTAGAACAGTATTTTGTCCTAGGGTCACTTAAATACTTTTAAATATGTATGTATGTTTATCTTGTTTAATCTATACGTTTTACATTTATGATTTTTGTTAATATGGAATACATTATTTTTGTTTGCGTATTTGTTTGTATTTTTGCAATTTTTCTGTGAAGCACTTTTGAACGTGTACATGTGCATGAAAAGAGTGCTATGTAAATGTGGTATAATAATAATAATATAATACAATGACATATCCAACACAAGAAATCTTTGCAACGATAAATTGAATTATTTTGATTCTTGCAAAAATCAGAAAAGAAATAATCGAGAAGTGTTTGTAAAACCTACCAGTAATGTTCTTTTTGCTACAGGGACAGCGATGAGTTTTTCTTGATCAGTTACCTTGATGAGCTCAGAGACAGTGGTGTCACCAACTTTTGGATTGGAGCTTCTGGTACGAAATATGTTTATTATGGACATAACATCGTTGTATTATATAAGTATTGTCTCTAGGGTATCAGTACTCATTATTCTTTTAATCGTTTTCATTGATATAATTGGAACCTAAGTAATGTCGATGTAACGTTTTCTTGAATAAGCATTCAGTGATTTCTATGTGTGATTGTAATGATCTTCCCTCAAAGACTTTAAGTTATGAAGCTGTGAGGCTGATTCCCTGGGTTAATATCGGTACATGAGACTTTTATTTAAACGAATGTCTGCGCTTATTGTAGATAAGCATCCAACTGACGGACAATATAAATGGGCGGATGGTTCCACTATAACATTCAAACATTGGGCAGCACCACACAATACCCCCACTAATACAAAGAACAGGAAGGATTGCGTTTACGTACGTACAAGTAAGTATAGAAAAGAAAAATATACAATACTTACTCATAACAAATAACTTCTGGAAGTGTTGACCAAATATCGAAGTAAATTTTGCTGCTCGAAAACATTTTTCTTATCAATCTTTTCATTTTTATGTCTCCAACACAACTGTGTGATGGGAGAAATTGATTTACTCCTATTTTTTCTGTCTGTCTGTCTGTTGGTCACAAATATTGTCCGCACTCTAAGTCGAACATTTCTCATAAGATATTCACCAAACTTGAATAAAATGTGTTTGCCAATAACTTCTCGGCCAAGTTCGATAACTAGCCAAATCGACCCAGACACTTCGGAATTATGGCCCTTGAAACATTGTTTTTGACAATCAAAGCACTGAAAATATGATTGGGAATTAAGAATATATAGGTAGTAGGGTTTACGCTCGAACATTCCTCATCCGATCTTATACTATTCAGATGATTAGGCGGTTGTGGGAGACATGCGCCTTTTTGGGTTGTATCAAAGCACTGAAAGTCTGATTGGGTTGTTTTTTATAATCAGAGCACTGAAAGTTTGATTGGGAATTAAGAATATATAGGTAGTAGGGTTTACGCTCGATCATTTCTCATTCGATCTTGTACTACTTTTCAGATGATTACAGTTGTGGGAGACATACGCTTTTCTCAAAAGCAGCTCTAGTTATGATTATGATATAATTTATCGTATGTTCATATTGTGAGGAGTGAAGTTAAAGCTCAAATACCAACATACACATTTTTGATAGCACTGAAATGAATATAAAATGATATTTTCCTTATATTGGTAACATAATACTTACTTTGATCATCAATTTTAATTCAGTTATAATTTCTGAACTTACTTGAGAGTATAGGAATAACACAGTAACAATAGTAGATAAGTTGTTTACATATGTGATTACTATATACGTTTCCAGATGACGCAAGCGGGTTGTGGAGAACAACAGTGGCCTGCCAGCGTGCCTATCCTTTCATATGTAAGATACCAATGGGTCGTAATGTGACCATACCTCCTAGAACACCAAGACGTATGTTCTACTCTTTATGTTTCTCTTCCTGTCAATATAATACATACTTTAAGCTATCATAGATAAAAATTCATTACATTATATTTTTTTCCAGTAATTTTCATACAGTCATTTTTTCTGCAATATAACATTAAATAAACTTAGACCAGTTTTCTAGAAACACGATGACAATAATAATATTTTCACATTTCAAACTGGAAACTGGCATAGACAACAGCCATAAATATTTTGCAATAATTTCATATGTAATATTGGTATAGGTTAAGTATTACTTCTCATGTTAGCACACACTTATAAGAAATGGTTTACTTTCTGGGGCATTGATGAAAATATTATATTACATTTTGTCTCCTGCTGATGTTTTACAGGAGGGGCTTATGTTCACCCAAAGCCCTGTCTGTCCGTCCGTCCGTCTGCCAGTGAGACAGTCCTTCGATCACAAAAAGTAAAATATGGCATTAAATGTGACAAATACCCCATTTAAGTAGGAGACTTTTCTTTTATTTTTTAACATATGTCATGTTATGTTAAACACTTTATGGTATAATTAAATATATATACAAAAAATGTACTACGTATTATTAATTCAGCACAGTTTGGATGTCCTGCGGACTGGAAACAGTTTCAACAATGGTGTTTTAAAGTTAGTGATCGGGCACTACCATATGCACAAGCAAGGAGCGATTGTCAGAAGACACAAGGAGCAGATCTAGCAAAAATCACCGCAGCAAATATGCAGGGATTTGTAAACGGTATCATTTCAGTTATTAAAAATCATTGCTGCAAAATGTGCGCATAGCTTTGTAAATGATATTATTGCTTTGATTAAATCAGCGCAGCGGTTAAGCATGCCTTTGTGAACGATATCATTGCAATGGTAAAATCAGTGTTACAGTTATGAATGGCTTTGTAAAATAAGCGCAACGATTGTGCATGACTTTGTGAACGATATCATTGCAATGGTAAAATCGGTGTTACAGTTATGAATGGCTTTGTAAAATAAGCACAGCGATTGTGCATGACTTTGTGAACGATATCATTGCAATGGTAAAATCGGTGTTACAGTTATGAATGGCTTTGTAAAATAAGCGCAGCGATTGTGCATGACTTTGTGAACGATATCATTGCAATGGTAAAATAGGTGTTACAGTTATGAATGGCTTTGTAAAATAAGCACAGAGATTGTGCATGACTTTGTGAACGATATCATTGCAATGGTAAAATAGGTGTTACAGTTATGAATTGTATTGTAAAATAAGCACAGCGATTGTGCATGTCTTTGTGAACGATATTGCAATGGTAAAATCGGTGTTACAGTTATGAATGGCTTTGTAAAATAAGCACAGAGATTGTGCATGACTTTGTGAACGATATCAGTTATGAATGGCTTTGTAGAATAAGCACAGAGATTGTGCATGACTTTGTGAACGATATCATTGCAATGGTAAAATCGATGTTACAGTTATGAATGGCTTTGTAAAATAAGCGCAGCGATTGTGCATGTCTTTGTGAACGATATCATTGCAATGGCAAAATCGGTGTTACAGTTATGAATTGCTTTGTAAAATAAGCGCAGCGATTGTGCATGACTTTGTGAACGATATCATTGCAATGGTAAAATAGGTGTTACAGTTATGAATGGCTTTGTAAAATAAGCACAGCGATTGTGCATGACTTTGTAAATGATATCATTGCAATGGTAAAATAGGTGTTACAGTTGTGAATTGCTTTGTAAAATAAGCGCAGCGATTGTACGATATCATTGCAATGGTAAAATCGGTGTTACAATTATGAATGGCTTTGTAAAATAAGCACAGAGATTGTGCATGACTTTGTGAACGATATCATTGCAATGGTAAAATCGGTGATACAGTTATGAATTGTATTGTAAAATAAGCGCAGCGATTGTGCATGACTTTGTAAACGATATCATTGCAATGGTAAAATAGGTGTTACAGTTATGAATGGCTTTGTAAAATAAGCGCAGCGATTGTGCATGACTTTGTGAACGATATCATTGCAATGGTGAAATAGGTGTTACAGCTATCATAAGCACAGCGATTGTGCATGACTTTGTGAACGATATCATTGCAATGGTAAAATAGGTGTTACAGTTATGAATGGCTTTGTAAAATAAGCGCAGCGATTGTGCATGACTTTGTAAACGATATCATTGCAATGGTAAAATCGGTGTTACAGTTATGAATTGCTTTGTAAAATAAGCGCAGCGATTGTGCATGACTTTATGAACGATATCATTGCAATGGTGAAATAGGTGTTACAGCTATCATAAGCACAGCGATTGTGCAAGACTTTGTAAACGGTTTAAAATCAGCGCAGCAGTTATGAATGAGTTTGTAAATTGTACCATTTCACTGTTTAAAACAGCGCAACTGTGTAATAATTAAATCAGAACAAAGAGTATATTTGACTTAAAGGGCGATATCACTAATAATTATATCAATCTGCGCCAAAAAAAATGCGTGCCTTTTAAAGAATATCATTCCATGAATTATATGTTATTTGCTTTTATTACATATCATATGTATTATTGTATAGAATTCTTCAGTTTCGTCTTCAGTTTATCATACGAATGTTTAGCTACAAGTGTCAGAGAGTCGCTCGTCTGATTTTTGAAAAAAAAAATTAAACGAGCTTCTATTGTCGGCGTCGGTGTCGATGTCGGCGTCGGTTTTGTTTATTTTTTTGTTTAGTTCCAACTTTTCTCAAAAATTGTAAAAGTTACAGCTTTGAAACTTATTTATTATCATTATACAAATATGTAGGCCAAGAACCATAACTCTATAAAGCATTTTGTCAGAATTACGGCCCTTTTTGTACTTAAAAAGTGGATTTTCTTGGTTAATTGTTTTGTTTAGGTCCGCTTTTTCCCCAAACACTATAGGAGCTACAGTTTTGAAACTTCGTACACTTATTGAGTAAGTAGACAAAGAAACATAACACTAAACTGCATTTTGCCAGAATTATTGCCCTTTTTATACTTAGAAAATATGAATTTCTTGGTTAGAATGTTTGTTTAGCTCCACTTTACGTAAATACTATAGGAACACTTGCTTTGAAACTTTGTAGACTTGTTTATCATTATTAGGCGAGTATTTAGGTCAAGGGCCATAAATCTGATATGGATTTTGTCTTCTTAATTATGGCGCTTTATGCACTCAGAAAATTTGCAAATCTTTTTTAGGTCCACTTTTCTTGAATTCTATAAGAGCTATAGCTTTGAAACTTTGTACACTTATTTATTATCATAAGATTAATATGTAGATTAAGAAACATTACTCTCTCTTGCATTTTGTCAGAAAATTGGTTCTTTTTAACTTAGAAAATCGGTATTTCTTTGGGGAGGGGGTTAAAGTTTATTTTCTTAAATTCTTACGATAGCTTTGAAACTTCATCCATTGTTTTTGCATCAGTTAATATGAGTAAGAAGGCCAAGAACCATAACTCTTTTCTAAAATATTGTCCAGCACTTGCAGACGAGCGATGGCACCAGCAGTCGCTGCTTTTGTTTCTTTTCATAATTTTAGAATATGATAAATTTGTAATGAACAATAAATAAGAGCTATGGTGTACAGGAAAATTTCTCAAGCTATATCCAATAAAGTAATTCTTAAGTTAATGACATGGACACACGCTTGCATTGCAGCCCACACTTTACAGACTATCCGGTTTTGCTCAGCATAATTACATATACTGATCCAAAGAACCCGCATGTCAATCATCATTATGACGGATTTTGTGGCTAAATTACACCTATTAACCTTTACCATGCTGGACACAATTGATTCTGCCTTTGCGACCTGTGTAGATCATGATCAGCCTGCACATCCGTGCAGTCTGATCATGATCTGCACTGTTCGCCATTCAGTCAGTATCTTTTTGTTAAGCATCCCTTTTAACAGTTAATAGTACTGTCCAAATTGAAAGATGGACAAGTTTATTATAGAAATTTAGCAGGGTAAGGGTTAACTGTGAAGTCTTCTATTATAAATAAATTCGGCGAAATAATGCAAACATATAAAGTCATTACATTATGTTGATGACACACTAGAAAAACCAGTACTGGTGTAGTAATGAGAAGGTGTGTTTGTGATGCCAGTAGGGTTTGAACCCACAACTTTCGGAGCGGCCGCCACCTCAGCACATCGCTCCCCTATGACCGTGAGACTGTAGCTAATGGTGCAGGGAATGTTTCTATCATTTATCGTTTTTCAGGGAAAGTGAAACAAAATATAAATTACTGGATAGGTTTGAACGACCGTGTGACAAACAATGTTTATGTCTGGAATGATGAAACAATACCGGTAAGTCTACTCTCTTTAGGTTAAGTCCTAAACTTTTTTTTCAATACTAGTATTTGAACTAACAAATGGTGAATAAGAATCGGTATGAATAAAATATATTAACATACTCTGCTTGAAATGATCACAGAAATATTCATTGAAAATGAATGAATAGTAAAGACTATCGCCTTTGAGTCAATACGACTTTTTATCATTGATCATGTAACTACATCCTGACCATTGGAAAGGACTATAAATATATATTTAATAATAACATGTGTTATATTTTTCCATAAGACGAAAACAATATTAACATTTAGTTAGTTTCAAGTTTATATCCTATAAAATTAAACTTGATGAAATAGAGGGTACTTTTATTTAAAAAAAAAACAGCTGACTGGATATACAAACTGGCGTAAAGGTGAACCAAACAATTATAGACATCATGAAAACTGTGCTGTTCTGAATAATGGACAATGGAATGATTATAACTGTGCTGCGAGAACACAATATATATGTTCAATGACTGCAGGTATGTATTGTTGGATGAATGCTAGCAACCTTTTCTTGATGTGAGCGAGTATATAACAAACGACCAGAATTATAAATTATATTATTGATATGCTTTATCAAAGTCGGTGCCTTTTGTTTCTACAAAATCGTGTGCTCGCGTTTGACTCAGCAGGACTAAAAAGATTTTTTTGAGTCGGCTAAAGGCTGAAAGCCTTTTGACGAGTCCTTGCTGTTCAGCGATTCTCTAAATGGACCGAATAACACGTGAAGGGATGTAGTTCCATTAGATTTCTCAAACTTCAAACAGTTCACTGCATGAATGAAGTTAAGTTGTGTCAATTCTCTTTGCTATGACCAATATACGATGTAATCTGTCATATTTATGACTTGTAATTGTGCAATACTCGAATGTAACTCATTAAGCATAAATGTGCATTTTAAGAATTGCGCAGGCTTACAAAGCTTGGGTAACATCCAGCGAAAGACAAAAAATAGTTCCACAGGGCTCCAGATAAGATGCATATTAGCGTAAATTACGTATAGAAATAATGCAAATACGCATGTCTAATAATTTCTAAGCGTATAAAAACGTATATAAAATTACAGAAACGCACACAATGCTTTTTTAAAAACAAAATCTGAATCGTCTGGATGCGTTAGGTAACATAGCCGATCAGCCTTAATTCTCCCACATTGAACGTAAACACACATCGTATGATTTCTATAAACTTTGCGTGGGTTGAATTTTGCAGTCAGTAAACGGATAAATTATCGGAAGAAGAAGCTCTTACTGGTTTGTTTAGTTACTACTGATATTAAAAATGATTTTAATTCTTATTTTTCGAGAAATAAACAAATCGGCGAAACATTAAATTGTATTTTCTTGTAGTTTTTGAAATCGAAAGTAGGCCTAGATCACTATGTTTGGCTGCTTTCATGAAACGAAACAACTTTTTTATGAAAAGATTTAAATAAGAGGTAATTTAACCGTAAACTTCAATGTCAGATACTGCCAATTGCTGCTAAATGTCTTCGTATCATCACAATTTGTAAAGTATATTGTTGAAACTGGAGAAAAGTGTAATCGTATCCGGATATAATATTTTGGGTAAATATCGAGCTGTGTTATGAAATTTTAAGAAAAAAACTAAAAACAAACTGAAACTGGTAGACTATACTGTCAGTACATCAATCATTAGCCGACTCAGGCCCTTCAGGCCTTTGATTTCAAATTAAAACGCATATCAATTTGAGATTACAAACGTTCTATTGCTGATAAGCTATTCTGTACTACAGCTACTGCGTTGAAAACACGGTAAATGAAGGCAAAGAAGTAACTCTAGTTACACATTTTAAGGTAACTTCTATATCATACATGGGCCAGTGAGTAATTAGGACATTGAAAAGAAGTCCAAGTTTTGTTATATATCTTTGTCTTGTTAGATCTACATGCATTGTTCGTACTTATTATTTACTTGAATATGCTTTTAGGGAGTCCATTGGCGAGCCTACCACCAACAACTCCTCAAGGTTAGTCCTTTGTATTCTTAAACAAGTTTATGCGAAGTACTCTTCAAGGTGTGTTTCCTTAATCTCAAATATAAACTCTTCCAAACTATTCTTCAAGGTAACTTTCCTTATTCTTAAATATAACTTCTTCAAAACAATTCTTCAACCATTCATCCTAATTACTCCTCAAGGTAAGTTTCTTTTTTCTCAAATATAAACAAGTTTTCTTTCAAATTACTCCTCAAGGTAAGTTCTCCTTATGCTAAGGATTTATTTCTCAAAGTAAAGATGATTTAAAGTTGAATGACCCATAACCACTTCTAATGGTACGTTTTTCTTGTTTTCAAAAGCTAAATATCCCTAACCACTCTTCAAGATAAGTTCACCTTATTCTCAAAGTTATATTAAACTTGGCCATTCTTCTTTTTACTCCTAAATGTTGGTTCTCATAGTAACTGCTCCTGAATGTTAGTTCTCCATATTTTCGTTGGGATAAATGGTTGAGCTTTAAATAGTTCTCGTCAAATATAACTAACATAAACCTTTGTTAGTTCAGAAAAAGTAATCACTTAAACTATAGTACGATACAAGTAATTATTAGAGCTGTTACCCCGCAGTGGACGCGTGAAGAATCGGTGTTTTCCGTTCGATTACGGATTTTCTGTTCGATTACGTATTTTCTGTTCGATAACGCATTTTCCGTGCGATTGCGCATTTTCCGTTCGATTATGGATTTTCGTTCGATTACGTATTTTATGTTCTATTATGCATTTTCCGTTCGCATTTTCCGTTCGATTACGTATTTTCTGTTCGATTACGCATTTTCCGTATTTTCCGTTCACATTTTCCGTTCGATTACGTATTTTCCGTTTGTTTACGCATTAAGAGCATTTTCCGATTACGTAAATCAATTTTCTGTTACGGTGGAAAAACGCAGGAATGACATATAAAGAATGCGTGATTGCACGGACAAAATACCGAAAACGAACAGGGAATGATCCATAATTATTTTTAGTGATATTTTCCTATGTATTACAGCTGACTGGACGATTAAATGTGGGCCTGGTTGGGAATCAAATCCACTCACCGCTTATTGCTACATGTTTGTTGACCAACCCTTGTCATGGCTTGATGCATTAACTCAGTGTAGGGCTTATAGAGGACAGCTAGTCTCAATCGAATCAAGTCAGGAAATCAACTATCTGGCAGGTAGGTAGCATCTGAGTAAAATATGATAGATCTTAATTTTCTTTCTGATAAAGCTAAACCATTAACATCTAAGGTACATGTATTCCATCCATAAAAGAAAAAAACACTTTGTAACTAATAATAAGTCTACTCAGAAAGATAAAACTTCTTTTGAAAAAAAAGAGGTAAATGTAGGGTTCTCTGACTGGAGTAAAAATGTCAACAGAGTCAGTAAAAAGATATTAAAAACCAAACAGTTTTGACAGTTCGAATCCATCTAATAAACCCTGTAAAAAGATCCATTGGAAGCATAGAATAAAACATAATAAAGAAAAGCCCGATTCTGATAAAAGAACGCGCAGAAACTTGGTAATGGTAATTTATATATTTGCCTTTTTCTGAGCTTTTTTACTTGGTTTTGTAGCTATTTACATGCCATGCAGTTTTCTGTGTTTATAGCTCGGATGCAGTCAATGAACTCATTAGCCGTATGGACGGGCGCCAATGACAGGGGTTCAGAAGGGGGATGGAAATGGATCAACGGAAAACCCTTTGCCTTCTTTAACTGGGCACCAGGTCAGTTTATATCTTAAACGTTTTTATACATCCACAGTATATACATTTACAACCGCAATATTAACTTTACTCCTATAAGTTTACCCCTATAAGTCTCGGCGATATGTGACCGTTTTGTGTCGATTCGCCGTAAAACCCAACTCACTCACTACTCCTATAAGTACACAGAACAAAAAAAAACTGTGTAATATCGGAAATGTTTGTATTGTTAAACTGTTTCAGCAAGAGAATGTGAGCTCATTAAAGTACAATTTTGCTCATAGCATTCAGTCTGAGAAATAATAAGAAAACTGTCACAAAAGCAATAGTAAAATTTCCGTTTGGTTCTGTTATACAGTTCATTGTGATCATGGAATTTTCGTGTTCGATGCTGTATGTTGTCAGTGACCAGTTACACCATGCAAATGTATCTATATGACGAGTTCACATTAGACAATATAATTATACGTATTTACTATTATCTTCTATGAAATATCTTTCATCTTTTGTCAGAGATTTTCAGGGTACCCATCGTTTTACAGAATGTAGAATAATACTAATTTTCCTAATATATTTGCGTTAATTTAGGTCAACCATCCGGCCATGCTCTAGGTCAAGGTCAAGATTGTGTTGCAATGTTCACGCAAAGTGCACTCTGGGATGATGTGGATTGTACGACCAGAAATGGATACATTTGTGAAAAACAAGGTTTGTTGGGATATTTATTTTTTATATCAACATTTTATTAAAAATACCCATTGATATCTAAATGATAACATATGGTTATGAACACTCGGAAACATCGACCGAAAAGCTTTTGTTTAATAAACCTTACCTTGCTTGAATTCGTAACGAACAAGATACATGACCATATTTAAGTCCAGCATTGTATATTTTCTTTCGAATCATCTGTATGATTTTCAAATCTTAATAACTAAAATGTATATATGAAAATTAACAGTTACCCATACACATCTGAATTTAATTACAGGAAATGTTCCGAGGACTACAGTACAAACAACACCAACAGTCAAAATCCCTGGTAGGCTAATATTGAAATGTTATACAATGTATATATCAGTTATATGAATTAATATTTTTTTTTTCCCCTTCACAGTATAATTATGTTTTAAATTTTATAATTGATATGCCTGCAAGTCTGATGTTTGGCTTGGTACGTATTTATCTGTCTGTTAATATTGTTTTATAAAAGAACAACAAACCAAGCCACTAATAACACTTTAACATCATTTTGATAGACTTTGAACATTATCAATTCATAATCTGCCAAATATAATCTACAGAAACATTATATAAATATTGCATTCCTGAGAGGGTGATATTAAAAAATGTCCACCTCGAGATATATGAATATCTACTATGGAGTCGAAAATAACTATGACATCGAGCGGAAAGTAGTCGTGCTACCACTGATACATATAAGCTTACTTTCTTTGACGTATTTGGCCTATTCATCTTTTCAATAAGACTAAAGATTTAGAGCTTTTTTTAACCTTTCCAACATATTTTAGCTGGTATGGTTCTCGGCTGTCCACGTTACTGGTTACCGTTCAGAAACAGTTGCTACAGGGTGATAAGAAGAGGTGGAACCCAGGCAGCAGCACAGACCTCGTGTGGTAGGATGGGAGCAAAACTGGTCAGCATTTTCGATAGAAATGAAAACAACTTCATCGCCGGTAACTTACCTAAAGGTGAATGCCCATTTCATATAATAGCGTAATAAAAGTTCTCTCAGTTAGAGTTAGGAAAATAAACCAAGAACCAAGGTAGCAAATACATAAAAAGTGAAGTTTTATTTACGGTCGCTTTATGAAACAATGAACATAAGTTCTGTAGAGCTCTTGAGAGACTCTATTCGGAATTGAGTTTAGACACCAAAAACCAATTCTCCAGCATTTGTTAAGCTTTTTTCAGGCAAATCTTGAAAAACACGGCCAGTGATTTAGTTACACTCTGAGATTCTTCTCCATGATTCTGTTTTATAATCAACATAAATTTGTATTCATATAACATCACTGTACCATAACACTTTAAATATTTTATCTGTTACATGAAAGTTACTGTTCTATTCTGCAAGAATGTAAATTCATCAGAGAAAATTATATGAATTGCCATTTTAAAACAGTGTGTTCAATTTGGCGATCAGGATATTTCGTCAGTAACTGTATTTATCCAGTATGCTTTGAAATTGTTAATTAAATGAATATGCTGTTAATATGATCTTTTCTCGTATACTTAATACTAACTGATTATCTCACTGTGTAGTAGTGATTTATTTTTCTTCGCATCAAGGTTGGAACAGGTGTTATTACACGGCACCTGGTTAATAACATTAAAAAATCTCAGCCCGGAGGTCGTTGGTATGAGCTCTACTGGGACGCGACCATGCCTTCTCATATGACACAAGTGATGTTTTTTTCTTTCAGAAAGCGGACTCGAGAAAGATTCATTAATTAGTTCCAAGCTTTCATCACAACCAGTGGTCGGGTATAGCAAAAATATTGATAACGATGAATATAAAATCCTACGTAATAAAATGATATTGCAGGTACCCACAGCTGGGATGGGTTTTGGATTGGGCTTAATGATATACAGGTTGACAATCGTTTCCAGTGGAGTGACGGCAGCAAAGTGACATATACAAACTGGAATACAAACGAACCAAACAACTATATGAACAGAAACGAAGACTGTGTCACCATGTTATTAAGTGTTAGTCACATCTTGTTTTATTAATGACATATCTTTATTTATCATTTAGTTAAACTAAACCTTTACCCTGCTAAATTTCTGTAATGGTCTGGTTTCTCATTCAATTTGGGCAGTACCCTTTATCATTCGAAGGCTTTTTCATTGAAAATTTACTGACCGAATAGCGACCAGTACAGACCATGAACCGTGCAGTCTGAGCTTATTCTGCACTGGTCGCAATGGCAAAATCACGTGCCGCCAGCAGGTTATAGGTTAAAGAATCCAGTTGCTTTGGCAAAAATTACTACTGACCAGTAGCAATGACATGTAAAAAGACAAAATGGCTACTGCAGAAAAATGCTGACAAGTAACAACGACAGAAAAGCTATTGCAGAAAATTGCAGACAAGAAATAAAGACAGAAAAGTTACTGCAGATAAATGCCGACAAAAAAAGATAGAAAGGCTACTACAGAAAAGTGCCGATAAGACACAAAGACAGAAAGCTATTTCAGAAAAATGCTTACAGGTAAGAAAGACAGAGTAACGTTGATAAATTTAAATCTAACTAAGCTGCATGCTTGAAACGCTGTAGTAATAGTCCCAGCCTATGCAAATGTATTTTGTGTATCATTTTCGTTTGCTAAACATGTCTAACCTGGCATTTATATGGTAACAGAATGGAAAATGGAATGATGAAAGGTGTGCAGATACTAGGACAGGCTATATTTGCAAGGCGAGGAAGAAGGCGGTATCTGCAACACAGGCACCTTACATTCAAGGATGTAACTGGGTAAGGTATTTATGCTTTAAACAAAATGGTTCATAACAATGTCACAATCGTTCTAAATTAAATAAGTGTAAACTATCAACTCTTTTACAAGTATATACAATTCATTCCCGGGATGAAGGCCTGCGAGTAGTTGCGTAACGAAATCCCAAATCAACTTTCAGAGATTTTCAGTGGTTATTTTAGTGGTAACTGAAATTCTAATTTTATTCCTTTTTATCTTTTATAAACAGAATGCATACGGAGTTGGAGCTAATTGTTACAAACTTGTTAATTATGGCAAACCTATGACCTGGGATGCCGCGAACTCCTACTGTAACAGAACGTTCAAAGGATCTTTGGCAACTGTCAACGACAGGTACTCCAGCCAATTTAAACAGTAAACTAAGATAGTTCAAATGGAGTTAATAGCGAATAAGGACACGATATTGTAAGCTGTACTATTCCCTAAAAATCCATCGCAGAGTATATAACTAAAGACTTGAACCAGTCATAATGAATCTGTCTGCATTACCATCCAATTCATGCCTTTTATAAGCAAAGATGTAAGTACATAGTCCCCTACTTATTTACGTCGACGTTATATAACAAACTCGCACATTCAGTAAATGAGAAAGCCATCGAGGCTGCTTACAAAACGTCGATAGTTCTACCCAGCTGCCAACCCGTGCCTGAAATAATGTTGGAAGGGGAACTCTTCTTCTACCATCAAAAGTTTAGAAAAGTCGCCATATGACCTTTATTGTGCCGGTATGACTCTAAAACTCGACAAAAATTCAATCAGTGATTTACATAACACTGAAAGTTTGATCATTTTGTAATCGTTATTTTCACGTCCTGTCAGTTTTGTTAGAATGTTGGTGTTGTTTGAAAAAACGTGAAATGCCTTTTATTTTTTCTCATCTGTTCGCTAGTTGTTACTACAGCTAAGAATACTGCAGTAAATACATTTTCTTCCTTTTTACTATTATATTCTTCATCAAATTGTATTGCTGGATAATTTCGGCTTTACGTTATCTAATTGATAAATACTGCATTTAATGCTAATTACATTAGTATTTTGTAAGTACTGTCAAAATTACAGAAGTATGGATCATCAATAAAATATTATCATTTTTCATTTTAGAATTTTACAAGCATTTTTGTCCAGCATGTTGGTATGGAAATCTGGCTATTTTTGGATTGGTTTGAGCGACAAGTCCTCGCCTGGTAAATATACATGGAAGACAGGTGATTCCGTACAGTACACCAACTGGTACAGTACACATACTGGTAGGTATTATTGATAATTGGACTGAAAAAATAAGTTGCAAATGACAAATTGCCTGGCACCTATATACACACACATTTCCTGTTGAAAAATGTTATCATACTTTGCACAAGTTGAGAAAACACAATCATACTGTATAGCCTCTACATGGATCTTTTTACAGATTTTACTAACTATCACAACAGCAATCTTTAAGTGCCGTGTGGCGGCTGTAAAATGTATCCCCGTACTTTGATTCAGTGTTGTTATATTTTCTGGTCCTTTGGGATCATGGAGTCCATTCAGTTGATAGTAAGCCTAATTCAAGTAATAGAGTTCCGCTTAAGCCGGTGCTAGGAGGCGTGAGAGATATTGCACGTTTCATTACCTCTCATGAACAGACTCAATCAAACCGAGTCTGCTATTATTCTGCTTGGTTGCATTCTTTGCTTCCAAAGGATCTTTTTACAGCTTTTATTGGTTACATAATATTTATTATTGTTTGTGTTACTGTTCGGTTGAACAGCAACAATTACACTTTTACTCTTTATTTACTGTAACACATTTCTTGTAGAGAAACAGTTATATAACAAAGTTAACATTCCCATATTAATGAATTTAATCTTTGCACGTAATTTTAATATTATGTATTTTTATCCTATAGGAAATGAGAGATCCACGTGCGTTGCTATGGAAGCAACACCGCCTACAGGATTATGGGTAAACAAAAACTGTTCAACACCGAGTTTTTCTATTTGTCAGTTCCCAAGGACGGGATATACTCCGACAACGACACCAACTCCGTGGCCTAACGTTAACTGTCCTTCAGGCTGGACTGCTAGCCAGGGATTTTGTTATAAAGTAAGATCAACGAGAATTTTTCCATGATCATTTTTTAAGATAATAAGAACATTCTTTCCAGTTAAGCTGTATATTGAACAAAATGCTATTTATGAAGATTATATGAATACGAGTATAATTGTATAAATATATTATTTTAAAAATGTATTTTGTCACATTCTCTGCTCATTTGCTTACTTACAAGTTATATTGGCTTTAACCAGAGAAGTTCTTTACAGATAAGAATAATATATGAAATGAGTAGTTAGGTTATTCGTGTATATTGTTTGTGTGTATAATGGTATCTGTCCATATACACAAACTGATATTCTAACCCGCATGTGCTTTTCAGTTACATGTTAAAATGGTATTTATGTATATATTTTTAATAATCTTGTACGTTTCGCATTCTAGTATGCTAAGTCACAGTAAGCGCATGATATTATAGATTAAAAGAAGTCTCCAGCACTGACGTATTCTGTTGCTGTTTCCTGTTCTCTACAATTGTTGCTTCGTATATTTGTCATAGGTCAACACTGTAGAAAGTATTATTGAATTGTATTACCTACCTTTATGGCTCCATGTGTAACATTGAAATGTTGACCAGTTTTACAGTTATAAATGTTCAAATGTCTTGTCCATAGCTGTAAAGACAACACAGCACTTATATCTATAAAGATTGCCTATTTATAAAAAAAGGGTATGAAGAGCTACAGAAGAGGGAGAGCCTAACGTAACCAATCGGGTCCGATCCACGAGCTAGTACAATAGACTCCTTAATGACTTGACAGAAGACAATACATCATCATCAGCAGATTTATTTTCAGATCTTTAATATCAATTATTAAACCATGTTTGCTTGGTAGGTTAAGTACTTGCCCTTAAATGTGCAAAAACAAACGTATAGAAACATTATTTCTAAAATTTAGCAAAAAAAAGAGACCTGCACGTATATTTCAGGCTTTTGCAAATCAAAGTACTGTTAAAACATGGATGGAGGCAGTGGCTTACTGCCAGACATTCGGCGGTAATTTACCTAGTTTCCATATCAACAACAATGATTCTATTTTGACCACATTATTAGCGTAAGTTACTTGCTTTCTAGTATATCCTTGACACATTGAAATAATTCTGACAATGCTGGCTTTTGCAAACAAAGATGTTCGTGCTAAACATTTTTATCAGTCAATTCAACACCAACTGGAATATTTTTCTCGTCTTGCAATTACTTTCAACAACTTCCGGTATGCATAAAGAAAATGTTACTATAAGAAACTTTTTCATTGACCGTTCACTTAATTCCTGATTTTCTGTAAAAAAATTATTTAATTTTATCTACATAAGAAGGAAAAGAGCGGATAGACCACACTGACGTTGAAAATGTAACTGGTATTCTGGTATTAATTATTGTTAGACTTGTGTTAGAATAACAGACATAATAAAACAACAGATCTTAATTTTCTTTACAGGAATTACAGAGGCAGACCTTTCTGGATCGGATTTAATGACAGAGACACTGAAAAGGGTGATTTTTAAAAAATATATATTATTCAGGATAGTTTCACAAACTTACTTTTATTTGGGTGGGCCAGGTGCCCGCTCGTGATGAAATAATGCACAGAGGGGCACCTGGGGTCTTCCTTCAATATTAAAGCTGGAAAGTCGCCGCCTATAATTGTGTCGGTGTGACGTTAAACCAAACAAAACTAATATAAAAAAAAAATTTAGGTGGAAGGTTTAAGAAATTTGTTGATAATACAATTATAACCTGTAGACAAGGTATAAGTTTCTAACAAAAAGAAATAGAGATAAAATAGAGATAAAAGCAAGAATGAAATGATAAACACTATTCCATGCAATTTTGATGGCAGAGTGTTCTTATCAGAATCAAGTGACAACGAAAGTGCCATCACGTGACGGCGTGGACAGCTGGTAAGTAGATATCCCAAACCAAACATTACCATAAGCTTGGCAACTGTGTCATGCATAAGCACACGACATTGAAGTCTTAGCTCAGTGAGCTGGTATTATCTGCTGATGTGCTTTTTGGCTTTTATCTTCATGAGCAACATGCTGGAAGTAAACTATTATAATAAAATACTACTTCAACTAACTGTCATTGCATAAGTGAAATCATGTGTTAATTATTCATCCCAGTACGAGCAAAACAATAGTATTTGTAAAAACGTAGTGTGATATGTTTCGCAGGATTTCAATGGAGCGATGGTAGTGCTGTTGACTACACAAACTGGAATCCTGGGGAACCCAATGATTTTCATGGTTACGAAGATTGTGTAGTGTACAACCCGGGAGCCGGTTGGAATGATCAGAATTGCTACTTTTCTTCACGCTTTGTCTGCGCAGTACCCAGAGGTGAGACTACGTATAGTGCGCATGCACGGAATTTACTTCTGTTACCAAACCAAATAACAGTCTTGAGTGTAAATTCATCTATTTAGCTCTTCGCAGTGATCACTTTTTAGACGACAATAAATCTGAAATAAAGAAGTACACTAGCGAATGGAAGGAACATGCAACATCAAAAAACATTTAACGATTTAGTGTGTGTGTGTATTATATTTGAACCGGCCGCAATTGTGATATAGACAGCGCTGTACATATGTACACATGACGAGATGTATTAAAGATTTCTGTATCAACGGCATTGTTCATTTTATCAGAATGATGATATCTATAAAAGAGTAAAAAAAAAAAAGCTACAATATATATATTATTTCCTATTTTCTCTTTTTGATTTTAAGCAATTAAGGTGAACACTATCACATTTTGAAATTCCGGCGAATAGCATATAACAAAAATATTCAGTTGTTTTCAAAATCAAATATTTGTTTTAACGTTTACAATCACACTAATTTTTTCTTCAATAAGAATAAGTTTTGGTGTCCTCATTATCAACATTTAACTAAAGCAGTAGACATTATTATGTGACTTCAATGACCTCAGCGAAACAGTTTCTAGCACAACTATTTATGAAATGTATTGCTATGTTACACACTACAGTGTACTACCAAGATACTTGTAAAATCAATGCATATGGAGAATTGCGAGGTAAAACTAATTTAGACAGATCGCGAAAACTAATGACAAAATTTGACAAGCGGCAAATATCTCATAACCTAATTAATAGTTTGCAGTCATTTCCACCTTCCAGTTCGATATTCTTAAAAAAGGCTGTTCTATACTCTAGTTTACAGATCATAAGTTAAAACTGTTAACTTAATGTCGTTTCCTCTATCTGGATCCTGTAAGAATTCCCATTGTTTCAGTCAAATGACACTAATTAGAGCCATTCATGATATCGTATTTAGTCAAAATATATCCCCCAAATGTCACATATGTATTGAGGACATTTCTAATGAGCACATAATTATATTGGTAATAAAATTTCAATATCTATTTTGTATTACAATAATGCTGAAATATCTCATCTGTGACGTGTCCTTAAATCTACATTGGAGGATTTTGATTGAATAGATGTAAACATACAGTATTTCTTTCCCAAAAGAAATGATTTTCTCAAAAATATTCCTTGGGTTACTGTATGTGGTTTCATGAAATTTAACGAAGATGTATTCCTTGGCCATACGTTTTATCCTTTTTTTCTTGTAGACACGAATTTTACAATAATTTCTATCATTTTCATTGTAGAAATGAATTTTTCAATTATTTTTAATACCTTTTTCATTGTAGAAACAAATTTTGCAATGATTTCTATCATTTTCATTGTAGAAACAAATTTTTCAATGATTTCTATTACCATTTTCACTGTAGAAGCAAATTTTGCAAAGATTTCTATCATTATTTCTATCATTTTCATTGAAGAAACGAATTTTATAATAATTTCTATCATTTTCATTGTAGAAACAAATTTTACAATAATTTCTATCATTTTCATTGTAGAAACGAATTCTACAATGATTTCTGTCATTATTTCTATCATTTTCATTGAAGAAACGAATTTTACAAAAAATTCTATCATTTTCATTGTAAAAAAGAATTCTACAATGATTTCTATCATTATTTCTATCATTTTCATTGAAGAAACGAATTTTACAATAATTTCTATCATTTTCATTGAAGAAACGAATTCTACAATGATTTCTATCATTATTTTATCATTTTTATTGTAGGAACAAATTTCGCAGCCGTTACACCTCCTCCAACAGGAGTTCCATGTAAGATATTTTATATTACATCTTCATATTTCTTATTACCTTTCTCAAATATTGACCTCTGTTGTGGTCATCTAATTATGATATCGCAAATGTTTCAATAAATTTGCTTTTATTATAGTATTGTTAACGTTATGTTAATATTGCTAAATCAAAGGTAAATAAATGGTTAGTCAAATCCAAGTCAAAACGCCTCGTTTTATAGAAGAAGGGGAACTTTACGAGATTTTAGAAGGTTTAGACTCAAATCGAGTGCAAGGAGTACTAAGATTTGGATATACATACCTTTTCATAGCAGAAAACAAACTCACGAATGAAAGTAGTACTCAACAGAACTGTAAAAGTTAAAGGGGCTCGTCATTTATTTGATGGTTATTGCAATGATTCAGCCTCGCTGTTTACAAAAGCAGATGAAACTACCAATGTTGACTCTATATTTTTGATAATTTTGTCGATTCGGTATTACGGTTATCAGACATTGCATCCATATACGGGAATTTGATATCAACCGATTCTCATCACGAAAGACAACTCTTCAACGCCGATACGACAAATATTTATTTGACCTTGCTACTTTTTTATAATAAAACAAATTTTACCAGTCATGTTCTGCCACAAAAGATAAACTCTGACTTTGATAGGTTTTGCGACTCGGTATTCACTGTTCCAGTATTGCAATGATTCAACCTTGTTACTTGTTAACCAAGTTCCGTTACGCGAGATAAGATTTCATTGTCATGATAGTCCAATATTTATTTTGATAACTTAGCGAGTCGATATACACTGTAACGGTTTTATGTGGATTTAACATTGTTGCTTGCTACCAGCCGAGTTCAGTCACGGGAGTTAACTCCCCATTGTCGTGATTACTCGGTGCGTTGTATCTATTTCATAATTGCAGCGGCTCAATATTGCGGTGACCCCAGCTGGCTACTGTATAAAGGCAACTGCTACCAGCTGAGTCCTGCCACAGGAGATAATTCCTCATTGCCGTGGTATGATGCCAACACATACTGCATGAATCAACAATCAAACCTTGCTAGTATGCATTCCCAGGACGAACATTCTTTCATACTGCAATATGTAAGTACAGCCGGTTACTGTCATATCACGAATGTATAAAAAATCTTAGTCTTATTAATATTATACTTGCTGTTTATATCATTGAATACAATACAATTCCATTGTTAAATGAAAACACGATCACGATTACTTAAGTATAAAATACATTTATTTTTATAGCTCTTTGGATATATGAATGAATTAAACCTACTTTCATCAAAATGATAATCAGCTGATATGGTGTTCCATAAAAGCCCGCTGAAATTAAGTTTAACTAGAGACAAAGTTTCGGCTTGTTCTGATCAAATCTGTTTTGTTTGTAGCACACTATTATTCTTGAGAATCTGATGAAACTGACAATGATATTCCGTAATTTTGTAATGTTGGATAAATATAAACCGTTTTGCTTTTTGTCAAGCGTTATTCATAAATTCCCGTGATTCTGCAGCTAGATACAATTCGTACCCATTTCCCAACCATTTGAAACTCTGACAAGATCTTCTATAAAAACAGGGCATATTAACCATTTACCTGCTGGCGGCAAGCGATTCTGCCTATGCGACCAGTGCAGACCAAGATCAGCAGGCTGATCATTGTTTGCTCTGGTCGCTGTTCAGTCAGTAATATTTCAGTGAACACCTCTTTGAACAAGAAAAGGTACTTCCGAAACTCAATGATGGCTCAGTACATTTTAGAAAATTTGCAGGGTAAAGGTCAAACCCTGGAAGCCCAAGATTTATATTAATCGTTGACACACAATCAAATATTACTAAATGTACTAAATAATTGATAGTTATTTTACACTTGGTCTTATTAATATCAAGTAAACCATCTCGATCATTTATTTCAGATAACAAAACGTCCTGCAAAAATATTTAGTTACTGGATTGGACTTGATTCTTTGAATGGCGACGGTTTCAAGTAAGGATTCTATTTCTCGCCATTCTGTAGAAATCTACGAATGTCGTGGACACAACCAAATTAGCAATAAAAATACTAAATCTACAAATGCCGCGGTGACCACGCCATTGGAAATGAAAATACTTCTGAAATCTACGAATCCAGTAATGACCACGACGTTAGAAATGAAAGAAGACATAAGACATAAGACTTAAACAATAAACCTTTAGTCGTATATAACCATTCTACATCGCGGCAATTTAGAACATTTCATTGATATGTAAATTTATTATACATTTAGTTTTATTATGTCCATCCTTCTTTGCATGATATGTATTCTTACCATTTACTTGTATGTTAGGTGGACAGATCAAACGCCGCTTGATTTTGATTTCTGGAGTCCAAATGAACCCAATAACTATTTCGGCAGTGAACAGTGTGTAGAAATGAGGCGGGCTTACGGTATGATTTGTGTAAAACATTTTAAGGTAGTGGACTCGTAATGAAACTCGGCAATTTCCGTACAATAACATATTCACGTTAATCAATTCGGAATTGTTCGGTCGAAAATATTGTTCAAAGTGCGCATGGCTTTCCGTAAAAAAAGGAGAAAGCTGAAATCACGTACGGAGAAAGACGTAATTTGCCGATTGTCATTACGGGAAAACTATCTTAACTAATCGTCATTGCCCTCAGTTACTAAAAAAAAGAATGCTTGAAATTTTTTATTCCGTTTGCAAGGTAAAACAGAATATGTAAAAACTATTGTTGATGAAAGGAATAAATCTAGATATAATTTTGTGGATGTTATAGACGTAAAAAAATCAACAACAATGAATGTTGAAAATTACAAATTTATCTGAAGAGATGTTTCGAATCACAAAAACATTAAATTAAAAGTGTTGCTTATTTTCTGACAGCTTTTTATGTAATATTTTGTAATTATCTATGTTGTACACCTGAACTTGCCGAGTTTTATATTTCTGAATTTTACATAGGACTATGGAATGATGATCACTGTAGTCAGGCGAAGGCTTTCGTTTGCAAAAAGCCCCAGAAAGGAGCTGCGACCATTGTAACTCCGTCACCTTACCCATCGGGCGGGTGCGCACAGGGATTTACACGTGCACCTGGTGGCAGTAAGTTTATTAGTATGGCAGAATAAGTTAAGCCTCTCCGAATACGGGTATTTGGTATAAAGAGATAGAATTAAACGATCGAAAAAATGTTTCAGGTCCCGTATTTAGAGTTAAACCATTTACGAAGCTTCTCACGGGGGAAACTTTAGAACAGTTCATTTGTCTTCCAAGAAAATTTACAGAAATTACGGATAGTTTAAAGAGGAAGTGTTCAAGTGAACCATTTTACAGTTATTAAGAGATAATAAAATAGACATCATATTACGTGTTTAAAATGAAACATAGAAGCCACAAGAAAAAGACACATTGAAGCTTTCACGAAAATTTGGAAGTTATCAAGAAGTTTAAACACTATTTTTGATATAGTGAATTTACGTATTTTGTTACAAGTTATTCTTAGGAATTTGTTTATCGTAAGAAAATTGAAATGAAAGTGGACTATTATAAACAACGTCAGGTCAGCTGTCTCCATATAAATATTTTACATTGTAAATTTCCTTTCATAATTTTTAATGGTTTCTGAAAAATGATTGCTGTAAATGAAGAGTGAAAATAGCCTTATTGTTTCAGTTTACTAGAAACTACTCTAAAATGCATGCACGTACTTATTCTGTGTTCGATTTTCTGTTTACTAGGAAATAAATGTTTCTATATCGGTGGTGCAAATCCAAGTTTACGGTTAAATTACACGGCTGCCTACCAGTTGTGTAGAAAATTTGGCACCGGATACGATATTGCCAGCATTGAAGACATTTTTGAGCAAGGTAGGTAATTTGCACGGATTATGTGAAGTAACATTCGCATAAAGAAAGATCATGTGTGTATGGTCGACAATTAGATATATTAACATTTGAATTGCAGTCTATTTTAACTTTTCAAAGACATACAAATTGCCAGTCTTTCACTCAAAGTTGTCATTCTTCCAATTTTTGCTGTAATATTTCTTTAACCTTCATGTTGATGTAAAAAATAATTCTGCATGTGAATTCTTTGAACGATTTTATAAACGTTGGATAATGATTGTACAAAAAAGAACATTAGATTTTATTGAACTAATTAAAATCTAAAATTAGTTTTAAAATGTACATATTCTTTATGAAAATTATATTTCATTGCATATCTAAGGTTGAATGCAAAATTCATATAAGATAAAGAAAGAGTGAAAATAGTATTGCATTCAGTCGTTCTATGAGTAATGTTCAGAACGTTAAGAAGGTATACACTCCCGTGAAGAGACCTCCCATATTCAATTCGTTGGCGTCTGGCGTCTGATTTCTTATATATTTCAAATACAGTATCATGGACATTGATTACTTCTGTTCGCTTCACTAAAATTGTAAATCGATGCTCATTCATAGATTATGACAGAAATAAATAAAACATACCCAAAGTAAGTATTATAGTAGTTGACTGCATCTAATTTCATGTACTTCTAGCAAATATCTTCTAGTGTAGTCTTCATCCCCGAAGTGTCCACATGGGTTGAAGTGATACATCGCTCATTTGTACGCAAGTTCTGTTATAATGCACTTTTACGCTTCAGAATTTATTTTGACTATGACAAAAGGAATAACATACCCTCTTTGGATCGGTATGAACGATAGACATGGAAATAATAAATTTTACTGGCAGAATAGTGCACCAGTATTGTTCACAAACTGGGATAGAGGAGAGCCGACTAGCTCGCACCAAGGTTCACCGCAGCAACATGTAGTATGTAATTACATTGCATCGTGATAAATAATTAATATGGTCGTATTGGCCTGCTTTTGTGTTTATGTCAACCCTTTCTTTATATTCAGACCAAACTTAAACCGTACATTGACAAAACTAAACGAGTTACGTTAGAGTTTATAAATTGTAATGCCTAGATTTTCTAAATAGATGTGTATTATAGGCTTGTTGTCACACACAATGTCTGGCCAGCATGTAATAACTTAAAAGTACTTCGCAGTAAGCAGCTAGTATGTGTGACATTTTCCACATATCGATAAGTGTGCATTATTTATGCATTTTGTATTTTCACATACACACATTTACTTTTTGCGGAGAAAATGTAGGGATAATACACGTTTTTTTTGTGTATTAACGTCTGCAGAAGCCCGCGGGATTGTTTGTGACCGAGACCGAAGGTCGAGGTCACAAACATATCCCAAGGGCTTCTGCAGGCGTTAATACACAAAACAAACGTGTATTGTCGCTATTCTTGTATTCTTGCATAAAAAAACATTACACGACGACTAAATGCATTGTTTTCATATGTGATGACTTGACGATTCCGGTACATTTTTTATTTACCATTCTTGTTGTTCTTGGAAACGGTAAACATGTTTTAAATATCCATAACCGGGGCACACATAACAACAACACTACTAAAAGCGTGATTTGAAGGTTTTTGAGCATCTTATTTTTATTTTTAGTTATTACAAACGTTACATTACACATAATTTTGCATATAACTTAAAAATTTGATAAACAGGAACATAATTATTTTAACAATAACAACTTTACATTCGAATTATTTTGAGTACGAACAAACAGAGTACGGATGAGTACGAAGCTAGTGACTAGCTTTCGAGGTTTATTATATGAATTCTGCGAAAAATCAGGTAAAAACAAACCGACTGATACTAACAAAAATCATATCATTAATATAATACTTAAAAACGGACAATAGCACAAGTTACACGCGATACTTATTTATTCACAGTTATTTACAATAACTGAACAGACGCTTTGTAAAGGGAGTAAACTCTAAGAGAAGCTAGTGCGTACATTGATGGGGGCAGTACGTTTTGGGTTGCAAACTGATACAGCTAAACATACTATGGATTACATTGTATCTATAATGCTACAAGAAGAGGTTATTATGGAAGAAACAAGATGCAGATGCCAAATGTCAGTCTGCGCAGAAATACATACATACGTCCCTGGCAAAGCATTTCAAAAATAAAAATCATGTATTAACAGCACGTGAATTGCCTTGTTTGCACACGATTTTTCTCCCGTTTATACATGGGAGGATCCAGTGAAAAAAGTAGTTTTTATGCAAGAATTAATATTAATACACAGAAAATAATTACAATACCATCTGTTAACAAAAAGAGTTAAAATTCACTAGTTTTCATATAGTGTGCCCATTTTTAACATTTTACAGCAATCCTACGTACTAAACAAAAGACTGTATGCGTATAATTAATAAGCATTTTATTTATAGTATATACAAATAACAGTTTTACTGCTAAAGTCTGTACGTTTACATCTTCTGCTCACGTTTGCAGATGTGTTGTGTACTAATATACACCTAATATGAATTAGTACTTATATGCACATGTACTCAACTTTTACAGCAAAATTGTGTACTTATGCGCACTAGTGCAAGCCATGCAGGAAGATGGGCTGACCAAGCTTGCTCGCCAAAACTTGGGTACATCTGTCAGTCTAAACAAGGTCAATTTTTATGAGATTTATGCTTGAATTGTGATCTTAAGTAAAATGGAAGGAAATATAATATCTTCATATATAAGATATTGCAAGAGTCTATACAAACTGTGATGTGTTTTTTTATTCATTAATAATATAATTTATTTAAAACTGCATCATCTCCTGTTATTTATTTGGTAATCGTTCTTGAGTAAATTGTGGATAGAAGATGCAAGTTTTTACCTTTCCTTATTCCTTATTGGTAACTAACATTTTAGACATAGGGTAGTTGGTACTTGTCTCCATCCATACGTTCACAAGCTGATTTTTGTATTACTTGGACTCGTAATGTTGTTATATGTTCTGTCTATTTTCGTGTTTTAGACCCCAATTTACCTGTAATGAAACCACCAACCGGTAGCTGTAAGACAGGCTACAGTTTTTACATGGGCAGTTGTTACAAAGTCAGTAAAACATGTAAGTAATTTATAGTTGTGTGGTTTAAATGTGTGTTTCGGATATAAGACAAGTATCATAAAAAGTTACAATAGGTTGATTATGTTTCTGGTACCTCTATATCTGAAGTATGCAAAATGTTAGTGTACTAAGTTCTAACACGACCGGATTTATTTCCCTATTAAACAATGAAGACCGGAAGTGTGTGTTATTATGCAACAAAATCAGACTTATTACGTCATAATTATTACGCCATACCGTTAAACGTCATAGCAGCGCGTTGGAAAAGAAAGCCCACATAAAGCCGGTAAATATTTGGTGGATGTCGTCAACCTTAATATTGTGTTAGAAATAATATATATTTCAAAACTGTGATTTGTTGTTAAATAATAATTGTCGTTCAGATTATTATTATTATATCACTCGAGCTGCGCCAAGTCCAAACAATTTTTTAGTCAACAACAAACTACTATTTAGGATATATTATTTCTTAATCAAAATACGTTACTTAATTTGGAAACTGTAAAAACAGGGTCAATGATCAGAGAGTCACAGTCATGTTCACAAAGCGGCAGCACTTACACTGAAACGATATAATGGCGGATGACTGCGTATTGCGAATATAGCAGGTACTCGTTTCTTCGAGTTGAAATTCATTATGTACGAACCTGTTTCTTTTATCATTATTATAGCAAAGAATTGGAATGACGCACAAGCCGACTGCAAGAATGATAACGGAAATCTGGCATCTGTCACTAGCATCCAGGAATCAGCTTTTATACATGTTCTTGTAAACGGTGCTTTTCAATATTGGGTCGGTCTGTCGGACACACAAGTGAGTATCTAAATCTGAACGAGCCGTTTTCTGTGCAAAACATGTACTGAACAGTACTTCAGGGTCTTAATCGAACATGTATTAGAGTATTTATTATGTTTGTTTTGTTTGTTTGTTTTGGGTTTAACGCCGTTTTTCAACAGTATTCCAGTTATGTAACGGCGGGCAGTTAACCTAACCAGTGTTCCTGGATTCTGTACCAGTACAAACCTGTTCTCCGCAAGTAACTGCCCACTTCCCCACATGAATCAGAGGTGGAGGACTAATGATTTCAGACACAATGTCGTTTATCAAATAGTCACGGAGAACACACGACCCACCCGAGGATCGAACTTATGGCCCCGCGATCCGTAGAGCGACGCTCGACTGAGCTCATGTAACTTGCCTTATTGTCCTCAAGCAATATGACAGTATGTATCATGTTTCTGTAGATATATTTGTAGAGAATTTAGCATTGCCTTCTGTTTTGATCCTTCATAGATTTCAAATTTGTGGGAATGTCTTTTATAAAACTTGTTTGTAAGACATTTTGCCGACATTGTAATATTCTTACGTCAATAATACATCGTACAGACGAGAGGACTTTATCAGTGGTCGGATGGTTGGCCAGTATTTTTTAGTAACTGGGGATGGAAGGAACCGTCTTATGGTCGGAAAAATACAACAGGGTGTGTTTTAGTGAATATGAGAGGCAAATGGAATGATACAGATTGTACGAGAAAGCTACATTACGTCTGCAAAATATCACAAGGTATCACAGGATTTTTTTTCGATTACAGTACATGTTTGAAAGCAAAATACTTAAAGGTATATTAGACCCGAATTTCAAACCTGAACAATTACTTCATATAGCTTATGTAAACATGAAATTAACAAGTTTATTTATACTAACAGTATATTTTTAGGTTTATAATAGAACACGCTGTATACATGTAAAGCTAAACGCAGTATAAATTTGTACAGTTTCTAAAAAGCTGGAAGTTTTTTTTAACAATCAACTACTAGTATTACTGCATGACATTTAATTATGAATATTGCTAAGCATAAAAGTTTGTTTATATATTTAGTTAACTAAAATACATATGATGAGGATTTTCTTCGTAAGTATATAAAATATTTTAGAGAGAGAAGATGGTTGTTGGAAATCTTTAAGCTATATCGCTGTAGGTTTTATCAGATCTTTCTTAAAGTAATAACTATCTGAGCATTAAAAAGCTGCAGTCATTAATTCCTAAATAAACAAAAATATTATTTTACAAACAAAACACCTGACTGCCGAAAAGTTGTCTACATAGATATTCACACAGCCCACAGACCTGAATGAGTTGTGATACTATACAATTTTAATTCAATTATTTACAGGTGGTCCTCCTAAACCAACGGCGGTCTCAACAGGAAAATGTTCAGATCCAAGTTCAATACCGAATGCCGCTAACGATTTCTGCTACAAAGTTTACGCTATTAATGGTCGATCTTGGCCGGAAGCAAACTATCTTTGTCAAAACAAAGGACAACAACTTGTGTCCATACATTCACAAGCTGAACTGGATTTTGTTGTTCAGTTAGTCAGACAGGCGAAAGCGCCAAATCCTTCATATAGACCAAACGTGTGGATTGGCCTTCAGCAAGGGGGAAAAGGTTTCAGTTGTTATACATAAAAAATATATAAGTAAATATATTCACTCTTTAAGACCGCTGGAAGCCATATTAAATTCCATAAGTCGCCCTCATAACTTTAAATACAAAATGAACTAGTAGAACAACTGATCTCGATATCATTTTTTTAGATCCTTTTATTACCACTTATATATTTTAGCCACAAAGAACCTACTTCTCAAAGTTTGAGGACGATTTATTTAAATAAGCCAGCCATTTTCAAATCTTCAAAGACGAAACTATTAATTCCTTTTGGTTAAACACTTTTTATTAATAATCAAGGTTCTTACAAATGGAGTGACGGGAGCACCATGAACTTCATCAAATGGAAAGTAGGGGAACCTAGTAACCTCGGTACTCATGGGCAACTTGAGCAGTGTGTCGAACTCGACAGAGACAATGCTACATACAATGATATAAGTTGTTTTACCAATAGAGGATACGTCTGTAAAAGTCCTAAAGGTATGCGTTCGTGTGTAATATATTTGATGAAAAATATGGTTGTTCAATCGCACAAAGGTTGAAAAGATAAGAATCAAATTAACTGGGCTATTACCACAAAACTTTAAGTGATAAAGGTTAAGCTTCATGTAAAAATACTTCAATGTCGGATCAGTTTTTTACTTACTAGTCTTTGAATTCTTTAAAAATGTAAAAATTGTCGAATTGTTTAAATGAAGATTCTCTTCTTTATGGGAGAAGTTAAATTTAGAAATAAGTGTTTTACATGTACTTTCGATTTAACCGTGTTTAACTTAAACTTATATTCTGTGTTATACTTGGTAATCATGCATGTTGAAATGATTCACTATGCTAATTTCGGTTTGTGTGTCAAGTCTTTTCGATATGATGGTCATATATTTTTCAGTAATGCCTTCGACCGCACCCTATATACCCGGATCAGGCGGCCCTGGACGTCCTACAGGAAGCAATGGCTTGCCGATATATGTGGTAAGTTTAGGATGATTTCAACTTAATATATTGCTTTCTTATACCATAATATAAGATAGAATAAATAAAAAAACTCACAATTTGTAAAATGCACTATTAATCCTATATAAAAGAGTTAATCAGTATCATATTTGATTCAATACACATGTAAAGGTTTTGTTTTAGGCTACCACAGGATCCGGCGGGGTTTTGATAGGACAAGGTTCGTCCAAGTTACCTAGCATCACAAATGCCAATGGGCAACCTGTAGCGAATGGTGCACTCGGTCAATCCGGTTCGAATGTTCAAAGTGAGAAAACGCCATTTTATTCAGTAGCAAAGCATGTACAATGTATAAAAACATACAACAATTTATATGATATGATTATATTGTTATTAGTATACCAGATTTATATAGCGCCCTTTTCATGATAAACACGTTCAAAGGCGCTTTAGATATAGCAAACGCAGCCACAAAGGGCACGAAATTCATCCTCTACTAGTACAGACAGAGCGACAAGAGGAACAAAGTGAGATAAATACCCAAGAACAGATAGCGAGAAGTTCTTTTTTGATGCAGACTTGTCCGGCTAACTTAGCCTAGATCTTTGCGAATAGACACTCTGGTTATCTAACGTGCCTCTAAGTTAGGTTGGAGACACTCGAGAGTATCTCAGAAATTCAAATTGCATGGACCGGGATTCGAACCCCGGGCCTCTGGATGTATACGCGAAGAAGAATTTTCCTTTTACATTTTATCTGCTTCAGTCTAAAACGTAAACCAAACCACTTTGAAAACGCAGCACTTCTTTACTCGCGTTTTGGATTAGATTTAGATTCCAAATTTCTAGGAACGTTCTTTATATGCAATTTATTCCTAACAAGAATTTCATAACAAAATATAAATGCATATTCATATTACTGTACACGTCATAAATACCTAGAACAAAAATGAATCTTACAGAATTCGTTAAAATAAGGTCTTTCGTATGATATATACTCATCAAATTAGCGAATACTTTTCATCAAAATTCTTCGTTTCCTATTGAAGTTTTCTACAGTCAAAAACAGCCTTATCACCGAGTTGCAGGACAAAACCTGTTGAAAAAAATGTTGCGTTTTAGATCAGTTCAGTGTAATTGTTTAAATATGATATTTTCTATAATTTTTGTTTAAAATGTTTCATTTACATTACAGCAAACAACTCAAACCTTGGACTGAGCAATGGCGGGATAGCTGGAGTTGTCATCGCCTGTGTAGTTATTATTGTTCTTGTAGCATTCCTTCTCGTTTATTTAAAGAGAATGGGAAAAATAAAGCCACCTGCATTCGATGGTTCATTAGGATTTGAAAACGCTACTTACAGTAGATCTAATGACAAAATTCAGCTGGATTCAGATGCGTAGATTGAAAATATGTGTGATCGCTGATAAATGCATTTATACAATACTCGTATCGTGTTAATACTCCTATTTATGTATGTATTATTGTCCATCATCGTCAGTAAAGTTACTTTACGGTGATACGCCAAATGAGGTATCTGTGAAGTGCAACCTGAATATTGTATACATGTAAATACACCATTCTAACATAGACAAGAATGTATCTTATTCTGGAGGTCTGGATATTCTGTGCATGCGTTATTTAACTTGTTATCATGATGTTCTACTTCTCGACAATTCATTCATGTGTTGCAGTATTACCTTATCCCAGGACATCTCTTATTTTAGCATTACATAGATATAATTATGTTTCAAGTTTTCGATGAATTTATATCATTCACATGTTATCCATGATATTTGCTACAAATAAATATTTGAAGAAGACTTTTTTTCACATTTATTACTTAGTCTAAATGAATATATTTACTCCCAAGTATCTACTATAATAAGAATCGTGGTCATGGAAATTTCTGTATCCACCATGTTAAATTGTAGACATACTCATGTACTTTAGATAGTCTGTATTTCTGTATTTTGTATTATATGACTTTCACAATCAGTGGTACATTCAATTAATAAAAACATGAAAAACAGGACAAAATACAAAACAATAATAACTATTGTTTGATATTTACGAAAAATGTATCCATACAATTTAATTTAATACGTTTCGCCGAAGTTTTAAACACAACTGCCTTCAAAATAATCGTTCAAGTGAATCTTTATTCTGCATCTTTAAGTACTTTGATTTCATTGAGGAATGAAAATTTCGAGATGCTAGCTAGATAGATAGGTAGATAGATTATTCAAACAAAAGGCAATATGCCTATGAGTTTACAACATGTAAATTAATGCAAATATAACATAAATACATGTACATGAACAGCATCAGTGGTATAAACTGACATGATGTATATATACAACTATGTAAATGTGACTCGTGCTGATGATTTAGTGAACGATAGTAGTGATAGGCACATACAGAGAAATCTAACAATACTATAATATTGAGACAAAACGGTTTTACCCGATTTCACATTCATAAAATAAGTTCTGAATCAATGCCGTCGCAAAATATTTACAAAAAGTAATATAAAGCTTTACAAATAATAAACAATGTATTTTATAATATATGAGCGAAACCTCTACAAAAATGCCAATCTTTTTTAGACTATGTTTTCAATAACAACATACCAATAATCATATCCAGACTGAATTAATACACTTTATAGGTTACACTCTGTTGTACACGTAAATTCTGTTCATATCTGTTTTCAGCTTCACTTTGCAAAACAAAAATAATGAGAAGAAGGATCGTCAACTTTCCATTTAGTTGAAATAGTGATTGAGTTGCATAGCTAAATCATAAAAAAGTGACTGGAACAGAACATTGCGTCAAACTAAGAGTTTTTGGTACGAAAGCACATGTTTTTATCTAGGCGTTGCAATAAATCAATTAAATATGAGCATGGCGTCGTTTTAATTATCTGTATTGCGGATTTATTTGTACCGCATTTAGATATTTTTCTTCCCTTGTATTCTGCGTGGAGAGTTTTGGAACGGTTATATCATATTAAAAAGTTTAAGTACACATAACTCTCTCTAAATATATAAAATATAATGTCAAATAAGTATCTTCTTTCTAACGTCTTTCGCATAGATCTTGATAAGGTTGTTTAAAGTAACGTTTCTGAAAATATGTTTTTGAAAAAAATGTTATCTTTCAATCAAAGTAAAACAGCAAAACTTTTTCAATGTAACTACCAATTCATCCCAATAAAAGAATTATGGCTTTTACAGAACTCTTTTCAGAGACGGAGGCAAAAATATTATTTGCCTGACACTAATTCTATGTAACCACAAGTGCTCGTCTTTTTGCTAATAGTGCGCCCTCAGCACCAACCCAATCTCCAACCCAATCCCCCACCAAAGAAATCCTACCACATCAAAAATAGGAAAAATAAAGGAAATCACTAGTATTAATGTTTAAACGAATGACTGGTATTTCCCTTATGTATCCAATACAAGAAATGGAGATTTATATTACGGCACACTGAAAATCACACAACCACATGTTCAGTTTTCTAACAATGCTCGGTACCAAACTGCATTTACACTGGACTTTTAGCAAATAGTAAGCTTAGTATGTACGATCAAATTATATTTTACTCAGAGGCAAACTTTATTGGTCTTTGAAAGTATCTGTTCAGTGTTGAAAAAACGATGGAGGCGCGCAAAAGTCTTTGATGACATGCCAAACTACTAAATGCCAAGTGTGTAAATGGCAGCACATACGTTAGCATGCACTGTTACTGAACTGGATGTTTGGGTTTGTTCTGCAGTGTGTCGTAGTAAAATCTTCATCGCGTTACGGCAACACCGCGACCTTCTCATCTATTAAAAAATACAGGTTGAAATTGCAAAACATTTATTGGTGATTTCCTTCAAAGTATTTGAACAAATTTTTTAGGAGGCAGTAGAGAACAGAGGAGTTGGAGAGAGAGGGGGCGGGGAACCCTGGAGTGCAATATAGGCAAAAAGACCCGAATGAAACTTGTTTTATAATAACCAGTGTACACTTGCTGATTTCATCTCAACACATTTATATTGTTCAGTTGTCAAAACTTTTCATCACTTATGGAGGAGTTAAAATCACTCCCATCGCTAGTGTGCGCACCTTCTCCAATTTGCCTTTCTTCACCTCCTATAAACATCATATCCTTTTGCATTCCTTGTTGCACACTAGTAGGTGTGAGATATGTACTATCTGCAATATAAAAGTTAGAATACTTTTAATAAAATGGCTTTGATTCAGCTTCAACCCATACGCGTAAATGAAAAAATATATCCAAAACATGCGTTATTGATTATACTGTAATTTAAAAAATATATATGCTTCGTAAAACAAAAATTGCAATAAAACAAGGCAAGGCAGTTTGATTTTTATATTTATAAGAAAATTGACATAAACTAAATGAAACCTGCTCAAGCGCTGATTTAGAAAGTTTTGCAGATTTCATATCTACTGTATACAGATAGATAATTGTAATTCATAATAGTTGTTACGCAACCTTTGCACTTTATCTTTCTAAATTAACTTTGTTTACATTATTTTTATTTTAAACGGCAACCGTTCGATATCGATCACATCTTGAGCATTTTTATGGTTTACCACTGTTAGTTCAGTTTCTCACTTTTTACAAAGGCTGCCGTGTTTATATCTTATTGATTAATTGGCAGGTTTAATTTTAAGGGTCATGCAGCTGCCCCGTATTTCGACAGCACACTAATTTGAATTTCATTAAGTATGGAAATACAGTTTTGAAAGGCAACACAAAATTGAAAATTTTCTATTTAATATTAAAAAGTAAATTGTGTCATTTTAAAGGGTCACTTTCCCATTGATTTTCTTTATTCACTTTTGTTTCCTTGTTATACTTTGTCTAGGCTTTTCAGTACAGAAGCGATATGTACATATGTCACTGTATGGTTTTGGTTTTAAGGGACTTCTGTTCATATAAAGTAATCTTTCCTATTCGATCTTTGTCCTTGATTTAGTGATTTTATTTTTTATACTTAACAGTAGCACCTCCACACCCAAAGTCACCAAGTTCGATTAGAAATATTTCACCGACGTAGTTTTTGAAAGATCCATTGTCAAGGTGTATTTTAACAAATAAGACTTTTTGCTGAGAACATACAAAAACAAACACTCTAATCAACACGGTACAAAAAAAATCAGCAGAATTAAAGCCGGGATAAAAATGAAATGATTGAAACTGGCAAGGCAGAGTTAAATCGGTTTTATCCATCGTCACTGTTAACCAAACTATATAAGCACCTCCAAAATAAATTGTAAATTAGTGCCATAATATCCGATTATGTAAGATAAAAACATTAAGTTAGCCTAAGTATCAACACACTGATGTGTTACACAACTTTCCACAAGTCCGAGCAAAATGAGCATAACCATTTAAAGTGCACGATTAAACATGATCAAGGGCACTATCCTACTCACTTACTAGAGATTTTGTGATGAAAGTTTCATTGTTCATATGCTTGAGTTGTCATCACAGCATCAAATAGGAAAACGTAAATTTATATCATTCTTTCAATGTGATTTACATGTGAACATTTAAGGATACAGCTTGAAGTCAATTAGATGTCACTAGATGCTATTTATAAATTATCATTTATCATACAGACTATAACTGTATACTAAAAGGTCATATAAACAAATAAAGACAGTTTCTGAATCTTTCTTGAATGGAAATGTTACATCTCACTAAATAGTTTTCAAATATATAAAATAATTAGCCATTTTCACCTTATTGTCAATTACAAACAAAAGGATTCTCTGGCCCTCATTTGCGTAACACCAAAAAGAAACTAAGTTAAATTAAAAGTAAAAGATACTCTAAACAATGCAGTACTGCGGCGATCCGAAAAGAGCCATTGTTGGTTTGCCCCTTCGCTATGAAGATTGTTAAAGGCGGCAGTGCAATAACACGGGGTGAGGATTCGATGATATGATGTAATAGCGCGGTAATACGATGCAAGGACACGATATCAAAATCGAACCTTTCCATCTTGTAGAATCTCAGTATCGCCCCTCAACCTAGGAGCGATGTTAGGATGCGAATGTGCCATTTTATCATCGCACCACGTACTTCCATAATATCGTCCTTAAGGAGGTAGGTTACCTTGTTACCAGGGTAAATTCAAATTAGTTGAACCGCAGCTATGTTTTTGTATTTCGTGTAATTTAATGTTTTAACTGCTACAATCTCAATTTCGTTTATCTCTGTCCCTTCAAGTACAATTTTGATCCAGGTTTGAAGTACAAGACCCCCCCCCCCCCCCCGCCCCCAAAGGTATTTCATATTGAAAGAAGAAGGAAAATACGATCTTTCAGTGTATTTTGGTTTCATTGTTATCCGTAGAAGTCTGCGTAATTGATAATTTTACTAGTATGTGCATTAGCTTTCTAATGTAAGCTTAAAATGTATATGTCGCGGGGCTCATATTTCCATGGTAACGCATTTTCTCTCATTTTTAAACAACTATGTATGAAAACGAGTTTTTCGACGGCTTAAGTGCCATTCTGTTAATGACCAATATGGGATATTTGGGTACTATTATTAGCAAAATACCAAACACTTTACATAGTACCCTATTTTTCTTAAAGTTTAAAGTAACCGTGTCAACAGAGATGTTTAAAATCGCTTTTATCTTGCTTTTTATAGTGATTTCTTTTAAAAAAAATATATTAAATAAAATTATCTTTCTCGTTAATGTAGCTTTAAAACATCTTATTTCTAACTTAAGTAATTTTTTTTCGCGTTATCTGCATTCATTTAAACAAATTTCACAGCTTAAAATACTTACAGCAGTACCCTACAAAAAATCGTTCTGCATGCTGCTATTATTCTCGTGGATATTGTTGAAATGCAAATAAAAATCCGAAGCAGTGTTCCTTAAACAGACCAGTGTCAACGCTTTTGAATTTTACATTTAGATATATAGGTCACGGGCTTCGTTTCCATGGTAACATCAATTTAATTCAAGAAACCACAATTTTCTACTGTAATTTGAACAATTGTAGAGCTTACTTTTAGTATATAAGTAACAAATTATCAACGGAAACTGAAATAAAGGTATTACAAATTAAACTGCCTGATTATTATTTGAAAATGGCCGTAATAAGTAACCTTTCATCCAACTATATTCCCAATAACATCAGTTAGCAGCATCTATTTTCTCACATTCCGTATAACATTTCAATATAACTACATAAAAGAAGCAAAATATTGATCATAATTCAGAGCGAAAGACTCGTAAAAAATATTTCAGCAAATAATGGCTGTTTCAAAATATTTCAAATAAAGAAAATGCACAGAATTACGTACTTTCAAAATAAAAGCTATTAATTTAGCGCGGTAACCGACACGTAACGTCATGACGTCAATGACGTCATTTTAAGGCAACACTGTTTTGAAACGTTTCTGTGGCAATTTATTCATTGTTTCTGCATTATTAAACCATGGTGCATCAGATCGGAGACAGGATCATGATTTTTTTTTCAGAAGAATTGATATACAAGCACATTTAGTTTGTCGTAAACGTCGTCGTAAATCGTCACGTTAGCTTCCGGATGGACATGCGGACATACAAATATATAGGTAACGTACCTCCTTAAGTCCTAGGGACGATAGTACAATTATACGACGTACAACGCGAGAACAAAGGGCATTATTAACATTACAATATTGGACCCTCAAGTCAAAGGGACAATAGTGCGATCATAATTCGATGCGAAAAGGTAAAATAATGATGCGAATGTTGATAATTCACATTCGCATCATGTTTTCACGTTTTCGCATCGTATGATAGCTTAATCGCATTATCTTCACGTCTTCGAATAGCATTAGCACACTATCGTCCTTACCAATCTATACGGTGAAGAGGCGAAACAACAATGACCCTACCCGAACAATGTAAAAGAATGCCTAATTATTCGTTATGTGTGAGATACTCTTGTCGGCCTTAACCAATGAAACATTTCAATATCAAATAAAGCCTGTTGGAAGATTTTTGCCTATCTTGTTTTCTTTGCAATACCGTTTATAAAACACTTAAGGCAAAAATAAACTATATAACGGTTTTTTTTCTTTATTCGATATATTAAACTTACAAAATCTTAAACTTAATAAGAGAAGTTCAGAAAAGTTGGCGGTCATGTTTGATGCAAGCATAATATTTTCAATCAAACAAACACACTGTAAAATCAGTTCAAAACGAAACTCCAAATTGTAGCTGTGGTGCATGTCTAAAGTTTTCATGACAAATTCTGTAGTGCAAAATATGTAAAGAATAGACCTAGCATGTGATTTTTTTTCCCAGAAACACTGAGAACGGACATAATACGTCATCATGCAAATACTATTTTCTTCGCGCCATTTAGTGTCTCTATATCTGAGGTACCAATTTACTAAATAGCAAGCTTCCTTTATTCTATAAAAAACTGACAAATTTTAAAAAGATTGCAGCACACACCAGGATCATGTCTTTTACTTACAGTTTCCTGAATAAAAACCAAAAGAAAAGTAGGGGTCATGTTTCATCCATGCGATGAAAATTATCGGCCAAACAAATACACTGCAAAATTAGCTAATAAATGAGAACACAAACTGAAGTGGTATGTACACGAGGTTTCCACGATAAATGGTGAAGGGCTGTCAAAATGTCAATATACGTCTGTCATTTGCTTTTAGCGGGACACTGCAATACAATATCTCTAAAACTTACCTGAATCAACTATTTGTCGTGATTTTTGTTTTGCAATTCAGTGTCTGTAATCATTAAAACAGCTATCATCTTTACTTTACATGACCACTTACCAATACATTTATGTACATTCTGTAGTTTACATGATCATTGATTCTAGCGTTCTCATTGTGAAGTTCGTATGACTTTCTACCACTTCATTCTAATGTGCGATAGATCAATAATTTAACTCACTCACCTGTTTGCCTTTTACTACTACGTTTTCTGAATACTATAATAACTATAATCAATATCAGAATGATCAAGCAACAAACTCCAATCACTGCCCCAAGTGCTATAACAGTCGAATCCGATGATTTTCTGAAATTAAAAACAGCAGACACCAATCTTAATAACATGTATTATTGTATCCGTTTTGAATTGTGTTAAGATTCTTATTTCAAAAAGAAATCTTTTTCAATAAAAAGATATTTGATCAGAAAGAAATCTTCAGTGGATGAAGAACCGAACAGACGTACGGTCCGTTTGAATTAAGACCTTCGTGATTAAGTGTTTAAGGTCGTTGACTCCTTTGCTTCTCACCGCTGTGGATTCGATACCTTCGGGTCTGCTCTGATTGTGTTTGATGTGCTTGCCGTAATTTAGGTTTTCAGTTATTCAACTTTAAAACTTTACTTGACTGCTTTTTACAAAGTCATAGTATAACTATGATTTACTTTAGTTTTACATTTGTCCGAGGCTTGCCTAGTCTGAAGTTATTTTCAAATGTAAAACTATATGAAACGATTGTTAAATCTTACTTTGCTGTTGGTTCTGTGGTAGGCGGTGCAGGTTGACATCCCTGGCAAGCTTTTTCACTCGGACAAGTGGACAAAGTCTTTTCGTCAGTCGGGTAATCTATTTCGTTCTTCGCAAATTGTAGACCACCATTAAGACTATAAGAACCAACCTACGTGAAACAAAACATACATAAAAATAGAAGTGCGATGGCGATTTTAATGCTGAGGAAACCAATTTTTATGATAAAAAATATTTGTACAAAAATGTTTTAAAGATACAGTCATAACAGAACTGAAAATGACTGATATATCTATATTATAAAATTATAAGTAGATCCTTTGGAAGCATAAAATGCAACCATGCAATATAATATCAGACTCCGTTTAACTGACACTGTTCATGTGCGGAAATGAAGAGCAGCACACATCCCTTAGCACTCCTTGGCGTATTTCTATTAAACAATAGATATTAAATAGACTTTATGATGCCACAGAAAAAGGAATTATAACAAATTTGAATAACTGAATCCACGTACTTGGAGACATTTTAAGGCCGCCACACTGCATGTAGATAGTACTAGTAAATAAAATCTATAAGAAAATCATTTGGAAACATCTTAATTGAAAATAGATGATATTTTTATACTGCGAAAAGATCGTTTAGAAGAATAGAATGCAACCAAATCTTTGCAATAAATAGAATGTACCGGAGTGTAAGTTCTCGAGGTTCTGTCTGCAGTATCTTTTATATTGTAAACTTTGTATCCCATGAGGCCATCTCCACGACTATCATAGATCTATCAATATAAATATTTATTGAAAATTTGGTTGTAGAGTTAGGAAAAGGTCATAGTCTGGGTCAGATTTCTATGATCAATTGATATGAGCATGTCAAAAGATAATGTTCTTCTGAAAAGAACGTTTAAATCACCAAATTAAATTTTAGGTGCGTTTTCTTAAACAAATAATGACTGGAATCCAGCTTAAGTGTGTGTATATAAAAGATAAAAAAAACTACACTGATGAATGGATATTTGGTCATCTTCATCTTGGCCAACGTTTGGCTTTCTTGGTGCTATGTTTCTTGTTCCACAGATTGCCTATTTCCCATTGCACACATTAAACATTCATTGATATGCATACACTTAGTGTGCTATTAATTTCGAATTGTATATTTCAAATTATACACAATAATTTGTCATTGGTAAACATGTACGCTTTATGCTAGTACGGTCTATTTAATTACCAAAATGTCTCCAGTTCCATATATGTTCATCTTGACATTTTTGAGCACTTTAACAAAATTGTTTGGGTTGGATACAAAGTCTTCACATAACTCTTTGCTCGAGGATGCCCCGCATGTCTGCTGGTAGAAGGTAGCAGCACCTGAAATGCAGTCGTTAATTATAATAAATAATCATTAATCTGGAACATCTCATTAATATACTTCTAGAGATCATCAGTTGTGAATATGTCATTTTGGAAAACAGAGAACTGGTCATCACCATCTGTTTAATTCTTCGAACCGTTTTAGATAGCATATGTATACTGAATGTATTGGTAGTGTTTTAAGTACTAGCAGAGGTACAGTCTCCAAACACTTTAAACACACCCAATGTTTTAATAGTCTCTGTTTTGTCCTAATGACTCACCTTTCAGAAACGAAATCATTGTGTTGAATACAAAGATGCACCAAGGGTCTGATTCGAAATCCACGTCTGAGACAGGTAAAATATTATCCACGCATTTTCTGCTGAACTTTTTGTCGTAGCTCCAATCAAAGTAGCAGTCTTGCCTATTTTGAATATACTCTTCAAGCCATGGGTCTGATGCGTTATGTGTTGGTTCTTGAACTGCAGATTGAATGACATTATTTTTCAGAATTGTTTGCATAGTTTTTTTAAAGTATAGAAACCGTTAATGGAAAGAAGATATACGTGAAATACTTAGAGGAAAATATACTACAAACTATAAGAACATTAACTACAAGTTTATTTGATCGATTTTGAAGACAACCAGACTCAGAATGAAACACTACCATTCATTCGTCATTTCCAAAATGGTACTCGAATGCAACTAACTGGATTTTATACAACGGACTTGTCTCCTCTTGAAGCATTGACTCAGAAGGTCAATATATTTTGGGCCTCCGTGGCCGAGTGGTTAATGTCGCTGAACTCAAATCAATTGCCCCTCATCGATATGTATTCGAGCCTCACTCGGGGCGTTGAATTCTGCATGTGAGGAAGCCTTCCAGCTGGCTTACGAAAGGTCGGTGATTCTACCCAGGTGCCCGCTCGTGATAAAAATAATGCACGCAGGGGCACCTGGGGTCTTCCTCCACCATCAAAGTTGGAAAGTCGCCTATAATTGTGTCGGTGCGATGTTAAACCTAACAAGGTAAATAAAAATCAATATATTTAAATGCCTCAAGAACGATAAACACACCAGATGTGAAACGGCAAAATTTTACACCTGAAGTTTAATGTGTCAGAAGTTTTCAACAAAATAGATACTGTCTCTAATAAAAGGACCGAACCAAGAATATTTTATAAATGGGACTCCGAACATAAGAACAATTTTGTAAATGATATTTCCAGGGATATACACAACCTTGAAGCAACTTTAACTGAAAAAATAAATAACAACGAAAGCTCTGATATATTAACGAATATTTTTACAGATTTCTTTAATGAAAAGGGTAAACCTTACTTTGAAAAAAAGTCCACGACACGTGGTAGCTACTTTTTTAATACGGATAAAAATACTAAAAAATGGTTTGGTGAAGAATGCAGGAAAAAGCGTGAGGTTTATTTAAAGGCAATTTATGAATTTAACTTAAATAAAACTGATATTACCAGAAACAATCTGTATGAAAAAAAGAAAGATTACAAATCGACTTGCAAAAAATATAAACGAAACTTTAATAGAGAACTTGGCAGAAAAATGAACGAAATGAGACGGAAAACACCGCGTGAATTTTGGAAAATGTTTAAAACGAAATCTGCAAATCCGAACGGGGATAATATAACTATTAATGAATTTCATGAACATTTCCGAGGGTTAGCAACCGAATCTGTTTTAAATGAAAATGCTGAATGTAGCGAGTTTTTGCTTGAATTTGATAATGATGTATCTCACGAAAGTATCTTTACTGAATTAGATCAGCCAATTACCAGAGATGAAATAGTTTCCGCAACAAAAAATTAGGATGTAATAAGTCGTGTTCACTTGACAATATTTTGTATGAATATTTTAAAGAAAGTATTAACGTTACTGTACATGCATTAGAAATGTTTTTTAATCATATTTTGAATACAAAGGAATTTCCGCGCAGTTGGTCAACAGGTTTAATTGTACCATTATATAAAAAGGGTGATTCATCGGACCCAAACAATTATAGAGGAATTACGTTGATAAGCTGTTTTGCTAAATTATTTACGGTTATTATAAATGAAAGACTTAAACGTTGGGCGGAGAATACTGATGTGTTGACAGATGCTCAGTTTGGCTTTAAACAGAATTATAGTACTGTCGATCCTATTTTTATATTACATCCGCTGATAGAAAAACAGATTAAAACAAAGAATAAATTGATATGTTGCTTTGTGGACTACAAAAAGGCGTACGATTTAATTGATAGGAATTGTCTATGGTATAAATTAATAAAATCCGGGGTTGATGGAAAATTGTTTGCTATTATTCGTTCTATATATGATGATGTAAAATTATGCGTTAAACATAAGAAGGGAGACAAATCAGATCCAGCAAACTACCGAGGCATTACATTAATAAGCACAATGGCTAAAATATTTTCATTAACTTTACGAAATAGGCTTAACAAATGGTGCGAGGAACAAGAAATATTTAGCGATTTTCAGTTTGGGTTTAGGAACAAAAGAAGTACTGCAGACTGTGTTTTTATTTTACATAATATTATACAAAAGTCGTTATCCAAGAAGCTGCCTTTGTATTGTTGCTTTGTGGATTACGAAAAGGCTTTCGATACTATTAATAGACAAGCTCTTTGGTCAAAGTTATTACAAGTTGGAGTTAGTACAAAAATGTTAAATATGTTAAAAGCAATTTACTCAAATGTATCTGCTTGTGTGAAAGGTTTAAATACAGTTTCGGATTTTTTTCGAAGTGTCACTTGGTCTAAAACAAGGAGAACCTCTTTCTCCTATTCTATTTTTACTTTTCGTGATTGATGTAGCGTCTAATATAGACTTTAACGCATTGACCGAAGACGATTTGAACCAGCTAAGTATATATTTACTTATGTTTGCTGATGACATTGTATTATTTACTACATCACCTGAAAGCGTACAGGCGCAAATTGATTCTCTGTATTTGTATGCGTCACAATGGGGCCTTAAGATAAATATTAATAAGACAAAAGTATGTATTTTTAGTAAACGTACAGTGAACATGAATTTTGAATGGCGTATAAATGATGAGACTTTGCAAGTTGTAGACTCTTTCTGCTATTTAGGGGTACAATTTAGCCGGAATGGCACTTTAAAAACGGCAATTAAATGTTTGTCTGAACAGGCTTTAAAAGCTGTGAATGGATTGCATTCTATTTTTTCAAGATTAAATTTTGATGTTAAAACAAAATTAAGTTTATTTGATAAAATGGTTTCACCAATTCTATTATACTGCTCTGAGATATGGGGAATATACAATACTTTAGATATTGAGAAGATTCATACACAATTCTGTAAAAGGATCTTAGGTGTGAAGTATCAAACTTCGACAATGGCAGTACTAGGGGAGTTAGGACGCTATTCCTTGACTACTTTGTGTAAAGAGCGTGTGTTGAAATACTGGCTTAAAGTTATGTCAAATCCTAATTCTATAATGTACAGTATATTTGACTCAGAAAAAAGATTTATTGATAGTGCTAACTGTATACCATGGGTTAAAGCGGTGAAAAGAATTCTTGATAGCATAGGATATAGTAACCTTTGGGATAACATAGATATCAATGTAAACTATTTTCCATTATTTCAGAGGAGAGTAAGAGATCAATTTATCCAAGAATGGCATGGGTCTGTAGTTAGCTCTCCGAAACTTGAATATTACATTAAGTTTAAGACAAATTTTGAATTTGAACCATATTTATCCTTTATTAATGATGACCAGCTAAGAAGGTTATTGACTGGTTTTCGACTTTCTTCACATTGCTTAGCCATAGAAACTGGCAGATATACTGGAACTGAAAGAAATAATAGAATATGTGAAAAGTGTACACACAATTTAGTAGAAACAGAATACCATTTTCTAATGACATGTCAATATTACAGAGAAATTAGATGTAGATATTTACCAAGATTTTGTCAACTTTGGCCAACTATTGAATATTTACTAACTTAATGAAAAGTGAAAATCCAAGAACAGTTATACGCCTTTGTAAATATTTAAAATATGCATTTAAGAAACGCACAGTGCATATTGATAATATGTTGTAATGTGTTGTTTTGTTTACAGATTGAAATATCATATATACGTGCATGCTATGTTTAAACTACATTTTGTTCTGTTCATTGCCAAAACCATGCGAATGGTGATTGCAATAAATTGTTGTTGTTGGTGTTGTTGTATTATGCGTTAAACATTTAAATACTCTATCAGATTTTTTCAGTTGTGAAGTCGGTTTATTCCAAGGGGAAATAACTTCTCCGATCATGTTCTCTCTCTTTTTGAATGATATTGAAATGCATCTACAAAATGATATTAATGGGGGTATAACGCTTGATCAATTATCTATATATCTGTTATTATTCGCTGGTGATGCTGTCTTGTTTTCTGAAACAAAAGAAGGGTTACAATCATCTCTAGACAATTTACAGTCATATTGTACAAAGTGGAATCTAACAGTTAATGTAGACAAGACTAAAATTGTTGTTTTTAAAAAAGGTGGTAGGTTAAAACAAGATGACATATGGTCGTATTCTGGTGAGGTTATAGAAATTGTTCAGAACTTCAATTATTTGGGTATTGTATTTTCTAGCGGCGGTTCGTTTATACCAGCGACAAATGCCCTTAGCGGCAAAGGATTAAGAGCTTTAAATTCATTGCTTAGTATTACAAGAGATTTAGACATCCCCATTGAAATTATGTTCAACCTTTTTGACGCATATGTATTATCAATTTTAAATTATAATTGTGAAGTATAGGGCTTTATTAAAGCAGACAATATTGAACGAGTTCACAGAAAATTTTGTAAATGGTTATTGAATGTTAAAATGTCAACTAATACATTATCATTATACTCAGAATTAGGTAGATTCCTTTTATATATTGAAAGGTACGTCAGAATAGCTAAATACTGGTTAAAATTACACGGCAACAAACGCCATAATTGTATTCTCTCTTCAATTGTACAAAATCAAGTGAATGATGTCATAAGAAATTAATCTACAGTAAACTGGTCATCGAAAGTAAGAGATATATTACAGAATGCAGGTTTTCACGACGTATGGTTATTTCCAGAGTCAGTGAATATAAATATTTTTATACCATTGTTTAGAGCTAGACTTCGTGATATATATATTACACAATGGCGGTCAGATATGGATTTATGTTCATCTTTATATATTTACAACGAACTTAAACCAACTTATGAAAAATCAAAATATATATGTGTGTTAGAAAATAAAAATCAGAGAAATGTTTTAGCCAAAATAAGACTTAGTTCACATAAATTAATGATTGAAACTGGAAGACATCAAGGTATCGAACGAAATCAAAGAAAATGCACACTTTGTAATTCTGGCGATCTAGAAGACGAATTTCATTTCATATTGGTATGTCCTTTATACAGTGATCTGCGTAATACATATATATCCAGGTACTTTACGGTTAATCCAAGTGTTTATAAATTCATACAATTGTTAAATTCCGAACGAAAAACAGTACTCTGTAGGTTAGCAACTTTTTGTTTAAAAGCTTTTCAGAGACGCGATAACGCATAGGTTAACATCATTATGTTTACATTTTTTTAGATATAATAATAAAGAAAAAATGTACTTTTTACACTGGTTATCTTTGTAGCGACACTCTCTAGCTATTTGAATTATTATGCTGTGTTGAATGTTAAAAATCCTACATACCCTTGACTCAAACTACTTTATCCATTTGTTAATATCTCATTGCATGTATTGCTATATTATAATATGTTTGTTATGACGATGAGTCTTGTACTTAAGTCAAATAAATTTTCTGTTCTGTTCTGTTCTGTTCTATTGTATGATATAGTAAATAGTCCAACCTTTTGTTAATTTTCAGTTTGCGCTCTTGGATTTGTTCTGTCGTATCAATTATTTGTTATACACTTTCTGAATGGTTTGCCAGCTATTCTGACAATTGATTTTTGATAATTGATCAGCAAGCCATTACATAATTGTTCTCTACATGATATCACACATACACTATCACATATTTCAGTTTTTTCAAGTTTTGACCTTAGCCAAGTAAAACTCTACTGAACCATTGACCGGTCAATAGCACAAACTATGGACCCATATTATATTTATAAGGAGTCATGTAAAATATGTATTTATTTATATGTAATAAAATTATTACATACCTTTAAGGTATTCTTCCAAATAGGTATTTTTATCCATTTCAACAGCTACTGTGATGGAACCTTTATTGATATCGTATTGCAGTATGTCCGTATTCTTCCCCCAAGCTTCAGAGCCGATGAACTGAAATTCTCCCCGTTTCATTTCTGTATTCATATCACGCATAAAAGATTTTACAACGTGAGAACGTAAAAACACTATCACAAGTTTAGCGTGCGGTTTTCTTCGGAGTGTTTCATAGTGTTCATAATATACATCTTTTTCCGTGACCAGAATCTCCTGAGCTATACAAATAAGGGCTTCAGCAGCGGCGGCGACAACGGCATCACGACCACCTTCTCCATATGCCCCTTCACTGTATACTATCTGTATATATTCCCCGCCTAGTTCTGAAATACAGATTTAATAATGTAAATGCACAGCAGAAGCTATAAAAACTTTGGAACACAGAGATCAAGAGCTTCCTTGGTATTTGGAAAGCGCGCTACTAGACATTTGCGAATTGAGACAAAGTGGACTGTGATCAATATTTGAAGGGGACCATCTCAACATAACTTAATTATATCATGTTTCAAAGGGAAACGTGTCCATAATGGTGATAAGGTCTGGATTACTATGCCACCACTTTGCGATGGGAAATATAGAGTTTGCTTTGTCTGTCCGTCCGTCAGGAAAAGATTGTGTTAAACATATCGCCAAAAGTATTTGACTTTCCGTCATTACACTTTATAAAAACATTCTTCTACATTAGAAGTTTGTGAGCTGAGACAAAGTGGTCAAGGCGATTTAGTGTGACTGTACCGTGTCCTTCGTCCGTCGTTGTCGTCCGACGAAAACATTTTCGATTCGAACACTACATGTATATAGATCACAATTCTGGCCCAATCGTATTACGACTTGGTCAGAATGTTTGTTATAATTATTATGTTGGACGAGTTTGAAACTGGAATAAAAGTAGACATCTATGTCTCTAGGTGGTTAACACAGTTTTCTATGATTTGACATTGTGATCTAGGTTTTAATCCCAGATAACGCAAAATTTAGATTGACCTAGACTTCACGAAGGCGACTATTTTGACTTAATGTAAATATAAATCAAATGGAAATATTGCATTATAGTGCTAAGAAAGTTTTTTAACCTAGTTTAACTTTGTTACCGACACAAGATAACCGTTTTTTAACTTGACCTAGGTTTATAAAAAGACAAACTTAAAAGACCAATTTTTATGTAGTTTATGTAGAAAATAGGCCTATATTAAGTATTAAGAATGATATAAACTAGTGATCTGCTTAGATATCTCATCCTAGATAACCCTATTTTAAATTTGTTCCACAATCTATAAAGAGAAATGTTTGACTAAGTTTCGTGTAAAAAGTATGACATCTGGACTGTTGAGGAAGATATTTCTATGATTTAACTTACTGCCCTACATTTAAACGCCATGTGATAAGATGATAAAGTTTCAATATTTACCTAGACTTGATTAAAACAAACATTATGACTATGTTTCATAAAGATAAGGCAAGCAGTTTAGTCTCTAGAGTGTTAACAAGGCTTGTGTATCGACTTAGTGACCTAGTTTTTGACCAGGTTTCAAAGTTAACCTACATTTGATAAAGGTACCTATTCTGATCTGGTTTCATACGATCCAATAGAAAACGTTAACATTTTTCCTATGATAAAATATCTACACCCACTTTCTAATGCCAGATAATCCAGTTTCATCTAGATTTCATCAAGGCAAACGTTCTACAAGATTTCATAAAGAATTAAATATCGATCATGACCCCTAGTGTGTAAACAGTGTTTTTCGATAATTTCATCTAAAGTTATATTGAGATCCCTTCACCCCCCTAGCTTCATGAAAACTTGATCGTCCCAGGTGTTCACACACCACTTCGTCTTAATTTGCAAATATCTGATTGGTTAGCAGGCTATAATAAACAATGTATTACCAAATATCTGAAATTTTAATGAAGCGTCATCCTTAAAAATGCATCTGAATGTAGATTTCAAATAGAAAACCTACCGTTGAAAATACTTATAACACTGTCTAATGTCTATCATATATTCTGTAAACATTCTTAAAGTCAGTTTTAGACAAAAATGCAGAAGATAAAACAGACCTTTGACAATGTCTATCATTGCCTTTGCTTGTACATTATCAGGTGTAATAATTCGTAAGAAGTATGGGTACAGGTCTTTGTTGCTGAGGACAGGATTTGTAGACGAGTAGCTTATCTGTACAAACTCAAGCTTTGTAAGTTGCTCGGCAGCTGGTGCGCTTACATCTGTGGATTGTCCGCCAACATAACCTGTGTAAAAATTTTGAAGTTGTTCGATATAGTTGTATAAATAATTCATTATTTAAGAAATAATAAATATGTCCCTATATTTTATCAGTTAATAAAATAGGGGCAGGAGTTCGGATGCGTAATTATTAAATCAAAGGGGTGTAGCACCGTGATTTAATATTCCACCCAAAACGACCCCCCTATTTTTTAACTGAAAAAATTATTGGAAAATTTTTATTATTTCCGATTCAAATCACGCAAATTTTCGCATTTTACGCATACTTTTTAGCGTGGCAATGCTTTAAAAAAAACCTCCCACGAATGGAAAGCGTTGCTAAAAGGGAAATTTTTCCCGATTTTCAGTAAATTTTAACTAAAAGTATTAATAGTTCTGTTTGAAAAGTTATCTTAAATAACATTTAAAGGTGGATATAGAAATCAGAAGAAAATATTTCTTTAAAAAATTTATCTAGCATTTCTAAAAAATATTCACGCACCCATGATGACACTGAAAACATACACGCCAGAACTTTGCGGCATAAAACACGTAAACACTTGGTCGGGAAAATTTGGAACATAATTTATTTTTATTTTACGGCAAAGTAAATCTATTGACTTTGTGGTCCTCAACACGAATTGCAAATACGAACACGCCCAGATCTAGATCACTGATGTTAAAGTTTAAAATTTACCGGGCAAAATTTTTTCTTTTAATATGAAAAAATTAAAACAAATAAATCGCACTAGAAATTTTTTGTTTCAGAAAATTTGATTACTTTTTATTACTACTACTTGCACTAAATGGTATTTAGTCGGCATAAAAGGGAAGCAGACGAATCTACAGTCATGTTACAATCGTAGGGGGAACAGCTATATTTTTTTAGATTCGAAAAGCGATTTCGCATAGTTTTTTAGCAAATGCTGCGGATGTGTTAAAAAATTTTTCCCATTATATTTTTCATTTTGAGATCGTATACGGATTTTTTTTCCATTTGAATTCTTTTTAAAAAATTTTAAAATAGAAAATTCTTAAATATGTAATATGAAAAAAGGGCACTCCCTCAATGGGGAAATCGATCAGACTTCAAACTCATCCCTTAACTTTTAAAAAAAAAACTGTCTACAGGGAGTTTAAACAGGCAATTTTGAGAAGCAAAATGAAGATTAAAGGTGAACAACGCTCACACTGTGCCAGGTGAGCAAAATATACAAACAAAAATTACTAGATTGCAACCACTGTTAAAAAGCTTAACAGCACACATTAAACAATCTATTTGCCCACGCGGGTTAAGGCTCAGTCTAGGGAGACTATTACCTTTGGGCAGGTTTGGGGTTTTTTTCTTTTTGTTGAATTGAAATTCAGAAATTACTCGAAAGACAAATCCAAATTTTTGCTTTTTAAAACACTCACAAGTTGCATTACCCTTTTTTTTGAAAAAACTGTTCAATTTTTTTGTTTATCTGTATAACTTTAAATGATCACGATCACAAATTTGTTTTATCCATACATGAAATATAGCGAACTGTGAATAACAATTTTTAATAACAGTACGGATGTTTTTTGTCCGCTTTGAAAAAGTTGTAAAAATAAAAAAAATTTGGGGACTTCTGTAATCTGTATTCTAAAAGACAATTTCTTTAAAACAAGAAAAAATAAAAGGGGCCATGGGGCCCGTATCGCTCCCCGGGCATATTGACAAAGATCATCAAATCCATCGACAAGTTACTTAAGTATGATCAAAAAGTAGCCCTAAAGGTTAACTAGCTTTTTCCTTTGATTTGATTTGGGGGGCCCAGTTTTTGACCCACAGACCCAGTTTCAAACTTGATGAAAATCATCAAGATTAACTTTGATTAAGTTTATAAGATGCAGTCATAAAGGGGCCCTTGGAGGGTTAAAAGCGTCCTTTGATTTTGACTAGCGACCTAGTTTTTTAATCCCCCTGCCCTATTTTTAAATTTGGGCCTATGATCCAAGATTAAAATTCTGAAAAGTTTCATTAAGATGTAGTATAAGTGGCCACACAGTGTTACAAGCTTTTCCTTTGATTTGCCCTGGTTCATGAAACCTATTTTTTGACCCTGCGACCCAAAAAAATTTTCCCAAATATTTTTTTGAGGGTAACATTTTGCCCCAAGTTTCATTAAGACCCCCCCCCCCAAAATTGTGACCTCTAGGTGTTAACAAGTTTTTTTCCTTTTGATTTGACCTGGTGACCAGTTTTTGACCCCATTTTGACCAAATTTAAACTGTTTATGGTCATTAATATTAACTTTCTGCCCAAGTTTCATAAAGGGTAAGTCTTAAATTTTCCTCACAGTGTTAAAAAGTTTTTCCCTTTTTGATTTGATTGGTGACCTAGTTTTTGATTAAAGATGACCCAAAACACTAATGGCCAAAGTTTTTATTGGGGTAAAATTCTGCCAAGTTTCATAAAGATTAAGTCAAAATTGTGACCTCTGAGTGTTAACGTAAAATTGTTGCCGGACGGACACAGGGCGATCACAAAAGTCACCTTGAGCACTTGTGCTCAGGTGTCTAATGCTATAGTTTTTCACAGGGTGACGAATTATACCCCTTTATGGCCTTATAAAAGAACTAACCCAAAACAAAGCAGTTTTTTCTTGAGCATTCCCTAATGACCTAAAATTTAAATCTCCATAGTTTTCATGACCTCCCCCAAGGTTTCTCAATTTTTGTAGGGAAAAAGGGTTTAAATGTTCGGGGTCACCCGCCTTTGGAACTCAAAATCAATACAGAAAATTTGCTGGTAAAGACCAACCTTGTACAAATTTTTGTGTTTCCCCCCATCCCAAGCATTTTTCCCCGTGAAGTTAGAAAAACCTTTTTCTGTTTTTTATTTTAAAAACCCCCCCCCCCCCCCCCCCCCCCCCCCCCCCCCCCCCCCCCCCCCCAAAGCCGGGGTCAACCTTGACCTGGACCTAGACCTAAAACATCATTAGGGGTCACCGCTGGTCATTATCAACCTCCCTAAAAATTTTTTCATGATCCTAGGCTCAAGCTTTCCAAGTTTAAAATCGAAAAACTTTCACTGTTTGGGCCCTATTGGCCCTGACCTACTGCCCCTCAAAGTAAATTTGACCTGTATTTCATGATGGAACCTGTGTCCAAACTTATACCCTGGGCCCAAAGGTCTCAATTTTAATTTTTTGGGAAAAGGTTTTTCAACTGTTCAAAATCATGTGACCTTGATTTTGATCTTGACCTCAAATTTCAAAAAAACCGTATTTTTATCATGACCCGTGTTACAAAAGCTATGTCCGGGCCCCCCAAACTTTTGCAAGTTATCTTAACCTTTGATTTGCCCCAAAGTCGAACTTGCCTTTAAATAGACCAAAAAATTTTTAAAATCGGTAAAGCCTTTCATGGTTACCTGGAAGCCAAAAAACCCTACTGATGAAAAGACAGACAAGTTACACATGGGGTATAACAGAACATTCTCTTTAAATCTCATGAAAAAATATGAGAACAGATCCCGGGGCAATATGTCAAGCCCCCGCTGTCAAAAGGACTGGGAGTTGTGTGACACCCCTTGCTCATTGGGGAAAAATTTTTTATGCCAAATAAAAGAGATTGCAAAAATTTACAATTAAGTTATTTACGTAAAAACAAAGGAACAAAAAATTTTAAAAAAAAAAAAATTAAAAAATTTAAAATAAATTCCAAAAAAAAATCCGCCCCACAGAGATAGGTCAAAATACCCTAAAAAATTGGAGTAACAGCAGTGTACTACAGAAAATGGTCTGATTTTCCCTACGCCCCAGTAATAAAAAGTTAAAAATGTAAGCTTTTTAAAAGGTAACAAAAAAGGGAAGTAATTCTGGGACTTATGCATAACACTCCGTCGCAGATGATGAACAATTGTCCCCAAGTTACATCAAAATCCCCCCCCTATGCTAAAAAAGAAATGCCCCAGACAAAGTCATTCTTGTATTGATTTTCCCTCTAAGTGCGCCCTTGATTTTGCCCTGGTTTTTTCCCGCGGGACATCCGTCTCAGGTGGTGAAATTTGTGCCAAAGTTACATAAAAGTCCCCCCCATGCGTGAAGAAGAAATGCTCCAGACAAGTTGTTTCTTGTATCCTTGACCTCTAAGTGTGCCCTTTGCCCTTAACCTGGACGGGTTTCTTGCGCAGGCCCCCTTCATGATGGCGAAAAAATTGTCCCAATTTACATCAAAAATCCCCTCCATGCTAAGAAGAAACGCTCCGGACAAAGTATTTTTGAATTTGCCTTTACCTGTAAGTGTGATCTTGACCTTTGAGATAGGTGGGTTGGCATGAATCCGTCCCCTGGGGTTTACATTCAACCACTTTAAAAAACAAGATTGCTCCATGCATGTCCAAATTTGGGTCCGGACAAAAAAATCCGGACTGACCACACACGCACTACACCGAATAGACTTTTGGGAAAACTAGTCTTCGCTTCCGAAAGCGGGCTCGACAATAAAAAACCAATGTGATAACACTTTTATCTTTTAAAAGTACAGGCTTAGTCAAACCTGCTGTTTCAAAATATATTTAGTTTCTAAATAAACCTAAATTTCTTCCTTAAAAGTTTTTTTTTTTAAAAATTTTCCCTTGTTCTTCTGTTTTTTATATTTTTGGTGTTTCTTTCTTCTTTTAAAAGATACTGGTTGTTGACCCTTCCCTTTGTACTGCCTGGGGCTTCTCAAGAAGTGAACCTGAAAACAGAAATCAATTGTAAATTTATAAAAAAAGACCCAAACCAAATTTCATAAAGTCCCTGAAAAATGTGACCTATAGATGGGCACAAGCAAAAGTTACGACGGACGACGGCACGATCCGCGCTTCCAAAAACTCACCTTGTCACTTTGTGACAGGGGAGCTAAAAAAAAAAATATCTGAGAAAAGCTTCCTGCGGTAAACAAATGAAATAAAATTTAAACCATTTGTTGTGATTTTTGGGGGAAAGTTACCTTGCATTTTGGGTTTTTGGGAAAAATGCAAAATTTTTTTGGGCTGGGAAAGGGGCCCAATATAGGCCCTGTCATTAAGGATGAAAAGCCCTGCGGCAAATTTCTGACAAGAAACATTTTCAAAATTTTTCTTTTTGGTGAGTTTATATGGAAACCCAATTTTTTGGGGAATTTTTAAAAAGGACCCCCCCTGATCATTCTGTGAAGTTTGGGGTAAATCTGCCCCGTGGTTCTGAAGAAATTTTTTACAAATTGTTGGCCAGGGGGAAACAAATTTATGTTGTCACCCTGGACAGGTGATCGAGTAATAATGTTTTAAATTTTCTAATGTATTAAAATTTTTTTGGGTTTGTCCCGAAATGCTTATCACAAGAAAAAGAAATGGAGTCTTTACAAAATCTAAAAAAAAAATTTGTTTCCGATAACATGCTAAAAAAAATTAGGGTAGGGAGGTCGGAAAAACTTTTTTTTTTTGGGTTTTTTTAAAATTATTTTAGGGAGACTTTTTGGAAAAAATTTTTTTTGTCAAAAAATAATACAAACAGGGGGTTTTTCCTCTAAGATCATAAGTTGATTTATAAAATCCTGTCCTGTTTAAAGCAAAAAAGGCAGTTTTGCAATTTTGGGCAAAAAAATTGAAAAAAATGTTCTCAAAGACGAAGGCGGGGGACCGTCCATTTAGGGTCGTGCCCAAAAAATTTTTGTAGGGTCAGGATACAGGAAAAAAAACAATTTTTTTTCGCCCAATGTTTCCCTTTGGATTGATTTTATGACTGACTCAATCGCAAAAAAACTGTTCCCAAATACTAATTTGTATACAGTATATCAGCCTTTAATGAGGGGAAAATGTTTTCCCCTGGGGCACAGCTGCAACTATATAATAAAGAAACAGAAAGATAGAAATACCTTTGAGCCGCAAGCAAGTGGTTTCGTCTGTCAAAAGCACTTTGGGGCAGTACAAAAACACCTGTATAATAGCCCGATGCCTGAAAAAAGGAAAGGGAGCAATTAAGGAAAAAATGGCCCCCAGCGTTTTGAAAATTTCAAAAAGGGCTAAAGCTAACATCCCCTTTTGAGTTTTTCAATTTTCATGCCCAAAAAGATGCCCCAATTATTCATTTGGCTGGGGGGGGAAGTTTGTTAAATAAAAAATTTTTTTAATGAAAAAAAAACAGTAGAAATTTTGTCAAAATGTTTAATGAAACGGGGTTTAAAAGGGTTAAAAATTTCAGTTTTAAAAAAGAAAGTCACTGTAGAGAGGTTTGTTTACACGATGCCAGCCCGAACAGCCAAAAATTCATAGCTGCAAGGCTTTACAAAGACCACGGGTGTGTCGGAGTTCGAAAAGGGAAGGTTTCCCTTGTGAGGGGGCTGGAGGGCGAATCCCTTAAAAGCCCGGGGAAAAGCCCTCAATAGAAAATTTAGACTTTTAAAACACAATAGATCTGGTTTTTTAAAAGTCTCCCCCCTTTTATTTTTGTGATGTTTATTCATCGTTTTGAAAAAATGTTTTCACGGTGAAGAAAAGCTGTATTATACAGTATAAAAACACTGTGTCAACGTCACCTTTCTGTTTGATTCAAAAATTTTCTACAAAAAAAACAATTGATTGCTTTATTTCTTTTAAAGGTTGACCTTAAATAGTGGCTGTGAGGGATCTAAGGCCGAAAAGCGTGTGGCACAGCGCAATGCGGTGTTTGACGGTATGAAAATTCTTTAAAAACCCGGAATTTGGTCCCTTTTTTACTTGGTGGTCTAGCCCCACTTAGCTCGGATCATGAAAAGGCAAAACAGACGGTAAAGAGTAGAAGAATTGTTCGTGCTTCCTCAGTTTAGTTGAACACAGGAGCCGACAAAATGCTACAATTGTTAATTGGGGATTGAGGTCATGATTCTAAATATAAATTTAAAATTTTTTGAGTATGTTGCAGTGTACAAAATTTAGTTTCAACTAACCATGCGGCAACCAGTAGAAAATTTTTTCCAAACCTGCACCAAATTTTAATCTCCCCAATTTAAAGCTGAATTTTGAAACCATAAAACAAATGGTCTAGCCATACCCCCAAAAAAAAATTCATTATTGTTTGGGGGAAGCTCGATGGGGATTCCAGGAGAACAGGAAATGAATGACGGAACCAAAAAGTAATGTGAGCGGCTCATTTGCATTTGCGAGCTCAAATTTAAAAATTTTTTTACCACGTCGCAAAATTTTTGCTTTTAGTTTTTTTCTTGTTGCTTAATCTGAAATCTACTTGAATTTAGACTTTCAATTAAAATGTAGAAATCCCAAAAAATCATGCTAGAACATCATATTTTTGCACGGGTTTTTTTTGGGGTACAATTTTGTCGTTATAAAATCAAAATGCCTTCAAAGAAATTTGGAACGCTCATTGATGGGGTAAGTTAACTATGGCTGAAAACGGGGAAGGCAAATTTTTGAACCTAATATTAAATAGCGTTCAACGTAAAAATGTCAATTAGTAAGAAGCCTGCGTTCTAGATTTAATTATAGCAGACCCCCTATTTTCTTTATAATCAGTAATCCCTTCAACAAAAAAGGCTAACCAAAAAAAAATGTTTTGTTTTTGTTACCTCAAAAGAAAGCTAATTACAAAAAATTACAAAAACCGCAACAAATTTTTATATTATTGTATTTACAAAATAAATGTGTGAAAATTTTTTTCCTTAACTTGCACCATGACTTTCATTTAGCGGTCCAAAATTTTAGCCCTGTGATTTTTTTAAAGTAATTTTCATCTTCTGCATGATTATGGGTTTTACTAACATGACTAATTTAAACTCTTCATTTTTAACAGTTGAATTTAATTCTTTATAAGTCTTAAAAATAACGAGCATGCTTTAGAATCCAGATAAGGGCTGTTTTTTTGTTTTTACGAACTTATTAGGGATCGATTGACTTATTTAAATGGGATGTTCAATCGAATTTTTTTTTAAAAATGTGGTTGTATCGTACGACATGTAAAAAGATTTACATTTTAAGGAAAAATTTGAGCCATTGGTTCGCCCATTGCCTTATCAAAGCTACTCGGTTGACTTTTTCACGTGTCAAATGAATTTTGGGGAAATTTCGAAACAAACACCAATAGCATAAGTAAAGCATTAAAACCCAAATTTTTTTTGGGCTTCAAAAAATTTTGCGTCATAAAATCTGAAAGGGGGAAAAAATTCACCAAAACTGAAGGCAACCAAATTTTTTTATTTTTAAATTGGCATGAAAAAGATGAACCCAAGTTTGAAAGAAATATCTTTCCTTTTTTTTTAAAAAAAAAAAAGGGGGTTTTTTTGTCGAAAGCCGATCGGGCAAAGTTTCCAGCCTGTTTAAAAAAAAATATTTTTTTTATAAGCCGATAGATTTTCCCAATTTCTATATTTGGCCGAGCTATCCGGTGCTTTCCGGCATTCTATTCACCGGCGGCACAGCTTATCGGAGAAACATAGCTCAACTTAATTAGGGGAACATGCGGGAGCCTTAAAAAATTATAATCAAAAGGCCCATTTAAAATTTTGAATAAAAAAAAATGTAAAAAATAAGGAAATTTCTATGCTTTTATGGGTGGGGTTTGTTTTTAAATTTTTATTATACAATGGAAAGTTAGTTACCACGTTTCTAAAAAGCAAAAGGTCCAAAACCTGCACATGTTAATTTTAGTTTTCCGTTTATTTCTATTAAAGTAAAATAATTCCTTAATCTATGCCTGCAAGTAAAAACACGGATTTTTTAATTTAAAAAAACAATATTGGCTTGTGAGAATTCAAAGAAACTAAGCGGAAAGGAATTAAATACGATCGAAAAGCGACACAAAAGGGGAATCATTCTTCATTCCCCCAGCGAAGAACTCGTTTTGGGGAATGTTTTTGTTTCCCCAAAATTTTCAAAATGTGGCGCCCTGTAACATTATCCCTCTCACTTAAATTAAAAATGTTTTAAAATGTCGCCCTTTTAAAATGCTAGAGTGGGAGCAATGCTCGGCGTAAAAATACATTTTAAATCTAAAACTGATTTTACATTAATTTACCGATTTTTTATCGTCAGTTTGTAGAAAAAATCTTTGAGTATTCAACCATATTGTTTACATATTTCTAGTCACACCGTGACGTAATAGGCGGGAGCTAAAAATAGTACCAGTAAAACCTGTGCGGTTCATGCGGAAGTATACCAACGCTCGGCGTACGGCATATTAATCTGCAGGTTGTAATTTTGAACCATTTATGTATTAAAGTGAAGTATAAGACATATCTAACACAAGACGTAGGTTGTATTGATTAAGTGATTTTTTTAAGTACATAAACATGTACGTAAATTACCCCTCTCTCTGTTCTGCATCTATAAATTGAATAAACACATTTTATACAACAGTTATCTTAAGGAATTCATTTGAAGATAATTTATCACAATTCTGTGAGTCTAACTTCAAGAAATCAATAAATTATGATATTTGATGATTTATTTCCATTATTTTTGGAAATCTTTTCAAAAGTGTCATTAGTCCACATAGTATATCAATTACTTCGACAGCATAAGCTACAGAAAAGTGCAGTACAATGGGTCCGTATAAAATGCAATGATAAGGGTTTATAGTTTATTTAAGTATAAAGAAATAACATAATTAAAAAGAAAAACGATTTTTTTCTCCATAATTCGGCCTGAAAGCTACTTTTTTAATACCTGTTTTACCAGAAAATCTGTTTTAATGAGAGTAGAACACAAAACTGAACGGCTTTTAGCCTTGCATCGTCTGCTCTACTGTGACCACGTGACCATACCGGAAATGAACCGCACTTGGATAAAATTACGCGTGATGTAAACAAACGGAAAGGGACTCATAAGAGCTGATATTTTAAATATATATTAAGAAATTCCCAGAGAAACGTGATATACGCCGAGCGTTGGTATGCGCCGAGCATTGGTCTGCCCACTCTACTCAGTATTGAATAAAGCATGTTTGTATCACAAATTATATCAGTGTAGTCACGTTACCGGCTGATTAGCTTCTGACGCAACAAAAATAACAGCTTACTTTGAATATTTTTTCGAGTCGCAGACATCTTATTGTGCGGATATTGCGTTTCGCCTACTGATCTAACGGACGCTTATTAACATTAACGAAGACCGTGATATCCCGAATTTCATCGGGGTCGTCGCACGCCCATGGTCTAAACCGGAACTCCATATTTTTTTATTTGGATAGTATGTGTTGTTTGGATACCCTCGTATGTTACCGTAGTGGGATTCGATCCCGATTTTCGTCGCTCGGTAAGATCGATTCCCTATTAAAATATCTTTTCTTTTTAATTTCACGTTGGGTCACATTTAGCTGAGGAAATTTTGTATTAAATTTTTTGTTTTGTTTTAATTCCAATATATTATTTCAAAATAAATTGCGTACCAACCTAATTTTCTATGAGTGATTCTCGAAAGCAGAAAATTGTATTCAGTTGATAGTTTCCATAATTATGATATCGATTACGGGTATTAGTCGTATTGTTTTGTAGTACTATGCAGAACTGTAATATGCAATTCAGGCTGGCCAAACATTTATTTCATTACTTTTAACAAACATTTTTGTTCCTCTCACCCAGGATGTAATTGTAATACAAATATGGTATATGAATATTTGATTACTCATAAACCGCCTTTCGATTCTGTCGTCAACTTTAGCCCCTTGAATTTAACTGAAAGGTATGTTTTCAATACATCCTGAGATATAAACAAATTTTATTTGTACATTATGGATTGTAATGAATTTACATTCTTTATTTTTCCTAATAATCTAAATGGTCGGGTTTAGTAATCCATAAAAAAACCCTGTAAAACACTCGTTATTAGTAAAAACTAAAACAATAATGGGTCTACGTCCCAAGCACTATTTAAACATAAAGATGGATTTCGCATTTATTTGGTTGTTAAGGACAAGTATGAAAAAGGGAAATAATCAATTTAAACATTACTAAATATTATTGTGAAGTTATCGCTCATAAAAAATGGCAATGGCAAGCAATTTATTCGGGTATATTGCATGATATATTATAATAGTACCGAGATGCAGCTGTTTACATGTAGTTGTAAATCAGTATACGAATGTCAACACGCTCAAAACGCGACGAATCACTGGTTAAGTTATGAATTAACACAGGTACATTTCCTGATGCGGAAGAATATTAAAATTATGTAGCGAAACCAATTACCATATATCTACAATATACTTTACCTAATATACGATTTGTTACATCAAGCTTTTCACCGTTCGGTAACTTTAACCCACTGGAATGCAGATTTAGGATTTTACGGACTACCTCCAAAGCATTGTTGCAGCTGTTGATAACGATAATTCCTACAGTATGTCCAGCAAACTTTGTGTTGAACTGAGTGTACCAACTCCTTGTCATAAACTCCTTTAGACTAAACTGTAGAAAAATGGCAAGTTTTGATATAATATTGTTACTAATACTGTGTGTTATTTGTTCCTTTTTTTCATACAAACATTTAAATAAAGTGTAAATTCTCCTCTATATTTCATCAAAATGTTACTTATCGAGTCATATGCCATGTGACTATAAACATAAGAGATTTAGGAAAACTCCAGATCTGTATTATCCGTACATGTACAATTTTTATTTATTTAATTCCTAGATATATTCTGCATACAATTTAAAACTTTATTTTTAATGTTTAATATATTTGACTGATACAGTACAAAAAACTACCTCTAAAGTGAGATACATTTGATATCCGTGTCGTGTTCGTACTTTCCCGCAACCCTGTGGACCTGGGATCGCACGATTGTTGATCGACACAATTCCTGGGCAAAATTGGGATTGTTTTAATATTTACAAACGCAGTTACTAATAATCTGTACTTGTTATAGTCAGTCCTATGTATATTTTTCTTTCAATTTGTTGTTAATTGCATAAAATTCGTTATGTATAAAGAGTTTGTAATCCAAATTTATAGTTCTTTCCTTATATTTAATGTATTTGTAACAATTTTTTCTTTATTATCATAAACATAAATATACGTTTTCATCTCATAGATATTTGAACTGAAATCATTTTTAAACCATACTTTCTTACCTACGACATAGAAGTCTCCAGGTATGTGAAAATCAACTTCAGTCATATCACTATGTATACATTCAGTACAAACTTGTGTAACGGGGCACTGTCCCTTCCTTACATTCGGAAAACTTCTCTCTGTTCCATCGGAATAGTAATCTTTGATTTGGTTAGTGTCAAGGGTAAGCTCTCCGTTAGACATATAGCCAACCTTTATAAAACAAGGGTCTATTATATACGCAGAATATTAATTTTATTTTTTCACAATGTTTTGGTTCTTTATTCTTATACAAATTTATATTACTGGAAAATGACTTAATAGGGAGCAATGCCATATATTGTTCAGTACAATCAATATCGCTGTGACTAGAATCTCTGACTTTACAAAATGTCTAGATTGTTACAAAAAGTTACTTTTGTTGCGTTTGATTTGCTCAATTGTGAATAACCATTACATTGATAATGTGTTATATGAAATCAATTCAGAACAATTCTTAACATTGCATGTCGAATTCTGTTGTAACTAATTAGACTATACAAAACTTCAAACACTTATAAAACGAAAAATACATACATTGACAAACTCAAACTTTCCACTAGGTTGAACCTTCTTGAGGTTATAAACTTCATACTCCTTTTGGTTCTGTCCAAGTTGCGCATTTGCTGAATCCTTCGTAAATGAAACAGTTAGACCATTGTAAGTTACAGAAAGAGTGTCCATTTCCATTAGCGCTTTACTTGGTCCGAAGTTTTTCTTGAAGTCTTGTACAGAAGAACATTTGCCTTGGCATATTGTTTCTGAGACTTTCCTCAATGCTTCTACTAAGGTATGCGCTGCAAAAATCGCATATTTCACATACACAGGTTGCTTTGGAGATTTCTCATTTATTTGCGCGTCTGTCAGTGCTGTACAGGTGTCATCTCTGACGTTACATCCGCTATAAGCTTTGAATACATCTTTAAGATATGGATTTCCTAAAGATGCGTTTCCTAACTTTTCAATATCTGTAAATAAGGAATTCCAGTAGTCTTTTAGGTCATTGTCTTCAGAATATGGCGTCGAAACTGAAAGAGTTCCTTTCGAGTCCGAGAGTATTGTTCCATCTAATGACTGAAAAGCATCTAACTGCAGCTGTGTCGATTCCGACATAATAAATATAGGTACTTCAGTGAACTGAAGATTATTTATAATCTGAAAAATACTTCTGGCCACTGCCTGTCCGCCAAGGTAAACAGCTCCTTGCACGCTCGGTGACTTAACAACAAGTTTATCAATAATAGATTTAATCTGGGCAATATCTACATGCCTTGAACTATCTATGGTGATAGGATACATCTGAGAGATGCATATATCATTCCGCAGCGCAGTGACCTTTAATGATTCGGCACCAATTCGACCATAAGTGTCATTTTCATATATCACTGCAATACGGTTCCATTCCAGAGAGGTCATCAGATGAACCATTGTCTGTTAATAGATTTAAATCACATCAGATTTATCAATATTTTGCAAATTGTTAGGGTTTGTTTACTTCAACTACTCAAAATCAACGAACAAAGTAATGCTACAACATTTGTTGTCAGTATTTTGCCATTTTGTTTTGCCGTTCTATTGTGACTACGCCAAATGCCTCAAAGAGCCAAACCGACGTTTTTACAGGGCGGCGTTTGTATAGGCAGCTTTCGTCAAGAAGTTTAGTGGCGCGATATTTTGGCCGGCATTTAGTGGAGTGACATTTGGCGGGGAAAAATTTGGCAGAGAGACGTTCAGCGTAAAGCAATAACAACGTCTGTCATTGTGTCGATGCGACAGAACGATATAACAAAATGACAAAAATCAGCTACAGTAGTAACAACAATTTATTTGTCTTTGATACATCGCTTTTAATAATCTGTAACATTTGTCTCATTTTATGGTCTGTAACATCTGCTTGAACATATTATACTTTGTAAATGTTTCAAATAATGGCTTATCTGAATTGTTTAATAGACTTGCTATACCGGTATCTTGGCTGCACGTGTCCATGTAATTAATTATTTGGTCTATAAAATAGAGAGTGTTGCTGTCTAATTAATGTAAGTTTACAATTTCGTTCAAAACTTAAGAGAGGTTTTCTATAACTGCGATATTTTTAAGTGATATATATTTTCCTTACATCGACCTGGATGCTATCCCCTGGAATGACTCTATAATAGTTAGGATACTTTGTTCTGTCGTTTAGCACTGTTGATGTAGATGAAAATCCTATCTGTAGAAACCTGTCAGATGGTAACTGTGAACCAAGGATGGATGATACAACTTGGGCTTCAGAACTGAACATAGGTCCAATCACTCCTAAAATAATTTAGCAAATATGCTGGACAATTTTACATCAATTTAACTTTTTTAAATAATATATTGAAACGCTATTTGTTTAACTAGTATATCAGAATACATAACAGCTGGCTTTCATGCTTTATCCTTTTCTTCTAGAACGTAACCTAATTGAACTATTAACGATTTGACGTTGTTGGACGCATATTATAATTGATGTACACATATTGGTCTAGGGTGAATTGTTATTCTTATGGTGTTTTTTCCTGCTTATGTGGGTGTGTGTCTGGGGCAGTGCCCCAGAGTGTTATTTTTCTTACTTGTCTGTTCATCTATGGATGTTAGTTGTGTGTGTGTGTGTGTGTGTGTGTGTGTGTGTGTGTGCGTGCGTGCGCGTCTGCGCTGCTGTGGTTGGACTCTTTTTTTATCTACCCCTTACCCCTCCCCCACCCCTTTTTTCTGTATTTTGCATATAATTAAAATGTACTTGTTGTTAGATTTTTTAAGCAACCCGTCTACATTTTTTCCGTTACAGCTTCTCTTTGTTGTGGGCCTATTTTACGATGCATGCCTCTATAGATATGTTTGGGGTGTTCTGTGCTTCCGGGAAATCTACCCTTAACTTTTTTATCTTTTTGATATACTTTGAAAAGGTATGTTTTATTATACCTCATGCATCACCTATTTAGAAATCTATTGGTAATACTTTTAGTTCTTTATACATCAATCTTAAAAGGTACAATTCGGCCAATCTTTTCAAAAAATAGTATATCAATTCAAATACATACTTTGGGCATTATCTTTCACATAGTTTCAATCATCTGAAGACTGTTTATATAATTTTTTTACCAACAGGCATAGCTGATTACAAAGAAAGAAAACTATCGTCACCTGTTTTTTACCTTGCTTGTAATCCGACACCAAGCTTCGAAATATTTCCTTTTTAAATTAATTATAATAGGATAGGGGTGGCGGGTGTAAAGACTAAGGTGATAGACTAAGGTATGGTTACCGACTATGAAGTCTTCAGACGAGTTTGTTATCCTTGCCCGACGATATCTTGATAGTATTTCAACAGCATGCTGCGCTGCAAGACCAGTATTCCCACATGTCTTGTAATCAGTCAAACCTGTGACAAAATATGTTATAAAACAAGAATATATACTTTTCAAATAATGAAAATAAACTTCAGATTTGAAATTCAAGGTAAAAATATTGCACTGGCTGTAATAGTGCATCTTATATTTTGTTATGTGAATTGACTGAACAGAATGACTGTAAATATCGGCAGTGTTATTTTACACACAGAAGGAAACTTCCGTTTCTCAAGGCTATTTCTCTTCATATTTAGGTTGAACCTTGTATCTTTAGTAGGTTATATAGATTCAGTTTAACCTGTTTTTACTGTTTGAGATATGAGAAAAAATATCAACAATTTTTGTAAACAAACATTGAAAACTTTGTAAACCTATTCATATCTAAGCGAAGATCCGCTTGCAGATAGCATTTAAATTATGTTTGAAGTCTACGCGATTTTTTTAATGAAATCAGGCCGTGAGATTTCTATAAAATCTTTATGTGAGAATATCTGCTTTTTTGCACAAGGTAATAATGTATTCATGGAATGTTGTAAACAGAGTGTGTCATTTCAAAATACACGCACAAGCGGATTTATCTAAATTTAAGTGTTAAATATCCCGATTAAAGAAATTAAAATTGTAAGTGGTATTGCGGTTATTAAAACATTCAAATAGGTGGTTTTACATTTAATTTATTTCTCGCCTATCATCTCTGCTGTAAGATAAATTACTTACATGCAGCCAATGAACCCGTTCTCATTTATTTCTGGCCTTTTGCATTAGACGGAATTTTATGTTTGTTCTGTTGAATTTTGAAACTAAACTGAAAGTGAAACTGGTTGATTTGATTAAACGCCTATTTTCATATAATAACATAGTCAATTGCGTTGCACAAACCTTACAAATATAAATGATGAAATGTAAAAACTTTCAAAAGTTTAAAAACTAACACTTGCTGTTATCGCATTTAAAACAATTACCAAAAAATTAAGAGAATGCCATAAAGTCTCTAAAATACAGTCTTAAGATTTTGTTTGAATGTATCATGTGATTCACTTTTGCATAGATCTAACGGCAGTTCAATCCACAGTTTTAGACCAATAGTACAGAAACTTCTATCATTAAATGTTTTGCACTTGTTGTATGGAACAACATAACGACATTCAGAATTTTCTGACGATCTCAAACCTTGTCTACTAGGAAAATACTCTGTAAGCAGTTCTGTTAAATACATAGGTGCTCTACCAATGTGACAGCTATACATGAAAGAAAGGATCTTAAACCCAATCCTTGCTTTCACCGGCAATCAATGTAAGTCATACAATGCTTGTTTCGAACTGTCAAATTTCCTCCTGTTAAGGACAAGTTTTGCACACATGTTTTGAATACGTTGCATCTTACGCGCCTCACCGTTATCTACACCATACAGTATGTCATTGCAGTAATCCAGACATGAAATAACTAGAGACAAAACTAAAATTTCAGTGGCTGCTTTGGTTAAATATTTTCGGATGTTCTTAACTCGTAGATAATTCAACATGGCTGTACGACATTTGCGATTTACACGATCTTTAAAATTCAAGGTTTCATCAAAAAATGCACCAAGATATCTAATTGCGCTTTCACATTTGATATCATCGCCAGCAATGTTAATCGAATTTGTAAAACATTTGTTTAATTGAGGTCTGCCACCAAACATAATAAATAATAAAGTTTTTAAGTGTTCATTTTCAGTTTGCTACTATTCGTTCAGTCATTGATTGTAACTGCGCACCGTTCGAGGTCTCCGACCGCTTGTGATTCTACGGAAGCAGATGTGGGACGCAAGCCTTTATCTGCTATATGATCTTCAGCAAATCCGTATATTGGTATGTATTTGGGAATGACATCAAAAAGAGTTCCAGCCTAGGTGAGATACAGTCACGGACCAAGGCCTTGGGACACACTGCATTCAAGCTGGCGGTCTGATAAATATGAATTGTTGATATTAACCTTACAATTACGAGGCCTTAAGTAGGAGTCTACCCACTTAAAAGATATTTCACAGACACCTTACTGTGCTTTTAGGACATCTAGCAGAATGACGAGGTCAACAGTGTCAAATGCCGCACTTAAGTCAATTGCAATAAGGACCGTGACTTCCTGTTTCTCCATTGCACTTGGAAGATCATTAACAGGAAAAGTGCATGCATGTTCTTAAGGTTAAGTATCTATCAAAACATTTCACAGTATGCAGTAACCTTATATTTTCATACTGATGGAAATTTATGTGCCATTTGACAATAAGGTCTATCAATATTTGTCAACAGATCATTTCTACATTTACATCACGTTTAATGTTTTACTTTTTACTGCAACCTATAATAATAATTCATAGATTTATCCTACGCTGTTTTCCTTCATTTTTCCTGCATTCACCTTGTTCCAAAAATGATGAGACAAGAATAAAGGATTCAATTTACATATGAAATATATTAGAAGTATTCAAAAACCTGAAATTAAGGTTGAAATAAATACGAAACCTACTAGTCTTAGTATACGATACAATTTATACCGCAAACCTCGCTACGCGGAAAACATCCGGGTGAATATAAAACAGGAGAATTTCAAAAATGTCATTTGTTATTCAAGAAACTAAATACTTTTTAATTGCCGAAAGTTAACCGAATTAAAATTACATCAAGGTTTGATTGAACGAAAACCAAACATTTTATGTATTTATATAAGAAGTATCAATACAATGGACTAGATGTGTGTTGCCATAATTACAGAAACTTTATAGACAGTAATTTAATTGGTGCACTTTAAAAAAGCTACATCCCGTAGTAAATAGGCACTATCTGTATCAATTTGTACTTAAGGAATTTCATTTATCCTATCAGTTATCAGGATGTTCTGCACATGTTTAAGTTTCCAAAAAGAAGTCAACCTAATACCGACCTAACTGACATCGATGTTATGACAAATTAAAAGCGAGAAAAATACACACTATATCTACCACTGCATTTCTACGAAATAATCTTATCTCGTCATTGAATTGGCGCATGAGCACTGTATAAGAACATTTGGACACAATGATCCAATATCATATATCCGTGCATTTTAATACATGCCTTGCAAATGTATGTTAAACGATTACTTACCCAGTTTGAATGGCAGAGTTCCATCTTCGTTGATTTTTGTCAAGTACCTTCGTACTGCCTCCACAACCATTACAGAAGGTACATTAACATCTCCACAATGACCATTAGCTTCAGACTGTATATCGAACAAACCTTGAAAACAAAGAAAGCCAGAAGTAATTTACTTGCATGAGAGATATTTAATAATTAATACACTTAAATGAACAGTTGTAGAATATGTTTCTAAACTCCAGCTGATGCGGTGGTATGTTTAGGACATGATTTACAGATGTCGTGCGCTCGAGATAGGATGACGTGTGCTCGAGATAAGATGACGTGCGCTCGAGATAGGATGACGTGTGCTCGAGATAAGATGACGTGTGCTCGAGATAGGATGACGTGTACTCAAGATAAGATGACGTGTGCTCGAGATAGGATGACGTGTGCTCGAGATAAGATGTCGTGCGCCCGAGATAATTTAATCTTAAAAAAAATAAATGCATTTCTTAAACATACCACCGTAGTACGGCAGACAAAAGTGTAAACGATTACACTGGGACAAACATTTTTAAACAAATGCATAAAAAATAATATAATTTTATTCAATTGGCCAGACAGTGAATATAATGAAGCTACTGTTAAAAATATTTCATAATTCGATTTGTCATATAACCATTTAATCTGGCATAGCCTTGACCTTATTTAATGCTAATATAGTCATGTGTCACAAGTCAAATATATAAATACCTGGCGATATACAAATATTTTTAGATAGTAGAACAATACACTGACCTAATCAACGTAGACATTTTACACTTGGTATAATCTTTTCAACGTAAAATCACACAATGCTTAATATTTTAAGCTGATATTATCATAACGCATGAACAATCTACTCTGTATTTGTCTATACCAATGTAGACATGTCACGTATCGGCTGATCTTTGGATCAACGTTATACTACATTTATACAGCTATAGTTAACAAAATATTCGTTTTTGATCTGCTTAAATAATCAAAGCCTTGAAATGTCTGATGGTTGCGGGTTTTTGGTAGATTTATTTTCTGTTTAAATGCCAGTCTATGAATATACATGAATGAGAAACGAATACAAATTTAATGTGCCTCATATCTAAGATGAACTCTGCCTGACCTAGCGCGTGATGTAACCATAGGCTGGAATTTTGAGCGGATACAGGTTGAATAAGAACTGCTTGTTCATTGAGAATTTATCCGCATTGTTCATGAATGGGACTACTTTGTTTAGCACATGAACATCTTTTGGATGTGATTCGGAATAAAATAAAGATGCTATATGATTGTCAGAAATACACTTGCAACTTTGGTAGCGGGATGAACCCGCAACCAAAGACAGATTTTTGAATTTGCACCCTTTACAGAGTGGTCTAAGCCGTAAATATATTACAAAAATATATGCCCATATTTTATAATACCGTATCTGTAGGAACACTAATGTTCTTTGATTTACTACAGTCCTTTTCATATTATGGATCTAACAGCTCTTCTTACTGACTAATTTTGTACCAATTACGGTCTTACTGACTTATTTTGTACCCAAAAGCGTTGTTTTGTGGCGCAGTATGTATAAATTTATTGTGTTTGTGAAGAATCGGTCCCTTCGACACAGCTTCAAGCTATGAGTAGAACTTTGGGGCATCCTCAAAATGTAAGCTATAAAACTTATAGCTTACATTTTGAGGATGCCCAAAGTTCTACTCATAGTATAGTATAAACATAACATGTCCCAACCACTCATAGAGTGAAGCTGTGTCGACGGAACAGATGCTTTACAAATACAAAAGTTTATACAAACGAACATTGCTTTGAACGAATATGTAGCTGTAATTTCCTGTGAAATAAGCAAATATAAAGGGTTGTACAATCTAACATTGCTATGTCATGGATGACAATGTGGTCAAAAACTTTGATTTCTACTGCATAGTTGTCATGAAATATGAATACACACACATTTATTTTCTTTGCTTACAACTGAGCTTACCGCACTAAGGGCGTAAACCTTTATGGCCATTTAATTTTAGGTAATGAAGTCTCCACGTAGTGTTTTTTTTTTTATTATATTTTCTGGTTCTTTGTGATATGGGGTCCATTCAATGTTTGTGCATAACAGAGGTCTGCACACTTCTGTGCTAAAGGAGTAATGGGTCTTCTACCAGGGATCTTTTCACAGATTTAATTGCATTTTCTATTACCTCTCTCAAACCGTATCTGCTATTATTCTGTGCTTCCAAAGAATTTTGTTATAGAACTTATTATGTGAAAACAAATATGTTACGTATCATTTCCCTGTTATATGAGCCATTTATGCACTTTTCACAAAACTGGACGATATTGCTAAAATTAATGCCCTGTTATTCATACCACGATTGTGATATGTGAATGCACTGTTTATGAAATAAAAACACTTGTAATATTTCGGTCACGAGATAAAAAAATATATACAAATCTTTTCGTCATGATTATGTAATATTTAGTAAAATATTAAAACTGACCTTTCTTTATGTACTGCTTGTACCTGGAGAATTGTGTATATAAGATAATTTTTCAGATTAAACGTGAATGGATATTTTTAATGCACGAAATTCTTTTTCTATTTAAATCAAGTGAATATCCGTTGTTAGCAAACTGACAGTACTAAGCATGCTTTGGTGTGAAAGATAGCAGGAATATAGTTGACAAATCTGGTTAAATAGTAAATTGTAAATATGCATAACCAACCCATTAAGAAAAATATATGGAAAAGTATGCACTTCTCAAACCAACAAGATCTTTTAAAAGATACACGATCACTAATCCTTGATGATATCTACAGACATTGTGATCTGTTGTGCATATGAATATGCACCCAGTTATGGAATAAAAAGCTGGTTTTCATTCTTCGGTAGTCTTAATACAAGTAAAACTAATAAATTGTTCAATATACATTTATATCAATTAATCAGAACGGTTAGCTCTTGAGGAAAGTCGTATGTTTTAGAAGCTTTTTTATGGAACCAGTCCTTCAGCAGATTATGATAATGATATCTTACCTGCTATTGTTACGTCGCCGTCTAGTAGTTTGTAGGCGTCCGTAAATCCAGCATTTAAACATGCTACAGCAAGTGTTAATCCTATAATACTAAACATGTCGGGTTTATCCAATTTTTCATCAATGTTTGATAGTAATTATTTAAAAGAAGCGCAAAATAATATAAGTCCAGTTTTCATAAGGTCCTATAAATGTGTGTCTGTAATTATCCCTTAGAAAGAGGAATGAAAAGAATTAGAGCGATGCATTGCTTAAATATTATTTCGTTTTGTTCTGTATTTACTTCCGGCTTTAAGAGGGGTATATCAAATTGCTCATGTTTTCTTCTTTTTCGTTAAAAGGGTATTGATTATTCACCCGTCAACAAAATATCTTATTCATTTTCAATATATACAAAAGCAGACGACAAAGTTTTGAAGGTCGTATATGTATTATATTTATTTTATTTTTCCCCCCAAACTATTAGTTTATACCTATATCACGGACATCTAAACATTTAATCAGCAGCCAGAGAGTTTCATTATTTTTCTCGTTTATATGTTTTTACACTTTTACAATTCACACAATAAGCGAATGTATTTAGTAAATTATTTAGCTATTTTGGCTAATACGGATATTGTAAATTGTTACGAATATATTGTTCACATATCAAAATTAATTTTAAAATGAAGTTCTGCCCTTACATTTCGTCTCGCTTGAGCTTAATTTATTAATAATTTAACAACATGGGTTATAACCTCTACTTAAACACTACGTATGTGATTTCTCTATTAGCAAGAGACCTCTCCATTCGTGGTCTTGTTCGGTCCTGAGCAGTTATGAAATCCTTGACATAAATTAGTCATGCTTTCGAATTCCGCATTGGAAGGTGTTTGTGAAGATATATCTTTGCACATAAAAACAAATTATTTATGACTTCCACAGCTATATTAAATTTAAAAAGAACATATTTTGAAAAAAAATGAATCAAAGAGAATATTATGCTTAAGGCAATTTAAGTACCCCCTTTGGTGCGCTGCGCGACAAGCAAATATGTTTTAGATAAACATGACTTGTAGGGTTATATGATTTGACATTGGACATAGTTTACTTGCAAAAGAAAATGACAGAAAACGATATGTAAGAAAAATCAATGGGGAATCAACAAAGAAAATTCCAGTTTCCGTTCTTCGTTTGCTTACAATACACACACACCCACTATAAGAGGATAACATTGATACCACTTTGCATAACATTGACAGATGGTATGGAAAGCATACTTTTTTGAAAGATTTGTCACGGTTTGCTTTGTAAGTGGTCAAAATGTGAGTTTTCTGACAAAATATGTCATTTATTCTATAATCTGAGTGTGAGAGCATAATTATGTAATAATTGGTCAATTAGATTGCAATTTGACTTTTTTATTCTCTTTAATTTCGTAAGAAACACTTTTATTAACAAAACAAAACAAAAACACACAGAGAGAAACTAACTGTAATGTGAAAAAGATGCCGAAGTCACTAAAATTGTATTTTCTTGTAGAATAAGGGAATTTTCTTGTAGAATAAGGGAATTTTCTTATAAAATAAGGATAACCGTCAAAGTTCAGGTCATATCAGCGACTTTCCAGCTGTAATGATATAGGAAGACCACAAGGTATACCGGGCCTTATTTCAGACACGAGAAGTCACCTGCGTAGAAACACCGACCTTCAACAAGCGGCTGCTTCCTCGTTGAATGACCGTACTAGGGATCGAGCCATCAGACATAAGGGACAGATGTAGCAAAGTTATCGGCCTTAACCACTAAGCCCATACATGTGCCTCCCCCACTCCCCCGGTCCCCTGAAGAAGGAGGGTTAATATTTAGTTGAAGTAAATGTAAATGATGTAAGATTTATAATTTACAGTTATAATAAAGAAGGCGAACATTACCAGACCAAATATTTTTGTATTTAGATGAAACGGAATAAAGGATTATATTCTATTTACTAGTATATTATGTAATGTAGATCTACTACCGTAATTTTTACCATAGGATTTTGACAAGTACAACATTTGTACAAGCCATGTTCCAGAATTTGTGCATACAGATTAGCAGTGTCCATTCTTTTTTGTCTGAAGTTGTATTAAACTAAATTGGTTGGGAACAATGTCAAGCACAAACATTATGTGATTCAAGAAGATTTGCATAATTGGTTTACTTGGCACTTTTCTCGTGTGCTGTATACATGTCTTGCCCAGAATTTCTACTAAATACATGTAGCTAAATGTGTAAAACAAAATGGTAATTCTTAACCTGCCCTACACCTGGCGTACAATGCAAGAGTGTGCTCTAACACTTCATCAGAACGTTCTCATTCACCTATTGACAGAGCAAAGTGTGACATATTCTCCAAAACAAGTGCACACATCATAACCTCTCTAAATGGTATTAATTGCATAAATCTTCTCAGAGTTGTAAATAAACATAAACAATTAAAAGGTTTCATATATCATATATGGTCACAATACAATAGTAGAACCCCATTTAAATCTACAATAAATCAACATAATTACCGAACGAAAATAAAAATGACAATTACTTGTCATATTACCCCAGTGTGATTTCTAAAAACAGTTTAAATGTTTGAAAACAAAGATTTAACTAGGTTGGCAGTTCAATATTGATTAAAAAGTTTCTTAATATGGATTTTAATGGTGAAATACATTTTGAAATAAAACAGATGTTTTCAAAACTGTCGACACGATTTTCCATACTGTCCAAATACAAAGAATACTGCCAATGAATATATTTCTAGACTTTTTAATCACACCGACGCAATTTTAGGTCATATGAAGATTTTCAGCTTGATGGACGAGGAAGCTCCAAATCACATAAAGCACTGTTTGGAATTTGGGTAGAACCATCGACCATCAGTTAGCTAGCTGACCAGTTCCTTACATGAAATGAATATATACCTCATGCGAGGTTTGAACCTCACTCAATGACAAAAATGCCTCATCCGTATATGGCAATTATATCATTCTTGTATTCTTGTAACATGTATTAAAGTAATTTTATATTCACTAACTATTTTTTTTTTCATTAAATTTGATTCAATATAGCGGATTTTTTCGTGACACTTGAAGCCTGAACGGTCTTGCCTGTGCATGTGTAGCTCGCGCTCTAATTCACATTTTACGACATTCACAGCGCGCATTTATAAAATTGCATTGCTATTACATATTCAAGTTGATAACAAACTAATGAACAATATTTTTATCAAACTTTCCCGACTTTTTTTTAAATTGAAGATCTGTTTATTCTTCTCAAAAGTTGGCGTTTTTCAAAATCTTTTTGGAACGCTATCAAGCGAAAGTATCAAACACAAAGCAGATATATCGTAATGGGAGAGTTATCAAAATTATACTAGACAGGCTGCGGCTTTATGTTCTGCGTTTGACACCACTACCAGAAGGTTTAAATTACGTCAACGTCACATACTTGGCGTGTTGCAGCGTAATAATCATTAACAGGTTATCCTAAATTAATAGTGATCATTCTTTGATTAGTGAGACGAAATTATTGATTTTATGAATGCTACTTCAGCATTGACCGACTTTTTCTAACATTGGTGTGAATAGTACTGACAGAACAGGTAACAAACGTATAAAGATAAAAGTCAATGCATTGCATTACTTAATTATTCGAAGAATAATAGTCAAAACTAATCTCAGTAAATATGTGGGTTATTCCTACTCCCCGTAGCGTACAATAGCGTCATTAATATTTAGGAACCATCCTTTGTGTACGAAGATTGAAGGAAAAGTATGGAAATCACAGTCTATTTCTAGATATACAGTTTACGTTCTTTGATTGTTATTGTTGCTTACTGTTATTTTCGGTTATATGAAGTGTTTCTCTTTCCACTGCCAAAAGCATATTCCTGATTCTGTAAGACTTTTGACACACTGAAAAGAATACAATATAATTCATATAGGTTTCACAATCATAGGTAATGTAGTCTTCGTTTTGTATAAAAAACCATTTCTGTTAAATATCAAACGTACGTCATTGTGACCGTAACCTTTGCTCGACCGAGCCAAAATCTCGATAACGATCAAAACCAACGCGGGCAACTAGTTTGAATTTTTAAATTCCATCGAAGTAGAAATACCTTATAAGACTAGTAGTTACGTTTTAATACCCAAGGTCCGAGTGACATGGAATTCGAAGGAATCATCGATATTTTCCGGGTTGTGCAAGCTTCCGGGTCACATTGCCTCGATCAGACCTTGATATGGCTTAAGTCTGATACTGAGTGGTAAAGCGATAAAGAACGTAACCTCAATTATAAAAACAAAACCTTTCTTCATTTAATGCTTTGTTAGTCTTAGAAAACACTTACAATTGACAACATTTCCAAAACATAAAGACATAAAAACATACAGTTAACGCATTTCTAGTGAAAATAAATACCTTTTTATACTGAATACTTTTATAAATACTTCTAGATCATTGATATTCTTTGGGAACTAATTTTCATGGATATCGCGATTGTGTCAATCCGCGAATTAACAGATAATAGGTTCGAAATAGGGCTTAGCTATTTGTCCTGTAGGATTCAAACCGTGACATATGTTGATCTTCACCAAGCGATCCACATCTTATTGTAAAACTAAACCAATGAAACATAATCTGCAAAGAAAAACTTTTCAATGCATGTCTACTAAGTTTATTCAAATCATGACCCTTGGGGTCACATAGACATACATAGTAGAAAACTTAAAATCTTCTGAAACCACATGGCACAAACCATACATATATTGCCTGTAGCATATTTAACAGGTAAGCGATATAAGGCATTCTTGTTTAGCAGTTGTACATTTAGCTATACATGTATGAAGTTTGTACTATTTTAAACCTTATGCTATTCATATATTTGTTAATATTATATTTATTTAAATTATATAAAGTAATTATTAAGGATTTCAAATACGAAATTTGGGTCTATGATACCTTTAAATGATTCCACAGGAAGAATGGTCAGAAATGCATGCTGCGATATCAGAGGGTTTGAAGGCAGGATGGCTGATTCCTCACATCTGTAAGGAATATAAACTAGAAGAGGCACCGGTCTCTCATGATGAAGATATTAATAACCATGAGGAAGAATTGACCTCATGACCGATATGGCAGAAAATCGATATCAGGGGAGACAACAGATATATGGTATTGGTAACGGCGGCATTGCGATGTCGATATCTATTGCCTCCGGCATTATCACCTGGATGTTTATATCAATTTCAAAAGGTTTTCCATAAAAAATTAAACAGGCATAATAGTTACAAACTATGTAAAAGAAGGGACTTTTCATAAGAAATTAAAAAAGTCATTTTTACCAAAACAATACTTAATATGTTGTTTCTTTAATGTTATTTTGTATTTTTTGTCTTTCAAGTAACAAAATATCAATAAATAAAACAAATAAATTTCAGAATTGACATTGTAAAATAATGTCGATTTATAATAGTTAATACTGCTCTTTCTTTTCTGTGTGACATGTAGTATATGTTATCAAATGTTTCAGACCCCAGGTTTAAATCCTGATATTGACCTTGTTAGATTTTTACAACCAAGTCCATTCTTAAGTCACAAAAAATACATATATAAGTTGTGTTTTTTGAAAACGGTTGATTACAATTTATACTATTACATGTGTAGATTTTAGTTAGTTTTTTTTACTCTAAAATGGTTAAATATCATACGTATATCAATTAAGTAATTCTTTATATATTGGGAAAGTAAGAAATTAAATGAATCGAAAAATATGGTATGTTTGTAGAATAAATAAAAGGAAGACTTGTGCCACCCTTGGTCAAATTGATCATTTTCTCTTTCTTTTAAAAAAATATGGGCAATCAGTGTGGTACAGGTATTTTGCCATATTTAATGTATATATAACTACACAAATCTTACCAAACTGTTGCAAAATAGTAATAAAAAAATGATGCGAAAAAGTAAAATGGCATTATAATTATATTCAAAACGCATTTATAGCCTTATCAGTGTAGTATATGTCTGTGTTGTTTTAACGCTCCTTATTTAGTGGTAATTGGGGGCAATAAAACGGATATATACGCGTGATGGATCAACAATTTCTATCAGCTTTCATTCATTAAGATTACAGTATAGAAATGACTTTCATGTAAAATCATTTTAAACTGAACATGTACAATCAATTATGAAAATTTCATAATGACGATTTTCATGTTAATTGAAAAAAAAATCATGAAACCAATATTTCCACACAATGAAAAAAAAATGATCATGATCATTTTTTCTTATTTCATATGAAGTTAGTTGATATCATGAAAACATACGTATTGCTGTGGCAGTTTAAAGCATCGACTAAAAATATTTTTATGATATTTATCTTGCATTCATGGAAAATTTATCTGTTTTCATGATATATTTTTAGTTTTTATTAAAACCGTCATTATTGTTGCAAAAGTTTCATGGAAGTTTTGTGGTAGAAAATCAATTCCGTTTTAAATGCAGATATTTTATTTACATTACAAAAAAAACATTCTTGCACATCAAAATCCTCCGGACATAATTTCCGCCTTTAAAACCTAGGCGGACCTTGAACTTGTTATTTAATATTTTATTCGTTTTAATTTGGTTACGCTGCGCTGTGTAGTTTTGGCAATTTATTATCTAAAATGTATACCCAAGTTTTTTTTATAAATATTTGCGTTCATCACTTTTTCTTGTCCAGATAAGCCTTTCAACATTGTATGGCCGCTAGAAACCTTGCTCGTTTTATTTTTAATTGACATACATTGTAATTGGCATAATTGACACTGATATTTAAATGAAAATTAAAAAAGGTAAGAACAACAACATAAGAAGAAATGCGCATCTCTTTCTTTTTAGAACTAGGATATTAATTGCAATATTTAATTGAATTTCTTATGTTGTAAAATTTGTGTTATTAACACAAAAGGAATAATTCGCGAAGTAAAATTGATTTAAAACTTACACTCATTGTGTCGAATAAAACATCCAGTCACAAATTAACTAAACTGATTAAATCATTTACTTTAACCATTTGATCACGATACCGCATGTTCACGCGATATTAATATGTCGTCTGCATATGATGCTACAACAACAACTTCGCAATGAAGTTAATTATTCTTCAAAATCAGTGGAAATTAACCGTCTGAGAACGTATCATTTTTTTATTTTATAAAAATGAAATAAATATCATTCAAAAGATAATTTTATTGAGAGTAGGAAATTATTTGCACCTAAGCTTACATATCAATGGTTTTATACAAAAAAGTTGCTTTTAAGAAACGCATGTATGAGATTTTTACACATTTTATATGGAAAATAGAAGGGAAAAAATGACGAAATGATGGCATCATGTTAGGAACGAATCAAAAATAAAAATAAAATTTAATTTAAAAATACCGTGTGATGAGTCAAATGTTGAACTTTGATAATATTTTTGCACCTTAGGTTTCTTATTTTTAGTAATTTTGTTATTAAGTAAAATGTGTACATGCCCTTCTTATTTCTATATAGAAAATCTGACCGCTATCGATTATTGGCCGGAGGAATATTCTTCAGTATGCAAGAAACATTCGGAAAAAGCGTTTTTGTTTTGTAAAAAGAAGCAATTTTTTTTGATATGGCAGTGACAATCTTGTGTTTGTCGTTTGCTACAGGAGACAATCATTATATTCAAGATCATTGTATTCCAGACTGTTGGTACAAGTTTACTTTGGTACGAATTTAATTTGCAGTTGTTTCTCCTTACATTTCGAAAATTTGACGAAGTCATTTTTTTATCGTTAGCATATTTTGCAGAGAACTATGTCTAATGTAGGTGATAACATGAAATGAATAAAATTTTATCACATAAGGTTTGTGAAAGTACCACCAGGGGAGGTAACTGCTACAGGGAAATTGTGTTGTTACATTTGATTTTAATTGTCCTTTGCACCGCGGGCATGGCCAGCTCTGCTTTTATGCCTATATTATTGCCATCAAATTCTATTCTTTGCTTTTTAGCTCACCTGTCACGTAGTGACAATGTGAGCTTTTGATCGCCCTCCGTCTGTCGTTTTCCGCCCGTTCGTTCACAAGTTCCTGTGAACACGATAGAGACCACATTTTGCAATCAATTTTTATCAAACTTCCACACAACTTGTATTGGCATAATATCTCATTTCCTTTCGAAAACTGGCCAGATCGCCTTACGGGTTACAGAGCTATGGGGCCAAATTTGCTACTTTGGCTTGTGAACACGATAGGGACCAGATTTTGTAATATATTTTAATCAAAAATAAGGTAACTCGCTCAAATCAAAAGAAAATGTGGTTAACAATCTAGAGGCCAAATTTACGACCCTATCTTCATGAAACTTGGTCAGAATGTTTATTTTAATGATTCAAAGGCCAAGTTTAACAGGTGAGCGTTATAGGGTCTTTATGATCCTCTTGTTTTCTTTTTGGTTAATCATACCAATCAATGAGTATTAAAATTTTACATAAAATTTGGATTTGAGACAGACAGTAATTGAGAATGATCAAGAAGTCTTCCTACACTGACCTTCAGATTTAAACTACGTGGATGGTTAATTGTTTGAAAGGTAAATAAATGGCTTATTGAGTGGTCATTTTCTTATTTTGATGAATTTTGTCATTGAACCTTTTGCCTTTTTTCTGATGAAGATAATTTTTGTATGTTGGGACACTAACCAGTAGGGAATGTTGTGTCATCTGGTTTGTTTTGACTCGATTAGCAAGTGTAAATTAATTAAATAAAAGGTAATTGATTTATGAAATGATTCACAAACATTAATGCTTTTAAGTTTAAATAATAGCAGTGATAATGTATACATTTCAGATAATGTATACCATAATGTGATGGAAGCTCTGAGAAATTACATAACTTGCAATAGTACTGATATCTATTTATGGTTGGCCAATGGAGCAATTTCATATGACTTATTTTTATGCAGAACAATTAGAAATGATTGGCTGTGCTACAGAACTTGGAAAAACATTGTACCCAATGTTAAAAGCAAATTAGTCTGTTGCATCAATGTTGTATTTTATCATTTTTTTCATTTTTTCCTCAAAGTCAGTGTTTTCACAGTTAAATTTTATCAATATTTTAAAGTTCAGAAGGTTAATTCTTTTATGCGATTGAAACTGTTTGTACCTTAAGTATATAGCTAGATTTCAGTTTTTGACAAGATTGGGGACTCCTTATGCGAAAAATAAATCTTCGCATAGTTTTTTTACAGATTTCAGGTTACAATTTGTAGTTTCATGAGGGACTTTGTCAGCTGAATTTAAGGAAATTTAATACATACTAATCACTGTGATGTGTCATTACGCTGCGCAACTTCATGAAAATCAGAACATATCTGATTTGCATGACTTTGGGTGGCAAAGAAGTCATCCCAATCAGTGAAAAAGATTTTCGCGGAATCATTGAATACTTTCATGATCAATACTGGGTGTCATTTTGTGATCGCTCAAGTTTGTGGACCTTGTTTCCTCAATGTCATATGGATGCGCAATATTGGGTTGCCCAGGAGAACTGTTTTTTGCCCTGCAAGCAAAATATTCCATATCAGAGCACCAACAGCATAATAACATTACTGAATTGGAGCTAATGGCGAGATGTGATATTTTGATGCAGTATGCTTTTGATTGAAACCATTCCTAGAACTCTAGTTGATGACATTTTCTGTTGAATGGGTAATGTCACTGAAACACATTTTATGAAATGAAATGATTAATTACAATCCTATTACGTTGATACATTCTCTTTAAAGTAAGAAAGTTTGAGAAGCATTGTCATCAGTAGGACAAAATCTCCTCAGACAAAATACCTGCCCCAACCCACCCTGCTCAATTTGACCAAGACAGACAAATCCCGCCCCCCACCCCGTTTCATTTGTTGAGTAAAAACTTTAAGATTAAATGGGGAGGAACAGCCATAAGAAAAAGCTAGATTTTGAGGATGATAATCATTGATTTTAAAGGGTAGGAGGATTTTTTCCCGTATCCCTCATCTAAATATTACCATTTCTAAATTCTATTCAGAAGGTATAAATGGTCATTGCTTTAACTTACTGTAACATACCTAGTGACTACAGGAGTTCTGTTTGTAGTGGAGCTTCACTCTGGTAAATGAGCATCAGTGTAACATGAAATATGATTATAACCTTTCTGGATTTCAATCCCAGGACTTTGGTGTAGATCACTTAATACCTTAACCATCACTTGTACAGGTCCATATTATAAATATGAAGAAAATAAATCCCCTACAGGATTATATCATTGGTAGAACTTTTTTTTCCTTTTTTGTAGATGGCCAATTTGCTAACACTCCTTGAATGTATTGAAAGGTTTTAGTGAGATGAAATTAACTGGATTTCTAAATATTTATCACAAGGCACATTTAACATCAGGGTAATATTGATATTGCAGTCACCATAAATGTCGTTTTTAGTTTCATTTACGAATTGACATATCAGTGGGACTGATTGAAGAAATGTTTACACCTTCACGAAAGCAAATAAATGACACAAGCCTATCTCCCCTAGTGTTTTTTTTTTACTGAAGTAAAGCAATTTTGCCTGTGGTATCGAATTACAGGTACACAAAAGAACTGATGACTGATGGAAAGTAGAAAGACAAGAAGAAGAAACACAAAAAGGGATGGAACATATAAGAGAAAAATTTAAGGAAATATCTTTAAAGTATTTGTTTCAGAGATATTGGTTTACTTTGTCATTCAGGTATGTCAAAAGCCTGTTTGTTTCAGAAAATTTCCTTTTTACATTTTTTTTTTTAAATTATGCCTGTTTAAAGGAACTTCTGCTCAATTTAGCAAATATATAATTTCCACATGTGTTTCTAACTGATTACATCTCCTACATTAAAGTCAGTTATAAAAGCCTGTTTAAGGAATTGATGACGGACGGACGACGGACATCAATTGGTCACAAAAGCTCACCTTATTTATAACCTGCCTAAAGAGATTCCAGGTTATGTGCAAACGTAAATTTTTCACTGATAAAAATATTCATAAACGGACCAAATAAAGGGAAATTGTTTACTGTAACAAAGACGAACTTTAATGATACGCAGAACAGTACGTACCGTGAACTCAGGAACTATAATGCGAACTAAATGTTTCAGTACCCATTTAAGGATAATTATCTAATCATTGTAATTTTACTGTGTGATCAAGAAAGAACTATGTATTTGTTCGGTAAACGAGCTTATTTACTAATATACGAGGGCGGTTCAAAAATAACGTAGGCTTTTGGAGTCAGATGACGCATATTGTGTAAAGAGCAATGTGAAATATATCATTATAATTCACAATCTTTCTCTTATTTGGTCATACATTTTATGTAACATTTGTACTGATAGGCGAAGCGTTTGGAACGTTTCAATCACCATATTCAAATTAAAATTCATTATCTATTGCATAATAAGGCCTCCGGTCCATACACAAGAGAAATACAGAACATATAACATCTAATTACATGTGTGAAGCAAAGGTCATTTACAGTTACATAATAGTATTATTAGGTACTTGTCAATTATGTATTATACAGTAAACACATGTCAGTATATTTTTGTACCTGTTACCAAATACATGTTCAAGTAAAGTCTGAAACTAGCCGACTTCTTTCTTTAAAAGCATAATATATATACATTGCTAGGTTTCTAATAATTTCATCACTTTCTGTTGACATTAGTTCATAAAATTTTTGTATGGTAGCATTGTTAACAAAGTGGTATGGAATGTATAATGACCGTATATTTGAATAGGACATATAAGTACAAAATGAAATTCGTCTTCAATAACAACTTCACAATATGAACAGTCACGATGTTCTCTATCTAAATCAATATGTCTACCTTTTTCAATCATGAGATTATGTGAAGAACTTCGAAACTTTGCCATACAGGATCGAAATTTTGCTATATCTACAACAGTAACATACTTCTCAACATTGTACATAGGTTTAAAGTTTACTACTTTCATTGCATCTAGACCTCCAGTTTTGAACATATTGGTCTTTCAACTTTTCAACCTTTTGCCTACGGCCTTCGTGATATATTCTTACGCATACGAACTCAAAACTCGGGTTATTCTACGATAAACCACGTTTGGGAACTTATTATTTCTTAAACAACCCTCGTATGACCCAAACTATATACTAACGGAATTTGAAAAAAAATCGATTCTGCATATTTTTACAAAAAGTCGAACCATTTACAAATGTTGTGTGATTTTAGTCATCTTGTCAATTTTAGTCCATTTATCATACACATGCCCCTTTTTTTTTACAAAGCAAACACTTTCAAATATTTCTTTTACAAAAGCATGTCATACAGTAAATGTTTTCCAGTTTGTCGGTCTGTATACACCTGGAATTGTTCCATCTACATAAAGTGTAGTCAAAGTCAACTTCTCCTGTATATGCATCAACGATAACTGAAAATAAAAAGAAATTATTATCGTTAAAAGGCAAATGAGCCGCGCCATGAGAAAACCAACATAGTGGGTTTGCGACCAGCATGGATCCAGACCAGCCTGAGCATCCGCGCAGTCTGGTCAGGATCCATGCTGTTCGCTTTTAAAGCCTACTGGAATTGGAGAAACTGTTATCGAACAGCATGGATCCTGACCAGACTGCGCGGATGCGCAGGCTGGTCTGGATCCATGCTGGTCGCAAACCCATTATGTTGGTTTTCTCATGGCGCGGCTCAAATGTTGATCACAACAAAAAATAAATGAAGCAGACATCTATCTAACTTTGGATTCCGTATTGTTATATTTTCTCCTCTTCCTGTTACCAGTACGAAATAATAACTTTCCAAATATGACTTTTCTTATTTGAGTGGAGCAGCCGTTTTAAGAAAAGTCAAACTGCTCGCAGGAGTTGCTTCCCTTCAACTTCAGAAATCTCTACTTAAAGGTAAGGGAGATCACTGCGTAAAAGATTGAAGAAAAGAAGTTTTTTATTACTCCGATTTCTTTATTTCTAAAGCATCAACTTCAAATACTTATGCGGTATTATCGTTAATTTAACACCTTTAAATGCACAGCAACCGAAAATTGCTATTATAAAATATTTACCAAAAAACACACTATGTGCAGTAAGATGCGCATAATACCACTTTAAGTGACACGTCTGAATTAAAGTTTATTAAACCTCAGTCTAGACTTTTAAACTCGTAAAAATGTTTAAGTTCTCTTATGTAAGATTTCTGTTCAGTGTCAATTGATATTAGCTATATCTTTGCGGAAACTTGCGTTCTTCAATACGAAATTGAATCCTCTCATTAACAGATCAGATTTGTATCGTATCATTGGACAGCCATGCGTGACAAACTCAAATTTGGCACTTGCCTCCAGATCATTCGAAAAAAAATCGTTTTCAGATATCTGAAAATTAATGCTGTATTTCTTAAGAAATATCCTGGGTTCGCTTCCCGGCTGAGTCATACCAAAGACGTGAAAAGTGGTATTAAAAGCTTCATTGCTTGGCGCTCAGCGTTAAGACAATAGTTCTAGGTCAGGTCAGCTTGTGCCAGACTGAGTATAATGTGACTGGGTGGGGTATCATGTCATGTGTTTACGGAGTGATGTTCCAGTGAGGCAAAACTATAAAGTTCGGCATTGTGCTCAGTGCAACAAGTAGACACCCACCGTCGTGTAAGTAACTAAAATTGTTGAAAAAGACGCTAAACCGGAACGCACATCAACACACACGCTTACACACGCTTACATACGGTGTTCCGTTTGGGCCATCGCAGTTTCGCGTTGTCGTCCTAAGGGCGAAATCGCGAAACGACGATATTTTGACACGAAAACGCGATACTTTGACACGAAAACACGAAACAGAAATATCGCGTTTTCGCGCTGTTAATATCGTCTTTTCGCGTTTTCGCCCTCGAACTGCCATTTCGCCTTCGTGGTAAGTAGGGCGAAAACGCGAAAACGCGATATTTTTTGCATCGTGTTTTCGCGACCTTATATCGTGTTTTCGCGTTTTCGCCCTCTCAACTGCAAAGGCGAAACCGCGAAAACACGATGTTTTAATATCGTAATTTCGCCTTCCGGTTGGACTTGCGCAAACGCTTGCAAAACTTTTCGAGAGGACGTAAATTCGACCCGGATACATTTCAACCCCAACTTACGATGTTCCTTGGACATTTCAACCCCAGTCTATGATAAGCATGGCAGGGTAAAAGATGTCATTTATTTAAAGCGGTTTACCTATTCATCCATTTTTCGACACGCATTCTGTGATATGCATGGAGGTTAAAAGATGTAGCAGTGTATTTATCAGTCCATTTTAGAGTTAATTGATAAAGATGATATGTATAACATGTAATAAAATGATGAAATCGGGATTGAGTTGATTTTTTCTTTTAGAAGGTGATATAGGTTTTGATTTTTTTTAATATGAAGATAACTATTATTTAATTTTATCCGTGTATATGCTTGCTCGCCTGTCTACCTTTTCATCAGTCAAATAAGTTAGAAATTGCTATGACTTTATAAATGTGTTTTACTTGAAATCTGTTTTATAATTAGAAGGCAGCCTGAAGGATATACTTACGTACCAGTTTACAAGTAATTTATTTAAAGCAAGGAAATGTCTCTAAATGTATTCCTCTTTTTTTGTTAGTAAACATATATAAATACTGTGTGAATCCAGGCGATGCTTTAGTTCAAAAACACGCACGAAGTGTATAAAACGGCAATGTTTAGCCACATCTGCACTTAGAAAATAACATATTATCAACTTTAAGATGTCATCGTCAAAATCTCAAGTTATATCCCACAAAAAATGATAACAATTGAATTCGCGAGAAACACAATGGCACACTTTTACAGTGTTGTGATTTAAAGTCATACCGCTTATCAACTAGCTACAGGGTCATAAAAAGATAGAAACTGAAAACCAAAAAAGTTCCATAAGGAAATTGATATTGAACCATTCTACAGTAAAAAAAAAACAAACTCAAACACACATGTAATAGTATAAATTGTAATCAACCGTTTTCAAAAAACACAACTTATATAATGTATTTTGTGACTTAAAAATGGACTGGTTGTAAAAATCTAACAAGGTCATTATCAGGATTTTAACCTGGGGTCTGAAACATTTGATAACATATACTATATGTCTCACAGAAAAGAAAGAGCAGAATTAACTATTATAAATCGACATGATTTTACAATGTCAATTCTAACATTTATTTGTTTTATTTATTGATATTTTGTGACTTGAAAGACAAAAGTTTAAGAAACAACATATTAAGTATTGTTTTGGTAAAAATGACTTTTTAAATTTCCTATGAGTCCCTTCTTTTACATAGTTTGTAACTAAAAGTGCATGTCAATTATGCTTGTTTAATTTCTTATGGAAAACCTCTTGAAATTGAAATAAACATCCAGGTGATGATACCCGGAGGCAATAGATATCGACATCGCAATGCCGGTCACCCGTTGCCGTTGTCTCCCCTGATACCTATTTGCTGCCATATCAGTCATGAGGTCAATTCTTCCTCATGTATACGTCGGGCGTAATAATTTCACGAGAGCGCAGCCCGAGTGGAATTATTTGTACGACGTATTACAATCTGAGTGGATAAAGAGTGTTAAAATGCGGTTTTGGCATAAATTATTTCGATTCTAATATGCCTTTAATCTAAACAGTACATAAGATATAATGACTGTGACTCAATGCAGACTTGGAGAGCCGGTATAAACTACAGACTCCGGTATATACCGGATTAACTAAATTTGAACGAAAAATATCTTAAATATATATATTTTGTAACCATGGTGATACTAACCCTAACCTTAAGTCAGTATTTTATGCTCATTATACACTAAATGCGTGCGGACATGCAAATTGCATGCATATGCATATTTTTGCCGTGCGCTACAACTGATAATCTCTTTCGGGCATGCGCAGAAGACCGCTCCAACTCTGCAATGAGTTACATCGAAATATAGTAGCGCTCTTTTACAACATTAGCGTCACCTCACGTTAATCTGACGTCATTCTAGCGTAGGAGTGTTTTAATTAACAGAGAAAACCCTATTAGAATTCCAGTTAAACGAAGATGGGAATTAAGCTCGGTATTTATAATAAGGCCTTCGAGTGATTTATCGTCTAATTTAGAGTTAAAAAAACCGTACGGACTGAACCACGAGTGCATTAGCACGAGTGGCTAAATACCGAAGCATCTGAACGATGAACCGTGGTAAGTTAGACTATACATCACAAGATGGCTTTGATTATTTTCGTTCAGTGTCATATTTTAATAAAAATTATGCTGGGCTTCATTTACCCAATGAGTAATGTATCGGACGCCATGCGACAAGTTGACGTCATCATTGACGTCATAATGCTCTCTTACCGGTCCGCGCGTCAACCGTTGTTTATCGCAGATTCTAACTTGGCTCGATTTGATTTCCAGTTAAACAAAGAAGGAAATCAAGGTCTGTATATTCTGCTATAAACAACGGTTGACTCATGGACCGGAAAGAGAGCATTATGACGTCAAAATGCCCCAAGATGTCTAATACATTACTCCTTCGGTAATGAAGACCAGCATAATTTAGAAAGAATTTATAGCAAAAGAGTGTTTTAACACTTATTTATGCACGATGGGGGTTATACGTCGGGCGTAATAATTTCACGAGGGCGCAGCCCGAATGAAATTATTTGTATGACGTATTACCGCCCGAATTATTTCGATTCTAATAAGCCCTTCATCTAAAACAGTAGATAAAATATAGGAGCGCTCTTTCTTGGTCGCAACAAAAGCATTGACGTCACCGCACGTTAACGTGACGTCATTCTATCGTAAGAGTGTTTTAACAGAGAAAAACATATAGAGGATATTTGTTTGTTTTAAGTGAATATGGAATATATTTCACTGAGAAGTGAGAAAATTTCAAATATTTTCACGAGCGCGTAGCGCGAGTGAAAATGTGAAAATTTTCTCACTTCGAGGTGAGATATATTCCATATTCACGAATAACAAACAAATTTTCTTTTTATTTTATGCTTAATTACGTTGAGATATGCATTTGCAACAAATTTTAATCTCAGCGCGGGAAACAGACGCGCGTAAACAGGCATGACGTCAGCCTTGTTATGACGTTAGAAAGACGCACACAACATAAAGTTCCATTTTATTTTATTTTTTTCTGCATAACGTTATGAAATTTTCATTAAGTAAAATAATTTGAATCGAGAAATATACTATAAAGAACAAAGTGCGACTACAATTTTCATCCTGTTTTAAGCAAATGATTTAAGATTTATACACAATACACGAGGGGGCGGAGCTATATCTCTCACAGTGTGAAAATATAGATTTCATATTTTCACAGTGTGAGTGATGAGATATGAAAATATTTAACTGATAGAATACAGTATTTCATTAGTTAGCATAAAATAAATTAGAATATTTATTAGAATATGTCAATGAGCTCATCAGAATGAAAACAATCAAGGCCTTCTTGTGACGTATCGTCTAATTTACCACGGTTCATCCTTGAGATGCTTCAGTATTTTTTATCTGTAGAATGTAAAGACTGGGATTAATTTAATGTGGAAAAACACAAATGTAATATCTTTTTATTTCATGTAAGCTTTTCCTGTCGAAACACAAAAGATCATTTTTTCTTTACATCTTATAGACAAGTAATTTCGACCAATGTCTCCTATACAGCCAAACCTGTCTATAAAGACCACCCTTAGGAGTGCCAAAATGTGGTCTTTATTGAGAGATGGTCTTTATTCACATGTTAAAATACACTGTAAATGTTAAAATGGGAAACAAAACATGTGCACTTTAGAGCCAGATGGTGTCTGTTCAGAGGTGGTCTTTAATACAGGTTTGACTGTATTTGAAACTTGGCAGTAACAGTGATCAACAACAGTACTTGTGCATGCTGCATGTTGGTTTCTTTCAGATTGCATAGTTATGGAATTTTGTTTTCTGTTACTATAATATATACATAGAGTCTGCATATGCAATCTTGTGCGCACCTTATCTCCTGAACCCATGCACGCAATTTAATATGACTCAACACAAGTGTTAGTACCAACCCTAGTTGCAATGGTGCATGTTACGTTCCTTCAGAAAACCTCTGCACAAGTATGGGACTTATTTTGGATAATACATTATATACATACAGTGCATATGCAATCTTGTGTGCGTGTTTTATCCTTTACCCATGCACACAATTTAATGAAACTTAACACAAGTGATCAGTAGTAACCCTAGTTGTGCATGGTGCATGTAAGTTTTTATCAAAAAAATAATCTGCACAGTTACAGGACTTTGTTTGTAGCTCCACTATTCGGAGAATATGGTTGCTTTTTAGCTCCACCATTTAGAGAACAAGAGTGCTATTCTACTCGCCTTGGCGTCGGCGTGAGCTTTTTTGGATAAAGGTTTTCAGCAATCTTTGTTTTAGCGTTTTCTTTGTTTTGGAGGTTTACATTTAAAGTCATAAGGTAACTGTCAAGCTTCAATGGCGGAGAAAGATCCTATGTGGCCAATAACTATGCATATATTGTTTCTGAAAGAAACCAACATGCACCATGCACAAGTACTGTTGTTACTAATCACTGTTACTGTCAAGTTTCAAATACGGTCAAACCTGTATTAAAGACCACCTCTGAACAGAAACCATCTGGCTCTAAAGACCACATGTTTTGTTTCCAATTTTAACATTTACAGTGTATTTTAACCTGTGAATAAAGACCACCTCCCAATAAAGACCACATTTTGGCACTCCTAGGGGTGGTCTTTATAGACAGGTTTGACTGTATAGGAGACATTGGTCGAAATTACTTGTCTATAAGATGTAAAGAAAAAATGATCTTTTGTGTTTCGACAGGAAAAGCTTACATGTAATAAAAAGATATTACATTTGTGTTTTTCCACATTAAATTAATCCCAGTCTTTACGACATTCTACAGATAAAAAATACTGAAACATCTGAAGGATGAACCGTGGTAAATTAGACGAAACGTCACAAAAAGGCCTTGATTGTTTTGTTCTGACATGCTCATTGACATATTTTTAAAAAAATGATGCTGGACTTCATTTACCCGATGCGTAATGTATCAGACGTCATGCGGCAATTTGACGTTATCATTGACGTCATAATGTCCTCTTACCGGTCCGCGCGTCAATTGTTGTTTATCGCTGATTCTAACATGACACGATTTTATTTACAGTTAAACAAAGAAGGACACCAAGCTCTGTATATCTAACAAATAATCAAGGCCTTTGAGTTGTTTATTGTCTAGTTTACCACTGTTCAGAGTTCAGATGCGTAGGAATTGAACCACGAGGGCGTTAGCCCGAGTGGTTAAATACCGAAGCATCTGAACGATGAACCGTGGTAAATTAGACGATAAATCACAAGAAGGCCTTAATTGTTTTCATTCTGACAAGCTCATTGACATATTTTAATAAATATTCTAATATGCTTTTCTCTTTATAATCGAAATAATTCGGGCGTTAATACGCCGTACAAATAATTTCATTCGGGCTGCCCCCTCGTGAAATTATTACGCTCGACGTATACCCCCCCCCCCCCTCCCCATCGTGCATAAATAAGTGTTAAAACACTCTTTTGCTATAAATTATTTCGTAATTATGCTGGTCTTCATTACCGAAGGAGTAATGTGTTAGACATCATTGGGCTTTTTGACGTCATAATTCTCTCTTTCCGGTCCATGAGTCAACCGTTGTTATAGCAGAATATACAGACCTTGATTTCCTTCTTTATTTAACTGGAAATCAAATCGAGCCATGTTAGAATCTGCGATAAACAAAGGTTGACGCGCGGACCGGTAAGAGTGCATTATGACGTCAATGATGACGTCAACTTACCGCATGGCGTCCGATACATTACTCATCGGGTAAGCATAGTTTTTATTAAAATATGCCAATGAACGAAAATAATCAATGCCATCTTGTGATGTATAGTCTAACTTACCACGGTTCATCGTTCAGATGCTTCGGTATTTAGCCACTCGTGCTAACGCACTCGTGGTTCAGTTCCTACGTTTTTTTAACTCTAAATTAGACGATGAACCACTCGAAGGCCTTATCAAAAATACCGAGCTTAATTTCCATCTTCGTTTAACTGGAATTCTGATAGGTTTTTCTTTGTTAATTAAAACACTCATATAAGTTGCCTGCTAGTATAGCACAGACTGAGAAATTATCTGTTTTTAAAACATTAGTAAAGAATTATTTACTAGACAGTTTAGCATAATTCCTTTAATGTGTTTTAATAACTATTTAATTTGTTTTAATAACTAGTCATATGGCTTTCGATGTATAAACATTTTAACTTAAGCTCGCATTTTACTTTTTGATATAGATGTTCCATCTAGTCACATACTTCTTTATTTGATATAGTTGTGCAATTTCCATCTAGTCACATAATTCTGTAAACTCTGTTATACCTCTCTATGTCATGCCACCAACACAAAGGATCACAATGGAAATAAGAGTTTTCTCTTTTTTGTGTAACCCTTGGTGACGGTGTGTCTGTCATGGCTTTTTATAATTTCATGTATGCATTATGTTATTATGTTGTATTTACTATACATGTTGTTTTTAATTAATAATGTATGTGCACTCCTTACCGAAATAAATCTATCTATCTATCTACGCTAGAATGACGTCAGATTAACGTGAGGTGACGTTAATGTTGTTAAAGAGCGCTACTATATTTTATCTACTGTTTTAGATTAAAGGCATATTAGAATCGAAATAATTTATGCCAAAACAGTATTTTAACACTATTTATCCACTCAGATGGTAATACGTCGTACAAATGCGCCCTCGTGAATTTATTACGCCCGACGTATAACCGCCCATAGTGCATAAATTGGTGTGAAACCACTCTTTTGCCATAAATTATTTCTTAAATTAAATTGAGTCATGTTAGAATGTGTGGTCACTCTAAAGATTTCATCTTTGTACATCAAAATCGTATCATAAAGGACAGTCAAACAAATTTGACACGATCTTAGGATATTTGGAGGTTTTATTTTTTTCGTATCGGCAATAGATCCACTTTTCCAGTCATAAATGTAACATAACGTATCATTTATTTGGTATTAAACATACGCATATACATTTATAGCCAATCTATTTTAACATAGATGAAGTATTTATAAAGATGTTCTGTTCAGTAGGACATGTGACCTTTTCAGAGAAAATTGTAACATGAAGTATGTATGCAAAGTAAAACACAAGATATTCAATAATACTTTTAGGTAAAAAAGATGACATTTTTGCAAACATAAAACTTTCTATATTGCAGATTTTATTAAAACTTCTCATCAATTTCCTTATGGAACGTTTTTGGTCCAAACCTTTAAATAATGCTCGACATAATTTTATTAGATTAAATCTATGATGGTATATAGTCATTTTAAACAACATCTGCCCCAATCTGAAATTGCTTCTTTTAGCTCCCGCTAGTTGTCACAGGATTTTTTTTTCATTTCAAGGACAAACTATCGCAGATTCCATCTGTAGTAAATGGCATACAAACATGCATATATATAGACAGACTGACAGACAAAATGACAGACAAAACGACACACAATATATGGATAAGATATAGAGAGAGCATTTTATGACACTGGGCTTATTCTCAACTGAACTGATCACGAAACTCAAGCCGACGTGCTATTTACATTCTTTTTATGCAAATAAAGTATTGATGCGATTTGGGTGGTTATTCTATTTCTACCAGTAGTGTGAAAATGAAAAAGAAAAAAAGAAAATGTTTTATTTCGCATATAGCAAAATATTCAATATTTTTATGTTGTTCTAAATGTAAATGCAACATTTTTTCGGTGACGCCGTCTAAATTCGTTTTCGTTACCTATGCCACGTGACTTCAGTTTGCAAATCAAACTGCTTGATAACGCATTATAGATAATTTAGCAAAATGGATGATTTATGCAACACTCTGCCTGATTGGACGAGAGTGTCAATTTCTTTCACTCTGTTGGTTGTGCTACGCTGAGTGAAATGTAGACAAAGCGTTTATTCTAAACGACGCTGTTCACAGTTTTAAAGCTAACTTTGGCTCAGTATATTTAGCAAGAATATTGATATATCTCAAAATGGTAAGTAAGTTTAATAAATATGATAAAAACCTGTTCAAATACCAACAAATAAAATTAAAGAAAGGCGAATAGTCTGCGACACAGAAAAGGGGGTGATAAGGTCTTTATGAAAGAAGGCTTTTTAAAAATTTCCTGTTACTTTTGTCTTTTAAATTTAAAAAATTTTTAAAAATTCCTTTTGTGACTTACCAAATTGCATTTAAAATAGTACTTTTTCCTTTTGATTATTGTTAAAATTTTTTTAACGATTTATTAAAATAATTTTTTTTCTTAGTAGGGATGCAAAAATGAACCTTTTAAAAATCTTTTCAAAATAAATATTTTAAAATGACTAAATCTCATAACGAAAAAGGTACGCGCATACAGTTTATCATTGAAAAAGGGGTCAAACTTTGCTTATGAAACAAAATTTTAAATAAAAACAATGTATTTTTTTGACCTTCACTTTTTTAAAGGGTACGCATGTCCAAATTCATGAAACGAAAAGCATTTGTTAAAGGGGGATCAGTTGCCTATTTTTGAAAAAAAAAAAATAATAAAAAAAAAACCCTTTTAAATTTTTTTTTCTCATGAAACTAATAAAACTTATTTGTAGCACTTTATTGGGCCCGCAGCCAACTTTGTTTCCTGGGACATTTGCCCCCCTTTTTAGGGCGCAAGCAAAACAAAAAACCTTTGACTTCATCCAGGTTGTAATATTTTCTGGTTTTTGGGGTCATTTTTTTCAATTCATTTAGATTTAAAAAAGAAACCCTTATCCTGGGGGGCGGGGGGGCAGGGCTTTTCCTTACGCTCATGAACAGACCAACCCCGATCTGAAATTTTTCACTTTTTGCCTTTTTTGGGGGTGCTTCCGAGGTTTCTATTTCCCAAAATTTTTATTTATACGCTCCATGAACATTTTTGGGGATCTTTTCATACTTGGCCTGAGCACTTTAAAAGGCCCTTCAAAAAATTTTTTTTTATATAGGCCTTGGGCCCATTAGGGACCACTATAGCAAAAGTAATAGCCTTCTCGATTAACCACTAAAATTAATGGTTTTACAAACCAGTTAACAATACGAAAGGGCCCTGCTTTTTTTTACAAAGGGGGAAGGGGCCCAATTTAGCAAAAAAATAAAACACTTTAATGACCCTCTCATGAACCGCTTCATGAATTTTCATCAAACACGCTAATTATTCGCAAGGGAAAACAAACAAAATTGAACCCTACGAAACCTTTGCAAAATTAAAAAAAGAAAAAATTTTAAAAGGTTAAAGGGGGGTTTTAGTTTTGCATTTGAAAAATTTTAGATGAAAGATAAAAGTATTAAAAATTCATAAACTTCTTTCCTTAACAATTCCCGACATCATTTTTAAAGATTTTTCGGTTTCTGACTAAAAAAGCCCGTAGGGAGACTTTATCTGACTCCCCGCTGCAAACTTCCCCTTTTTCAAAATCTTTTTTATACCCTGTGCATTTAATAGGGGGTATGACATAAACAACCTGAAAAGGGGCCATTGTGTTTCTCGCAAAACCAAAGATTTTTTTTTGGGGGTTAATTTGAACCGAGACACTTAAATTGATAATTTGTTATCTTTTAATGTTTTTTTAAACCTAAAGCACGCCTGGATTCACACAGTAATATATTTTACTAACAAAAAAGAAAAAATACATTTGAGACAGTTCCTGCTTTAAATGAATTACTTGTAAACGGGACGTTAACCGTATACGGTCCCCTAAAGAGACATGTTACACACTTTTTTTCCAATTGGGTAAGGAGACTTTTTTTTTTTCGTTTAAACGAAAAAAGTTATTTTTTTTAAACGAAATCATTCAAAACAAAAACATTTCGTTTTAAAGAGAAAAAAAGTCTCACTTCCTAACGGAAAAAAAGTGTAAAATCCTTTATGACCGACTAATAAACCTTCAGCTGCTTCTAATATAAAACAGTTTTTCAATTAAAACATTTTTAAAAGTCATAGCAATTCTAAATTTTTTTACTGATGAAAAAGACAGCAAGCGGCTATACACGATAAAAGAATAACATTATCTAGAAAAAAAAAAGAGTAAAAACCATATCACCTTCAAAAAAAAAAATCAACTCAACCCGATTTCCTTTTATTACAGTTATAATATCTTTTTATAAAACTCAAAATACTGATAAATACACTGCTAAATCTTTAACCCCATGCTATCACAGAATGCGAGCGCAAAATGGAGAATAGAAAACCCCGCTTTAAAAAAATGACATCTTTTCCCTCCATCTTATCATAGTTTGGGGTTAAATGCCAAGGGAGGGGTTGAAATGTCCCAAGGAACACCGAAGTTGGGGGTTGAAAGTATGGGGGTCGAATTTACGCCTCCAAAGTTTTGCAAGCGTTTGCGAAAGCCAACCCGGGTTTTCGAAATTACGATATTAAAACATCTAATCGGGGGTTTCGCCTTTTCAGTGAAAGGGAAAACGCGAAAACACATAAAAAGGTCGCAAAAAAGGGGGGTTTTTTTCCGTTGGGCCATCGCAGTTTCGCGTTGTCTCCTACGAAATCGGAAAACGCGATATTTTAAAACGCAAAAAAGCATATTTTCACACGAAAACACAAAAAAAATATCCGTTTTCGCGTTGAAAAAACGTGTTTTCGCGTTACGCCCTTATCTAACATCGCTTTTGGGTTTTTTTTCCCTTCGGGGTTTAGTGGGGCAAAAACCAAACACGATTTTATGGCCGAAACGCAATTTTTACTTCTTTTATTCGGTAAAGTATCCGTTTCGCCCTGCTGACCCCGAAGCGAAATACAAAACACGATATTTTAATATCGCACTTTCCCTTTCCGTTTTTGCATCGTAAAAAAGGAAAAACGAAAAACTCCCCTGTTTTTCACCGGGTTTTTCATTAACTGAAACACTACCTTGCAAAAAATTTAAACAAAATTATTTTAGGAAGTTATACGTCGGGTGATCAAGGGTGTGATTAAACTACATCATAAAACAACTTTGTAATTGTTTCATGGTATACTTTAGGGTTCAGTAAACTTTTGAAACCAACCCCCGGGGTGAATTTTTTTTTAAAATTTTTAAATCCAACCTTTGGCCCTACATAAAGATCCAACCAAAAATTGTTCATAAAAGCAAAAAAACTTTAAGAATTCCCTACGGAAAACACATTTTTGTTTTTATACCAGTGCTTTGACTTAATACAAAATTTTTTTTAAAAAATATTTTGCATTACTTTCATTATCATTGTGCTTCTTACATATTTGCCGGCTCCAGATTTAAAGGTTAAAAACCATTTACATATAAATGCAAACATTGCAAAATAAAGTAAACTAAGCTGTCAAGACAAAAACGCATTTTTCAACAAATAAAAACATTACATAAAAAAAGCAAACATTGCAAAAGAAAGTAAATAGAGCTGCAAAATTGAAAAAACGAAGTATTTCAACAAAAAAAACCAGACATAAAAAAAACAATAAGCAAACGAAAGTAAAAGAGAGCTGCAAAGACAAAAACGAAAAAATTTAAACAATAAAAGTAAAACTTTTTTTTTATTCCCGGGGTTACCTTGAAAATTATGTAAGACAAAAAAAAAAAAACTAGAGAAAAAAAGTTTTGAAAAAAAAGGAATTTTGTTCAAAATAAAATCAACAGCAACTTGAAGACTTTTTTTAAAGCAAATCCCTATTCCCAAAAATACCCTAAAAAAATTTTTCACTTCCCCCTAAAAACTCCAAAAAAAATTTTTCCGGTAAACTTTTTGAAGAAAAAAAAAGGGTAAAAGGGAACCCACTTCAATAACCCCCCAGCCCCAAAAACCCGATACGGGGAAAACAAGCAAAGATTTTGGGGGGAATTTTTAAAGTATTGAAATCTTATTTTGGGTAATGCCTAATTAGTCGTACCCGTACCCAAAAAGTGTAAATATGTAAATTTGTCAAAGAGGCCAGGGACACGACAAAGAAACAAAGTGCAGGTTCGGGGGTGCAAAAATTTTACTTTTAGGCATGGTTATTTTAAAGGCCAATGTTACCTTAGGGTACAAAAATTTCAGCAAGTTTTTGGTTTGGGGGTCTTTTTCTGTTTCAATAAAAACAAAAATCGGGAAAAAGCCCCACCCCAAAACCTAAACCACCCAACAAACACAACACAAAAAAAATTTTCATTGTTGCATTTGTGTATTGTGAAAATATTGGAAAATAAACCGGTAAAACCTTTTAAAAAAGATGTAAAAATTTTTGAATTAAAAGTGTGGATAAAAAGTTGTTTTATTACACATCATGTTTTTTGTTTTAATGGGATTAATTTTTTAAAATTTAGAGGGGTTAAAGAATGTAAAAGATTGGAAAGAGGGAATGGAATTGGGTGTTAGAGTTTTTTTGGGAAAAAATTAAATTTTATTTTTTTTAAAATTTTAAATAGAATTAGTTTTTGTTGAGATGGGGACTGTGTAATGAACAGTTGTTTCCCCTAATTAAAAAAATTTTTTTGATTGGGTTTTGGGTTGGGGGGGGGGGGGGGGGTAAAGTAAATGTTGGTTAGAGAAGGGGGTTTAAAAAAAAAGTGAAAGTAATAGGGGTTTTGTTTTTTTTGGGAAAAAGGTTTTGGGGTTAAAATTATTTGAGATGGTTGAAATTTTTAAAAAGGTTTGAAATTATATAGTTGGGGAATTGGTGATTGGTGGGAATGAAATAATTTGTTTTATTTGTTGTGATAAGGGGTTGTTGGGGGGGGGTAAATGTTTTGGTGGTTTTTTTATTTTTGTGATTTTTAGTGTTTTAAATTTAAATAAATTTTTGTTGATGTGGATGTTGGGGGGTTAGCGTTTGGTTATTAAAATTGTTGGGGATTTTTATTTTGAAAAACCCCCAGTGGAATTGTTGTTAAAATGTTAGAAAGACATGTTGGGAATTGAAGTTTTAAATTGTGAAAAAATTTAAAATTTGGAAATGGGTGGGGGGGGGGGGGGGGGAAAATTTTGGGGGGGTTTTTGGAAATTTGTCTTTATCCAAACTTGTGATTTAAAAACATGGCGTATTAAAGGGGGATAGGATGAAAAATTTTTTAATGTATTTTCAGGGGAAGTTGGGGGTAAAAGGTGGAAATTGTTTTTTCGGGGATTCTATAGGGGGAACAAGGTAGGGAAAATAAGTTGGGGGGGGGTTTGTATTGTTCGTAAAATTAAACACTGAAACATTTACTTAGTTATTGGGCTTTTTCTTTTTAAACAATTTAAAACATCTAATTTAATCTTAAATGCCCAGAAGGTTGCATAAATTATTTTTTTCACTTTTGTTTCAGTGAACTCGTTTCAAACTCTACTTGTTTCCGTTAAAGTTCTTTTTTTGGCGTGATTTTTACAATGAGTGAAATACAAAAATATTTTTCTTATTTTTTTGTCATGAAAATTGTGATTGTTTTTCAGTTACTGTTTTATACAGTGTCCCAGAATACATATCCTCTTAAAAAAAATTTACAGATAACAGATTGGTCTCAAAGAAAAAAAATGGAGTAATTTACAACAAACAAACAGAATTAATCATTAATATCACACTATCTGATAATACCCTTTAAAAATTTGCCTGTTTTTTTTTTTTCAACCCCATTTTCTTTAAACTTTTTCTTTAGGGGTTTGTTGAATAAATTACAAACTGTTCATCAAAATATACGAAAAGAAAATCTTAGTTTAAATTTTATGAACGACATACTTACTAATAGAAAATTACCTTTAAAACCTCATAAAAAAAAAAACGGAGATAAAGAATATGAAAAAAGGACCGAATGCATTTTTTTAATAATATTTCACCATATCTATTCCAAATATGAAAGCTAAAAACCCTTTTCTTTTTTTGACCAGTCATGCAACATTTTAAAATTTTTTTTAGCAAAGTAATATCATTGAAGGGGAAAAATTTTTTCTGGCCCACCCACTATTAATTTTTTTATGATACGTTATTCAAAATTTTTAATATACTAAGTGCAAAACTGTATATTCGTATTACAAAGCGATACTTTAAATGAAAAATATTTTTAAAACCAATATTTTAACATAAGGAACTGCAAAATCAAAACTCATAACCCCGAAGGTTTCGGGCCAACGTCAACGGGCTTTCAAGCAAGAAATTTTAACAAGTCCGAATTTTCTAATTTCACATTGCGTTACGACAAGATAAGAAGTATGGTTTGGGAATCCACGACCATTTGGGGTATAGTTTTAAAGTCATTTCTGTCATTAACTGTCATTTTTAGTCTAAAACTTTTGGCCGTATCTGTTTTTAAAGCAAAACCCTTAAGACCATCTTTGAATAGGACCAGATGTTTTGATTAACTGAAACATTTCAACCCAAAAAAAAAAAATTTGAACCATTACTTTTTAGCCATGTTTGAGAGGCAGAGGGTTTTCTTAAAACGAGGTCCCTTTTGATCAAATGAATGTATAAATGCAATTGTTACAATTTTTACATTTCATTTTTTAAAAAACAAAAATTTACAAAAACTCAAAACTTTTCCCAATTTTTATTTTTCCCAGTTGCTATAATTTTGATCGTATGTCCATAAATTGATTAAATGGAAAAAACCTTTAAAAACCCCTTTTATTGTAAACTTTGATTCTATTTAAAATTTTTGAAAAAATTACTGAAAAAAGGGTAAAAGCACTTTTATGCATTTGTTTTAAAAAATTTTAAGTTTTTGTTGCAAATCTATCATAAAAGGGTTAAATTTTTAAATACATGAAATACAAAAACCGCAAGAAACCAGTTTAAAATACACGATGCCCCTGAAAACTTTTTAATATATTCTACCATTAATATCCCTTTTTCAGCTTTTCGAGAGGGATTTTTTTGGCTAAAAGTTGCACTTTCCCAAAATTTATCCGAAATCATGCTGCCATTTTCTAAATTCGAAAAGAAAAAAGGGGTGAAATTTTAAAAATACAATATAATACCAACATTTTACTGTAAAGGTAAGTTATATCTGACTTGCCGGTTATTTGCTTACTGCATGATGTTATAAAAGAAGCACGGCACAAACCCTTTACCCCTTCGAATATTTCGGGGGGATTTTATTTCAGCACCGTTGTATATACTTCCTTCAAAACAAGAAACCTAACACCGTAGCTTGTTCCTATACTCCACGGTGTTTTTGGAAATTTTTCCCCCGGGGGAGCTAAAACCGAAGGGAGCCAAAAGGGTGTACAAGCACACTCTTTACAAGTACTATGCAAAAAAAGAGTTTAACTTTGAAAAACCCGGGGTTAAAAACCCTTAACAAATTTAAACGTTTTTCTGACAAGCCCCAAAAAATAGCCCCGTTTTCCCCATGAACACTGCGGATGAATTAAATGAACAAGCTTCATTAAAACCTGTACCATTCACACTACCATTTAGATTATATAAGATCTATCAATGAAAAGGGTACCACCCCGTTTACATCACAGCTGGTCAGGCAAGTTCCTTTGATATGGGGCATTTTAAATTTGCATTTGTTTTCTCATTCAGTATATTCATAGACGGAAAATTTAAACAGAAAATAAATCTCCCAAAACCCGAAACCATAAACATTTCAAGCTTTGATTTACTTACAGATTCACTAACTGTATTGTACAACACTGGTTTGAATAAATGCCCAAAGACCAAAAACAAAACCAAAATCAACCCTGGATTCTTTTAGGTTATTTGTCCCCGCATTATAAAAAAAGAATACCAATATTTTGAATTCTTTTTAATTTTATTTATAAGGGTTCCACGGTATCAGGATGACGGGTACGGAAAAGTTGGGGGGAGTAAAAAAAAGCATTCAGAGGATCACGTGACGAAGGCTGGTGAACAAGTTTTCGTTGGAGCTCGCAAAAAACCCGGGTTATAAAAGGCAGAATGCAATACGTTATTTTTTCTTTGAATTACCACGCGTCCCAATACTTTTACACCCCCCTCCCCGATCGAATGACGGGGCAAATTTTTTTGGGTTCTGCTTTCCCCCAGCCGTCTGTGCAAAAATTTTTTTTACTTTGCTCATAAAATGGAAACGCTTCCACCTAGGTATTCAAAATTTTAGTAGATGAGCCTTTTGAAACCCACCCCCCTCCTGACCCTTTACAGGTTTAAAAAAAGGTCCCGGACCCCAAAAAGGGAAAATTTAACTGACCCTAAAACTAACTGTTTAACGAAAAAGTTGCTTTTGGGGGAGAGGTTTTTGCACACTTGTTTCAATTTTGTTTTATAAATATCCTTTTCCAAATACTTGAAAAGAAACCCACACAAAATGTATAACCTTGTGGTTTTGGCCCCTTTAAGGGAAAATAACAGAACTCTACCACCTGAAAACCGTGCGCCATCGTAAAGCCGACTAATGGGGTTTAACAAAAAATCTTAAACGAAAACCACGGCGGGGGGTTTTTTATATCAATCCTGCTTTTTCACGGGTTTTTTTGAAATGCGTGAGATAATAAAAAAATTCCCCAAAAAAAAACTTGTCAGGGCTTGAATAATTTCCCAACAAACTGTAAACTGATTAGCATATCGAAAGCGGCGTTAAGAAAAAACCCCAAAAAAACCCCAAACAATAAAACGGCAAAACATGATTAAAAATTTGGGACCCCAATTTTAAAATTTATACACAAAATTTGTTTCCTTATTTTAGAGGATAATTTGGGGCACGTTACATTAAAGATCAACGGCATGAAAGATAAATTTTGTCAAATGAAGAGCAAGGGGTTTTTTCAACACAACGGTTTTCTTTGAAAATTTTTGTGATAAGGTTAAGATTAGTACTCCACAAACAAAGAAAAAGTTTGGCATTTGACGCACTGCTTCGTCGTCGATCCCACTTTGTTAAGTTTTATATTAAAATTTGGGTTTTTTAATCACAAGGGGAAAGGCTTAAAATTCACACAATTGTTCATTGGGTGATCTAACATGCGTAACATTTCCAAACACTGTTTTTGCATTTACAGAATTAGCCCTTTTTCGACGTGTTATTTGGCAAGGCTGTTGTTTCCCCCAAACTCTGACCTCCGGGAGCCTTTTTAAACATTTTCGGCCCATTGATTATTATCTTTCCTATTTTTAATAATAAATGTCTGCTTTGGCAGGGTGGGAAGGTTAGTTCTGAATCCGGTTAGTTTTACTCCTTTCTGGGTAATTTGGGTTTTGTTTTTACATATTCCAGAACAGGGTTTTTCTCTGACCACCGTTTTTCCCCTTTTTAAGACAACAATCGCCTTTAAAACCGGTGCCAACTTTTGAAAGTTTTTTTGCACGTTGTTAAAAAGAATAGTTTAAAAAAACCCATAAAGTTGGGGACGCACTAGAGTGCCCCATCCCTCAGTAAAAACATTCATTGAAATCACGATGTTTTGTTTATGAGACTCGCTACCAAAATTTCGTCAGGCGACACCTTATTTTAAAGCAAGTTATGTCCTGAAATACAAAAGCCTTTCCCCTTTGTGATTTTAACACACCCTCCTAGATAAAAAAATCTTTGTAGAACATGAAACCTTTTAATTTTATTCTCGGAGTAAATTTCCATCTTGAAAAAGTTTTTCCACCTACGAATTATTTTCCCCGAAAATTCATATTGAGCTCCTTCCCAAAATATTTTTTTGAATTACATTTAAAGAATCACGATATAAATTTTTCAATCATCTGTATTTTTCTGGTCAGGGTCTTTATTTTCATATTAATGTTTCCTTAAATTGTCAAAATGCCGTTTTTACTAAGGATTCGAAACACCCAAAAAAATCGATAAAATACGATACAGCCGTTTCAAATACTACGACACCTGGCTATGGATACATAGGCTAACAGCTAAATGTTTAGTTTTTAATTTATCATGTTCCAAATTTTTTTTAAAATAAAGAAATGTTTTCAAAAACGTTCTTCCCCAAAAATCGGCACTCACAAAATCTCTACAAATCCTATAACCTTTATTTTTACTTTTAAACCTTAGATATTTGTTTTAAAAATTTCCCAATTTCTCTATTGAAAGAAAATGGTCGTGGGGCAGTCACCGGGGGTCCCCCGGGGTCCAGCATCTTTAAAAAAGGGTTTATGAACAAAAACTTTTTTGTAAAGTAGTTTTGATACCAGCAATTTTGTGGGCAAAACCGGGCGCGCTGCAAAACAATTGTTAGTTTTTACTTTTTTTTATTCTTTTTCCATTTTTAAATTGAAACTTTGTTCTTTTTGCAAATTCATCAAAATTTTGTTTAAGCAACTTTTTCAGCATGAATTGGACTTAAAACTGCAGATGGGAAAACACATTTTTAAGGGGCAGACACGGGGAAGGAAAACCCTTTTAAAGCCAAACCTTTTATATTTGATCCAGAATTATATGTAAACGAATTTTAAATTTTGGCTTTCCACAATAAACCTTTTACTGGGAAAAGGGAACAAAAAAAGAACTTTTTAATATTTTTTCGCTCTTTTTAAAATTTTGGGGTAAAATGTAAACCCCTTCACACGCGGAATACAATTAGCTTAAAAAAAGACCAACAAAAGTTGCGTACATACAATAAGTAAGCAAAAAACGAATTGCCTTGAAAGATGCGACCTTTTATACATCATTTTTTGATAAAAACGCAAAACAGATTTATAAATTTTTCTGCAAATAAAGGGGTTTTTGTTCTATAAAAAACAACACGTCTTGGGATTTTGAAACCTTTGGTCAGTTTGTTTTTGGCCTTTTACATTGCCAACCATATTAAAATGACCTAGCAACGTTTTCCGTTCAAAACCCAAGTTGACCGCCTATCTAAAATTACCTTTTTCCCAGAGATCGTAACGTATTATATTTACTTTTACCTCCGAATTTAAAAGAAAACATGGGGAAAATAAACTGAAATTGAAGGAATTTATGTTGTTTAAAAAGGAACACGACATTTCTTATTTCACAGAAATTGTGACAGCAGAGGGAAAGTAAATTATGCCCCTGATGGTCATGTGTTGAAAAAAAATTTTTTCCGTTGTTGAACTTTTCTTTTAAAGCACAACCTTTAATAATCCACCATTTTTCCAACCCCAGGAAAATTTGACTACAATTCCCTTGATGAGCAGACTGGAGTGCCCGGGGGATAAATGCGACGTTCCATCTGCACTGAAAGACAAAGAACTAGAAGGAAGATTTCTTCAAATATGGAACGAAAATGCGACCGGATACATCACTGAAAACCCGATTGCTTACCTTGGGAAAACAACTTGACTAACTGCTTGACAGAAAAGACATTCCATTAAAGGCTTCGTTTTAAAGATTTACTGAGCGGGGGCCGTTTCGTCGTCTTGTCTTTACTAAAAAAAAAAAAAGTGTTTTATTTTTTATAAAGTTTTATAAATTCAATTCAATTTCCCTTTTATTTATGAAGTATAAAGTCTCAACTTCCATGTTTTTTTTTATACGACAATTGACATTTTCTCCTAAGAAAAATTGGGAATAGAAAGTTGAAAATATTCTAGCAAGATCTGTTCTTGTGATTTCTCTAACTGTTTTGAAGAAAAAGCAAAACGGCCCAAAAATTTAAAATGTCTTTTTTTTGGGGCACTAGGACCACAAACAACAAAAAAAAACAACAATTTTGTATCATAATCTGAAAATTCCCCTTTAAAAAAACCAATTTAAAAGTTTTGTAAATGAAAGATGAAAACTACAACAACTGGATCGCTCCCAGAATTGAGCACATGTTTCAAATGTCAAAAAAAGAAAAAAATTTTGAAAGTCGTAAGCCATTTTCTCAATAAAACCAGTTTTTTCAAATTTTTTGTGCAAAACGGGTATGCAAAAAATTTTTAAGGGTGACTTAAAAAACAAGAAAGAGTCAAGGGCACAGTTTGACATCATTACTTGGGGATCAATTTTAAATTTAAATTAAAAAGTCTTGGGAAAAAGACAAATTTTTCCTATATAAATCCATAAAACAAGACCCCAGGGCGGGACCCTTTTAACCCCAGGCTAATTGAAAAATTTTTGGGAGAGGACTACAGAAATCATTTTTAAAACCCAAAAAACAAAAACCTAGGGCATGGTTTCAGCATTTGAAGATTTTTAAAGCATCCCATAAAAAACTTTGGGGCCCCCCTTTTCAACCCAAGGGGGCAATTTGAAAAAATTTTTGGGTTTAGGCCAAAACAATGTTTCAAAACCCAAATATCAAAGACTTAGGTTGTGGTTTTTGACCAGAAGATTTTAATTTTTTCCCCATAAAGTCTAAAAACTTTGGGAAACCCGGGGCGGGCTATAATTTTACCTTAGGGGGGGAATTTGAAAATTTTGTAAAGTAATTCAGAGTTAACTTCATGGTAAACATTAACAAAATTTTATAAGTAACAACTATTTTTCTCGAATACCCCATTCCCCCCCCCTCAATAAAACATAAACATTCATCATTTTAAAAACCGCGCGCGAATATAAACCATTGTTTTACATTTGTCAAGATTTACCTCTATTTCTCAGTTTGAAAAAATCTACATTTGATAGGATAAAAGCACACTCGCCGGGGAAACGTCCTTGCGGTTGGTCGTTTTTTACTGCTAGGTCTTGTCAATCCACAACCTTTTTTTTTTAAAAAAAGGGGTGATTGACCTCGTCTTTTTTCAGTAGATCGCAAATTCCCCACATTTATATAGAAACTGTGTGTTATTTGGGAAGAAAAAAATTTTGGTAGAAAAAAGAAGAAAATGATTATCAAATACATCGTAGTTGTGGGTAGGGATTAGAGATATTTTCCAGTTTTTAAGGCCCATGGGGAGTTTTAAAAAAGGGTTTTCCATAATTTTTTTCTGGACCTAATTTTTACCTAAATACTCATATTTAAATCCCCCTATAGATTATCAAGATTAAATTTTTTTTTCAAAGTTTCATTTCGATATGTTTATTTTAAAGTGGGCCTCAAAAGTCTTAAAATGCTTTCCTTTTAAATTTTGGGTTATGCCAAATTTTCCGACCTAAATATCATTAAAAGCCCTTTTGAAAAAAAAAAAATTTCATTAATAAATGGTCACAAAAGGCCTCCAAGTGTTAAAAGTTTTCCCCTTTTTTTGACAGGGGCTAGTTTTTGAACCCAGCAGATGACCCAATGTCGAACTGGTCCCCAAGGGTTTTATTTTGGGGAATATCCAGACCAATTACATTAAAATTGGACCAAATTGGACCTCACTTTAACAACCTTTTCCCTTTTATTTGACCGGGGACATATTTTTGACCCCGAACCCAAAACGAACTCGCCAAGAGCTATTGACATTTAGGGATCTTTTGACCAAGTTTTATTAAGATTTACAAAAATTACCTCTCAGGAAAAAATCAAAAGTTAACGAGGGTACTCTATAATAAATTTATATAATATGCCCGCCCCACAAAAACCCCTCTTTTTTAAAAAAAAATGAGTCATGTTATACATTTTTAATCTGCACTAATAAAAGTATAGGTTTGTTGTTTTTGTTGAGACACGGTAAACACAAAGCTCACTTTGGCACTACTTCTCAGGGGGAGGAATAAACCCCCATTTTTTTCTCTAATGGGACTTTTCTTTTTAAAAATGGGAAATTTTTCATTCGCAAATTATTTTCAGTAAAATAAGACAAGTTTCATGTTAAAGTCTGGTTTATGGGAAAAAAAAGAAAAAATAAAAACAAGCTTTTACGTGCACGGGTCATAAACATCACAAAGAATAGTATTTGATCTGCGCCGTTTCACTCCAAATCACCCCATTTACTGTCCAAACTTCACACCTTATTAATTGCAGTTTCGATAAAAAATTGGTTTCAATAGTTTTAAATTAAAAAATATAGTCCTTATGCACACATCTGCTTACGGTCTTTGAGGGGAACAATTGGACAAGTTTTTTCAAAATCACTTTAATGAACAAAAAATTATTCCTGCATGAAAAACTGACCAATTCACATTTGTCACTTTTAAAAAAAAAAAAAGGAAAATAATAAGATAAAATTTAAATACATATGCCGATTTTGGGAAATAAACATTTAATAGGTAGGCAAAACGTTGAAGAATTTCCCGCCAATATAAGAGGGCAAAAACCAAAAAAACGAACAAAAAGGGCCCCATATGATTGCTTTAACCACCCCCTTCAAACATTGGGGTTTCGGATTTTAAAAAAGAAAAAACGAAGAGCAAAAGGAAACGCCGATATTTTGTAAAAAGTCACTCAAAACAGGCATACACTTTTTAAACCCAAAACCCCTAGCACTTGTACAGAAATTAACAAGCATGCAAAAACCCAAAATAACACCGAAACTTTTTTTCTTTACGGGTTAAAAAACAAATTTTATTAATTTATAAAAGTTTTAAAGTATTTTACAAACTAATTTTTCTTTTTCCATGAAACAGTGGAATTTTCTGAAAGGGCACTCAGCAAGAAATAATACTTTTTGACGCCCACAGTGAAAAATTTTCTGGACAAAATCATCATTTACGGTTTTTTGCTATAATTCACCCCATCAAAAACACATTATATACGAACAAAAACAGTTTTGCTCCCAATAAAAGTAAAATACAACATTCAAAAAGCAAAAAACGCCACTAAAAAATGCCCGTTTTTTTCAGCTTTAGCTGGGGGAAGTTTATTTTTTGATCACTCGCAAGAGAAGAGGGGATACCTTTTATAGGGGGGGGATAATATTGGTAATTTTTGAAATGGCCCTCCTTTTAATTTTAAAACACGGGGTGGACGTAATTTTTTCATTTTCCTGCTTTTAGGCGAGAAAAATGCTGTTTGCAGTTTAAAAAGGGGTTATTTTTTTTACTTTTGACCAAAAAGGAAAAAATTTTTCATAGAAGTGTTTTTATGAAACAAAATTTCAAAAGATAACGCCACGTTTCCAATAATTTTTCTTTACCAGCTTGTCATGTTTTTTTTGTTTTTTTAAAAAAAATCGAAGGGACAGCGCCAGTTTTTTAAAGTGACAAAAAATCGTAGCCGTGCGTGAAAATTTTTCGTACAAAACGACACTTTACGGAAGTTTTTTGATTTGCCTTACATAAATTTTTTAAAAGAATTTAAGAGTTTAACTTCAAAAAAAACCCATTTCAAAAATATTTGGTACAAACAACATTTTTTGTTATGTTTTAACACGAAATTATGTTTTTTGATTCTTCTACCCAGAGCCCTCTTGAACTTTTTAATCCAATTAAAGAATGGCAAAAAAATATTTTAAAAAAAAAAATATAACCAGAAAAAATTTTTTTTAACACTTCTTTTTTTTAAAATTTTTTTTTTGGGAATAATATCATGATCCAAGATGCGGCGCCCATGGAAAAGATTCTTTGAAGATACCCTTTTATCCATTACCCTCAGTCAATTGAACATTTACCAAACGTCCTTCCCTTTAGAAGGGGCAATAAACACGACAAAAATTTAAAAAGGGATAACAAAAATTACCAATATCACAACTTTTAACAAAAAAAATAGATAAAGTTAAAAATCTCATGAAAAAAACAAATATTTTCAGTTTGGGAAAAACCTACATACAAAAAAATATATTTAAATTTCAAAGTAAATTTAAAAAGTTCAAAAAATTTAACACACAAAGACCATTCACCGAAACAGTTTTTGGGCTTTTTTATCAAAATAAGAAAAATCTTAGCGACGGGAAAAAACAAAAAAAAAACTTGTTAAAAATGAAACAAAGAGAAACGCAGACAGAGTGACTAAAAAAACAAAAAAATAAAAAAAAAGAAAAAAAAAAGTTATTAAGAAAAATATCTCAATAAATAATAAAAACAAAAATCGAAAAAATTTGAATAAAAAATTTAACTATTTTAGCAAAAATTTATACAACTAAACGCTTTTAAAAAGAATATTTTAAATTAAAGTGCACAGGATTTTTAAAGAAATCTGATTGATAAAAAAAGGGCTCCTGGACACCACAGTATAGTTTAAAAAGCTAAAAGTCAGCACCCCCCGAGATCTATATATAATACGCAGGTTCCGCTGTGTTTTAAAACACTTAACAACGGGGAAACACCTTCGCAGAAAGAAATCACGTTAACTACGGTGACATCAATGGTATAAAGAGCGCTACAATTTATCTATGTTTATATTAAAAGGGATATTTCATCGAAATAGTTTATGCCAAACCGATTTTAACACTATTTTTAACACTGGGGTCCTCGGGAAAATTTTTAAAAACCCTTTACTACGCCCATCGGCTAAAACAAACCCCTTCATAAATTATTTTTTTAAACAGCGAGTCATGAGAATGTGTGGCCCCTTTAAAGATTTCACTTTTGGGCACAAAGTCTTCTTTGGAAACTAAAAAATTTACGCATCTTTGGGTATTTGGGGTTCTTTTTTAAGACAATAGATCCACATTTCCAGTCAGGGATATAATATTATGTGTCATTTATTTATTATGAAACAAGCGCATATGTATTTATAGCCAAACATTCTTATTTTAACATAGAAGAAGCATTTATAAAGATGTTCTATTCAGTAGGACATGTGACCTTTTCAGAGAAAACATTAAGTATGTATATAGAAAGCAAAACCACAGATATTCGATAATACTTGTAGCTGAAAAAATATAACATTTTTGAAATGATAAAACTTTCTACATTGTAGATTTTTATTAAAACTTCTTATCAACGTTTGGAATTAATGATATATAAATTGGAATATATGGCCAATTTAAATGTATATTTCTATGTGCTTTTTTCAAATGTTATGAAATATACGACTAAATTCATGTCAGATTTTAAAACATAATTGGAATCATTTCATTTGTCAACATCTTTACATTTACACTGTTACATAAAAAGTGACAATTACAATTATTATACACATGAACACCAGTAATTCATACATAGATTTTTGATCATATATTACGGGTCTAGGCTATATTTTATGTTATTCAGAACAAGGAAGTTACTTTACAACTTTCGGTAATAAAATTGTGCAGAACTAGTGCTTAAAATTGTTCATTTGCACGGGTGGTAAACGCGCAATCCAATTCCTGCTGGGAATACGCTTAAAATGGGTTGCGCAACGTCCGGTACTGGTGTTGCGCGTAAAAAAAGACAAAATTGAGGTATGTTAAGTTATGATTTTGGTTAATATGAGACAAGAATAGATTTCCTCGAAAAAAGCAAAATGCTATTCGACACAAATATGATAATACATCATATATGTAAAATATCTGGTTTGTAATTTATGATTCGGCTCTATTATCACAAAAACTCAGGCGACACGAAACGTGAAAAAAGTATGAAATCAACAACAATAGAAGTTTCTGACCTCATATGCCTAATCTGAGGACATCTGATGCTATTTATGATAACTCAACTATTATAAAGTAACAAATATCAAAATTATTTGCTTCAAATCCTGCTTACGGGGATATAATTGACAAAAATTCATCGGGAATGGGGTTGCGCACCGGGAATGGAGTTGCTCTATACATCATAGTGTATATAATGTATAGGCGCAACTCCATTCCCGGGGCGCAACCCCATTCCCGATTATCTTTTGCCAATCTTTCCCCCCCAAAGCAACATTTCATTCAAGTGTATGTAATATTCATGACTGTTTTACACGTGTTTGATCATTAGAAGCGTCACATTTCCAGAAAGAAGGCACAAGAGTTAGAAAATTTTCATTTTTCATAATTCAATGTTTTTTTGACAGTTCGAGCCAGCAGAGTTTTCGTGATAACAGTGCTGATTCTTAATTTAATAAGTTGGTATTTCACACATATGATCTTTATTCATTTTTGTGTCGAATAGCATTTTGCTTTTTTCGAAAACACTCGTAAATATGTCATTATTTACAAAAACAAAAACCCACCTACCTCGATTTTGTATATATTAATGCGCAACACCAGCACCGGAAGTCGCGCAACCCATTTTTAGCGTATTCCCAGTGGGAATTGGATTGCGCGTTTACCACCCGTGATTTGCATATACCCATACCTTTTAACTGAATTAAAGGCACTTATTTATAAAAAAAATTGCAATTTTACAACGGTACCCAAGCATTGTCTTGTAATTGAAAATGTGTCTAAAACTTATAATTGATTAGCAATGGATTGAACTAGTTAGGACTACGTCAATAAAAATGAATAAAACAACAACCAAATAAATAATGAATAGAATGAAATTTAATACATGTTTATTTTAAAATCACGTTCACATTCTTTTCGGTCACTTTTTGAAAAGGCCGAGAAGGTCAATAAAACGGGAACAATAAAACAATTAGTCATATTTCAAATGTGTTTTTACTAAAAAAGTAATCACATAAGATATAAAAATATATATACATGCTTTTACCAATTTTTGCCTTGATGTTTTTTTTTTTAAATTTCCTTATATGGAACTTCTCTGGTCAAATAATGCTCCACGGAACTTTATTAAAGACTTGCACATGGCATATCGTCATGCAACATTTGTCACAACCTGAATTTGCTGCTTTTAGCTCCCGCTAGTTGTCACAGGGTATTTGTTCATTTCAAGGACAAACTACCGCAGACTCCATCTGTAGTAAATGCCATACAAACATACATAAGTATATAAACAGACAGACAGGCAGACACAAAGACAGATACACAGACTGACAGACAAACGACACACAACACGAAACCCAATGTATGGATAAAATATAGAGAGAGCATTTAATACACTGGCCTTATTCTCAACTGATCACGAAACTCAAGCCTACGTGCTATTTACATTTTCTTTTGGAAATAGAACTCAAAATGGCCAATGAAGGGTCGAAATGGCCAAGGAACACCGTAAGTTGGGGTTGAAATGTATCGGGGTGGAATTTACGGTCTCTAGAAATGTCTTTCAAGCGTTTGCGCAAGTCAAACCGGAAGACGAAATTACGATATAAAAATATCGTGTTTTCGCGTTTTCGCTATAAAAATATCGTGTTTTCGCGTTTTCGCCTTTGTGCGAAAACGCGAAAACACGATACTTTCACACGAAAACACGAAGCAAAAATATCGCGTTTTCGCGCTATCAATATCGTGTTTTCGCGTTTTCGCCCTACTTACCACGAAGGCGAAAACACGAAAAGACGATGGCAAATCGAGGGCGAAAATGCGAAAATACGATATTAAGAGCGCGAAAACGCGATATTTTTTGTTTCGTGTTTTCGCTTTATAGCTTCGTGTTTTCGTGTGAAAGTATCACGTTTTCGCGTAAAAATATCGCGTTTTCGCGATTTCGCCCCTAGGACGACAACGCGAAACTGCGATGGCCCCAACGGAACACCGTACGAAAACACGTTGCAAAAAAAATGTCGCGTTTTCGCGCTACCAATATCGTGTTTTCGCGTTTTCGCCCTGCTTACCACGATGGCAGATCGAGGGCGAAAACGCGAAAACACGATATTAACAGCGCGAAAACGCGATATTTCTGTTTCGTGTTTTCGCGTTATAGCATCGTGTTTTCGTGTCAAAGTATTGCGTTTTCGCGTCAAAATATCATCGTTTCGCGATTTCGCCCTTAGGACGACAACGCGAAACTGCGATGGCTCCAACGGAACACCGTAAGCTACAGTTATCATATTTCTATCAACTCTTATTCTTATGATCTTTAAATTATCCGAGGCTTTAGATTAAAGCTATCTTCAATTGTTAAGCAATGAGATTTTTCACATTCAGAGCGGTAAATTTTGTGTTTAAACCAACTGAGGAGAATGTGTAACAAACCGGATGTGTTTGTGTATAGACAAAATGTGGAATTGTGAGTTTCAACAAAACAGGGAGTTAGTGTAAAGACTAAATGAGGTACAAGTGTATAACTAAACGGGTGCGTGTGTAAAGTTGAAACGAGGAACTAGCTATTAAAATGGTGTATGCGGAAGCTCCTGTTACATATCATATATACGAGAAAAGAAATCGAGGGACTTAATTTAATTTGATGGGTTTATGCCATTTTAAACAGTATTTCAGTTATGTCAGGTGGGCAGTTTACCCAACAATCGTTCCTGGAAAGATCAAGTACTAGTACTCAAGCAGTTATCTTTCTTACATAAAGAGACCTGGTCGGTAGCAAGGATTGAACCCATGTCCCTTAATCAGTGAGAGATTAGAGTGATTTTAAGTCAGCGATTCTAACCACCCGAAAACAGAGGCGGTTAGACAATAGAGTAAGTTCTATATTCTGTATTAGGTACATGTAGCACGTCAATCATTCGACATTCAATCAAAATTGTCTATGTCAAATGTTAACATTAAAATAACTGTTTATGACAAGACATAGAGCAATCGAAGAACAAACCAAACTCATGATGCAGGGACATAACAAAGCACAAAACAGTATCTGGTTTTATCAGCTGTGTGCTTAAATCACTTTTCATTGCCTACAGCAACTTTTGAACTTCGATATTAAGTAATATTGTATGTTTTAGTTCCTTCTTTATGTTTTAACTAAAAAATTTATAAAGGCATTCACAAATCTCAGGGGCGGATACAGGATTTGGTGTAAGGGGGCGCAAAATATTTGTAGTAGTGCAACTAGGAGGGTCCGTGGGCATGCCCCCACCCCCTCCCTCCCCCCACCGGAAAATTTTGAAAACAATAGATCCATCTGGTGCATTCTTGGCGTTCTGAGGTATTTTATTTTGGTATTGAAAAAGGACAGGTTTTATGATAAAATCAACCCAAATAACATGCTACTTATAGTCCATGTTTTAATGACTCGTCAGACTTATTCTTGCTTAAGTATCTCAGAATGGAATTTCTAAGCCCGATTTCTGAGGATTTTTATGGGGAGGGGTTACTAAGGGCTATTAACGTAAAATGGTAAAGAGCTTTATAGGAGTTCATGCAAACTTAGTCGGATTTTTATTGTGCGAGCGTAGCGAGCGAAAAAAATGTATTGTTTTCACCCAGACAAAAGACAAAATGCCTATGCGAGCATAGCAAGCGAGAAAAAGTGCATATTTTATATTTTTACCCAGAACAAAAGATAAATTACCTATGCAAGCGTAGTGAGTGAGGAAAAATGCCCCAACCCCTGGATCCGCCCTTGAACTTGTGCAAAGCAGACAATTTATTTTTCCTTCGATTCTACTCGTTCAAAAGACAGAATTAACAATCAAACATATTAGTGGTTCCTATAAAAACCATTCGGATTAACGACATCATGCATACAACAAAAACACAGACAACTTATTTGGATAATCTCCCAATCGGCGATTGTATTCAGTATATTTTTCAGTTGCTGTGTTCGTACATTTGAACTGTGTATTATTATATATACATTGTACATATTATCATGATTTAAACTATAGTACCGTTTGCTATTTAATAATGATAAGTTTCAAAAAGATAAGGCATTACAAATTGGTAAAAATGACGTTCCCAGAGTAGGATATCAACTCATGACTTATGCTTAACGAAAACAATAGTAGTAGGTAATTAATTTGAATAAAATAGAACTGAGGCAAACACATGACTCTAAATCAGGAAGAATGACAGAAACAAAGCACTTATTTTTATTTGCGCTTTTCTCTCCGATAATAGGTTAATGAAAACTTGATTTTCGTAGAAAAAAGAATTTTGCGCTTATTTAAATGCAAAGTAAAATTTTAGGTTCGATATGTGGAAACAGGCATTAAAAATCGGGGAATCTTAATTCAAACGCCGCAATGATACGCAGTCCCTGACTTTTGCATGAAAATCGTTATTTCTTGCCCGGGTAAATAGCAATCAATATTAAAAAAAAGACTTAAACAAAGTTTACAGCATTTCCAGTCATAGTTATCTTGTTTCCAAACTATTTTGCCATATAAAGGTTTTGTTTTTATCTCTTTTTTTTTTAGAAAACCAGGCTTCAGTAAAACGTTGACTTTACATAGTTAATCTTTCAGAATTTGTGAGGGTCGTGTGTTCGAATCCCACACTCGGAAAGTCTTTTTCCCAATTTTGTGACGATTTTTCCTTTAGAAACTGAACATGATTTAATTGCAAACAAAGTATCTGGAGTTTCGATCACGAAAATGTATATAAAGTAAAACATTACAAAGGTAGGAGAATGAAAACTGAAGCAACCGCTGAATTTACCGCAAAGTTTATCAGTACTCTTTCAAAACAAAGTACATGCAGAAACGGAATGCTCGTGTACAAATCATTCTGATCAAGGAAGATTAAAATGAAATCAGTCGTAGGTATTTTAAATTCATGATATTGTTGTTTTGATCTAAACGTTTATATCGTAAGTATTTTTATGATTATTATATATTTGTGTTTCCCTCAATGCTATTAACACCAGTAAATCATATGTATGCCACTGTCAAAACTAAAGATAAATGTACTTGCACCCATAATAAATACTGCGTTAATTTGTCATCGAATAGGGAAATGTCTTATTTTGTGTCGGTCAGTTACATGAATGAAGTATGAAATAATAATAATATATGTAACAATGAATAATGTCGTTATGTATTTGAAAGCTTTATATTCAATAAAATCCTTCAATGGCAATAAAATTTCTCTGTTTTCAAGTTTCAATCAAACGATTAGTACATGTATAATAAATTGTGAATTCATACGATGTATTACATATTGTATTTTCTAATACCTTGGGAAATCATCTGTAGAATACTGTGATTGTTTCTATTTCATCAGCACTGTCATTTCAAACATGATAAATCAATGATCTCAGCAAACTGAAACTTTCGTTTTTTTGTAACAACTTAATAACTTTTATTATGCTAAAAGCGACAGTTTATAAAGATAAGACGCTTATTAAAATATAGCAAATTCATGACATAAGTTTTAAAATAGTGTGCTTCAGGTAGCAGAATCTGGGGACAATTTTTTCTGGTGTGTAGCATCATCTAGTGAGGTGGAGGACTAATGATTTCAGGCACATAAATGTCGTTTATCAAATAGTCACGGAGAACATACGCCCGGCCCGAGGATCGAACTCGCGACCCCGAGATCCGTAGATCAACGCTCTTACCTACTGAGCTAATATAAGCGGGCGGGCTCATATTATATGTTGATACAGGAGTATTGCATGTAGTAAATAATACGTTGATTCCATGCCAATGTTTTGCATTAGATATCTAGTTACAAGCGAATTTGCTTTTCTAAGACGTATTTCATAGAATTCCTATTCGAATCTTTACATGTACATTTATAAAAACGCTCGTGAAACACATGAAACACTAATTTACAGTTAATAGCTGTCACGTTGTTAAATTAAAATCTGTCAGACATTTTAAGCATACTCTCATTGTTTATCTAAAGACATGTCCTACACGTTAGGGAACGGTCATAACAATATCCAAAGCGAATAAAACTTGTTTGAAAGTTTATGTTAGAAAAAGTCAATCTTTTCAGTAATGCTCGTGTTCTGCTTTGTATTGTTATACTCTGGTTGTGTTTCCACAAATATACTTTTCCATTTTATTTTGTGTGTTTGGTTAAATAAATGTCAACAGATTTGCAAACTTAACATTCTTTGTGAGATAAAGCAGATTTATTTTTTTGCCCCTGGTGTCGAAGACCTATGATACATATACATGTATAACGTTTTTATCTTCCGTTCATCTGTCATTTTTCATTTGCACTCCTTCTACAGTTTTCTTGCATTGCAAATGAACCTTCGATACATGGTTGGATATTTTTCGTTAGATACAGACCTTTTTTAGACTCGAAAAATTACCAACTACATCTATATATTGCGTACACAACACTTTTTGAATTAGTGTTTCCGATCAATTCTAATGAAACGAAGTATACATCAACAACAACATAAAGTAAAAATCAGCAATTTATAGAGATTTGTCCTGTCTTTCGTTCTTGAGTGTTGGCCTTTTTTGGACACGCATGTACACTGTGTATTCTTCTTCCACAGTTTTGATCCATTTCGAATGAAATTTGGTATATATCATCCATATGAAGTGGACATGAGTATATTTTCAGGACTGGTATGGTGGATTATATTAGTTATGCTCCTTCTTTGGACTTACTTGTGCACTCAACACCTCCTACAAATTATATTAAATTTAGATGGCATAATGAATACTTCAACAGCTAGAAGACACGGACATATTGTTTGCAGGTTCATGTCTGGTTATTTTTTATGATTCTCCTTAGCCTTTTTAGAACTGCATTTTCAGGCTGCATGTGGTATACAATATTGACATTATTCCTGGTACTTTCGTGAGTTGACCTATAACTGTGTCAACTAGCCAATCTTTTGTAAAACATATATTTAAATACAGATGTCATGAAAATGATATATAAGAATGTTTCTTTTTTTATTTGGTTTAACATCAAACGGACACAATTATAGGTCATATGGCGTCTTTTGAGCATTTAATGCCCTCCGGGCTTTATTTCATGAATAGGCGGGCACCCGGGTAGAACCACCGGCCGTCCTAAATTCAGCTGGATGGCTTCCTGACAACCACATCGCTGGTGGGCCTTGAAGCAGAGGAAAAATGACGGGGCCTAGTGGTAGAGCGCCAACTCCGAGTGCGGAAAATCATGGGTTCGCTTCCCGGCCGAGTCATACCAAAGACGTGAAAAGTGGTATTAAAAGCTTCCTTGCTTGGCGCTCAGCATTAAGACGATAGTTCTAGGTCTGGTCAGCTTTGTGTCAATATAATGTGACTGGGTTGGTTATCATGTCATATGTTTACGGCGTGATGTTCCAGTAAGGCATAACTATAAAGTTTGGCATTGTGCTCAGTGCAACAAGTAGACACCCACCGTCGTGTAAGTAACTAAAATTGGTAAAAAGACGCTAAACTGGAACACGCTTATACACACACACACGCGCGCACACGCTCACCCACCATACTCGTTTCTGATGAAATAGTGTTGCAGTCATGCAAAACATATCCCTTATTTTCACATAGATATTGAGGATTTATGTAATGAGCACATGTATTAGAAACACAATTTTAATACCGATTGTGTATTGCAATAACGCTAAACTATCTCAGCCTTGACGTGTCCTTAAGTTACAGTAGACAGATGAATGTCCCTAATGCTGATCAAAGGATCCAGAGATCTTATCGATTAATAAATATCAGTGAAAATCCGTAGGCGTACAGAACAGATAATTGGATTAGTGGCTTAGGAATATATTGCAAAACTGAGTAGTAATGGCTTCAGGTATTAATAAGTTAATGGCTGATCCTTTTGGTGATAGAGTAGAATTAATTGCACACAATATGTATATTAAACAGTCCTTAAATAAGCAGATACAATTGTGTATTGGCGGACTAAACAGACAGAGTTCAGAAAGAGAGGAAATCAGGACAGAAAGCACGTGCCTGCTACAGAGCCAGCCCATATGAACACCTTACGCTGCATGAAGCTTTGACGTCAGAGAAGGAGGCAGAGCAGCCTACAACACTTTCAGAGAGAATTTTGACATGCTTAGAGATTTATTATGTAACATGAACTTTTGTTGAATCTGTCTATTGGATTTCATGTCATTAGTTACGCAACATAAGCTACAAAGAAACCACACAGTTTGTTGTGTATCCGACGGATTTGAACGTTACACAACAATGATAATAGTTTCACTCTTTCCTGTCCTATAACTTTTACAAGTTTGTTGCGCAGTCATATTACGTAAACCTTGAGTAAATGTATTTGCAGTTGCACCAAAGACAAAAAAATGGATAGATTGCGTTTCTGACCACCAGCTTGAATTAATTCTAAACCTGACCTAGTTTTTAAAAACAGTGATCTTATCGTCGAATAAATTTGTTTTTCTGATGTATAGCAATTATACAATAACTGTATAAATAATAGTTTCACGTTGGTGTTAATGTGTTGTTATGCAGTAATTGTTCAAGCATTAAAGTTGATAAATCACCATGAGAAGGAAAATCAATATTCAAGTAATTAAAAATAAACATAGCAACATTGGAAATGTCAGATATAATGAAGGCCTCACATGCACATTAATTATTATTTCCAAACAGTAGGACAGAATTATCACGGATACTGTGACAAAGAAATAAAATGGAAACGGACTGCTTAAAAATTATTTTAGCACTGGCTTTCTGGGGTAATTACTTACTACATAATTTTCTATTACTCTCAATATTATCTATATCATAATAAATATCACTATTAAATTAAGTTATATTAATCGTCATTATTGTTTTTATTATAATTATAAATTATTTTTATTGTTGTTGTTAGTAGTAGTAGTACTGTCGTTGTTATTAGTATCGTCATATATATGAAATTAAAAATCAGAGTTTAATGTAAAGGTGGGGAAAATAACTATTTGATCAATAATATAATACTCGTCTTGGTACAAAATAATCAGCAAAAAGCAAGACTGTATTAAGCGTCTAGTAACAAAAGATCATGATACATAGATATCGTTTAGATCATAAAGTAATAGATACCGTGAGATGAAAAGGTCTGCTTGGATTTTACAGACCTTTGTTGCAGTTTGAAATCAGACAACATAGCCGTGGAAACTATCTAGCCTAGATTTTTTTCTGTTAATAAATAAGATCTTCAACATATAAAGAGTACTTAAGTTGCATAAGAATTACAATGTATATTTTGCAATTAAATAACGAATATATCCCTTTCACCATTTAAGACACAGTTCAGTTTTGCATTTGCATCTGTTTTTTGTTGTTGTTTTTTTTTTGGGGGGGGGGGGGGGATGGTGGTGGTGGGTTCAATATGATTCTGATATAAAAACAAAATAGTTGTTTTCGGAATAGAAAGAATAATCTAGTTTTCGAAAGCTGTAGAGATTTTCAAAAGAAATACAAGAATTTTAATTTTAAGTTCGTAGGAGTTAAAACATACAAACCCTCAACTGGTAAATAATTCATTTTTGAAATGTAACTGAGCAAAACTGGATTCGGCGTGAATCGAAATATATCTAGTACAAAATTCATATAGAACGATCTTATTCGTGAATCTGGACAAAACTGCACTTTTTATGCTTTAAACATGGTCAGTGATGTTAGTAATCAACTTACAGATGCTCTAAAGGCATAACCCCCTTATTTGTATTCATTTTTGACACAAAAATATTTCCGAAAAGTCTCACTTAATAAAAAATATCCATAAAAAAAATCCGACCTACCTACCCTAATTGTTTTGAGCATGTTACCGGGAAACAAAGATTTTTAGGCCTAATACCAAATTTGCCATGAAACCATTAAATTGAAAAGAAAAGTTGTAACGCAACAAAACTTGTATCATTTACAATACAATTTTAATTTCTCTCTGTATAGATTTAAAGAAAGGTCACTAAAATATACACAGAAGTATAGAAATTCTTACGATGCACGGCAGTGTATCATTGTAAACATTAACCATTTTGGCTGTCTAAACAGTTACAATATAATAACGGATATCAAATACAGACACACTTTCGTTTCTTTTTTTAAATTACCTTTTTTGCCTTGTTGAGTTGCATGTTCTCCGTGACGATTTAATGAAATACTTTGAGTGTAAAAACATTCGTCTTTCACCTCTGTTTCATAAGATGAATTTACTTGCGAATCCAGAAACACTCATTAGTTGAACTGCTCGTCGTTAAATAAACACTAAACCCAAATCAAATAAAAAAGACAGAGAAACGAACAAACAACCAATATGTCGACAGTAGACACATAAAAAAACTTATTCTTATATTATACAGCATACAAATGATACTAAACAGATCAACGAAAACATGATGTGAATAATAAGTTTACCGTTCGTGTCATCAAAGCTTCGGTCATGATAAATCATACAAATGCTTTTTTTTTTTTTTTTTGCTTCCAAGACAATTATAGGTCATATGGGGACTTTCCAGCTTTGATGGTGGGGGAAGACCCCAGGTGCGCCTCCGTGCATTATTTCATCACGAGCGGGCACCAGGGTAGAACCACCGACCTTCCGTAAGCTAGCTGGATGGCTTCCTCACATAAAGATTTCAATGCCCCGGGTGAGGCTCGAACCCACATCGGTGAGGGGCAAGTGATTTGAAGTCAGCGACCTTAACCACTCGGCCACGGAGGCCCTTTCATACTATAAGATTCTTTCACTGGTTGTAGGTGCAGATGGGAATATCCGGCCTCGAGGGAAACCTCGGCAAGGAGCCTCGTTACCGCCTAAATAGTTACCCGAGAGCCGGATATTTTCATCTGCACCTATAACCAGTGACAGAATCTTTTTCTTGCATACCGATTTCAAGAAATAATAATAAAAACAAAATCAATCGAACGGCTTTCTTTATAGAACTCTTTCATATGGCAGTGTATTTAAACAAAGCGCGGGAAACCAACGTCCGTAAACAGGAAAGACGGCATGACGTTTCAGAACAAATAACAATGTTTAGTTCCGGTTTTGTTTTATCAGTTGCAGCGTAACGTTATGAATTTTTGATAAAATAACGTGATTTGAATCGAGAAATATGCTATCAGGAACCAATAGGAACTGTCAAGGTATTGAATTTTTATTCCGTGTTTTAAATAAAATATATATTACTACATAAATCTTCTACATATATGTAGTTCATAATACGTCATTTACAGCACGAGAGTCATCTTACACCCCGGGGTGTAAGATGGATTTTTCCAGCACCGGTAAAGATACCGGAAATCCCCGTCTGGCATGCAAGAAAAATGTAGTAGGGCATATGCGTACATAAAAAGGAAGCTGTTGATGTTTATTTTTGAAAATCATTTAAGCACATTCACAAAATTAAAAGAAGCTATTCAGTTGCTTTTATATACACTCTGAATCAAGTACTCTCAATGCAAAATAATTTTGAATATATTTTCTGTAAATACGTCCGTTATTTAAACGACTTTAAACTATTTTTCTACGATAGGTTCTTTCGAGATAATTTTAGATGGATATATATATACGAATAACGAACATAATTATAATGTTATAACCTTATCGTGTCAAATTCTTTCTAACCTTATATTCGACCAATGATATTTCATGTGCTGCAATTTTTTAAAATTATTGTTTTAAATGTTACATAAATATATACATGGAAAATATGCTAATTTTAAATTACAGCAGAGGTTTTCACAATAGCGAATGACTTTAACTACACAGCATGTAAATGGAACAACTCGAAATGTATACAAGCCGACAGAAAAGAATGTAAGTTCATGCTTTTAGTTTTGTAGCTCCAAGCTTATTTGAACAACTCTCGAGTCCTCTTTCTGGAAAAACCAGCGCTGGTGTCATATGAGATGGTATGGTCGTGACCTCTTTTGGGCTCGAACCCACAACCCCCATTTCGGACCTAGTCTCAATAAGTGAAAATATGTGTCAGGCAGCCGGTCAGGCAGTCAGTCAGTACAGCATACGCACTGTAATCAATGGTTCGAGCCCCGGACTGACGGCACATTTGTGTAACCCTGTGACATATGCATACATTTGCACATTAGATAAATTTAAGTTTATTTTAACTTAGCTATTATGTTTGACTCCCCTATAATGTTTTCTTTAACAAACGTTTTTTTTATCTCACCTGAGCAATGAGTTTTTCTAATCGCTCGATGTCCGGCGTCCGTCGTCTGTCATCTGTCTGTCGTCTGTCGTCCGTCAACATTAAGTTTTTGTATGTGATAGAGGCTGCTTTTGAAAATGGGTCTTCTGGGATCAAAAACTAGGTCACTAGGTCAAATCAAGGAAAAACCTTGTGTATGCAATAGAGGCTTTATTTTTCAATTGATCTTCATGAATTTTGATCAGAATAATTACCTTGATGAAATCTAGATCGAGTTCGAAAATGAGTTATCTGGAGTCAAAAGCTAGGTCACTAGGTCAGATCAAGGAAAAACCTTGTGTATGCGATAGAGGCTGTATTTTTCGATTGATCTTTGTGAATTTTGGTCAGAATAATAACCTTGATAAAATCTAGGAAGAGTTCGAAAATGGGTCATCTGGAATCAAAAACTAGATCACTAAGTCAAATCAAGGAAAAACCTTATGTATGCGATAGAGGCTGTATTTTTCAGTTGATCTTCATGAATTTTAGTCAGAATGATTACCTTGATGAAATCTAGGCAGAATTCGAAAATGGGTCATCTGAAGTCAAAAACTAGGTCACTCGGTCAAATCAAGCAAAAACCTTTTGTATGAGATAGAGGCTGTATTTTTCAATTGATCTTCGTGAATTTTGGTCAGAATGATAACCTTGATGAAATCTAGGCAGAGTTTGAAAATGGGTTATCTGGAATCAAAAACTAGGTCACTAGCTCAAATCAATGAAAAACTTTATGTATGCGATAGAGGCTGTATTTTTCAATTGATCTTCATGAATTTTGGTTTGAATGATTATCTTGATGAAATCTAGGAAGATTGTAAAAATGGATTATCTGGGATCAAAAACTAGGTTACTAGGTCAAATCAAAGAAAAACATTGTGTATGCGAAAGAGGCTGTATTTTTCAACTGATCTTCATGAAATTTAGTCAGAATGATTACCTTGATGAAATCTAGGCAGAGTTTGAAAATAGATTATTTAGGGTCAAAAACTAGGTCACTAGGTCAAATCGAAGAAAAACATTGTGTATGCAATAGAGGCTGTATTTTTCAATTGATCTTCATGAAATTTGGTCAGAGTGATTGCCTTGATAAAATCTAGGTCGTGTTTGAATATGGTTTATCTGAGATCAAAAACTAGGTCACAAGGTCAAATTAAAGAAAAACCTTGTGTATGCGATAGAGATTGTATTTTTCAATTGATTTTTATAAAATTTGGTCAGGATGTTTGCCTTGATGAAATCTATGTTGAGTTTGAATATATGGATTATCTGGGATTAAAATCTAGGTCACTAGGTCAAATCAAAGAAAAAATTTGTGTATGTGATAGAGGCTGTATTTTTCAATTGATCTTCATGAATTTTGGTCAGAATGATAGCCTTTATGAAATCTAGGCAGAGTTTGAAAATGGGTTTATTAGGATCAAAAACTAGGTCTCTAGGTCAAATTAAAGAAAAACCTTGTGTATGCGATAGAGACTGTATTTTTCAATTGATCTTCATTAAATTTGGTCAGAGTGATTGCCTTGATAAAATCTAGGTCGAGTTTGAACATGGGTCATCTAGGGTCAAAAACTAGGTCACTAGGTCAAATTAAAGAAAAATCTTGTGTATGCGATAGAGACTGTATTTTTTAATTGATTTAATGATATTTGGTCAGGATGATTGCCTTAATGAAATCTAGGTCGACTTTCAATATGGGTCATCTGGGTTCAGAAACTAGGTCACTTGGTCAAATCAAAGAAAAATCTTGTGTATGTGATAAAGGCTGTATTTTTCAATTGGTCTTCATGAATTTTGGTCAGAATGATTGCCTTGATAAAATCTAGGTCGAGTTTGAACTTGGGTCATCTAGGGTCAAAAACTAGGTCACTAGGTCATATCTAAGAAAATGCTTGTTTAATCTCAAGAGACCAATTTTTTGGTCCAATCTTAATGAAAATTGGTCAGAATATTTGTTTCCATGAAATCACTAGGTCAAACATTTTTTACACTGTTATGGTGTGTTTCTTAGGTCATCTTGGCCCTCTTGTTTTTTATTTTAGCCAATATCATTGATTTAACATTTTCTTCTACAATTTTTATAGGTTGTTATATTATCTTTAATCTTTTGAAAATTACTAAGGATAAAGATTAATCTGACTTCCATTTATTGTCTGACTTTGGTGTTTGGTAACAAGTAAGAAAAAGTTCTAACTCACAGTATTAAAGCCATTCCATACCAAAGATATGGCCGACGATATTTTTATCCCATGGGATAATTGAAATGATTATTTTGCAGTACTTGTCATTGCTGCCTTCTGATTTATGTCATTATTTTTAAAATTTAGAAAGTACTTTCATGAGTTAGTAATTGCAATAAATAGAAAAGAAGAAGTTATTCTGTGCATTTTGGGATTTCTAAATCTTTGAAAAGACTTTATTATATAGTATCTCAAGCATACTTGGAGTAGGAGTTTGAGCTGATTATCATTAGTTGAAGGTTGTTAATTGAGTGATTCGCCTGATCTCTAAAATTATCTAGCTCATAATTGAAATCATTTAAGAATCATTGGTACACGAATTTTAACAATGGACATTCTACATAGTTTGTCAGCTAATCTTAGAGATAGTAACCTTAGCGATTGGACCCATTTTATTGCTCGAGATACTAAAGGCGTAGGCACTTCCCGGGGTCATATAACTCATATCTTGACACACTTAAACAATACTGTTAATCATTTTTGATATCATATATCAACTGCTATCTGGAAAAAAAGAATGAAGATTTATTGTTTGTAGGCATGTCCCTTAAGTCATCACATGATGTACTTTCAAATTACGAAACGCTGCCTAGAGCATACGCTTGTTTTGAGGCGACATAACAGCGTTAAATCCACAGACACTTGGGGTCAGGATCCCCTACTACTCCGCCCCTGTCAACTGTAAGTCAATATATTTAGCATTTTTAACACGAACTGACATATATGGCGATCATAGAACATGTTTTATCACAATTGCAGCATGTTTTGAAAAAATTCACTTATTATCAATGCTCTGAATACTACAAGATTAGAAAGAGAGAAACTAACACTGGGAACATCTCCTTGCCTTTGATACCCGCTTTGTGTCGCGCATGTCATGGGTACCAAAAGTAATACACATATAAACTATGGAACATAATTGATGCAAAAATGCATCTTGCTTTGTTACATATCGATATTACATACTGCATTCTTTTTATTGAAATTTAAGTGTTACAAGTACTATATTTTCACACCAGATAGCGCTCGGGATATTTTTGCCTCGAAAGTCTCCGTGAGATCGACGATGTCAGCCGGTGTCATTTTGTCCGGTAACCGAATGCATCGCCTAGCCTCTCTTTAGCTAGGCGTCCGGAAATCAACTTAACAAGGCTGGTGTATTATTAAACTTTAGGTGTGGTATTTTATTGCGTACGGCCGTGAGCATGAAGATGTACCACCCATTGTAAAAAATACAGTAAAACATATAAATATATCGAGGCAAGAATTTTAAATAGCTACGTGTTAGGTGATATTCCGTTTCTGAAAGATGCCGTTTACAATGACAATGGCAAGCGTGTCATGGCTGATATGTTTTAAGTCTGTTATATTTTTTTAGAAGAAACTATTAAAATATAAAATATCAAATATGTGATAGAAATCGAATGTAAATCAAAACCACCTAGCTCCGTGGACTACAATAATAAACATCTGAATAAAGACATACCTATTGCGAAATCTTGTACGTCTGTTTGTGTACAGTGTATGGATGCACTAATTTGGTAAATAGCTTGTTCTGAAATACTATTAGAAGATAAGCTTAGCGTCTGTATGTGTAGTTTGATAGAGTGGACTTATTTGGTAAATAGCTAGCCCTAAAATACTGTTAGAAGATAAGTTTAGCATACGGTTATCATGGCTTATGTCGGATTATAGCACGCACAACCACGACTTTACTGAGATAGTTCATGTATGTCCTCTTTTCTGAAAACAGCGTTAATTCTTTTTAATGTTTTAGATTTTTAACGAAATTTATACAGTCGTATAAATTACAATTGTCAATATACACATACACATTAGTATATGGGAATATGCATGTTTACCGTTAACAAATACAGTGGTTGCAGGTCACATTGTGTTATGGCCGAAACATGATGGATGACATAGACTAACGAAGAAGGCACTAGATTTACAAATGAGAAGGATATGTAAGTTTTCAATTGTCGGATATTTAGTGCAACGAAACAATCTGCATTTTTGCCATAATACCGTTTCATAGTGAACGGTCCAGGCGTAAGTTGAAAGCATATTAAGTTTGGTACTCGGCTCCGCCAGCCTATGGTATAGACAGAGCAGGTATCTATTCGCATGGAGTTGTTTCATGGAAGGAAATTGATCGGTTTATGAAAGTTATCGATTTCTCATCGAATTTCGCAAGTCAGTTGTCAGGACCAGAATCATTTGACACTTAAAAGTACATTTTATCAAAACATGCTGAAATTATGATTATACATGTTCTATGATCGCTACAAATATTAAGTTCGTGTTAAAATGCTTAAATATATTAACTTAAGATGACTTGGACGGAGGAGGGGTGACCCTAAGTGTCTGTGGTTAATATTCAGAACATGACAGTTTTATACGGGATATGAATCGCAGTTTGTTTTCATCACAGCGACTTTAGATTAAAAACATTTAAGAGTGTTCTGTATAATACGATACTTTCCAAATGTCCATGTGCTTAAAATTTTCACTCAGACACAATCCGTTAGCCATTAAATGATATCTTAAAAACAATCTTTTCTATGACTCTTTTTATTACCTTTAAAATAGAATATAACAACAATTCAGACCAATTAATCAAACGTTTTACATTGACAATAAATTTTGTAAGAAATTTCTTTGAAACCATAGAACACAACCCCCCCCCCCCCCCCCCACCACCACCAAAAAAAAAAAAAAAAACACAATATTATGTAGTTTATAATACAACTGTATATAATAGAGGAACCTTATCGTTAATAATAGTAAAAGAATATTTAAAGGGTTAATTGAAACCTTAACATTGATATTAACTATATCACTTAAATTATATCAAAGTAGTCGATTTAAATACTTAAATGTTGCCGAGAGGTTTTGATGAAAAAATTAAAAGATAATCGTAATTATTTACGTGATGTAATCAGTATATATCTTCTAACATTTTGCGCAAATAACAGTTGCAGACAATGCGACGAGCAAATGGCCACCAGGGCCATATGCCATAATAACACCAATTGATGGCTGTCCAGAATCAAGCGTAAGAGGTTGGAGGCGTGGGTATCTATCCTTTACGTGGAGACGTCCACATACACTAACATCGGTCACTGATTGTGATTTAAATCAGAAAGGTTGTATCCGCAATTTAATCCCAGATACGTGGCCTGAGATACAAAGTAATTTGCTGGGACCTTACAGTAGATATGCATGGAGACTGAATTTTTGCTTCAAGATTGGGAACAAGTCTGTTATTGACGACAAATCGTTATGGCCAGCTGGATCGTACAGTGTGTTTGGTGACGGCAAAAGCTGCCCGACAGGTATTGGTTATTGATTACTTAGCAAATAAGTAATTTTTAGCGTTATAACACAACAACAAACACATCATCTTATCTATATGTTGCTAAATCATTTAATTTCGTGGGTTTGAAAGTTCGTGTTTTTGGCCAAAACGGTTGTTTTTTGGAGGGATATAAGTTTTTGTTAATTTGCTTGGTTTAACGTCACACCGACACATTTATAGGTCATATGGCGACTTTTCAGCTATAATGGTGGAGGAAGGCCTAAGGTGCCCCTCACTGCATTCTTTTATCACTGGTGGGCACCTGGGTAGAACCACTGACCTTCCGTAAGCCAGCTAGATAGCTTCCTTACATAAATAATTTAACGCCTCGTGTGAGACTAGATCCAACACTGGTGAGGGGCAAGTGATTTGAATTCAGCGACCGTAACCACTCGAACACAGAGGCCTTTGATATAAGTTCTTGTTTTTCATATTAAATTTTATTGATATTAAGTTCTGTGTATAAGATATAAGACGAATGTAAAATACTGGACTGTCTGAAGCGCTAGATAAATATCCTAATGTAGAGAGAAAGTGGGCAGTGAACTGATCCAGATAATAAACTTCGTCCTGTTGACACTAACACATTTATTCAATAAAAAAGTGTAGACAATAACACATTGTCTTGGCCTCTTGTATGTACCTGTCAATTTGTGATTATAAAAACAAAGTTGATACTTGTAAATCATGTACACATGTATAATTAACATCATTGAAATAAATAAGAAGACAATTATTCTGTGCTGGGTCTCCAAGTTGCAATCCTTTCCCACAAGTTGTTATTGGGATACCAGCTTACTTATAAACGCGTAAGAATCTTGCTCAGTTGAAAAAAGATATAATGGTGTGAAAATGCAAACGGCATTATGGAACTTGTGCACTACATGTCAAACCATAGCGGTAAATAAATTAAGTTTCAATCAATTTCCATTTGTATCCACTGAGATGCTAGAATTCATACAAAACTTATGCAAAACCATGCCAAGTCTGAAAAACAGCAAACTAGAGGTATGGAACATGCGCAGTGCATTCCGATAAGCAAAGTTTAATTTTTATTTTAATGAACCATTGCTTCCATATCTTAGCATAAAAATGAATAGTCCCATTCTTTGACTCTAGTTACCTCCAGCGACGGTCCGTCAAAAGAGGCGTGATCGAGGTACATTTGTTCTTCAGTCTCTGAGACATGACTGCTAGCACAATAGTGTTTTAATGGCGAGAAGAAAAACATTTCTAATAGAGCATTTGCAGGCGCACAGGTGACTTCGAGCAAATAAATTATGAAACAACTATAGTCTGAACCATACCTTAACATATCGTTTAAAACTGTTACTGTAACGAATATACCTTTTTCAAAACAATTTGACACCAAGTAGCACCTCAAAGATATATGTAACGGTTTTAGACAATGTCGATTCGACCAACGTTTCCTAAACTTCAAACCATGTAAAATGGCTGTACACTAGTGAAATATCAAACTATGGAATGGCTTTATTTCTTTCCCATGACTTCAAACATGTGATAAAGCATATAGTATATTTGGTTTACGGAAAAATGTAAAGGACATTATAAATATTCCATATATATTTATATAAGTCAAAATGTTTTGGTGATATTCCTTTTATTCCTTGGCAACATTATTAACAAATACTGGGATTTACTTCAGTTGTCAGATAATCCTGCTGTTAAAATGTTACATTCGTGTAAACCTACCATGGCTTTTAAACGTCCTAAGAATTTGAAGGACATTCTATTTAAAACTGATTTTCATATGTTGTCTGATGTTAATTTTACTTCGTCTAAATGTAATCGTTCAAGATGTTCACATTGTTCTTACATTATTGAAAGTGATAGTTTTAATAGTTCTCAGTGTAAGAAATCTTTCAAGCTTAAGAATAATGCAACTTGTAAAAGTTCAGATGTAATATATCTAATAACATGTAAGAAGTGTAAAATGCAATATGTAGGCCAAACTAGCCAGCAAGTTTCAAGACGCATGAATAAACATCGTTTTGATATTACAAGTTTTATCGATCCTGCATTTTCTAGTCATGTAGCAATTCATTTTAATCAAAATGGTCATAGCTTAAATGACTTAAGCTTTATGCCTATTGATGTTATCCATGGTATGAGGAGGCTTCTAAAGGAAACTTACTGGATTCACAAACTAGATACTATTTCTCCAAAAGGAATGAATTCAAAAGTAATGTATAATTTTTCGTAAGTCTCTTCACAAACTGTGGTTTTCGTAATGTCAGTTAGTACTGTTTTTGCTGGTATTTTCTTTTTTTGTCTATAACACAATTTAACCAGTGATTTCGTATCTTTGTGATCCTGTACTTACTGTTATTATGATTATTAACATTACTATTTTGAATAATGTCTATAATCTTACTATGTATTAAGTATAACCACTTTTAATTTTAATTTTTGTCACAATATACTTTAAACAGTACTTTAGATATACATTTGTGTAAACATTATGTAGCCTATTGTACATTGTAATTTTTACGCCAAAATGTTTGTAACGTAACGTCATCTTTTATGACGTCATATATTCATGACGTTGTTTATTTCATATCATATTTGTTTACTTCCTGAAGAAGACTAATAAAAATTGTCGAAACGTTGAATGAAAATGGAGTTAGCTTTGTAATTCTCCTGTTCGCTGAATTTTTATTCCTTGAGTAATAGTGGGAAAATCTGAGAATATCTTTTCAATTTGGAATAATGCTAGCTAGATTTTTTATATTTGCAACGGAAATACTAAATACGTCGTCCATATATCATATAATATGTGTTTTCGTTTCAAATCAGTTTATCTTTGTTACTGTGATGTCTAAAAAATTTACTCTGGTCTCCGTTGCCTTAATGATGAAATTCCGCTTCTATCGATGCTAGGTGGGGTAGGGATGTTGCAAATTTCATACCTCCCATGAACATATTTAACGAAGCTGAGTCTGTTATCATTTTTGCTTTGTGACGCTGTATGCTTTGAGAGGATGTTTTTATAGCATTGATTACATACTTCTTTCCGAAATTGGCTCGAAATGAGCAATAGACTTTTATTTTTATGCAAAGAGTACAGGAATTTAATATCATACACATAACTGAAATTACAGTATAATGATTACACTGTGAATTTTTTCACCAGGCTGGGTTTATCATTGGCAATTGTTTCTAAAATATATTCAGAATTGAAAAGCTCAGAAAGAAAAATCAGACTTCCGGCAATTACTGCATGGACATCGAATGGACACCTTCCTGGTTTTTCGGTGATAACAGAAGAAACAGATAGCTCTAGTAAGTTTTCTTATACAAGCAAATACTGTATAAGTGGATATAATCGCGTGTCCAAAAGTTCGTGAATTGCCGCCGATTCGAGATGTTTCGCGAGCAGGAATATTCGCGAATAGCCGAAACCAGAAGTGCCAAAGCTTAGTTTATGTATCTTTACATGGCTATAATGATGTGCCTTGGTGAACGTGGAAATTTACGATGGCTGATATTTTCACGAATTTTTGAATTCGCGAAGATACCGAACACTTTCACGCCGCAAACTTTTCCATTTATACAGTATATATGCTAGATCTAAATCCGTAATACTATTTATAGGTTTAATAATAAATCATGTTTATATCAAATATCATTCAAAATGAGGCATTTATTGAATAATTTTGAATATTTGTACGTAGGGAAAATATCCGTTTATAGTCCTTAATAAATGTTATATATAAATTATGTAAATTAAATTAAAAATGTCATGATAAGTTACATAAGTTTAAATAAGCTATAAAACCTTCGCCAAATCAAATATCTAAGCGCTCTTTATCAAGATGTAATATGATCAAATTTACATTACATTGCATCAAACATTACAGATTTAGAGAAAAGATAGGTAATGCAATGAGAACATACAATTTGTAAAAATAAAACATTATTCAGTCTTCAAAGTGCGGATTCTCAACAGCTTCTTTGCTTCTTACCATCAAGTCTATTAATATCTGATGAATTTGCCGCTGGTAATGCCGGACTTCGTAATTTAATGTTCAATCTGGGTTAATCTTGTTATACGGCTTTTGATATTTAGCCTTCGGTATACCATTTTCTAGTGTACTTTCCTCAGGTAATGCCGCTCTTTGCTGTCTAACCCTCACTTGTCCAACTTTATTAAGATATAGTTTCCTCTGGTATTGCCTCTCTTTATTATTTAGTCTACCAACATAATTTAGGTAGAGTTTCCTCGAGTAGTTCTTCTCTCTGATATTAAAGGCACTGACCTCCAGATTTTTGGTACAAATTATCTTTCTTTAAAATTGAATTTTGTGCATTTTTTGAACATTGGAACATGAGTGTTTGTTTCTAAACTGTCTTAAAAATGCCAAATCAATTAAAAAAAACATACTTCAATCAGGAATCAAACCCGCGGCAATAAAACTTTCCTGCGTTCTTGACTAATGACTAATTTTCATACTCATCTTTGGGTACACCCATAAGAAACTGTTGAACTGCAGACCCCAATGCACTTCTCGACCTATATCTCCTACCAGATAGGTGTTGTTTTTTTTAATTTCGGAAAGAGAAAAAAATCGCACGGGGCCAGGTCTGGGCTGTTTGAAGGGTTCGACTTCAGACTTAAAAAACTGTACTACAGTTGAGGATTTGTGGGCTGGAGCATTGTCATGTAACAAATGGACATGCTCATTTTTGTTCGCATATTTTTCAGAACCACATTCTTATAGAAGCTACCGGACACGCCCCTACCTTTTGGAACAGCAATTTGCATGATTGGCCCACAATTTCTGAAGAAAATGGCGTATAACACCTTCTTTGCTGTCAGTGTTCGTTTAGCAATACTTGACATTTTGGCATGTTTCAAAGCCCACATCCTTTTATCAACTTTCCGCTTGGGCCCATAAAAATGGACCCATGTCTCATCACCAGTTATGAGACTATACAACACCCTTTTCTGATATTTTGGGTACTTCTTTAGCAATTGCTTTCCCATATGCACCCTCGTATATTTCTGCTCATTGGTGAGCAAATGGGAGATCCAGCGAGCACTTATCTTCCTAACCTTAAGAATTTTCTTCAGAATGAAGTGGACATTTTCTGTTCGTTTTCTAACCATTTTCAACGCAGTGTCTATGAATACACCGGTTTGCGGATTTCAATTATATTGATACACAATGTACAATGATGAGCGGTCATCCGTTTATACAGGTCAATCTCGCGATATCCAAGTATACAGTGCGTTTGCAAATTTAAAGTTTTCGAACACTTCTCGTATAATCTGTCAATAACTAAGTTTCAAAGCCTTCATAAGAAATATGAGGTATGTTCAAAAATAGCGTAGCCTTTGTCTCTAGCTTTTACATACTTTAATGAAGCAAAGCAAGAAATACATAACTTTCTACTAATTTCGCTGCAAATGTGGCGTGAGTCTGATCATACAGTCAGAAGAAATGCTTACTCGAAAATCGAAAATAGTCACTTACACAAACCCAGCGCACGGTGGACGTGTACGACGTCGTGACTACATCGAGATGCTTTCATTTCAGTTTGCAACAGTTTATAATCATCAATTTCTTTTATTATTTTTTAATAGATATACCTAAAAACAATATTTTATTTTATTGGAATTCTGAAAGTCTTATGCCAAGCGCCTCATACAGGGTAGTTGCTTTTTATCCAAAGCGTCATACATTGACAATAACGCAGAATCACGGATTGTTTGTTTTCAACCTCGATCTTGCTGTCTTCTCACAATTCTGGGCCTTTTGCGAATCTTTTGTACCATTTAAAAATAAAGACACAGATGACCGTACATTGTTGTCGTATCTGCTTCATTAGTTTATTATTTTAAGTCGGTTTTTGTCAAAATCTCTACTGTCCGATTATCTATGCGACCAGATGACGACATTGCATACGTTTTAAATAACAATATTCACTTAGTTAAGACGTTGTTTACATTTGCCTCCCACGTAGGAATAACGCCATACTTTCAGTGTATGTCGCTTAGACGTGTTGCTGTACTTTACAGGTAAACAAGAGGACTATCAGTGCGAACTTTAGCGGTCGAAATCAATCATGACAGATGAAAAACCGATGCGCAGATTATGCATAACTATGGTAATCAGAACGTTCTACGCGCTTCGCCTATTAGCAAAAATGTTACAAAAAATATATGACCGAATTGCACGAAGATTGCGAATTACAATTTTATATTTCACATTGCACTGGCTTTTGACAAGAAAAGTCTACGTAATGTTTTAACAACTCACTTACAGCGTCATACCAAAGACGTAAAAAATGGTACTAGCAGCTTCCTCGCTTGGCGCTCAGCATTAAGGGGATAGTGCTAGGACTGGTCAGCCCGGTGTCAGTATAATGTGACTGGGTGGGGCATCATGCCACGTGTCTACGGCGTGATATTCCAGTGAGGCAGCACTATAAAGTTGGGCATTGTGCTCACTGCTACAAGTAGACACCGTCGTTTATATGACTGAAAAATTGTTGAAAAAGACGTTAAACCCGAGCACACACACACACACGTACAGCAATAATTTTCTGATATCTAAAATATACTTATTTGTTGTCAAATTCTTTAAGTCTGCATTCCAGCAAGAGCGGATGGAGTTTCCTCAGGTAATATTCACCGTTCTTTGCTATTTGATATTAAGTCTATCAATATCTGTGTGAGTACCCTCAGCTGATGTAGGAGTCAATTTAATCTTAAATCCGCAAATTTCAGGCTGGATTTCCAAAGTTGCAGTTTAGAACTTAATCTACCGATATCTAGAAAAGTTTTCTCAGGAAAAACCGCTTTCTTGCTTTTTGTCGTTCATCTTTTAATATCTTCGAGAATTTCACTAAGGAATGTCGCTCTTAACTATATAGTCTTCAATTTACCATTACATATTGTTAGTTCCTCAGTTATTGCGGCGCTTTGTAATTCCAATATACCGTTTACAAATATATAGTACCTAGATATTTATATAATAAATCAATACTGTTGTTTGCTATTTAGTCTTCAATCTACCAATCTCGAGTAAAGTTTCTTCAGGTAATGTTGTGCTGTGCTATGTAGCCTGCAGTCTAAATTTCATTATTTGGTACAGTTGCCGCTCCTTGCTATGTAGCTTTCAGCCTATCAATATATACCAGAGACTACTCAGATAGTCATTTTTTTTTTTTGCAATATAGCCTTCTGTCTAGTAATATCTAGTGACAATTTGTCAGGTTATACTACCGTTTACTTTTTAGCGCACAGTCACTAAATATCTTGTGAAATTTCCAAAGGAAATGCCACTCTTTTACTGTGATAGGTATACATCTTGTAATTTGCACAAGAAACGCCACTCTTTGCTATTGTAGGTAAACATGATATGTATTTTTAAGAAATAATTTATAGCAAAACAGTGCTTTATCACTATTTATAGACGATGGGCGGTTATACGTCGGGCGTAATAATTTCACGAGGGCGGCGTATAACCGCCCGAGTGTATAAAGAGTGATAAGGCACTGTCTTGCTATAAATTATTTCGATTCTAATATGTTCTTTATTGTAAAATTTATATCAAATTTGATGGACTGTTTCTTCGCGTAAGCATGGCGCCAATGGTAGGTCTTTGTTTATACACGCCAGGGCCGGAAATGGTAATACGTCTTGCAGCAGACTTCAGTTCGGGCGAAACATTTTGCGAATTATTCAGCATAGCAAATGACTAACTCAGTATATTTGTAAATTAATCAACACATTTGTGCAATGTGACATTTTGTTTAAAAAATGTTATTAAGTAAAATATTTCATGAAATTTGAAAGCGCTATTTCTTGATGCGTACATGGCGCTAAATATCACGCTAACGTGACATCAACATAATATCGTTGTGATGAATAAAGCATTGTTAGCCATATTAGAATATTATTTTCAGTAACGCTTATCCTTCAAACGTGTGAACAGCAGACTGTTGAAAACGATGCGAGAGAATTTAAAAATCAAACTATTTTCCCTACTGGATCATTTATATTCACAAAGGTACTGCTTGTTGTATATATGCATGAATGTAACTTTAAATTCTTCAACAAAAGGTAAGTTCTTTTCTTAATTGAAGAATTCAGACGGCACATGTATGCCATTTTTGTAAAATAAACATGATCTTAGTAAGGAGAACAATTGATTTGTAAACAAACATGTCCCCATAAGGCCAGAATAAAACACATTATATGAATATATGGATTATTATGAAAATAAATTTGTTCCTTAATTTCCAGGCCCGTTTTCAAAGATATTCTTAAAAAAAATCCGAAAAAATCCAAAATCTCTTACTTTCTTGAGCTGTGGAACTATTGTGAGCGATCTAATGCCATCAGGGCCTCGCCGTTTCTTGCAGAAATGTTGTTCTTTGAAATAGATTCATTCATAAGGGCTTGTTTTAGAGATGTTGAAAAAATAAATTAATTTCAAAATTGATTTCAGAATAAAAAGCATGCATCCTGTCCGCATTTGCCGAACAAACACATGGAAACTGAAAGCATACAACTTCATACAGAGGTCAACGAGAGTGTTGAAATAACACAATTATTTGTCATATGTTTCTATCGTCCAAATACGTTGACAAATGGTAAGTGTTTTTCGTACATTACTGGATGTTTTAGTAAATGTATCACTTTTTGACACCTTTTACTATCTTTATCTGCACTTACCTTTCCGCGGCCACAAACTATGCCTTACAGTACTTATAAAAGATGTATTTTAAATCAGCGGTGTGAAAATGTTCTCTTCCCTTTTCATGACACTATGTCATTTTAATATAATGTGCAAACAGGTTCATTCAAGGTAATCAAGTGATTTATACTTATAAAAGAAATGCCATGATAAACATATAATAATCATAATGTCTCCATAGCTTGAAAAAGTTAATAAGTTTCATAAGTAGCAAGAAAATATTCATTGTTTATTGTCCAATACCTGCAGAGATATAAAGGTGTAAAATTGATTTAATAAAACCACTATCAACACTTTAAACGGATGTATCGGTGTAATAATAAGCCAATATTAACACTTTAAAGGGCTATACAGGTGAATGAGAAAAATACAGTCCTTTAAATTATCGCGGTATCAATATTTCACACATTTGAATGACATACGTTGCTAAAAGACCAATGTATGCTAGGCTAGAATAACAGCTGAAATCAAAATAAATTATAATATCCTACTTTCTTTTTTCAAGATTAAAGGGCAAGGAATGCCTGAGAATAAGTTAATTTTATATGAAAGCCATCTTCAAGCCTTTCATAACGCTGAAAGAATGTTTACAATCTGATCACTAATGAAAGAGATATGGCAACTTGAAATTTAAGACAATGGCTGTTCATGGAGGCAGCCATTTTAGAGTGTTTATGTATAATTCATTAGTTAGCAAAACACCTTTTAAATAGATTACAAAATGTATTTTTATATGATTCTTGAGTGTAAGATGTAAAGCATGGTAATTTCTTTCATTATTGCTGGAAAAAGTAGAGAAATTATTTTACAGAAATAAGTAAATACAGTTCAAATATGTATGTAGAAATTTGATAAATTCGTCATTATGTTTTTTGTTGCCATGGAAACAAAATGGCCGCAATTTTGTTCAAATATTTAAATACTCATAATTTTCCCATTTTTAAGCCGATTTTTAAATTTCTTTCGCTTCTTTAAATGATCTAAGAAATCCTAATAGATGGAATTAACGTAAGAACAACATTGCCTTTCCCTTTAAGTTTTTCCCCTACAGTATAAAGTAAAATAACTAGAGTTTGATTGTCCGATTCTGGATTTGACTGTCAAGGATCATAGATCAGTTCCTTGAAACCTGAATATCCCTTTGATAATTAACTTACTGTGCATATGGGAAGGAAGTGAGATCGAAATAATTGTTCCACTAGGCGACATATACCAGACGAAAATATATGCTATAAATACGTAAATCCTATGTATCTCTTTCGGAAACTTCGACTGGAAACTTTAAGACATCCTGAAGTAATGCGCTATCGAGGCTACAATGGCAGTATCAGATGATCTGAAAACAATTTAGTCATTATATAAATTCTTTATTTCATATATGGCTAAAAAAATCGGTATAAATATAACTGGACGAGTCTTCAAAATACGAGACAGTGGCTATATCATATCATTTTTTTTTTAGAAAAAAAAAAGAAAAACACATATAATCCATAATGCGTAGCAAAGTTGCTTATCAAGTAAATATCTACATGCAAAGTGCATTATGTCTTATGAAATATAATCATTTTTTTTTATTTATTAACATGATACGTCAGCATCTTTCCCTGAGGCATTTTCTTACGGAAAGTGGGAAAATTGTAAATATTATTCCATTAATTCCTCCTAAAAAAACATCTCCGTAAGCCAGCTTGATGGCTTCCTCACATGAAGAATTCAATGGCCCAAATGAGACTCGAACCCACATCGATGAGGGGCAAGTGATTTGAAGTCAGCGACCTTAACCACTCGGCCACGGAGCCCCCCCCCCCCCCCCCCCCCCCCCCCACACACACACACACACACACACACACACTAATAAAACGTATTTTCTAAATTGCACACCTCGTTAATGGATTACTTAACCGCTCCAGTCATACAAAATCTTTGTCGTTAAAGGAGATTAATTTAAATTATCATTTAAAATTAAAGATAATTTACATACTCTAGCTTCTTTTCTAACGTGTAAAACAAACAGTACATTTTGTAAATTCAATTCTTTCTTTCTTTCTTTTATATTGAATTACCAATTTTCTTTCTTTCTACTTTCTTTCTTTTATACTGAATCACAAATTAACATTTTTTGTGGTAACAAACAGCTCTTTCTGTGTCATCGGCAGCTTCGGTAGATTTCGTATGTTTCCCCTCGCGTTAGGAAATACCACGAACACGAGCAGATAAAGAATTTTTACAAAAACCAACAACTTTTAAACGTCTAGGGAAGCAAGAAGACATTAAAATAATTTCAAAAGAAAAACATATAAAAAAAGTTTTGTCTGTAGAATACCTCAGTAGGATAATAAATATTCTCAAAAGAGGAATAAAGTGCCTACAGAGGAAAGAATAAGATATGTATCACAGGTTTTTACTTATTTTATTCAGTAACTGTATGCCGTAAAAGGAGACTGATAGTGGTGTTTTTTAATCGCCAATGGAAGCAATAATTCTTCGTTTTAAATAAATAATTTTTATATCTTTGTAAAGAGAAAGGAATGACAAACACTTCAATAGGATAATAAATATTATGCATTCATTCTAATGAAAACAATATTTGTTAAAAAAAATCCTTCTTTGTTTCTATTGGAAAATTTCAACCGGATAAAAAATCGATATCGCCCAGCTAGGCGTTTTCAAGGGGGATAATTTTACCGATAAGACGGCGTACTTAACCTAATTGTTCATCATGGAACTGTATTTTTCAACCAACGACTCCAAGGGGATCCTCATAGATTTTATTCAGCAACGGAAAGAATTATCGGAACCCCTGTAAAGGTTCTGCGGCGGTATTGTTTTCATGTCTGGATACATACCTGTGACTTTAGCGGAACCCCTGTAAAGGTTCTGCGGCGGTATTGTTTTCATGTCTGGATACATACCTGTGACTTTAGCGGAACCCCTGTAAAGGTTCTGCGGCGGTATTGTTTTCATCCGGATACATACCTGTGACTTTAGTTTATTAATGAACTACAATGTTTCAAAATCTTGTACCAAAAGCACGAAATGTTAAGTGATTAACAGTTTCCAGTTAAAATAGAGAAAAGTGGAAACTTCACAGGTCGCTCAACACGACAAAAACGAAAATGTTGCAGGCTCGGTTTGATTGAGCCTGTTTATGGACGGTAGTGGAAATGCATGTTACCGTCCACGCCCTCTCGCCCCGGGTTGAGCAGAAATCAACTTTTCCACATGCTAAAAGTATAAAAAGCAATTTAGAGACATCCGCAGATGTATTCAAACGGCGGTGAACATGGAACCTTCAATGATACACGTGTTAAATCTTATGAGATGCACCATTGGGAGTCAGTGGCGCAATGGTTAGCAGGTTAGACATGACTTTCAGGGTAGATTAGCTAAAAATCTGTTATTCCGTGGCAGTAAAGAATGCTATCCCTAACCTTGAAGTCCTTATCTGTTTTTGACAAATGCATTCTTCTATGGTACGGAAAAGAAATTAACATGGTGGTATGTCATTTATTATCAAGAGTTTTTTTATGGTAGAAAGGCCGATGAGGTTTGCTTTAAGTCATCTTCAGTTTACATTGTATTTTAACGTCTTTTATATTTCCTTTATAAGGTGATTCCAGTTTGTCCATTTTCATTTCTGTGCCTGTGTTAGCGAATCTATATCTGGTGATATTTCTTTTTACTGTATTAACATTTCATTTTTATTTATCTAGTTGTGTCTGCTACAAGACTAATACTTGAAATATTTGTGTGCATGTGATACAACTTACATGTGGAAGTTGAAAGGTTTTGAGCATAAAATAAAATATTGGCGGACCAATTTTCATCGAAGTAATGTTCTTACTTAGGATTGAAGCAAGGTGTAAAACAAAGTCTTTGCGTTTCATAACGCAGGGACAACAAAATGAAGGAAGACCGGACCTGGCATTTGCTGAAATATTATCCGCTATAATTTCAGGGTTATATTTTTAAATGACACTTTAACACTGCTACATGTATTGAGCAATATCTTGGCAGCCTTCTGCCGAGTAACATTTCTTGCTGCGGTAAATATTCACCACCTGCCATACAACGAACATTAACGAAGCTTGGCTTGCTGAATAAGCTAAACAATCAGTGGATAATTATATGGCATTATAAATATATATATATATTTATTATATACCTATATAAATTCTGTCAACAATACGGCTTGTACTTCACAAGTAAATACGAACAGGCAGAAACGAAATCCGTATTGTACCTTTTGTATTGTATGTTGCCAGACTACTTTCATTTAACATGCATGAACTGACACCGTTCTATAAATAGCGCACACAAAAAGTACACTCAGATTCTATTTAAACATCGGCACACATTAAAAATTTCGTTGGAAAACAAAACAACAAACATAAAGGTGCAGGTATATAATAAAAGGGTCATTATAACAGTAGTTAAATTTGGGATTTTATATTCGGCTCTCCTGAATTTTGCCAGGTCGGATCAGACTCGGCGCTTGCTCGCCTCGTGTGATCAGATCTAGCAAATTCCACTCGAGTCGAATACAATATCCAAGATCAAGCTTCTATTATAATAACCCTATTATATACAGATTTCATGGATTCTACCATGAAATTAGAAGGTACTTTTTCTGTAAGAGCCAATAAGATGTGTTCACGAAAATATTTAAACATTGAAAAATTGCAATTAAAAATTGTAAATTATATGAAGTTATAAAACATAGATTACAAATTTGTTTTCAATCAGCTCAGACGTAAAAACCTTACGGAAGTCGGGATTAACCACTGGACATACGAAAATCTGATTTAAATATGTCTACTAGTTTGCGTCTTATATGCTTCCAAGACGTACGGGTGTACTTGACTTCCTTATTAAACAAATATATCTTGTAATTTAAAGTAAGTTTTTATAAAGTAACTTAAAATGAGGAATGAATTTTTCTTATAATATCAACTATATGTATTTTAACGAAAGTTTTGTAAAAAAAAAATTCTTTACGAAGTACACTCTCATCTTAATTATATTTGTGATTATATACAGCCAATTTCCGTTGTTGTTGTTCTTTTTTAAATTTTAGTTCAAATTTCAGATTTCTCTCAAGAGCTAGGCAGATATCTGTACAAACAACCAAGCGCACTGCATTTTCCTGGAAACCCAGGTTTTTATTTTTTATTTTAAAGCATCTACTAACCAAAACAGCTCAACGTCACTAGTCATCTTAAGGTGGAATGCGCCCCAAATTTTTTTGCCGAATATAGTCCTGAAATTTATACTGTACAAAATTCAGGATATATGCGATTGAGTTCCGGTTTTACTTTTTCGCCGTATTGTTCGTGTTTTTTGCTATTGTGTCACAAACATATCCCCTGACGTCACTTTTCGTGCAATGCCGAGTTCCGAGTGTTTTCGGCATTTTTCCTTTCCTGCGCTCTGAATGTCATATAAATGAAAAATACAAAATAATGTTCATTTTGCAAACAGAAAATACTACTCAATGGTATAAAATTCAGTGAAATGAAATTGACGCTTAGAACGTCAGTGATGATTTTGTGACGTCAGAACGGAAAAAATCACACTAAGTTTTGCTAAAAATTTTGCATTAAAATTCAGTTTATTGAAAATCGGCTCGATAAAAAAACGTATAATTTTGGTATGTTGTGTCGCAATGTGAGTACGTCTAGTAGACATATAAATACTTAGGGGTCACCGACTTTAATTTTTCGCAATATAACAAAACTTTACCCTCACCCCCACATGGTTTGTGGCTATATGACGTTAGAGTAAACAAGAATGTGTTTCAACCTACACAACTCACGTTCGTGTTAAAAACGAGATGTATTTATTATAAGAAATTTTTACAATATATTCGATCTAAACTTCAGATGCCATGTACTAGTGAAAGGAAACACCTTTGACAAAATGTTCATATTGTACAATTGTCCTTAAGTATTTGACCTGACACTCATCAATCTTCGCTGATATTTTCGGACGTTTTCGTTACTTTACGCAATATTGTATCCTGAAAAGATCTATAATCACACAAATAACCTTTATAGTTAACCGGCTGACTTCCACGCACGTTACCACGGGTACGAAATTACCGCAGACCATTTTTTAAATTCAATAAAATGAAGTGTTGCCGTATTTGCTTTTATTCTTACAATGTCTTTTGCAACGATTTTCACGAAATCTAATTGTTTTCTCTTGTAATACATATTTTCGGGAGTAATTTATCTTTTTATCTAAGATACCTTTAAAGATTTTATTCGACACTTACTACAAATATCTTGAATACAAGTATATTTCTTTCAATAAATGAACCATAAAAATAAACAGATAAGTGTATTAATTTTCCGGCTTGTAAAATTTGTAGTGAAATTTGAGAAAAAAAAAAAAGATGTTAGTCTGAGGAATACAACCCACAACACCGAGATTGATGGCTAATCGTTTTGTCCCCGCAGCTACATGCACATGCGATAATTTTTAAATCATAAAGAATACTTACGCAGTAGTTATTTCTGTACTGAGGGTCAGGTCAATACTTATGGACAATATATCCACTTTTTACTATCCATTTGTTATTCCTATTGATAGTTTCAAAATGCAAATTCGAAGCTTGAAGAATAGATGTCTTTTCTGTTACTAAACTTCTCAGTGTAATGCAAAATGCTAACTTAGCTTTGTAAAAAAAGCTAATAAGCGGTCAGTTCATGATTTAATTTCGTGAAAATAGGTACTTAAACATGTTTTAAACATTTAGAAATTTCATTCATATGTTATTTTATGATATGAGGGATTGCCTGATTTTACCAGAAATATTTATCGACGCATGTCGAACATTTGCTCCATTTCACATGTATAATCAGTACGAAAATAGTATACCAGATCCTCTATCTGATATGAAATTAATATTTTTTACACGGATTAATTTATTGTGAATCATGAAACAAATTCTACCAATTTAGACATCAATTTCCACATCTCATTCGTGCGAGATTACGAGTTGAGAGAAGAGTCTGTTCTACACGCATAATGCTGAGCAACTGGTATTTTTTTTTATATCCTTGGTAAACGACTAGCGATTAAAGTCCCGACCTTCCGCACGAGGGAGACAAAGAGACAGAGACAGTGAGGTCATAGTAAGGCAGAGTAGCTAGTCCAGCGAACAGACTTTATTCTTAAAAACAAAGATCTTCAGATGATTATAAAGTATTGCAGCTGGTCAGACGCAGAGAATTTATTCTTGAGGCAGTGTCTTTTTATTACAATCAAGCACAACGGCTGCTCCGATGCAAATAATTTATTTTTTAGCGGGAACCTTCTGATCAAGAGCAGTTACAAGCTCTTAATAATGAATACTAGAAAATATTCAGTCATAAAACACTCACTAGTTGCAGCTTTCAGATTTAAGAAGTACGGAACAAGTAAAAGCCATATCTGTTCCTCCGGATGCCCTGGGTATAGATGTAGAAACTGTAGTTCCGTGTTCACAATGTGAACACTTGAATTTAAATAATTTTAAGTCATATCAAGGAATCAACACACATAATACATGTTGATTAACCAATGATCAAAAGTCTTTTTCGATAATACTAGTATCCATAGATGCGAAATGTCGTTTACAAAATTTACACCCTTTATCAAATATCTCATTAAGATATTTCATATCTACAACTCTTCTTTTCGGAACATGTCCGTAATCACCTGAATGTTATTACATGTTTTAAAAAAATTCGACTTTTTCTTTAACACTTTTTTTAGCAAATCTCACCATATGTCTCTCAATACTTTCATGTTGATTCATTTCATCAATTCATTTGGAATTTACCGTTAATACATGCAGCTTCGCATATTCTTTAGATTATTTTGTTTAAAAAATGACGATTAAACGCGTCATTTCTTAATGGGGTAGGGGTAAAATATCGTCAAATATTGAAAAATTAAAGTCGGTGACCTCTAAGTATTTATGTGTCTACTAGAAGTACACACACTGCAAAACAACATACCAAAATTTTACGGTTTTTTTCGGGTTAATTTTTTATAAACTGGATTTTTAGGCAAAATTTGTAACAAAACTTGATGTGAGTTTTTCCGTTCTGACGTCACAATATCGTCTCTGACGTCCTAGGCTTAAATCTTAATTCGCTGAATTTCATACCATTAAGTAGCAATTTCTGAATGCAAAGTGACAATTATTTTGTATAAATCATTGATATGACATTCAGAGCGCAGGAAAGGAAAAATGCCGAAAGCACCCGGAACTGGGAGTTACACGAAAATTGACGTCAGGGGCCATGTTTGTGACACAATAGCAAAAAACACGAACAATATGGCGACAAAGTAAAACTAGAGCTCAATCGTATATATCTTGAATTTTGTACAGTATAAATTTCAGGACAAAGTTCGGCAAAAAAATTTGAGGCGCATTCCACCTTAATTAAAACTTTTATACGCTCTGGTACATTGCTTTTGTCCATTTGGATATTGCTGCAGTTGCAATAGTATCCAATTATAATACTTATTTGGGGTTTTGCAAGCTAGCCGCAAATAAGATACGAGCATTTAGGCACACACGATGTCCTGATCATGGAAGCTTTTCAATATGTATTTTAGCAAAACGTAAAAAGAAGACTATACTGCGAGAGAATAAGAAGTACTTGTTGCAGTTGAAATGATGAAATCTGAAAGATTTATACAGCGACGGAAGATTAATTCGATATCATATCTTCTACAGATCTACAGTTTTTTTTGTGAAAATATCTTGTTTATATTTAACAAATCAACTTAAAATAATTGATTAACATTTCCATGTTTTGTTCATTTGCAGCATTTACAATTTTTAACCCAACACTTGTATACGGAGAGAAAATTTCTACCCAAACGGCTGGCTTACGGCACGAAGGTAAGAAATATACCAGTGACTAGTCATGTACGTTTATATATAATAAGCTATTTGTGCTAACGCATAAAATGTATTTCTAGTCGAAAATAATGATTTCATGGTAAAATGAATTCATTACATTATTTCAGCTGATGCAATAACACGTAAATTTGGGCGGAAAACAAAATAAATAATATGGAATAATAAGTAATAAACTTGTGGTCGTTCCAATATTGATAAAAATCAAATGAACTGATTGAAAACCTTGTTATCTACATTTACACATTATAAATAAATTTTACCCAATCGTTGCAGATATCAACAGACTTAGTTCGCTGCCACAGGATTCCCATCATACAACTACACCATGGTTACTTGTGGATCTTGGTCGAAACTTAATTGTTCTTGGATTGCAATTCACAAACTGTTAGTGTATTTCTTGTTTTCTTGTTAGATTCGATTATATAAGTACGCTAGCTAGCTTGATTGGAGACTTTTATATTTACGCTTTATTTAAACTGTATCGCCCGACAGGGTGTACAGTGAATTTGGTGTTGGTAAAATAATTTAATGCATCCCCAACTAACCGTAATATGCTGTCCATCGTTTAGTATTTTTATAGTGTTAGTGTCCTAACTTACAAGAATACATTTTATACTGATTTTAGTATAACAACGACTTTTCTTATAAATTATATATTTTTGACTGGTGTATTAAGTAATCCGTCATTAAAACATTTCAGTACAGTATTTATCCCGAAAGCCACAACGGATTAGTAATTACAATGCACTTGCTATATTACAATGCAGATTTTCTGACAGAAGTTGAAAGTGAATACTACCATGGCACATTGAATAAAACAGTCAGCGGATACGTATGTCAGAGATGGGATGCGCTGACACCACACAAACATAATTATACAGATGTTTGGCGGGCTAGTGAAAATTACTGCAGGGATCCTGACCTGAGTGGCAAAATTTGGTGCTTTAGTCAGTCTCCTTCCATACGAAGGGAAATATGTGCAGAGAATGGTAATATTATTGTAAACATTTTGTGTGTTTGATAATTTATTTTTGAAGTATAACCTGATTTTTTAGATTTCCGGCAAAATTGATGCTGCCTGTACAACCGTTTACAAGCATTTTTTAGGTTTTCCTGATGAATACCTTAACGATGTCTTTTTCTGGTTGATCAAACGTGCAAAAATACCCTAAAGAACAATTTGTGAATACTGAAAAGCTGCTTTGACATTTTTTAAGAAGAAAAATGAAATGAAAAAAAAAGTATACAAAATAGCTTAAAGTTTTTTTTTAAATTACGTTAAGCATATTATCTAAGTCTTTGACTTACTGTTATAGTTTTTTTTCTGGCAAAATATATGTGTCTTCTGTTAAACTACAGTTTACGAGTTTAGAGAAAAAGTTGGACCCTTTTCAAAATGTTTCATCAGTGAAGACAGGTGGAGAATAGATGAGTTTGGAGGGATATCGTGTCAATATACAGTATCTCATAAAGATGGCTCCTTGAATATCAACTTCCAAAGGTGAGTCAAACTTTCCATGAATCTTTAGTTGCCTTACCTAACAATAATTCAGCCTTTATTTGTTTTAAGGTTTCGAAGACAACTTTTTCTCAATGATTACTTAAAATAATCGGAAAATGCTGTCTCCCTTTGAAAATGAATGCCATTTGTACTTAAAATAATCGGAAAAAGTTGTCTCCCTTTGAAAATGAATACCATTTGTAAAGAAATAAAGATAAACAATTGCTGAAAATTGTGTTCCACCTTGTTATGCGAAATTTAACCACTCGCACGCTATTGCAAATGCATCAAAACGAACATGTGTAACTGTTCTTTGAAAATGGTGAGTTTTTAAAGGCATTTAACTGCCCGGAAGTGGAGCTCCTTTAGGCAGTCCTTTTCCGGAATTCAATGTTTATATCAGTATACTGACACTTGTTTCGTAAAGTAATATACATGTTTTACATGCTGTTCAATTTTCATGTCAAACAACTCTTTCTTTCTATGATTTGGTGTTGTTTGATTTTTGTTTCTCAAGGCCTACTTCGAAACCTTAACAGTATTTATTTGGTATCCATGTAATTTCATTACATACACCTATATAATAGCCAACTGCTACAAAGGATTTGAAAACAAGCTTGGAAGAAGGCTAATATCAATTCATGGCCTTACTGTAGGAATAAATATACGAGTATAGTGAAAAGTGCATAGCGTAATCAATAGATAACCTGTTTGATATAATTATTCAAATTTTAGCTTCTTAATACCCATTTGAATTAAGCATTTTGCATTTGTCTCCACCTACATAGTCATTATTATTTGTTTTTGTTATGTTATAAAAATTTACATTTTCATCGATCAGAGGGTGTGATATAAAAATCTGGCCGAGTGTCAATGTTCACTCTGGAAGAGATGTGCTCCAATGTTAGTCCTGTCTCAACGATAACATGTCACAACATTTCAACGACAAATGGTTACGGTATCGCTCAATGTGACCTACTTGTATAGTTTTAACTCTGATTATATTTATTTGTGTTCTTGCATTAGACCGCATTCAAATTCTAAAAGTAAAAACATAGATTAACTAAAACATTAAAAATTTAAAACAACTCCTTTGTTATTGATGAACAGAAGCATTTTGCTATTTTCCAGAGTAAACACTTAAATTATACATTTTCTAAATATCGATAGTTATAGACAGGCACTGGGTAATTAAATTCAAAGTACAAAAGTTTATTTTGATCCTGTTTTTCCACAACACCTTTTCACTCCTTAATATATCAAAATACCAACTATAGTACTTATTATTCGAAAGAACTCCTAAAAATGTTATATAATATTGTTGTCTTTATTTTCCAAACATCTTTATAGAGTTTGAATTGATCATAAGTTCAGCGCTAGCGTATTAAATGTTTTATGCTTTTAATTTTAATTTATATGCTGATGCATTGTTATGAACAACGTAGGTATTAGTCATTACTTGCTTAATATCAGCTATTACGTGCGCACGTATTATTTATAACGTGTACACGTATTTGCTTTTATGTGCACTTAGTAACATTTTTGTAAGGATAATACACGTTTTTTTGTGTATTAACACGTTTTTTTTTGTGTATTAACGTCTGCACAAACATATCCCAAGGGCTTCTGCAGACGTTAATACATGACCGAGACGCTATTCTTGCATAAAAAACATTACACGACGACGACTTAGGCCCTAATGCATTGTTTTCATATGTGATGACTTTACGATTCCGGTACATTTTTAGTTACCATTCGGTTGTTCTTGGAAACGGTAAACATGTTTTAAATATCCATAACCAGGGCACACAGATCAACAACACTACCAAAAGCGTGATTTGAAGGTTTTTGAGCAAATTTATTTTTATTTCTAGTTATTACAAACGTTATATTACCCATAATTTTGCATATAACTTAAAAATTTGATTAACAGGAACACAATTTTAAGAATAATAAATTTACATTCGAATTATTTTGAGTACGAACCCATTTAGAGTACGGATGAGTGCGAGGGTAGTGACTAGCTTTCAAGGTTTATTATAAAAAAAAATATGAATTCTGCGAAAAATCTGGTAAGAACATACCGACTGATACTAACAAAAATCATAAATATAATACCTAAAAACGAGCAATAGCACAAGTTACACACGATACTTATTTATTCACAGTTATTTACCCGCCCGCTTAGCTCAGTAGGTAAGAGCGTTGGTCTACGGATCGCGGGGTCGCGAGTTCGATCCTCGGGCGGGGCGTATGTTCTCCGTGACTATTTGATAAACGACATTGTGTCTGAAATCATTAGTCCTCCACCTCTGATTCATGTGGGGAAGTTGGCAGTTACTTGCGGAGAACAGGTTTGTACTGGTACAGAATCCAGGAACACTGGTTAGGTTAACTGCCCGCCGTTACATGACTGAAATACTGTTGAAAAACGGCGTTAAACCCAAAACAAACAAACAAACACAGTTATTTACAATAACTGAACAGACGCTTTGTAAAGGGAGTGAACTCTAAGAGAAGCTAGTGCGTACATTGATGGCAGTACGTTTGTGGTTGGAAACTGATACAGCTAAAACATTGTATCTGTAATGCTACAAGAAGAGGTTCTTACGGAAGAAACAAGACGCAGATGCCAAATATTAGTGTGCGAAAAAATACATACATATGTCCCTGGCAAAGCATTTCAAAAATAAAAATCGGCTATTAACAGCACGTGAATTGCCTTGTTTGCACACGATTTTTCTCCCGTTAATACATGGGCGTATCCAGTGAAAAAGTAGTTTTTATGCAAGAGTGTTAGGTTTTACATCAAAGCGTCAAAATTATTATCTGGCGGCTTTTTAGCTTTTTATGATGGAAGAACACCCCTGTTGTCCCCCTGAATATTTTTTCATGTAATAGGGGGTAGTTTGTAGAACCACTGACAGATTAAAAAATGTCTACGCCCAAAGTGTGGATCCGAACCGACAGCAGTGAGGGACACGTGATACGAGAAAATAACTACTGTATAGTTAGAGAGTATAAGATTTCCTAGATTATACGTGCCTGAGATAGTATCAGGTCTGGATAAGAAGCCTGCGATATAATGATTTATTTCGCAATTTTATCTTAACATTGTTGTTTCAAACATCAACAAACCAGTTATGCAAGTGTCAAAGGAATGGTTTTTATGTAAAGAGGAGATGTATACATATTTATACTATTTCTAATGAAAGTTATCATTTTGTTTCTCTGTAAAACTATATGTGAGACGCTGTCAAGTACTTGCTGATATTGTTACTAGTGTGCATCATTTGTGTACAGTATATAAATTTACTCGTTATTAATTTGTTCCATTTTCTAATAATAGCAAATAAAGGTAGCTTCAAAATCACATTTTTCCTGATGAGCATGCAGATTCAATGTTTCATTACACATAATAATTAAATGAACAAGGTTGCACGGAACAACACCGTGACCATTGAGATGTTGTTTTCTATTGGTACGTACCTCCGTTGGAGTGGTGCTACTCTTGTGTATTTTATATGTGACATAGCATTTTCAGAATTGAGACATAACATAAATTTAAACTTATTTCGAACTTAATAATGATATTTTACTTCCTTTAACAAATTATTTATTTATAAATCACTACTAAACGCATTAAATGTTATTGTTTATTCATTTCTGAGGCTTGAAGTTAAAAAATTAAGCGGTATTTTCGAGAAAACGAAACATAACAGTATATCACATGGTCAGTAATACCATTTAACGGTATGAATTTAGCATAAATCTTGCTATTTATAACGCATGCAAATCTACCATTTAACCATGTTGCTGAAATGTTTTTTTGCTATTGACACTGTCATAGATGTGTTTGTGAGTAATGCAAATATCTGCCTGCTTTGTATCAATGTGATATATAAGGTAAATACTCATTATTAAATTTAATGAAGATCCCTATTTGAGGTCACTTTTATATAAACCTACCAGCACAAACTAACACCCATTTTAAATAAAATAAACTTTGTTTATCTTAGAGTTCTTCAAAACTAAATGAGCCGTGCCATGAGAAAACCAACATAGTGGGTTTGCGACCAGCATGGATCCAGACCAGCCTGCGCATCCGCGCAGTCTGGTCAGGATCCATGCTGTTCGCTTTCAAAGTCTATTGCAATTAGAGAAAATGCGAACAGCATGGATCCTGACCAGACTGCGCGGATGCGCAGGCTGGTCTGGATCCATGCTGGTGGCAGAGCCACTATGTTGGTTTTCTCATGGCACGGCTCAAATTTCTTGAGACTAATTTGCATATTACTATTTTTATAAAAGGCGACAGCGTCCAATCCTTAAACAAGTATCCGTAACTTGTTATTTCACAACATAATACTGATAGTATCTTTTCAATGAGTTTCATATTTATGAATGCATTTGTTTTGTAGTTCATTTAAAGATTGTTTTATTTTAATGTATATTTGAAATGGTATCACAAATAGCACACAGCGCTTTAATCCATATTACAGTATTGATTTGACTACCCCGTTCGAAAACTTGCAATCTGACATCTGTTCTAGTAAAATAAGTTATTTATTGAATGTCGCTCCGTTTTATTAGCCTTTTTTTATTTTTCAGAGATTTGGAAGGTCGTTATGTTAAACTTGTTAGTCATGAAGGCATAGAAAGTTCAAAGTTTTATAGTTCTGCAAAGAACGTCCATGTTCTGACGTCGGAACAAATTGCATGTATGTTAAATATAATTTTATATAAAGTGGGATAAAATAAAAACATTTTGAGGCTTACAAAAACAACCTTTAAAGTACCCTTTGGAGGTATAGAATGCAGCAAAGCGAACAAAAACAGTCTTGGTTTGATTGCATGGTCTCCATGATCCACAATGACAAAAAATAATACCAAGTACACTTCATATATACATGTAACTAAAGTTTTTTTCTTGTGGTATATTCACTTTCTGATTATTTAAGAAATATATATATACATTCATACGCAGAATGATACTTTGTGGAACACCGGCAAAATTGACAAACACCCGTTATCAATCTGTATCACTTTTACATAGAAGGTCAGTTGTTCGTTCTGACAGGTTATGTTAGCAAATTAGTCTCTCTTAATGCTTTTATCTGATTCTTTGTTTTTCAAAACAATTTGTTGAACTAAAATGTTGCTCTGGACAGGTTAAGTTAATATAAACCCTTCAAACATAATATTATATAAATATTCCTTTGTAAGGCTATTTTAAAATATATCATACTTATATGTTCGACTTATGTTTATTGAAATGATTCAGATGCAGATAGCATGTGCAACTTAGACATTGGAATGGGTGATGAACGTATACACGACCACCAGATTTCTGCATCATCATGGCTTCGACAATCTTTACCCACGTCCGGTAGACCGTTCTCTTCTGGTTGGTGCGCGGAACCATCGGATATGCATCCATACATCGCGGTAGATAAAACGCATTTATAGATGTACATGATTACAGCTCTTGTAAGCTCTATAATCATAGTCTCAAGATAATCAGTTCAATAGAAAACAGCTCAAATATTTATGACTTGTCTTTATGTGGTTTAATGTTAAGCTGCATATACAGTGTCGGTAGAAAAATTAAACAGGAGTGTTTTGCTAATTGCAGGTTGATCTGGAAAGGGATACAACAATTGAAGGAATCACTTTCTTTAACTGGGAACGGTTGAACGAATACATTCTTGATGGTAAATATAAAAAGGCATATATGCACTTTGGAAGCAGTAAATTAATGGTTCACTACAGGAATGGGCAGAACAACACCTATACAAACAAGGTAGGCACAACTTGTTTGATTTGTGTATTCACGAATTTTGCAATGCCAGATCAAGTTTAATGGGTGAGTGGTAAAATGTTCCACGGTATGTTTGCAATTTGATATGGAAAATGTAGCTTCTTCAGATATTTTTCAAAGATATTGGCAAACCAACTGAGCAGTTCTATAGATAAATGTATTGATGAAAGTAGATATTCGTTTTATTGTTCATAAAAAGTCAATAAAATGCGGATAAGTTTTATATTAAAATTCAGATACAGTGTTTATTCAAAAGTGCTTTTGAAAATGTTTACTTACAATACATTCGTATTTAGATGCCCTCCAGAGATAACCGCAAAATATAATAACTGTGCTTCTAAAGGAGATTTTATCACAATTATGAAAAACAGTGTATACCGTGCATAACATTTTAAATTGAATGAACAGGAATGAATAAATATTCACACAGTCTCACATTTTTGTTGCAAGAAATTTACTTCTGTGGAAACATTTATGAATTACATTTGTATATATTAAATAGGAATGCCTTTTTTATTGTCCTTTCCTTTCAGACTTACAGCTTGGACATGTTTTTGCCAGTAAATATTCCACAGACATTTTATCACAGTCCAATCCGAGCACGATATATCAAAATATATATTATAGAGGCAATAGCAGAAAAATACAATTGTCTTCGATTTGAACTTCACGGATGTAATCAACGCGGTATGGATTTATTGACATTCTTGCGTAGTCAGAAATATTTCGATTTAATTATTGCTGGAACATTATAATGATTTATGTCTTTGTGGATATTTCCAACTTCACATTTAATTTTTCAAATATCTTATGAAAAATGAATTCTTTTAAAAAATTCTTTTGATATAATGTTAAGTGCAATCCTTTGATTAGTATATTGCTTTAAATTCATGAAATATATGATTATGATCATCACCGAGTTATGGACTGAGCATACAAATATCTTTATGCACGTGTTGCTACATTTTAAACTATATAAACTAAAACTCATGTTTACCTTATTTAGGCAAAGCAAAGCATCGAATTTAAAATATCCCAAAGAGAATCGTAGCAATTGTAATAGGCAATGCAAGGTTGCCAAACAGAAGTCCGTATAATCTAAGGAAATATAGTTCAATTGCCAAGTATTAAGCTGATCAGAGAATGTTTGTTTTATATTTATTTTAATTTTTGATTTTCTTTCTATTTACAATTATTATAACATTAAGGGTCTAATCTGAAATATTCACAACTATATTATAATATCATATTCAATGAAACAATGTTTGAACGTAAAACGGGCTGAATTTCAGGACGAATTCCTCTTACATTTGGTTCTATTGACTTTGTTAGGCAGGGTCACACTATCTGTAAAGTTTATACTTTGTATGCTAGCGTTATACAAGGACTGGTAACAACGAAGTTATCGTTTTCATTGATCTAGCGTATTATTTATTTTATTTCCTTTCTTTGGGTAACAAAATAGAATAACACTTTCAGAGTATTATTTCCAAAAACTACTGGTTTATGAAGTATAAAAATTAAGTAATCATTGTTCAAACATATCATTTTACAAAATATGAAAAAAACACAATCTTGAAAACTAAACTCGTTTCATTTCTGCTAAAATAAAAAAGAAACACGATTTTATTCGGATTTATTTTATACCCTGACAAAAACTGTTACAATTTGTTATAAAAATGTTTACCAAATATCTGATTTCCATTGTAATTCAGTTGTTTTGTTAAGTTTAAAATCACCAGTTGCTCTGAACATAAGAATGTCTTTAATTTCAACCGTAGTACATCCAAACGCATTGATGTATTACCCGACAGTAGATTCTTGCAATAAGTCTGACACGAAAAATTGATATTTATAACACATAGTAAACACCCAGGGTGTGAATCAATTGGTTGTGTGACTGCCTGCACATAAAGATAATTTAACTTTTGTTTATACTTCTGTAGGCAACAGAAACGCGACAAAATATATTAATTTAGCTACGTAGTTCTTAAGGTAAACAAAAACATACAACATGAACGTATATAAACTTTCTAAAACATTGCTTAGCCTATTAAAGCCAAATTTGAATGTTAACAGATGAGATTGCTCTTCCTGAATTAGTATCTACTAAATGGATTTTGGAACAGTCGAAAGATGAGTCTATCATGTTTAACAACGTATTACAAATTTTGAATGAAGCTTGTGAAATAAGTAGCATCGCCTACCAAACACATTATGTAGGAGGCGTTTCTTTCACATGGATCATTGATTGTCCTGAAGGCAGATATATCCAAATTGTTTTCACAGAAATGTCGTTGAAAAAATATGAAGTGAGTATCTTTACTTTTAAATTATTTAAATACGTTTGTAATGTCCCCCATAGAATAATTGCAGCGTCCGTCCATTTGTTCATTCGATCGATTTTGTGTCTGATCTGTAACTTTGTCATTCATAGATAGATTTCAGTAAGATTTGGCATAAATGATCAGCATGATATAAAGTTATATTGCGTGCACAAACCATAAAACTATCATTTTCGTTTATTTTTTTTTAAATTATTTCCCTTTATTGAAAGTTCATCCCTATTTCGTGCCCGACCTTTAACTCTGTCATTCATAGATGGATTTTGAAAGAATAAACTTTTCACCAATGATCGTCATGACATAAAGATTTGACGCGTTGAAGAAGTTTAAATCAATCTATGTTACTTTTTATTATCTCCCTTTATTATATGTCTATCCGGATTTCCTTTAACTTGTGATTCATGGATGAATTTTCAAAAACGTTTGGCACCGTTGATCACCATGCCTTGATAATGTGTCATGTGCAGGAACCATTACTCTACCCTTTTTAGCTCATCGGTGACAAGGTGAGCTTTTGTGATCGCCCTTCGTCCGTCGTGCATCGTGTGTCAACAATTTCTAAAAAAAAATCTTCTTCTTGAAAACCACGAGGCAGATTTACACCAAACTTTACAGGAATGATTCTTGGGGTGGCATCCTTTTTAAATTGCCCAAAGAATTGAAATCCATGCAGAACTCTGGTGCAATGGCAACCGAAAGGAAAAGCTTTAAAAATCTTCTTGTCCAAAACCACAAGTCCTAGGACTTTTGTATTTGGTATGCAGCATCATCTAGTGGTTTTCTACCAAGATTGATCAACTTCTCCCCCTAGGTTCAAATATGGCCCAGCCCTGGGGGTCACATGATTTACATAGACTTATATAGGAAAATTTTTGAAAATCTTCTTGTCCAAAACCACGAGTCCTAAGGCTTTGATATTTGGTATGTAGCATTATCTAGAGGTCCTCTACCAAGATTGCTCAAATTATCCCCTTAGGGTCAAGTATGGCCCCACCCTGGGAGTCACATGGTTTATATAGGCTTATATAGGGAAAACCTTTGAAAATATTCTTGTCTTAAACCACAGGGCCTAGGGCTTTGATATTTTATATGTAACATCATATAGTGGTCCTCTACCAAGATTATTAAACTTATTCCCATAGGGTCAAGTATGGCCCCGCCCAGGGGTCACATGATTTATATAGACTTGTATAGGAAAAAACTTTAAAAATCTTCTTGTCTGAATCCACAAGACCTAGGCTTTTGATATTTGGTATATAGCATTGCCTTGTGGTCCTCTACCAAGATTGTTCAAATTATTACCCTTTGGTGATAAGAGGACCTGCCCTGGGGGTCCCTAGTTTTTACATAGACTTATATAGGAAAAAAATCTTCTTGTATGAAACTGAAAGGCCTTGGCTTTTGATATTTGGTATGTTGCATTGCCTAGTAGTCCTCTACAAAGGTTATTCAAATTATGCCCCTGAGTTGAAAAGAGGCCCCATCCAGGGTGTCCCAAGTTTACATCTATAGATTTATATAGGAAGAAACTTTAAAAATCTTCTTACCTGAAATTGCATAGGCCTAGGCTTTTGATATTTGGTGTGTTGTATTGCCTAGTGGTCTACTATCAAAATTGTTCAAATTATGTCCCTGGGGTGAAAAGAGGCTCTGCCCTGGAGGTCCCAAGTTTTACATAGACTAATATAGGAAAATTTTTCAAAATCTTCTTGTCTGAAAGTTCAAGGCCTAGGCCTTTGATATTATGTATGTATCATTGCCTGGTTGATCTCTAACAAGATTGTTCGAATTATGCCCCTTGGGTGAAAAGAGACCCCGCCCCGGGGGTCACTTGTTATATGAGTTATGTAGGAAAAAATACTTAAAAAATTATCAGATCATATTTCCTAGACTGTTTATCATTACCTATGACCCCAAGTGATCAGGAGGTCACCCGACTGTGACCTTGACCTACTTTCTTGTTTTTTAAGATACAGCCTTGAAATTTGGATGACATGTACAGTTTTGCTCACGGATCTTAAAACTGACTTTCAGTGACCACGAATGTGACCTACTGACCTACTTTCTTGTTTTTAAGATACAGCCTTGAAATTAGGACGACATGTACAGTTTTGCACACCGATCTTAAAACTGACTTGCAGTGACCATGAATATGACCTACTGACCTACTTTCTAAATATTTATCATCAGTTTGACATTTGAAACATGTAACTCATATTACTCAGGTGTGTGATCCAGGGTCATCATGACCCTCTTGTTTAGCTATCTCCCTTTATCGATGCATAACTGTTAAACTACTAAAGGCAATGTACGCAAATTATACACAATAAATGGGGACATGTAGAGAAAGTGCAACGTACATGGACCTTAATCTACCCGTCTTACGTTTTGAATGATATTGAATTATAGAACGTCAATCCCGAGTTCATGTCCGGTCTGTTATTTTGTCTGTCATTGGTTGATTTGAACAAAAATGTACCCAGATGTAACATATATTAGTTACCACTTCCATTCAAATGAAGAGGTATTGGGGTCATTTACTTTTTCAAAAGTAACTGTTAAAAAATATGCTAGATGGAAGTTTCTTGCAAGCTAAACTTATCGGTTTCTTTACTCTTCCACGCGGTGACATTATATATACGAGAAAGCACTACACAGAAGTTGGACCTATATATTGTTACTGTTTTGATCGGTACAATATTTCAGCTATACATAATTGTCATTCAAGATAGCTCTACATGTTTAAATCAATTCATTCTAATATACAAACTTCGGTTATGCTCTTATTTAAAGATATCAGGATAATTATCGTAAAAAAATAAGTAAAAAATATATACGAAAGACCCGTGGTGACATTTCAACTTCATTATTTCACGATTTCTGCTTCCTGATTTCACGATTTCCACTTCATGAATTCACGAATTCACGATTTCTTCTTCCTGATTTCACGATTTCCACTTCATAAATTCACGATTTCACGAATTCACGATTTCACGAAAAAACTTCACGATTTCTTGATTTCACGATTTCATGATTTCACGATTTCTCGACTTCACGATTTCCACTTCATGAATTCACGATTTCACGATTTCTGCTTCCTGAATTCACGATTTTCACTTCATGAATTCACGATTTCACGATTTCCACTTCACGAGTTCACGATTTCACAATTTCCACTTCGTGAATTCACGATTTCATGATTTCCACTTCACGATTTCACGATTTCTGCTTCCTGAATTCACGATTTCCACTTCATGAATTCACGATTTCACGATTTCCACTTCACGAATTCACGATTTCACAATTTCCACTTCGTGAATTCACGATTTCACGATTTCCACTTCACGATTCCACGATTTCCACTTCACGAATTCACGATTTCCACTTCATGAATTCACGATTTCACGATTTGCACTTCACGAATTCACGATTTCACAATGGTGAAATCGTGAATTCATGAAGTGGAAATTGTGAAATAGTGAATTCGTGAAGTGGAAATCGTGAATTCGTGAAGTGGAAATCGTGAAATCGTGAATTCATGAAGTGGAAATCGTGAATTCAGGAAGCAGAAATCGTGAATTCATGAAGTGGAAATCGTGAATTCAAGAAATCGTGAGGTTTTTTCGTGAAATCGTGAATTCATGAAGTGGAAATCGTGAAATCGTGAATTCATGAAGTGGAAATCGTGAATTCAGGAAGAAGAAATCGTGCAATCGTGAATTCATGAAGTGGAAATCGTGAAATCAAGAAATCGTGAAATCATGAAATCGTGAAATCAAGAAATCGTGAATTTTTTTTCGTGAAATCGTGAATTCATGAAGTGGAAATCGTGAAATCAGGAAGCAGAAATCGTGAATTCGTGAATTCATGAAGTGGAAATCGTGAAATCATGAAGCAGAAATCGTGAAATAATGAAGTTGAAATGTCACCACGGGTCTTTCGTAAATATAGGGTTGTTTGCTTGATTATTTTTGCTTGACAGTTTTTTTTAAAGAAAGGGACCTTTTGTGGTATAAACCTGTTCAACTGAAGCTAATAATCTCATTACAAAAGTGTGTTTTTACGTGTGTGCGTGCATGTGCGTGTGCGTTCGTGTGTACGTGCATGTATATGGGGGCGTGTTTAGCATCATTTTTAAACAGTTTCTACGGGACTAATATCAGTCATCAGTCTGTCATTACTGACTTCAAATGTCTCCAGCAATTTGAAATAAAGACCACCTAGTTTGAATCTTCTTTACTACACTGATACACTGATCTAGGAGTCTTCTGCAGCCCATATATTTTCGTTTTGTTGTTCAAAACTGTAGAAGAACAAACAACTATATCAGTTTTAAAATTATATCTTAAGCAATTGGCAGTAATTTGTAATATAAGTATTAAAAGTAGTCAAAACTACAAAAACGTTTTAAAAACAAGTCACTTTATTTTTAACCAACGTTTCGGCTACATCAGCCTTCTTCAGGGTTCAAAATAAACATAACAAAGGAAGTGACGTCAACGTCAAACGACGTCGATGACAACAACGTCAAAATTAAACAAAGAGTTTGGCGTAAAAATCATAAACAGGATTATAGTATGATGCATAAAAAAATTGTAAGACAGTTCAACCCTAATTCTAATCTTATTATATATGCAGACAAGTGTTTGGAACCAGTGCCAAGACAAGCTCGTATTTTCCAAAACAGTTAAAGAAGCTAGCTTGTACATAGATGAACAATTCAACGGTTTAGTATCCAGGATAGAAACCAATCTTACCTACATGATTTTAACATTTTCATCGTGCATACCTACTTCAAAAATAGAAAAGGTTGGAAATGGTTTTAAAGCAAGTGTGATGTCTAAAGGTATATAATTGTGTATATTTTGTTTACTGTTGAGAATAGATTTGCGTAAATATATAAATTCTGCAAACTATTTTTGGCAACAAAGATTGTGTTTAAAAATTGAATTATACAGTCAGGCAAATATTATATACCACAATGAATGGTAAATCTTTGTGACATATTAACCCCTATTCAAGCAAAGCAGCCACATGCCAGCCATTAAATTGTTGTGTGCATTGATCACGTGCTGCAACTACTAATCATTAGACTTAACAAGAACATTTGTGGAGCGTAGATTTATTTCTTACCGTTTTATTTATTTGAAGTTTGGCGGGACGAAAAACATGAGATGAGATTGTTCGATTAAAAATATTTATTGAAAAGAGATACGAGTGATACTGTTACTGGTTTAATCTAGATATGAAATTTGTTTACTGCAAGTAATCGGCACAAACGTAAAAATATATCGATATTCAACATGGCAGTCTTAGTAATGTTACGTTATTGCCATAAGCTAGCCGGTGATTATGGCAGGTGATGCCTAGTTGGCAAAAATACATCATGTCTGACGTTTGCTCCTAACGGCTCTGAACAACACCAATTTGGTAACATTATACAGTGTCATATTAATTAATAACATATAAATTCTTTCGGGTTCCTAGATGTTCTTAATAATATGTTATTTTAGAATGGTATCTTATCAAGCACTTTTAAATAGACTTTGGAAACTTTTCTGTCTGATAAGGAGGTAACTTACAAATATTTGATTGTTTTAGCGATACCGACATGTTTTGCTGCAAGAAGACAAACGAACAACACTGTTCACACGGACTGCTTCCAAGCTACTATGTACATAACATCTCGGTCAATTCTTAATGTTCCCGCCGCAGACGTTCATGAAAAGTGGAGTATACATGTCAAAAGAAGTTCAATACATTTAAAGATCATTTACTTTAATGTGGATTGCGACTCAGGTACCTTTGTATATTATTTCATTTAAAAGCATACTTAACGTGTATTTATTGTTACTGGTATTTAATGAAAGACGGTTGTAGAATAACTGGAAATATGAAGCTTGCATAAAAACAAATAGTATATTAGACTGTCTAGGCAAAGTTCTTCTAAGCAAACTATTTACACATTTACTCATCCAACCTGTGTTATTTTATTAGTTTTGTTCATAAAATGATGTGTTAACAAATAATACCAATATTAGAGATGCAGTGTAAATAGAAACGTTGTCATTCCTTTCTTTACAATAAAACTCTATACGCATAGTCAAGTGTAACTGATGCTAATGGAAGTCATAATCAGAATACTATATCTTAGTTGTGAATATTATATAATATTAAGTTATCATTTTATAGTGTACGTTTGACCATAAACTTTGAAAATTGATGCATTATTTGTTACAACTGAACTTGGTTTTGGTACAATATTAATACCTACCGAAGGAACGAATTGTTGTTATTTGAATTCATGCTTAAATCAGTTACCTTACAAAAGTACATTCTGAAACAGTTTGTAAACAGTAGTGTTTGGTTTTTCGAAGACATATACTTTTATGATATCTCCTTGTCTAATTTCGAAAATTGTCTGTAAAGTCCCTAGATTGTTATCTTGATTAAGAAATGTTATTACGTACTCGGAATTGAATTTAAGAAACCTGGAAAAAGATCACATCCCATAGCAGGGATGTGCCTATTTATAATTGTAATTTAATTAATTATAATTAATTACAAATTTGATCTAATTGAAATTAATGAATAATTAAGCTCAAACTAAATTAAAGTAATTGAAATTAATTAATTACTGACTTTGATTTGGGTTGTAATTGTCAATAAAATCTTATTACTTTCAATTACTTTGGCTTTTTTACTGATCAATGGGCGTGTGAAATTTTCACAGTGACAGTAAATAGCTGACAGGTATTGTTGTATCAACAATCAGGTGTTAGAGGTGTTAATCCCTATTCAGTTCTGTTAAGTGTGATCACTGGGTGAACATTTTAGTCACTAAACCTAATAATTAGGAATGTACAGAAAAACTGATATTGAAACTTGTCATTCTGTCCTGGTATTACACATAGTGCACATCATGAATTCATCAGCTCTCAAACATTTTATCCTTCCAAAGGATACTTGTGGATATTTTCAAGTGATTTGATTTGCTGCTTTTATGCACATTTTGTCCAAAAAGCTTTGAATTGTAAATAATTATGTTGAATAATAAAAATTGTTTTGCAAATGACTGAAGTGTTAGAGATAAAATAATTAATTATAATTAATTACTTTTGGCAAAATAATTGTAATTAATTAATTACTTTTTGAAAATGGCTTGTAATTTAATTTAATTTAATAAGCAATTTTCTCATGTAATTGGAATTAATTAATTATTTTTGAAAATAATTAGGCACATCCCTGTCCCATAGCGCATTTATTCAATTGTTATCTATATCAAGATTGTTTTATTTTAACGTTCGGGATATACGTTCGATACTAAGCCTAATACGTATCCCCGTTAATACCTATTAGAAATCATAGTTTTCAAAGCTTTTTTTTTCAGGTTATTTATTGACAATCGCAGATCGGTTTTCTGGAAACAGCAGATATTGTAATTTCAAAAGGCCTCCGTCAGACTGGTACTCAGATTCAGATACGGTTCATATCATCTTTGAGAAAGGAAGACCAACAATAGATTTTGATATTCGAGGCGGGTTCAAAGCGTTGTATAGAACGCTCAACAAATCGATTATTAATCTGATAGTTTCAAATACATACACCAAAGGTAAATATCAACAATTTGCTAATTTGTTATAAGCATTACACCTCGAGTGTTTTGTTCTGCGTAGACAGTTAAAACTTTGAAGACAAAGTATATACATACTGTCGTCAATACTATAAGTAAAAAGTATTGTTTTCTTCATTTTTATATTCTTTTAATTATTGTTGTTTAGTAAGCTTCACTGTTCATACTCACGTACGTCCTTTGTCGTTCTATCACTCAACGAATATTAATTCATGTAAAATGGTATATTGATAACTGGCAATATTGAACATTTACACTTTTATTTATTTTGTTGCTTGTTTTTGATATGGTCAAGTCACAGTATTACAAAATAAAATCCTTTGATATTCTAAGAAAAATAAGATATTTAGTCCGGTAAATACAATATGTAGAACATGAAAATGATTTATTGTCCGTTTGTTCGTCAGGTCATCTACCTTCCTGTTGGTCACAAATTGTGGAATTTACTTTAACTTTAAAAGTATCAAAGATGAGCCCGAACAGATAGACAAAGGCAATATTTATTTTGTCCGTCTGTCCGTTCGTTAGTCTGTATGTCCACCCGTCAGCCACATAAGATAAATTATTTGTTAACCTGGAAAATGAATTCTTTCAAAACCGGGACAAGAAATAGTGGATGATTCGGAGGATATGCAGATCCTTTTTGGCTTTAAAATAAATGAGATGGTATCTATGGCAGCAAATATTGCCAAAACCTGTTCCGGTCTGGAACTGTTATTGCTGTACAATAGTCTTGTTATTATCAGTTTGAGGTTGTGAAACTCTAATGAGCGATATCTGGCCGTCGTAGACCTCTAATTTTCACATCTATATAAACAATTTCTTGTCCTTTTCGAACTAGTCCACTTCACATTGCTTTTTTTTCTATACTGCTTATTTAATATTTTGCAAAGGTTAAAATTTATCTTTAAATGTTTGTGTCTTTTATATATTCATTATTAATTGTAATTTATCACTTTTCGTATTAAAACAGTAAGTCTTTAAAAGAGGAGTTTTCATGTTTCTATAATCCTTTTCCATATTTAAAGTTGATCAATGATGGAATAGTCAGACTGATAATTTGGTTGTACAGAAATACCTTATAAATATGGTACGTTGTAGCCGTGACGAGTTGTACTACCTTCTATACGTTTATCGTTTAAATTAGGGAACATGTATCTATAACAATCATATTATTTTATGACAAATATTTGCTGATGAACAACAAACAAACTATCACAATTATAATTATTGTTAGTATGCAAATTTCCATATAAGATGACAGGAATTAAATGTGATCGCAGACACCTCTCTCAGTTATCAAAATTCGCCAAGTTGAGATGTATGAAAATCAAAGCCAACCGAAGTTTGAAAGGTCATGCCTATCCAACATTGCACTCGTTGTGTTTATGTTCGCAGTGACCACAAACGCGCAACATTGCACTTATTTGTTGATGATCGCAATAACAATAAACGCATCAGTCTATGATCGCCCTTATCATAGACGCACATGGAATATGACTATCTATATTGTGTACTCACTGTGCTTATGGTCGCAATCGCCATGAACGCGCAGCACTGCACATATTTGTTTATGATCGCAATAACCATAAACGCATAAATCCATGATTGTATAATTATAGACGCACAAGTAATATACCGATCTTTACATCGCACTCATTGCGTTTATGGCGCAATGGCCATAAACGCGCAGCATTGCACATATTTGCTTATGATCTCAATAACCATAAATGCATAAGACTATCATCACTATAAACATGAAAAAAACTGTTATGGTCGTTAAAATCATAAACACGCCCTAAAATGTCTGCCATAAATTAGAGGATACACGGTTTTAGCTCCTAGCTTAGCTGATCGAGCGAACCCTGGCCTCTAATTGCTACCGTTGAATTTGAAGATGCTAGATGGAATTTCCTCCCCACTCCGGTTACTTCACCTTAGAAAACCAAGATCAGCCGACCAACGGTTGGCTAGAATTTCCTCCCTGCTGGAATTAATTTGTCAACTGTCTAAATAGGATCTTTTAATTTCTTGAGTGTATAAGTCACAAAAATATCAATCTGGTTTAAATCATCTCCAATTAACGCTACGCATTGGATCTGACGACGTACTATTGAGACTTTCCATTACGTGTGTTAGAGATTCACCTGGAGGGGATTACTTTTATTTACACTGTCCCGTGTCTTTGGAACATTGTGGGGGTAAGAGTGAGGTTGGGTGCGCACCATAAACCGGTTTAAGCTCCCCAGTGGTGTTTTTGCCACTGACCGTTCCAAGGTGGTGCCCCACTGTGTTCCTTTGTTTGTCCGTTTTGTCCTCTTGTGTAGGCTTTATGTGTGTGCGCGTGTATGTGTGTGTGTGTTCCTTTGTTTGTTCATTTTGTCCTCGTGTGTTGGCTTTGTGTGTGTGCACGTGTATGTGTATGTGCATGTGTGTGTGTTTGTGGTGTGCACGTCTGCGTGCTGTAGGTTTCGTTTTGGGGAGGCTGCGATTTTGGTACGTGGCATTCCCTGTTTGATATTTGTCTTTGTTTTTTTACGTTCACCAATCAGATCCTTGCTTTCAACATTTTGAAAGTGAAAGTAGAGGTTTAAAAAATCTATATTTAACCTGGGATTCCAATTTTCAATATACGGGTTTATCATTCTAATAAGATAGCTTATAGAAACACGTGAGAATTAGTTGTTTTCTTATTTTTTCCATTCAAAATTGAAAAGCGTTTGTAAGGGGTATTGGAGGGAAACTGCCTTAAGGCCATACCAAATTGATTAATAGTTCTTCGGAAAATTTTCAAAAAAAATAGGAGCGGGCGAGCGAAATTTTTATTTTATTTTTTTTTCTCAATTTTGATTTTTTCAGAGGCGGGTAGATTTTACATGGAGCGAGCGGGCTTTTTTTTATTTTTTTTCCCCAGCTTGAACCCTTGAGGAGGCGGTTATGATTATATATAAAGTTACCATTTCTTTAGAAATAACACAGAAATCAAATATTTACAGTGTGGGTAACACAGTATATAGCTTTTCTATATGTTTTAAAGACTACATGAATGATTTTGCAAATAAATTCTTGCCAGAACTCAATGAATCACTTTTTTTATTTTGTAATTTTAATTACTAAGGAATGAGTGTCTTATTTTTAATTTTGATTTTTCTACATTAATCTGAAGACGTGCTTATTTAATGGCACAGGATGAGGAGTATTTAAGACAAAACAGGCACATGATTGTGTGGAATAACATTTCTTCTGAAACACAGTTAGATGGCTTTGACACATGAACAAATTTGTACCCCTAGTGGAACTCCAACCCATAGAGGTGACAGGGGAAGTAATAAACCACTTGACCAGTGAGACCTGACAGAATTGGGCATACAGATGCTTAGACATTGCTCGAATCCCTTTGGAATAATTTTTAACAGATCATGATCAGGCTAGCTTAAGCTTTTGTGGTAGAGATTCATTTCAGGCAAAAATAATAACAGACGGACAAAGAACGATCCCAATATGACCACCCTTAAAAGTGTTGTTTGTTGTGCTTTGACTGAACTAGAAATTTAGAGTTGGGGAAGTCTGGTCTTTTTTCAGTTTCTTTCGTTCAATCAATTTACAGCCAATTTTAAATATATCCTGGCATCATGTGTACAAACAGGCAAAACTGTGGTTACAAAAGGACAGAATTTGTTAGAAATTATTTTCATACCAACACTACCTATTTGAAAAGCTAAACAATTTTTAAATTGACTAAATGCTTTTTTGTAGAATATCTGACTGATGTACTATTTAAAGGAGTTACGTTCAAAACAATTTGGGTCGAGACAATGTGATAGGTCGGTCAGGATCCGTGAACAAATATTTTTTTAAGATAGTAGTTGGCCTCAGCTTTGGGCTCTAGATCTAACATGCTGAATTAAACAACTGATAACAAATGGTTTGGAAACTTTATATCTGAACAATATTTCCAAATATTTTAACTGCATCCCCGTGCACGTCTTACAAGTCGGACTTCGTTCTTTTCACTGTATAGAACAAAAGTAGAATGTGCCTATTTCATTACCTACCGGCACATCGAAGGCTATGTGTGGCACAAGCACAGACACTCCAGATTTAAAACAGATGATGAACAACACCATAATTCCTGACTTTTTTGAGTTTGGATCATCAGCTACATGTATTACGGACGCATGAAATCCGATCAATATCACTTTGACGCATTAAAACAGCGATAAAACCTGTTTTGCCGTTATTATTCCTGACCGCTTAATCGAAAAAAAAATTTTTTTTCGGAGATTTTTATGTACGTGCGGGCGGGTAATTTTCATTTTTTTTCTCGGGAATGGAATTATTGATGCGGTAGTTCCGACGAACGACATATCAATTTGGTATGGCCTAATTATAAAGCTAAATATATTTAACCATCGTTAAGAACGTATTCCTCTGTGGTGTATTGGTCAAGAAGGCAGGAAAATATTTATTGCCGCGGCGGCCCGGGTTCGATTCCCGAGTAAGGCGTGATTTTCTTTTGATTTCAATTTAGAAACAAAATCTCATGTTCTTATGTTCATAATATAATGAAACTTTTATTGTAAAGAATAATTATTTTAGCCAAAATCTGAGTCCCATTTAGCCCAAACCTTGTTGAAACGAGTCGTCTGATTAGTTCAAATAAAAATAGATTGGTGGAAATACAAATAGCAAAATTGGAAATCCAATTATACAGAAGTTGAATTTGAATGGACTGTCATCAGATCCACCTTTTAGGAAGTTCGAGAACTTTGGTCAGATTGCAAATATATTTGTTCAGTTATTTAAAACTTTCAACCCTCTACAGAGCATACAGCATAAAAATATTGACCAATAAAGTAGTTTGAGTAGAAAGGAATTACAAATTGCTTAACAACCGGCTGACAAAACTTTTTAAACTTCATCAGTTACTGCTGGTTATGTGTGTACATTATTACTGGAGAAATATAAACTAAACTAAGACCAATAGTCTAACACAGATATGCTTCTCATTCAGTCTCAACTGGTTGCCTCTTTAATAAAGCAAAGCCATTTGGTCGTGGTCCAAGGTTACAAAGCATCTGCTAGGAAGCCACATTTAATGATAATCAAGACTATCAATTTATGAAGTCTTACCACTGTAGGCCCAAATGTTATCTAGTTATTGATTGATACCAGTTTTCTGTCTTCAAGTCATTTGAACCTTAGCCTCTGACCTTCTGACACCAGGACACAATTGTATCAATAACTGATCACAGGCATTTATGATACAAAAGTAGACATTTCTAGTTGAATGCAGTCTCTGATCGAAAACCAGTTTTACTCTCGAGGACATTGTTACCTTCACCCTTAACCTATTTAGCCAAAGCGCTATAGGGACATCTAGTGCAACACCCAATTATCATAATTTGATATATTGGGACCATAGACCAAAATTATTTTTTATGGGAAATTCAGTTTCAAGGTGACTGTGACCTTGACATTCGACCATTTATCCCAAGAATAACAGAGGTAATTTGCACTACATTAATTATATGAAGTTCTACATTCGTAGACTAAAGTATTCTCTAGATATTAACCGGAAACTATTTCAGCAATATGAAATATTTAATGATTATCATCGATCATAACATAAAGTTTGCCTACTGTAGGCCTATTTTTTCTCCAGTTATGCAGCAAAAGACGCTTTCAAGATCACTGTATACTGAACTAATAACACTTACAACAATATTGATAATCTACCGACAACAAGTTTTCTTCACATAAAGTTTGACTATAGCATTCGCTGAAATATGTGTCTATCGATGGAAGGACTGATCGACTTTAGTAAAACAGTACACCCTGTCTGTTATATTGATCAATTAATAATATTTCACGTGATAGAAAAGAATACCATATCATTTATTGTTTACTGTTTAATGAAAAATTACGAATAATTAATTAACGTCAGAAATAATTGATCTCAAAATTAACGTAAATATTTTTTCTTCATAAAGGATGTTCCAGGATATTCGGAAAGTGTTATAATATCTACTCTGGAAATGCTATATCATGGAATAAGGCGGGACAGGAATGCTGGTTACGACATTCAAGACTAGTTTCTATCCATTCTGATGATGAGCTTGAACTGATTAAATATATGCTACGAAACTTTAGGAATGTCAACATTGGAAATGACACGCAAGAAACGGCTTTTCCTTTAGACAATCCTGATCCTTACTACTTTACTCACATTGGTAAGGTACAAAACGTAATTTCAACACAATATCACATTCTGTTTCAAGTCTGTATCAAACCGTTACTAGAAAATTATTTGTCTACAAAGAACTAGTCAACATATATATTTCGTAACAATGGAATATCATCAGTTGAACCATGGTTCAAACCTAACCCTGAGTTAGGCACTTTCACAAATGTTAAACACAGCAGTAAAGACCTGTAATTTCGACAACACCCCAAAAGATTTGAAAGTTAACACTTGTTTACAGCAAAGACTCTCAGGTATATGTCCTGTCCAATGTTGTGCTTTAATTGTAATCACATGACGTAATATCTAAAACGTTTCAGAAATACTGTATATGTAAAGTTTAACGGGAACTAAATTTACAGGTTTGACTCGGACATCAACTGAAGCAGGAATTAGACTTCACTTATGGGAGGACGGCTCTCCAGTTACATTCTCAGCATGGTATGTTCTTCCGTACTTCTCTTACATTTTTTCTTCAAAATACTATAAAATACAAACTAAATGTAAACAGATGTTGAAACAGTGTGCCATTGTGTTAATTTATAATTGAACACATGTCTTCAAAGTATTCTGAAACATACATATGTGAAAATATAGAAAAAAAATAAAATGACTTCACATGCCTTTTCAAATTTATTAAATTACAAACAGTACACACTACTTTCACATATGATATGTTCAACATCAGGATTTGTATTACTACGACCATGATGCGCCGTGAATACATAAATTTGGACGTATTAACGCTCTAACATAGCATTTTGAGATACGTCTTTCGACAAGAGATAAAGTCGATTACGAACTTAAATGAGCATATGCTAAGGTTTTAAGAAGTCTAACCATTTAAACGAATTGGTGCTTCACGAGTTTGCAGTTAACTGAAACATTTGCCATTAATTGATGCTGCGAGTGTTCATTTATGAAGAATTACAACTTAATTACTGGTTTTGAAGTAAAAATTTCAAAATTGCTCAGACTATATTAGATTAGTTTTAAGAATCTCGACAATTACGACAGTAAAATTACATTAACTGAAACAATAAACATGATTAGTTATAATTTATTATCACTGAATCTATTCGTTATTTTTAAATACGTACTTTTCTGCATAAAATCTCAGGAATAAAGGCGAGCCATCGGCGACTAATTCTGATTGCACTCGCATGAGCTTTTATCTTTATCATACTAACAACACCTGGGAGGTCGAGAATTGTGAAACTGGATTGGCTAGCTACTTCATTTGCGAACAAAGCTTCACAGACGCCGAAATAAGTAAGTCCTTGTGTTTTCGGTCATTGTAAATTATTGAAATTTATCGAATATTCTATATTATTTCTGTTACATTTTTGAAAATTCATTTTATATGAAAAGACATTATGAGAGTTCTGCATGTATGTATATTTATTCCTTAGATCTTTTCTCTTTTGCTGTAACAGGAGGTATAAAATTCATTATATTGTTTCGATTTTTATAGGTCATCCTGCAGTAACAGTAAAAATTAAATACGAGATAAGTTTACATAAAATATATAACTCAAACATTAAAATCTATAAAGAAATGACAATGCTGCACATTTTAATACCATAATTACGAAATCATTACTAATTACTACATCTCTTATATTTAAATTTAGAATCCGAATGGTTAATATAACTCAGTAAGAGCATATGCAAATATCAACATTTAAAACTTCCTGAAAGGGGTTTCCGAGATCGAAAAATAAATGTTAATTTTCTCCGCTCTTCCTTTGGTTAGAAACCTTGTTTTGGAATATTTTAGAATTATTGTATGTATTGTATAATTATTTATCAACTAAAGGTTTTGATAAACTGTCTTGAAATTTCGAATTTCTATCTCGCACCTTGACTTACTTACTCGAAATTACGACTTTGTATCTTGCCTCCTTATCTTCAAAATTTGAACGTCCATCCCATCTGTCAAATGTTGAAAACGTTTATCAGTCAGTTAATTACGGCTACGTTTCCTAAACTTCTGAGCTTGTAAGATATTTTCATAACACATAAATAGCAAAATATAAAGTAAATACATCTGCAAACACATTCATATTATCATACAAACATAGTATCTATGTATACGTATACGTCAAATTACTCTATCATAAATCCATGCATGACCTACCTGTGCATCCTGAGCATCTTTATTTTAAGCTGTAGCCGGGACCTATACCGTCACGTAATCATTGATAGGGGCTTGAACAAATATGGTCAAAATAATGAAAACATTTGAATTTTACCCGGTCACATTCAATAAGATACATCACCTTTAAAGGTACCGTATCTTTGTATAAGACGGTCTAAAACGGAAGGAATGACCTTTCAATACACGTTTATGTAGGGTATGGCTTCTCATGTTGTTAACCTTTCTGACTTAATAAATCATGGTCGAAATAGTGAAGGTGAACACTGATTACTACGACCCTATAGGGATACCCAAGGTACCTTATCTGGAATGTACACATCCATATGTGTAAGTTAGTAAGCCGAAATTATCAAGAGTAAAATTTGCGTTAATAAATACTGAAGCTCTTCCGTACTTAAGTAAATGCTATAGTAAAGACATGTCTCACCAAAAAAAGACAAAAAGAAATTAACATCTTGATTTTTAGATATTTTTGACAAAAATTGATACGGCCGTCTTTGTCACTTCAAGATTTTTTTTGCAAACAAAATTGCACGAATAAACTTTGGTTGGTTTCGCGATTTTATATAGGAATTATTTTTGCACATGTCATCTTTATGACACTGCATATTTTCGTAAATCAGTCTAGAAAAATTTGACGTACTTGACCCTATCTTTTTCTTGCAATGAGGCTTTTCAGGGTTTGGTAGAATTCAGGGAATGGTATAGACAAAACATTTTTTTGTATTATAATTATACTTCATTGAATGAAAAACGTTCAACTTCATCTAGTATTCAAACAAACTCGAAATGATATCATATAGGGTGGTTCAGCCTTAACAGACGGAAAATTATCACATGTTTGATTGCCTTCAGAATGTTTGTGAGGAAAACGAAGACAAATGCAGCAATAGTATTATCTTGATGACATAGACCTAAATTAATTTCCGAGATATGTTTCATGAACACATACCTTAATTAACATTTCAAATGGTTTTATTTTAAGATTCTACTAAGGATCGCTGTTATACCACGCACTCGCCATATTTAGGCCATTGGAACAAAACGCGGTCTGGAAAAGTGTGTCAGTCATGGGATTCCCAGTTTCCGCATGATCATGAAGTATTTTTAGATTCGCAGTTTCCTGATGGATCTGTCGTGGACGCATTGAATTACTGTCGTGACCCGTACAACGAAGGATATCTATGGTGTTTCACGGTGGATAACGTTACCAAATTGGAACATTGTATATTTGATTGTAAGCTAAACTTTACTTTAATGACTCAAGTAAAAGCAATCACATCTATTCTGTATCTTAAGATACTTATGACATAATGTTATGATTTAGACTGCCTTTTCACTACAAAATAAATGTAAAAAACGAAACTTGTTTCAAAAGTGTCAAACTTGGTACATACAGTTTCTACAAACAATTATTCCATTTCAATATATCTTACTGCTTAAAAATGTTGGTTTATGTATTTTCGTTCAGACAGATATCAACTTTCGAATTTTACAAGCGACATCATTCACTCAAAGGACACGTTCCGGTGCAAAAACGGCGAAACTATTTCTCACACGTACTTATGTAATGGTAAACCAGACTGTCTTGATCTCTCTGATGAGATTAACTGCACACGTAACGGTAAATGAGTTGACATATATTATTGAACATACTGTATTTATTTTGACAGTTTATACTATGTATATTTAAAAGTAAAACGGTATTGCTGCACATGTAACGGTAAATGAGTTGACAGATAATATTGAACATACTTTATTTATTTTGACAGTTTATACTATGTATATTTAAAAGTAAAACGGTATTGCTGCACACGTAACGGTAAATGAGTTGACAAGTTTTATTGAACATACTTTATTTATTTTGACAGTTTATACTATGTGTATTTAAAAATAAAACGGTATTGCTGCACATGTTACGTTAAATGAGTTGACAGATATTACTGAACATACTTTATTCATTTTGACAGTTTATACTATGTGTATTTAAAAATAAAACGGTATTGTTTGAACATATGAGTTATCTTTGAAATTGCGCTTTGATTTCACAATATACATTATGTAACAATCAGTTCACTTTTTCTCTTTAATGATACACATATTTTACAGAATCAAATTAAGTTACTAATAAAAGCTTTAAAGGCCAACGTGAGATTCATTAGGCATTTGGTCCTCTTTCATGCCATTTCTAAAGAATAAAAGTAGTAAATGTCATAGCGAAAAAGCATATTCTCATCACATACATGTAAACGCTTTAACTACAGAAATGTGCCAATTAAAGTGTCAGCAAATTGACAGTATTAACATTGAATAGTCCCTAGTTTTATAGGGTACAAGTTCTTTGTGCAGCAAATGATAAACTCGTCCATCATAGACAAAAAAACTATTTGAAACAAACCAGTTTTGATAAATGATACATGTATAAGATATCCATGAGAGGTGTAATTTTGTTTAATTATTATCATGAACATAAATCAGATCAAGCGTTGCTAATGAACTAATTATGAGGTTGAAAGTCCAATGTTTGGGGTTTTTTTACACTAAGACTCGAACATGCCCCTTTATGCAATAATTCAAAACAGTTAATATCATTTTACTAATATTTTTATCTGATATTTTTATTGATTTAATTCTTGGTGTAAGTCAATCATTGTCATCCAAAATATCCAGTTTTGTATCACTTTAAAGCTACTTAAAAAACTTGGAAAATGTTTCCATTTGTTAGTAATTGCAATAATGTGAAAATGGAATGTGATGCTGTGCATTGGAGGAATTATTTATCTATATAAACACTTTTTAATCAATGAAATATGAAGCAGAATCTCTTAAGCCTTAGTGACGCTATTGAAATCTATGTAAAATAATTCTTTATATGATACAAATTACAACATCCACATAAACAATACTGGTTTAATCATTTTTAAAAGCGTACGATAGAATTCCCTGTATATGAGATGGGCAAAAATTTTTCCCAGTAATAGAATTTCTTCAAACTTTGGATATTGAAGGACAGTCATCTAAGAAACAAAAATATGCAATAAAATCATAGTGCATCGGTATTGAAATTGAGTTACCTGACCTTGAAATCGGCATGACCTATGATTTATATTGCATATTTTTGTTTCTTAGATGATTGATCTTCAATATCCAAAGTTTGAAGAAATTCTATTATTGGGGAAAATTTCGCCCCAAATTCTAGCGTACGCTTTTAATATCTAACATCAATTGCTATCTGCTTTACTTGTTGATATTGTTAATGTTAATCTAATAATGTTTATTTAAAAGGCTCTACATAATTCATCTAAATATGAAAATATAATTATTTCTGTCCAATTACAATGAAATTTTACATATCGTTCACGAGTAAAACCCATTTCATATATAACTTTAACCCAGCCACTCTTAAAGTTTTTCTTGATCTAAACAATTGTTTCCATCCTTGCTAAAATTTACACATATTATATAGAACATATTTACATAAGTTCATGGTAAATGATTAACATGGGAAAATTTCGGGATATTACTTTATGAAAGAATTTCTGTTTTCCACGCAATGTATCAGTAACATTAATTGTTTCGGCCTCAAACAGAGCATAATTGTTCTTTTTTATTATTATCTATTTTTTATTTATTTGAATAAAGAGAGTCTAAACCCTAATCATACTGGCGACATGTTTAATAACATTTACAGGGAGTCCGGACAATACAATATTGGGAGTGCGGAGGAGGTTGGTAATGTCTTAGTCAACGGTCCACGAATAAATTTCATGATCTCAACGCGCTAGAAAAAATACAGCATATATAAATCATTACATTTAATTGTAACTTTCATCCATTTGTGCATTTAATTTTTAAATGGTCATTTCTTCAGAGCATCCACTTACGCTGAAAAGAGCATTTCCAGCTGACATTATGGATAGAAATGACACATATTCGCTGTTTCATTGTGAAAGTAAGGAATGGGTCTCGATGCTGGCTAAGTGTGACAGGGTGATAGATTGCAATGACGCTTCTGATGAAATCAATTGTTCCTTAAATAAAAGTATGTTTGAATGTTTGTAATTTAGTTTTCTGTTGGAAACATGTTTTATGGCATGGTGAATACGTTTGTATTTAAAAGGGCATTTCGAGGATCAAAGACTCTATTTAAATCTTGAAAGGCAAATATTATGTATAAACACACTGAACCTTACACTATCTGGATACACAATCGAAATTTCAAAAGCAGCATCTTTTGATTGGCTATCTTAAACAGTAAAAGAACAAGAAGTTTATTACCAAATGACTGTTATGGCATATATTGGTGAATTTAGCTCTATAACACAGTAAATCCATATACAAAGTCGAGTTAAATTCATTTTTGAGTATTTTCTACATTTAAAGTAGGATCTAAAATAGACTATGTTAGGGAAAGATGCGCATTGGGTATCTTTAATCTTCATCAAATGACACTTACGCAACTTCTGTTTAATTTGCCTTATTGTATTCCAAAGGTATTTGAAGAAAATGAAACAAATAAGTGATAAAAATGACCCCAATGTCTCATTAAGAAAACGAAACAAGTGTCAATCTTTTCTGTGAACATTGTTGAAATATAGAAATAATTATATACATATTAAAATTGAACGTTTTCGTTTTGGAAATACGACTGAAAATATTTGCTAAACAATTAATCAGTTTAACTTAAAATTAGGTTTAATACGTTAGCGTAGTTAAATGGCGAAAATGGAATCGGCTTTCAACACATATACTACTATTAAGCTTTTACTTCTGAGTCTATCATTCCCGAAATATTGTAATTCATTTTTTCATGTTTCTTCAGTTAAAAACTCGAACTTGTTAAAAACTAGTATATGATTTTTAGCTTTTTAGGAAATTCAACCTTTAAGATCAACCTTTGCCATATCTTTTAGAGCATGCAAAGTGCTCCAAAGGCGAATATTCCTGCGGGGATGGTAGCTGTATACATATCAGTCAAATGTGTGATTTTATTGTCGACTGTATAGACGCATTAGATGAAACATGCGGTAAGACGTGGTTGTAGTGTATTAACTTAATATAGCAATAACATTTAATTGTCAATTCATTCAGAAGGCGCGGATGTGTTTCAACTAATTATGGCATACATAGTCTCGTTTTAAATTAAGATAATGTAAGTGGTCTATCATTAACACAATATCGCACAGTCTAACAAAACAGAGGTTACAGGATAAGCTTCCGTATTTTGTTTTACAAATTGGATACTATTTCTATATTTGTAACTGCGAAACTTATTCTTTCTAAAGATGAAGGTATAATAGGGTTATTATAACAGTAGCTTGATCTGGGATGCAGTATTCGGCTCGAGTGGATTTTGCCAGATCGGATCTCACGAGGCGCGCAAGCGCCGAGTGTGATCCGACCTTGCAAAATCCACGAGAGCCGAAAACAAAGTCCCAGACCTGGCTACTGTTATAATGACCCTTTTATTATATACCTTTACCATTTTGATTCTTGTTTTGTTCTTGAACGAAATCTTCAATGTTTATCGATATTAAATGAAACTTAGTGAAGTTTTTATGTGCGCTATTTATAGTAATGTGTCGGATCATGCATATTAATGAAAATAGTCCGGCAGCATGCAATACGGAAGGTACAATACGGAATTTAAAAGATACAATACGGAATTTTTGTCTGTCTCTTCATATTTAATTGTGAAATACAAGCCGATTTTTTACAGAATTTATATAGGTATATAATAAAGACTTATATTTCATAAATGTTACATTTACAAATTAATTGCTAGTTTACCAACCATGCTCAACAACTGAATATCGCTGTCAGAATCAACAATGTATTCCCATTGAGAATAGATGCGATGCATATGTAAACTGTCAAGATGGTACGGATGAAGAAAATTGTGGTAAATATTTACCTCTCATTTAACCTTTTTTTTTTTTGGAAATTTCTTAAACACCCGATGGCATGTGATTTAGATCTGGCTAATTCAAAACTCTAAAAAGGACATAAAGAAACATTTAACGCAGACAAATAAAGGAATTGTAAACTACCCTTAGTTCTACATCTATCTAGACATCTAATAAGTATCTAAAAATGTTTTTGATAGAAAGTTGAAATGTGTCCGGTGATACTTCATTCACCTAACCCATACATAACATATTTATGTGTAGACTAAATAAAGCATAGGAAAAACTAGAAATTACTGACATGACCCATAAATTTGAAATTCGCAAAATGAAGCTGTTTAATTTCAATCATATTCTATGCCAAAGATCTTCCGTAAAATGTACATGTTGAATGATTTCAAAAATATTCAACAATATTTTCAATGGTCTTAATTTCCATGGCTCATTTGATTACCAGTCATAGTTTGCACGTTTACATTAATCCGATTTGGCCAGTAGTGCTTGAGCTGTTACGCTCTTGGCAGGTGTATCACCCCATACAAAGACACCGGCAATCATTACACGGTCATCTAAACGCTGCCAGCTGTAAGTAACAAACGCTCATATTTCTTACGGAATAAAAGGGATTTCAATCATATTCTATGCCAAAGATCTTCCGTAAAATGTACATGTTGAATGATTTCAAAAATATTCAACAATATTTTCAATGGTCTTAATTTCCATGGCTCATTTGATTACCAGTCATAGTTTGCACGTTTACATTAATCCGATTTGGCCAGTAGTGCTTGAGCTGTTACGCTCTTGGCAGGTGTATCACCCCATACAAAGACACCGGCAATCATTACACGGTCATCTAAACGCTGCCAGCTGTAAGTAACAAACGCTCATATTTCTTACGGAATAAAAGGGGTTTGCTCCTTATGCATGACTGTGCCACAAGCCACTCAGCAAGAACACAATGCTAACAGTAATATAACGTTCGGGTTGTGCCATGGGTCGCTAATGTCGTCACACCGTAGCCCTATCAAACAAGTGTTGGATAAATTGGATAAAACTTGCCCACCAGCACAGCATCAGGATGTGCTATCCGATAAAGCAGCCCTATTTGAGCAATTATATCCATTATATGTGTAGCCGGTGTGTCAGGTTATTGTATTAAACGGCGGACAAACCGGGTGTTAAATCATGTACTCGGTGAGATTACTACGTACTGGAAAAATCCGATATTTTGCGTTTTATATTTTAATAAAATTTATATGTTGATAATATAAATAATGTATCCTCATTAAAGCTACAGTCACACATACGGATATGTCCGTGCGTTGAGGTACGGTGCGGATGTGACTGATCTGTGGGGGAGGGGACACGGATAAGTACTAAGTTGAACTACGTTTAACTGCGCCTGACAACTTGCCCAGCGCTTTGACGGATCTGAGGTTAACTACATTGAACTACGCATAAGTACAGAAAGCCTCGGATAACTACGGATCAATACGCATGACTACATTCGCATTAAGGTTCAGTAACGGTCGGTAAGTTTCATATAAGTAGGCCACGTGTAGCCAGCGTTTTCATTACGATTATCTTTTACATCATGTAAAACTACGGCAAGGTACATTTCAGTACGGATATCTACGATATACCACAGTCACACATACGGCGCAAATAGCTACGTCTAGCTACGGATAGAAACGTAGTTACCCGTATCGATCCGTACCTGAGCCGTAAGGATTGGTACGAATTGATGCGGATTACTACCTTTAGGTACTTCTCAGGTACGTATCAATACGAATAGATACGGATTACTACGTTTTTATCCGTGGCTAGACGTAGCTTTCCGCGCCGTATGTGTGACTGGGGTATTAAGTACGTTAAACTACGGATGAATAAGTTTCGACCAAGTTGGACTAAGTCACGCTCAAATGGACACGGATCGCTCAAACTTTTGTGCATGTTCAAAAGTTGGAGAAACTTGCAAGTTTGGAGTACGTCTTGAATACGTTTTTACCAAGTGTTAATACGGATTCATACGGATTACTACTTTGAGGTACGGCTCAGGTACGGGTCGATACGGATTACTGACTGAACGTAGCTATCCGCGCCGTATGTGTGACTGGGGTATCACAATTAAACTTTCTATCGTAAATACGGTTTTGGATATTCAAAATATCTTAGGGTTCTAGGTATCGGTGGAACGAAATAAATGTTAAATTCAATGTGCATGCGAGAGGTGAAAAAGGAAACAACCCATAACATGCTTAGCATCGCATGAAACAAACGTTAAAGAAACATTAAACGACTCCATGTTTTCAACATTTCTAAGAGTCTATGTACGCTGTCATTGCTTTATCGTAACTGATTTGTCTGGGTTATTTTCGTCTTATAAAAGATCATTTGGATGCAGAGCAAACAAAAAAAGTTATAATTGAAAAGTAAATTAAAGCAGACGTTGTCTGATCATGTTTATTAATGAGAGAAAATTACAAATACAGCATCCTTCAAATGCCATAGCCATGATTCAAGAAATTAAGATAGAGTTAAAACTGCTCTTAATTCAAATGTGACACTTGTACGACACAGATAAAAAAAATATTTACGAATAACTACTAAAAATCAATATCTAATGTACTGACATGCATTGACTGATTCTGCAAAGAAAGCAAAGATAAACTTCTTGCAGATGCATGCAGAGAAAACGCCTTTCACTGCGACATTGTGAAATGTATTCCAAAGCGACTAGTATGTGACACATATGTTGATTGCACGGACGAAAGTGACGAAATATCTTGTGTAAATGTAACACATCATTCCTGTGAGGAATGGTGGAATGCAGGTTATAGAAAAAATGGAATATATCCTTTCGGTATGGTATTATATATGCTTTTATACATGGTTAAATAAAAGAGAAAATGATTTTAAACTGTTGAACTATATCTATATCTGATGCCTTGCTACAACCCTTTTTAAGATAAATCCACAATTGAGCTGAAGAAGACAAAAATCATAGACTGGTAATATACAGACGGTAGGTATTACAAAGTTAAACATGCAACAGAACTTCGATAATTAGATTAATTATTAATTAATTAGAAACGGAGCTTAGGAACTATAAGCGACCGGACGTCCTATTTGGAAAATGGATCCGGACTGGCCAACCGAATATGATATTTTCTATGGTCTCGCTACAAAAGGAAATTTAAATAATAAGCCATTTGTTTAGGAATTTTATTGATTATGTGTAGATAGGAGGAGTGAGTGAATGAGTTAGTGAATAAAGTAGATTTTACGGCGAATCGACATAAATTGGATTACAACTAATAATCAGATATATATTTCAGGATCGACTGAAGTAGAGTGCAATTTTGATGCAGTGTATAAATACGGATTAGTTTACACAGTGTTTCATAATTTTAAAGAATTTTCGCATGTATTTGGAAGATTACGGTAATTATAAACAATGGTGTAGCTTGTTTTTTTCCATGTTTTAATTTGTAGGAAATGTGTTTAAGGTCTGAGTAAAGATTGTTTATAAACTATCTGAATATAACGTACATTGGGCCGTTTAAAGAATGTGAAGGTCCTTGAACAAAGTTTAAAGAACACAATATATTACCGAAAGCAAGTACATTACGACAACTTATTCCTTATATTTTCAGGCTTGTTTTTCAGTCTTTCAAATGAATGTAGTTGATGTTGCCTTCATTAAAAGTAAAAGATATCTAAACTTACAAAATTGTTAACAAGTGTGTCTTGATGAATGGCAAACCTTCTAATGTCGCTTCACAATGCAAGATTATCAAAGACAACTTAGGGACATTACACTGTTTCGTGTATAAACAATCGTAGCAAATCGAGCGTTTTGACCTTTGAATTATCTGCCTTTAGGTCATAAGCTTCATGGGACTTGGTACGCATCAATTGTATTTACTATTTCTCTACTTTTTCAAATAGCTGCCGGTTTCTTTTTGCCACGCCGGTATTTGGCAAATTCAGCCTATATTTATACGCGCTTCATAAAAATGAAAACTGTTTTAAACTGCTGTATTTACTAACCTGCCTCAAAGTTAGTATGATTTCTTTTTATATCTATACTATTTGCCATGGCAAAATGCATTGCCATGGCAAGAAATGTTATCATTTTTTTCTAATTTCAGAACAAAAACAGGTTTTCTCTATTTCTGGACATAGGTATAAGTAGAATTATAAATTTTGTATCATTATCTCTTTTTTTAAGGAATGGACAAAAATATCTATCAAACTGGCTATCTTTATTTGTCGCTTATCACTTCTGTCCAGCTGTCGTTTTGTCATGTTCCCCCTCCCGCACTATAGCTCCAAAGCGACTGTTTTTGTATTTATCAGGTGGCACTTTGTCATAATTTTTAAGAATATTTGCCACGGACTTGCCATGGCAGAATTTGTCCATGGTAAAATTGCCATGGCAAAAAGTAGAAATAGAAAAATATTTGATATGGCAAAATGAAAAACTTTCTTGCTATAATGGCAAAATCATTTGCCGTGGCAAGTGGATTCTTTTCATACAGATTTACAAAAAAACTAGTCATGATATGAAATTAATGCACACTCACTTTGGAGCAGGTTAATAAATACATCAATTTAAAACAGTTTTCATTTTTTGTGAAGCGCGTATAAACATAGGCTGAATTTGCCAAATACCGGTGTAACGGTCAGTTTTTCCCCGGTCAGTTTTTTTCCCCGGGGAAAAAACTGACTAGTTAGTTTCTTCTCCGGGGGAAAGAACTGACTAGTCAGTTTTTGCCCCGGGGAAGAAACGAACTAGTCAGTTCTTTGCCCCCCTGGTCAATTTTACCCCCAAATTGCAACTGGTTACTCTTGATCAGTCTTATGGGGGGAAAACTAACTAGTCAATTCTCACCCCCGCCCCACCCACGTCAATTTTCCTGACTAGTCAATTATTTCCCCTGTTAGTGAATTAGAACTGGTTGTTCTTGCTTATTCTTACCTAGCCTGCATTTTATTTCCGATAGTCGGTATTCATTTAAATTTCATATAAAATAAGAAATATGTTTCATATTTTGTGTAAATTAAAGAAAAATCTTAAATGAACTTAATTTAATTTCTGTTATACTTTTTAATTGATTTTTTTCTAAGGTAAGGAAAATAATGCTGGTCAGTTCTTTTCCCACCAAGCCAGTACTCGACCAGTAAGTTGGGGGGAGTAAATTGACCAGTCAGTTCTTTCACCCCTAGCCAGTTCTTAACCTGTCGGGTAGGGAGAAGAAATTGACCTGGCAGTCCTTTCCCCACTAGCCAGTACTTGCTCTGGTAGGTGGGGAAGAAATTGACTGGTCAGTTTTTTCCCTCTAGCCAGGGAAGAAGAAATTGACATGTCAGTTCTTTCCCCACAGGCATATACTTGACCTGTCATGTAGGGGAAGAAACTGACTGGTCAGTTCTTTCCCCACTATCATATACTTGACCTGTCAGGTTTGGGAAGAAATTGACCGGCCAGTACTTGACCCGTCAGGTGGGGGAAGAAATTGACAAGTCAGTTTTTCCCCTAGCCAGTACTTGCTCTGTTAGGTGGGGGAAGAAATTGACTGGTCAGTTCTTTCCCACCTAGCCAGTACTTGACCTGTTTGGTGGGGAAATGACATTTACCAGTCAGTTCTCTCCCCACTAGCCAGTACTTTCTCTGTTAGGTGGGGGAAGAAATTTTCCGGTCAGTTCTTTCCCCCCTATAAGCCAGTCCTTGCTCTGTTACGTGGGGGAAGAAATTGACTGGTCAGTTTTTTCCCTCTAGCCAGTACTTAACCTGCCGGGTAAGTAGAAGAAATTGACCGGTCAGTTCTTTCCCCACTATCATATACTTAACCTGTCATGTGGGGGAAGAAATTGACCAGTCAGTTCTTTCCCCCCTAGCATATACTTGATCAGTTTTTTCCCTCTAGCCAGTACTTAACCTGCCGGGTAAGGAGAAGAAATTGACCGGTCAGTTCTTTCCCCACTATCATATACTTAACCTGTCATGTGGGGGAAGAAATTGACTGGTTAGTTCTTTCCCCCCTAAGCCAGTACTTGACCCGTCAGGTGAATAAATGGCAACCTGCCTGTGAGTTAAATTATTAAAATGGCAATGTTATATATTTCTATAGATAAGATATGATATTAAGAAGTTTGACATTTTAATAAATCCAAATAATGTCTAAAAGGCAATAGACAGACATGCTTTGCAGCTATATTTCCTTTGATATATCACGTAAACGGAAATATAGACCGATAATTCGTTCTTTAAGGAAGCACGTTAAAACAAACAAACAAAAAATGCAGTTACATAGTAAAATTTCAAAGTTAGCCTTTCATAAAAGCTCATCAGTGGCTCGTTTATTATGCTACTGTTCAACACAACCGAGACTGAAAGGTCTTTTGGTGTCATCTGATTTTCGTCAGGATCCTCATTAATTGAAAATGGCACATATAGATAGTCGTAATGTGAACAACTTCATGGGCCAAACCCATTTATGACAGGAATCGTGGTTTTGTTGCGACAAACCTCTAATCTGATTTAGATTTAAATATAACTTTCAATGACTTTTAAACTGTTATCCATTTAAAACACTCAGTATAACAGATATACCTCGGCATACCATTGATAGCAAACATTTTTTATTTAGATAATCGCTTTGGGTCCATTGCGAAAGTTAGTTTGTTCTCAGTTTGTCAATTTCTAATTGCAGAGAACACAAGGTAACAAAGCTCCAGTCTTTGTCTTTGTACTGAAACAAAAAATCCTATCGCAAAACCGACCCGTCCAAACGGGTCGGATTAAGTTAGTTTAAACGAGAAAAAATCTAAATGAGCCAATCTATGTATCCTATTCCAAGATCATAAATATTGTGTCATCACGTGATGCTTCAAATTATCTATTATGCAGGTTTGCCGCCGGAACAATTATATCAAATAACTTGAAACTTATTGGCACACATTTTCGTAATAAAAGCTACAGTTGTTCGCAGAATGTAAGTATATCAACATCTTTACTTAAGTTATAAAAAGTAGTTAATATTCGTAAGCTTCTTTATAGTATACTGCATAAATGTACACATTCGTCAGTTGAGTAACATCAATAGCAAGGTATATTCAGCACAAAACATGTTAACCTGCATGCAGTCATAATCTACTGGGCAATCATTTGTTATTCTCTATTAAACTTGTTACACCGGTAATAAATTAGATATTCATGATGATTAATATAATTTTTGAGCAGTAAGACTGTTTATTCGACCAATTCGTCATTGATTGTTTGCACTTGAAAAAGATAATGATATAAATTCTAAAGTAACACAAAATGAGTTATCAGTAACAGCTACAACTTGTATTGAAAGTTGTGGAAAATCATCTGTTGATCAAACTTAATTTCATTACTCATTAGTCAGAGGTATTGTGAAATACTCTAACGAGGCCCTTTACCTTAGTCTTCACGTTGATGGAAAGATATGAAGTTGAATTAACGGATGCAGAACATAACGAGGACACTGATCTATATAAGCATTTTTCATTTAGATAACCATATGTCTTCCTGACTACAAAGTTATATCTGATGTTGCGAATTGGTATCGAGAACGTAACTGCACCTGTATAGCTATGACAGTGGCCCCATATAAAGACAGGGATATCAACAGGTACGCATTATTTAAAGATGATATTTCAATATAAGGGCACATATTCGTCAACCATTATAATTGGACATTCAGACATTGAACTAAGAACGTCATAAAAATACATCAAATTGCCTCTGATCGTTAGGCATATTCTTTTCCCACTAATTTCTTTAATTCCGATTATATAATAAATGATATGTCACATGATAGTTTCAAGATTTTACTATCATTGATTAATAACCGTTTTCACTGACAGTGTTAATTGTTGATATCTTCCTGGTTATTCTTCCAATATCAAATTCTAATTTTGTGTTCTTTTTTATATTGTTTGATATGGCGTTAGATCACAGGTACTTGAAGTTTGAACAGTAAGTGTCATATCTTACCCACTTATAATTTGAAACAGGACAGGTTGGCAAGTAAATGGCGTATTTTTTCAGTCGTTCTTTGACGGATGATAACTTGATCATCACTTAGTTATCAGTGTATCACTTTTCAGGTGAAAGTAGACAATAAACAACTTTTTTTATGCTTAGAACAATTAGCAAAAAAAAAAAAAAAGAATTAGTCGTCCATTTTGACAGTTTACTTATACGGTCCAAATAGCTGTTTATGTTTTCACCAGCTTCCGGTCTGGTTATATGTATATATTCAGTATAAATATTTCTTATAAATTAACACTTAGTAATTAAACAATAAATGTTAAGGTCTTGTCTGGAAGAATCTCGATCAGACAATATTCAGAGACGGGTTTTTTTTTTGGTAACACCAACGGTTCAAAAGGCTTGTGCATATCATTTGTGACACCGTCATAGTTCTTTGCTTGGAATTTTCATATTCATGATTACAGTTCTGAATATTTTCAACGTTGATCCGCAGTGCTACAATATATATAAATTGGGGGTGGTCGTGGGGGAGGGGGAGGGGGAGGATAATACTGACACTAAAATGCAGCTGATTTAATGGGGTTTAAAATATAAAAATCTATATTAGAATTTTTCAAAAACTTATTGCCATGGGATAGCCTTATATCAGAACGATTCTGTTTTATGGTATAATGCAAATACATGTAGTTTCTTTTGAAAACTTTGTGACGTTGCTCTGATGCATCCAGCTGCATTCTTCCATTGTTCGTATTTTCGGCCAGCCTCGGCAGGACGATATTACGATAGAAATTTTATATGAAAATCTACGATAAAGTCCAAAAATCTCCGTTGTAGAGAAAAGATACTTGATTTAAAGGTTCCCGCCAAGGAATAAATTCTTTGCATCGGACCAGCAGCTGTGTTTAATAGTAATATGAACTCTCTCAAGAATAAAGTCTCTGCTATGCTTTATAGTCATCTGAAGATCTTTCTTTCAGGAATAAAGTCTCTTCGCTGAACCAGCTACTCTGTCTCACTGTAACCTCTTTGTTTCTTTATCTTTTCCTGTCTATCTCTCTGCCTCTCTCTCCGATGGAATTCAAACGCCGGGGCTCTCGATCCGGAGGCGAACGCTCTACCACGAAGTTATCATGGCACACGATTCCACTTTCAGTGAAGTAATTTTGTTAATGGTAGAGTGCCCGCCACTTGTGCGGAATGTCACTACGGATTCGATCCCCGGTCATGTACCAAGATGTGGAAATGGTACCAGTTGCTCCCTTAATATGCTCAGCATTATGCGGATAGAATAACCTCTTTCATCAAACTGGTAATCTCGCATGAATGAGATGTGGAGACTGGTGTCTAAATTGGTAGAATTTGTCCAAGATTCATCTTAAATTAAAAAGTGTAAAAACAGTAGTTTTGTATCCAACATACTATTTTCGTGCTGATTATACACGTAAACGGGAGCGGCCGTCTGACATGTTGTAATCGATGAGCATTGATGTATGTTTCTGGTAAAATGAAGCAAATCCTCATATCATAAAATATCATTTGAACGACCTTTCTCAAAGTTTAAAACATGTGTAAGTAACTAAAATAAAATCGACAACGGGCCGCGTACTAGCATTTTACAAAGCTTAGCTTGTAGTGCAATTACAATGTGTACGACGTTTATTATAGATACACGATACTTTCATGCCCATGATAAATCGGATACAATATATTGGAATTTGTGACCCATGTTCAGTTAAACCAAAATTATAACTTGGCTACTCATATTTGATTTTCAAACAGGGTACATCATATTTTCTGTGTATCCGAATGGCTCTTGTTCATTTTTGTATCTGAGCAATTTACATTCTACTCATGGTAAGGATCATCGTACTGAGGCGCTATTTTTACGGAATGAAGTGCACATGTGTTTAATGTCCGATATCATGCTTGCTTAAGATCTCATTGATCTGGGGTACGAGGAGTCCTGTAAAAAGTTCTGTCACTAATGGGCTTCCGTAGTTTTATCCCAGGTATTTTTTAAAAAGCTTCATTGCACTTGAATGGTGTATCCAACAGCTAACGATATCCGTTTTTTTGTGCAAATTGCTTTTCAAATGACCGAGTTCTTTCAAATTGAAATACATGCAGTCATTTACACTGACCAATTTACTTGTCACATTGTAAAATGGTCGAAAAGACTGAAATTCGTAGCTATATTTAATGCCACATTAGGCTTCATATAGATTCAGATATTTGATGAATTGTGTGGTATATATGGACCTCATGCCATTTCAATGCGTACAGTTTTAGGTGGGTTAAAGTTTTTAAAGCTGGGAAATTATCTGTCGAAGATGATACCCGTTCTGGTAGGCCTAAAACCTCTGTTATCAAGGCAAATTTCACTGCTGTAAAAGCCGTGGTCGAACAGCATGTGCGATTAACTGATGTAGTCAGTTGTACAGGCATATCAGAAGTTGTGCAAACAATTCTAAAAAAGCGTTTGGACCTGAGGTTTGCGCTAGGTGGGTACCTCATTTGCTCACTGAGGAGCAAAAGAAACAACGCCTTAAATGTGCATGAGAACTTTTGAAAACATACAAATGCTGTGATAGTCGAGTTATTTCTAACTTGCTAACAGGTTACAAAACCTGGATGCACTGTTTAAGCCACGGAGAAGGGCTGATAATAAGCAATGGAAGCGATAAGTTCAAAAAAGTTGTGTACGCAATTTTCTTCAATTCTAGTGGGCAAGTCGTTCAAGTGCCTTGTCAATCTGGTGATACAGTCACTGGACGATTCTACATCAACTCCATACTGAAGAAAGTGAAAACGTTTTACAATAAGAAACGTCCAAGCAAAGGATGGTCATGAGTCCATCTTATACACGACAACACCTCCTCTCATAAGTGCGATGTTCTTAAGTCTTTTTTGGCTTCTGAAAAGGTGAAAGTTGTTAACAATCCGCCTTATTCATCTGACCTGACTTTTTTATTTCCAAGGCTTAAGACAACTCTTCCTGGAAAGAAATATAAGTCCAGAAGTTCTCTTGGCAGCGCCATTTATCAGTGTCTAAAACTGATACCAAAAGAAGGCTATTTATCTGCTTTTCGCGACTGGGTGAAATGGTTACAAAAATGCGTTTCGGTAAAGTGGGGGTGGGGATACTTTGAAGGTTTGTAATAAAACTAATTTTGATAAAACGTAGCACTTCAGAAATCCGAACCCAATGACAGAACTTTTTGCAGGACCCTCGCATGTAAATGAGATTCTTCAAATCAGTAAATGTCCATGGAAGTAATTTGTAGCAAGGACCAATACGTCCAAGTCATGCCGACGTATTGACCCGTACCTGAGCCGTACCTCAAAGTAGTAATCCGTATCAATCAGTACCAACACTTGGTCAAAACGTATTCAAGACTTAATGCAAATTTGCAAGTTTCTCCAACTTTTGAACATGCACAAAAGTTTGAGCGATCCGTAGCCATTTGAGCGTGACTTTAGTCCAACTTGGTTGGAACTTATTCATCCGTAGTTAGACGTACTAAACGTAGTCATCCGTACTGAAACCTTGTCGTAGTTTGACATGATGTCAGAGATAATCGTAATGAAAACGCTGGCTACACATGGCCTATTAATATGAAACTTACCGACCCGTTACTAAACCTTAATGCGAACGCAGTCATGCGTATTGATCCGTAGCTGAACGTAGTTTTCCGAGGCTGCCCGTACTTAAGCATAGTTCAACGTAGTTCACCGCAGACCCGTACATGCGCTGGGTAATTTGCCAGGCGCAGTAAAACGTAGTTCAACTTAGTACGCCGTACCTATCCGTACTTATTCGCGTCCTGTATCGTTTGTTCCCCGTTTCTCACCATTTATCCCGTACCAAGACGTACTGCTCCGTACTTAACCGTGTCGGTACCCCACAGACTAATCCCATCCGCATCGTACCTCAGCGGACATATCCGTATGTGTGACTGTAGCTTAACACAAATCGGAGACACATTAGAAAATTGACGCCCTAACATGGGTTTGCAAAAAATGAAAATACAATGTGTTACACATATAAACAAGAGATATCAAAGTGTATTTACGTAGTGCAGAGTTATGCTTAGAAATAAGACTGTTAGATTAAGTAATTATGTTAGTTTAACAATGCACATTTGATACCTTTTTATATTTCAAGGAATATAAAATACAGGATGTAAGATCGTTTTTTTCTACCGTTTGAATGTTTTTAATACTGTGTGAGCTTGAAGAATATTAGTTTCTAAGACAAACAAGAGAAGAAAAAGCATAGGTCACTGAACTCATTTTAAGTTTAAAGGTCATTTTATTCACCCGCTGTTAAAGCATTTCTGAAATTTTGTAAAATCGAAAATATAGTGGTAATATCCCACTTACTGATGTAGGGATTTCAGGTCTTACAGGTTACTATGAACACAAGGTGATATCAGTATTATATAAGCATAAAAGTCACTAACAAAGCTCTTTCATTTTACATGTTGGCATAATTACCCCACCCACATTATTTTCAACGGAAAAACGTATTTAAATCTACAAAAACATTTTGCCCACGTCACAGTTGTTTGTTATTCAAACAATACGAATTACAAACAATACGATGGCTTTCATGGATTACTCTGAAGGATTGTTCATTAAGATTTTTCAACCGTACCTTATGACTGTACTGTAAATAGGGCAATAGTCATTGATATATTGTTACGTCAAATGGTGACAATCATTTGTTACTTAAAATCTTAAAGGTAACAGAAAAACAAACCAGCAACTATGAACAATGACAAATTTATTTATAAAAGTAACAATTAAAATACATCAAACAAAGTCTAATATAATATGCAATAAAAGTCCAATTCCTGTTCTGGTCAAAATTACATCCAAGAGTAATAATTTCAAATTATTCACAAACGAAAACTGTATTTAGTATGTCCAAAGAATATAAATCCTCTTTTCAATAAAGTATAGCCTTAGGGGAAATGACATATACATAATATAAAAACAAATAATACCAAACGTTTACTTGCAGTAAACTTCATGAACATATGCACTCTTGTTAAAAAACAGGGACAATACTAAGACATATTTTCAAAGTATAAGTCTAAACATTACGGTAGTTCTACTCGTTTGATAAACTGGAAGTCAGGACGTAACGTCATTTATCCGAATATTAAATAAAGCCTGGATGCAAAAAGGGAAATCATCCTACTTATTCAACAACAAAACCGGAAAATATTATATCTAACAAACTGTAATTTTAGACTCATTTATTTTAAAAGAGATTGGCATGATAGTGGTCATGGCTAAAAAAAACCTTGACGGAGAAATATAGAGTATACGAAATGTTTTGACAAATGTATACCTAATTAGATGCCCCGGCAACGGATGCAAAAACTATTTTATGTTAGAAATGCCATTACTCGCTTAAACTACAAAATCAAGGATGGTCTATTAAGACCTTGAAAATGACTTGATATCTGTAAAACATAATATTAATATGTATTAAAAATATTTCGTGAAAATATATATTAAAGATTGTCAAATATAGTTGTGAAATTAACTGCGTATCAAAGTCATCTTTATGTTAGAATTAGAAATATGAATATTCAGCTCCGGCAACGGCCGCTGAAATAGGTCTTTGTCATGTCCATATTTTGGAACAGTTCAGACGATTGTGTTATCCATCTAACCCGGCCATTACGGAAGGAGTTTCGTTTTGAAGAGGCTGCGGGTTTGGAACATGGCATTACCCGTTTTATACTAATTTTATCCTTGCTTTTTATAAATTAGATAATTATTAAACGTACAATTTAAATTAAAAATAATGAAATTTAAATAATTTTTGACGTCTACCTTGCAACAGAGCTGTCGGAAAAAGGAAATATGCAAAAAAAAATAAAAAATACTTATATAGTTAATGAATTATCTCGACAATAAGCAGAAACAAAATACAAGTTTCATTTACAGCATGAAAAATATGAAAATACAATAAATATTAAAAACTAAGTTGCTTTTGGAAAAATTTAGCACAGCGAACACATCCAGAACAACACATTGCATAGTAGACAAGCAAAAAAAAAAAAAGAAACAGTACATCCTTTATGATTTGTTCAATATGAGCACGAAGATGCTTACTCGAAAATGTTGAATTTACCTTAAATAATAAATAGGATTGAGTATCAACAAAATCGGTAATCTATTTAATAACACCAACAATAAAGTCTTTTGGAAGAAAAAGAAAAAGAGAAGAAAAAACAGGCTATATTTTATTCTGTTCATTTGAGGTGAGGAAGTGTTCAATTCCTTACCTCAATACCAAATGGACACCTTGATCTCTAAACACACAACCAATATAACAACAACGAATCTTTTATAGCGGCAACACGTCACTAAGAAACTGCTTTTGTGATAGTAAAACTGAGAATACAAATCGAAAGAAACAATCAAGTTTCGGGAATGAGCCTCTCCTAAACGAAATCGGACAGCGGTGTATGTATGAAAGTGTAGCTAACATGCATATGCATGGACAAAGTAAAACATTAGTCAACAAAAAAATAAAAACAAAGAAATAAATAAAAACATTTTCGCACCGACTTAGACGGAAGAAAACATTACTGCTGGGAGCCTGATTTATTTGATGGTGCACACTAAACGTCACAGCCACTATTATGTTAGAATGTTATATGAAATGGATAAAGAGTAACACCATACCACGTATATACACAGTAAAACCTAGACATCATGATTTATAGTACGCCAGATGGATATTGTTGTTTTTTATTATCGTACAATATTAACTCATTTATTCCGCAAGTTGCGGTAATATCTCGAATATTCATTAATTTTCAGGCCACTTTATTATTGTGATGGCCGAAGATTGTTAGACGTAAATATTTTATTCTATGTTGAAACATTCAATACAAGCATTGGAAAGGGCATATACATGTTTGATTTCGGTGCCGAAAATGTTATCTTTGGACCTGTCGTTTGTTCGAATGGTATGTCATATTGATTGTCTACATCTGTTCCGTTTTAACATGCAAAATAAGATATTAATCGAGAAATACTTGTTCTGCTTGTGTAAATGGCAGTTTTCACACAAATTAAACAGTTCATGCTTTAATACATTGTGTCTGAAAGTTAGACGGAAATCACAACCTATAAACGACTGTATTCCCCCTCTTCCTCTTGCGAGTGATCAAAACAATAAACAGACACGCAAAAGGTAAGAATCGTCTTCAAATTCATTATTTGGCTTTACACTGTATGTGTATTTAAGTTAAACGATAAGTCTAACATAAATATATGTTTATGGTGTTATCATAGATGAAACTGACAGGTAATATTTAAAAAATGTTGACTGATCACACTCATTGCATGAAAATTCACTCGACCAAGTCACGAAACTGATGAATATCACGCCAAATTGATTTGTAATCCAATTATCCATGATGTTTTCTGTAAAAAGTATGCATTCTCCATAAATATATGTAAATAAAATGTTTCGTTTCTGTTGCGTTTTTGAATAAAATTAATTTTTATCTAGTCGGTGAAAAAAAACATTTACTGTATGCCGACTTGCTAATTTTGATATTTGATCTGAACGCGTATTTGAGAGTGATACTGTATTCCATCTTGCGAGTACAATAGGCGATTTATGTCCTTAAAAGGCGTAAATGAAATAAAAAATATGCATACAAAATAGTTTCTTTTGATCAGTCGTCATGTTTATATTGTCATTCAATGTCGACCCCCCCCCCCCCCCCCCTCCCGTGCGATGCTTGTACTAACCCATTGGGGTGGGGCGGAGTGTCTGTGACTCGCTATCCTACTTAATTAAATAATTCATTCAATGCTTCAGCGTCGTTTACATGAAAGTATTTAGTGTTGGTTTTACACACATATACTATCATAAAATACGAATTAGTAACTGAATATATACACAGGGTCCCTGCTATGTCATGCAAGAAATTAACCGTCGATTCGCTATGGAAATCACACGAAGAAATTTCAAATATCGATGAGATGAGACAGGAGAGGACTATAGGTAAATCCCCTTCTGTCTGTCCGTCTGCAACAAAATGATCCTCTGATTTAAAAAAGAAAAACTATTTCACCCGCAAAGATCCTGCGAATGGACGTATAGAAAAAGATAACGAAAACATTATCGGAAAAGTCAATTAAAACCTTATTAGTAATTAAGAGTTTACTTCATGGTAAATCAATCAACAAGATTCAAAAGTAGTACAACTATTTTGTCACGAATAGCCTAATGGTTTAACTACCCGATTTCCACTTCCTCAATGATAATATAAACATGTTATCGTTACAAATACAGTGCGCGAATAGTACAGCCGCCGTGTTTACTACCTGTCAAGATTTATCGGTATTTCCCATGTTAGAAATAATTTACATTTGATAGCGATAACGCACACACGCCGGGAATCTGTCCTTGTGGATTTGGTCGTTTTCATTGCTAGGCCTTGCTCAGTCCACTTCCGTTGTTTTAAAAATGGCGTGAGTTGTATCTCGTCTTTGTTTCAGTATGATCGGCAAATTCCGACATTTATATCGAAAGCTGTATGTTATTTGGTAAGTATAAATGTATGAAATGATTATCAGATCACAGCGGATAGTCGTAGGTAGGCATTAGAGATATTGCCATATTTATGACCGATAGAGAGTTAACAGGCTTTTCCTTTGATTTTATCTGGTGATTTTTGACCCCACTTGACTAACATTTAAATGTCATCTATAGATTATCAAGATTAATATTCTGACAAAGTTTCATTACGATATGGTCATAGATGTGACCTCTAGAGTGTTTAATTGCTTTTCCTTTGATTTGACTTGGTGACCAAGTTTTTGATCCATCTGACCCAGATTTGAACTCGACCTAAATATCATCAAAAACACATTTTGAAAAAAAAATAGTTTCATTAATAAATGGTCACAAACTTGGCCTCTAGAGTGTTAACTAGGTTTTCCTTTGATTTGACCTGGTGACCTAGTTTTTGAAACTAGATGACCCAATGCGAACTGGTCCAAGATTTTATTAAGGGTAATATTCTGACAAACTTACATTAAGATTGGACCAAATTGTGATCTCTAGACTGTTAACAACCTTTTCCTCTGATTTGACCTGACCAAGTTTCATTAAGACTGGACCAAAAGTGTGACCTCTCAGTGTTAACAGTCAAATTGTTGACGACGGACAACAACGAGGACACAGGGTGATCACAAAAGCTCGCCTTGAGCATTTCTTGCTCAGGTGAGGTCATAAACCCTCATTTTTCCTCTAATGGCACTTCTGCTTGTAAAAATGGGGACTTATTTCATTCGCAGAATGTATTTTCAGTAAAATAAGACAAGTTTCATGTTAAAGTTCATGTGTTTATGGCAAATACAAAGACAACAAGAAGCTGCGTTCAATAAACGCTTGATGCCCCCGGTGGCACCTTGTCGATACAAAGCAACCTAAGTCCAAAACGAGGTCAAGGTCAAACTGAGGTCAGGTGATGTTTGAAGATGAGGAATGGTCACAGGTTACATCTGTATTAGTATCAATTCATTCTTGTTAGCGGTATTAATGTTAGACGAAACGAAGCCATTTGGTTAACCAAGAGATGGCCCATATAAAGCAACCTAAGTCTAAAATGAAGTCAAGGTCAAACTGAGGTCAGGTGATGTTTGAAGATGAGGAATGGTCACACAGGTTTTATCTGTATTAGTATCAATTCATTCTTGTAAGAGGTATTGATGCCAGACGAAACGGTCCCATTTTGGTTAATAAAAGAAATGGCCAATATAAAGCAACCTATGTCCAAAATGAGGTCAAGGCCAAGGTCAAACTGAGGTCAGGTGATGTCTGAAGATGAGAAATGGTCACAGGTTACATCTGCATTAGTATCAAGTCATTCTAGTAAGGGGTATTGATGCTAGACGAAACGGTCCCATTTGGTTAACCTCGTACGGACGGACTGACAGGACGATCACTATATGCCTCCTGCATCAGTAGATGCCGGGGGCATAAAAACTAAAGTAGAGCTGTTTACTGTGCGACGCTGTCAAGAAAGCGATTCACAGAGGATTAGTGGATTCAATCTGGCGCCGTTTCAATCCAAATCACCCCATTTACTGTTCATATTTTCACACCTTATTAATTGCAGTTGAAATTCTAGAAAATATAGTCTTGTATGCGACACATTGTCGCATTACCGTCTCATGATGATGAACATTTGTGCCAAGTTATTTCAAAATCCCTTAATGCATAAAGAAGTTATGGCGAAACACAGACCATGTTTCACCTTTAAGTGTCATTTTAAAAAGAAAAAGGAAAATAATAAGATGGACTGCATATGACCGATGTTTCTATGTAAACTTTGAGAGAGGTGGGTGCAATAGCATCGAAGTAATTGCACGACCAAATATATGAGGACACATATACAAACAGATCGAACAGACATACCGCATGGTGACTGCTTTATACCACCCTCCTTCAAACATTGTTTGCGGCGGGTTCTAAATATGAAGAAATACTACAAGAGCATAGGAAACGCCGATATTTTATAAAGAAGTCACTCACAAACAGGCATACAGTCTTTTTACCAAACTCGCAAGCACTTGTATAGTAATTAAGCAAGCGTGCATACAGTCAGAAAATAACACCGAATCTTCTTTCATTTACGATTATAAACAAATTGGAGAATTTATCAATGATTTTATTTTATTTTACCAAACTAGTATCGTTTCTTTATCCACGAAACAGTGGAATTTACATGTAGGTCATTCTTCAAGCAAGAAAATGGGTACTTTTGTCGCCGACAATGTACAATTTCTGGACAAAATCAGTGATCAATCGAGTTTTTTGCTATAATTCTACCTGTCATCAGACTAACACATTATATACAGAAACAAATCATGTTTAGCTTCCAATAAAATGTAAATATACTTACAAAATGTGCCTTCAAAGCAAGTCAGTCACTTTAAAATGCTGTTTTTCAACTTTTAGCTGTCAGTTTATTGTTTTGATCACTCGCAAGAGGAAGAGGATGAATACAGTCGTTTATAGGGTGTGGAAATGTAAGCATAGCATAATGAGCAGTCATCAAAATACGTATTAAAATACTTTTTGTCATGCTCATTGTATACGTTTCTGAGTAACTGAATAATGGTCATTTCTTTAATATCACCAACTGGATGCACCTGCTTTTCTCACGGTAGAAGTCTCTTTTATGTCACAACTAACTGGCAACTCTTCATGTAATTGTCATGTAATTGTCTTTGTATGCTAATGTCAGGTTAATCTGTTTAACTGTTGTTACTACGATTACCAATTTAGGACGGTTTGAAGTGATCCAGAATACGCGCTGGGCCAGTTGATAAGAACTCATTATCTTCATTCACTAGGGCAAAGTATTTGCGTTCGAATTGCACATGATTTTAGCAAAGAATATACACTAGAAGTTACTACACAGTCTTTTTTTTTACTGTGCTTACTTTTTTATAAAGTATGCCAGAAATTATATCAAAAGAAATTATGCATTTTTATATTGATATTCAATTTCAACACAGACTTGCTGAATTTATTCATCTTAGACTAGTAAACAGTATGAAAGTGACAATAGAGATTTAGGTTATATAACTGATTTTTAACAGAATATGCTGACATTTGAAACAAAGTCATAATGATCTTGTTTCCTAACAACAGAGTGATATATAAGGACAAAGTGATATATGAATTATATCTCCATAATGAAATTCGCTCGCCCATACATTCAATATGTATCTCATGTATTTTTGTAATTTTAGTTATATAATTGAACTATTCTACCTTGTTATGATATATAAATATTTATTTACACGTATGTTCATGTTCAAAACTGTGAATCTGATATTTGAATAAAGTCTGGGTATTTAAGTAATCCCATATATAGAGAGACATATATGCTTTTCAGTATTTGATTTCATATTTACACTTCAGATACCTAGTGTTATCAAAAAACAAAGGTCTGTTCTTATTGAGATGTTTGTTGTCACACAACTAAATGAAATTGCTCATATGTCTTTCCCACTATAATTCAATAATTATGTGTATATTGAATAGATTTTGCTATTATGCTGAACAATGAATACGATGTATCTGGCACAATCGTGACTGTGAGAAAAGTATGTACCGCTAGGTGGTAATTTTCACAAAATCTAAAATGAGATATCCCTAAAGATATGTATTATTTGTTCTCATCAGACACGTCTTCAACTCTTCGCACTTTGTTTTAATTAGTGGGACTGTTTTCATTTTTATTTTGTTATCTATTTAAGCGTGTATAATTCATGTGACAATTCTTTCACAACATATCTTTTTATTTTATTATATTTTTTTGTTTGCTTTCTTATTTATTTTTCTCTCTTTTTTGTGTTACCATCAAGTGTAATAGTCTTGCAGTGTTCACATTCTGTATGGCATGTTGATATTTTCTTTAGTCGTTTTCTGTTGATGAAGAAATTACATACAACATTTATTCTTTTACCGCGGGATTAATTTGTTCACAATACGTATTTCTTATTCATGTCTGTTACTTCACTGTCTATGTTACATACTTGGGATAGACTTTTTACATTATTACGTTAGAGGATCATATTGATAATGTAGACTGGCTATAGCCAAATATGTTATCCTCTTTAAGTAAATTTATTCTTGTTATTATTATCATTATCATTATTATTATAACATACGCTTAATCTGAATTTTATCCTTATTTTCATGTTTATCTAAACAGTGGAGAAATTGGAAAGTACAAACGTAGGTTGTGGAAAAGAAAACAACGTATTTCCTGAATCTGTACGATGTGTTTTTGACATTGATTCCTATGGCTTCATCATTGGCTGCAGATCTGGACAACATCTTCAAGGGTGTGGTATGACTGATTAATATCATATTTTGACTTGTCTAATTTAATTAATTTAATTTCTCTTTGCAGTTATTGCCTTTATTTGAAATATTATCTACATATGTATAATTCTATCAGTATGTTCGAGTCTATTCTGAATGGAATAGACATGATTGCTATTAGAACCAATGCTGAAATAAACATTGTATCATAACTTTATTATATATTTATAATCTTTATAGTTTTGAAAATGGCTTATCACTGCAAACACTACCTCTGTTTACTTTAGGTTAATGATGCATTTCATAGGTAGTGTTGAACGTTTAGATAATGGAAAATCTTTATATTAAGATTTTTTTTTTATTTTAGAACAATATCGGTAGCGTAGAGATTCTTTCAGGCATAAGTAATGTGTAAAATATCTCTAGTAGTGTGATTAAGATTATTTGTTACATAACTAGATGTCGTAATAGTATCGCTAAAGTTTGAATTCTGTTCTTTTCTTCTGAGTATCATTTTAATACTGTTTGGTTCTATATTTTGCTGTAGAATCCAGATATATGATGTATGCCATGATTTGTTTTGTTCTTAGAAAACTTTGCATGCCCAAAGAACACTGTTAAATGTCCCGGTAGCTTTTGTTTGCCATTGAAGTTTATTTGTGATGGACAAATACAATGTCCTGGTGGGCAGGATGAGATGGAATGTGGTAAGTACATACCTTACCAAATAGGAACGCATACTACCTAAACGATGCTCCTGAAGAAGTGAAGTACTGAACTTTATATACATACTTCATTTTTCAAATTTTCATGCTAGTAACTTAAATTTTACAAAATTAGTTGTTTATTTACAATAACTTTCCTTTTGGAACTTTTCTAAACGAGTGACATCTAACACAACTCTTACAGCAGCATTTTTAAATAGATATTGTTAATAATGCAAAATCCCTGGCATTTACATGTTCCATATACGTGTGTGTGTGTGCGCGCGCGCGCGCCTGCGTGCGCATGCGCGTGTGCGTGTCATTCACTCTTAATACGTGATTTCATGAACGCCGATGAGATTTAATTAATATATTAATATAAAACCTTATTGAAAATCTTTAAAAAAAAACTCGTTTTTTGATGTATATGTTAGCACGAATCAATACAAAAGCTAAGCGGCAAAATTCAATCTCAGTATTAAATATTAGTTGCAAATTTAATTCATAAAATTTTCATAAAATATTGTAATTTTAGGCCAGTTGTTGAAAACGTAAAACTAGATCGGTGATACTTAACGTTAAAAATCAGTTATTTACTTTTGTAAAATTATATCAAATAAAAAAGTCATGAATTATACTTGTCCTCATAATACGTAAATGAATCAGTATTTGATATTTTGTATTTGGCCTTAATTAATCATATAGTCTTACATATGAGAAAAGCTATTTTTCAAGGCTGTCAGGACGATGATCGTGAAGTTTTACTTCTGTACGATGACACGATAAGCAAAGATGAAAAACAGAAGATACGGAAAATTGCGGCACAGTTTTACACAACTAACAGTATTGTTAGGGAGCTGCGCTATAAGGCTAAGTATCGACCAGACAAATTTGAATTTAACCATCTTATGCTAGATATTTCGGATACAGTCGTTAATCCATATAGCACCACCAATAGGGAGATTATTTGCAACTACTCTATATTAGCATCAGACTTTGTCAACAGAATTAAATTTTCCAAGACAAAGTCGAGAGGGATTTTATATTTCCAAAAATATAATGAATTGGACTCTCTTGATGGGATGATGTTTGAAAACATAAGGTCAACGCCAGAGTTTCTGATATACAGAATCATACAGCGTCCATTTGATGAAATGTTAAATTTTGAAACATATCCAGTTGTTACAGATATAGTGATAAAATCTTTGGCGACATTAGTTGCAGTTGGATCAAAATATTTTCCGGCATTGTGCAAAGGTAAATAAATATCTCTTATTACATACTTATTTGATAACTCCGTTAAGTTTCAATGGAACCTGAAACGTCAGTATTTATCTGTATTAACGTTCAAATTTCATATCGGGTGTGACGTAATTTTTGACGTCAATTTCATTCATGTCGTCGCGTTTAAAAGTTCTTTAACGACGTCATTTTCAATTTCACCCGGGTTGAATAACAAATTTGTATCATTTATATAATAATTTTAGGTGTAGATATGTATGTAATAAAAAGATTATTAGATTTGCATCAAGAAATATGCACTCGTTCTTTCGCGGAATAATATTGCGCTCCTAAAGTCGCGCAATATTTCCGCTGCAGAACTCATGCATATTTCTTGATACAAATCTAATAACCTATAATTATCAAATTATGTGAAACCGCCTGCTTGACAAATTTTCAAACGTGTTCAGTTACAAGGAGCTTTTAAGTATATTCATCATTAGTTCAATATTTTTGCGTACTGAGACACTGAGAATGCAAGTTATCTTACAACTTCAACAGGTTCTGACGAGTCACAAGATAATAAACGTTTGTCTTGGTAGAATTTAAAGAACAAATGAATGTCATTACATTTTATACTTTTCAAATTATTGTGTTGAAATATGACCAATATATTATAAATATCATTTTAATCGAAACCAATTGTTTTCAGAAGCAGCAATGATTTATTGCCCAAATGAGTATAAATGCGCGGCAAGTAAGACGTGTATTCCTTTGGTGCAGATATGTGATGGACAAGCACAGTGTTTGCATGGTGATGACGAACTTTATTGTGAATACACATGTCCAGAAAACTGCACATGCGTAGAATATACAACAAACTGCAGTTTCGCTGACATAGACAGTAACACTTTACCTTATGTGCACAAAAACTCCCGTTTGCTTGAATTGAGCGCAAATACCAGACTCCGAGACATACTTGTAAAGCCAGTGTTAAGTTTCCCATATCTTATATCATTGAATATTTCAATGTGTAGCATAGAGGACTTTACCGCATATGCATTTATCGCATTAGCGAATCTGAGGATAATGGACCTTAGCTATAACAAATTAATCAAAATTCCTTCTTTCGCATTTAGCGGACTGAGTAAACTAAAAATGTTGAACTTACTAGGAAATGGGGACATACATATATTTGAGCCGAATTCAATGACCGGTCTACCCAGTATAAGAAACATTGAAATTTCAGGTGCGAATATTTATAAAATTTCTTCTAACACATTCGCTGGTTTAGATCTTGATGAATTAAAATTGTCTGATGACAATATACATGAAATGGAAGACAACGTATTCTCAGGTATGAATGTGAAAATCATCGACATGGAAAACACTAAAATAACAATCTTCAATAAAGGTTTATTCCGCGGTGCATCAGGAATAACTTCCTTACATACACATGCATTTAAATATTGCTGTGTTCGTCCGAACTATTTAGCAGATGCAGACTGTTTTCCTGCAAAAGACGAATTTTCTTCATGTGCAGATTTGATGCGGGTTTCTGCACTCCAAACAATGCTTTGGTTTATCGGAATACTCGCACTGATTGGAAATATTTTGTCTGTTATTTACCGTTTAGTCTACGACAGAGAAAGGCTGAAACTGGGTTTTGGAATATTTGTGACAAATCTTGCTGTAGCAGATTTCCTGATGGGAATTTATCTAATACTCATTGCAGTAGCGGACGCCGCATACCGTAATAGGTCTGGCCTTTTTTTTTAATTTCAATACTTCAGTCTGTGTCAATACGGCAGTTATGTTTGCTTGCTTTTTAAGTTGTTTGTGCTATTCAGTATATATTTATATTTTCTATGATACAATAAGTACCTTCCTACATCAGTATCATAATAAATCCGTTCAATGCAAAAGGAACATCCCTTTAAAATTAAATGTGAACATACCACACTTTGAACACAACAATTCGATTCCTACTAAGATGGAAATTACTACATTGAAACGTATATCTCATATTTACAGATTCGGCTTAAATGTCATTTATGCCATTTTATCCCTCGTTTTGCAATTTTTTAAGAACTAAAACTACTATATATATCGGTTATTCAACAGCAAACGTTCTTACTGAGCGACACAGTGCATGCTTTCTATGAGCAACGTCTAGAAATTCACGTTTTGCATATTCCAACAAGCACGGCAAATCATGTTGTGTGATTTCTAATATAAACAGTTGTCGAAATTAACTTAACATGAATACAATCAGAGCAACTATTATCATTTTTGTTTAGTTATGTTTTAGCTATAACAGTACCAGTACGTATATGTCTTTGCAGGTATATTTTTATGGATGACTACTGGAGGAATAGCATCTGGTGTACATTAGCTGGATTTCTATCCACCGTTTCGTCAGAGGCCAGCGTTATCTTTCTGTGTCTTATTACATTAGACAGGATTTTAGTCATTAAGTATCCATTTGGTCAAGTGCGTTGTAACATGAAAATTGCTGGAATCTGTTCAGGTATTGCCTGGGTGATTTCAGGGTCCGTCGGCCTGATACCAATTTTATATAAAGATTACTTTCAGAATAAGTTTTATTCAAAATCAGGCATTTGCATTGCATTACCGTTAACCAGAGATCGGCCACCAGGATGGTTATACTCTATCACCATCTTTGTCGGATTTAACTTTGTTACATTCTGTTTATTAGCCATTGGACAGGTCATTATTTATTCGGAAATTAAAAAGGCAACCTCGGGAATAAGACGGATTACAAGACAGGATAAAACTGGGTCAGCACGACGGAGAGAACTTACTGTGGCACGAAATCTTTTGCTTGTTGTAACCACTGATTTTCTCTGCTGGTTTCCTATCGGTTGTATGGGTAAGCATGCTGATAATTCTATCAATCAAAGTGCTATATTTTTTATTTTTAATTGTCATATAGTTCTGGACTGATTGAATGGTGAACATCACTTGCCTGTTAAATAGCTGGCCTCTGGTGATAGATGACAATAGTTGCACCGTCACATCTAACATAAAGGGAAGATATTCATATAAGCACAATGTTTTCAGCAAAGCAAGGGTTACATTTCATGTGTGCATATTCAATGTGTATCTTTCTTCCACCTGCAGCGGAATAGAGTTTATCTTTTAAATTATTATTCGTATGTTGTCGCCCGAGAACAGAACACCAAAGCTATGATTGCCAAAGGGAAAATATATTATACAGTTATTGACTTATGTTTCGGTCAATACGAAACATAAGTCTATAATTGTTATATTATATGCCCTTCTCACATTAATTCATTTGACTGGCCCATATTTCATACATATAAGAAAAAGTGATATCACAAGAGTCATTATCACTTTTGCAGGTCAATATCGCTTTTTGCGGACCCACGCGTGCACTCATTTCGACCAATCAAATGAGCGCATTTGAGAAGGGTATATAATATTGTAAATTATGATTCAACACCTTATGCTATGTATGTAGGAAATAAAACTGTTTGTATATTTATATCAACTTTGTGAATTATATCTGCCCATTTGTTGGGAGATATGTTGGTATATTTGTCTGTTTTTATGTTTTAAAGTGTTCTCGCTGTCCATATGCAAAGCCCCACTCGTTTGGCTGATGTTACTTTTGTTGCTTACGTTGATGTCACTTCTGTGATTCCATTCAAAATGATAAATTTCATAAATTTGTAAGCCAGAAGAATTTACAAAATATGCAAAATAAGTATTGTACATGTGACTTAATTGTCGCAATAATGTAATGAAATATAGTTTTTAACAACCTTTTTCAATTATTAATTGTCATTTTAGATTAGGTAAATGCTTTGTTGTCTCTCTATCTCATAAACGGACTTAGTAGATATATAGTGCATTATTAAACAGAGATAATATTATTATAAAAATAGAATTAAGTCTAGTTGTGAAGCAAATTGTCGGTATAAATATGAGAATATATAAGAAAATAATAAATTAAATTTGTAGGAATGTCTATAAGGTTAATGAAACTTTTAATTTTGAATATCAAATAATCTAGTATAAATGTTGGCTCGTCCGTCTGTCATATTTTGTGTCCTAAGCATGACTGAGATTAGATTCAGCATGTACGAAGGTTGCATGAAAGAGTTCGGTAGGCCGAAGTTACTGTCACAGATGAAGTTCAAATGTTAAATTTCGTGTCCATTTGCATAACTTAATAACTATTTAAGGTATTTACTTTACACTTCACTTGTAGACAGCTGGTGATAAAGCAATTTTCAAAGTGTATGAGACGAGTCAGTTTTTTAAAGGTCAAAGTCACAAATTGAGCTTAAATATCAAATTTGTCCGTCATATTTCGTGACCGGAGCATAACATAATAAACGTTTAACGCTCATAAACCTGGTCGATAGGTTAAAGGTCAAGGTAACAGCAAGTGTATCTGTCAGTCATATTTCTTGTCTGGAATATAACTTAATAACAATTCGAGGTATTGAATTCAGACTTGGCATTAAGGTAGTTGGCGGTTAGAAGATGTGCAGATGTGCAGAATGCATGAACTTGGTAGGTAGGTTAAAGGTCTAGGCAAATAAATAAACTTTAGTGAAAAAAACTGTCCATTTTATTTTGTGTCTGGAGCATAGTTTCAACACAATTCACGATATTGACTTTAAACTTATGTGCATCCCCACACTTGAAAAGAAAAAATACTTTTAGTTCCTTCTGCCTTAGTATTTCGTCACCATCGGCGCAAAACATCCACCGCCACTTTACATGACCCCCTTCAACACACCCACAAAAAGGTCTTTAAATTTCCTTTCCATCTCCTCTGATTTATTGCGCTGTCCTTGTTTCAGAAAGGCAAGTCGATATTAAAACAAACAAACAAAAAGAGTTCTCATGGAGAAAGTATACTTAATACCAAAATATAGATATCACCTGTTAGGGGTCATTATGATGTGCATATATGTTTTTAAAAACAGCTCTTTTCGATTTGAGTTGATTGAATAAAGTTGTATACAAATTCTGATGCAATTTTCATTTCTAATTTTAATGCAAACAACTTGTAACACAACCTTTCATGGTAATATGGATGAATATTGCATCTTTTCGGATTATTTGAAGCAGTATTGGGAGACATATACTTTTAACTGTAACAGGTTTCAAGCAGTATTTGTTTTAATATTAGGAACGATGGCATTGTCCGGTCACGTGATTCCCGGTGAGGTGTATGCCTGGACGGCTGTATTTATACTTCCAGTAAATTCTGCGCTAAATCCAGTTCTTTACACGTTAACAGCTATTCTCGGAAAGAAAGTAAGTATTACATCGGTACTCAAGTGATTTATTTACAGTTATGACATGATGATACCTTTAAAAGGACCCTGAAGAGGGCACGTGCTAAATATCATTATTGAAATAATGCATCTATATTTAATGTACTGATGCGTTATTGACCATATCAAGTTTCTAGTTTTCTGACATATGGGTTGTTTCATAACAGCAAATGGCTATTATTTAATTGTTCAGGTGACCGAGAGGACAGTCGCTATAGAAATATCAAGATCTGATCTTAAATTCAGTACTCAATTTGCCTTATATATAGTAAAGAATTTGAAAGTTTTCGAGACGCGTAAATATAAGATGGTATTTGAATAAAAATAAATTATTTAAAACGTTTCAAAAGGACAAGGAATAAAAAATGTCTAACAATTTGTATATTATAAAACAGAAAGAGCACGTGCAACATGATGTACAGCAAGTTACATCCAGCAACGTGCCTCGCAGAGGTATGTGGAACGCTTTGTTATATATTTCATTTTATAGCCTACAAGTAGTTATTGTTAACAAATGACATTTACCTACATTTGTATTTCAAATGGTCTTGAATAAATCTATAAACTGACTTTAAGGATGTACGAGCGTTTATTTTTTCAGGATATCCGCCATTTTGAAAAATGTTTCTTCGAATACAATCTGACTAAAGTACATCTCCTATTACGCTACGCATAGGATCTGACAACGAGCTATTGATGGCCTCGTTCTGACAACCCTTCCGCTAGCCAATCAAAAGCTAACTTACAACATTCTGCAAGCTTTAAAAAGCCTTGGTTTTTGATATCAACAATTTTTATGTCGAAATATGTCAGATAGCTGGTTAGCTCAGTCAGTAGGGCACTTGCTCTGTAAGCGAGAGGTCCCGGGTTCGAGCCCTGGATTAACTGCAAATTTTTCTTACTCTTTGACATTCGAACAAGTTGTCTGATTGGTTCAAACGAAAATAGATTTGCGAAAATAAAAATAGCAATATTGGAAATCCAAAATATACAGAAGACGAATGTGAATGGGTCGTTCTCAGATCTTCGTTTAGAAGATCAAGTACTTTAGTCAGATTGCTTCGAATATAGCTTTCTAACAAAAGTTTTGCCAAAAATTAATGCTAAATAATTAAAATATGGCTAATAATGTACCATTTAACCAAAAAGATTCTAATTTTTGCAAAAAAAAGTTTTCACCCTTATTTTTTGCTGGCATTTGCCTAAAATTGACGCAAGATTTACAATGGGGTAGAGGTAGGTAATTTCAAATATCTATTAAAGGAGATTAGGTTTGGTTTTGATATTTTCCTGACTGATACATATAATGTTAAGCTATAATTGAAGTAAAAGTATTTATGATAGCACTTTATATTATCTAGAAAATATGAATTAAAACAAAAGGAACAAAAAATTTCAAGATTCACCAGTTTTTATCATTTTTTAAATAAATCTCTTAGATGCACGGTGATCCAAACTTTTTTTCTTTCCATTTTGAAGCATTTTGTTGTGCCATTAAAGCTGCAAAATATTTTGAAAATCTTATCGTCCGAACTATTCGTAGATCTAAATACGTTTTTTTCCATTGAAAATAAAGCGGTGGGGTAATTATGGCAACATGTAAAAATGAAAGAGATTTGTTAGTGACATTTATGCTTATACAATACTGACATCACCTTATATTCATATTGACCTGTAAGGCCTGAAATCCCTATAACTTTAAGTGGGATATTATATGTTTTATAAAGTACCAGCATTTTTCAAATTTTACAAAATTTCAGAAATGCTGTAACAGTGGGTCAAGAAAATGCCCTAAAAAATTAAAACGAGCTCGGTGACCTGTGTTTTTTCTTCTCTTGTTTGTCTTGGAAACTAATGTTCTTCAAGCTCACAGAGTATGAAAAAATTCTTGAAGTTAAAAAAAAATCGTACCTACATCCTTAGATAAAAGATTGAAAATAATCATTTCGTAAGCGTTTTATGTATGCACACTTGTTAATAAAATAATTAGTAATACACTGTGTTGTAACTACACTGGTGACCATATGCTTGAATTTTCCAGTATCGACATTAACATGTGATTAAGACAACATGATGCAAATCTGTGCTTTTTATACCTTTAAACATTACCTTTTACTGGACTGTTTTAATTTCCAGACGCATTCCATGATATAAATATAAATGATATAAAATTGCCCTAGAATTAATCAGCAAATGATAACCTGTGGAGATTATAAACCTGAGGAAATTATGACCTGTAGACGCGAAATCGACAGTTTTCGTTGATGTTAGGATTCAGTAAATTGTATTATGACAAAAAGTTTAGAAAGACAATGTTTGATATTTTATGCAAAAAATAATACCATCTGATGTCAGTCATACAAAGCAATGGTGAAAGGGACTTTTTATCCAAACTTGTAAATTCCTGTTTTGGTATACTTTTTGTTATACGTGATTTGAAGAGTAATGATTGGATAAACCATATCATAATTGATGCATAATAATACCAGAGATTATTGTGGGAAATACTTACTTCCTATTAATCGAAACATTTTGACTTTATTAATATCAAAAGCATAGTGTTGAAATATCTGACCGAAAACTGAACTATTTAGGAGGAGTTAGGGGCTGTATTTCTGCTACAGTGTAAAAAGTATTTTGATCGCCATACAAATGTAAAAAGTGTTTCTCTGTGGATATATAAGTGTTGCTTAACACTGTCTGATAACATAGCCTGAAAAGACATAGAACATATCTTCAAACAATTGCTGCATCCAAATGTTATTTGTTTAGGGTCTCCATATTGGACAGATGGAAACATACGGTTACCAGTGTACCATGCAGCAAATAAGTTATACTTATTAGTTCAATTAGTCTATGCTCAAAGCTTGGTGATTTGTCATAGCAATTGTGGTGTGTGTAATATGTATACACAAAATTCATTCCATTTACTTCAAGATTAAGTGAGAGGGGAGGGTTTAATTATCAACGCAATAGAGAACAATAACTAACAGTGCAGGTATTGAATATCCGCACTGTCTGGGTTTTTTTGTGGAGAATAAACAAACTAAATAATAAAAAAGAACATCTTTTATTTCAAAGATACAAACTGTATTGTTCAGATTTATAAACATATACTGTTCGGCAGAAGCTGGTGTCGTTTTGACTTTATAAATCCAGTTTTGCTTAAATGTTTGGTGTCTAATTTATATGTCGTCAACGGTAAATCAATAGTCATTGAAATTAACTACATCCAAATACGTGCAAGCTAAGTTTAAAATCATACTTTTGCTAAAAACTTTGATTTTACACCACCGTCAAAAGTTAAATATACGCCAGTGAAATTAACTACATCTGAACGCGGTGTAAGCTATACAAACACCGACTTGGTGTGTTTACCCTTAACAGATTTAACTTCGGCATTTGGCTTCGAGTTTGATTTTCCTTTTTGTTTCACGTTTACAGCACTTCGACTCAGTGACGTCATTTTCAGTCGTATTAGGATCAAGCACATTAGAAATAATTTACGAATTTTATCAGAGGATCGTTTTTACTTTCGTACTGCGGTTGTAGACCTATGACCAGTTCTAGACATTATTACTTGTTAATCAATTCCAGAATCATACAGAGCGGTAGCACAGATCCGCTTTCCACTATGATTTGAATAATTTCCCTTTAAGCCTCCTTTCTCAGCTATCTCCTTCATGAAACATTCAAGTTTGTTGACTCCTACTGACTGGTTTCCACATCGAATCATGTTGCCAGGTAGCCCAGGTAACGGTCCTCTGTAGAAATCAAATCCCCTTTGTTGCCAAAGGATTTCAGATATTTTTCTAAATGGGTCACCATATACCTTGGACCTGTGAAATAAAACAGTGATGAGAAGTGTATCAGAACGAATATAGATAATATACATATTTTATCAATTTTATTTTAAGCTCGTGAAAACTAATGCTTTACGCCTTGTTTCTTAGTAAATAAAAATTTCATTGATAACAACAGCTAAATAAACGATTTTAATTAAAACGACGGGTACATCTTTGAAACATACCTGCTTCCTCCCAATGTTTAATTTACAAAAATTATGTTTTAAACTGCAAGATTAGCATTCTGAAATGTACGTATTTAACAATTTTGGTAAATTTGTTCCGTAACTTTGAAATATTTGCCATTGATTTATCGATTTTCATTATATATTTTCATTCAAGATTGCCTTAGAAATATCGTAAGATACATGTTTTGGAAATATGTACATGTATATCGATTTGATTTTATTAACACAAAAAAACAAGACAAGATTGACATTTTTACGCTGTCAATTTCTGATAATTTTGAAAAATACTGCTTTTTAATCCGCGCGAGGAGGGATGCACAGTTTATCTGTTTGTCATTTTTATTATAGCTCCGCCTTCATTATTATACCTCTCTATTAATTGCAAGATGCCTGTAGCTTAGGTATAGGGTAGCTAAGCATAACAATATGGTTTTCTAATAGCAGATAAAATATGGAACAAAATATGACAAAGATGTTTCTGTTTGTGAAGAAAGCACCAAAGTTCGCACGAAATTACTTTAAGGTATCCAGAACCCTTCAAGAGAAGGAGACATACTCTATCTTCCCCGGAACCTCCTTTAAATTTAATTTTAAAAAGGGAGGTAAAAATGTCTTGATTAAAATAGTTTTTCCTTTAAGTGGATTATATAGTAAGGTTTTATATGAAATTAGTAAATAAACTGGTAACCCAACAGCATGGTTTTCGGGCTCTCATAAATCTGTACATTAGAACGGATAATACTGGTTGACACTGCAATTACAATGTATATCATATATGTCCTATAGTATATTCCGTTTTCGATGTAACTCATTGAAGACTTGGAGCGGTCTTCTGCGCATGCCCGAAAGTGATTATCAGTTGTAGCGCACGGCAAAAATATGCATATTTTTGCATGTCCGCACGCATTTAGTGTACAATATGTATAAAATACTGACTAAAGGTTAGGGTTAGTATTACCATGGTTACAAAATATATACATTTAAGGTATTTTTCGTTCAAATTTAGTTAATCCGGTATGTACCGGAGTCTGTAATATATACCGGCACTCCAAGTCTGCATTGAGTCACAGTCTTCCGTTTTATACCAATCTTGAGATAGAAGTGGTCTATTTGTAATACTATATTCTAACCGTTGCTGGGTACCAGTGTTGTATTCATATTGTTATATTAGCGGTATTTGTGTTGGGTACCAGTGTTGTATTCATATTGTTATATTAGCTGTATTTGTGTTGATATGGGCCTGTGGCCATTATCAAATAAATAAATTGCCATTGTCATATGATCTAAACATGGATAACATATTACTGACATGGACCGACAACCATTTGGTATTGACAAAGTTTGTCCATTAATACTCCTATTTCTTTGTCTTGGTATTTGCATAACTGTCCACCTACTTGTATGCATTATGTTCTATTTCATTGGCTATGATACAAAACAGATAGCGAGAAAAAAACTCGGGTATCTGATTTATTCCCGGGGGCTACGCCCCTTCGAATAAACCTGATATCCTTATGTTTTATTCTCTTTCTATAACACAATAAATTGACTCTTAATCATCTTAGCGCATTCGCTAGGAGAATGAAAGTAACAAATGGCTTCACCCGATACACAGTGCACATTTAAGGCATCAATTGTTATAAAGAATTACTTTGTATGTGTTCATGCCTAATGATAAGTTTTAATCATAACAATGTACCCAGCATTAGTGCTTACTTAACTTTGAATTGCAGGATTTCTCCCATCAATCGGACGGCTTTTTATCCGTTTTGAGAATGAGACTACAAATTCGGGAATGGTTAAATATTTAACACGATGAAACATAATTTTCTGTGTTTTAAACATTAAAAAGGCATACAAAATCTACTCTTTCAAATGAAGTACTTCGAAGTTAATTCGAAATTTCTGATTAACCATCAATGGTAATTTGCCGGCATTCAAATATTCCTCAAATATGATTAAAAATGTGCATTTCTAGCTTATAAGCTGAATTAATTTTCATTTATATTGATCTCATTATTTCCATCTTGTAAATTTTTCGCTATAGCATCATGGAAAATTGTGTGCCATAGGTCTGAAATTATCCTGTTGTCAAACAGTTTACTGGGAATATCAAGCAAGCCGTTTGCAAATCCTCAAACAGAGTCGGCTTAAAAGCGTTTCAGTGTACAAGAATAAATTTTCAGCTATGCAATATAATGTTGATATGAAAAAGGAAAAGTACAATACTTTTTTTCATCTCAAATTACATTGCATAGCTAAACAGTCTATCTTATCCTATAATGTAAACATTTTTGCTAGAGATCATCATGCAGTTAAATATTATAATCGTTCATATAAACATTGTAATATGAATAAGCAATTTGAATATTGATGAACATTGTTTATGCATCGAATTTTATATTTATATTTCCAGTGAAGACAACGCTCAGATTATTTCGATATGGTCTCACAACGGCAAATAGTCTTAATCAGACATTTGTAAGCTTAGACGATCTTGGCAAACAAGACATCAATCTCACGTCAAAAGATGTTCTAAAAATTGTCAAGAATTTGTCTCGGTGTCTCTACTTGTTACATACAAATTCACTGATGGCGGAGCTAGATAGAAATGTCGTCTTTGTAAGCGTGGAGTACGGCGAGGTTAGTTCAAAATTTATTACAAAAATGAAACGGACAAACACGATATTCTTCGCCTGTTTTGGCGGTTTTACATTATATGTAAATAAGAGTCAATATATACATATCGAATTATCTGTGCTTTACTAAACAGCACTGTTTTAGCTCACTAGAGCCCAGGCTCATGGTGAGCTATTAGGATCACTCACCGTCCAGCGTCCGTCGTCCGTCCGTAAACTTTTACTTTAAACGACATCTCCTCATAAACCACTGGGCCAATTTCACCCAAACTTCACAGGAATGTTCCTTGGGTGAAGCTCTACAAAAATTATTCAAAGAATTGAATTCCATGCAGAACTCTGGTTGCCATGGCAACCGAAAGGAAAAACTTTAAAAATCTTCTTCTCAAAAACCAGAAGCATAGAACTTAGATATTTGGTGTGAAGCATTGCCTAGTAGACCTCTACCAAATTTGTTCAAATCATGAGCCCGGGGTCAAAATTGGTCACTTGATTTTACATAGGAAAATTTTAAAAAATCTTCTTCTCAAAAACCAGAAGCCCTAGAGCTTAGATGTTTCACATGTAGCGTTGCCTAGTGAACCTCTACATAATTTGTTCAAATTATGACCCCCGGGGTCAAAATTGACCCCGCCCCAGGGGTCACTTGATTTTACATAGGGAAATCTTCAAAAAAAATTCTAAAAAATAAACCAGAAGCCATAGATCTTAGATATTTGACATGTAGCATTGCCTAGTGAACCTCTACAAAAAATTTCAAATCATGACCCCCGGGGTCAAATTGACCCAGCCCCATGGGGTTACTTGTTTGTACATAGAAAAATCTTCAAAATTTTCTAAAATTAAACCAGAAGGCCTAGAGCTTAGATATTTGACTTGTAGCATTGCCTAGTGGACCTCCACAAAATTTTTTCAAATCTTGACCCCCCACGGTCAAATTGACCCAGCCCCAGGGGTTACTTGATGGTACATAGGGAAATCTTCATAAATTTGCTGAAAATAAACTAGAAGGCCTAGATCTTAGATATTTGATATGTAGCATTACCTAGTAGACTTCTACAAACATTGTTCAAAACATGACCCCCGGGGTAAAATTGGCCCCGCCCCAGGGGTCACTTGATTTTACATAGGAAAATCTTCAAAAATTTTCTAAAAATAAACCAGAAGGCCTAGAGCTTAGATATTTCACATGTAGCATTGCCTAGTGGACTTCTACAAAATTTGTTCAAATCATGACCCCCGGGGTCAAATTGATCCCGCCCCATGGGGTTACTTGATTGTACATAGAAAAATCTTCAAAATTTTCTAAAAATAAACCAGAAGGTCTAGAGCTCTAGAAAATGTGTTCAAATCATGACCCCCGGGGTCAAATTGACACCGCCCCATGGGGTTACTTGACTGTACATAGAAAAATCTTCAAAATTTTCTAAAAATAAACCAGAAGGTCTAGAGCTCTACAAAACTTGTTCAAATCATGACCCCCGGGGTCAAAATTGACCCCGCCCTAGGGGTCACTTGATTTTACATAGGAAAATCTTCAAAAATGTTCTAAAAATAAACCAGAAGGCCTAGAGCTTAGATATTTGACATGTAGCATTGTCTAGTTGACCTCTATAAAATTTGTTCAAATCGTGACCTCCGGGGTCAAAATTGACCCCACCCCAGAGATCACTTGATTTTACATAGGAAAATCTTCAAAAAAATTCTAAAAATAAACCAGAAGGCCTAGATCTTAGATATTTGACGTGTAGCATTGCCTAGTAGACTTCTACAAAATTTGTTCAAATCATGACCCCCGGAGTCAAATTGACCTCGCCCCATGGGGTTAGTTGATTGTACATAGAAAAAATCTTCAAAATTTTCTAAAAATAAACCAGAAGGCCTAAAGCTTAGATATTTGACGTGTAGCATTGCCTAGTGGACCTCTACAAAATTTGTTCAAACCTTGACCCCCAGGGTCAAATTGACCTAGCTCCAGGGGTTACTTGATTGTACATAGGGAAAACTTCATAAATTTGGTTAAAAATAAACCAGAAGGCATAGATTTTAGATATTTGATATGTAACATTGCCCAGTAGACTTCTACAAACGTTGTTCAAATCATGACCCCGGGGTAAAATTGGCCCCGCCCCAGGGGTTACTTGATTGTACATCGGAAAATCTTCCAAAAAATTTCTAAAAATCATCAGTTTGACATTTGAAACATGTAGCTCATATTTCTCAGGTGAGCGATCCAGGGTCATCATGACCCTCTTGTTTTATGTACACGACAATAAATACTACACACGCTATCAGTAAAATTTGAAATTGGATTGCTAAATGTAAATTAAATGATTTCGATAAGAAATAAGTATTTTAAAAAACGGTAGATAATTACGTGAACATTTTAGAGACATAAAATGCTGGCCGTATAATTGCTGTCTTGTCCCATTCTTATTCAAATTTGCTGATGCTTATACGGTATTTTACAGGTTACTTGTGACGTGCAAATTAGGCAAGACCCGACACAGTGCTCTACTAACAAACTGCAAAAGGATAATATGTCTCAACTAGGACAAGTTGTTCGATGCCTGCTGGTAATGTTGCAGAAGAATAAAAGAGGAAAATGTGCATGATATAGTATTAATAAGCAGTGTTTGGGAAGTTCTTAAACATAACATTGATTTCCAGAGGGTTCTACAAATATTTTGTAAAATATGTCACATCAACTTTGTTCATAGAGTCTAATGGTACATGATGTAGGACTGAAATACCGGTTCCGTATGTTTTTTATTGGTGTCATTAATGGGTTTTACGGCGCATGTGTTTATTGTATTCAACGGTGAACATTACATTTCTTAGAAGGGTATTTCAGATAAACAATTTTGCGACAGCTTGGAAATTAAGTACTTTCTTTAAATAATTATATTGATTTGTATATAAGATATAAATATAGCCTTTTTCTCATTTCCATTATATTACTTAGGTATCCTTGGCGATAATGTCAATATTTCAATTTTTGAGAAACTCCCTTTTTAATATTTTTTTGTTTAAATGTTGTCTGTGTAGGTTTCTCAAACAAACATGGTACTGCAATATAGTTTATATGATACTTTTGAATATATACATATTTGTTTTTAATTTCTGTAGTTGAACGATTCACTGTTACTGTATGTGATTATACCGTTAGATATTGTGATGTGTTTTGTACCGTTATGGTAGATAAATTTTATTCTTGACCATTATCCTTTTTATATATAAATCATTTAAAGTTGTTTTCTAATTAATGTAGTATTGTGATCGACACGTATTTATATTTCAATTTTAACTATTATTACACTTTTAGAATAATTTGATTTTTATGTATATATTTTTCAATGCGAGATTGTATTGTTTCTATACAGATATTTTATGCGAGGGATTGATTGATTGATTTATTTCGGCAAAGGAAAACATATAATGGTTTACAAAACATTCTTATAATGTTAAAATTCTAACATATTGAAATATTAAATAAATAAATGAATAAAAATGGATAAATAAATAAATATTAAATAATACAAAATTAAACCATGATATGCATCCAATACCAAGGATAACACAAAAAAGCGCCAGCGCTTGTTTCCATTGTGGGAGAAGTATAAACATGTTTGGTATTGATTTATCTGGTTGATAGTACCTTAAGATAATTAGAGACTGTCTCAAATGTGCATGAATGTTTGTCTCTAAGTATCGTAATAGACTCCGAAATTACAACTCAAAATAAGGTCGAATTCAATATGTTACCGTCGACCATCAATACGGAAATGTTCCGAAAAGCAACATAATATGCACATTTTATTCAAAATATTAGCCGACATCTGTACTATAAAAAGTTCTACAAAAAGGTTATCGTTGTCATATTTCGGTGTACAGTAAACTTTATTTGGGATCAGCCGACCTTCAGTTATATACAAAATGAACCTAAGAACAGTTCTTAAGGTCTAGAATGACGGTTTTACATAAAAAGGAACAATATAAAATTATCTAGTCAGTTTGATTTTACAAGTACCATCTTGTTGCCATACCGAATATTGCCCTATGATAGCCCTCCAGATGGTTAAACACCATTAGTACCTCACAGAGGTTAAGAAATGCTACACGTATTGTTTTCATGCATTTGCACACTGTCCGAGTACCAAACTACACATAAAAATGTTTATTTAAGTTTTCAGCCAATATTACCTTCTGGTTAGCCGCAATTTGCAAAGATGTGCTAACTTGGAACACAATGTACATGCTTTATACATTTTTGGAGAAAGGTATGTGTGATCAGTGAACGATTGAATTATTTACCCTTTCAAGGATGACGTCTCACAAAATGTTCCCAACACTGCTAAAACAAATCTCATCTGTATTTTTAATTACTAATCATTGTGACTATAACCTTGTCCGACATCAGTACATCTAGTAACTTATTAACTTTAGATAATGGCTAAGTGTCTGTTGGCCGGACCTAGAGGTTAACTGTGTGTCTAGAGTTCCGATAGCCGATAAAGGATTTCTTCGACAAAAGGTAGCACTATTTCTCTGAACAATATACTAAATCAGGAGCATCGACTTACTGAAGTTAACCCGCCCGCTTGGCTCAGTAGGTAGAACGTCGGTCTACGGATCGCGGGGTCGTGAGTTCGATCCTCGGGCTGGGCGTATGTTCTCCGTGACTATTTGATAAACAACATTGTGTCTGAAATCATTAGTCCTCCACCTCTGATTCATGTGGGGAAGTTGGCAGTTACTTGTGGAGAACAGGTTTGTACTGGTACAGAATCCAGGAACACTGGTTAGGTTGACTGCCCGCCGTTACATGACCGAAATAATGTTGAAAAACGGCGTTAAATCCAAAACAAGCAAAACAAAATTACCGAAGTTAATTTCCTTGCCAACAGCGGCCTCTAAGTACAATTTACCAACAGTTTTAGGACGGATTACACCAAACCGGAAGTGACTACTCAGTGTTACATGTGAAGTAATCCAAAATGTAGTTCGATGCTATGGATGAAATATGTTGTAATGAGTGACATGAGGAGGTGACAGTTAAATTTTTGGCTTATGTTTATTGCTTATAGTATTGAGAATAGATCTAGACCATTTTCATTGTAAATTTCTTGGAATAAGTTTTATTCTTTGCGAAAAATGTCTACCTACGCGTAATTGCTAAACGGCTGTTTTCATGGGGGCATTTTTAGAGGGTGATGTTTGTCAGAACAGATTATTTTTCTTATATACAAATAACATGTCAATATTTTTGTATTTTTGATAAGAAGACATGTTATACTAAATGACCATATATGGTTTTCATATCATTGAAATGCTGTAAAGTGCTGAAAATGAGGTCTGAATGTTTTGTTATTAATATGAAATAAATAAGGAATTGAATTGGTAGAATGTAACCTTTTTAGCACTCTGACATTATCGCAAATGCATATGAAAGAAGACTTAGACCAGTTCTCCAAGCATGATGGAGTATCTAAGGTGTTAAACTGTCTGAAAGTGTATCCCTTTTCTTGGTTCATATTCAAGAATACAAAATATATTGCCAGTATGCAGTAAAATAAACATGTTTATGCTGAACAACAAGTTTTATATGTTGTAGTGATATTCAGTTTCATGTAAAAACATCCATCTAACCGTTTTTTAAGACATTTACATCCGAAGTGTTCCAGAGATAAGACAAAAGGTTATTAAAAGGGTAGTTACAATCAGTTACTTTTTCAATTAAATACTGAACATATATTTTTTTTATTTTACATTACATATAATTGTAAATTAATTGTATTGTTTGTAAGATAGTATGCGTGTAAGTATTTAATTCGTTCAAACAAGGAGTAAACCTGTATACCCTGCTGAAATAGGTTTTCTTGCTTGTCAATATCACTACATAGACGGCTCCCCAAAACAGATTAAAGATGCTGCGATAACATATGAATTATCCTGCACGTGCTTTAATGAAACAGGTGCTGTAAAACTAAATATCTAGACATGCTAAAGTTATTCATTAACATGATTCGAGTCGGGTAAATTTGCTCAATTTAAAACGTGTAAGTGTACTTTTACTGGTAAGGCCATTTTTCACCAACAACATGGAACTACATTTAGAACTACCTCGATCACATGTAACACTGAGAAGTCACTTTCTGTTTGATGTAAATATTCCACAACAACAGACAAGGTGTCAATGGACAAGTTGTTTGTATATTAGATCAAACAAATTCTAACGCTCCTTCGATTGTTTCGCACTATTTGTCATAGTACTGAAAGTACATTTATGTAATTCTTACGCATTCAAACAAATATACCAAACATATTTTAAGTGTTCCGCTAAACCATTGGAATCAGCATAGAAACATTTGTAAGTCTTACAACACTACCAATATTTAAATCGACATGAAAACTGAAATAATTTCAAATATTTTCATATTTTATAAACTGCCGATTGGCAGTATCCTTTCTTTCATTTTTATCCTTTTTTTTTTTCTTTTTTGGCTGAATTTTCTTAAACTGATCTTCATTAAACAAAAATAAGAACAGTGGAAATCTCCAAACCGGTGAAAATAATGCACTGTTACTGGCTTCAGAGTTTAGTAAATTATAACCAGTTTTGTCGCTGCTATTGGTTGAAAGAAATAAGTTTCATTTAGTTTTTTTCAATGTTAAATCTTTCAATCAGACAATTTTTACTTCCTATTTCATAAAATACTAGTAATAATGTTTCATTGCTTGGGATATATTCTCGGAAACTATTTTGTGTCACTTCAATACTTGCAATACGTTGAATTGTTCTTGGAAATTAGGGTAGTTAGCAACTATGTTCAGCATAGGTTGCAACATAGCTCATATTAAAATAAACAAAATAGAATAATGCAAAGATTTTATTTCCATTACTCAGTTTTAAAAAGTCACAGAAATATAGATGAATGTGTTGGCCTCACAACAAGTCGATCAGTTACCATTTATAATGATACAGATAGTTCGATTTTGAATTTTCACTGATACATGGTCAAATATCCGATCAGAGGAAGGTGTCTTTTTAACATAATATTCCTGTCCTTGATTCTGCCTTTGCGACCAGTGCAGACAAAGATCAGCCTGCACATCCGTCCGTGCTGTCTGATCATGGTCTGCACTGTTCACTATTCTGTCAGTAAATTGTCAATAAACACCCTTTCGAATAATAAATGGTAGTGCTTAAATTGAATGATGGACCTGTCGATTTTAGATATTTAGCAGGCTAAAGGTTAAAAGACATTCGCAAGATTGGTTGTGACATATAGACATTTATACGTAATTTTGTAGCTTATTATGAAGTTAGATATAACAATTGTGTTATGATTATTACAAAACCCTGCTTTGTTAGTTGTTTCACCATTTTTTATATGTAGCAATAAATTAATTCCTCTATTACTTACGTTTTATGTTTTCATTTATAGAACAAATTAAAAATATCTTTACATTTATTATTTGAAAACCGAGACAAATAGAGATCTCTTTCTCCTCTATTTCAAATTTTATGTTTCGAAGGAACAACCAGAAAGACAGTGAAATCAAAAACATATTGTTAGGTCTTTTTTAAATTGCGCAAAGTATGTAACTCTACCTACAAACATACAAATAGACCCACCCCCGAGTTGACGTGAAATTGACAGATGTCAGGATAGATTATCTCGACATATCGTGTAATATCGTGGCATCTCGGATATTATTAAGACGTCACGCCAGAACTGATTCTGGTCTTGTTGACAAAGTTTCTACCACAGATCACTATTTATGCTACGCTTACCTAAATTTACTATGTGGTACATCTTTATGTAGTCGCAGTAAGGCGACATGCCACTATGTAACGTATCATGTTACTTAAATATAAGTCGTCTTGCCATTTGATTAACATGCTTTTGCTTCCTAAATTTAAACGAGAAAATCGCAAGATGAAAATGTCAACTTACACGAACACAAAAGGCAACATAAAGTATTTCTTGAATCCGTGTGTGTTCCAGACAGACGGACGTGTCTATTTCGGTACGTTTATACAATATTATATAAATTAAAATAATAATTCACGATTTTTTATTGAATCAATTTGTAACCATGAATAGAGTAAAATATAAACATTAGTTTGTGCTAAGAGTGTAGTAACATAGGTATTTGTAAGAAAAGACAGAGGCTTTTCCTTTTGGTCACGTAACCAGACCGCTAGACCCGGGGTTGAAGGGTGCAGTTACCGGACCACTGGGCACCCTACACGTATTTTTTTCAAGATAGACTTCTGTAGTCTTGTTTACCTGATATAATTGCATACTCTTTTTTTTTCAATAGAATTTTTTTATTTGGATTGTGCTCATAACTTTCTGAATTTATCATGAATTTCTGAATTCGCTTCACTGTTAAAGTAAATAACAGTTTCTAATCGAAATCAGCGATAAAATATTATAATCAGTATGTCTTCAGTCCGAGTGAGAAGTCATAAAAAGAAATATTTGCCCTAAAAGCTAAGATATGACAGCAAAGGCCTTTATTATAGCTATATATAATTATAGCCATTGGGGATATTTAGAATATCTAGTGGATAAGGTGTCGGCTGCTAAGTTCAGGGTCGCGGGTTCGAGCCCCACTGGGGTAGCGGCCATGGCTTCTCAGGTGGCACGTACAGTACCAGCTGGTAGGAACTACATTTTGGACTACTTTACTACGCTTGCTGTAATCAGTTTTTCCTCCCTTTGCAGACGTTTTCCATTTGCATTCGTGACGGGAGAATGGAGGAGATGGAAGGTCCTTGTGCTGAATTTAGTAAAACAGAGGTACTAATAAACTTTGATAATGTGGCAGTTGACCTCAATACAATCGACACTGTGTATTTTCCAATACAGGTAAATCCAACGATTGCTTTACAATAGATCTGTGACGGATTATCTTTGAACACCCCTGGACTTATTGGACTCAACTGCCACATTATCAAATCTTATTAGAATATTTTCAGATTGTTTTGTGTTTTTATTATTGGTATCATAAATTTAAAACTTTTGAGAAAGTGGCTTTTTTGCGTGAAAGTGGCACAGTCAGACATTTTACTGTCTAAAGAACAAGACATTTACAGTCAAGTACAAATATCAACTGAGGGGTGAGTTACACATACTTTCTATGCAGGAAATGCAGATAATCTGTAATTATTAAAGGTAGTGTTGACATTTCAACACATTACTTACTACTTAAGATTGCACAACTTATATTTGTGCACTAAATTGGAATAACTGCAGTTCCTGTATATATTGAAGTGCTTATTGTTTTGTTTTTAGGTCAGTAAATGATGTTTTTTAGCTCACCAGAGCACAAAGTGCTCAAGGTGAATTATTGTGGCCGGTCATTGTCCGGCGTCCGTCAACATTTGCCTTGTGAACACTCTACAGGCCACATTTGTGACCCAATCTTATGAAACTTGGTCAGAATGTTAGTCTTGATGATCTCTATGTTCATTTTGAAACTGGGTTATGTGGGGTCAAAAACTAGGTCAGTAGGTCAGATCAAAGGAAAAGCTTGTGAACACTATAGAGATCACATTTTTGACCCAATTTTAATGAAAATTGGTCAGAATGTAAATCTTGATGATCTCTAGGTCAAGTTCAAAACTGGGTCATGTAAGTTCAAAAACTAGATCAGTAAATCAGATAAAAGGAAAAGCTTGTGAACACTCTATAGAGCACCTTTGTGACCCAATCTTTATGAACCTTGGACAGAATGTTAGTCTTGATGATCTCTAGGTAAAGTACGAAACTGGGTCATGTGGGGTCAAAAGCTAGGTCAGTAGGCCAGATCAAAGGAAAAGCTTGTGAACACTCTAGAGGCCACATTTGTGACCCAATCTTTATGAAATTTGGACAGAATGTTTGTCTTGATTATTTATAGGTTAATTTCGAATATTCCCAACAACTTCCTAGACATTGCTCCGGACATGGAATTTTCATTAAATCAAAGGCAATAACTCTAAGAAAAATTGACCAATTAAAAAATATGACGGGCATCATCGAAGTACGTTGGTTCACATTTATTTCAAGTTTCATGAAATTCTACCAGCTTGTTACTGAGAAATGGCTGCAGACGTGGATTTTTCATAAAATCTAAGGGAAATTGACCAATCCAATACAGAACTTTACATTGAAAAGGTGCATAGCTATTATGGTATACTGTGCACAACATTGTAATATGGAAACGACATTGATTTACTACTACGCTTTTTTTAATTAGTTAAACTTGATTTGATGCAGAGCGGGCACTAGTCTAACCCACGACGTCCCATAAGTAGTTTCATCACATTCCGTACCATATTGCAACGAATTGCAAGGTTTTGAGGCGCATTTTTCAAAATAACAGACCAAAATTTATACGACAGCTTGCAAGTAAGTCGTTCTTATCTGTGTTTGTATTCCGATGTAAGTAATACGTAACGATCTAGAAGTTTTGGTTTTACATCGCTGACAATGTGTTGATGGAATTCTTACGTCAGAAGTGTTCCGTAGGAGTAGGAAGGGAGTTAACTGCATTTCTCCTTATGAAAAACATGGAAAGATTAAATAGGCAGTTCGGATTTAGACACACTTGTCAATTAATGAGCGGCTAATTCCAAACATTGAAAGTTTTTAGAGTTAGAGACCACCATTTTTTAAGGTCACAGACCACCAATTACTAAGGTCACAAACCACCAATTTTTTAAGGTTAGAGACCATCAATTTTCTAAGGTCATAGGCCACCAATTATTTAAGGTCACAGACCATCATTTTTTTTAAGGTTAAAGGCCACCAATTTTCTAAGGTCACAGACTACCAATTTTCTAAGGTTAGAGACCACCAATTTTCTAAGGTTACAGACCACCAATTATTTTAAGGTTAGAGACCACCAATTTTCTAAGGTCACAGACCACCATATCTAAGGTCACAGACCACCAATGTTTTTAAGGTTACAGACCACCATTTTTCTAAGGTCACAGACCACCAATTATCTAAGGTCACATACCACCAATTTTCTAAGGTCTCAGACAACCAATTACCTAAGGTCACATACCACCAATTTTCTAAGGTCACAGACAACCAATTATCTAAGGACACAGACCACCAATGTCTAAGGTCACAGACCACCAATTATCTAAGGTCACAGAACACCAATTTTTTTAGGTAAGAGACCGCCAATTTTCTAAGGTCACAGACCACCAATTTCTAAGGTCAAAGACCACCATTTTTTAAGGTTAGACACCGCCAATTTCTAAGGTCACAGACCACCATTTTTTTAAGGTTAGAGACCGCCAATTTTCTAGGGTCACAGACCACCAAAATCTAAGGTCACAAACCACCAATTGTTTTAAGGTTAGAAACTACTAATTTTCTAAGGTCACAGACCACCAATTATATAAGGTCACAGACCACCAATACTTTTAAGGCTAGAGACCACCAATTTTCTAAGGTCACATACCACCAATATCTAAGGTCACAGACTACCATTTTTTTTAAGGTTAGACACCGCCAATTTTCTAGGGTCACAGACCACCAAAATCTAAGGTCACAGACCACCATTTAAGGTTAGAGACCACAAATTTTCTAGGGTCACAGACCACCAATTGTTTTAAGGTTAGAGACAACAAATTTTCTATGATCACAGACCACCATATTTTTAAGGTTAGAGACCGCCAATTTTCTAAGGTCACAGACCACCTTTTTTAAGGTTAGAGACCGCCAATTTTCTAAGGTCACAGTCCACCAAAACCTAAGGTCACAGACCACCAATCTTTTTAAGGTCACAGACCACCAATTTTTTAAGGTTAGAGACCATCAATTTTCCAAGGTCATAGGCCATCAGTTTTTTAAAGTCACAGACCACCAATTTTCTAAGGTCACATACCACCAATGTTTTTAGGGTTAGAGACCACCAGTTTTCTAAGGTCACAGACCACCAATTTTCTAAAGTTAGAGATCACCATTTTTTTAAGGTCATAGACCATGAATTTTCTAAGCTTACAGACGACCAATTTTTTTAAGGTCACAAACCACCAATTTCACAGACCACCAATTTTCTCAGGTCATAGGCCACCAATTTTCTAAAGTTACAGACCACCAGTTTTTTAAAGTCACAGACCACCAATTTTCTAAGGTCACATACCACCAATGTTTTTAGGGTTAGAGACAACCAGTTTTCTAAGGTCACAGACCACCAATTTTCTAAGGTTAGAGATCACCATTTTTTTAAGGTCATAGACCACCAATTTTCTAAGGTTACCGACCACCAATTTTCTAAGGTCACAAACCACCTATTTTCTATGGTTACAGACCACCAGTTTTTTAAGTTCTTAGACCACCAATTTTCTAAGGTTACAGACCACCGATTTTCTAAAGTCACAGACCACCAATTTTTAAGGTCAATTGCCTGTAAGTGAACAGTTAGATCTGTGCTCTAAAATGGACCCTCAGTATTTAATTTTTCCTTTTATAAATTTCATAATAATGTTTCAGCTAGGTTGTCTAAAGAACGTTACTTTTTCGATATTTTTAAACCAAAACTAAACAAATATTGATGACGTCATAATATAACGTTGCGTACACATGTGTACAAATGTGACGTTGCGTAGCAACTACACATTTTTTCTATGTCTGCCCTGAGGATTATGATATGAAACCGGTAGGTAGACAAAAATACATGTAGAGGAAACCCATTGGATGTTTTTCTTTTATATATATATCCAATTTATTACGGAAATGATATGTAGGATGATCATGATCTACACTGGTCGCAAAGGCAGAATTAGTCGTATCCAGCATGATAAGGGTAAAATCCCAAGTGTCCATTATTTTTATTATTAACAAACGGAAGTCCACGAATTTATATCTCCATGCAATTGCAGTTTTTGGCAAAACTATAAAATTTTAAACAAACGAAATTAGATATTTTCACAGTAGTCGAAACTGTACAACGAAATAAGTATTTATCCCGAAATTTACAAATTCAAAATCAAAGCTTGAATTATCAAGAGATTTATCAAATAAAAAATGAAATTTATGTCGGTTTAATAATAACTTTTTTTCTAGGTATTTCCTTAACCAGCACATTTGCGTTGTTTGGCATGCATGAACATCTATATTTACTTTCGAACCGAAAACACTACTATGACATCAGATATTACTTTCAAATATCTAATTTTATGTTAGAAGCTTCATTGACTGATATCTTGCCAATAATACACGACTGAATGATTTAAGACCGGAAAGTTTAATCGAATTTATAAAAAGTGCATTATTAAAATTAGTTACATTTATTATTGCCAAAATGGTAGACAATCCAACATGTTGCAAAAGATATGTCAATAGATGAATTGTCTTATATGTCTAAAAATAAAAGTAAAGCATAATGTGCTAATTACGGTTTCTCTAACGTTTCGACTTGACATCAAAATGTGCTTTCTAGAAAATGGTTTCACACCTGATGACAAGTCCAGTTTTTTAAGACTGGTTTTAACGGGAGTCTTTAGCTACTTTTATATACGTCATAACAGACAGGCGCGTAGCTTGGGCATTTTTCATAGTACGCAGAGGTACTCACAGGTCGGGTTATCCTCTCCTTGATGATTTATGAATGTGAGAACGGCAAATGGTGGATTTTAGCGTGTTTTGAAGCAAAAACATCGCACGAAAACCTTATTCTTTGTTAATTTTATATATAAAATGTTTTATTTTACTAGGTAAGTTCGTACTATTGCACGTACAATCTGTGGTTTAGTGACCCATGTTATATATGTGCAAGCATTAATTCAAAACAAATGGTTAGTGGTGACACACTTTCAAAATATCATTATTATTGGATATATCATTTAAGAGATATGTCTGTAAGTATATATACGATAGTGTTACAAGGAATTTGCCATAACTCCAAATTGAATACTAGACTAGTCAACAAAGACATGCTAAGTTTCATGATACTGATACAAATGTACCAAATCTGAAATTGCATAGGAAAAGCATTCCGACAAAGGTCAGCGACGGCTACATTAGGTCAACTTTGTTATAGGTATTTCCCTTTTCAACTTAAACAGTATTCTGCAAAATGTTTCTTACATCTTTTAACCTATTTCGCGGTTTTGCCATCATGATCTCACGCTTCACGCTTCATGCATCGCTTAAATAGCGATATGCAAAGCGTGAGATAACGGTGACGAAGCCTGAGTGAAAATTTAGCTATTTCGCGCTGAGATCACTTTGAGTATCGCCTGCACATGAGAGCGAATCATGAAGCGCGAACTGCGATGGCGAAACGCAAGATCACGATGGCGAAGCGAAAAAATACGAAAATTCTCTATTTCACGCTTCGTCATCGTGATCTCGCGCATCGCCATTATGATTTCGCACTTTGTCATCATGATCCCGCGCTTAGCGTATCGCCTGCTCATGATGGAGAATCGTGAAACGTAAAATCACGATGGCGAAGCGCGAGATGACAATGGCGAAGTGCGAAAGTACGAAAATTTTAGGCTTTAACATTAGCATTGGGTAGACATTGTACTAACATTATTGAATTTTTTAGATTGTTTAAGGTCTTCTGAAATATAATACGTATAATTTAGTTACCTATTAGGCCGTTAAAAAACTGTAATCGCCAACTATAAAGAAAGAACATATTTATCTCACTGTGAACTGGCTGTCAAATATAGTAATATCGTATGACTTGTACCGGTGTCAGACCGGGGCAATATGCACAGGATTTAACTAGGTTTAATTATTTGATTTCTATTATATTATATTTTCTACAACATTTGGACCATGGAATAATTGATAATTTCATACATTCAAGTACAATTATAAAATATCGGATAACTGTGATATCTGAAAATAACGTAATAAAAATTATGCGTGACAAATTACGCCTGCAGTGTTATACAAAATGTCCTATTCAAAAGCTTTTAGGCTTGAAAATGTCTCTGCCGATTTCTGAACCAACATTTTATCAGATTTTCACATTGTATTATAATTTTATTATAGAAATTTGCCCCTTTAAACCGTTAGCGCAGACGGCGCTTGATTTTAATATTTCACATGGTCAGGATTATTACAAAATAAGCAATCAAATAGTGGGAAAGTGAAATAAATTGCAAAACTTTACATAAATTGTTATAAAACTACAAAGACAATTGGTGATTTTCAATGCACGTTAAATCAACTAATTATATAAATCAGTTTGCTATATGTTTATAACAAGCTCAGGCTATAACGAACACATCTTGCTTGTCCCGATGAGTTCGTTATAACCGGAGTGACTGTATTTCAAACAAAATATGAAATAAGCAATGATTGCGTATGAAGCAATCTCAATTGCATGATATAGACTACTTTTTGCAACCAAATAAATTAGCCAGTTTAATTGTGTATGCATGCCAGATTTTCACTACGCAGCTGCGTATCTGCGTAATTCAGGCAGCTACGCGCCTGGGCAGACGTCATCAAAATAACCTTGTAGTATGCGGTCACGCTTTTATTAGGTCTCACAAAAAATCATAGCAGTTTTTAAACTTATTTAGATTCTAAAAAAATTAATGCAGATTTGTGTTTAAATATTGGATAAAATAAGTTAAACTTATTTCCATATGTGTTAAAATATTTGACAACATAAAAAAGGATTGAATACACTCGGTCTCAAGTTTGCCGTGGACCGTTAGATTTAGATTTAGATCTAATAGCTCGATTGTGAAGAAAGCTTGGGGGTTATTGAGTATGTGAATTGTTCAGTCCGTTATTGGGAACTGCCAGTAATGATGTTATGAGTTGTTGCGGCCATGATCACACTGGGACTTGAACCCACAACTTCCGGGTTGTGAACATTGATTTTACTTTAAAAGAGTACGCTAGAATTTGGGGCGAAAATATTCCCAATAACAGAATTTCTTCAAACTTTGGATATTGAAAGACAGTCATCTAAGAAACAAAAATATGCAATAAAAATCATATGTCACCGGTATGGAAAAAGAGTTATCTGCCCTTGAAAATGTTATTATCCCAAAAATTGCCATTTTCAAGGGCAGCTAACTCTTTTTATGTATCGGTGACCTATGATTTTTATTGCATATTTTTGTTTCTTAGATGATTGTCTTTCAATATCCAAAGTTTGAAGAAATTCTATCATTGGGAAAAATTTCGCCCATCTTATATAGAGTACCGAGATGACTTTCCTTACAGTAACGCGATATTGTTCTTGCAAAACATTTGTTTAATTTCTGTTTCTCTTTCTTTTAAACGAAATGCCACGACAAAGAAAACGGTTTCAAATGCTACTAACAGAAGCAGGGGAGTTAGACCGAACACGAGACGTCAACAAGTGGCGAACAACCTATTGCATTTGTCACAGGACTTTTGTGCACCAGTATCCAGAAATATCGTTTCGACGATCAATTCTGCATCCATAACAGTAGCCCTACTCGCTGATTCTCGAATTCGTGGACATTGTAATGAATCCCAGTACTTAACGACCACATCCGGTTTGACAAATCCCGTTCTAAGCACAGGATTTCAATATGTACATGTTCCCATTTCACACCCTAACGTAACAGACAGTGCTTACGGTGCACCCAGCATCATCCTGTCACGGACAATGTTTACACACAATTCAGCAGTGCACACAGCAGCCTCCTGTCATGGACAGGGCTTATACTCAGCAGTGCACCCAGCAACCTCCTGTCATGGACAGGGCTTATACTCAGTAGTGCACCCAACAACCTCCTGTCATGGACAGTGCTTGTACTCAGCAGTGCACCCAGCAACCTCCTGTCACGGACAGTGTTTGTTCTCAGCTGTACACCCAGCAACATCCTGTCATGGACAGTGTCTACACTAATCAGGAGTACAAACACCTGATGACAAGGTGCATATATTTACAGAATGAAGGGATTGCTAAAACAACGCATTTATTTTTGTTTCATTTGAGTCTTTTTCATGTGCACTCATACATAATTATATTAAACATATAAAATAACATACAATATGGATATGGCCATTCTTATTATTATAGGAGACTATAACATCCTACATTATATAAAAAACATTATATCGAGTACAGGTAAAAAAGATAAAACAAGACTTAACTTGTAATCACAATAATAACTATTTAAAGAGATATTTTGTTTGAGACAATGAGTATGTATATATGTATGAGCAGAAGAGAAATGATACTTGTACATGTAACCATGTATGAAGTATGTATGTGATCATGTGTTTGAATGAGCAGTTGTGTACCTCAGTGAATATGTGAACATCTGCGAATATTTGAAGTGTATGATAGTATGATGTGCCTATTTGAAGTAGTGAGCAACCCACTGTATTGATATAACGGCGTATGTCCTGTAACAGCGCATAATGCAATTATTTAACACTTTCCAAAAACTATTCAACCTGGAAAATGGTAACCTAACTACACATATCTACACTTAAAATATGTAATTCTAGTGTACTATTTGTTGTGTCAACATTACAGAAATAATTTATAAAATTAAACAGGCTAATACTGGCATGAAACAGTGCTATATATTAAAAAAACTAAAACAGATTTTATCACTATTTGAAGTAGTGAGCAACCCACTGTATTGATATAACGGCGTATGTCCTGTAACAGCGCATAATGCAATTATTTAACACTTTCCAAAAACTATTCAACCTGGAAAATGGTAACCTAACTACACATATCTACACTTAAAATATGTAATTCTAGTGTACTATTTGTTGTGTCAACATTACAGAAATAATTTATAAAATTAAACAGGCTAATACTGGCATGAAACAGTGCTATATATTAAAAAAACTAAAACAGATTTTATCACCTATTAAATCTAGATGGACTGAATAACACTAGATTTTCACAGTAATTTTAAAACATGAAGAAAAAAAAACAAACAAATATCAAACTTCCATTATCTAAATTCTCTTGAACTGAATTATTTCGAAGTTTTAAATGTATAATCAAACAAAAATGTTGAAAGCTGGTACTTACTCTGCTATTGAATGAATATGTATATGAAGTATATGTTTAAAGCCGGCACTTACTTTGTACGAAAATGGGACCTGTTTTACAGCTCTAAAACGTCTGTAAAAGACCTGTATTTCAAAATTACAGCTGTAAAAGACCTGTAAGTGGAGAATTACCAGAAATACAGTTGAAATTGACAGGAGGTGTAAAACAACTGTAGGTCTCAAAAATACAGCTGTAAAAAGTTTAGTTGAAAGTTAAGCTGTAAAATGGTAAGGTCTCCAAATTACAGCTGTAACTTTTTTTGGAGGGAAACATGAGCACTGTCAGCCATCTTTAATGCATTTTGACGGGATATAACTGAAATTCACAGAGACACCATATCGTCTAAAATTTTAGCCATTATGGAGTAAGTTCAAAAGTTTAATTATCTAATACAGTTGAAAGTGATAAGTTTAAAGGAAATAATTACAAGATTGTCATATGTTTTCATGACATAGAAAGTTTTATAAACAAGATATGATGCATAGTTTCTACTTTGTATCATACTCTTTAATTTTGTAATTGCTATACTAGAAACATATTTGATATTGTTTTTTACTTACTAGATCATTTATTTTGCCATCTGTGTAGTAATTGCTACCCATTCTAGAGAATTACAATTCATCCTAAAACATTTTGTACTTCTGCTTTCCTCCCTTAAAATAAAATTCCCTCTTTTCAACGCCTGTTATATTTCTACAGCTGTAACTTTTAGGCATATTTACAGCTGTAACTTTTTCATTTTTACAGCTACAAGTTTTTTACAGCTGTATCTCATTTGCATAATTCGACCTGTTTTACAGTCGTTTTACAGCTGTAAATTGAAATATACAGCTGTAAAATAAACGTCGTTATATAAAATCTACAGGTATAAAATTGAAATAATCATGACTGTAATTTTTAACACAAATACAGGTATTTTACAGCTGTAAACTTTCGTACAGGTTATGTCTATGAAGTATGTTGAAAGCCGGTACTTACTCCGTTATTAAGTGAACATGTCTATGAAGTATGTTGAAAGCCGGTACTTACTCCGTTATTAAGTGAACATGTCTATGAAGTATGCTGAAAGCCGGTACATACTCCGTTATTAAGTGAATATATCTATGAAGTATGTTGAAAGCCGGTACTTACTCTGTACAAACTCTATTATTAAGTGAATATATCTATGAAGTATGTTGAAAGCCGGTAAAACTCTGTTATTAAGTGTATATGTCTATGAAGTATGTTGAAAGCCGGTACTTACTCTGTTATTAAGTGAATATGTCTATGAAGTATGTTGAAAGCCGGTATAGCAAACAGTTTTACATGTCATCTTACCGTGAGCAAATCATTACAGAACTATTATGCTTAATTATTAGTGTGTCAATAAAACTGACAACAGATAGTTTCTTTCTCTCAGTATTCAACTGAACTGACGTCAGAACGTTTCACATTAATCAAGTATAATGACATGGAGAATTCGTCTTAAAGGCGGGATTCCCACACCACTCACTTTATATAACTGGTTAAGTTCACCAACCATGATAAACAATAACACTGGAAAAAATGTTCTTAACATATAGATAATGATATAAACTTGGATTTCACGAAGTGTTCAAGAAGAAGCAAAATAATAAAATTTGCTGGCTCAGATGATTTCGGCACTGAGTCATATTTTGGGATCTATATACCCATTTTGTTCATTCCGGTATTCTTCGATAACCCTCTGTTCATCTCTTGCAGAGAATGTTGGCGTTAGGTACGTATCAGCTACAATGTAAATTCAGCAGTAAAATTGGTTTAACAACGAAAAAAAAGCCGTTTTACTTTATAAGAATTGCAATAAACATATTTAAACGACGACTTCTTTGCGACATTCTCTTGGCGGAGTTGCGGTAACGTAAGAACTATCACTTTCTACCTGTCCGCCTTCAACAGCTGGCCTTTCCTCCATGCATTCGGTAGGTGTAAGATATGGATCTTCTACAAAGGTAAAGTTGGCCATAGAGTACAACTATATAAGAAATATTACTTTTGACAGCTTATAACATAAAAGCAACCAGCTGATCCAACTTATGTTATTATTATAACGTAATGTTATTATCATAACATACAGCTAATACTAAATCCAATTAGCTAGAGTTTATTCTTTGTGCATCTGTACATGCACATGCAAACTTTTAACAATATCAGATAAAAATGAACATTGGGTTTTAAAGTCCTTTTAGTAAAAAAAATGTTTTCAACAGCCAGCCACTTGTGATAAATTTGTGGCACACACTTCAAAGTTCCTAGCTTTTCGAATTATTTCCTCTGAAAATATTTACGGTGTCAAATTAGATACAATATATTGAGTACCAAGTAAAATGTCAAGGACAACTCTTATTTAGCATCCAGCAAAATATGACACATTCTGGCTGCTTAAGTTGAAATTAGAACAAATGTCAATTTGGAAAGTCAGCTGTAGTATGTAAACAAACATGACCAATTGTTTCTTTCGTGGAGACTATATCAATTAGTAAATGCTTACAGATATGCAATATTTTTCAACAAATTACTTACATTCTTACAATTCATAAGAACAATAAATTCATGGTTTCTGGAAAGTGCATCAAGGTGAATAAATAGTAAATATTCGTATATGATAAAGTAAGGAATTTAGAAACTTATGAATGACAATGGAATAACAAATCTTGACGAATGGACGACCAGCTCTTAGTCTCACTCAGACTATTTCAGCAATGTCGAAAGACAGATTGGATGTCATGTCCCGAGGTTTCAAGAATAAAGTGTAAACTCTTGTGTATTTGTATAAATAAATGCGCCAGACAATTCCGTATTAGTATGTGTAACGTAAATGTAACTGGAAACTGAACCATTTACAGGCAAAAGATAAGCATGATAAAATGTTAGGAAAGATTATAATATAAGTCAAAGGTGGTACCTGGTTTCTTTCGTTTCCTCATCCAAAACAGAACCAGAAGAACAACTAGTATTATGATGACAAGAGCCAGCACACCTACCAGCGCTCCCAACACAGGAACTGCAGCACTTTTTTCTGCATCCCTAACAAGAAAATTATGTGAACAAATAGTAGATTTTCCACATTTCTTGGACTGTTTACAAGATTATCAACAAGTCAATATTTATGCGTTTTAGGGTAGATAATAAACTACAGCAAAGTATTCATTGTGAAAACGACGCAATGACACGTAATAGAAGACCAGTTACAAAGTAGTTCAACCTATGTGGACTGTGCGAACTACACGGAGTGTACCTAAACAATCTAAGACGAACGTGTGACACCCAACTTTAAAAAAACATCTCGTAATGGATAATCATTGCTCAACCGAGCCAAAATTATATGTGGTATATTTTGTTCAAAATAGAAAATAAAAGGCAAAAGTTACCGTATGATTATAGTTGTATTGTCTGTGTCACTGCCCAGACAAGACGAGCATGCTCCTTCACTTGGACACGTAGAAGTTATAGGATCGTCCTTTGGATATCTTATATTTTGTTTATCCAGCTGAAGACCACTATTTGGACTATAACTTCCAACCTACATAATTATGTTCATACAAATTTCATATAATATAATGAGTATAGTATTAATAAAACACTTTATTGTATTCATGGACAATACATCGCCATACCAATATACTAAAATGATCAAGGGGCATCACACAGCGGGCTTGAAATGTATTACTGTTTTTAAGACAAAACAAATTTAAAATCATTTTTTGTATTTTCGCAATATTATTGATAAACGAATCAGTTCAGTAATCGTTGAAATACCTTCAGACATTCATTTTCTTTATCTTACTGCACAAATACAATGCATCATCTATATACCAGTAATGCATTATTTATTGAAAAGAAGCCGAAGTACCCCTTTGTTCATCAAAACCAGACAAATGAAATACACGTCTTAGGAAACTTCATTTTACCACGGCCATAGAGAAATTAGATAACTAACCGGCGTATATACTCTCTTGGTCTTATCTGTTTGTCCTTCTTGTATGTTGTAGACTTTATACCCCATCAGTCCATCCCCTTTATCATCGAAGATCTTGTAATAAAACAATAGTAAAAACATCAGTATGGGATGCAAGCGCTGAAAATGCTCATGGTGTTTTTACGAGTCTTGACATATCAAAAACAAAACCAGTCGTAAATAATAGCTCTCGGTGTCTTTGTAATTTCAATCAGTAATTTTGTTTGAAACAAATTAAATATTCATTTTCAGAGTAATTAATTATAAGGCATTAATAACAAAACAACAAATCAAACATGTCTGTATAAAAAAATTCTTTATAATAAAAAGTGCAAAAGTTTATAAAAAAAAAAAAAGATCCATTGGGTCGGAGTTTATTGATGTATCGAAAGGCTTTACCAAAATGTCTCCCGTCCCGTATATATCCATTTCGACAAGTCTCAACACATTGAAAAATTCTTTGGGATTGTCTACAAAATCAGTGCACAGAGTCGGGCTTGTTGATGAGCCACACTTGCTACTGAAAAACATAGCAGCGCCTGGAAAATAAAACAGTACGTAGTTACATGCTGTTCGGTTATTTAAAGTTTATACCCAACAAAAATGAATGCAAGACATGAATACTCGTAAGTACATACATGCGCCACATTGTTAACTATGCCACTTCAATTCGTTAATATTCTGTCCACGATAATCAAAAGCTATATTTGAGATTAAATCCAAAATTGGGTGCGATTGAATCTGTTAATGAGAAACAGCGTAACACCTAAGGTCATCAATCAAATGTGCAAGTACATGTGTGTGTAATTTACCTTTCAAGAAAGCGAACATGGTATTAGAAACAAATATACACCAGGGATCAGATTCGAAATTAGGATCGTTCATCGGCAGAATGTCATCTGTACACTCCTTTGTAAATGTTTTATCATAAGTCCAACTGCAATAACAGTCTTGTCTGTTTTGAATGTAGTTTTCTAGCCAAGGATCGGATACGTTATAGGTCGGTTTTACTTCTGGAAAAAAATCAGCATTATAACTTAATTTCCAGTCGTTTTTCTCTCCGTATTTTCATCAATATTGTCGATATTGTAAACTCATTTGAAAAATTCAAGTCGAACTCTAGAGTGCATCTGTTCCCATGATAAGACGTATCATAAAACGTATAGAATTAATGGCCCGTCCGCTTAGAGAGAGAGCGCAGATCTACGGATCGCGGGGTCGTAAGTTCAATCCCTGGGCGGAACTTATGTTCTCTGTGACGATTTGATAAAAGACATTGTGTCTAAAATCATTCATCCTCCACCTCCGATTCATGTGGTGAAGTTGGCAGTTACTTGCGGAGAACACAGAATCCAGGTACACTGGTTATGTTACTTTCCCACCGTTACTTAACTGAAATACTGTTGTAAAATGGCGTTAAACTCAAGACAAAATGAAATTAATGACGTCAGGATTTATTGAATAAGCTTTTCTATATGCAACATAAATCTAAGGAAATGTACTTGTATAGAAGGTTCGCGCCGTGAGCATCTCTAGACTTTCATTTACACACACAACTCGATAATAGGGTTGAAAATGAAAATATTGTTAAAACGTGATAACCGCATGAACTTGTACAAGGACAGTGCTTAAATTTTAAACTAAACAATTCCGTGGAAATAACTTTCAAGTAAGTAACAGGATCAGACATAAAATATGTAGGATAAAATGTTGATGTTGCTTACTTTTGATATAGTCTTCTAGATCTCTGTTTTTGTCCATTTCAACTGCTGTTATTATTGACCCTTTAGTTATGTCATACTGCAATACAGCCATGTTCTTTCCCCATGCCTCTGAACCAATAAACTGAAATTCGCCCCTGTTCATGTTTTTATCAATGTCATGTATGAATGGTGCAACAACGTGAGAACGTAAAAATATAATCACGATTTTCGCGTGAGGCTTTCTTCTCATTATCTCATAATAAGCAAAATACGTGTCACTCTCCCTGACCATGATTTCTTGTATAATGCATATTTTATTAGCGACTGCTACAGCACGAACCGAGTCGCGACCACCTTCTCCGTATGCGCCCTCGCTGTATACAAGCTGGATATATTCACCACCAAGTTCTGGAAAACATGCAGAAAAGGATCAAAGTCAATGAAACATTCTAAAAAGTCATTGGTAGTATACTACTAGTATTTCATACTGAGGAAAACCAATGTACCAAAGTTTTATCATTGTGAACAAAGATCATAGTAATGCATCAAGACATACGTTTTAATCGCATGCTTATGTTTTTTTCGTAGTTACTCTTTAGACTATTCAGCTGTCCGGCTTATAACGACTTCACCGCGGGAGGAACTTTATATGTACGATTAAAAGCAAATGGCTTTTGATAACATTTATTCTCTCTCTTTATGTAGAGTATTTCAAAGATGTTAGATATAAAATTCAAATGGCATATATACTAAATTACACTTGGTATTTTGATAAACCCAGAGGCATAACACTCTTGCTAAAATTCTTACTGTTCTGTGTCCATAAATAGAACATATACTTATTCAAAACGATTCGTATATCTATATGTATGTATGACAGACATTTTAAACTGTACCTTTAACAACATCTATCATTGCTGCCGCTTGTACATTGTCGGGTGAAATGATTCGCAGAAAATACGGATAAAGATGTTTGTCGCTGAGAATTGGATTCGTAGAGGTGTAACTTATCTGGACAAAACTTAATTTAGTTAGCTGAGCTGCTGCAGGCTCGCTTACATCGGTAGCCTGACCGCCGACATAACCTGTAATGAAAGCATAACAGTAGAGCACATCTAAAAAGAAACCCACGTAAAGCGGAATTGTGTTCACTATGAACAATTGTTAGAAGACATTTTAACAAATCAATTCACAACACAAACGGGTAAATTTACACATGAAGACAGGCTAAAACAGGCTATTTTTCGTGCATAATTTTTCAAATTGAATAAAAGTTGAATATCTACTTTAACCCATTATCCATATTTACGGACGGCGGCTAGTGCCTCGTTCTGCCTTGGTGTAGTAAAGTATTTTTCAGTCTTCACCGAAACATCCGATATGAGATGAATGAAAATACGCACCAAGTATTCGGTTAGTCAGATCCAGGAATGATCCGTCGGGTAACTTAAGTCCTTTTGCATGAAGTTCCAGGATTTTAGGGACTACTTCAAGCGCATTATTACAGCTGTTGATCACTATCAGTCCAATAGACTTTCCAGCAAACATAGCTTTATACTGCGAATACCAACTCCGTGTCTGGAATTCTTTTAAACTAAACTGGAAAACAAAACTACTGTAAGCGTAAAGAAGCGAGCTTGGAAGAAATAATATCACTTTATGGCTTTAAAGTGGTAAACTATTTTGTAATCGAAACATTTTCGGTCAAATGAATGATCTATATCAACAATAAAAACGTTCATCTATCAAACAAATTTCCTGTAAAAAAATATGCAGCCTTTTTCAGTTATACAAACGTAAAACATAGTATTGAATATCTGATTTACAACAGTTTGTTCCAACAAGTCTATTTAGAAGATAAACAGAAATATTTTGATGGTTACTTAATACATCAATGTATCCTTAGAAAGACAGCAAGAGCCACTCTTCTTAAAAGTGTAGTTAAACTAAACAGACATGCTTCCAATTTCTGTTCTTTTCTAGAGTACGATTCTTCCTTTTGATTCAAAATATTAAAATGATTATTGACCCTACTGTGGTATGTGTACATTCGACGCAAAAAATACGCTCCAAGTACATATACAAAATCCGTAAAGAAATTAGGTATGTCACAAACGTTTAAAGAATCTTACTTCCAAAGAGAGATACATTTGGTATCCATGCCTAGTTCTAACCGTACCACATCCAAGAGGCCCTGGTATAGCTTTATTGTTGATAGAAACAATACCTGTTATAAATAAAGATTAGTATAAAGAGAGAGCTAAAAAAAACATACTTTCTTATGGAAAGCCGGAGCTGTCTTCAATGCTTCATTTTTAGTATATGATATGTATGTTTTCCTTTATGTTAGGTGCTTACTTCTATATTTTATGTAGATTTTCTTTAATTGGTATACATTCTTTATGATGTATGTAGATTTACTATTAGATCATGTTGATAAATCATTATATCAAGTAGATTTATCTATATAATTTTATATGATGGCTTTCAAGACTTTCAACTTGCGTTTGCACGCTTTATTGGGTCTTTGTAAATGTTAATTATTGCAGTGAACTAGATTAATAAATAATGCAGCCTTTTTGTATTTAACGCGTTATCATAAATAATTATTCTTTTACAACCTAGATCTTTTAATACTTCGTTTACTGCATTTAATGTAAGTGTTTCATTTCCTTCAAATCAATCATGATAAAACTATGTAGAAGTGTATACAATTTTCCGTCAACTTAAACGAGTTGATCTTACCTATTACGTAAAAATCACCCGGGATATGATAACTAATTTCTGATATATCACTGCTTATACATTCAGAACATTTTTCATCAACAGGACATTGCCCTCTTCTTATGTCTGGATAGCTTCTTTCCGAACCATCAGAATTGTAGTCTTTAATTTTTCCTTTGTCTAGAGTCAGCATTCCATCAGAGAGAGATCCTACCTGAATCAAGCATGGAATATATAGTTTTAGTTTTCAATTGATCACATTTTGAAAGTTCAAATAGTCATTATAATTTGATAAGACAAAATAGAAAACTATTTGTAACCACCTACTGATACAACTGTATTGCATGTGAAAATCTACGTGTGATAAAGAATCTCAATGTACGAATATTTAAAGTGGATTTACAGTATGGTAATGGACCTGTAGACAATCTGCATTTCCCGTTCAATTACGTAATCTTCGTATGCAATAACGGCATTTGTACAACATTATTTTGGCACATTGAGCTAAATGAACGGCAAAAGAGTGCAGGAAATATATGATCCACGGAAACTGCCGATTGTCAATACGGGTCTCTACCAATTATTATATGTACTAACGAATGTCTAACGATTTCGTACATTTACAAACGTAAATTTATCGCTGTTCTCTTCCTTCCGAAAATTGTACACTTCGTACTCTGTTTCACCCTCTGCAAGTTGAATGTTCGGTGTGTCTTTAGTAAAAGATGCATGAATACCGCCATACGTCACTGACAATCCGTCCATTGCATCAATCAGGTAATTTGGTTGGAAATATGATTGGAATTTCTCTCTGCTGTTGCATTTACCATTGCATTTCGTGCCATTGAATTTTCTTATAGCTTCAATTAGTGTATGCGCTGCAAAGATTGCATACCGAACATACACAGATTGCAATGATTTTTCACGTATTTCCGCGTTGCTTAGTGCCGCACAACTCGGTGTGACGACATTACAGCCTGCGTAATACTGGAATACATCCTTAAGGTACGGATTGGCTTCGGCTGCAGTTTCAAGAGCAGTTTTATTTGACATCAAGGACTCCCAGTACTGTTTAAACTCTGAAACCTCTAAATAATGCATGGAAAGAACAAGTGTGCCTTTTGTTTTCAGTAATAAGCTCCCTGAAGACGATTCAAACACACTACTTTCTAAGTTTGACTCAGATAAAATGAATATAGGCACATCTGTCATTCTAAGACTGTCGAATATCTGCATGACCTGGTTTGCAATTGCCTCGTTTCCAAAATAGACAACACCTTCAATACTAGGTGCCTCTATAACAAAACTTGTAAGGATTTCTCTGATTTTGGTAGCTTCGACTTGCCTGCTACTGTCTATTCCTATAGCATTTATTTTAGATATACATATATGATATCCATCGGCGTAATGTTGCAGCATATTGGCTCCAACACGTCCGTATGTATCATTTACGTAAATGACTGCAATGCGGTTCCATTTCAGATCTAACATCAGTTGCAGCATTGCCTGAAAAACAGAGCGTAAAAATTATTCAGAATTTACTAGAAAGTTTAACTGTATAGTTTTTTCATCACCATTTAATCTAAAGTCCCCCTTCTTCTGAATTATTTATGGTTGGTTATATCCCGTACACCATTTTATTCTTGTAATTTAAATGTCAAGGTGGTTGTTTATAGAGTAATTTCTGGACCATCATTCAATTTAGACAGTACCACTTAGTATTCAAAGGGGTGTTCGCTGAAAATTTACTGACTGAATAGCGAACGGTCCAGACCATTATCAGCCTGCATGGATCTTGGTCTTCACTGGTCGCAAATTCGCCAGCAGGCTAAAGGTTAATCATGTATAGAAACAGATTCGGGTAAATTCAACAATGTGCTATTACATTTTGAATGCATTTTATTGATATTGAATGAAAAAGTTCTTATGTAACTTAAAAACTTTCTATTTAATGCAGTCTTCTTTCTAATATATGCACAGTAAAGAAAATAATGCTATTTGCAAACTTTTTTTCTATATCAGTTTATATTTTGATTCATTTGATTAACCTTCCCAATTAGCATTTGTTTGGTAAATGACTCTACAATGGTGCCCGTCCGTAATGCAATAATGCCCGGATGATCTCCTGGGGTGTTCCTTCATCATTGAAATGCTTGAAAGTAGTCACAAGACCTATAATTGTGTTGGTGTAACTTTAAATCCAACAAAACAAGGTTTGTATTTGCCTTCAAAACTTAGGTAATGAGCTACTGCGTGCATGAATTCAGATCAAATATAATAGATTATGTTAAATGTTATCTGTTTTTTTAAGTCACAAAATGAAAGTTTAAAGTCTACGGACAAATGTTTAGAAGGAAGGAAAATCATAACTGACTGATAAATCTTCGTAATTCCGCAATACACAGGAAGAACATTTGACATTCAAGAAATTGTGCTGTCTCAAGAAGTGTAGAAATTACGGAAGCCTATTAGGGACATTTTGTCTTAGTTTTTATGCATTACCTGTTATGTGTGATGTATTATGCGTTACGTATTATTTATTACCTCTTAGATTATACGCGCAAGATAGAGGTGAAGCGGGAAATATGAACTGAATCCTTTATATATGGAATGTATAAAGTTTTCTTTCACAAAACTCATCGAAACGATCGAAAAGCTGTTAATTGGAATCTACATTCCGCATGGAAAGCTTGATCTTATGTACTTTGTTACCAAAGTATTTGATTTGTATGATTTTGGCAAGAAAGTTAGCTAAGAAGATTTCAATATATGCTGTGAAATGTGTGGGTTCCCATAGGAAGATATATAGTCAAGACTCAGAATATCCAGTAAGGCTGCTCAAACCTATAGTGTTCAAATTTCCATACATGTACAATATGCTATATAAAGAGCTATTAACACTGATTGAAGAAAAGTTTGATTTAATCACTTATTAACAAAATGAAAAGATTTTTCATTTCATTATATTATTTTTCCTTGTATCTGTTGAAATAGATGTAATATTGGATATGATACAGATTTGGTTAGGGGACACTTCTATGACATTTGAATCAATTCCTTTGCCTCAGGAAACTGTGTAACTTTATCTTGGGTTTAGAATATTTTCATCGAAATTCTTAGTTGAAAAAGGGACACTAAACTGCCGAAGTGATATATGTTTTGTTTTTAAATGTTGGTGTAAGGTGTTAAATAGCTTTTAATACTGGTGAAGTTATAAATACGCTGGAAGAATGCTTCAGTCCTTAGTGCGGCGCGAACTACGAATTCCTAGTTAAGTCTAATTTATCAGCTCTTGCATATATAAATTGTACATAATTTTGCATTAGGTATTTCATCTTACATCTTATGTCTAAGGTATTAGGCATTAGGTATCTCATCTTATGTCAAAGGTATTAGGAATTAGGCATTTCATCTTATGTCTAAGGACTTACTTTGAAAAAAAAAACAGAAAAAAAAAACAGAAAAAAAAAGAAAATAAGAAATGGGTTTTATTTAGTCTGTTTATGGGCAGTAATGAAATGTATAATGCTTCAAGACAGCAAACTGAAATAAATTACTAGGAAATAACAAATGGGTTTTATCGAGTCTGTTTATGGGCAGTAATGAAATACATAATGCTGTATATGTCCTTTTGCACCAGTTTAAGCAATCCTCTATTTTTAGGAACAGCCAAACCCGGCTTCCTTTTACAATAAGTATATTTTAACTAAGTCATGGTCTGTTTTTGTAAACTCAAACCACAATACTAGATGTACAACGTAACATGTTTAATATAATGCGATCAATTCGTAACAGAAAATGCCAAAATACTTCAGAAAATGGGAAAAGCACCAAAATCTGCACAGCTATTTATTAAAGCATTAAAAACATTTTTTCATGAGACCCATTTGATATCTGTCAAGATGGCCGATATGGCGGCCATTTTGGAAAATGGCCGCCAAAACTCAATATTTACCTTAGAAGACTCTAATGAAAGGTCATTATATTTACATTCACCCCCAAAATGCACTAAATATAAATGTAATAATAAATAAATCCTAAATTTGCATCAAATGCAAAATATCGATTCAAATGATGTTAGTTTCTTTCTGTTTCCATGTAACGGCAAAATCTAACCTTTAAAACTTAGTTTAATATTATCATTGTGTAGTTTTCATATCTTTAAAAATATTTTGTTTTAATATATGTAATTTATATTATTTCACTTGAATTCCCTCCACAGCAGCATATTGAAACATTGTTATTATTCCCTTACCAGTATTTAGCCAGATGGGGCTTAAGGGTTGCCCCTGTATGCATGTCAATACGTCAGCCGTGCAGAGTGGGATACTGCAATAACTTTGAAACTACAGCAGAATTTTTCATGATACGTGGTACATGGATAGATGGCAATGCAGAGAATGCCAGTGTCATTTAATTTTGTTCCTATGGCAACAAATGTTGTTGCTATGGCAACAAATAGTGCACGAATATGACACAAAAAGTCATCCGGCATTTCTTCAAAACAAGGAGAGATTGTTTCTTGAGAAATTTTACATAAAGGGACAAATTGAGAACATGCTTGTTATCTTATTTTCTCCTCTTGTACATCATTTTGTCTGTCTGTATGTCGGTCCATCATTTGCAAATGGCGGATTCTTCAATAACTTCAAAATTGCAAATTCTAAAGACTTCTTTATGAAACCTTGTTTATAGATGGTAAGTAATATGGAGAATGTGAAGGTCAATTAACTTAGTTGCTATATAAAATTGTAGTTTCTTTGACACCAAGTACGACAACTACCCCTTTCAGTTTGGGACTTCGAAATGCAAGAATAGATTATAGCGACGGGCTAGTAGGATCAAAAGAAACAATGTTCCTTATTATGCATCTGCAGTCACAATGTCTGCGTAATAAATTGCTAACTGTGTAACAAAGAAGAGTAAGGCTGAAAATATAAAAGTTGTTGTCATGGACAACACTTAGTAACTATTCTGTGAAATATATTACTCTGAACAGTGAGCTGAAATCTGAAATAAGGTACATGTCAGTTACTCTTGTCAGTACACACAAGCACGAGATTGTCGACAACTTTAGTTAACTTGCATAAGGCAGTGCAGAGCATTTCAGCACGTTTGACAAATTACGTCTTCCTCGACAGACTTTATCGAGGTTGCAAATACACTTGAGGAGCTATTGGTACGAGACTCGGGTACTTGAGATAAAAACTATTGGAAAGTTCCAGTATATCAAAGATCTCTCTGGTCAGCCTTATTTATCTTGACTAGGAATTTTAGGAAAATGATAGAACACCCGACACCCATATGTGCCCGACCTAATGGGCAACCTTTTTTAGTATGTTCAAGAGGTGTGCAGACGATGCAGGAATGCACATTATAGCCCTAATCTATATGTGAACAGATGGTTGATCAAGCTACTTGACATGTTTTGCTGTAAAGAAGAGTATCGAAAGCCTCCATTTATACCCCAGAAATATAATAGTCTATAATACGAACAGTTTGTTTGTAGGAAGATGTAGAAAATGCATTTAAAAGCTTGATTCACCGGTAAGCGCGAGCTGTACTGGTTAGTTTTGTTTGACAAGACAGTGTTATTCTTACACTGAACTGCTTAACTGGAAGTACAAATGGTAAATAGATAATATTTGTCGTCTTTAAACTAGTAATTTAAATTGGTATTAAAATTGTGTTTCGAATGTACCTGTGCTCATTAGAAAAATCCTCAAGTACTCACATTTAATTTAATTTTAATTTCAGTAAAATGTCCAGAAATAGATATTAGAGCACATTTTTCTTGTAGAAATGATAGATTCTGCTCATAATTTATACCCCCGTTACACTCAGCCACGTTCCCACTACGTCGTAAAAACTAGCAGGAAGCAGTAAGAACTTGTACAATGTAGAAGAAATACAGTAGACTCCGATAAGAACATGATAATTAATAATTATGGTCTACATGAGTGTAGAGAACGCGGTCGAATTTTGGACATGTTCAAAACAAAGGTAGTGAGAACGCGGTCTAATCAGGAAGCAGGAAGGACGTAGTAATGATTAACGAAAACCTAGTAGGACATAGTACAAGCGTGGTGCGGACGGGAAAGGCTGCATGGCGTGCTCACTGCGCTGTCATTGGGTTATCATTGCGTTCTTGCTACGTCAATGGAGTTCTTACTACAACTTATCTACGCTTGTGTGCTATGACCATGCTACGTGCATGCCACATTGAAGTATACCGCATAAGGTTATTTATACGTTCTTTCGGTTCTTAACACATCTATGTCACGTTTGCAGCAGCTTCTCACCATGATTGGTTCAGATTCTGATAATTAAGTATGAATACTGGATCCAATTCCCAATCACTTCGTTTTCAATCAGCAATGGGTATCGAACATCATCAGGAATTGCCACATAATCATGGACTCAGCAGCACTGGCAGCTTGTAGTTGACTTTTGGACCTCCGTATATCCTTCACACTGCTTTTGCTTATTCCACCGCAGTCTCTCTCTATAAGACTGCTCTTTTTTCTTCATTGGGGCGTTGGGGTGGGGTGGGGTGTCGTCATTTATTGTAATCTATGGTTGTTGAGTGTAGATGCGGACACAATTATGTCAATATAACTTGCAGAAGGAATGAAAAAAAGAGGCGCATGGCGTAGTATTTATAAGTAGCCGACGAATGCAGTGAAAAGGTGATAAGCATATGGTTAAAGCATGGTAAGCGAAAGGTGCAATCTGACGGATCGTACTAAGAATGTAGTAAGAACTCACTGGACGTGAAGAAGCGCGTGGTAAGAAAATTAGTGTGAACGTGTTAGACGCCGTGAGAACCTGGCAAGGATGTTAAAAGCGCGCAGTATGAACTTTAGAACTGCACATTTTTCGAGTTTGATCCCCGTCCCAACCGAGTCAAAATTTTCAGGAAGCAGTATGATCTTCATGGTCTTTGCCTGAGAGTGATCAGGACATTAGTGACTGTACATTATATGCTTATGACATTAAACTATAAAACCATTATTATGGCACAATGTGCTACAATTTGACAAAAACAGAATATTACAGGGACATGCAAATGTAAATTTGATTACGCTGATCAACCGGCAATGACTTTTTCCCAAAGAAATCATGATGATCTGACAGGCCAGGGATGTTCACATCGTCTGTCACACTAACATAATTAATGAATTATATAGTTTTATTAACTGTCATTAGTTCTCTTAGTGTAAGTAAATTGAAATGAATACAGCAACACTTACAAATTCTGAGTCACGAAAACTAATGACAAAGTGAAACACATGTCATTTATTCACTAATACACATTACAGACTAAAACTTCGTTTGCTCAAACTCTGATAATTCGAACACCATTCTTCAATTAATCTATCGTCAGGTCCCAAACAAATTCCTTTATAATATATTTTTCGATCACTCATACTAGTACTACCGATAATTCGAATAAATTTAGTCGGTCCTGATGGGTTCCAGTTACCGAAGTTCGAATGTATTTATAATTAATTAATTTACAATTGTTGTAAAGTTCTGCACAAGACTGTTGCATTTTTAAACTTTCTTGATATGCCAGTTACCATTATATACTTAATTTTGATTCATATAAATGCATTATGACTTTTCTTTTGCTTAATAGCACATTTTATCCAAGGGAGACAACTTTTTTCATTTTTGTTGGAAGAGCGGTATTTTTGTCAATATAATATGTTTGGATTTATTCAGGCAGGTAGTTTTAGCTTATTATACTGATAACTGTAAGTGTCAATAGAAATTTTATATATGATATTATGTATTTTTGAAAATATATACATATATGGCGGCCATCTTGGATTTTTCGGCCATATTGGATTTTTCGGAGTGGGTCTCATGCTCATTTTTAGTATTTTGCCCTAAAGTAGTTATGTACCAATTTTCATGCTTTTCCCATTTTCTGAAGTATTTTTACACCATTTTACTGTACTAATAACGATCCTAGGTCTGATGACTCTAGTTTAAATACTTTTTTGAGATATACATGACATATATTCGGACAGACGTACGGACAAGAACAATTTTAGGACTCCCATAAAACAACAAGAAACAAAAGCTGTCTGTTGACAGTGCACTCGACTATTCGAATAATTGATGGAAATATGGGTTCGAAATATTAAGATTTTCTGACAAAAGAAAAAAATAGATAAGACAAACAATCTACCTGTATTTGTGGATCTGGATATATCTTGCACTATATGGCAATGTGTGGCCATGATGGTAAGCAAGTGTTCAAAGTTTCGAAGTTATATATCAAACATTTTAGACAAAAGATGGAATAGTATGCGAAACATAACTAATTTTTATGCCAAAAGAAAACGCCATGACTGAGCTAAAGACCTTGTCCTATCTATGTAGTCTTGCCTACATATGTTTACTATGATGGTAAACAAGTGGTCATCAGAAAAAGTTATTTAAAGGTATTTCTATTTCTGTCTCTAAGCGCTTCAGAAAGGGATCAAATGCCCCGTGTTTAAACTACAGACAAAGTTTGATGAAAATTCAGCAAAAGACTTCATGAAAAAAATGTTTAAAGGTATTTCTGTGTTTAGCTCTAGAGGACCCTACAAGGGGACCATTGTACGTTTTGAAACAAATTTGGAAATGACCTTATAATGGTGGTACAGACCAAGTTTGATCAAGATCCATCATGCTGTTCAGAGCAGAAGTCGTTTAAAGCTTTTTTCTAGTTTTAGCTCTAGTGATCACCAAAAGGGGTAAAGTGCTACAAACAGTAATCGTTAACGTCCGCCAATATTGTTTCACTATTGAGAACTAGGCAAATCTAACTTGATAACAAGATATAACACCTAAGAGGTAATACGTAACATGTAAGAGGTAACTGATAACACGTAACACATAATATGTCATACATAAGAGGTTATGCATAAAAACTAAGACAAAATGTCCCTAATAGGCTTCCGTAAGAAATAGTTCAAAATGTCAAGTTACAAAATTAGCGAAGTTATACATTCGTGATTTGAGCATAGCGATCTTGCGATAGGAAACCTTAAAAAGCGTTTTATTACACATTTTGTAAACAATTTCTGTCCTTATGCGCAATTTAATGTAATATATAGCCTCTTTTCATTCTTTACAAGGTCATGTTTGCTGTCGACGTGTAGCAAATTTACAATAGGACATTTTTTGTTATTTGATATTTCAGTCAGTGTTATCTTCTTTAGTCCGAATCAAAATGTTTTGCGTTTCAAATTTTGAATTATTTCCTGTTTTCATAAAAGTCTTAAATGCAAGTGAGCATCTTAACGCAAATTTACAACATGAGAACACTTCAGAATGAAAAAAAATCCATAATTATAACATTTAGGGAAATGGAAGTAACTACCGAATATAATTACATAAAGAAATTGGTTTAAACAATATTTTATTCATATATATAAATTTACAACATGGAACGTTAAAGAAATTATTCTATTAACCCAAAACAAAGCAAATGACACGACACGTGAACCGAAGTTGTATTTGTATTCAAATTGCAATACGCTGTCTATTCTTATGAAAGTAAGCTTTTTGAATATTGAAAAATTAAAAATTATTTGACTAATCGATCCTGTGTTTTATAATGCTGACAAATTACAAGTGTGTTTTGACCCATAGTAAAGAAAGACTTCTTAACTTGTTTCAGCTTGAGGTAAAATAACCGAGATGGCAATGCGAGTACATATTCTAGTTATGCAATTTGGCATTCTCAGAATGTAAATTAGGTCAATGCTCACATGTCTTTCCGTAAAAATCCGGAGAATGCCGAAATCGTATTCGGAGTTGCTTTGTCATTACGAGTCCGAAATATCTCGAATGAGCGCACGTTATTTTCACAAGTGGCGTATAAATATAATATAACTGCTTTACATTACTTTATGTCTCTTCGAATTGCCTTAACCAAATTTTATCCGAACAATGCCATGAGGTTACAATGTTTACCATGTAAAAAGGGAATAAAATGCTTCTACAGTCTGAAATACACAGAATGACGTCACTTACGTCAGTTGATGTTATTCTGTTACAAATGATAATATAACATCTCACCGTTATTTGCACTCTATCCTCCACAGCTACCCTGTAATAGTTAGGGTATTTCTCTCTGTCGTTCAATTGTGTTGATGTTGATGAAAATCCAATCTGCAGCAGACGATCTTCTAACGTCTGTGACCCCAGAACTGACGATACTACCTCAGTCTCCGAACTATATTCCGGACCAATTACACCTTAAATATTGATTGATTGATACACTTCGCTTTATATTTCCATTTTTTTCATATGCCAGCATATCGTATAAAACCTTATTTAATTTGACATAAGAATAACGGTTTCCTCGTGCTTTTATCAGTTTGCATACATTCTGGAGCAATGATATATTTCTATTTTCTACCCAGATACATTCTAACACTTTATCTTGTTTTACAAATGCATGATTAAAAGATTCTTGTTATTATGTGTGGCTTAGAACCGACAACAGGACACTGTAAATAATCTTAGCAAACTTCATTTCTCTAGGTTCCAGCATTCATGTGTAAAAGCAAGTATATTTCTAAACGGCACATTAATGTAATTACCTTGAGCAAGACATGCGGACATGCAGACAACATTTTATCTTTATCAAAATTTGAATGGTTAAGGAATACCCATGCGAATGCCGTGCATTTGAAAAAAAAGGCAACGTTTGTTCTCTTTTAACAATATCATGAAGTAAACCTTGAAAATACCTTGCAATGAGCATATCAGTCGATATAAAGTCAAAAACTGAAAGAAAAAAGAAGTGTTGATTACCAACAGTAAAGTCTTCCGTCGAGTTTGCTGCATGAGAGTTGCGATATGTAGATATGATGTCAACAGCGGCATCGCCAGCTAAACCTAGGTTACCACAAGTCTTGTATACTGAAAAACCTGGCGAAATAAAAGTGATGAAACCTACAGGTTCTCCACTGAAACTTAAATGTGATGCATATTTAAATTTCTGCTGCAGAATCTACAAAAATTACATGTTTCCACATTAACAATTTTTGATTGATATATAGTAAAACTAGTAATAAGTCATTTTAATAGGAAATAATGCACCATATAGTACGTAATCAATGACTTTTACTGTACCTTAAAAATCGGAAAATGGTTAAAAGCAACTGATTGATGCATAACCCTGTCTACATTATGTTCATTGCCATTTTGTTATACGTTGACTGGGTTGGTAATGATTGTGTTCTGTTACTCCAAATGATTGCTATTCGATGTTACTGCTTTAGATATTGAATTTTTATTTTTTTATTTCAACTTTATCATAACTGAATTCTGCTTAAGCCGACGCCAGGGGTGCGAGAGCTGTTGCACATAGCATTGCCTGTCATGAACAGACTCAGACAAACCAACTCTTCTGTTATTTGGCTTGGTTGTATTCTTTGCTTCCAAAGGATCTTGTCACAGATTTTATTATTATACCTTGTGCGAACTGACCTGATGTTATATATAATTTTGTTTCATTTAGTAACTCATCAATCTGACTAAAGTACATCTCCTATTACGCTACGCTTAGGATCTGAAGACGAGCTATTGATAGCCTCGTTCTGACGACCCTTCCGCTAGCCAACCAAAGGCTTACTTACAACATTTTGCAAGCTTAAAAAAACTATATTTAGCCTTGGTTTTTGATAATAACAATTCTTATGTCGTAAAATGTCAGACAACCGGTTATGTCAGTCTGTAGGGCACTTGCTTAGTAAGCGAGGGGTCTTGAGTTCGAGCCCTGGACTGACCGCACATTTTTCTAACTCTTTGACATTCGAACAAGTCGTCTGATTCGTTCAAATAAAAATAGTTTTGCGAAAATAAAAACAGCAATATTGGAAATCCAAAATTTACAGAAGACGAATAACTAAACGGAACTTACAAACAACTAAAATGCCCCAGTTAATATAGTGGTAAACAGACATGGTTACCAGTCTGTTAAAAAAACATCAAAGTGTAAACAACCGTGTGAAGTATTTCATTGTATCATAAATATAAGATGTAATATATTTTACTACAGTTTCGACTTGTTTTATTGAAAAGCAAATATTTGAAAAAGTACAGTGTTGTGGTAAGGTTTTATGTCCCTCCCGAAACCGCTATGTTTGTCTTGCCTTTCAAATGAAACTTGTGACGATAAGTACAATGCAAGACGATTTTAGGCTTATCGATTAATCACTGCATAGTTTATTGACCAACTATTAATTTTTTTCCATACAGCAATTGAATACACAAATAAATCTTTTTTTAAAGTTATACATATGCATAAACATGATCACTGAGTAAATGAGTACCGTCTGTCGAAAGTAATCTCGTCTGTTATATGTTCATTGTTTCCGCATAGTGTCATTTAATGCCATAACAATATGATATCAGAAGTTTGTAATTTTTAATGTTTAGTTGTATCTTCACGATGAGATACTAAGTCCTACGTATGAGATACTAGGTTGTACGTTCTCTCTGCTGGTACCAGGACGCTGCCATACATATCCCTATAACTATATTCAAAGGAACAAAACTTTCTGCTAACTGAATGTGTAAGCAGTGTACCGATCAAATGAACAAATGAAAGCATACTGTTTCTTTTAAGGGATGACTGGTGCAACCAATGCCGAGCTGAGCTATGACTGAAATTAATTCTTATGTCCCATAGCTGTGCGTTTTGTTATTCAAAGCAATTTAAGATTTGTGGCTAGCACGCTTACCAATTTTAAGGTCATTACTATTTGCATTTAGTGATTGCAGGTACCATCTGACAGCTTCCATTGCCATCACAGAGGACACACTCACGGCTCCACATTCCCCACTACTTCCAACAGTCTGAACTTCAAAAATACCTGAAATAACATGCAATTTATTAAATACCATTGTGGCTTCGCACACTTCGGTGCTCAGTATATCAAGTGTACAAGGAAAAGGAAAGAAACGAAATACATTTATTTGCAAATCGACATATACATGTTTTTGGCAAACGAATAGACAAAGTTTACAATAAGTGCTCAATCTGTAATCACTCATGCAATCGTTGAATAAAATGCTGTTCAAAATGATTGGTATTACCATTGTTATTGTCCCATAAATGACTGAAACTTATATATATATATATATATATATATATATATATATATATATATATATATATATATATATATACATATATATATAATAAGTAATTTTGATTCAAGTAGTGGCCTCGGATAGAAAGCGCTTTAATGTCATACATTATAGAGTTTAGTGTTAGTCTAAAACTGAAGGACATGCTCTTTTAACATTAATGAAAAGTTTGATATTTGAAGGTTCGTGTCTTAAATACGTTTCAAAAAAAAACAATACAGCAGTATAACATTACCACTGTACCGAATTACGATAATTTGGCTTCAACATCTAGTTTGACACTGGTAAAATAGAATACAGATAATTTGTAGCTTTCAGAGCTCATATAGCGTTTTCATGGCAAAATGCATAGTTCCATTCTAACAACTTGAGTCAGCTATAATTTCTATAGAAACATTACCTGGGAACCAGTGAAAATAGTTTTAAACGAATAAAAAGAAGTTTTAATAGCAGGCTCGGTTTGATCGAGTCCATGAAGGTAATGAAAAGTGTAATAACACTCACACACCCTAGGACAAGCGGAACAAAATTAATTAAACATTGAATTGATGAACTTCATCATCCCAAAAGGACCAGGAGTAATTACAATGTTTAGGCAATCTTAAGGTAAAAGGTAAAAGTGGAATTCGTTTAAGAGCTCATAATGTAAATAGAGCAACAAATCGCCGTTCGTGACACTTTCGGACAGATACCATAATTGCTGTAACGGATAAGTTTGAAAACAGATGGAGCAGTTTAAGTAAGACCAGTCAATAATTTGACTTTGTTTTTGCCACACCGACACAATGATAGGTCACATGGTGACTTTCTGGTTTTAAACTGTGGCGAAAGACTCCATGTGTCTCATCTGCATGGGCGGGCATTTTGGTACAACCAACGACCGTCTGTAAGCTATCTAGATGGCTTCCTAAAACGAAAGAATTATACACCACTCTGGACGAGGTTTCGAATCCTTTTCGGTGAAGGCGAAGTGCTTTCAAGTCAGCGACCTTAGTTAGGGCCTTTATACCAGTCAACAAGGTACAGTATGAAAATGCAATTTATAAAAAACTCAATATGAAACGATGTCGGTTAACACCGCAAACATAAAAAAGGCCAGTAATCTTAGAAAAAATGTTTTTGGCGAGCCAACCTTCCACGTTTTATGAATTTTACTTGTTGAATAAGAATGTTCTATCAATATTGACTACACGGTTGTATAAAATAAAAAGCATAAGATATATTTAATTTGAGTTAACAGCACATTAATTAATGTATTAAAGAACATATCTGAAGTTAGAGCATCAAGAGAATAACTTTTGGAGTAATGCTTAGACCACGTGTGCATTCTCAGTGGGTACTCAACTGGGTCGAGGAATCTTCATTTGCTGGGTCTTCATAATGTTTCGGATGTGCAAGACCAAGTTTGAGAGGAGTTTTAATGTTCGCAATTTAGTTTTTTTTAGTAATTTAGTTTAGTTTGTTTTTTTTGTTTTTTTTTGTTTTTTTTTTTTATAGTTCACGAACAACTTGAGTAGAAGATTAAGTGTAGGTATTATTTTGAGCTTGACATGAGATTCACGAGGTTCAATGATGTCTAGTGAGGTTTGATGAGGTTCGGTGAGGCAACAAAATTAGCTAAAGGGGCATCAATAATAAAAATATCAGGAAGCAATAAGAGACGGGTGTGATTCCAAGATAACCGTGAAACTATTTTATAGTGTGATTTTTATCAATTTCTTTCGCAAAACAAAATAATAAAAATTGATTTCAGCCTGATCTTTTGCATCAATTAAAATACTCTTTATAATTGTCTTGTTGCCATTTTATCTCTTAGTTTCAAAAAAGACAGTTGAAAATTTATAATGAAGTTAAAAAATAAAAGCATTTGCGTTTTAGGTGTAAATCGTGAAAAAAATCTCATATATGACAATATAGTTTACCTCATGTTAGAACTTGGCATACGACGGAATATTATGTAAACAAATGTCTGCACGCACTGCTCGGAGGAGGTCCGAGATAGAAAATTCTTTAGAAGTAATTTGAAAATTATGAAAACAATAAATATTTTAAAATGAATTGAAAAAGGAAAACGAAAATGTCTTAAGAAAGTATTACTAAAACGTTGCAAATTCTGTAGCCACTGGCACCAGCCAAGAAAGAAAATGCTATTGTACATGCTATACCCTACACTTAGGTATACTATGAGATCCGCGATCGTTGTACGGGAAATTATGCTATCCCATTTCAAACAGCACATTTTGGCAAATGGGTACCGTACTGTGCATATTCGGTAATTTATCTTCAATCGTGCGACAGTAATTTTCACCGCAGAGACACTCCGCATATTTTATGTTTTCGTCGATTTGCATTATCTTCCCTAGTCAATATTTCCAGTCTAGACAACATTAAATTGTCATTTCTACAATATTCAAAGTACATACTTTCCGGACTGTGCGTTTGAGGTGAGAAATGCGAGACTGAAATGGGTTAGCATATTTTCCCGTTGGTGACAATGGTTCTTATAGTAAACCTAGGGGTAGGCTTTTACATGTACAATAATATTTTCTTTCGAGTATGGTTTGGTGCCATTGGATGGTATATTGTCCACAGAGACATATGTATAAATCCTATGGAGTTTCCCTGAGTTTTATTACAAAGTGGTAAAATCCATTGTATCGACCCGAACACCGGGTGCAGTTTAAATATGGAAGTAGACCAGAGATAATGCTCTACATGATTACCTTTCTCTTTTTTGCCGAATGTGTACTAAAGTGAGACATATTATAAGGTTTAGAGGGAAATGTCAAGATATGGTGGAGTGTGTGTGGTTGTGGGGGGTGTGGGGGCGGGGGGTGGGAGGGGGCGAGAATCTCAATGAAGCGACAAAAACATGGTTGAGAAGTGTCAAGATATGTTAGGGTGTGATCGTTTCGCAGAACGTTGCTCGACGAACAGGTTTCTTACATAATATATGTAATCTAAATACTGGAAAACAAAGCATTGCGAAATTGTTCATGATCATGCTTGAATGTATGAACGCAAATCATGAGGATCCGGTGTGTAAGGCGATTCAGAAAACCGCACACATTTTAAAATGATAGATGATTATGACAGCGACGAGTAATGATGAGAACGTAATATCTACATCTTAGAACACATTTAAAGCGATATCAAGTTAACGAGATCACGGAACGGAGGTAGAAGTGTTCTGCCGCAGCAGTTCAATAAGCATATTATGAAACTCCCCTCTAAACTCACTTTATTATATATTCATTTCAAAAAGGACAGGTAAAGACAGAGCAATATCATTGGCCTACTTCAATATCTAAAATACACAAAGTATTCGGGTCATTGACTTGTAGTTATGTACTTTTTTTCAAAGCTTAAAAGTCTTTATTTTCCATCAACTTCGTGATGACACGCAAAGAAAATTTACCAATACACTTTGTTTTCTTTAAAACCAAGAAAATTATAAAAGAAAAATACATTCACATTGATCATGACTTTTAAATAGTTTAAACCATCAACCTTCTTTATAGTAACTAAGAGACAAATTGGTGAACAGAAAATTATGGAAAATAATAGTACATAAAGCTTATATATTTAGTTACTGTGGGAAAGATAACAGTTTTACGTCAACATTTTTATTTCTTGTAAAACAGATTGATTAGAACCACATTAATGATTATAAAAAGTGTTATCTTTCATTATTTCAACAACATAAATTTCTTGTGTTGCGTCCTCATATTACCTTCTTCTGTTGCTTCTATGAACCTCAAAGAATACCTGTACCTTATAAACTACTGACTTGAGGTAACATTTAGAGTAAATCTTTCTGAATTTGTCCTAGCTTCAACTTGCTTCTAACAACTATTTTATATAATACGGAATGGAATCTACTGGTTTGGTGCTATCTCTTGAAACGCGAAACACTGTGCAACAGGTGTTGTTTGGGACGGATCTGGAGCATGTCCGTCTTAGTGACTAACCCGTAGTAAGCTATAACAAACATACTATTAGGGGAATCAGCATTGTTGGATGTAAAGGTTGTTGACATAATATTAAAATAGAAAAAGTGGAAACTTCACAGGTCGCTCAACACAACAAAAACGAAAATGTTAAGTCGAGTTTAACCACAAAATATCTCTCCTCTTTTTTGAAACCAATAAATCACCCTGTTAAATAAAAAGCGTAAACAATGTGATATTGTGAGTTTCGAGCAATGCACAGTCGAGATGTTACACCCTGAATGGTCGCAACAATCGCAACCAGGGCCATACAACAAATGAATGTAAATGAAGTGAAATAAATACTTTACGTGCTAGTTATATAAATATGCTATTATAAAGAGATCATTATTAAAGTGTTGCAAAAGTCGGTATTTAAACCGGTTTACCGTTGATGTTTACAAATTCAAACTTCACTTGTGTTCACTGTCATACTATAAATATTCACTGCATATCAAATGAGCATAAATATTAAAAGTACATTTACCTGCAATGTTTATATCTCCAGCTAGAAGTTGTTGTTTTCTAATTTCTCCTTTACTTAAAGTAAAAACATTTATAACTAGAAATAAAATAAATCGTCCCCACACGCGTACGACTTGCATTTTTATTCCATTATATAATGTGGACGAAAACGGGGATTATATTATATTTGCACAAGTTATTTTCATAAAACGTTTCGTGTATATGTACGTAATAGTACAACGTTGGTCACCGAAGCGGCGCATTCAAAACATAAATTGTTTATTACCTTTACACCTAAAGTAAACGCATTTTACCTTCCTTGAAAGAACGTATTAGGTCAATACGTGATGTTTTTCAGTGAGGAGTAAAAAAAAATTAAAAACCGGTTCAGTCGAAAATATACAATTTTAGAATATGGCCTTGAAATTTTATCTAATGTTAGATACATATCAAATTAATGATAGTGACAGGTATTTTATTGTTAATATAAAATATACTGAAAAGTATTGAAAATGCACTCTTTTTGAAGCTCTGTCAAAATTTATTGCGAACATTTTATATAAAACGTTTAATCAGCAGATATTACGTACACTTTCTAATGATTTTGAAACCATTCATGCATGGATTGATTAAGCTATGCAGTAATGTTTTTTCCACGATATGTGACTGAGTTAAAAATGATATAAAATATTTTCATTTACGACTGCCGGGATACAAAAACACTACATTGTTAGGTACCTCGCGTCTCGTATGTATCTTTCAATGGTTTACTTATTGTCGAGCATGTCAATGTCGCACGTCTGACGGTGATGTTATTATAACCCATTTGTATGGTATTGACCTGGCACTCAGGAATATTCCGCATATTTCCGAATTGCCGGTATAACTATTGCATGTATATTTCTTAATTTATATAATGTCACATTTGCAGTAGCTGTGCGGACAAAACGTTCAGCTGCCAATCTCAGGATTGAGGGTTCGAGTCATACGTACATCTGGTCATATCTTCTATTTTTCCAAGTTTTATATGCAAACGTACCACTTGTCTGATCAAACTTATCGTGATCTTTATGGTTCATTTATTGAAAATTATCCAATTTAACCGTTATAGAAAAAGTCGAATAAAAATTGTGTTTAATAAAGATATTTTACATAAAAAGACAAATTACCTGTCACCAGCGTTTCCAGAAAATAAGAATACTACAAGAGAAAACAATTAAACTTCATGAAACAAGATAATGTAAGAATAAAAGCAGTATCGATAACATTACATTAAATTAAATTTCGAACCCGTGGTAACGTGCTAGGAAGTCAGAAACCTTACTACTACGCCAGCGGGTCATCGGTTAACTGTATAGGTTAATTTGGTAATATAGATATTTTCAGCATACAAATATTGCGTAAATTAACGAAAACGCACAAAAATACTGGCGAAGATTAATGGGTGCAAGTCAATACTTACGAACAATACAGTCACTCTTTGTGGTCTGCGTGCAAACGTGTCGACGTCCAGTTGTATTAGCATATACAGTCAAACCCTGTGACTCGCATACCTTTGTATATATTTGTTTGTTTATTTGTTCGTTTTGGGTTTTACGCTGTCTTTCAACAGTATTTCAGTTATGTAATGGCGGGTAGTTCACCTAACAAGTGTTCCTGGATTCTGTACCAGTACAAACCTATTCTCTGCAAGTAACTGCCAACTTCCCCACATGAATCCGAGGTGGAGGTACACAATGTCTTCTATCAAATCGTCTCAGCGAACATACGCCCCGCCCGAGGATCGAATATGGCACGACCCTGAGATCCGTAGATCTGCACTGTCCCTATTGAGCTAAGCGGGCGGGTAGACGTCCAGAGTTCTCTCAGCGCCGAACATGCCTTAGTGTATAATAACGATTATATGGTAGTCATATGCGAAATTCGAAAGTCTTGAATAAATAAAATCTGTAAAAAGATCCTTTGGAAGCACAAAACGCAACCAAGCAACATTTGAGCAAAGTCAGTTGCCATATTCAACGGCCATAATTGTGGAAATACTAATCAGATATGGAGGATTGTCGAACTTGACATATACATTATGAAAATAAATATTCTGTATAAATGTTATTTAGTTCCAAGAAAAGTAATTTAATAATTGAGCACACAGCCAATTTTCAAACGTTTGAGTAACTCAAGGGAAATTACGCAAGTAAGACTGGAATTATCCATCTGATGGTAGAACTTGACCAAGACAATGCGCCCATAAACATTCTGACCATATTTGGTAACTACTCAAGTCATTTCGTGAGCGAGCACTGTCATTTCTTTCACCGGTTTGAGTAATTCAATGGTCATAACTTGAGAGCGACTGGAACTACCAGGCCGGTTATAGAACTTGGCTGAAATATCATGTCCAGAAACATTCTGAGCAAGTCAAGACCTCGGAAAATTACAAAATGTATTTAAATCTTCTATAATTCATGTTTGAAGGTTACTCTTTTTCAAAGCCTTGACTAACCTTTAGCATGCTAGATAAATTGTCGTCTGATGGAAATGTCGTCTGCTAAAATTGTAAAGTTCATTCAGTTTGCTCCAAAATTGGAAGAAATATTGTCAGAGTAGCAAACAGCTTGGAACCTGATCAGACGCCGATTTAATCGGCGTCTGATCTGGTTCCAAGCTGTTTGCAAAGGCTGTTAAATTCGCCTGCAGCAGGCTAAGGGCTAAACATACCTAGCATAAGAATGCACGTTTTTCAACAACCCCGGAACACTATCTTTGCCGCGTGAACACGCAACGTGACTTTTTGATATCTCACACACGGGATAAATCGCTCGATTCATGTAACATTGTTGTTTGTAATTTCCTTGTAACTTGATGGATTTTAGTAAAATATAATGCGCCGAAAAAAAAACATGAACGAAGTGTTTAAGAAAAGTATTAAGAATTTCTGGAATACGCTTTGTGGCAAGGAAAGCACCCATTTCTCTGTTTTCTATGCTTTTTATTTTATTAATTAAAATCTGTAAGTAATAAAAATAAGTTACCTGAATCGAGCGAGTACGATACCGAAAAGTCACGTTGGTTGGCCACCCTGCACGCTACACAACTGCAATTTCGCGTCGGAGCTACACATAAGTGAATAGAAGGGGTGTCTGTAGGTCAGTTTGGAAAAAACACGTGGCCTGAAATGATGCGCAACACGGATAAAATAGCGGCCACAGAGCCAGGTTTCACAGAAAATGAGAGAGAAGTGACATTTTATACGTAACCGTTTTTACCAGACATAGCACAGGCTAAGCAGCACAAATATGTCTTTCAACCGGTATATCTCTCATCCCCAAAGCTTTGCTATGTTCCTAGATTACCTCGAGGTTTTGAGCGAGTCGAGTAAAATGTTATGGTGCTTTACACGTATAGTTAATCAATTATCAAAAATAAAGATTTCGAGAAGGAACTTTTCAAGATGTTGTCGATGTATGTTTACTTTATGCTAAAACACATACTATCTGTCAATATTCGGATGTTACGTCTTTAAATTAGATAGATATTAATACGAATGAGAGTGCGTTACACGTAAATATTTATGATTTAAAAAAGATGATGCTTAACAAGAACGTTCTTCAATTATGCACTTTATATGAATTTATATTCGTTGGCCGTTTTTATTTTACAGGAGTTTTACCTTAAACGTAAATGTCAAAAGTGTACACATTGGCTGAAGATACAGGACGCCACGTACCGTTTGTGTAGTAGTTCTAGTTCTAAACTAAGCAATACATGCAATGCTAAACGAAGTAAATTGAACGTTATTCCAATTCACTTGGCTAGACATGTTGATCAATATAAATAGTGTGTAGCACATACCTAAAAATCTGTTTTAGGACTGGTTTCAATACTTATGATATAACTAATGTTAGAAGGCTGCGAGACATCTAAAGCAATTGCGATAAATTATCATAATCTATACCGCTATTATCATCATCTCTCGCTTGTTCTTTTTCCATCATCATCATGATAATAAAGCTGATAATTTAATAACTTTTACATGAAAAAGCAGTCAATAAAATTGTTATTTCTCATTTATATTTCTTATAAATCTCGTTTATCATTCAGGACACACACGTTTTACTCAAAAGGATGCATGGACCTTGCGCCAAGAGGGAGGAACACATGAAACCTGAACATGTGATCTCCTTTACAGATGGATCCAGGCCCTGGTCCGGGATCGGGCTCAGTGGGAGGCGTGCACCCCCCCCCCCCCACACACACACACACACACCCACACCCCGCCCCCAGTTGGCTGAGAAGTGACTTATACTCATCAAAGTTGCACCTAACTAATTTGGCAAGGGAATAATGCTTTCTCAAGTTTAGACCAAAACATCCACCAGAGGCTACCATTTCATACTTATATCTAAAAGGAATTCGAGGGGGAGATCCCCTGACCCCCCCCCCCCCCCCCCCCCCCCCCCCCGGAAATATCCCCTCATGTACCTCAAAACTTTCTGTCTTACAAATATCTTTTTATTAAACCTAATACATTCAAAATTTCATGGGAAGAATGTTTAGGTTCCTAATCTATTATCTTTTAAGTCATGATCAATTTCATTATATTTCTCAATATTTCTACTTTTTGTACTTTCACATTAGACTGCTTTTGCAATACCATAAATGCATTCATTCCAGTTGCCTAAATCATAAGTCACTTGAAGCACTATGGAAACGGGCAGTTAGTATCAGTTGTATGTTGATAAAAACATTTAGAACCGGTTCTGACCAGTTCCTAACAAGAAAATGAACTAATCAAAAGATTATTTTTCTGTTTTATCCCTTTGAAGAATACACCTTTAGGACCTGTTATGGTAATATCCTGTCTTATCCCTTTGATGTATGACTTCAGGGCCTTATGTCATTTGGAGGTGGCGGGTGGATGCACATTATTGTTTTTTGCATGTTATTTAACAAAGGGGGAAGGGATTAATTTCAATTTAGTAGCCCTAATTACATTTGCATGAACTTATAATCCATTTGACACCGTAAAACATTTCATTAAAATATTTTTTTTGACTCGAGGGACATTTTTAAAGATTAAATAAAAAGGCAATTAGAATGTATAAAGTATAACAATTTAGTTTTATTCCTTTGATTTTCATACTAAATGTACATTGACAATTTGATATTAACAGACAAATATAAAAGACGAGTTTAATAATTAATGGCAACTATATATGAGCATTTGGGGAAAAAAATCAGCTTAAGAAATTCTTTAGATTCATTACATATGATTTATTGTTTCTGTTTCTGTTTTAAATAGAGTACTAGTAATAATGGTCCGGTTCGTCAAGACTCTTACGAAGAGATTTTCTCTGATAGATAACTGAAACAACCGCTACAATTATTTTTCAGCTCGACTTTTCGAGGAAAAAGTAGAACTATTGCACTCACCCCGGCCTTGCCGTTGGTTAAAGTTTTTCATAAAGTCAAATATCTCTGTTACTATAAAAGCTATTGACTTGAAACTAAATATTTACTATCAAAGTCAACACCGGGAGAAACAATCTCCATAACTCTGATTTGAATTTTGACAGAGTTATGCCTCTTTTTAACTTAGATTTTTTTCTATCAAAATCTACACCAGGAGAAACAATCCCCATAACTCTGATTGAATTTTGACAGAGATATGCCCCTTTTTAACTTAGATTTTTTTGGTCAAAGTTTTTGATAAAGTCAAATATCTCTGTAATTACTATCAAAGCTTTTGACTTGAAACTTAAAATAGTTATTTTCTAGCAAAGTCTACACCAGGAGAAAAAAATCCATTATCCCCATAACTCTGATTTAAATTGTGACAGAGTTATGCCCCTTTTTAACTAAGAGTTTTCGATAAAGTGAACTATCACTGTTAATATCAAAGCTTTTGACTAGAAACTTAAAACAGTTACTAGATATTTATTATCGAAGTCTACACCAAGAGAAACAATCCCCATAACTCTGATTTGAATTTTGACAGAATTATGCCCCCTTTTTACGTAACATTTTTGGTTAAAGTTTTTACAGGCAATGCTCTAATTCAGAGCCAAGCACTGAGAAAAGTCGAGCGTGCTGTCTTACGGACAGGTCTTGTTGAACTTGTTCTAGATTTTACACACACAAACATTCTGACAAAGGTTTATCAGGGTTCTGGCCGGAAAATTTGGAAGTGTTATTGGTATGGCGATGCACTTGGAACCTTCAATAATACACAAGTGTGTTAATCCATAGAAAGCGGCAAATGGTTCCCCATTAAAATAATGGGCTTGTCCAAAACGACATCTAAACAAACTGGAATTTAGAAAGGGGATCTAAGGTTACGGAGCCTGGATATCACAGAAACTGCCAAAAGACAAAATTAAAAAGCAGACACCATACCCAAAGGGTGATTAATATACAATACCCAAAGCTATGAAAGTGGGAGTATTGGAACCACATAAGCCGAAATGGTCAAGTAGCACAAGCGCAGCAATATGTGGAACTTTACAGCTTAATGACTCTGTATACAATAACGGTACAAATGGGATAAAAAAACTGACTAAAAAAATCTTCATCTACTGCCATGCTGAGTGAGTATCCAGTTCCGTCTGGAAACGTACTGGAGTCGGCTGGACCGCGGCGTTTGATCTATTATTATTGCTATTATTATATACCACATTTATATAGCACTCTTTTCATATAAAAATACGTTCAAAAGTGCGTTACATAAAAGCATCTATATAATGTTCAGTAAAAAATGTTATTTTATGCTAACTTATGAAATACTGTATTCTATCAGTTAAATATTTTCATATCTCATCGCTCACACTGTGAAAATATGAAATCTATATTTTCACACTGTGAGAGATATGAGCTCCGCCCCCTCATACATTGTGTATGAATTTTAAATTATTTGCTTAAAACAGGATGAAAATTATAGTCGCGTTTTTTTCTTTATAGTATATTTCTCGATTCAAATTATTTTACTTAAAGAGAATTTCATACCGTTATGCAGCAAAATATAAAACAAAATGGAACTTTGTTGCATGCGTCTTTATAACGTCACATCACGTCTGACGTCATGTCTGTTTAAGCGCGTCTGTTTCCCGCGCTGAGATTAAAACAGTTGCAAAATGCATTTCTCAACGTAATTGAGCATAAAATAAAAAGAAAATTTGTTTGTTTTCGTGAATATGGAATATATCTCACCTCGAAGTGAGAAAAAATTTCACATTTTCCCTCGCGCTACGCGCTCGTGAAAATATTTGAAATTTTCTCACTTCTCAGTGAGATATATTCCATATTCATTCAAAACAAACAAATATCCTCTATGTATTGCACTATTATAGAATGAATTTAAAATTATATTACGGTAATAAGATACATAGCGTTTTAAATTAAAGGTAAGCAGATCAAAACATGAAACAAAATACAATAGCGTAAAATATTAACTGACCTATCAAAGACACAGGTTAGGGCAGAATAGAACAGAATATATCTTACATTTTGAACAGACAGAACTAACCAGTATAATGCCTGTGAAATGCATCACAGCATGCAAACCGTCCCGGATGATTGGGACAATCCCCACATGAACGGTCCGGAAAACATCCATGATACATCCAATAGAAAAACACTGTTTATATTATTCTGTCACACTAGAGTTCTTGATTACAGTTATTGATTGGCCTGCAAAGTACATACCTACATAATTCTACCAGGTAATCAGTGAGATTAGTTCCCAAAGAATTGTCTGAAATAAAGCGTCTTTAGCGCTTTTTTTGAAACTTTGCAAGATCTTGCAGTCTCTTATGCCAGAAGGGAGGGCGCTCCATAACCTCGCAGCTGCTGTATGAAAGCTCCTGTCACCGAATCGCACTGTCCGACATTTGGGCACCACTAGTTTTAATACATTATTCTGCGATCTCAGATTTCTGGATGGCGTATATATTTCTAACATGTTCACTACATAAGCTGGTGATTGATCTTCGAATGCCTTATATGCATGTGTTAGAATTTTGTATTCTACCCTACACTGCACAGGAAGCCAGTGGAGTTCACGCAGAACAGGTGTTATATGGTCATATCTTGATGTTCTGGTTACGATTCTAGCTGCTGTATTTTGGACATATTGTAGTTTGTTCATTGACCTTTGGTATCCCATATAGAAGAGAGTTACAATAATTCAAACGTGATGTAACAAGAGTGTTAATTAGAGATTTGGTTGCGTTTGCGGTTATAAATTGTCTAATGTGACTGATTTGCCGCAACTGTGCATAGGAATTCCTACAAACACTATTCAAATGTTGCTCCATCCTCATGTTCAAGTCCAGGAAAGCAAGGAGGTTCCTGACACTGCCTGATTGTTTGATTTCAGAGCCGTCCACTTTCACAGATATGTTTGAAACATTGTGCATTGTGTTCAGATGAAAATATGATTAATTCTGTGTTTTTTTCAGCATTGAGTTTCAACATGTTGGTATTCATCCAACTTACTATATCCTTTAAACAACTTTCAACGCGATGGATGGTCTTTTCAACAGACATTCTGTTTATTGGTTTGAAGGATTGATATAACTGCGAATCGTCCACATAGAAATGATTGTTCAGTCAGTGCTTTCTGCAGATAGCTCCGACTGGTTTTGTGTACATTGTGTAGTTCTTTGGCCCCAGGACAGACCCTTGGGGTACACTGTACTTCATGAACACTGGTTGTGATAGCTCACCATCTATTCATACGGTCTGGTAGCGGTCTCATCCACGCGAGTGGCTTGCCTGTAATACCAAAGTGACGTTCTAGGCGATGAATCAACGTCCCGTGGTCGATAGTGTCAAATGCTGCAGAGAGATCGAGCATCACAAGAAAAGGCACATTGTTCTTATCCAACGATTGAAGAATGCCATTTTAGACTTTTAATAGGGCGGTTTGAGTCGATTCCATAGGGCTACTGATGCGGAGAAAAGCTGTACTGGTAGGTTAACTGTTTGAAACCTATTTGTCTGAGTTTTTGCGGGTAGCCTCTTAGCGTTGGAGCATTGGCGAGATGAGGGTCAGGTGTTACGTCAACTAGATGGTTTATGATCTTATACAGCATGGTGACTTGAGCTGTGTCTCTCCTCTGGCTTAGTTTTTCCCAGCACAGATTTGATATCACAGCATGGCGACTTGAGCTTTGTCTCTCCTCTGGCTTAGTGTTTCCCAGCACAGTTTTAATATCACAGCATGGCGACTTGAGCTGCGTCTCTCCTCTGGCTTAATTATAGTGTTTCCCAGGTCAGTTTTGATATCACATCATGGTGGCTTGAGCTGTGTCTCTCCTCTAGCTTAGTGTTTCCCAGCGCAGTGTTGATATCACAGCATGGTGACTTGAGCTGTGTCTCTCCTCTGGTTTAGTGTTTCACACCGCAGTTTTGATATCACAGCATGGTGACTTGAGCTGTGTCTCTCCTCTGGCTTAGTGTTTCCCAGTGCAGTGTTGATATTACATCATGGTGACTTGAGCTTTGTCTCTCCTCTGGCTTAGTGTTTCCCAGCGCAGTGTTGATATCACAGCATGGTGACTTGAGCTGTGTCTCTCCTCTGGCTTAGGATGTCAATTGTGCAATAAAGCAACAGAAGATATTGAGCACTTCCTACTGGTGTGTAAAATCCTTGGGCCCATTCATAGTTTTAAGTCAAGGGCCGCAAAACTGCATTATATACTGGACTGTACAAATATTCAAGGAATTTAATATGGAAAATCGAAAATTATTGTCGGTGTTAGATATACACACTACATAATTCGGCATTCTCATTAAACCTGAAAAGCTAAATAACAGTGTCGGGGTTTTCAACATGGTGGTGCAGAAACCTTCATTTCCATGCAGATACAGTTAAAAAGTGATATGTAACAGTCAGTTTTCATGTAATATGAACGTGTATATATCCGTGAAGAAATGTGAATATCAACGTTTTCTGATGAGGCGGTATAAATTACAGAGCAGATGGCCGCCAAAATAATGATGATAAAAACTGTTACCAATGGATTTTAGAGACCTTTATAGTCCTATGTAATAATCTTCAACCTTCCCTTCCTTGCAACCATTGAGCATTTCAATGCATGCTGCTGTTTGCAACATTGAACACACTTCACAATAACATTGCTCTTCAGTCTTCATCACAGTTTTTATCTTTTAAACTACAGTCGAACCTCGTTAACTCGAACTCGTCAGGACAGACAAAAAAATTCCAGTTATCGGTAGTACGTACGAGTCATTGAACAATGTACATTATACAGGGATTTTGCCGGGACCTGACGATGAGTTCGATTGAAGGGTTGTGTTTGAATTATCCGAGTTCGAGAGAACGAAGTTTGACTGTACCAGCAAATTTTCCTTTTTCTTTTATTTTGGTCCGTTTTTCTTTTCTTTTCTACTAACAATCTTTGTGGCTTGACGGGCACAAAAGTGTCTACGTACCTTTAAAGGGTTAGACAAAATCGGAATTAAAATTTGCAAAATTATACAACTTTATAAAATACATACTTCAAGCAAAAATCACAAACTCATATTTTCGGACAATTCTCCATAGACTCAAATCATTGAGCCACAATAAAACTAACAACCTCCGCCCAGGATATATCAATCACAGGTACTCTGCGGCTGGAAATAAAGCTGCTGTGTTGACTACCCGCCTGATTTGACCGTTATTTCTCCTATTTGAAATTCTTTACATCTATAGTCACCAAATAACCCACAGCTTTCGAATTAAATGCTTCTTTAAAATATTAAGAATTTGTCGATGATATTAAAAAAAAATGTCACTGGAAAATTCTGGATATTTTTTTTAAAAAAAGCATTTAAATCGAATGTTGTTGATTATTTGGTGACTAGATCTATGTATGTAAAGATTTTCAAATAGGAGAAATAACATCAAATCACGGCGGCTAGTAAAAACAATGGCTGTATTTCCAGCCGCAAGGTACATGTACCTGTGGGACAGACATTGTCATGTACCGATATGAGGAACTAAATGCCGGAGAGTTCCGACAGGAACCGATCATGCACGATCATACGATGTAGTCCATATCGAAGGTATGGTGTAGGATTTATTGTAAACAACCGAAGAAAATAACGTTTTTAAGTAAAACTGGAAGTTAAGACAGGAAAGTGTTATTCATATCCCATTTAAAGGTAATTTTACTCTGTCAGTAAAGCTCTATAGCTTGAAAATTCAGTTTTTAGACGAACGTGACGTCGAACACGACTGATGTGTTGATTTTTAATGGATCAGTACCCGGTTACTGTGAAATTCGGATAGTCCACCTATCTGTCACGTAATAAACTCCGGTGACAAAGGAATAGTAAACAACACTTTGAAAGTCAACAGTTTTTATTTAAAGTTCAACCCAGGTTCTTATGGATAAGTGAGACGCACTGACAATGATAGCTAACCCATAACTAATAGTCTATCCAGTTCGGTTCCCCGTGCCGTTCTCCACGGTTCTCCTTTCTCTCTCATTAATCAGAGTTATATAGGAAATATACCCAAGAGCATTGTTGGTAATTAGCTATCATGTCCGAGCGTTATTACAAATATGGTGATACAACATTCTGCAGACTGCTGAATCTGCATGAAACTGCAATGTATAATGGAAATATGCCAGCGTCCAGTTGGCTACCTGTATGCCTGGTACAGAGAAGAACTGTACTCTGTTAACCTTAGGATAAGAAATATACAATTATACACATGTATGAAACAGAAAGATCAATATTTCGGAGAAGCAGTATTTTAGAATACTGAACTATTTCTATATTATTTTATAACTATGTCCTGAATGGCCATTACATTACAATTTCCTTTCTTTCTTCTCTTGAAAATAAAATAATAATTTAAATATGAATATGTCATTATAATAAAGTAAAGCTTAACTGGCCATTACATTACATATCCTTGGTTGATTAGGAAGGGTCAGCCATACATGTGATAAGTTCAGAATCCCAAAACTGGAGGATTGCCATTTTTCAGCTGGAGTTGGGGTCTCAAAACTGGAGGTTTTTTATCGACATAAATTAAGCGCGCGGACACATAACTTAGAGGCAAAATCCAACATTTTTGGCCACACAATAATGTATATAAGTCTACACCAGAAGAAACAATCCTCATAACTCTTGATTTGAATTTTGACAGAGTTATGCCACTTTTTAACTTCAGTTTTTTTGTTAAAGTTTTATATAATGTCTAATATCTCTGTTACATACAAAGCTATTGCCTATTATGCCCCTTTAACTGGCAAAACTTTAATTCAGAGTCAATCACTGAGAAAAGTCGAGCATGCTATCTTACAGAAGCTCCCTCTTGTTCTAACTTTAAACTTTCTTAACAGATTAAATTTGTAGAAACAAAGTCTCAATTTAGGTCTGAAATGAAGGTGAACATGCATTAACATTATTCTACTCGAGGACTTAAAAAAACGAAGCTCTAAATTGGTCTGAACACAACTCATAAATTATGTAAATTCCTTACCCCACCCACTCTCGTATAAAAATACTGATGATTTTCACATGAAAAATAGAAAATAGAAATGCATCAACATGTATTTACCCTTACCAAAATAATGTAGATTGATGTTATCAAATAAATGAGTGTGTGTTTTCATCCAATTTTCAATGAAATAAGTCCAGTTTATTAGCAAATTAATTTGTTAAACATTGGAAGAAAATGGCGTAACTCCGTAAGGGGAAATAACACTCCTGTTCTAAAAATAGTAATGGGTTGGTTTTTCCAACAATTATTTATGTGATTTTATTACCGAGCAAAATTTTTCTTTGAATAATCGAAATTCATTTCAGTTGGGAATTATTTCTTATGACTGGGAGTCTTTTTGCTTCAAAGCTTAATCGGCATTGAGAATGGGCAGATATTCGGCCCCGTGAGACAGGTGGAAAAGGCCCTGCTTGTCTAATCCCTTATCAAAACAATTAATAATTCACCTGTGAAAAACAACTCTTTCCTCCAGCAACATGTGTGGCAAACATGTATAATACACAACAGTCGGTGACACTTTGATTTACTGTGTAAACATGTTTGGCACTCCTCGGTAATTATCAACCCAGTCATAATACTGATTTTTATTTTTTGAAAAGCGGGAGAAATATGGTTTTGGTCGGGAGACGGGAGGCAAGGTGAAAAAATCGGGATTTTGACCCTCCCGCGCGGGAGATCACATGTATGGGTCAGCCTTACTCATTTGGCTTGTCGGGATGACTTTTTATTTATGATTTGGTATGTTATAATTGTGATCCCTCTGTGACACTGACATAACAGTGACAGTCAGAAGTTATCATGCTGTCCTGAAACGTCCTATTACTCGGACTAACCAAAGAGGTATAAAAATACACAGAATGGCAACAGGAGATAACTTCGCATTAGCTCGTGTCACGGCGTTATCTTATTGAAGCGTTTGCTGACTTGATCACTCGTGATCAAATCAACAGATGCTTATGAAAGTATTACACTTGGCGATACGACCGGCACGTAATAAACCGAATCGGGTCCAATTTTCAAACAACAACTGTTGATTTCTATGAAGTCCAATCATAAATTCATTGCTTCCCCATGTAGAAAATACTAATAACATTAAAAAACACCATTACCATTATAAACAAACAATCTGATAGAAAGTTTTTCAGGACACAAATGTTTAGCTCGACTATTTTTTGAGCTATTCTACTCACCCTGGCGCCGGCGTCACACCTTGGTTAAAGTTTTGCATGCAAGTACATATGGCTATCATTTAAAGGCAAATAGCTTTGAAACTTATTTTTTTCTTTTTCTAGGTCTATTACCAACCTCACTGGGTCAAGTCCTAGACAAGCTTACTGTCGCTGATGCACCTGTCAATATTTTGCCCGCCCGGGGGAGCGGCGGGCATACACGGGACTTTAGACAGAAGACCATTCCCGACAGGCGGGAATTTGACAAACATTTGATGTACCAACCAGGCTCTAGGGTGGGATTTAGACAAAAAAGGTTGTCCCTAGGGTGGGGATTTAGACAACAAAATTTTTGAAATGTCAGATTCCCCCGGGTCGGCCCGCCGCCCCCCTGGGTGGGCAAAATATTGACAGGTGCATGAGTGGCTGCTTTTTAATTTCTGACTTTTGCAGCCACTGCTACAGTTTGACCGTCACAATATAAAACAAACTGTATACGTCGGACTAGTTCGACTAGGTCAAGTCCCATAACTCTGACATGTATTTTGGCCAAATTATGCCCCCTTTTGGACTTAGAAAATCCTGGTTAAAGTTTTACATGCAAGTTACTACCTCCAAAATTAACGCAGATATTGAATTGAAACTTCACGAATGTCTTCGGGGTTATGAAACTAGGTGATAGCATCAAGTCCCATAACTCTGACATGCATTTTGGCCAAATTATGCCCCCTTTTGTACTTAGAAAATCCTGGTTAAAGTTTTGTGTGCAAGTACATATGGCTATCATTTAAAGGCATACGAGGGATGTTCGAAATGAATTGCTTATTTCTATCTGGAGACTTCAAATTTCAAGTAAGCCCAAAAGGGCTCATTTCATGCCCTCGAAGTACTCCCCATGGCTAGAAATGCAAAGTTTCAGCCGATGTATCCACTTCTTGAAGGCGTCACGGTACGCTGATTTGGGCACAGTAATAAGGTACTGATGAATGGCAGATCCAAGTGCCTGTCGGGACTGGTATTTGCGCCCGGCAAGGAATTATTTCAATTTCGGAAACAAAAAGAAATCACATGGGGCAAGGTCTGGGGAATATGGGGGGTGAGGCAAAACAGTTACTTTTTCTTTCTTCAAAAACGCTGTAACTATTGCGGAGATATGAGCGGGGGCATTGTCATGTAGAAGACGGACATGTTTAAAATCAGTGGCAGGGCGTCATTTCTGATAATACTTTTTCAGTTTCTTCAGTACTACGTCTTTGTAGTACTTTCTGGTGATGCTTTTGCCCTTTTTCGCCGGCACTTTTATTGCAACTCCTTCACTAGAGAAGAAGATTGCATACAAAACCTTCTTTGCACTCAAAGAACGTTTGGCAATTATTGGGCGTTTGCTGTGTTTAGTGGCCCAGATCTTATTGCTTACCTTTCTGACGGGCTCAAAATAATGGACCCAGGTTTCATCACCTGTGACAACATTGGCAAACTGCTTTTTGTCATATTTTGGAAACATTTGAAGCAGCTTTTTGGCCACTTTAACCCGTTGCCTCTTTTGCTCATCAGTCAACAGATGTGGCACCCATCTAGCAGAAATCTTTCTGACTTTCAAATGCTTCTTCAAAATAAGGTGAACCGTTGATAGTGATATGCCTGCCTTTCCTGCAATATCACGAACTGTAAATCTGGCATCTCCTTCAATGATTTCCTGTATTTTGGAAACGATTTCTTTACGAGATGCAGATTTTGGCCTACCTGATTTCAGTGCATTTTTGATGGACTCTACACCAGACTCAGATTTCTTTTTATTCACCACCGAACTGTGTCATAAGACACACAAGAAGGTCCATAAGCAGTAGAAAGTTCAGTCATCAGCTGCTTCAAAGAACAACCAAGTTTTGAGCGAGCTTTGATGTAAGCCCGTATTTCATCTTTCTTGTCGACGCTTCTGCCAACCATTTTTACTACAGTGGTCAATGATTGCGTGTATTCAAATGGCAAATTTTATGTCTTACACTTAGTCTAACATGTACATTTATACACCGTTGTGTAGGTATTGAATAACCCTATACAGGTAGGTATTGGTTTTTATCGTGCCCCACATGAATATCGAGCTAGAGGACAATAAGCAATTCATATTGAACACTCCTCGTATAGCTTTGAAACTTATTTTTTCTTTTTCTAGGTCAATTACCAATCTCACTGGGTAAAGTCCCATAGGTGGACGGATAGCTCAGTGGTTTGCACACTGGCCTTCCAGTCCTGAGGTCGGGGGTTCGATCCCCGGCAGCTACTCGGGAATTTTCAGAAACGCTTTTCAGTGTTTCCCACCCAACTAGAGGTGTACTGGTCAGGAACCCAGGCAATCCTTGCGTGTATCAGTGCTATACACTGGGCATGTTAAAGAACCAGGCTGTCTATTCGCAACGAGCTAGGCTAAGTTAGCCGGACAAGCCTGTATCTGATTTCTGATCTCTCTGTCGTGGAGGCTTTGTCTCACTCTGTCCCTCTGGTCAGATCGCTCTGTGTCTGTACTAGTAGAGGATGAATTATGCGCCCTGTGTGGCTGCATTTGAACTATGTAAAGTGCCTTTGAATGTGAAATTGATTATGAAAAGGGCGCTATATAAATCTGGTATAATAATAATAATGATAATAATAACTCTGACATGTATTTTGGCCAAATTATGCCCCCTTTTGGACTTGGAAAATCCTGGTTAAAGTTTTACATGCAAGTTACTGTCTCCAAAACTAATGCAGATATTGATTTGAAACTTCACATGTGTTTTCAGGGTTATGATACTAGGTGATAGCATCAAGTCCCATAACTCTGACATGCATTTTGGCCAAATTATGCCCCCTTTTGTACTTAGAAAATCCTGGAGTAAAGTTTTGCATGCAAGTACCTAAGGCTATCATTTGAAGGCATATAGCTTTGAAACTCATTTATCCTTTTTCTAGGTCAATTACCAACCTCACTGGGTCAAGTCCCATAACTCTGACATGTATTTTGGCCAAATTATGTCCCCTTTTGGACCTAGAAAATCCTGGTTCAAGTTTTACATGCAAGTTACTATCTCGAAAACTAATGCAGATATTGATTTGAAACTTCACAGTCATGTGCCTTCGGGGTTATGAAACTAGGTGACAGCATCAAGTCCCATAAGTCTGACATGCATTTTGGCCAAATTATGCCCCCTTTTGTACTTAGAAAATCCTGGTTAAAGTTTTGCGTGCAAGTACATATTAAGGCTATCATTTGAAGGTATACAGCTTTGAAGCTCATTTTTTCTTTTTCTAGATCAATTACCAACCTCACTGGGTCAAGTTCCATAACTCTTACCTGTATTTTGGGCAAACTATGCCCCCTTCTGGACATAGAAAATTCTGGTTACAGTTTTGCGTGCAAGTTATTATCTGCAAAACTAATGCAGCTATTAAATTGAAAATTCACATGTGTCTTTGTGATTATAAAACTAGTTGATTGCATTATGTCCCATAACTCTGACATGCATTATGGTCAAATTATGTCCCCTTTTGAACTTAAAACTTCTGGTGAATGTTTTGCATGCTAATTATCTCCAAAACTAATGCAGATACTGGATTGAAACATTTAGGGTAATATTTCTGCTTCTGTGACAATGATTCGAATAGTCCAGCACTGGCTATCTTACGGACAGCTCTTGTTATCCTTCTGCTGTCTGTTTCATATACACCAGTAAAACAAGATCTCATTCAGTTCCCACATGATGTTGGCGAAATTGTCTCTATATGCCTTTCAAGTTGCAGATCTATTTATTTTTATAGCTCTTTGGTCTAACTTACTGGTAAGGGAAGGTTACATTAAATTACCTGATTGGTGGTATAATTAATATAGGCCAATAGGGGTATTTTAAAGCAAGATCAATAGAAAAATTAAAAATACTTTTTTATAACTTTTTCATTATGAAGATGCCAGATGCAAATGTTTTTATAACAGTAGACAGCAGAACCACCACAGTAGTGTCTGCTTTGATTGAGGAGGTCTGAGGTTTGATGTCCGTTCGGCTGCATCATACCAATTTAACAAAGCTGTTTAAAAGGATACTGGTAGCTCCTTTGCTTGGCGCTCGGCATTAAAAGGTTGCAAGTTAGCTAAAAAATTTCAGCTCAGAGATGTTTATAAATTATATGCTGTCATGGATCTCTTGTTGACTGTGCTTTCTATAAGATAAGATTAAGATAAGTTTTATTCTATGTCGGCAAGACATATAACAATACAACATATTTAAGCTCTGACTGAGCTTTTTAACCAACTACGATGGATGCGACTATCAGAAAATGAAATAATAGCGTCATTTGGGGTATGGTAGCCAGAACTAAGGTTGCACTAGAGTTAAAATAAACACAAGTAAGTATCTGTTACTGGATACCTAGCTTGTTGCACAGGCCTGCATTGTCTGTTGATTATATGTGACACTATATAAAGCTTACCATTAACTAGGAAGTGTCTAGGGACCTTTAGAATCGGATTCAGGAGATATGGATTTTACTTCTAGACAAGCCTAATAGTGGTTTTCTAAGAGTACAGACTCCATTATCTATATCCATGTTTTTGGGTAATTAACATCATTGATTTTGTTGCAAATGAAATATCAAATCAGATTTAATCAGTATTCACCTAAAGTTTTAATCTTACTGTTTCACAGACACTATGGACACTTCCATTCCAATAACATCCATCCCTCTACTTGGAGTCAGATTTTTTTGTACAGGGAGGTTTGATGTCAATACATTGATAAAGTTTAACAGAGGGTGTCCAGAGGGAAGGAGGGTAGGGAGTCACTTGTTATATGCCATTATATTGATTGAGCAAAGTATTGATAAGAGGATAAAAGATGACCCAACATGGAAGAAAATAAAGAGTTTGACTGTGTTATGATAGGTGGTACACAAGAGTTAAAAGAGTTTGTTCTTGTTATGATTATTATGAAATTTAGGCAGATTGTTACCCTCAATGAAACCTAGCTAGTACCAGTTTCATTACTGGGTCATATGGGATCGAAAACTAGGGCACTAGATCAGTTAGTAGGAAAACCCTGTTAATTCTCCATAGAGCTCTCATTTTATACCTCAGCATAAAACTTTGAAAGACTGTTGGTCTGTATGAAATCTTGTTTAAAACTGGATTATTTGAGATCAAAAACTAGATCACTAGGTCAAATCATAAATAAAAACCCAACTTTTTTTACACTCTAAAGGCCTCATTGTTCTTCTTGATCATCATACCCCCTCAAGCAGGAGGGGAAACCTGTAGTCTCCCCTTCACTGCTGTTTGCATCTCTAATTTTCCTTGCAGCATGCCTTCTAAATTTTCTGGCCAGAACCCTGATAAACCTTAGTCAGAATTTCACTAACTACATGTAAAGAGTTTGCCGCCACTGACAGAACACTACATCATGAAGCACAGCGTTAAAAGTGGTGTGCAGTTGAACCAACCTTAGCGGTTTCCTGTATTAACTCTTACCCTGCTAAATTTCTATAATGAACTTGTCTATCTTTCAATTTGGACAGTACCATTAACTGTTAAAAGGGGTGCATACCAAAAAGATACTGACTGAATGGCGAACAGTGCAGATCATGATCAGACTGCATGAATGTGCAGGCTGATCATCATCTACACTGGTTCCAAAGGCAGAATCGATCGTGTCTCGGGCATGATAAGGGTTAAGCAACCACTGGCCTTTAACAGTCTTAGTGTTCACTTCCCATAATGACTTTTTGCTCTAAATTTCAACTTGTCATAATCAGCCAAATTGTGTCATCTCCTTGGCTAACTATTAATACAGATTTGACTGTAATTATATACATTTTTCAGGAAAATGGTTTAACAGGGAGAAGTTTGTATGACCATAATGTGGCACACAGCCTTTATATCTTCACAAGCGTTTAGAAATGTGGCACAGAGTGGATTGTTAAATGGTAAGAATGGCCAGAAATTAAATAAAAACACTGGCCAGGAGAGGAAGGGTGGTGTGGGATATTGTCAACCTGAGAAAAGCGCCTTGGGTGTTACCAATTTTCTCACGTTGACAATATCCCATATCATCTACACATGCCTGTGTTATTATCCCCCGCCATTTGTGGAGGGATATTGATTTGGTGTTGTCTGCCAGGTTGTTCCTCCGTCCATGCGTCTGTCTGGCTAAAATTAAAAATGCTTATAATTAAAAAACTTTAGCTAGAATCACAAAACCTCACATGTATAATTATTTCTTAGAGCATGGTCTTTGCTCACATATATTATCATCTCCCTTGACCCAGTAAAAGCATTTTAATGCCCCCGGCATCTACTGATGCGGGTGGCATATAGTTATTGTCCTGTTCGTTCGTTTGTTCGTCCGTTCCTCCGTCCGTACAAGGTTAACCAAATGGGACCATTTCGTCTAGCATTAATACCCCTTACTAGAAGGACTTGATATTAATGCAGATGTAACCTGTGAGGCTGTGACCATTCCTCATCTTCAGACATCACCTGACCTCAGTTTAATCTTGACCTTGACCTCATTTTGGACTTAGGTTGCTTTATATGGGCCATCTCTTGGTTAACCAAATGGGACCGTTTCGTCTAGCATCAATACCGCTTACAAGAATGAATTGGTACTAATACAGATGTAACCTGTGACCATTCCTCATCTTCAGACATCACCTGACCTCAGTTTTACCTTGACCTTGTCCTCATTTTGGACTTAGGTTGCTTTATATGGGCCATCTCTTGGTTAACCAAATGGGACCGTTTCGTCTATCAATACCGCTTACAAGAATGAATTGATACTAAAACAGATGTAACCTGTGACCATTCCTCGTCTTCAAACATCACCTGACCGCAGTTTGACCTTGACCTCGTTTTGGACTTAGGTTGCTTTGTATCGGAAAGGATGCCACCGGGGGCATCAAGCGTTTATTGAACGCAGCTCCTTGTTTCTCTTTGATTGGTAAAAATAATTGAAAATGCTTATAATTCAGACAGTATTTCAGCTAGAATCACCAGACTTGACATAAGTATTAAATAACACATGACCTTTGCTTACATTTAGTATTATCCCCCATGATTCAGTAAAAGCAGAGTTTTTCCCCTTGATTTGGTAAGAGAAAAAAAAAAACAGAAAATGCTTATATTTCAAAAAGAATTTTAGCTAGAATCACCAAACCTGACACAGTTATAAATTATCACATGACCTTTGCTCACTTTCAGTAGTATCTCCCTTGACCTAGTAAAGGAAAGTTTTTCCCCTTGATTTTGTAAAAAATTGCTTTTTTTATTGTTTCCAAGTAACTTTTTGATTGAGGTTCATGAAACTTTATACAAATGTTGATCACTATAGGGTGATGGTGCATGTGCAACTTTTGTCACAATCACTGCATTAATCAGTTATTTCCCTGTCATTGTTTTACAATATATAAATTCCCACATAAAGTAATGCATTGATGGATCTTCATGAAATTCAACACAAATGTAGATCTGTCGCTATAGGGCAGTGGCGCATACTCATCTTTCATCAGGATCTCTAAACTTCAGTTACATTGTATTGTAGAGTTATTTCCCTTTGTTTTAAAATCCATAAATTCGCACAAAAAAGAGTAACCTTTTGATGTACCTTCATGAAACTTAATACAAATATAGATCAGCATAGAGCAGAGTTTTTCCCCTTGATTTGGTAAGAAGTAGGAACCAACAAACCATAGCACAATCTGTTATACATAACTTATGTATATCTGGAAGTTAAATATCTCTCAAAATATAGTTCCCACATGCACAAAAACAACCTATTTAGTGGGGATATAAATTCACTGAATTTGCTTGTTTGTTTTTTTATATGGTTAATCAAATCTTGAAATATTCACTAAGTGAAAAAGCATTAATAATCTTCAGTTGCAACATTGTTTGTTTTCTTCGAAATGGAAGGAATCGTTAGTTTTAGGGACGATGCTTTAAAGCTTGTCAATCACCTGTTTAACTTATTGGGACACTTGACTGCACAGGGTTTTGGAAAAAAAACAACGTCCAGGGTGTTATTCAACAAGCGTCTTCTCAGTCACAGGATCAAATGCTTGTCTTTGCAGGGTTTTGGAAATGTTGTATTCAGAATGAATCCCTGTTGGGTCTATGGAAATTCTATATTGAGTTTTTACATTAGATATAAATAATATATATATCATTTAAAATGTTACCATATGGATTAAGATTATATAACCAAGCAGCATATCAATGTAGCAAAAGGGATACAAGCAATTAATATACGATTAGTCTGTTATTTTGTATTAGAAGAATGTCATAGAGAGATCCTGGGTTTGAATCTGACAAAAGGGGAGTTGACTATGGTCTCCGAATTCTGTTAGGATTGAGTACTGATAAGATTTTCAGGCAGCAGTCATCTAGAGTACTTAACACAAGTTGTGAGAACGTCCTCTACTACTAGTACTAGATGATGTAAAATGAGTCTGAACTACAACCTATTTACAGGTGTAAAGGTTCCACTATGCAGACACTACTCTCATGGACACAGGTCATTGATCAGGAGACTTGAAAGGTTCACATTTAGGCTGCAGCAGAAAGGATGGAGTTCTGTGACAGGCAGTGGTGATCAAGGACAAAATGATCAGGTTAGTTAAAAGTAAAACCCAGAAAGTTCTACACATTTCAGCAAAATCAAGTTATTAACATTTTTAGCCTACATGAGTATGTGTTACAGCTTCAATGGCACAGGGTGCTCATGGGGAGCTTTTAGGATTAATGGATGTCTGTCGACAATCCGTCAGTATCCTTTGTGTTGTCCGCAAAATGGCTTCAGATGAAAATCTCTTCCTGACCTTCTGAGACGGTTTTAACTAAACATCACAGGAATGTTCATTGGGTGGTCCTCTACCAAAATTAATCAAAGAATACCATTCTATACAGAATTTTGGTTGCTGTGGCAACCCAAAAGAAAGTTCTTAATGATATTGAATTATCTTCTCTAAAACAACAATGTCCAGTCCTTAGATAGTCAAAAGTGGCTCCACCCTGGGATTCACTTGTTTTACTTAGACTTATATAAGAAGCGCTTATCATTTTGTCTCAACCCTGGAGCTTAGATATTTAGCACGTAGCTTTGTTTAGTGGTCCTTTATAAAGTATGTTCAAGTCATGCCTCTTTGGTAAAAAAAATGGTCATGCCCTTGGGTCACTTGTTTTAAAAATCTTCTTGTCTAAAACCGCAATGGCTAAAGCTTAGATATTTAGCATAGTGTAGTGATCCTTTAACACATTTGTTCCAGTTATTCCCCTGGGGTCCAAATTTGCCCAACCCTGGGGTTCACTTGTATATTACATAGCCTTATAATAAGAAAAACTTTAAAATTCTTCTTGTCTGAAACCTCAGACCTTGGAGCTTAGATATTTGGAAGAAGCATTGTGTAGTAGTCCTCCATGGATATTGTTCAAATCATGCCCCTGGGATCAAACTTGGTCATGCCATGGGGTTCACTTGCTTTAAATAGACTCATATGAGAAAAACTTCTTTTCCCAAACCTCAAGACCTAGAGCTTAGATATTTGGTGTGTGGAATTGTCTAGTAGTCCTCTACCAAGTTTGTTCAAATCATCTCCTTGGGGTCAAAATTGGCCATGTTCTGGGGATCACTTGTTTTATATAGACATAGACTTACATAAGAAAAACAAAAAAAGTCTTGTCTAAAACTATGAGCTTATATATTTTGTCATGTAGCATTGTGTAGTGGTCAGCCCTTGGGATCAGTAAAACTGTTGTATTACATAGACTTATATAGAAAAACATTAAATATCTTCTAGTCTAGAACCTCAAGCCCTTAAGCTTAGATATTTGGCATGTATCATTGTGGAGTGGTCCTCCACCAAGATTGTTCAGTCATGCCCCTGGGATCAAACTTGGGATTCACTTGTTTTAAATAGAGGTCCTCTAACATAGAAATTATTATTATTATTATTGTTCAAATTATACCCTTGGGGTCAAAGATATTTTACATGTAGCATTGTGTTGTGGTCCTTCACCAAGTTTGTTTAAATCATGTCTTTCAAGACAAAATTGGGCCTGCCTTATGATTCACTTGTTTGACATAGGCTTACGTAGGAATATCTTAAAAGATATTCTTTTATAAAACGTGAGTTGTTGAGTGCAGATATTTGGCATGTAGCTTTGTGTAGTGGGCCTTTATTGAGTTTGTTCAAGTCATGCCTCTTTGGTCAGAATTGGCCCAACCCAGTGTTATACTTTATATAAGAAAAAACTTTAAAAATCTTGTCTTTAACCTAAACCCTTGAGCTTAGCTAGTTGGCATGTTGCATTGTGTAGTGGTCCTCCACCAAGTTTGTTTTCAAATCATGCTTCTGGGGTAAAAATTGGCCTGCCCTTACATATACTGATATAAGAAAAACTTGAGGTTCACTTGTTTTACATAGAAATATATTGGAAAAGCTTTAAAGTCGTCTTTTCTAAAACTTCAAGTTCTGGAACATAGACATTTGACTTGTAACATTGTGTAGAGTTCCTCTACTCTACCAAGTTTGTTGAACTCGTGTACAAAATGAGACAGTTGATTGATATAGGTTCTCTTGTTTAAATAACATCACAGCCTACTCAGTAAGAAAGGAAGAAAGAGGTCATATTAGTTTGTTCCCAGGGTAAGGCATATATTCTCTGTGACAGTTTGACAGGAGATTGTGTGTCAGTCCTCCTCCTCTAAATCATGTGGGGAAGTTGTCAGATACATGGTGAGAACATGCAGAATCCAGGAAGTTTGGTTATATCAAACTGGACTACGTCCGCTCATAATGTTTCTGACTTAGTAAAATCATAGTTATATAAAAAAAGGAGATAATTAAGAACATTGTACCTAATTTTTTCAACAGGGATCTGGACAGCAAACAGAAGAAGCTGTTGTAAGTGACAAGACTGCTAAACTTGGTTCAGACAGTTATTTCAACAAGGAAATTTTACGCAGTATGTATTACTTGCTGTTGGTTACAGTACAACAGTTTGATTAAATTTTTTCAGGCCGCTAGCCAATAAAAACCAAAAGGCCAAACAAACTGGTAATCGAAAATCAGTGTTCCTGATCCTAGTCTCCTGTGGTTGTTGAATGCAAAATGGTTTTCTAAACACGTGGCTTGCATCAAAGAGCATCAAAGACTGATTGCACAGTCACTGATCTGCACTCAGATATACTTTTTTGTCCAGTTAATTAATATTTTTAGTCCCCTACCAGTAACACCGGAGGGGACTATAGCAATGCCCTCTGTCAGTCCATCTCTCCGTCCGCAAATCTGGATCCTGCAATTCTCAAAAACTAGTCAAACTAGGTTCATAAAACTTGGTTTGTGAAAAGAGGGCAATATGTAGATTATGCACATATATGACTTATGCTTGTAGGTCAAAGGTCAAGGTCACTATTGAACGTCAAGTAAAAAAAATTGATTCTGCTCCATAACATGCATTGATGGATTATCTTAGTGCTACACAGAAATGTTCTTCATGATGAGAAAATGTGTCAACACATGACCTATGCTGATTAGTCAAAGGTCAAGGTCACTATTGAAAGTTTTCCACCTGTATGGGACTTCTGTATTTGCCACTGCAATACACTAATGTTTTTTGAGAAAGCACCTCTGTTATGTGTTCGAGGCCAGGCTGACCCGGTCTTGTGGAGTAGTGAAAAAATACCTTAGAACTTTCATGAACTTATGTAAATTAATAAATTTTAGCAGAAATTGGTAAGAAGATTTATTGAATTTAAAAAGTAGGTATTGTTTGTAGTAAAATGTGATAATGGACCCTTGACCATTTTGCAGGAATCAAAAAGAAGCAAACAGAACAGTACTTTATTTACACGGAAAACAATTTAATGGATATACAGATTGCTAAAGTGGAATACCTTTTGGAAGATAAGTAAGTTGTATTTATTAATGGCACAAATAAAAATAGTTAAGATGGGACATCCTTGGCTGAATGGTTTTTAGCTCAACTATACGAAGTATGGAGAGCTGTCCTACTCGACCCGGCGTCAGCGGTGGCATCGGCGTCCTTTCGCTTCCGCACTTTGGTAAGTTTTGATGCACTTTCACTTTATCTCTGTACTTACTTGATGGATTTGTTGCAAACTTAAAATAGTTATTCCTCATCATCACTAACATCATATGGCACAAGGGCCATAACTCTCACACCAATGTTTCATGAAATATCTCCCTTTTTAGCTCACCTGTCACAAAGTGACAAGGTGAGCTTTTGTGATCGTGCGGCGTCCGTCCGTCTGAGCACACGATTTGTACCTTAGGTGGTAGGAGGTGTGGCCTAGGACAAAAGAAATCCTTTATATTCATTCCTTAACCACTTAATTCTTTTGTTCCTTAAGTGGTCATTCTATTGTTTTCAAAGAATGGAATGACCACCTAATACATGAATCTTATGGGTGTCCATCCGTGCGTCGGTAAACTTTTGCTTGTGACCACTCTAGAGGTCACATTTTTCATGGTATCTTTATGAAAGTTGGCCAGAATGTTCATCTTGATGATATCTAGGTCAAGTTCGAAAATGGGTCACGTGCGGTCAAAAACTAGGTCAGTAGGTTTAAGAATAGAGAAACCTTGTGACCTCTCTAGAGGCCATACTTTTCAATGGATCTTCATGAAAATTGGTCAGAATGTTCACCTTGATGATATCTAGTTCAAATTTGAAACTGGGTCACATGCCATCAAAAACTAGGTCATTAGGTTAAATAATAGAAAAACCTTGTGACCTCTCTAGAGGCGATATTTTTCGTGGGATCTGTATGAAAGTTGGTCTGAATCTTCATCTTCATCTAGGTTAAATTCGAAACTGGGTCAACTGCGGTTAAAAACTAGGTCAGCAGGTCTAAAAATAGAAAAACCTTGTGACCTCCCTAGAGGCCATATTTTTCAATGGATCTTCATGAAAATTGCTCATAATGTTCACCTTGATGATACATTGTATCTAGGTCAAGTTCGAAACTGGGTCACGTGCGATCAAAAACTAGGACAGTAGGTCTAAAAATAGAAAAACCTTGTGACCTCTCTAGAGTCCATACTTTTCAATGGATCTTCATGAAAATTGGTCAGAATGTTCACTTTGATGATATCTAGTTCAGGTTCGAATCTGGGTCACGTGCCAACAAAAACTAGGTCATAGGTCAAATAATAGATAAACCTTGTGACCTCTCTAGAGGCGATATTTTTCATGGGATCTGTATGAAAGTTGGTCTGAATATTCATCTTGATGATATCTAGGTCAAGTTCGAAACTGGGTCAACTGCGGTCAAAAACTAGGTCAGTAGGTCTACGTCGTCCGTGTGTCCGTGCGTAAACTTTTGCTTGTGACCACTCTAGTTTAAGATCCAGCCTTGAAATTTGGATAACATGTACAGTTTTGCACACCAATCTTTAAACTGTCTTTCATTGACCATAAATGTGACCTACTGATCTACTTTCTAATATTTTAGCATCAGTTTGCCATTTGAAACATGTGGTTCAATATACTCAGTTGAGCGATTCAGGGTCATCATGACCCTCTTGTTACTTAAAATTTCAGGTTAGAGTTTTGATGCAATTTCACTCTATCTCAGTTATTACTAAATGGATTTGATTCAAACTTAAAATAGTTGTTCCACCTTACCACCCACATCATATGACACAAGGGCCATAACTCTGGTACCAATATTTTATGAATTATTCCCCCCTTTAACTCAGAATTTCTGGTTAAAGTTTTTATGCACTTTCACTCTTATCTCAGTTATCACTAAATGGGTTTGATTCAAACTTAAAATAGTTATTCAACCTCATCACTCACATAATATGACACAAGGGCCATAACTCTTGCACCAATATTTCATTAATTATCCCCCCTTTTTACTTAGAATTTCAGGTTAAAGTTTTGATGCACTTTCAGTCTATCTCAGTTATTACTAAATGGATTTGATTCAAACTTAAAATAGTTGTTCCACCTTATCATATGATTCAAGGGCCATAACTCTGGTACCAGTATTTTCTAAATTATGCCCCCCTTCTACTTAGAATTTCAGGTTAAAATTTTGATCCACTTTCACTTTATCTCAGTTATTACTAAATGGATTTGATTCAAATTTAAAATAGTTATTCAGCATCATCACTCACATCATATGACACAAGGACCATATCTCTTGCACCAATATTTCATGAATTTTTTATCCCCCTTTTTACTTAGAATTTCAGGTTAAAGTTTTGATGCACTTTCACTCTATCTCAGTTATTACTAAATGGATTTGATTCAAACTTAAAATAGTTGTTCCACCTTACCACCCACATCATACTTAATACTTATGATACAGACTCAAGCTATTGTCATTAAACACTCTAGTGACAGCTCCATCTTCCTCAGATGTGCCCAGTTTCACTATTAAGCATTGAAATAGTCAAGCGCACTGTCTCCTGTGACAGCTCTTGTTCTTGCTGAGTTTGAACTACTTTCCCCTCACGTCTGTGGGTTTTAACCCTTAACTTGCTAAATTTCTATTATGAACGTCTTTCAATTTGGACAGTACCATTAACTGTTAAAAGAGGTGCATACCAAAAAGATACTTACTGAATGGCAGACAGTGTAGATCATGATCGGTCTGCACGGATATGCAGGCTGGTCATGACCTGCACTGGTCGCAAAGGCAGATTCACTCGTGTCTAGTATGGTAAGGGTTAATTCTACTCATGTCATCCTGATTGTGAGGAAACCGTTCAGCTGGTGTACAGTTCTACACATGTGCCATCTCATGCCTGAAATAATGTGCAGAAGGGCACCTAGGGTCTTTCTCCACTATCAGAATCTGGAAAGTCACCATATAACCTAATGGTATTGATGTCACTTTAAGGCCAACGAAACAAAAACAAAAACTTTAAGAGTTGTTCATAGTATACTGCTGTTGAACACCTTGCCAGTCAGTGGTCAAAGCTGTTTGCTTGAAGGACCAAGAGCTAATAGTTTCGACTGTTGACCAGTAAGCAGTTAAATGAAGTGTTTTATTACATAACATTAGAAATAAAAAGCTTTTTTTCTGAATTTTAAACTTTAACCCAGCATACCTGTATTGAACTGATATTGTATGTATGATCAGAGATTTTGAGAAGCTTGTGAAGATCAGAAGAAGCAGTCCTTACAGCTCTAGAAGTGCAGGACATAGTGAAGATGGTGCAGTATTTATTGAGTGTGCCTGGACCCAGGACATTGAGAAACTGTGAGTTTATTGTCATTTTGTTATCCATGCATACAGCATTTACAGCCCTGTTAAAGTTACATTTAAAGCGCTTATGAATTGTGCAAGGACCAACATGTTTTACAACCTGCTTGAACTCTGTAGTGACAAACATAATTATGTTAAAACCCTATTTCCCTGGGCAGTTAAAGTCATGGACCAAGTCTTAGAGCATTTAATGGTGTTTTCCTAAGCAAGTTTGTCTCAGTTGAGCATGGTTAACTCAGTAAGAAGATTGATTACTCACAAGTTATGCAACCATTTTTCAACCCCTACTGGATAAATACAGCACAGACATTTTGATGAGAGTAGTGCATTATGAAGCTATCTCAACACACCTCTGTGTGCTGTGAGTTTTTGTTTGGTGAAGGTATTGAGTTTTACACAGTAAGTTGCTGCCAGTTTGTAAAGAATTAAAACCTGATACAATAAAAAGGCCACAAACCTTTACTGAGCATTTGGACAATTACTGTCTCCAGGGTATGTTAACATTTTAAATGGACAGTTGTTTTTAGCTTCATGTGTTTTAATATGTAGGAAATAGTTACATTTCTTTGCTTTTAGCGGTCTTTTAGGCATTTATATGCACTAATGAAACAGTGATATTGTCCATGTTTCAGTAATCTCTGCTTGTTAAGATATTGTAAATAAATACTTTCAGAGCAATTGAAAAGTGGGGAAGCTTAGAGAAATTACAACGAGAGAAACTTCTCAGACAGTACAGAGGTTTGTTCCTTTCATTGTCTGTAAAGTGTGCTACAGTGTTACATATTAGAGTTAAAAAAAATCATTCAGTTATAGAAAATAAGAGCTACTTGTCCTATGTCAAAGCTGAGGAGGAAGCCAGGTTCTTACCTTTAGTATTTCCCAAATCAAGCCCTATTCCCTCTTCCTCTTCTTACAAAAGCATATAACAGTGGAATTACTGAGTACTGGACCTTCCAAAAACTTCTAAAATTCAACGATTTTTTTAGTTTTAATTTTTCTCCTCAAGGTATCTCTCTTTACTGTACTGTCAATTTGTAATGTCTCATTTATGGATATTTGTTTATCTTTCAAAATTCTACCATCCTTCCATTTACATTATAATTGTTGGCTTTTCCTTAATGAAAAAAAATCACTTCATGATAATAATGATAATACAATAATGTCTGAATTAAATTTGAATCTCAAAAAAAATGTTTTAAATCAGTTGCTAACAAAACGTAACAGATGAATTATTTAGCAGTTAGTCTGAAGTTTACTTACCTCTCAGGCTTCTATCTGCTCCATGGCACTGCTTAACATCTTTGAATTTCATGCAAAAATGATGTTGTAATGAAAAAGTATTTTGTCATCGCTGTGGGTTAGAAACCTTGCTGTGGATATAGAATTCTTTCATGTGAGGAGTCATCCAGCTGACTTGTGGAGGCTCTGTGGTTCTACCTAGGTGCCCGCTTGTGCCTGAAATAATTCTCGGAGGAGCACTGGGTGGGCGGGGTGGTGGTGGTGGGGGGGATAAGCTGGAAAGATAGATGCCTGTGTCATTGAGGTATTAAACTTAGCAGGAAAAGGAAAGAAAATACTGCTGTCCCAACTTCACAAATGTTACAAGATATAGGAAATCAATGTTTATAGATAGCTTAAGATTTTTTCCAAGTTTTCCAAATTCAGAAATTACTTTTATCTGTGAGCATTTGAAAGTGTATCAGTGAACACAAGGTATTATATATTATATCTTGAAAACATAATATATTATTGTGACGTATGATTTGGGGCAAGCCTCTTTAAATTAAAAAGATTTATGTATACATTATGTACTCAGATCATGTAATGAAACAATTTCCTTTCCTTCCTTTCTTTCATTTTAGGTTGGCCAGGATCTTCATATGTAGCCAGCAACAAGGTTTGCTTCTTGAATGTATTCTAGTATGTCACAATCAGTTAGTCATAGTTTAACACTAGGTATTAAAAAGCAGTAGAATCCTGTTTCTTTTACATCAGGAAAAAATGTGTAATTTTAAGTAAAGAACAAATTTTCTATCTCTTTTTAACATGAGTTCTCCTGAGCACAATATTTTTTTCACATTTGTGATAAGTGAAAGAACATCACAAAAAGAACACACATCTTGCAGTTTTCCAGGCGGAGAAATCCATGTAGTATCTTAGTTTAGAGCTAATTTATTTCTAGACTTGTGTACTTGAGATATCATTCAAAAATTAACGAGAGTGTTAGAATTACTCCCCCTGAATACATTGTTTATCTCTCCAGAAACCGACATTCTATGCAAAGATGTTGGAATCATTTGGTAAAGACTCAGGGGCTGTGGTGCTGGTAGCGCTTCTTATGTAAGTCATTTCACTGTAATTTTAGCCTGTTTTTTGTTCTGCTCGGAAAGACTGCTTGTGCCTCTGCAACTGAGAGGTTAGGTGCTGAATACCCTGCTGCTCACTGTTGCAAGTTAAATACCCATTTGTTAAATAGTATTCTTTTATTTTACAACCTGGAATCTGTCCATGTGGCTTGTGGAGGTAGATGGTTCTACCGAAGTGCCCCCTCATACATGAAATACTGTCTGGAGAGGCACTGGGTGTTTTCCTCCACTATAAAAGCTAGAATTCCTTTTAACTAAATTGTGTTAGTGTGACTTCAAAACTCAAATGAGAAACAAACAAACTTGAAGAGTACATGGTATCTGTCTGTTGAACAAAATTTTATGATTCATTTTTGTTGAGCCTGCTTGCGGAAGCGAAGACATAGTTGTCCAAATGAATGTGCGTGCATGTGTGCATCAGTGCGTGCATGCGTCCAGATAAATGAAATTCCCATTCTATCTCTTAAATTTTAGATCCCCACATTTAGGTCTTCGGGTCACCATATTTTCAAAAACCATGAATTTTTGTGCCAGCAGAATTAAATGATTTTAAAGTATTCTAAAAAACAAAACCCAAAACTGAATTTTATAAATTTCAGGAATATGTTCAATGCGGGATTTAAAGGTGGGGTATGGATACTAACAGGGTCTCCCAGTATGTTCTCCGAGTTCATGCATTCCTGTGGAGACACAATGAACCAGGTAATACCATAGCAGTGACGATTGTATGCTTTTATCATGTAGATTATGGTTTATCTTCACGTTTTATATGCATATGCCTACAATCCAAATGCATTTCCTTGTACTAAACACGTCATTGGTCATGTTATAATTCCATGTGAAATACATTAACCTCAAAAGTGGGGCATCACTTTTGCTAGCTGCTTTTGTCTTCATTTGTGACCTTTTTCATTTGAGAAATTTGCGATTAGACTCTTACAGATACTTTGGTCCTTTTAGCACTGGGTAAATTTAGAAGCTTTACTTTGTACATGGAAAGACAAAATGAACAGTTAATAAACAGTGCTCGCGCTGCCAAACGACATTATTGCCAAATGGCGATTATTTTACGAAAATGTCGGAAAAAATCAAAAACTGTCGAGAGAAATTGGCGAGCTCTTGTTTAGTTTGCATTATGTTTACAGCTTTTCCTGGCCATAGGAAGATACCTGTCTCTACAACATCCAGACGCTAGTCATCCGTAAGTATTTGATAGAATTTTAATCTTGGCCGTCTCTCACTTACCCACTGTAGCAGAAAATTTAGTTGTCCTGCCTAATTGAGTATGACATTTAACTAACATTTTGAAAGATTTTGCATTGTTATTTAATTTATAGATATCTGAAGCTGTAACCAACAAAAGTTTGGATGAAGAAGAATATGCATAAAAAGCGATTATGTAATGTAACAACCTTTCATAGCCTGCCAGGGTCCAAGGTCATAAAACTGAGTTTCTAAAGTGGCATTACATACAACAATATACTGTAAAAGCACATATTTTCGCTAGGTCAAAATTTCGCGCATTTAAAATTTTGAGTATGTTCGTGAGGTTTAATATTCGAGAAATTGTAAAAATGGTATTCTACTTCAATTTGAATTATAATATAATGGTGAATATTTACGCGAGGATTATTTTTTGCGAGATGTAGGGCCTCGCGAATATAGCGAAAACAGGCTGTCTAGCGTCCCTAAAATTCCTACTTTTTCCTATTTTTTTTCAATTTGGCTAAAATTCCTATTTTTTTTAAAAAATCAAAGGAAATTCCTAAAAAGGCCCTGTTTTTTCACAAAGATTCCTAATTTTTTAACTTTTTTGCAATGATCAAAAAGAGAAAATGTTTTAAATGTTGTTTAAAAGTTCTAATTCAGAAAAAAACAGTTTAGCATTGTTCAAAGCAGTTTACCAGTGGATCCATGTGTTCAGCTTGTTATTGGTTGTGACTAGATGACAGAGATAGGATTTCTGAAGGTAAATTGTGATACTTGAAAGATCTATTTCCCAGTGAAGATTATCTGAGGGATATTTAGTGCTCCTTCACTGGAAGTGTAGCATACACATAGTGCAGAAGTAATACCTAGTTAATAGGTGTATATAGGTGTAGACATAATAAAAAAATCAGGTCAAATTCTGATTATTTACTTGGCCTGTTCTTCATAATTATGTAATATGTGATCACAGTTCAGATTTATTCTTTATACATGTATGTATTGTTTGCAAGCTATACAAGTTTCTAGTCAAATATGTAACTGATGCCCATCAACATTTTTATTAGACTATTAGATGTATATTTTTCCCACTGCAATTTTTTGAGCTGTCAATGCTTCAAATTAACAAATTGTTTATTGTGGAATGTGATAGCTGAAAAGGGTGAAGAGGAGACGATTCTTGAGATTTTTCTCACAATCATGCACTGATGTCAACAATGTATGACTTGGAAACAGTTTTTGTGAATTTGCTAATTTAATGACCTGTGCTGGTTTAATTTGTATTTTCTAAGTATATCAAGTACCTGGTGTCCATGCTGAATGTTGTAAAACTATGTATTTGTTGGTAATAAGTGTGTTATAATTTCTGTACAAATTAATCATAGTTATGAGTTTGTTGAACACTTGTCTTAGTTCACTCTCAATTTGTGTACTCTGATATGCACTGTTGCTGGCAATACACTGTACTCCAGTTGACAGCATTTCTTACTTTCTGGCATTGTTTCATTGTCTAAAAAATTAAAGAATAAAAAAATATGGTGTGGATTGTGATGGCTATAAGGGGAGAAGAGGAGGCCATAATTAAACTCTTTACAGTCAGACGTAGTAAGTGTATAGCTAGTGACACTGTGCTCTTTTTAATGTGTACTTTTAGTCAAAGTAGTTAATTCTCATGTCTGTTTATTTCCAGGATACAGCCAACAATAGCTGAAAACAGTGGAAAGCTGGTAGACGTCTTTTCTGTAAATAAAGCACTATTTGTGAGTTACTTTTATGTCAATCACATAAAGGTAAGCACATTACATGGTCTTTAAAGTCCATATTTTAATTTGAAAATTCCTAAATTTAGCCCTAAAATTTCCTTAAAATTGTACCAAATTCCTAATTTTAGCCCTATTTTTTTGTACAAATTGCCCTAAAATTAGCCCTAATTTTTTGTCAGGGTATGCTAGACAGCCTGCGAAAATTAAACCCTTGCGAAAATTTCTGCTTTTATAGTAATCTTTAATACAATGCTAGTGGGATAAAAACAGTGTATTCAAGATTGATTTGTTTTTCTGTTGTAGGTATGGTTACAGAAATCATGTACATATCTGGTCAATTCTCAGTGGAGTGATGATCTTCAGTCTGGGTTGTGGTCTAACATTGTACCATGGTATTCTCGGCATTTTACATCCAATTGTCATAGACCCAAACAGCCTTAAATGGGTAAGATGTTTTTAAATCTAGTTGTCTCCCTTTAATTGGTCCAAAGTTAATAAACACACAGAGTTAAGAAATCAGTCTCAAACTGTATCTTCTACTTTGCTGTTTCTAAGCTCAAATTTGAAATTGAACAATGGCAAAGTGACATTTTTGTACTGGTCTCCTGACTCAGTCTTATAGCACTGGCAGTAGCATAGTCTGTTATCATTATCAATACAGTTTTCCCAGATTTCTACAATTTGTATATTAGTCAGTTAATGTGTAATGCCATAAAAATGTCTTTCACCAGGAATATAATGTTTAAATGTGTAAACCTTTTGACATTCTGTATGAAGAACTTGAGTTTAAACATTAAAAACTCATTGTTGGCTCCTTACACATAAGAAATTGAACACAATAATACTTTAAAACATTGTAAGAACAGGGCAGGGTCTTTGTAAACTGCAAGGCATATAAATTTAATGTTACAGTTTACAGATATTTCAATTGGTACTGATGGTAGATGAGGTTGCCGTGGGTTCATTGGCTGATGACAAGTTGTTACTTTAGTTCTGTCTTTTACTAAAGTTTATAGGTGATAGATATTGTTGACCACACAAAATACAATATCTGCAGAACTGAATTACATTATCTTAACCAAAATTACAAAAACGACTTCTAAAGGGTAAATTACTTGTTTTGACAAATCAATATCAATCAGATTCCTTGTATTACCACAGCTTGGGTGCATATTTATCATTTTGTAACTTTCACGTTTTAGCTGTTACGACAATGCCTCCAAATGGATGCTATTCCTTTAATAATATGCATCATTGGCAGATTACATGCATATAAGATGCAGGATGCAAACCTTAAATAATAGTGGAGGTGGAGCAGAGTCAGTACAATGATTTTGTTAATTTTTTTCTATTTCCTTTAAATCTTTATTATTTGCAATTTTAGATATTTATGTCACAAAATTTGACTATTTGTACTTTTGTTAATAACCATAAAGTTAAAAAGTTTACAGCCCAGCTCAGTTTGTTGTTTTTTTTCAGGCTCTGTATGTATTGGGAGGAACACTTGCAACAGAATCAGGTACAGCAGGAGATATATATATTTTGTTTTTCCTATTGCCAGAATAATTTGTTGTTTTCTGCCTCTTAACACTAATTGCAATTAGATCATGCACACTTATTTGATGGTCTATACTGATTTCAAGACATGTACATGTCTGCCAGATTCTCTGTATATTGTATCAGTTACCTATCTAAATTGTTGATAATCTTCTAGTCAGATGATAAATTATTTATGTCCTTTAAACCATTATTTTTTGGATGATAAAGATTGCATCAACAACACAAAGATTTTACAGTATGCAGTATACAGTAGGTCAGTAAGACTTTGAAGCTGGGGGGATGCCCTGGCTATTATTATTGGAACAGTCATCTATTGTAATGAAAATTGCCGATACAGTTAAAAAGAAATCTTTATCGGGACAGCTTGGGTTAAACAGTCTAGTTCAAATATTATATACTACCAAGAGAATGTTAGCTTGATAAGATACTTTATCAAGCCATAAATGTACATTTGTTTATGCCTATTTCAGCATCACTGGGTTATGCAATATTAGAAATCTCAAGGAAAGCAAAGTCTGCTGGCATGTCTTTTGTATCATTTGGTAAGTTTCCTAATTTATTCTGAATCAGATGTAGTACTGGCACTATTATGACGTAATAAACTACAAAAATAATGCCAGAAAATACCCAAATCTATTTCTCACTACAACTTGTTTTGAACGTGATAGGCAAGAAAAATTACCTTACATGTCTGGCGGCATAAGACAGCTGTTTCCCAACTCTCAGAACAGCTTGGATAAAAAAACCTTGCATTCGGTTTTTCATTCCATACTGTCCCTAAGGTAGGGGAAAATCTGTCTTACACAAGCAGGCATGTAAGAACCTTATAGCCTACTTCCCACATTAATGACCCGATTTAGTTCATACTCGCACTCGGCAAACCTTGTGGGGGCATGCTTTTGCGTCTTGAAAATGCAGCTCCTTGTTTGAGCTTTCAGATTTCATAAAATAATTGGTTGTTGCCAGAAGATGAAACTGTTTTGGGTCAGTACCTCATGGGTCAAGGTCAAAGTAACTTTAAGATTGAAAACAGATTCTGATCAGTTGCTGAAGAGAGCTTCACAGGATGGTTGTCTGTAGTCATTAGATAACTTTTGATTTTGAGGTCATTTAGTCAAAAGTCAAGGTCCCAGGATACAAAAATGCATGATCTGTTGCTTCAGACAGGCTATCATGGGGGCAAATGCATATTAGAAACAGCTCTTGTTTTAAAGATATATTGGTGAAAGTTGAAACAGTATATTAAAATATAGAAATATTTCCCTGGTTGAAGGAGGGAAAATGTTAAAGTTACAAGACTTTGCAAAATTAATGCCAAAACATTTACCCCATAGCTGGATACTCCTATCTGCACCATGTTATAGGTGTTGAGGGGGTTGTCTGGTTTGAGAGTAACAAGCCTCTTCAATCCATGTGTAGAACCACACACACACAGAACACATGTATACCTAAGTGGAAAATTGATGCATAAATAAAAGGAAAAAACACAGAAGTAAACATACATGCAGGACGTTTAGATTGAAACATGTTGTGAATGATAGATTCTCTTCTTTTCAGAATTAACCACAATTTCCTAGATATAGATGGTGTTTGATTGCATTGAAGCAATTTCGACATATATTGCTGGCTAGATATTTTAACTACACTTGAAGATCAATACTGATGTCAGCAAATGATGATGCTCGATATTATTGTCTGTGTTTGGGAAAAGATCGGGATGACCCACTCTGCAATGTTATGTTGTATATTTTCAGAGAAAGTTGGGGATGACCCACTATGCAATGTTGTGTTGTATATTCTAACACGATCCGATTCATTTTCCTATTAAACAAAGAAGGCAGAAAACAGTGAATTATTTTACAACAAATCACTGTTCTGACGTCACAATTATTACGTCATGGCGTCAAATGGCATATCGGCGCACTGGAAAAGAAACCGATTGAAAACGGGCAACTATTTAATGAATGTCATCAAGGATGTATTTAAAAATCCTTGGTAACGTGTTAGAATCGAAACAATATATCTCATTTAGTGATTTGCTCTTGAATAAATCATTGTCGTTCAGGTGCGTATTATAATATCACTCGGGCTGCGCCCTCGTGATATAATTCCTTCGCATCTGAACTCCAAACAATGATTTATTCAACGACAAATCACTGGATGAGATATATTATTTCTTAATTTTCAGTTAAAGATGGGGATGACCCACTATGCAATGTTGTGTTGTATATTTTCAGTGAAAGATGGGGATGACCCACTATCCAATGTTGTGTTGTATATTTTCAGTGAAAGATGGGGATGACCCGCTATCCAATGTTGTGTTGTATATTTTCAGTGAAAGATGGGGATGACCCACTATGCAATGTTGTGTTGTATATTTTCAGTGAAAGATGGGGATGACCCACTATGCAATGTTGTGTTGTATATTTTCAGTGAAAGATGGTGATGACCCACTATGCAATGTTGTGTTGTATATTTTCAGTGAAAGATGGGGATGACCCACTATGCAATGTTGTGTTGTATATTTTCAGTGAAAGATGGGGATGACCCACTATGCAATGTTGTGTTGTTAGAGGATGCTGCAGGAGTTATTGGAGTCATTATATGTGCAACTGCCATGACTGGTAGTTACATATTAGGTAAAATTATTTTACTTATTTTTTAGCTGACCAGAGTACAAAGTTCTCTTGATGAGCTAATGTGATCACTCAATGTCTGTGATTTGTTGTCAATCCATCCAAACTTTTCTTCAAACAACATCTCCTCTGAAACCATTGGTGGAGGTTGATAAAACTTGAACAAATTGTTGCTTCTTCTACCAGAGGTAGTCTAAGAAATCCATTCCGTTTAGAACACTGGTTGTCATGGCAATGGAAAAGAAAAAGGTTTTAAAGCTTGTCCTATATCATTGGCCAGATTTCAAAACAATTTCACAGATATGTTCCTTGGATGACCCTCTACCAGCATTGTTTTGTGATTTATAAAAAAACACATGGACATCAGAAGGCATTGTCATTTACCCCTTTACGTGTATGTATAGTGGGAGCTTTAAAAAAGTCTTCTAGTCAGAAACTGTAAATCCGCCCGCTTAGCTCAGTAGGTAGAGGGTCGGTCTACGAATCGCGGGGTCATGAGTTCGATCCTCGGGCTGAGCGTATGTTCTCCGTGACTATTTGATAAACGACATTGTCTGAAATCATTAGTCCTCCACCACTGATTCATGTGGGGAAGTTGGCAGTTACTTGCAGAGAACATGTTTGTACTGGTACAGAATCCAGGAACACTGGTTAGGTTAACGGCCCACCGTTACGTGACTGAAATACTGTTGAAAAAAGGCATTAAACCCAAAACAAACAAACGAACAGAAACAGTAGGTTTGATTTAAAAATAAGAATTTTACACAAATGTTTCTGTGATGAACCCCTACCGTAATGCTCAAATTTTTCCAGTTTGACAAAAAAAAACATGGCCACCAGCGTGAAAAACAGAGAAATCTAAATATGTCATTGCCTTAACTGCAGGTTGGATTTTGAAGTTATCTCATAGAAATATTTCTTTGGTGATCTACTAAAAGTGTCAACACCATCTTAATTTGTTTAAAAGCATGACTGCTTGGAATGAGGTAAGGAACTAGTGTGAACTACACAGAGCTGTGGAAAATTTTGACTCTTCTTCTTTGAATTTACAAACCAGTTTGCAAAGTAATTTGGCAGAGACATTTCTGTGATGAATTTCTAACAAAATGCCTGCCCACTTAGCTCAATAGGAAGAGTACGGATCAGGGGTTTTGAATTCAATCCCCTGCCCCATGATGATTTGATAAAAGTCTTTGTGTCCAAAGTCTTTTCGTCTGCCACCCATGCAGCTTCATGTGGAAAAGTTGTTTCTTGCAGAGAACAGGTTAGTACTGGTACAGAATCCAGGAGCTGAAATACTGTTGAAAAATGTTGCTAAACCCCAAACAAAAATCTCTATGAAAATTGATACCTACATCAGCTGGTCACTGATCTATGACCATCATGACCTTGTTGTTACTACCCTGTGACTTTGTTGTACCCAAACTGTGAGTGGTGGGGGCTGCCAGGGGCATATAGATTTGCTCTTGTCTGTGCGTGCGTCAAAAAAAACTGTGACGCGCCTAGCTCAAAAAGAATTTGACATAAATTGATGAAACCTTGCATGAGTCTTTATTATGATATGAACTTGCGCACCTCCTATTTTCGTCTAGCTCCACCCCCTATTTCCAGAGTTATGGTCCCTGAAATAATAAAAAATGCACATTTTCACCTTGTGACGAGCTTAACTCAAAAACTATATGATATAAATTGATGAAACCTTGCAGGAGTCTTTACCATGATATGAACTTGTGCACCTCCTATTGTTTTCAACTCGCTCCACCCCCTATTTCCAAAGTTGTGGCCCCTGAAATAGTCAAAAATGCACATTTTCATCTATTGATGTGCCTAGCTCAAAAAGTATCTGATGTAAATTCATGAAACCTTGCATGAGTCTTTATCATGATGTGACCTTGCACACTTGGCATTCTTCTTGGGAATCTTAGTGCTTATTACAGAGTTATGGCCCTTGAAATAGCCAAAATAGTGGATTTTTTGTTTGTGATGCTCATAGCCCAAAAGTATATGGCCTAGAATAATGAATCCTTTATATAAAATGTGTGTTGACGCTATACCTCCTTAAGACTGCAAACATTTGAATTATTGCCCCTTGTTTGTGACAAATGTACCAGTGGGGGCACACCCTGTGTCCTACAGACACATTCTAGTTCATAAAGCCGCTAATGTACTATGTTTTTCTCAGTTTCTTATCGAGTATTATTAGAATATACTAGTACATTTTCTGTTGAAAAGAAATATCTGCTTTGAGCTCTGAACTGCATTTTTCATTGTGTATAATGATAGTGTATTAAATAGGCTAAGAGGGAGTTATAAATTCACTTTCAGTGTAGGTCTTGCTATGCATGACCTCCCATCAGAACATTCTGTCCATAGTTATATAGTATCCATAGTTTTCCAAAGGCTCTGAACAAGTCTCAAACTCCTGTATCTGAGTAGTTGTTTCTAAATACAAATTTGAATTGAACAATGGCAAGGTTCCAATCTGAGACAGTTCTCCACTGTTTACACAAGGCCATGAACCAGTCTCAAACTCCAACATCTGATTGGTTGTTCCTGAGCACAGATTTGAAATTGGCCAATGACAAGGCTGTATTATGAAACTGATGTCCAATCTCAGTTTTATACTCTAAGAACTTGCTTAACTTAGAAGTAAGATTTTGGACTGCCAGTATACAGATCATAGGATTGAATTTCTGTGGTCATCTGAATATTTACCCTTCATATCAGACCAAGAGCCTATATTATAGTTATTTTCAACTTTCTTATTTCAACTTTCTGCCTTGCTAGTAGGTATTCATGCTAGTTGAGAGACAGTAAAGAGCAGAAACATGTTTTGATTTATTTAAAGCTACAAAAAGGTTGGACGTCCTACTGAATAATTTCATGAGGGCTTAGCCAGAGCATATTATTCTCCGTCGTGAACAACTGATTCATTCTTATATTTCCAATATGTAAAATAATCAGTCAAATATGGTAGTACTATTTTTTAGTCCATATTTGTAGGTCACTTTGATGAAATTACATGTATTATTAAAAATAATACAACTTGTCATAATAGAATTGTTCGTATTTTAGGAATGCCACTGTTGGATGCTATTGGCTCATTGGTGATCAGTGGTATGTTAGGAGGTGTCTCGGCATTTCTGTTTAAAACTAATGCTGACAGACTCTTGGGCAAGTATGTAGCATTATTACATACGTTATTCGATCTCAGTGTACTTGCAATAGAACCAGAGACATCATTATTTTTTCAGATTGATTATAATTGTCATATCGGGTGTCATTAATGAGGACATTCTACCATGTTTCGTATTAAAAGTACTTTGATGCTGACTTTTTCAGTGTTGCTCAGACTATGTAATAAATTTATATATCATTTATAAACATTAACAAAAAATGTGCTATTTTTATGCCCTCCCTCCCCAAGTCAAAGACCTGGTAGGCATGTAGTGTTTGAACTGTCTGTCAGCTGGTTTCCGTGTCACAATTCCTTATGTACTCAACTGCTCCTACCATTCCCATCAAATTGAAAAGAAACATGAAATGAACATGCACAGATTATCAGAACTTTCATGTCCAGTTATTACTCTGGGAGTTATGTCCCTTTTTTGTCTTCAAAATAGTACAGCTACATAAGAAAAATATGTACTCAACTCCACCTACATGCAGTTTCCATTCACTTGAATTGGAATTAGTATAAATCATCAATATGACGTAGACATGTGCATATTATTGGGACTTTCATGTCTGATCATTCTTTCTTGAGTTATGGCACAGTTGTGGACTTTGTTTATTATTCTATTAAGTGATTTCATAGGCATTTGTCATACAATGTTGAATTTTCAGTCGCTTGTAATGATTATTAATATTTAGCCAGATTGATTTGAATTTCTAGTTTTCACACTTGACACCCATTTTTATTTGAGTGAGATACTGCTCACACCAAATTGGTGACTCGATTCATTCAAGTTATAGCACTAAAAAAAGTTTAGATTACAGATTAACAGCATGGGCTTGAATTTTTGAAAACAACTTTTTTCAGAATTTTGTATTGAAAAAATAATCATTGCATGGGAAATAATGTAACTTAGAAAAAAAAAAGTTTTTTATCTAGGAACAAGAAAGTTATAATCTTGAAATATAATTCGAATCGCTTCACAACGTTGAGGTAGAATTGATGCAAAGTCTTCCTACTTCTCCCTAAAGTCTCTCCACTTTTCGCTAAATCAGCTTAAGGGAGAAGTGACTAATCACAAAAAATTGAACCTAGCTTGAGCCCTGAATTTATTTATAAATGAAAACATGCATATTAAAGAGTTTAATACTTTGAGCCTTCAGAAAGCAACAGTCAACCAGCCTTGATGGAATAATCACCTTCAGTTCCACCTCCTGGGCCGATTTTTAGCTCACCAGAGCACAAAGTGCTCAGGGTGAGCTATTGTGATCGCTCACCGTCCGGCGTCCGTTCGTCCGTCCACACTTTCCTTTTAACAACATCTCCTCCTAAACCAACAGGCCAATTTTGATGAAACTTCACAGGGATGTTCCTTTGATGGTCTTCTCTAAAAATTGTTCAAAGAATTGAATTCCATGCAGAACTCTGGTTGCCATGGCAACCGAAAGGAAAAACTTTAAAAATCTTCTTCTCAAAAACCAGAAGCCCTAGGGCTTAGATATTTGGTGTGAAGCATTGCCTAGTGGACCTCTACCAAATTTGTTCAAATCATGACCCCGGGGATGGACCTCTACTAAAGTTGTTCAAATCATGTTTCAAACATTTACTTGAAAAAAAATCTGGTAATTTTTGGTTGTATTTTGGATACTAAAAGTACACTACATAACCCTAAAACATACAATGAAATTATATTTTCATGGAGAGGTGTACAAATGAAAGTGATTATCTCTGAGTTGCTAAAGACATTATTACTTGGACTCGATTGTAATGAATAAAATAATTGCATACATTAATCTCTTTATTATGTATTTATCGAATACATGTGATAATCACTACGACTAAATATCAGCACTGTAGAGATTCAAACTGTTAAAAGATCAAGCGTAGCAAAAAAAAGGGTTCGTATTAAGTGGACTCGACTGTACTTCTCAATGCAAATCTAATAACCTATGATGATAATAGTAAAGATGATGTATGTGTACATGTTTAGAAATCCCAACCTCCCCAGTATCTTTTTGACTTATTCATAAAAGTTAGCTATGACACCCAAATCCAGTAAATCTTGTGCCATATTTTCGACCCTCTTACACCAATGACAGGAATACGAAATTACATTTATAAGAAAATAATGAACGAGTTTGAAAAATAGGGAGTGAATATCAAAGAAAAGTTTAGCAAGAGACAAGCAGGGTTCAGAGTTGGATGTTTATAGAAGTTGCACTGTATTCAAGCATAAATATATACTGTAAAATCAGTAGTATTTGTAGGGGACTAATTTTCTTGCTTGCTTCAATCCAAAAAATTTAAATCCCAATGGACAAATAAAATTCCCGTTTATTTTATCTATAGAAAGTTGTAATCCACAAATTAATTTCCACACTAGGTAGCCATTTTACCAAAAAGAGGCCAGGGCCCAAATTCATAAAGCTCCTAAGCAGAAAACTTAGGAAAATCCTTAACTTTGTAAAATTTCCTAAACAACATAGCACAAAAGAAAAGTGTAGACTTTATAAGATTTATTGATAATCTTCATTACTATGCCAGACTCTATGTGACAATATTGTTAGACATTCCAAGTATCCCAGCGATTGTCCACAAAATGCTTTGGAACTTTTCCCTTAGTTAGTCCCTTAGGGAAAATTTTCCCTTAGTAGCTTTATGAATACCAGCCCAGTACTGATTTTTCCCAGGAAAGACTTGGTGTGTATTGGTGCTATACACCAGACATATTAAAGAACCAGACTGTCTGCTTGCAAAGAGCTAGGCTTAGATAGCCAGACAGGCCTGTATCTAAAAGGATTTCTCTGTTTATCATGAAAAGGGCACTATATAAATCTGGTATAATAATAATAATAATAATCAAAATCACAAGATTCCTTGCTCACGAAATTAAATGATTTCACAGTATTTTAAATATGGTTTGATATCACACAGCTGTGGATATACATGAATTATAACAAATTACAGTAGACTATTTGAGATGAATTATATTTACTACACCTAAACACTTCTAACAGTGATTCTGTGAGAAGTTACTATAAAACACAGCTTGCTCAAGCATCAATACCTCCAACACCGGGGCTTAGTCCAGCAACTTTTATGGGACATGGCCGTTTTTCTTTTATTTTCTATAATTATTTGGATCACCGGAAATTATGGATAAATGAAGTTTTTTGCCTCATCTACCTGTGGCATTGAGCAACTGTTTTGGTTTTTTTGCTATAGTTGGGTTGTCGGAATAGTTGTTTTAAGTTTCTTGCTTCCTATATGCAGTGATGTCGTGCAATTTGTTTCTTAACTTTATTGTTTTTAGTAAACTTGAAACAATATAGCAAGGACTGAGCATGAAACTACTGTACCTTGTTCTTTATTAGTCCCCTACTTGTTGAAAACCAGTTTCGGGGACTATAGGAATGCGCTTTTCCGTCATTCCGTCCGTCCGTCTGTCCGTCCGTCCGTCTGTCCGTCCGTCCATCCGCAATTTCGTGTCCGGTCCATAACACTGTCATCCATGAAGGGATTTTAATATTACTTGGCACAAATGTTCCCCATGATGAGACGAAGTGTCATGCGCAAAACCCGGACCCCTAGCTCAAAGGTCAAGGTCACAATTGGAGGTCAAAGGTCAACAGGGCTTTTTTCCTGTCCGGTCCATAACTCTCCCATCCATGAAGGGATTTTAATATTACTCAGCATAAATGTTCCCCATGATGAGACGACGTGTCATGCACAAAACCCGTACGCCTAGCTCAAAGGTCAAGGTCACAGTTGGAGGTCAAAGGTCAACAGGGCTTTTTTCCTGTCCGGTCCATAACTCTCCCATCCATGAAGAGATTTTAATATTACTTGGCACAAATGTTCCCCATGAGAAGACGACGTGTCATGCGCAAAACCTAGACACCTAGCTTAAAGGTCAAGGTCACAATTTGAGGTCAAAGGTCAACAAGGCTTTTTTCCTGTCCGGTCCATAACTCTCCCATCTATGAAGGGATTTTAATATTACTTGGCACAAATGTACCTCATAATAAGACGATGTGTCATGCACAACTTTCAAACCTCTAGCTCAAAGGTCAAGGTCACACTTAGCAGTCAAATGTTAACATAGCATGAACAGGGTCTGTTTCGTGTCCGGTCCATAACTCTGACATTCATTAAGGAATTTTAATATCACTTAGCACAAGTGTTTCCCATGATGAGACGACGTGTCGTGCGCAAATCCCAGACCCCTAGCTCAAAGGTCAAGGTCACAATTGGGGGTCAAAGGTCAATAAGGTTTTTTCCCTGTCCGATCCAGAACTCTGTCATCCATCAAGGGATTACAATATTACTTGGCATAAATGTTTCCCATGATGAGACGACGTGTCATGCACAACACCCAGTACCCTAGCTTAAAGGTCAAGGTCACACTTTGAGATCAAAGGTCAAGAGGATTTTTTTCCTGTCCAGTCTATAACTTTGTCATGCAAAGCAGGATTTAGATATCAGTTGGCACAAATATTCCTCTGGATGAGACAACATGTCATGCGCAAGAACCAGGTCCCTAGGTCTAAGGTCAAGGTCATATTTAGAGGTCAAAGGTCAAATTCAAGAATGACTTTGTACGGAACATTTCTTCTTCATGCATGGAGGGATTTTGATGTAACTTGGACCAAATGTTCACCACCATGAGGCACCCTTGTTTTTAGAATTACGTCCCTTTGTTGTTACTATAAATAGATTTTATTGTAACTTTTTTATTACTGGCGGTAGAGAAAAATCGAGACAACTTTTCTGTGGTACAGCATGCATGTTACATCCAATTTTTAGGTGTATTTTGACCTATCTCTACCTGGTAAAGAGTTTCTTGTGGACTTATATTATATAGATTTTTTTTTTTTTTTTTTTTTTTTTTTTTTTTTAAAGATTAATTTCCCTTTGTTGTTACTATAAATAACTTACATGATAACATTTTTATAATCAGCAAAAAAAATTCAATATGAAAACAACTATAGGTTTTTATATATATAAATTTTAATCCAAGTGTTTTGTTATAACATATTGTATATATAGTACAATATTGTTTATACATCATTGACAGATATCAGTTCATTATGTTATACTGCAGTAGAGAAAATTAGGTGCCTTCCAGTAGGGGACTTTGTATTGCATGGCAATACTTCATTCACTTGTTTATTAACAGTTTCAGTAGTTTTGTGCTCATCCCTCAGTATGTTTACTGAAAATTTCAAAAAATGATAAAGATTGGTAGGCTCAACATTTTCCAAGTCGAACACAAGTATATCCTGGTATTTGAAGCTCCGGATTTTATGAAACAACTGTATTTATTAATATGCCATTTTTGCCACATAAGTGACTGTCAGAATTGACAGCTTCAGAAAAAATTTGTAAATAGCTTTTGTAAAACCTTTCTCCACTATTTCTTTTTTTTGCCCACCCAGTCAACTCAGTAGGAAGGTAACCACGGTCAGAGATGTTATAATCAAGGTTTGAGACCAGTCTCAAAATGCCAGTAGCTGATTGGTTAATTCTGATTTCATGTTTGAAACTGACCAATAGCAAAATTCCATTCTGAGATTGGTCTCTGGCTTCAGTTTTATTGCCTTGAACCCAGACTACCAATCTAGAGGTCAAAAGTTTGATCCCATCAAATTTTGACAAATACAATCTGCCTGAAGTTGTGTTTCCTCTACCTATGTTTTATGTAGGAAGTTTACAGTTACTTTTAGAGAGCAAGGCTATATACATGTAGATTAACATACTATTGTCACATAGCTGAAATACCACTAAAAATGATATACCTCCCATATACAGAACTGAAATACCACTAAAAATGATATACCTCCCATATACAGAACTGAAATACCACTAAAAATGATATACCTCCCATAAACAGAACTGAAATACCACTAAAATTGATATACAGAACCATCATCACTGCTCCATGGTTTTAGATTTTTTAAATAAGGCAGCTTTCTTATCAAAGAAAATGTCATTTTCATTAAATATATGTATTTAAAAAAAGTAATTATCAGAACAAATGTCACTAAGTAAGAGTCATATGATTGGAAACAGGTGTTCAGTTTATTCAGCTGTTTAATGTTTTATGTTACTCATTCTATGGTTCTTTAAGATATTTTGCTACATTTTATACATGTTTTAGCAATTTTAATATATGTCTTCTCAATATAACCCCATTAGACAAAATATTAAAAGAATTGATGTCAGTAGCAGTACCAAAAATGTCATATGTCTTACATGATTTGAAAGATAATTTTTTTGAAGGTAAATAGATGCATCATGTTTTATTCTTACTAGTAATGAAATAATTCTGGAGTTGGGGTCTAGTTGACAAGGTGTTGACCGCTAAAGTAAGAGGTTTTAGGTTTGAACCTAAGTGGAGTAACGGGAGTCTCTGTGGCCAAGTGGCTAAAGTTGCGATTTCAAATCACTTGCTCCTCACCAATGTGGGTTTGAGCCTCACTCGGGGCTTTGAATTCTTCATGTGTGGAATCCATCCATCTGGCTTACGGAAAATGGTTTTAACAAGCTGCCCACCCATGGTGAAATAATGCAGAGAAGTACACCTGGGGACTTCCTCCAACATCAATACTTGAAAGTCGCCATATGACCTATAATTGTGTTGGTGCGATGTTAAACACAACAAAAACAAACAAAAAAACAAAACAATAATAAGTGGAGTAATAATCAAACATAAATCTTTTTTTTTTTTACATGCATCTTTATTGAGCATATTTTTTTACTTGGTTGTTTGAAGTCTATTTTTCTCTTTCAAGCACTTGTATCTTGCATGGTTATTTTTATTGTTCAGGGCATTACCATATGAAGCAGAAATCAAGAAGTATATGGAAAGTGATAGATTTATAAATGCTGTTTTGGACAATAAGACACTAGATTTTGGAGATGAAAGCCGTTTTAAGTCAGAGGTAGTCTTGGATGCCAAGTTGATTACGAAACATTTTCTCAATACAGAAGTAGACATGGATGCAATGCTGGTTGTAAGTAATCAGTCTTCTTACTATTGAAAATCATTTCAGGGAAACATCGGGGTGTACCAGCATTCACCGTTACAAAATGATATGTTGCATACACTACTAAATATTGAGCAACTCTGTCTGATCCTATTTACAGCTGTTGAAATATAGGTTTAACAACAGTTTTATTACCTGATCACTACAAAATGTTTCAAATTAAATATATCTGTCAGTTAAATAATCTTACTTGTCTGGTAACATGTCTTCAGGATTGGCATTCTTACTGGGATTTGTGTTGGCACCATAGATATGACACATTGTTAGACATATATAATATATATCCTATTGGTATATATATATATATGACACATAATTAGAAATATAAAATTATTATATATAATTGTTATATATTGTAAAAAGGTAATGATAGGGCTTATATATTGTAATTAGGTAATGACTGGGCATATATATTGCAGTCAGGTAATAATAGAGCATATTATATTGTAATCAAGTCAAGATAAGGCAGATATATTGCAATTAGGTAATGAAAGTGGGTATATATTGTAATCGGGTAATGATTGGACTTATATATTGTAATCATATGATAATGTCAGAGATAATATATTGTCATGATGTAAAATTCCCCGCACTGTAGCTTCTTTTAAAGTCTCATCTGAAAGAATTTTTTTGTTTGAATAACAAGGTGTGGGTAAACAAGATTTGTGTGTACATGTAGTCTAGCCAGAGAGGACATATTGTATGTTTGTTTCACATTTATTGTTTTTCAGAAATGGAAGGGTGTGAATACAACAGATGACATGGAGAAATTTCTTGAAGAATTTGGTTCCCAGATTTATGATCAGATTGTTGCACATGTAGATAGAAAGGAGCAAGATATAAAGGTTATTTTGAATATATTGTATATACAGTCAAACTTTGTTTGTTCAAACTACTGATAACTCATTTTGCCGGTCCCATCGAGTTCAAGTGAAGGAAATTTGACTGTATTGCACTGTTGACAGAGATTTGTGTCTGCAGAATTTGTCATTACCAAGGATACCGCCACTTCTAAATATCTACAAATGTTGGCGGTATCAATAGACATAGAAATTTTGAACGAAGGAGTTCATTCTTTGTTGCAGTAAGTGTCTGGGGTGTTTAAATTAAGAACATTGCAATTTTAGGACGGTTTAGCCATACATGCTTACAATGTGCTTGTAAAACGTACTGGTGAATCTGAAGTTGTAAATGTTATGATTTATTGGCATCGAGTTTGAACATTTTTCAACAGCATTGTAGGACTGCTAACACATGTTTTGAAATTTCAATTTTTAGCTCACCTGAGCAATGCTCAGGTGAGTTTTTCTGATCACTCAATGTCCGGCGTCTGTCTGTCGTCTGTCAACATTTAGATTGTGTATGCGATAGAGGCTGTATTTTTCAACTGATCTTCATGTAATTTGGTCAGAATGATAACCTTGATGAAATCTAGGCCGAGTTTGAAAATGGGTCATCTGGGGTCAAAAACTAGGTCACTAGGTCAAATCAAAGAAAAAACCTTGTGTATGCGATAGAGGCTGTATTTTTCAATTGATCTTCATGAATTTTGGTCAGAATAATTATATTGATGAAATCTAGGCCGAGTTCGAAAATGGGTCATCTGGGGTCAAAAACTAGGTCACTAGGTCAAATCAAAGAAAAATCTTGTGTATGCGATAGAGGCTGTATTTTTCAATTGATCTTCATGAATTTTGGTCAGAATGATTATCTTGATGAAATCTAGGCCGAATTTGAAAATGGGTTATCTGGGGTCAAAAACTAGGTCAAATCAAAGAAAAACCTTGTGTATGCGATAGAGGCTGTATTTTTCAATTAATCTTCATGAATTTTGGTCAGAATAATGGCCTTGATGAAATCTAGGCCAAGTTCGAAAACGGGTCATCTGGGATCAAAAACTAGGTCACTAGGTCAAATCAAAGAAAAACCTTGTGTATGCGATAGAGGCTGTAGTTTTCAATTAATTTTCATGAATTTTGGTCAGAATGATTACCTTGATGAAATCTAGGCCGAGTTCGAAAACGGGTCATCTGGGGTCAAAAACTAGTTCACTAGGTTAAATCAAAGAAAAACCTTGTGTATGTGATAGAGGCTGTATTTTTCAATTAATCTTCATGAATTTTGGTCAGAATGATTGCCTTGATTAAATCTAGGTCAAATTGGAATTTTGGTCATCTGGAATCAAAAAGTAGGTCACTAGGTCAAATCAAAGGAAAAGCTTGTATATGTGATAGAGGCTGTATTTTTCAATTGATCTTCCTGAAATTAAGTCAAAATGATAACCTTAATGAAATCTAGGCGACTTTGAAAATGAATCATTTTGGGTCAAAAATTAGGTTACTAGGTCAAATCAGAGAAAAACATTGTGTATGCAATAGAGGCTATATTTTCCAATTGATCTTCCTGAAATTAAGTCAGAATGATTTGCCTTGATAAAATCCAGGTCAGATTTGAATATGGGTCATCTAGGGTCAAAAAGTAGGTCACTAGGTCAAATCTAAGAAAAACCTTGTGTATGCGATAGAGGCTGTAGTTTTCAATTGATCTTCATGAAATTTTGTCAGAATGATAGCCTTGATGAAATCTAGGTCAGATTCGAATATGGGTCATCTGGGGTCAAAAGCTAGGTCACTAGGTCAAATCAAAGAAAATACTTACTTATACCCAAGATTTTTGCTCCAATTTTAATGATAATTGGGTCAGAATATTTTTTTCCATGAAATCACTAGGTCAAACATGTTTACATTGTTATGGTGTGTTATGTTGTGTTTCTCAGGTGAGCGATCTAGGGCCATCTTGGCCCTCTTGTTTAATTATCAGTTACATGTGTACAGAGAACATTATTCGTTATCACTTGAAAAAGCTACAGCTAATTCTAAGAAATCATAAAAATTCATAGGGGATTGATCATGGGATTCCATCATGGCGTCAATGCTCAAAATATAATTACAACAAACAAATAACTCTCCATTATTATATTTAACATTTTAATAAGATCTATTAATTCATTTCCCAATGAAATAGTCATTTTTGCCGAAACCATGAAAATTTCTGTCAAGTAACTGATCTTCAGACTCATTACTGTCCCTGATTTATACTGATTCTGGAACTTTTTGATAAAAGTTTCAATTGAAAAGATATGTATTCAGAGCTGATCATGTGAATCGAGTTCAAAATGCAAATATACATGTGAGCATTGTGCAGCCGCTTTGGTCACAGTGGTAAAACAAAATGACAAATGAACACACTGACGAGAAGTAAATTCCAAAAGGCATCATTTAACTCTGAGTGGAAAGGATTAAACATTATTTATTAACAAAACAATCAAAAATGTACATTTTCCTTGAGAATGGATAAATAGAGATACAATGTAATTCAGATTGTTTGAATTTGAAATATTTATGTGAAACAGTTGTACTTATTCTCGTATCATTTTTTTTTTTTTTCAGAAAAAGTTTCCGGAAATCCGACACATTGACATAGAGCCAAGCTGATTTTGGATATTGTGTATTTCTAAACATGGAAAATCATCGAGCAAGCGCCAAAATCATTGAGGAGTCAGTAAGCAGAACCAAGTTGTTTTACTGGTTCTTACTGTCAGTCATTCCAGCTTTCCATGTAGTCAACAGGCCTGGTACCCAGCATTGTAGATGTACAGTTGCCCATACAAAGTTGGGAGATGACATTTATGAGTCATTGATGTGCCTGTTGAAGAAATACTTTGGTCGTTAATCCCATATAAACTTTGTGTTCCTAGATTGTTTAGTTAACTTAGCAAGATTTGGAATGTTTCATGCAGTCAGGTAGTTGTACTTCTGCAGTCAAGCAATTGTACTTGTCACTAAAAACACATTACCATGATAACAAAACATTTAAGTGGTGTAAGAAATAGATAATTATTTTTAGCTCACCTGAGCACGAAGTGCTCAAAGGTGAGCTTTAGTGATCACCCTGTGTCCGGCGTCCGTCGTCGTCCGTCCGTCGTCAACAATTTGACTGTTAACACTCTAGAGGTCACATTTTTGGCCCAATCTTAATGAAACTTAGTCAGAATGTTACCCTCGATAAAATCTTGGATGAGTTCGATATTGGGTCATCTGGGGTCAAAAACTAGGTCACCAGGTCAAATCAAAGGAAAAGCTTGTTAACACTCTAGAGGTCACAATTTTGGCCCAATCTTAATGAAACTTGGTCAGAATGTTACCCTCAATAAAATCTTGGACGAGTTTGATATTGGGTCATCTGGGATCAAAATCTAGGTCACCAGGTCAAATCAAAGGAAAAGCTTGTTAACACTCTAGAGGTCACAATTTTGACCCAATCTTAATGAAACTTGGTCAGATTTATCCTTAATAAAGTCTTAGACGAGTTTGATATTGGGTCAACTGGGGTCAAAAACTAGGTCACCAGGTCAGATCAAAGGAAAAGCTTTTTAACACTGTAAAGGCCGCATTTATGAGTATATCTTCATGAAACTTAGTCAGAATGTTAAACGTCATGATCCTAAGGTCAGGTTCGAATCTGGGTCATGTAGGATCAAAAACTAGGTCACCCGGTCAAATCAAAGGAAAAGCTAATTAACACTGTAGAGGCCATATTTATGACCGTATCTTAATGAAACTTGGTCAGAATGTCTATCTTGGTGATCTTTAGATCAAGTTTAAATCTGGGTCAGCTGGGGTCAAAAACTAGGTCACTAGGTCAAATCAGAGGAAAAGCTTGTTAACACTCTAGAGGCCACATTTATGACTATATCTTCATGAAACTTAGTCAGAATGTTAAACTTGATGATCTTTAGGTCAAATTCGAATCTGGGTCATGTTGGGTCAAAAACTAGGTCACGGGGTCAAATCAAAGGAAAAGCTTGTTAACTCTCTAGAGGCCACATTTATGACTGTATCTTCATGAAACTTAGTCAGAATGTTAAACTTGATGATCTTTAGGTCAAGTTCGAATCTGGGTCATGTTGGGTCAAAAACTAGGTCACGGGATTAAATCAAAGGAAAAGCTTGTTAACACTCTAGAGGCCACATTTATGATTGTACCTTCATGAAACTTAGTCAGAATGTTAAACTTGATGATCTTTAGGTCAGGTTCGAATCTGGGTCATGTTGGGTCAAAAACTAGGTCACGGGGTCAAATCAAAGGAAAAGCTTGTTAACTCTCTAGAGGCCACATTTATGACTGTATCTTCATGAAACTTAGTCAGAATGTTAAACTTGATGATCTTTAGGTGAAGTTCGAATCTGGGTCATGTTGGGTCAAAAACTAGGTCACGGGGTCAAATCAAAGGAAATGCTAGTTAACACTTATTTATGACCATATCTTAATGAAACTTGGTCAGAATGTTCATCTTGATGATCTTTAGGTCAATAGGTCAGGTGAGCGATACAGGGCCTTCATGGCCCTCTTGTTTTAGTTATTTTAATAGAATTTTATTTGAGATATAAGCAGTTATATTTCATCAACTAAATATGAGCAGTATAGATTTATTACGAACAAGGTATAAGTGTGTGTTTTAAAGTCTAGAATCTGAGTTTAGTAAAGGTTGAGGACATCTTAATATTAGGTTGTGGTCTTTAACCAGACCCATTTTGTAGTTTTGTATTTTTGTTGTTGATATTGATTTTTAATAAGCTGACCTCATTTTTTTTTTGTCTCATGCATTGATAATGTGACCTCACAGGACAACTTACATATTTCTAGCTTCTGTTTTGTCAAAATTATGCCTCTTTTTTTTACTTAATTTTTTTGGTGGAAGTTGTGCATGAAAACATGTTTCTCAGAAAAATTACCATGGCGAAATGCTTTTGAATTTCCACTGTTCGTGATCATGATCTCTTACAGGACAAGTTACATAAGTTCTATGTTGTCAAAATTATACCCCTTTTCACTTGAAATTTTGGTGAAATTTTTTGCATGTTAGCAGGTTACTTTGAACCTACTTCATCGAATGCTTCAAACAGATCACAGGTCTTTGGCATCATGAAATGACCATTCTGAACTAGGGTTCATATCTTTGACATAAGCTATGTCCCTTTTTTCATTTTCACTTTTATATGTAAGATATTATTATGTTCAAAAGTCTCAAATACTCAAGCAGCTTTTGTTTAATATAATTAAAGTTACATTTGGAACAGACAGGCTTACATATTTTTTTATTATTATGGTGCAAATAAAGGATTTAGGAATGTGGCAATGTGATTTTTAAATCAGACTGGTATTTATTTGTTTATAAACTTTATGCTTACCTATTATCACTTTGTTTTACATTTTTTTTTTCAAACTTTTGAAGACTATTCTCTCCATTTTTATATCAAACTGAATGAGAAAGTATTCACTCCATTCCATTTTATGTAAAACTGTGGAAAATTAAATTCACTCCATTTTTAAATGCATATTTTGCAACTGCAGCAATGCTTTTAATGCTGCATAAAAATTAAATTGAATAATTGACAAAATAGATAGTAAGCATAATTCCATGTTTGGAAAACACTACTTTTTATGCCCCTGAAGGGAGACATATTAGTTTTCAACTGTCCGTTCGTTCGTTAGTCACAACGTTAACTTTTTGCATGAAGGCACTTTACTCTCGAACCACTGCACCCAGGACCTTCAAACTTCACATGCTGATAGTACTCATTCAGTACACCACCCCTACTGACTTTGGGGTCAAAGGTCAGGGTCACAGGGGCCAACGTTAACTTTTTGCATGAAGGCACTTTACTCGCGAACCACTGCACCCAGGACCTTCAAACTTCACATGCTGATAGTATTCATCAAGTACACGACCCATACTGAATTTGGGGTCACCAGGTCAAAGGTCAGGGTCACAGGGGCCAATGTTAACTTTTTGCATGAAGGCACTTTACTCGCGAACCACTGCACCCAGGACCTTCAAACTTCACATGCTGATAGTATTCATCGAGTACACGACCCATACTGAATTTGGGGTCACCAGGTCAAAGGTCAGGGTCACAGGGGCCAATGTTAACTTTATGCATGAAGGCACTTTACTCGCGAACCACTGCACCCAGGACCTTGAAACTGCATGTGCAGTTAGTACTTATTGAGAACACGACCCTTACTCACTTTGAGGTCACCAGTTCAAAGGTCAAGGTCAGAGGGGCCAATGTTAACTTTTTGCCTGAAGGCACTTTACTCGCAAACCACTGCACCAAGGACCTTCAGACTTCACATGATAATAGTACTTATTGAGTACACGACCCCTATTGACGTTGGGGTCACCACATCAAAGGTCAAGGTCACCAGGTCAAAGGTCAAGGCACTGCGGGTGCATTTTTCACCATTAGTGACAGCTCTTGTTAGGTTGACTATTTGACATCATGAAATGATCTCCCAGGACAAGTTAAATAACTCTAGCTTTTATTTTGGCAAAATTATGCACCTTTTTAACGTAGAAATTTTGTGACAGTTTTGCATGTAAGCACGTTTCTCAGGATTTACTTGACCAAATGTTTTCAGATTCTCCACACATCATCATAGGATGACCTCACTTTGCAAGTTTAACCCTTACCCTGCTAAATTTCTATAATGAACTTGTCCATCTTTCAATTTGGACAGTACCATTAACTGTTAAAAGGGGTGTTTACCAAAACGATACTGACTGAATGGCGAACAGTGCAGACCATGATCAGACTGCACGGATGTGCAGGCTGATCTTGGTCTGCACTGGTCGCAAAGGCAGAATCACTTGCCACCAGCAGGCTAAGGGTTAATAATTCTGGCTTACATTTTAGCAAAATTACACCTCTTTTTCTACTTAGAAAATGTTGCTAAACCTTTTTGTGTAGAATGGTATTGGGTGGAAAGGCTTCAAACAGTTGAGGGTGCTGTCATCGGACAGCTCTTGTTAAATGTGAACTTACAAAGTTGTCATAAAGTGAAGTAATCAGAAAAAAGTTGATTCAGTAATACTTTTTACGCTGTTTAACAATGCTTAAATTAAAAAAAAAATTATCTGAAAAAAGCTAAAAAAGCCAAAAACAGACATTACATTTTATGTTAATTCCCAAAATGCCTGTAACAGTATTGTAAATAAAATAATATTGATCCTCCAAGATGATGATCATAGCCATCTACAGTAAAACACATGCCCCAAGGTACTCTTAGTTTCCAGGGTTTCAAACAATCCAATCATAGACAATATAAGAAAAATGGCTGGTTGCATGAATTGCTCAAGTAACCCTCAGGCTGGTGCTTTAACCGTCAGTGCACGAGAGAGCAGAGTGTTTTGTTGCAGATTGAATTGTACAACAGGTTCATTTTATCAGTATTTGGTATTAAATTAATAATAACGTTAATTAGAATTTAGTGAAAATATCCTTCCATTGAAAGACTTTATAGTGAATATTTGTCTAAAATGTTCATAAATTTTTATTAAAAGTAACTTAATCTTTGACAGCTGAGAAATATCAATACTGTTTAACATTAATAAATGTATTCATGTTTTCCAAGTTAGACAGACCTGTTACAATAATGTCAAACACAATTTATTCATATTTATTTCATGTTAATATACATTTTGCCTGTGCTTTGTTAAAATGATCATAAATAGTAAAAAGCCTGAAAAATATCATTTGTGTTGATCTTTTCCTGCAGAAGAAAGCCTTCTTTCCCAACGTTTGTCTGCAATATCCTAGGAAGTATCTTTCTCAAGTGTATTCAAATCGCTTTACTTAACTGCACTTAAAGACTGCAAGAGCTGAAAAAAGAAAAACCTGTAAACACATCATGAACTTTTTGGCAGATGTGGATTTGCAGATTTGAAAGTAAGGCCAAAGTCAGGTAAGCAAGTTGTGGCCTTAATGAATGCGGCAGAAAAGTTTGCACGTTGAAATGGGGTGTTGTGTGCAAGACCCAGGTCCTTACTTCAAAGGTGAATGTCACACTTCCTGGTCAAATGTGTCAGAATTTTTCTTTGAAATTTAAGAAATATATTTTTAGCTCACTTGAGCTGTTAGTGTAGATGGATGGTCAGCATCCTTTCTTTGTCTTCCATCATCTTGCATAGCATTTTTACATACACCTTCTCCAATACTGCTGGTCAGAAGTACACCCCACTTGGTCAGTAACATCCTGGCATGGACTTCTCTCAAGTCTATGCAAATGGTTCTGCTTAGCACCATTTTTTGGGCGCAGCCACAGCTAAAATTATAAAAGCTATTGAAAAGCATCTTCTCCTGAACAATATGATGGATAATTACTAAACTTGGTTTTTAGCATCCTTTTAAGTTTGTTCAATGTTTTTGCTTGGCACCTTCTAGGGGCCACCAGATCTAAAAATAAAAAATAAATCTTTTGAATCACCAATGTAGGTCTGCAGCAGCCTTCGCAGATACTCTCAAATATGTTCAAATTTATTCTGCTTGGCTGCTTTTAGGGACTCCCAGACCTAAATATAGGTAAGAAAGAACCTTTGAAAGCAACTTCTCATGAACCATTTGATAGATCGTCAACAAACCCGGTCTGTAGCAGTTTTATAGATCATCAACAAACTTGGTCTGTAGCAGTTTTATAAAGTAGTTAGTATCCCTCATATCTGTTAAAATTGTGTTGTTTAATCCATTACATTGGCTACCGGAGCCTGGAGTAGTAAAACTTTTAAACAAATTCTTAACCAGTTGATGGGTCTCCACCAAACTTGGTCTGTAGCATCTTTATAAAGTCCTATCTCAGATTCCATCAAATGGTTACCTTTGGCCCCTTTACAGGGATTGATGTTAAAACTTCATAGGATGATTGGACATGCAGAGTAGATGACCCCTATTGATTTTGGAGTCACTATTTAAGGTCAAGGTCACAGGGGCCAGAACATGGAAATCTATATCTGATCAGTAACTTTAGAACCATTTGACCTATAACCTTCAAACTTCATATGTGGCAGGGCTTACAGAGTAAGTGACCCCTCTTATTTTTAGGATTTCTAGATCAAAGGTCAAGGTCTCAGGGGCCTGAACATGGAAAACCGTTTTTGATCAATAACTTGAGAACCACTTGACCCAAAGTATTGAAACTTCATAGGATGATTGGACATGTAGAGTAGACAACCCCTATTGTTTTGGGGTCACTGCATCAAAGGTTAAAGTCATAGGGGCCTCAACATGGAAAACCATTTCCGATCAATAACAGAACCACTTGACCCTGACTTGAAACTTCATAGGATGATTGAACTTACAGAGTAGATGACCCCTATTAATTGCGGGGTCACTCTTTTTAAGTTCAAGGTCAGAGGGGCAAGAACATGGAAATAAACTTCTGGGCAGTAACGTAAAAAAGCATTTAACCTAGGACCTTTAAACTTCATAGGGTGATAGGACTTACAGAGTAGATGACCCCTATTGTTTTGGGGGTCACTTCATCGAATGTCAAAGTCACAGGGGTCATCCATCTGTCACACTTCATTTCAATCAATAACTGGAGAACCAATATACCTAGAACCTTCAAACTTCATTGAATGATAGGGCTTACAGAGTAGATGATCCTGATTAGTTTTAGGGTTCAAGGTCACTGAGGCCTGAACATGGAAAACTGTTTCTGATCTGTAACTTGAGAACCACTTGACCCAAAATGTTGAAAATTCATAGGATGATTGGACATGTAGAGTAGATGACCCTATTTAGTTTTGGGACACTTGATAAAGGTCAAGGTCACAGGGCCTGAACATGTAAAACACTTTCCCCATCAATAACTTAAGAACTACTTTACCCAGAATGTTGAAACTTCATAGGATGATTTGACATGCAGAGTAGATGACCCCTTATTAGTTTGGGGTTATTTAATCAAAGGTCAAGGCCATAGGGGCCAGAACATTGAAAATTGTTTCCAGTCCATTACTTGAGAACCAGTAGGTCCAGAATGTTGAAACTTCGTGGGAAGATTGGACATGCCGAGTAGATGATCCATATTGCAGCCAACCATCAGTGTCTCTTTGACACTCGGTCCTGTCCCCGATTGACTTCTTGCCTATTATTACTATGCATTGGGAGAGACATGCGCTTTTCTACAAAAGAACCTTCTAGTTGGTATGTAGCATGATCGTGTAGTAGTCCTTTACCAAGAGTGTTCAAATTATCCTCTGCCCCACCCGGGAGGTCGGGGGCACATGGTTTAAGCAAGAAACTAAACTCATGTGAGCGATATAGGGCCATCAAGGCCCTCTTGACGGAAGTTATGTCTTTTATGAATATGATCCAACGTTTCCATATTCTAAAATACTCACAAACTCTGGTATAGTCAACTTACAAACATTCGGATACTGAGGGTTTCGTGTATGGGTGTTTTACACCCGACACGTTAAAGAACCCGGACAGCTTCTAGCATCGGAGCTTATTCTTGCTGTTTTGTATAGTGCACGATCCTCTAACTTGGAACAGGGATTTATATCCTAATAGACTGTTGATACAAACTACAATGAAATCAAAGACAAAGACAAAAGTGCAGTGAAATCGATTTATTCGCTGAATTGCTTAGTAAGTCTTGTTTATTATATTTGAGACAGATGAACTGAAGTTTATGAAGTGGAATAAAAAAATCTATTAGTATTTTGTCAAAGCCGAATGGCGTAATGTCTACTTTAAAACTGATGTGTTTTTTTTCAGAAATGTTCCTTGGTTGGTATTCAGGGCCAGTTATTATGTGCCATTCTGCGTTAACCGGTAGGAGAAGGCTGAGGGATCGGTGTTTTTACAACTGGCGAGTAACCATCTGAAACTATTCTTCCCGCGGCGTCACCACTGGCTCTACGATCTATAGGAAATAGTGCCTTTGGGCTAACATCGGCTCCAGGGTTTCTACGGTGTATCGGGGATGCTTCCTTTGGATTTATGCGGCCTCCAGGGTTTCTACGGTGTAGCGGGGATTCTTCCTTTGGATTTATGCTGCTTCCAGGGTTTCTACGGTGTAGCGGGAATGCTTCCTTTGGATTTATGCTGCTTCCAGGATTTCTACGGTGTAGCGGGGATGCTTCCTTTGAATTTATCCTGCCTCCAGGGCTTCTACGATAAAATGGAATGGTGGCCTTTGGATCTACACCTACTCCATCATTTCTACGATGTAACTCTATGTCTGCCTTGGCTCCAGGATTTCTACGGTGTATCATGCGGGCAATTTTCGGGTTGACTTGACCGCCAGGGTCTATGCTGCCTCCAGGCATTCTACGATATATTGGTGAGGGATTATGTGGCTCTATTTCTGGAGGGCCAGGATTTCGCCGCTGCCCAGCATCTTGCGCGATGTCGATGGCATTTCCGGAAATCATGTGTATGACCACAGTAGCAACCGCCAGGAAAAGCCACCCCATTCTGTGAAACAGGAACAAAGAAATGTCTGTGTAACTAATTTATTCACTGACTTGGACATTCTTTTCTCCCATTTACATTGTTTAATTGGTCAAGTCGTGTTTCCTTTTACGGCCTTTCGAAGTCAATAAGTAAATCATTAAACTGTATTAATGTTAATTTATACTAGTTTTTTATAGAAAAAAAAGATTCAAGAGTGATTATAGTAAGTTTCAAATTTCATTGGCAATTTTCGCTGTAGCGCTGAAAAAAAAAGTTGATAATGAATTTGATTTTACGGGAACTTCGTAGGAGCAAGGGAAAAGTAGATTTAGCATATATATCGTCTTTAGTGCTAATATTGTCAAAAAGTAAAAATACAAAATTACAACAGTTACAAGTCCATTCCAATCATCGAATTTTAAAATACAGAAATTATAAAGCAGGACAACCCAGCAAAATCACCTATCTAAACATGGTACAAGTCATCTAATCTTTAGCAAATTTTAAAGAGTTTAAGAGTTATCATTCCTTTTGAGGACAATCATAGCAAAAATTTTAAGTACAATTACAGATTTATTCTAATTGACATGTCAAAGGTAGACCTTTATTATTATGAATTACAACATCTGTTAAAACAAAATGTGAAGAAATGCGACAAAAGGACGACTTGCCAGAACAGAAATGAACTAAAATGTGTATAATAGATATGTTTAAGAGTCTGTGTCATTCTTTAAATATTTTTTTATTGTATTAAAATTTAAATTAAAATATTAACGTTATGATGTTGTTTTAGGATGCTTCTAAATGATTTAAAGTTATTGGCAAATACCTCTTTAATATAATAAAATATTTAAAATTTACCTTATATTTGTCAATTATCTCCGGTACTTTCTTTCCAACAGATCACAGTGCAATGTTTAAATTACAAAATGACAAACTGTGAAACTGCTGATGTGATCAATGAAAGATCGATTACATGCTGGTATTACTTTGTTTCACGTATCTTCAAAGTAAAGATACGTTTTATTGGAAGAAACGTCAGTTCAAATGTTTTCTTATTGTTCCTTAAATTTGACGAAGTATCTGATTAACCCTTATCCTGCTAATTTTCTATAATGGACTGGTCCATCATTCGATTTAGGCAGTACCAGCTATCATTCGAAGAGGTGCTTACGAAATATTTACTGACTGAATAGCGAACTGTGCAGACAATGATCAGCCTGCATGTCTGATCAGCCAGCATGGACGGACGCGCAGGCTAATTTTGGTCTGCACTAGCCCCTCGTTCACAAAACATTTTCAATCTCAGCTGAGTTTCATAGTGCCATTTATATCTAAATTGCATGTCAAAAACTAATTGTTAGTTAATAGTTATCTTCAAGTGGCTGTTCAGTATTGATAGTCACTCTAAGTATTGGTGTTAAAATTTCAAACTCAAACTCAGCTGAGTGAGACCGAAAAATGTTTTGTGAACGCGGGACCAGGTCCTAAAGGCAGAATCACTTACCGCCATCAGGCTAAAGGTTAATGAAGAACGCGCCCGTGTTGGTTTAAACAGTATTTATTTAGAAAACTGCATATATAACAATATACATGAATTTGTACATGAATGGATTAGAAAACAAGTTTATAAAAACTTGTATGAATTCTTCTCTATTAAGAAATATTTACACAAATACAAAGATGCGTTAGCAACATGGTCGTGTAACATATGCAGATGAAGTACGAAAGAGAAACTTTTGATGGTGGGATTCGGAAAAGATGAAATACTACGACAATATATGCCTATTATTAGGTAGCCAAAAAAATAGTTTTTACGGTAAGTAGACTTTAAAAATTTTGAAAAAGAGATCAACAAGAGTACACGGATAAAAAACAAACAAAACATGGACACAGTAAGTTCAGCACACATGAAAAATGTGTCATCAGCAAAAAGCTGATGAGCTGATGACACGAGGAAAAGCGATGGCCACTGGGCAGGTCGTCGATGACAACAAAGACTGGTTAAAATTACATATAAAAGCGCTTTGTTGATAAGATGAATTTTTGTACTTTGACGAAGATTTCGTTAAGTGATAGGTGCTCGTTCCCGAACAAGAGGTTATTAAGGGTCCGCAGGCATGATCTACGACCTTGTTATTGTCTTGATCGGCTTATGCTGACACTTGTGCAGATTTATCGTTAGTAGGTTTAAGGTCAAGGTTACTGTCCACGTGATTCACTGAAAGCATTTTCCGATTAATGACTATAGAATGGTCTTATCTAGAATACGGCGGTCACACTGCATATGTTCATGAGATCAGAAGTCAAAGGTCAAGCCTCAAGGACATTGTAAGACTATATATTGAAAACAGTTTCCGATCGGTTATTCGAGAATGCACTCTTACTCTTCACGTGAAGATTGTCTGTGGTCACCGGATATATCACCAGGTAAAGACACTGTATCAAAAATAACATGGTCATGTTTTGTCGAACAGTGTCAAATTTAATAAAAATTATAATTGCACGTAGTTGAACGTGAATTCAGTAATTCACGTTGACAACAGTTTCTGATCAATTACTCAGTGGAAAGTGCTTCGATCCACGGTTGTTTAGAATCCCCGTCCCAGGTCTTTTATTTAATAATCTGTCGAAAGGGCATTGGCATTGTGACAGTGAGATCATTAATTTAGGTCTACGGTCGACAAACGTAATAATAAGAATGGCAGTCTACTATGGGGTCTACGGCCGATGGATGACCCATATTGAACTAGAAAGTTTCGAATCATAATTAGAAAACCAGTCGGAACATTGTTATAGGTCAGTTATGGGACTAAATTAAAGATCAAGAATAGACACACAGCCCCCTTGTCATAGGCCAGTTGTGTGACAACTTAGAAACAATAAATAAATTTGTGTTAAATAAATATTTATATTTAAGACATTCTGGCCTGAAGTAATAATTTCACTATTGACCTATAAGCCATTCAGTAAATGTATAATTTAAATATACCTAGGAGTTCAATAGCGCTTCTGTTAGCAAAAGACGGGTCTGTGGATAAAAACTTGGTCGACATGCTGTGAAACAGCACCTGTGATCGATAAAAGATCGAATACATTCTAGTATTTATTTGTTTAAAATGTTTTCAAATTAAATATCTGTTTTAGTAGAAGCAGGAATAATGTATAACCTCTGTTATAAGACTATTAATTTTAGGTCCTTCTATAGTGCATTTCGAATAGATTGAACCTGTATTAAAAGATCACCTGTCTTATGTGACCACTTTTTTGCTCTCTCTTTTAAAAGTGGTTTCTTATAACAGGTTTCACTGTAATTCCTGTTCGAAGGCAATTAACGCACCCTAAGATTTCATAATTTCTTCTCGCCACTGTGGATTATGTTCAGCATAATTACATATTTGATTAAAGGTTGATTTCAATTCTTGTAATAATATTCCTGCGCATTTTCTCTTGTGGTTTCCAAAAAAAGAGTAATTTTGTGAATCTTTCTTTTCGCTTATAATGCATTAGATTTACTTACTAACAATTCTTTTAAATTGTATAAAAATGGCCTTTAAATAAAACTTTAAATCTGGTGCACTCTAAGAAACCAACGAGAGAATAATTTATATATGCATTTTAATGTGATAATTTCGTTTTTTAGTTGCGGGTTTATCCCGCTATCAAAGTTAAAGTGTATTTCTGACAATCATAGCATCTTTATTTTATTCCAAAGGATGTTCATGTGCTACACAAATAGTCCCATTCATGAACAATGTGGATGAATTATCAATGAACAAGCAGTTTTTATTCAACCTGTATCCACTCACACTGACCATTTAGATTATATAAGATCTATCAATGATAAGGTATTCCAGCCCATGGTTACATCACAAGCTGGGTCAGGGATATGAGGCACAGTAAATTTGTATTTGTTTCTCATTCTTGTATATTCATAGATTGGCATTTAAACAGAAAATAAATCTACCAAAAACCCGCATTCATCAGACATTTCAAGGCTTTGATCATTATAATGTCTGTGTCCAAAAATCACATAGCAGGACTGATTCAGTGCCTCCTTTTCCGGACAAACTGTATTTAAAACGCTTTTCCGTGTATGTTTTTAATTTTAATAATTAATTTTCGGAAGATTTATTTGAAGACCATAGATACTAGTGATTCGATTTGATACTGCTTGACTTTAAGTTACTTCGCTGTGGCTATTATTCAATGACGCTGATAACATTTTTACAGCTAAGGTCGTCACACCAGGACATGTCCAATGGGTTTTCGACGTTACGTCGTCATGTTTATAAGTAAGTCGTACTGATGACTGCTCTACAAACACCGGGCTATACATCGTTTAAGGCATCTGAGAATTCAGTAAGTCAGGCAAGGTTTTTCATGGAGGAACACATGGACAGACGGAATGGGACCTACCTGAGACGTAGGGGGCGGTTGGCTATCTAGTTTTTATTTAGGTTACGATTTTTGGAACTTTCACGCTTCCATAGAAACAACATTATATTACACAATCAACATCTGCCTTCATCGTGTGATCAGGTCCTTCTCTATATAATATCAATATGAAATAGGTCTATCTGGAAACAAATAAAAGCGGCTGTCAAAGTTTGACATGGGTCATTTTGGACTATAGTGTATAATAAAGATAAACAGTCGGAAGCTGGAGAAATAGTGCCCATATTTATGTTGGCCTTGCGACTATATGAGGTGATCACAATAACAAATTAATTCAATGGCTATAGCTATAGCGTTACTGTAGCACAACTGTGCATTATCGAACTTAGTCAAGATTCACGAAGACTGCTCAAGATATATTGGTTCTGATGTTTGTAACAATTTTAACTTATTTAAGTGACAAAAATCTAATGTTACTGGAGCAGTCTATTCAGGTCTTCAGCATGATATAGTGCTATGAGGGTTGCTGAAGAAATGAATTATCCAATGTACTATTAACAATAAATTGTTTAATAATGGACGGGAGGCGACGTTGGAAATAGCTCAACCTTGAGCACATTTGTATTGGTAAATAACTAAAAATGATTACATTTTGACAAAATTAAGACATGAACACTTGAATATTGTTTTATTTGCAACTTCATTAAGACACAAATAATTTGAAGTATGTTGCTTCATTGTGAGTTTATATATTTTGAATGTCGAATCTTCGTAATAGGCTTATTTTCATAATTCATAATAAAAAATCTTTAAATCTCAATAAAACTTTATTTTTTATTTCCTTTTTCTGAACATTCGCTGGCCATTTTGATCCGAGATATGAACCCTCATTCTCCCATTTTTGTTGTAGCGTCGCTTCACAATGTGTTTATCCGCCGCATTGCGTCTCAATACTTCTCTATTCAGGCCTTCCCCGACGAGGTTTTCAGCTTTTCCCTCGCTTTTCGAGCGGTAAATATCCATCAGCTTTTTAGCGTCGAGGTCATTGTCTTCAAATTTATGTATTTTCTCTTCTCGCTTTTCTGAAACATCTCTGGCGTCGACGTTTAATTCTTTCTCCGCGTTGTCTAGGTCTGCGGGTATAGGTACACTGGCGCATAACACAACAGTCAGCAACAAAAATAGTGTACCAACCAGGAACAAATTCATCTGTAACAGATATACATGTATATACAAAAGATTTACCGCTCGTGTTCTCGCCAACTTTGTAAAAAATTAAAATAAAAAAAAAATGACTGAAAATCCGAATTATACAATTTGATGCCATTAACAGTATCCAGAAAAAAATGTATGTACATGTATCTATTTTGCAAAGTCATTCAAATATTTTTTTCTTCTGTTATTCTTTAACCGATTAATCATATTTCAAGTAAGCGTTGTAAACATTTTTAACATTAGATAAGATACTGGTCGATGAAAGAGTAATTTATTTTAATTATACCTCAGCTAAACACTAAATATAAAATTCCCATAGACCATCTGGGATTTATTATATCTGGGAATACTACATGAAGAGCACTATCCAGGTGTGATAAATATTTTGAATATCACCAACCAGGTGTCATTTCTTTTAAAAACGCGTTTAAATGATTTGATCCAGCGAAGGAGAATACGCTTCTTTAACCTTTATCCTGCTGGCGGCGGGTGAATTTGCCTTTGCGATCAGTGCAGACCAAGATCAGCCTGCACTGTTCGCTATTCAGTCAGTAAAATTTTAGTGAATACCCCTTTGAATAATAAATGGTATTGCCCAAATTGAATGATAGAACAGACCATTTTAGAAATTCAGCAGGGTAATGGTTAATAACACCTCGGGAAAACCCTGGATTGAAAGGCGTTCAAGTGAGGCCCGCCTAAATCTGATGAGTCCTTCCTACTTAAGTAGTTTGCCATGTTTCGAAGAAAATAAACAACATTGCTATTGTAAATTCTCAGTGATAACATTTCCGTTTGGTAAAAATCTTGGTGTTTGATCTTCGGTATAATAGAATAAATAACACGGGTCTTCTTGGATGATACAGGATATTTTCAATCTGAGAAAAAGTAATAACACCAGACGCGCTAAACGATAGTGTTATTATTTTTCGAAGGTTGACAATATCCCATATCACCCTCGTTGGACTGTATTATTTATATGATAACTGTAAATATACAAAAAATAAAGGATAAAACATTTCTAAATAATAATAATAATAATGATAATAATAATAAATGACTACAAATTTAAGAAGAAAATGGATCTTACTTTTTTAGTATCCTCTCTACTTTCACAAATGTTTGATCTATAACAGATCTATTAACGTTATCGAGAAATATATCTAAACATTTGTTAATTATTCCCTTATTAGGCCAGGGATAGAATCTGTGTTTCTGGACAAACCTCTGTATCACTACTGACAGCTACATACCTGACGCCGTTATGGAAGTATGTCTATAAGATTTTTTTCTCTCTATCTATCGTCAGTGTTCTAATGAAGTTGTGGTCGCGTACTTCTCTGAAGTCTAAAATTCTAAAGAAGGACGAAACTGGCCACTAACGTCGGCTGATGAAATCTGACGTCGCTTTTTACGTCAACGTATAGTAGAGTGTACCAACAATGTGTAATGATCACCAATAGATAGAGAACGCGACCAACAAAGAATAACGATAACCAGTAGGTAGAGCACGTGACCAACAAAGAATAATGATAACCAGTAGGTACAGCACGTGACCAACAAAGAATAACGGTAACCAGTAGGTAGAACACGTGACCAACAAAGAATAACGATAACTAGTAGATAGAGCACGTGACCAACAAAGAATAACGATAACCAGTAGGTACAGCACGTGACCAACAAAGAATAACGGTAACCAGTAGGTAGAACACGTGACCAACAAAGAATAACGATAACTAGTAGATAGAGCACGTGACCAACAAAGAATAACGATAACCAGTAGGTAGAGCACGTGACCAACAAAAAATAACGATAACCAGTAGGTCGAGCAGGTGGCCAACAATTTATGATAATCACCAGTAGTTACAACACTTGACCAACAATGTATATTGATCACAAACTCAAATCCCCACTCGAACGTTCTTCAATGTATGATAATCACCAGTAGGTACAGCAGTGACCAACAAAGAATAACGATAACCAGTAGATAGAGCACGTGACCAACAAAGAAAAACGATAACCAGTAGGTAGACCAACAAAGAATAACGATAACCAGTAGGTAGAGCACGTGACCAACAAAAAATAACGATAACCAGTAGGTCGAGCAGGTAGCCAACAATGTATGATAATCACCAGTAGTTACAGCACGTGGCCAACAATGTATATTGATCACAAACTCAAATCCCCACTCGAACGTTCTTCGTCGTGGATGACAGCAGACGACAACCTGCCTGAAGTTGTTCAGAATCTACCTACTAAAATTGTCACTTACAAGTTGACCACGTGCTATTATTGTTACAGAATCCTGGAATTCCATGCGAGGCTGTCTTTTCACATCTGATATGGTATTACTATAAACAATTGTTTGGACTGGTAAAAATTTATCCAGTAAAAAAAAGAATCTTTTTGCTGCCCATTTTAGCATATTGTATTTAAGACAAATATCAAAATATTTGGCCTTACAAAGGAAAGATTCGCCACAGCTGGTGTTTTTTTTAATTAACTGTCAATATGACTACTATCTTTTCGAAATTATTGATACAGTGAAACCTCTGCTGCAATGAGACCTATATATTAAGTGGCAACAAAATATTAAGCGATAACAAAACAAAATTTTACCGTGAAAAGTCTTGTGTTCCAATTTTAAGTACAAAAGACGCAAGGACTCGGGTATATACTATAGGATATGATTTTTTTTCTCACAGAATTTTATCATTTCGTGTAACTGTATGGTATAAACAACATATTTTACAAGATTGTGCAGTTCTGGTACCAGGGTAGTAGAGGAGAGGCCTTGCAGGTGAGTGCCAGTGCTGTCATTTGAAGAAAAAGGGAAATAATTACAAAGAACAAAGCTGCACAATTTATACAAAGTTACCTCCCTTTAAACAGTATTCATAATATATTTATTTTCACTCAGCAACAAACGGCACACGATACACAAATGTTTAATGTTTCGCAAACAACGACAATGACAAAATTTGGAATGTCGTTATGCCATTCAAACATTTTGACCGTCGTCCAACTGACAACATAGGACTGTGTAAAATTTTTTAGGAAGTCTCGCAACGAACGACATATAACACAACTAAACCTTTTGAATTTGGAATGTCGTTTTTTTGTGTGAAATATTCGCTTTTTTACAATTAGATTTCGTAGTATTTTGTTGAGAGAAGTTCGAAATTCATGGATATCGTACTGTCGCGACCACATTCAAAGTTTTGAATGCATGTTGCATCCAGCACATCGTTTCGGGTAGTCGAATTGTTCTACATGGTCTTTGTTGCGCAAACGTGCATGAGATTTTGAAAGTCCGAATGCATTTAATGTTGTCTGTTGAACGACATTCAAACGTTTGAAGATTCGGACGGCATCATAGATGTATGCTTTCTGACGAGCGACAGCGACAATATTTAAACTTTTCGGTTTGGAACAGGTTTTATTCATTTGTTGCTTTTCGTTCGAAATTTTCGATGAAGTTCGGAGGTCGCACATCATATGCAGCGTGACATATCTACTAAAAATCATTAGTGACTGTCCCCAGTAAGGAATAATATATAGCTGCAAAAATAGCTGCAAAAATATGCCTATATATTGCTAGAAACGTATTGCTTATACATCATCTTATATGTTACCAATGTTTATAACCAAACTGGAAAAAAAAAAGAATTAGTTACTGTTGTTGTTACTGTTGTTGTCAGTCAAATATTGGCAATTTTTAAAGTTCTAATATCGACTTGTGAGCAACATTCTGACATTTTGACTGTCGTATATCGCTGCAAGTCTGACACTGGCCCCTTTTATGTTGCTGTTGTTGTTGTTGTTCTTGCACTTGTACTTTTTGTTGTTTTTTAATATTGTTGGAATCTTGTAGGCCTATGTCGTTCAGTGCACGACATTCATTTTTTTTTTTTTTTTGGTTAATATTGTGTTTCTCAGTTTGGTTTAAACATATTTTATTACTTCCTCATAACACGTACAAGTATGAAATATTTACGTAACATGCAATGATAAATGTAAGGTGCATACTTTTAAATAAGCATCTTGTCAAAAACAAACTGACTGGACCAGATGTCATTGAAACATTAAGAGTGCTGGCTCTTCCCTGTATCGGTTGTGTTGCGTGAAATTCAAAAGCTTTAAATAAATAAATAAATTTAAGCCCTTTCTTTCATTACTTGGAAATTAAGGCAAGTGTGAAAAATCTATAAATTGTCAAAGAATGTGATCAAGCATATTAAAATGAAAAGGTGTTAAAAATGTTTGTCAAGAATTCATTGTGTTAGGATTTGTTTATTTAAGTAGCACTTCCTCAAAGGGACCGCGCTAGACTTGTTGTCTAAAACTGAATGGTAAACACAACAGCAACATATTGATTACGTAAAATTCTGTGTGTTAATACATAATATGTTAATCCTGGTTCAGCCAACTTGCAACAAAATGTGGAAGGAAATTGTAACCATTTCTGTAATGATGATAAAGACTAGCTGTGCATTGACTGGGTCTAATGTACAGTACCGTTTTAGCATCTAGTTGTTTCGAACGCATTACCGGACAGAAGAACAAACCGTGAAAAGAAAAGAGAAGATGTTCAGCAACGTTATTCATTTATTATTCCTGTATTATCCATGTCAATTTCACCCTTCCTCCAGTCTTCATCTCTCTTAGCCGTTATTTTAAAATGGAAATCAGCATAAGGGGACAAAATAATGATGGTGGGGTTGGGGTGGGGGTATATGTCCGGATATATTTCCCCTGTGTTGATTTTCAATCAAATTTCGACCTGCTGACAGGAAATCTCCAAATAAGTAAGAAAAGGTTAGCCAGTCATTCAAACAAATGTAGTAAGATTAGGACAATAATTAGTTTAAAAGTTATTGTGATTGCTAGGTGTCCGCAGCGGGCGCCACCTCATAACGCTAATCGGTACGTTGAGTGAAGTGCCAATATAATAACCAGTATGTGTGTTCAGTTTAGTGTCAGTATTTTTTTTAAGTGTATAAGATATACATGTGATAAGTGAAAAGTGGAATTATTTAGAAAAGCTTCAAAATGTGTCAAGTATGGAAAAAGGTATTAATTATTATTTTATTCATTCATCAATTAGATCTATAATAATATGCTAAACGGGTGCCTACGTTGTTTACTGTCACCAGTAAAAAAAAAAGTCGATGCCAACAAAATATCCTTATGACACACCATGCTACTGGGGACACTTCCTCCTAAAAGATACATGTGAGATGTGTCCAGATATTTCCACAGCAACCGGAATAAAATATGAACAAACGTTCGCGGATATGGTGTTATCCTGTAACAAAATAGATCAGGATATTTTGTTATCCATTTAACGATTTATATTTTTTATCCTAGGTACTGTATTATTTTATGTATGGGAACTGACACGAGAAATTCCTGTATCTCTGGTGACGCGATCCTTATCATGTCAAAGTGGTCGTGCGGTGTTTGAATCCTAATTTGGTTGGTAATACAGTGTATGAATACCTCTATTTCCCTATTTAGTAATCATTTATTACCATTAAACATAGTTTATTATCAGCAAACATTTGTCTACGGATTTGATAAGAGCTGATTATTAAACAAGAGGTATGGTTGATTGTTACAATTGTTGGGGTCATTACAAGTATGTTTGTCAACAAGGGCAGCATATGGTCAAGTTTGACCAAATATCTGTAAAATTCCGGTAACAGCAGGGCGATCTTGTTTTAGGTCAATAAGCAATGGTGGGTAATAAATTCGAGATTGCGCCAATAAATTTACCATGATATCACAAAAGGTTAGCAGATGATGGCTTCGATCTAAGTACATTTGTGCCGTGAACAAAGAAAAAATGTTTGAAAAAATTCGACCACGACGAGACTCGAACTCGCAATCTTCTGATTCGAAGTCAGACGCCTTATCCATTAGGCCACGCGGCCGATGTGATAAACTGGTGTGATTTAAGAAGTGTATATAAAGTTCGATATACTTCAAATGAACGTGTTAACAGTTTAATATCCTAGTTTAAGATTGTTATTATGGCTTTTCTAATTTAGTCAAGGACTTTTTTAAGGAAGTCCCTTATTTCCCAGCAGACATGCGCAGATTTTATACATATATACAATCATGATAAATTCCTGGGTGGATCCAAATAAAAACCCCCATTTGAACAAATTTTGAATCCATTTTTTTTTTCGTTATATGCATCTTCAGCAGTTTAAGTTTTTTTCAATGCCAAAACAATGATATTTTAATGAAGAAAAAAATGACAACAACAGAAATGTCTATGAAGTTTCCTTATTAAATAACTACCATTTTGTCTTAAGAAAAAAATAAAAAGGATAAACGGAGAGACAGTGCATGCTCTTCTTGCTAAGGTTTTTATAATAAATAATTACAGTAGTGACAATGTAATTTGTCATCCTAAGTCCAGAATGAATAATTTGACAGACAATTTTTCACTGAAACATGTTGCGGCAGCTTTCGTTACCGAGAGGCATATAGAGTGAATTAGTGAAGGGTTATATATAATAATGTGGTTGTATCATAATTGGTAATGACATTAATAGTTATAATTGGTTTCACGACCTATCAGGGGCGGTAGGGGCAGCACGAGGAGTGTCCACTGGCCCTGGGTGTGCGTGGTGGTGAGTGGGGTATGGATATTGCCTGGTGCATGATTTAATATCTTATTTGATAAAAAACGGATATGATCTTGTCTACGATTTCCGTGCATTCCTCCTCCTTCTTCTTTCTCCTTCTCCATCTTCTTCGTCTTCTTGTTTCAAGTTATCTACATGGTCATAGGGAGTTTAACTTAACTACGCCTATTGATATATACAGAAGACAAAATTGATTTTCAGCTATGAAATTCTTCATCATTAGAGAAAACTTGGCCGTTATTGTATTATGTGACTTTCCTTTCATATTCTTGTATCATAATGAATAAGATATTGTTTATTTTTATATACATATTTTTTTTACATTTCCCATACCCTTATTAAGACATTTTCGATAATGTCACGAAGCACTTGAAGGAAGTTATCAGGTGTATTGGTGGTCCAATTTAATCAAAGACCCATTTTGTTCAGTATTGACATTTAGGCTCTGATACCGGTGCACATATACAGCAATCAGTTTAAAACGTTTATCAACTTGTAAAATCTATTAGCTAAGGTTATCTCAAAATATTTATTTCCCTGCTTTAATAAATGAATAGGTAAATAGACTTTATAATAGGGGGCTTTAGTGAAAAGATAGGAAGAAATCTCGGAGGCTATCGAATGTCATTCAAAATGGATCAAACTTGAACCTAGGCTTGGTAATCTCTAGGAATATGCTCTCAAACCGACCTTGTTGAGGATAAGTTTGCCTGATTTATAACATTAATTAAAAATCTAAAAATACGAGGCAGACAGTATGGGCCAGGGTTGTGAATTTATTTCAAGTCTTTACGTTGAAGTGGGGAAAAGATGGTCTCATTGATTTGTCTACAATACTACTTCTAAAAAGGGATTTTGAAATAAAATAGATATATATACACACATGTATGTTTTTGCCCCTCCCCCCCCCCCCCCCCAACCACCAATCCCCTTTGTAATAAAATACATATTAATATCAACATATTTGAAAACAAGTATCATAATAATTTAAATTAATATTTGAGCCGTGCCATGAGAAAACCAACATAGTGGGTGTGCGACCAGCATGGATCCAGACCAGCCTGCGCATCCGCGCAGTCTGGTCAGGATCCATGCTGTTCGCTAACAGTTTCTTCAATTCCAATAGGCTTTAAAAGCGAACAGCATGGAGCCTGACCAGACTGCGCGGATGCGCAGGCTGGTCTGGATCCATGCTGGTCGCAAACCCACTATGTTGATTTTCTCATGGCACGGCTCATATTTACTTTTTTGAATACGAAAATGGACAAAATTGCTGGCTAAAACTTGGACGTAAACTATATCGCAAAGATACATGAACACCCACGCATGTCTGTGCCTGTTATTTTTTTTTGTATTTGTAAAAAGTTTAGAATTGCCAATGATTGTATTTAATAGCTCTTTATCATTATATTTCTTCTCAAAATATAAATATGATATAATGAATATCATTAGGGTGCATTTAGTAATTGAGATTATCGATATTTTCATTGGTTCACCGGATTGTAACTCCGCCTCCACTAGATAGCAAGTGTGAGAGTAGTTTCTGTCCAAGTATTGATATAATAGTTTCGGAAGGTTAATTTCGTTCAAATTACGTTATTTATAGTTATTTAAGATAAATCAAAAATATTTTTATAAAGGACATGTTCGGCTATATAGTTTACCAGGCATGGGTAAGTCGATTTTATTCAAAATTTCTTTTCTTGTTATGGCTTTAGGTGTCTGACTTCAGGAGCCTGTATATGTCCTGAATTATGTAAGACATGAGTCGTTTGAAATACAGTACATGTATGTGACTATTTCCCAACAAAAAGTTTAATTCTCACCGAAGTGGTTCTGGCAAATGTTCCCTGTTATCTGTTAAAACCAGTTTCCGTCAATAGAATAGCTACCACGACCATTCCATGACACCAGGAACATTATCATCAATAAGCATCATTGTCACTGAAAGACAATGGCATTGTCTTTGTTATCATCATCATTAACTTCGTCGTCATCAACAGTCAATATTATTATCATCATTTTCACCTTCAGTATCTTCATCAACTTCTTACACATACACATCAGCATCATCACCAGTTTCAGCATCGTTAACACGAATTTTCCGCTAATTGTTCTACTAAAATGGAGTACAGTGTTCAATTCAGCCTTGTTTGGTTCTTGGTTCTAGATGGTGCTCCCCGTGACAATATGACAAAGGCCTGGTAGATCTGGTGTCATTCGTTGTCTTCGAGTGAGGAAGGTGTTACTTACTTGTGAGGAACAATTTTATGCTGACACAGGATCGAGGAATACCGGTTTGCTAATCCGACCGTCATCAAATGTTACGTTCCAATAAGTCATAGGCAGGTGCACGAGGAATTCATGATATATCATCCTGACGCGTCTCCGGGTTGTTTTCGGTTCGCATGTACTACTAAAATTACGGTCATCATGGTGATTTTATTTAGTTTTATTTAATATAAATTGCACCGCACTTCACAGACAACGTTGATAAAAAAGGCACGTCGGGCACACATCTCCCATTGTGCAGTTTTATTTTCTTTTGAAATTCGATATATCTCAAGTAAAAGGCCGTTTACCTTATCTGATCTGCTCGTTAAAACATGCATTTTGATTTTGTATAATGCGGCAGTCAAACTTTGGCCACTTTTTTCAAGAACACATGCTCGGTCTCGCCGTTCTATTTTCATAATATTGAAACATGACACTAAAAGTATCTTCAAAACTTTTAAATTTTATCGCTAAGATCTTGAAACGAGGTATTTATTTTGACATTAAATTTATACCTTAGATACCTTTTCGTCTGCATCAAAACTTTCTAAATCAAAGCTGAGGATAAGCCCGTACCAGGGTAATTTGTGTGCTCATAAAGCGGGTAAGTGGAGATTTAACGATTTTGACATAGTGATGATGACAACGATGATTGATTGACGTAGCAGTCGTCTTCCGATTAGGCATATCCCTACATCTACTTTTAAGTCAATCAAAGACATGAAACGCAGTAATTAGTACTATCAAGGTACCGAAAATATAATTTCTACATGATAATTGCAAGTTTCCATTAGATATAAGCGAAATTACAGGTTTACGTTATAATTAAAGGATTAAGCGAGGTTTTACGCGCGAGCATGCATGTAAAAGGCACCTGGTTCTCGTGTGCAATAACCTTGCACCTGCTTAAATATCATGGATGTTATAACTAATTGAGGTAATGCACCAATGTGTTTGTATTTTACTGCGCAGTGAAGATAAATTTATCATGTTAGTCGTGCACCTTACCTGGAAATTGACAAATTTATATATAAAAGTGCAAACGGAAAATGTTTAAATAGTCTTTTCGGTTGCGAGAGAAAATCTGTCATTTACTTTTCGAAAACAAGAATAATATTGTAACAGAGTATTTTTGTTTTTATGCCCCCGAAGGGAGGCATATAGTTTTTGAACCGTCTGTCGGTCTGTCGGTCTGTCAGTCTGTCCGCAATTTTCGTGTCCGGTCCATATCTTTGTCATCGATGGATGGATTTTCAAATAACTTGGCATGAATGTGTACCACAGTAAGACGACGTGTCGCGCGCAAGACCCAGGCCCATAGCTCAAAGGTCAAGGTCACACTTAGACATTAAAGGATAGTGCATTGATGGGCATGTCCGGTCCATATCTTTGTCAGTGATGGATGGATTTTCAAATAACTTGTCATGAATGTGTACCACAGTAAGACGACGTGTCGCGCGCAAGACCCAGGTCCGTAGCTCAAAGGTCAAGGTCACACTTAGACGTTAAAGGATAGTGCATTGATGGGCGTGTCCGGTCCATATCTTTGTCATCGATGAATGGATTTTCAACTAACTTGGCATGAATGTGTACCACAGTAAGACGACGTGTCGCGCGCAAGACCCAGGTCCGTAGCTCAAAGGTCAAGGTCACACTTAGACGTTAAAGGATAGTGCATTGATGGGCGTGTCTGGTCCATATCTTTGTCATCGATGGATGGATTTTCAAATTACTTGGCATGAATGTGTACCACAGTAAGACGACGTGTCGCACGCAAGACCCAGGTCCGTAGCTCAAAGGTCAAGGTCACACTTAGACATTAAAGGTCATTTTTCATGATAGTGCATTGATCGGTGTGTCCGGTCCATATCATTGTCATTCATGCATGGATTTTAAAATAACTACGCATGAATGTGTGAAACAGTAAGACGACGTTTCGCGCGCAAGACCCAGCTCCGTAGGTCAAAGGTCCTAAACTCTAACATCGGCCATAACTATTCATTCAAAGTACCATCGGGGGCATGTGTCATCCTATGGAGACAGCTCTTGTTGTTAATATATATTTTCATAGACGTGGCCTTGACATTTCAGTAGAAAATATCTGAACTCCTGCAATGTTAGCATAATAGGAAAAAGCAATAGCAAATATATCATCATCATAATCGTCATGGTCGTCGTTGTCATCATTGTCGTCATCATTGTCGTCGTCATTACCACTGTACTAATTCTTCTCCTCCTCCCATCATCATCATCACCACTACCACCACCATCAGTTTCTTCTTCTCTTCTTCTTAATATATTTTCACAGCATTATAATTGATAAAAAATATACTTTATTACGCATTTTTATCAGATTTCTTTTTACGGTACATACGAGATAAACTGTCATTAACAACATATGGTAAATTTGATTTATATCATTCACATGTTTTTCAATTCAGTGATTTTCATATTAAGCTTTTTTAATAGATTAGGCCTACATATCAGGATTTATATTTCGATTTTGATCACTAAAAATAACGTACCAACACGTAATGTTACCAATTCATTATTATATACACATACACTTAATACGTTATCTTCTTTATCAATCATGTTTTATAAGTCATTACTTGATACCATCCCAGCATGAAAAATTCTAAAAAGATTTGTGTTATCAAAAATGAAAATTAAACCCTATCTCCCCTAGTGCGCGCTATTATTGGCCGGATTTATTCTTAAATTTTCTAGTAGTAACAGTAGTTGCTCCATTAATGTTTCTGCAAACAGGGTTAATAAAAAATGTCGGTTTTAATAAAAGTCCATGTTTAAATGCTCTTCATTCATATAAACTTTTCATGTAGAATAAGAAGCGTTGAACTCAATGATAAAGGACGTGGGAAAGCAATAAAAAGTTGGATATTTAGTTAATAAAAGTTCAATCAATTTTCAATAAACAATATCGGCATGGCTGGTCAGTTTCGGATAAAAGGGCACTTCCATTCTAAGGAATGATGCACATCTTATCGTTTAAACAGGTCAGTTCGTAGCCTGGCTCTCTGACTGCATGGTTATTTTTCTAGTCAGGTCGCATCACATTCTCCCCAAAATCAGTCTGGTATAACCACAAGATGTCCTATCTTCTAAACGTTTAAATCATCTTCTAAAAACGTTGAAGGTCATGTTCAAGAAAATAGAAGCTAAAAATATTTTTTTAAGAACGCTAAAAATCATCTAAAACGTTAAGCATAGGTAATGACGTTCTAACAGAGGATTAATGTAAACATACAGTATTCGGAAATATACAGTATCATTACCTATACTAAAATTACAATGTTATTATTAGTATTTTTTTTTAATTTTTGATTATGTTTTATAAGGCAAAGGTTATCTATTTTATCAGTTGATGTTGTTTGCCTAAGACGTTTGTTTAAATATGAATTTAGTGTCGCAAGGTTATTTAAGTGGTACATTTAGACCTGATTGTATTAACTTGCAGCTGTAGAATAAGTCTGCTCCGGAAATTGCACTTAATCTCTTAAAGACCGTTCATAAATATTTGTTTTGTAAATTGCCCTGTAAAACATCAGTTCCTCCACTTCCTGGCTATGTCCCTAGCCGTCTCATTTAAGAAAGTATGACACTAGTCTTTCTTGTTTGACAGTTGGATTTTTATTTCACTCAAAAGGTACTAAAAGGAATTACCGTCGTGTCATGGTCCATATACATGTCTGAAATGGTGACAGTAAATAAATGGTCATCGTTTTTATGAGGTTAGATCTACCCGAGGGAGGTTTCTATTGACCACAGGCATTTCGTCAATTTATATGTACGTGTATATTTAGATCCCATGGTAATAAAAAAGCGAAACTTGGATTTTATGTAAATAAGTAAGACGTGACTATATTTGAAATACTGCTTGAAAGATTTGCAGTGTTAGCAGTTTCTAACCTCCCGTTTAATAGACCATTAAATTGAAAGTAATTCCTCTAAACTTCAGCCGATTTCTTTAAATGTTTCGTTCATATGTGGCCTTTTTAGTTTTTCCAGATCTTACTTATTTATTCATTTATCTATCTATTTTATGGGTCCTTTTTATAAATGTATATGAAACTAACACTCTTAAAGATTGTATGTAAGAGTATGTGATTGAATGAAAACTCTATAGGGGCCTATGTAAAGAGCTGAAAACCCCCGGAGACCAACGTCTTAAGACCGTTTTCAAAATTCAAAAGTCTTGAGAACAGTTGCAAAACTTTAAATCTGATGACCAGTCTCAAAACTAAAAAAGTCTGATAAATGACCAGTCTGAGACTGGCTTTCAAATTCAGTTTTTGGGATACATGTACTGTGTCAGCTGCACTTTTATAAGCTGTATCATAGTGGAAGAGAACGATAACAAAATAACAAATCATATCCTATCCTGTCCTGTCAAAAAAGTGAATAATGGAATGGTAATATTTCTTAAACGACATTAATTAATTTTCATTGTACTATATCCTACGGTGATCTACTCTGTTACATGATGGATGCCTTTTATCGATACCGCAAAGGTTCAGTTTTTACCAGGGCGGCCATATTGATTATGAAAAAAAAAATGATCAAAGTTTAGCAGACTCATTCTTCTTCAAGAACAATATTTACTTTCAGATTATATTGTATAATCCATATTTGCCACGACAGGTATATGTTCAAACGGCTTTGTGCCGCTGGCATGCCCACGTAAACACCAAGTGTTTGCGTCCAATATTGACGGAGTAAATCACACTGGCAAACATTTTATTGTTTATATTGTGAAAATGGTGGAAATTGAAATTACAAATTTTATAGGATCGCGAATGACCCTCTAGGATTTAAAGTAATTCCATATTTATGTCTGTATTACTAATATGAAGACAAATCCAGGAGCTTTAGTTTCTCATATATACTTTTTGAAAATGTTAAACTGGTCCAAAACGATTCTGGGTTCTTAAAGGCAAAAAACATGATTTCATTTCCATATATTCTTTCTTTTTAACGAAGCGGAGGCTCACCTTTCATTACTGCAAGTTACTGTCACCCTGAAATATCTTAAGACTGGATTATACCATACTGGATGACCTTTTTGTCCTAAGAATAAGGAAATATGCTCCCATCCTTATAATCTAAGCACGTGGGTCAACATTATAGCAATTGTTCAAACCTCCGCTGAACAGAAAAGGATATTGCAAACTTCATTGATTGACCTCTACACTGGACAATTTATTTTTTTCTTCTCGTGCATGTCCATTGTCTCCCAACAATGTATCGCCATGTTTGCCTCCCTGGGTACTTCCGGGAATGGTATCGTTACCTTGATATAGAGAGGATGCCCTGGAGAGAACATTGTTGAATTAGTTGCTGAGTGCCTTTTGTTGTTGAAATTTGCCTTGAATAATTTAATCCAATTAAATTCGCTGTTTATATTCTATAGAGAGCAATTGATTCAATAGAAAAGATTTCTATTAACGCGGGATTAGATAGTTCGATTGGTAGCTGGAGTTTCACACGCTTTTTGAAGGCTCATTCGCTGCCGAGACTGATCTGTCACACGACCTTTGAAATAGGTTAGTTCGTTCTCCACTCGTTCACAAATTAGGGGACTCGCACGAGAAAATTACATTTAACACCGACTATGGCGCAGCGCGTATACAAGTCACACACGCCTGCATAATTATATATTGTTGTAATCTAGATGCTTCTGCTAGGGTAAACCAGCTAATACGATGGCCCGCAAGTCCGAAAGTAAAGATTCGTGACAGGTCCGTCATGTAAACAGACCCGTCGTTCGGAGAAGTCCCGCTAGTCTGAAAGCCAACATTCATAAATTCTTGCATAGCAGAGGCCTACCATGGTTCCCTGTTCGTCTCGGGATTTTGACGAACATCTTATAGATGAGAAGGATGATGAAGCCATCCAGCTGGCTTACGGAAGGTCGGTGGTTCTACCCAGGTGCCCGCTCGTGATGAAATAAACCACTGAGGGGCACCTGGGGTCTTCCTCAACCATCAAAGCAGGAAAGTCGCCACGTGACCTATAATTGTGTCGGTGCGACGTTAAACCCAACAAAACAAATATATATATATATATATAGATGAGAATGACATACGTATCCCCAATTTCGGATTTTCGTACTAGCGGGACTTCAGACTGGCATCGAGCCAACGGACCTTCGTACTGCTGGACTGTCACCAGTGTATTTTTTTGGAGCACTGCCTTCCCAAAACATGCTTTCAGGAATTTATTTGTTTGAATAAATCATACTTTTTTTTTATTTATCAGCAACTTAACCGTTGCTTTAGGCGTAAAGTTATTACTGTATAACACCACTTAAATATCAACAATTAAATGATACAGTGTAATACTTTACACCTGCCATTAAAGTCTTTTCCATTGACAGCACTTTTAACGCGTGCATAAATTATATTTTCACAACGAAGTGATGGTTTCCGCACCTATCATATTTACAATGATATTTAAGAAAACAATGTTAAACGACATCACAAGGTCCCTTTTAGCGAAATATCTTTTATATAATCTCCCTCTTGTTAAACAATCGCCCCCTCTTGTTTCCGCCCCTTTCTTAAGTACCACTGCACATGGCGTCGCAACTTAATCGCATTACGACGAATAAAGATTAAGTTGTTTTCATAATTTTTTCCGCAAGTGCAGAGCAAAGAAACCCTCCTTACCATTATAAAGGCACATAACCATAAAACTGGCTTTAGAAGGTTGCTTTAACAACCTAAACCATAAAGTTAATGTTTTTGTTCAACATATTTACAATGTTGTCAGTGTCTGATAAGTCAAATGTTCGGGATGTTGAACACGGTATGAAAAGTAAACTGATTATATATTGAGTGTAGGAGCTTACATTAGACGTTAATTATAACTGGGAATTTCAGTTTCATCTTTTTTACTCAGGTAAGATACGTTACTTTTAATAAAATGCATTAATGAAAATGATTTCATAAAATTGAATTGTATTAAACAGCAGATGGAATTAATGATATTTGTGCATCCTATAGCCGATATTTCAGAGTTCCTTCTGTTAACTTCATTCGAATGATTATGAGGATAAATAAGGATAACTGAAAAAAATCTGGCATTTCTTTATGATTGATGAACTTCGGGCACTTTGATCCACGAAGGCGGCGAAATGAGACGTATACATAATGGTAATTGCTTTCACCGGGTATAAAGTTTCTACGTTTGATACTGCACTGAAATGACAGAAACCCCACCAAAAATGTAGAACCTTTCATTAAACTGAACAAGATAGGGCACAATATACCTCCTTGTGACACGACGGACGGTGTGACTTTCTGCGGCCTTTAATTAAGCTGCTCACGCGTATACTGTCGTCTGTACGATGTGTTAGGTTTTGATTGAATGACATGTCTATTTAGCATTAAGGTAAAAAAACTTTTTTTAGGTTTTCAGTAAATGAAATAATTACAGAGATTTTTTTCTCTTTATCTAACACTGTTAACTACATGTGTGTACTCGCTGTCAGTTCTTTGGTAAGGAGCAAAAGCTATTGTTAATGAGTATTAAAGGTTTTATTTGTTTTATTTGGTCGCCTCAATCCTCTGTCTAGAACAAAAACAACAAGGTTCTGCTATAAGATTATCCCATACCCTGCTAAATTTCTATAATGAACTTGTCCATCTTTCAATTTGGACAGTACCATTAACTGTTAAAAGGGGTGCATACCAAAAAGATACTAACTGAATGGCGAACAGTGTAGATCATGATCAGACTGCACAGATGTGCAGGCTGATCTTGATCTGCACTGGTCGCAAAGGCAGAATAAATCATGTCCAGCATGATAATGGTTATAATGTGGCAAAGAAAATCTTAGCAATTCTTTTTATAGGACAAAACTAGAAAAGCCTAGTCATATATCTAAACTTCTTCGTTATTTACCCTTTTTCTATTTTTTTCTTGGATAAATTTAAGTTTGTTTTTTTTTTTTTTTTTGCATACTTTCAACTTTTTCAGACCTGTTTAATTCTCTAATAACATGTCCACCCAGTTTGTTTAGACGGTAAAATGAACTTTTGTTTCTTACCATTACATCAACACATTTTTGTGGGTCTGTGTTCGTTATAGAACATAAAAAAAAAAACAGTTGACGTCATTCACATCGCAAGAACTAAATAATGACATTCTGTTTTCACCCCGCTTGAGTTTGATTTTACCCCAAACGAACTTTTGTCCACTTGGTTTCTTCTACAGTAACTGTCAAGACAAAATTTCAACCTAAATACGAACACTGGTCCGATTGAAATTGACTAGTCTTTAGTTACACGTGTGACACGAAATCTGGGCGTTACAGACTTACTTTCCGCGGGTTCATTAAGTTTGTTGCTGACAAGTGGGGGGGATGAGATATTGCATCTTAGATATGCACCATCAGTTACAACAGGGTAATTTTTATTTTCTAATGATTTGTTTTGCACTTTTGTGGCCAACATAATCTGTAATGATCACTTGCCATAGAGTACATTTTGATAAAAATACACATGCCGAACGTTATACTTACTGTTAAATTAATTTACAAAAACGCTAAAATGTATTTTAAAACAGGGATTTGAATCATATTAAAGGAAATGAATAAACCACGAAAATTTAATCATATGTAATTATCCGTCTTGAACAAGCTAGAGTACTAAATGTATTTTTCTTACGTTCGTGTCTAATGTGTGTGCTCTAATTTTATTTAACATTTATAGTATACATGCATACTAACATTACTAGATCTATTAGATTCACGTGCAACGCATAGTTAATTATCACTCGATCATTTTTTTAAATTTAATTGTTTACAAAACCTTGGTAAACATAGTCTCTTCTCAAACGAGCCTTTTACTCCATAGCAACCGGATTACTTTTTACTACCTATTTATCTGACTGCTTGGGCGTGGAAAAAAATTAAATGGTCTGATGATGGCAAATGTTACCTCATAAAAATTGGGAGCGTTTGCTTTTTTTATTACATATTTAGATATATAATATCGCAATAACTCATTCGTAGAAACTGCCAAAATGTACATGAAGTGGAAATCTATAATGTATGATACAGAAATACTTTGATTATTGTCTAGCCATTTTTACTTCAAGACTACTCAAATACGAGAGGCTGCAGTTTGGGCTATGCGAGATATTGACATGCAGTCACCCTATACCATCCTTTATGTTGTGCTGGTCCGTGGGCAGTACTTTTTTGCTCAGATTTTCAGACAAGGAGGCATGATTTCTGGTGGTTTAGTTGTAATATTTTTTTTTCTAGATAAATAATTGTAGTCGAATGTATCATTACAATGGAATGCTACATGTACGTTGAATGGTACATTATATACTAATAATTGTTTATATATCAGATCTGATTCATGATTTGGCCTCAAGTTAATATATCTATATGTTAAAATGACCGTAAATTTGCCATTATCAAATCAAAATCTAAGCGAAGGACACTTATAATAATAGGAAATGAAAATAATAATATAGGTATAATAGATTAGATATACATACTCTTGCACATTTTTGTGAAAATGAAAATAAAGAAATATAATAGTCAGCCTAAATTGAGTAGAAAATTAAAATCTTTCACAAAAGAAAGTTATGTGTAGTCATTACCCATCTGACTAATACATTATGATTGTCCAAAGCTTTATGGTAAACGCTAACTGGATTTTATAAATAAAAAAAATACCTAGTGATATAGGACTTGTCTTTCACCGCTGTGGGTTGGGATTTAGAATTATTTCATTTGAGGGTGCTACCAAAAATGGTGTACGGCCAGTGCCAGCCCGTTCCTTTAGTACTGTCCGGAGGGGCACATAGGTCATCCTTCTTCATTATAGCTGCACAATCGCAGTATATTCTTTATTGTGTTTATGTAACTTAAAACTATATCAAACAGTCGTTAGTATTCTAGACAATATGTAGGAGTTATGATATTATTAGCCGTTGTTTTTTGTTTGGCTGGTAAAATGCTTTTAATTAATTTATAATGTTAATTTTATCGAGATGCAATTAGCCCTTATAAAGACTTCAAACGACAGACATGATTCTATCTCGACACCGGTCCTCTTTATCATACGACCATTATACCCACAGGGTTCGAGCCTAACTCGTATTTTATCCGCTCTCCAAGATATAAATCTAGACGAGCTTTTGACGGTTTCGTTTCATAATTTTTATTGCCCGTCAAGTTTAGTTATCTATCAGAAACATCGATAATGACTGTCCGGGCACGTACGTTTTCAGGAAAGGCTTGCTTTTACTTTGTAAAAACCTGCAACCGCAAAACTCCCTCGACACCAAAAATATATAGTTTGCAGGCACGTGTCCAGGTGGGGGGCCAGGGGGCCCGGGCCCCCCCAGCTGGCTGGCTAGTTACGTTTTTTATTTCTATGGGCCCCTCAATTAACAAATTTATACACCAGCGCAATTGGCTTGATTTGACAGCAATACACAGGCTAAAGAGCCATAAAACCGTGTCCGGTAGTGGAAATTATCCCCAGGCATGTTACAGGTAAAAGTTTATCTCTACATGCTTCATTGATCGCTCGCTTTTTAAACGCGGTACATGATTGGGTAGTCACGTAGTGGGTAGTTTTTCATTATATTTGCTTAGAACACAAGAAATGCAGAAAAAGATCAAAAATATTTTTGTGTTTTTATTCATTTTATTATTAATACTTATTTGTGAACTTAGTAAATCATTTTTTCTACAAATCATGTCATTTTGTATATCAATTTTGAGCAGTTTTTGATAACTTTCTTTTTAATGAAATTACACATATTATTTTTTTTTAAATAATTACAAAAAAGTTTTTTTTTTATATTATGATTGAAAGAAAAGGGTAGAATGAATGAAATTTTATTCATTTGATTAAAATGTAGTATAATTATTGCTGACAATCATATAGACTGGCATCAGTCGTTAGAGTCATTAAATGTAAAGCACCTGGCCATAAAATCAATCATCTCTGATACCACTTTCTGAATAAAGTTTACAATATCTCTTGCCTCTGTCTCTAACTGTTAAAATGAGCCTAGAGAGAAAATGTTTTTCTGAGAAAATATCAGTGTCAGTATGAAGAAATTAATATTATTACAGATTATTTGATCTCAACAGACTTTGTAAGTCTAACAATCATATTGTTTGTTTTATTATGATAAATAAAGTTGATTTTCAAACCACTAGCTTCTTTATTACTGGTAGCTGGTTATACATTGCATTGGGTAGATATAAGAGCCAATACACTGAGACCTGGGTATCATACAGAAAAATGAAGTCCATACACTGTGACTGTACAATCATATATACATTGAAAAGGCTTGATGAAATGATTAAAAAATAGACTTTTCCTTAAATATATAATACATTCATGCATCCTTAAAGGTGTTTCAGGTTGCAGGAAAATGCACCTTTTCATGTACCATATTAAAAAATTTTCGACATCGGGAGGGGATACCCCTCCCCGAACCCACCCCACGTTGGGCCCCCCCAGCAAATAAATCCTGGACACGGGCCTGGTTTGATAGTGCTAAATGCTTTTTGCTCTGAAATTCATTATTTTAAGTATTAAGTTGTCGCTTAATTTGAAACTGAATTGTTTATTAAGCTTTCTGTCAGGGGAACCCGTGCATTAATATAGGATGTCTGATTTGTAGATAGTAAACACAATTAAAATTTAACGCGGTATCTTGTGTACTTTTCATACAGATAATATGTTGTTATAAAGACAAAGTGAATAAACAAAGTCTGTCTGAATTTTTGCTTTTTAGAAGCTTCAGCTTAAAACCGTCTATTTGTGAGGCTGTCGGTAAGTCTCGGCATTGCTTACAGAAGAGCCTCTCTTGTAAAACTAAACTTGTGCTGCACGAAGTTTTCGTCATTATTTTTAGGTTAGTTTTGTCAGTGGGCAGTTTGGGTGGGGTTGGATATTTTGGGGATGGGGGAGTAGAGTTCATTATCTCCTGCATGGAAGAAAATGTACATTTCTTGTGTTTCCATGATTCTTTCAAATGTGATATAAACTATCTGTTTATCTTTATCCATTGAGAATGTGTCAAAATTCTTTACATAACCGTGCAACGTTTAAAACATTTCAGAAATGTTTCTAATTCTAATAAACTGTTATCTAACCGGCAATAAAATTTGTTTGTATATATCGGATACTAACTATGCTCTAATGTAGCGTTTCATGTCATCTTAAAACTACTTTACGTCCACATGTAGCACTATTTGGGTTTATATAGTTACAGATGTGTATCTAAGATAACTCGAATCTCGTTATTTTCGCACGTAGATCATTTTTCAACGGTCCTTTCATCTCTTAACAATTAAATATCCTTCTCTCGTGTCAACAATAGCGTCTAGATATGCATCACATTTTGCTTCCGTTTCAACACCTTAATGTAGGAAGGTTTTATGTTTCTTATAACTACCTACAAAGGGCCATTCTCGTCTGTCATATAGGACAGTCAGAAACCTGACCATGTCTCTGTAGGTTGACGAACAACAGTCTCCCCGCAGGATAACTTTGTTCTCATAAAAGTAATGATGGAAATGACCAAAACGACATCAACAATGATTTTGCTTAAAGCAATTTAGGTATGAACTCAATCAGGTTGTGTATCAGAAATATCCGAATCCCAGTAGATACTTCTACTGAAGCAACAAGAACGGTGGGCATGTAATGTTTTGTCTAGGTGAAAATCGGTGACCGTTGTGCTGTTGTTTTTTTTTTGTTGTTGTTCTTTTAAATAAAATTTAGTGTTCCCTTTTTTTGTTAAACATAATCTTAAAAGCGGAAATTCGATGTCACTTAGTTGCAATTCAGATTCTGCTAATCTTCTTAACACTATTCACAAAGTTCTCCATTGTTCATGCTGTATTGACAAAAAAAACCGATAAAGTAGGGACACAACTTCGCTTCAGATAATAGTAGAACAAAGAAAGAAGCCAAGTAGTGTCTTAGCAAATCGTCCGTAGTCCAACAATGTTGATAGTTATACCTACCTCCATCAAGATAGCTAAGCTTTAACCTGGTTTCGAGGATGTCTTGAACTTTAAGTATATCGAAAACTGTTCTTTATTTGTTTTTTTTTTATTATAAAAGATGGCAGCTCTCAATTTATGAATCAAGTGTATGCACGTGCAAACGGATGGTTAGGCTTGGTTCACAGAACAATGCATAAAGGAGGCAGTGCATTTTTATGGGTTGTGTGTGTGCACAACGTTGTTTGGGCGGACATTCGCTAGATTTTACACGTGCAGTCTGTCATTCTTTATAAGACTAAATGAGCCGTGCCATGGGAAAACCAACATAGTGGGTATGCGACCAGCATGGATCCAGACCAGCCTGCGCATCCGCGCAGTCTGGTCAGGCTCCATGCTGTTCGCTTTTAATACCTATTGGAATAGGAGAAACTGTTAGCGAACAGGATGGATCCTGACCAGACTGCGCGGATGCGCAGGCTGGTCTGGATCCATGCTGGTCGCAAAGCCACTATGTTGGTTTTCCCATGGCACGGCTTAAATGTTTGTAACTAAAACGAAACCAGCAGCAACACCATGTCAAATTGTCATTTATCAATGATGTTGCGTTTTCTTGTTTCTCGACATCAGTTAAAGTAACAATGCATATCTTGTACATATTTTTCCTATATAAACAAAAGTCGTGTTGTTATCTGAAGTTATTTTCGAACGGAAACCATGACAGTTTTTAAAAGCAGATGACATCTCATTTCTCATTTACAAAAAAAAGTCGTAAAACTTGACACAAACAGTTTATGTGTTATCATGATCCACTTGTTTGTTTTTGACATCGCACTATCGCATTATCATGTATTGCCCGTAATCTTCCCTCTGTCTTTAAATTTTGGTACCCGTTATTACACCTCACGCCAAAAATTATTTCAGCCATAAAATCATAATTATTGTATGTCGAAAGATTTTATCTGTTGGAATTTTAGTAGAATAGATTTGTAGAATAGACTAGCAGACAGGGTCATGTGGCGAAATTCCAGTCAGTTTAAGGTAGTGGACCCGAAATGATGGTTGGTCAGTAACGTGTTCGCAGAATGCAATTTGGCATCCTCCTGTTTTACGGAAATCCATGTTAATTCCGAAGAATGCCGATTTGCCGAACGAGAATACGTAACCGCACGGAAATTACCGAACGTCATTACAAGTCCATAGTCGTTCCTGTGAATATTATTTAATTTAGGCACGAGCGGACGAACACCTAGGTTGAACTTTAATCATATTTTATTACTAAATGAACGCAACTACAGTACAGAGGCAAACTGATTTGAAATAACAAAAGCAAGTGGCTTTGGCGACCATTTTCACTGATGGCTTAGTATCAATTAGTCCGGAAATATACTAGATCTACCAGAAAGTTTAAGATCTTAAAATTTAGTAAGTATTCTGGTATACTTACATAACTGTCAGTAAGTGAGTTAGCCAAAAGTTATAATATGGTAGAAATTAGATAGTGATTAAACTTTTGACATGAAGTGTAGATATTGATCTGAAAATCTTTAGTTTCTATGTTTGTCGTGCGTATCTTCCCATGACCCTCGTTGCGACCTCAGCATGTAATGAGTTTTGTAGAAAATACAAGGATTTACGTTTTGTTTTAACAGGGTTTCAAAGTGTTAAACACCTGTTTCTTTCAAGTATTTTTCAATTTTTGGCTTTCAATATTTTTTTCTCTGAGGCATTTTACAATATGTATTTTACGGCAAAGTTTATACAACTATAAGAAAAAAGTAAATATTTTGAACACGTAGATTTGAAAACACAATTAGAGAAATATGCCCTCGTTATCGCAGGCTTCAAGAACCGTAATCTAAGTTTATAATACAGTGGTATGGCCGGCTCATGCATAAGACCGTTTTGGGTAGTGCAATATACAGAAGATGCTCCCGTGAATGCCAGAAGTTCTCCTTGCTTCTCTAGTGGGTGATTTATAAAAGGCTCACAAGTGAGGTAATGGGGAATCGAACTCGCTACCCCTGAAATGATAGTCCGGCGTATTCGGCACTACAGTTGAGGTTTCTGGCTTGATATAGCCCGAAAGCAAGAGGAGAAATCCAGTATGGCTTGTGCACGAGTTTCATATGGTAGAAAACCGGATTTGTATGAAGTTCGTATAAATTTAGTAAAGGCTGAATGTTCTATCAATCAGCTCTGTTAGATAATATTCTAATCTATTTAAGAAATTTAAGCTGTTAAAATTAATTGCCATATTGAACGAAAAGGTACTTTACTTTATTTGAATAGCAGTGCACACACCGCTATAATATGTCGTGAATTAGAATTCAAAAATCAATGTATTATAAATGTAAATAGGGTCGTTTGACACTGTTGTATGGCTTTCAGAGAGATGCGATGATGCGCATTCAAATGATAAGATCATAGATCACTCTGCTGTCTAATTGGATAATATTGTAACATCGCGAGGTCACGCGCTGTCACGCTATCTCGCGAGACTCAACTTAACAGTTTTGTCAAAATTTTAATAAAGAAAGGTGTATTTTAAGTGCTAGAGATTTTTTATATTTGGAATAACAAGGTTTTTAAACCACGCACAGAATTATGTCGTTGTTTGCACAGTGATAAAGCGAGAGAACATTCTATGTTAGCTCCTTACCAAACAAAAACGCTATTCATTTTATTTAACGCTTACATATATGTGGTTTTCAAATAGTCTGTTTACATTTTAATAAATATACAGAGAGTGCAATACCTGTATTAAATGCGGATACATTTCATCAAGGATAAATTGTGCTAAATGTGTCTCAAAGGACATTGAATTGGATTGCTTCGGCGTTACATGATATGAGCAAACAATTCCGAAACCTTTTTAAATGTTGATTCAATGCCGCCACATTTATTCTGTCGTGTTTGATGAACGTGGTTATCAGATGAAAGAGATAAAAAAAAAAGTGAGGATTTAGATCTAATGATCATTGAGGAATATTATAGCCTCACAAGGTAATAATGTAGTAGTTGAAATAAAAGGTTGTTGTTCGTGAGGTGGGGGTCAATGAACACTCTTTTAAAATGTTGCAGTGCATTCAGGAATTTAGTAAACAAACAGCAAAACTGGATTAAGATGTAGGATAAATTTCAAAAGGTAGTCTATAAAATAACTTCAGAACTAAGCAATATAATTAACAGAAAAATCGGTATTATTCTTGTTTGCACTAGTCGATATTTATAGGGTGTTTTTTTTTCAAGAAAATAAATGTATGATATAAAAATATGTTTACGTTTAGGTTAACCAATTTTTATACAAACACGGAAAATATTTTTGGATTACAATTACAATTTTTTCCTGTAAAGATACGTTTACATTATGTAGTGCGATATTTTAACACCGTAATTTAGCTGTATGTGCATGTAAATTAATTCATTTGAAATTCAGACGAGGATCTACACTAGGGTGTAGTCATTCAGTAATTCTTAAGAAGGGTATACGAAATCGATCATTCACTCTCCGAAAGTTGTGCTTTAATTGCGATATTAACAGTTATTCGTTGTACATTAGCTATGAGATTTTGATTTCCTTTGAGGACATATTTTGCATGATATCATGCAATCTGAAAGCACATTCATTTCAAATCTGCTGCGCTAGGATCAGATATGAGATGTGTATGATGTTTGCACATTAGTGATATTGCCAAGTTGGTCAAACCCTGTGCTGGGTGTCCTTTGAGGAACAGTTCGCATGCTAACATGCAGTTTGAAAGGACGGTCTATGTGCAAAGGATATAATTTCTATAATTTAAACTAGTACAGTATTGCGATTGTCTAATTTCCTTTGAGACTAGGTCTCACCTTATCAGCACCGTCATCTGATAAGTCTTAGTGATTAATTGATATAAAACGCTCCAATATCTTTATCACCTACCTTATTGACGTTATCAAACGATTCAAAGACTTGTCCAAAGCGTCTTTTGATATTAGCTCGCCGATGGCTTCTTTATGCTAAGTTTTAAAGGAGCGGTGTATGTTTTATTCTTGTATTAATGCATTCACCATTGATATGATATCATGTTTTATCTGCTATTAAACACACTAGATACAGATCCCTATCATCTCAATCAATGAAGTCAGCACTTTGTTAAGTTGTTAGACATTTGTGCAAAACCCTGAATGAGGGTCAATTTAATTGGAGACCATGATCACTAACATTGTTCCAATCGTTTATATCACTAGAATCTATAGATATGCCGGGTAGTGGTTAATGAGTTAGATTGCGTGACACCTATGAAGCGTCGCATGCTTATCTAGCCTTTTTATCTCTTTGCTAAAACGTTGGATGAAATATTGACACAAAATTGGATATAATGTCCTGATAAGATCTTCATTCTATTTTTGCATGTTCGTGAAGTTAAACTGTACAGGCGATTGCCATTATTTTTGTTCTGACTACAGATGGCATACACTCACTGTTGTATCAAAGAGTCACTGAAATACTGATTCCGTATCAATATTGATTTAACCAACTTTTATGAATTAGAGTTAACATTTAATGACACCTTGAACAATATTTCTTGAATTTCACTTATGAACATAAAAGTGACAATTGTGATGACTCTGCCATTGTTATTGTATGCATAAAGCTAATTAAGGTAACAAAGACAGTGCAGGGTGTTTGACCTATAAAATTTAATGGCCATGTAAACTTGCGGGATCGATCTCGACCAGAGAATAATAGTTGTTACAGTTGAAGTCAGAGACTAAAAATGGATGAATCGGAAGTAAGAAAAAAATCAAGATGAAAGAAAAATGACAGTGGCACTCAATATTGCTTTCCCTGTCTCATTGATTTTTGCACGATGCGTGAATTCCCGATACAAATGTATTAGTCAGTATTGTGATATGGGACTATAGAGTTGATAACAGAAATTAAACATGTCAAAGACATGTACGTACTAATTCTGTTGAACTGTAATGTCAGACTTGGACTGGTAAAAAACACTATATATTAACCTTAACGTACTATATACACGCTTTCATATTTGATACAATTGAGACCCTTCAAATAAGCGTGCACTGCTTTGCAGCTGCATATGAAATAATGTTGAAGTGTTACATCTCTACGTGTATAGTAACTTTGAAGTGTTCCAGTCTCTCAATACCATACGGAAATTTTAAATCGAATTATTTTACTTATCTTTTCAGACTGATGCTACATGAATAAGATCCGAAGTAATCCGAATGACGGGACTCAATCACAACATAAGCAAAATGTTCCGTTGGCTGAAAGACAAGAGGAAGGCAAAGCACGAAAGGAAAGACAAAGTTGAAGACGACTACGGATTTAGGAAAAAGCAAATCATTTTACAGGAAACTGAGAATGGTCATTCAGTTATTATCAAAGACAATGAAACCACATTGGTATACCCACAAAGTTTCTGTCGATTTCATTACAGGGCGCGTATGCCCACTCCAGTTCAGAATAAAGAAACTTCAAATCATATTTATGATGAAATTCCGGAACACTTTGTAAGAACTAGACTAAATTTAAGCGACGCACCGTCAGCTAATGAAGCAGACTTAATTAAAGACACGCACAGAGTGCGTGATCCTCGCATGGATTTAAGAAATGCAATAGAAGTTGGGCCATACCTTATCGTGCCAATTGTGAATTCACCAGATTCAAAAGGCGATGTGGAAATATTTAAGAGAAATGCAGACGACATTTGTGAGACTGGTGAAAACGATTTTGGAATGTGCAATTGTAATGAAGAAGACTGTTCAGAGTGTAAGGCATCTCGTCTGGATTTAAATCATGCATGGGATTCTTTAACGCGCAGTGCTGAAAAAATCAGAGATACAAAAATAGTGCTTACAAGATGTGTTAAGTCAAAAACTGGAATAAATGATACAACAAATGTACAACAATTGTGTTCAGTTGACAAAAATCAGCGTTCTGACTTGTGTTCATTTACTAATGGTGCTCAAAGCAATGCGTGCGAGTCAAGAATGTTCAGTGACTCTCCAAGTAATGACAGTAACTCACGAACTTTGACGGGAACTCCCGATTCTTCCACGCGAACGCCCGATACGTTGTCGGAAAGATCCGAATCAAGTGCAATAATTACTGGAGAGGACGAAATAGGAAACGGTCTGTCGGTTGAAAACGTTCATACGTGTAAGTCAGACAGTGTTTTGTTCAAAGAAACAAAGAATTCTCAACACAGTAAAGATCCGTTTGACGGACTTGAGACAAATTACGAATTCGATCTCAGCACTTCCGGTGAAAGTGACCATTCTCGCACTAGCGAAAAAGGGGATTATGAGCTATACTTGTCAAAAATTGAGTCCAATCTTCAACTCAAACATAATGTCAGAAAATTGGTGCATGATATTGAATCAATGCCGCATGGCGCATGCGCAGAAGATGAAGATAAAAGTGATATAGATTCAATGACCTATGTTTCTAGTCTTTCCGAATATTCGTCTGCAGCAAGTCATATTAGTGATGTATCAGCCGACAGATCAGCGTCAGACGACAGTAGTGGATATTATGAATGTCTTGAGGATGCTCAAGGGACACGTGACAAAGATCGGGAATCTCATGTTAATTTAGAACGCTCTGTTTCTGCACCAGAAACGGATCCAAAAACCATAAAATCTAAAGTTTTATCAAAAAGTAAAAAGTCAAAAGACAAAACTGGAAGTAAATCTAAAAAACAACACTACCATAGGAGCAAGTCTTTCGATTGTCGTGTTTATAAATCTTTATCAGACGAGGACAAGGAAATGTATAAATTTCCATCTAACTCAAATTCAAGCAGTTCTTTGACGTCAAGACATTCTCGTAATAAACCGGTGTTGGCGCCGCAACCTACCCCGGTGTACATGGACCCTTACAGGGGAGGAAAATCGGGCTCGCATAATAGACTGTTGGGGGACTTGATCCGCATGAACTATGACAAACAGTTGCTTTTTCACTGAAATGTGTTCTTCAGATTTCGTTTCGTAACACATCTTGAATTTTATCTGTATTTTATGACAAAACGGAAATAGTTTAATAGCGTTTATGTAATTAATTGCAACACGGAGTATTTATAAAGCTTAAATTCAGTTAATTTGCATCTACTTTGCAAACATAACGTAATCTTTTAAACAGAGATACGCCCACGAAAATTTAGCAACGATTTTTCTCAACGTGTCTACAAAAGTTGATTTTTATGAAAAGTGAAATTCGGAAAATTGATGTTTTACCCGTAACATTTGCAGATAAGTTTCTTTAAAATAAAAAACTGGATTGTGAAAAACAACTGTGATATTAAATTCGCCAATGATGCCGTATTAACAAAACTATTTTTGTGCGAAACAGTTCGAATATTAAACATTGCTGACCGATTTTGTTTTTCAAAAGCAAATTACACCTTTTTTGTAATGGAAGTTAATTAATACTTGTAAATACACACCGTTAGTCAGGTTGTGTGTTTTGTTTAAAATCGGAGAGATTGAGATTTCAATACTGCACGTGTACGTGTACGTGTAGGATTTCTTTTTTTTTTTCAAAGCAATGCACATGTCGAAATTCAGAACATTGCATTTTAACACATGCACGTTAAAAATACCAATAAACATTGAATCCAAAGTTTAAAACAGTAGAGCACCTGGACTTAATCACTGCCCTTTGGTGTCGGGGAGGAGGTTCTACACCAAGGCGTATACATGCACGTCTTAAAATCTCAATCTGTCTTTTAATTCAATTTACCTGTAAACGTTAAGCCGATATAAACATTTTTAGTACTGCACAGAGAAATACAAAAATAACTTAATTAAGTACTAAGTTTTTATGATGTTTTCACTGGTTGGATAACGTTGACTTAAAGCTATACTCATAAATCATATTTGTATAAGAAGACATTTACGTAAGAAGTCGTTAACGTTGATAAGATTTGTTCTTAAATCTGTAATTTTTGATCAAGTTTTGCCTTGAAAGTATAGACATATCTATCCTTTTATGTTTGGTTATCAAATTGCTGCAAAAACGTTTATAAAATGTCTTTCATTTATAGTCATAATAAATGATATGAAAGGTACGTTCGCCTTATTACTTTTTTTTCTCCTATTTACCACATCAAAAGCCTTACTTTGTATGCATGTCATGGTGTTTTACGACTTAAACATCTCTCAAGAGGGTTTAAACTTTAGTTTCATGTATGCTGTTTTAAATGCCTGAGATTTTTTATTTCTTTACATAAATACTGAATATAATTTATGTAATATAAGAATTCTTTTGAACATTTTTTTCAGTCAGTAACCTAAAGGGTTTTTTTGAAATACATGTTTTCGAAAAATCTTTCCTCCATTTTATTAACAGAATTCATGACCTTGTGTCAAATCAAGGTATACAACTAGTACAGACCGCCGGTTGTCTTTTAATAACTAGGTCTGTATTGATATATTCGATTTTTAAAGACATATTAGACCAAAATTCACACTTGAAAGTATGAACAACTATTTCATTGTAGATCTGTCTATGTAAATATAGATTCAACATCTTTGTGTGAATGAACAGTTCAGTGTTTTAGGTTTAGAATAGTTCATAATTATCAAATACATGTATAGCTAAGCAAATTATAAATGCATACTTCCAATAGAAAACTGGAAGTGTTTTTAACAGATGACTGCTGTACATGTATTTATTTGTGAATGCAGCTTTACAAAGACAGTTAGTTTATGTATCTAGTCAGGTTAAACTCACTTGATCAGGATATTCTACATGTTAAGTTGGTATCGAAAAATAAAATATTTTAGTAATGCACAACAGATACCTTTAACATTTTTTAATTGTTCTGTTAGAGTTTCTTCTAGTTTTCCTGTTAGAACTATTTCTACTGTTTCATACACATTTTCCTTGATAAGTTTGTTACTGATTTATCTTTAAATTTTCAAAATATCTTGGTTACCTTTGAATGCATTATCCAGAAAGGTTTTGATAGGGTATTTTGCAAATGTTATTTTCAGCCATTTAGGGCGTTTTGAGGATTTATAATCCAAAATCCACAAATATCACGGTATCTTAGTTTTCATCAAAGTTTTGTTTTGTGTAAACTGTCGGGAAAAAATATCTTTAAAATTCTAAACCGGCTAGAAATCTACATAATTATTTTGTCTTAAAATAGATGTTCTTACAATCTTTCAAAAAATTAAAAAGATCCTACCCAGACCTTAGTAACAATTATAACTTACATCTGGAGATCGGTTCCTGACTATTACAGACTGTTCACTGGCTGTAAGAGGTCGATTCTTGGCTGTTGTGGTTTGGTCCCTGCCTGTTGGAGGTCTATTCCTGTCTGTTAGAAATCTATTCCTGACTGTTCGAGATCTATTCCTGTCTGTTAGAGATCTATTCCTGGCTGTTAGAGGCTATTCCTGCTGTTAGAGGTCTATTTCCCATCTGTTAGAGCTATTCGTGGCTATTAGAGTCTATTCCTGCGTAGAGTGTATTCCCGTCTGTTCCTGCTGAGAGGTCTATTCCTGCTGTTAGATCTATTCCTGCTGTTAGGTCTATTCCTGGCTGTTAGAGGTCTATTCCTATCTGTTAGAGGTCTATTCGTGGCTATTAGAGGTCTATTCCTGACTGTTAGTGGTGTATTCCTGGCTGTTAGAGGTCTATTCCTGGCTGTTAGAGGTCTATTCCTGGCTGTTCCTGGCTGTTAGAGGTCTATTCCTGGCTGTTAGAGGTGTATTCCTGTCTGTTCCTGGCTGTTAGAGGTCTATTCCTGGCTGTTTGAGGTCTATTCATGTCTGTTAGAGGTCTATTCGTGGCTGTTAGAGGTCTATTCCTGACTGTTAGAGGTCTATTCCTGTCTGTTAGAGATTTATTCCTGGCTGTTAGCGGTCTATTCCTGGCTGTTGGAGATCGGCATGATTGTTGGAGGATAGGCCCTGGTTGTTTGGAGATCGGTCCTTGACTTCTCCAGCTATTGAAGTTCCGTGCCTGACTGTTGTGGATTTGTCCTTGGCTCTTGGAGGCCGGTTCCTGGCTGTCAGAGATCTGTCCGTGTTTGAGCCGTGGCCATACAGGCTGACCTCTGACTGTAAGAGGTCGGACATTAGTCATTACATGCAGACGGTGTTGTGGAACGGCACTTAACTCTTAGATTTTGTCGACATTATATTTTAGTTAGAGGCTGGTTACCTAGTTAATAGAATTTGGTACCTGGTTGTTATTGTATATGTAAAAAAAACTCCTGATAGCACATAATTTAAAAGACATTGAAAATATCATTCCCCGAGACGAAAATCCTGCAAATTGTATAAAAAATATCTTATGCAATATACCAGATGCAATATACGTCGACTTTCTCCTATCCTTGGCCATAAAAAAAACTTCCAACATAAACTTGGGATGGTCGTGTCTGAATTTAGTCGCAAAAATGGGAAGATATGCATCTATAATGACGTGAATGGCCTTTAAACATGCATAAAGAATTTTAAATACAGCTGCCCTTCTCTCTATGAACAAAACATTTGCACAAATGTTATATGTAATTAGCCTGATTTTTTGTCAGGACCTTGTTTTGACATATGAAAATTTATGTCTACCTTCACTTTTCGTTTTTTTTCGATTTAAACAAATTGGAAGTCTATAGTTTGGCTTCAGTGTGTTTTGATAACAAAATTGCGATGTGCAGTGATTGCAGTTTCGTTCTTTTCTATTTTTTTTGACAGGTGAACAAAACGTGAAAAAACTGTTTATATAAAAGTAAAGAAAAACAACGCTTCTATCCGTCAAATTCCAAAAAAGCAACCACAGACCGAGCCACCAATTTTGGTACAACGTAGTATGCAAAGTTTCATTAGAATATGTGCGTGTTTTTCTTTTTGCAAAGATACAGCAGAATGTATGTAGTATGTCTGCGGTGTAGAACGATGGTAAACATGATGCATGAGCCATTCAGTTGCCCTCTCCATATTGATTAATGAGAGAAAACATAGACTATGACTAAAAACAATCAACATCTTGGTATGGCATATGAGGTATCGAGCAATCTACTAAAAATGTAGGCAGAAGTTTATATTAAAGTGTGTCTATATATATATATTTTCAGTGAAGCAACAAATGTACGAACAATAGAAAAAAATGTAGTCGGCCTGAGTATATATGTATCTCGAAGTGTTTGAAATGTAACCTGACGCATAAAACTAACATACATGTAAAATGATAAAATACCTGTTCGTGTTTTCTTAATTTAAGGATATACAGCATAAAGATATAATACCACTAGCTTATGTTGTATATATGATATTTATAAGCGAACAGTTTGAAACAGTTTACTGCATTTCAGATTTATGTAGGTTCATTCAACCTCAAGACGCAGACAGATTCATCATATAAATTATGCAAATTTTACACTGTAAAACACAGGGCAATTAAATGACAAAATCAACATACAGGCTATTGTTTTTTACTTGTCAGCCAGATTTTAATGGTTTTACACTACGAAAACGATACAAAGGTCTCATTTGAAACTTTATCGGGGATAAGAATACATTTTCTGTATTCAGTCACTCTCCTTTTCAATTCTTGATGCAGATGTTATATCTTATCACAAGAAATCAAGACATGATTATGACCTTGATATCCAGATCTGAATAATATTGAAAGTACAGTGATAACATTTCAGCTTTTATTCCGGAATAAACTTGTGTTCCGCAAACCCGTCTGAAGAAGTGTGCATATTATTCCATCTCGACGAGTTGCTATTACGAAATGATTTTTATTTAAAAACAACGAAAAAGGACAGAAGCTTTCGAATCCCATGGAGCCTTTTAGACCTTGTTTTTTGTGCGCACAGTTGAAAATGCATTAGCAACCTGAAAACCAGCTATAGCAATACATAAACCCAAAAAGGAATCTTTCTGATCGAAAGGTGTTTCCTTTTTGTGTAACTGATGGATGGTATACCAGTATATGCACTTCACAGATATTTCAGTCTCAGTTATGTTGAACATTAGCATATTAAACGGGCCACTGACTAGCTTTTACACAAAGCTAATCTTATTCCAGTTAAAGTCAGTCTATCGATAACACATTATAGCTATAGCAGTCACTTTCATCATACCATTCCTGGCAACGGCTGTAGAACACCAGTATATAGGAGGCGATCCGTACATATTATGACACCTGTGCCATCCAGGGTGTCGGGTGACAGGGTGAGATCCCACTCTCTTTCTGTAAGCTCCTGATTGAATAGATTGGATAAAATACATTGTAATATGGGAAGACAACATCTTTTCGAGTTTGTGCATGTAAAAGAAAATTCAGACATATGAATATATCAATGTTAAATATCTCCCGTTCAGCTCATTTTGCCTCTGCATGCTCTCAATATTTTAGAAGAATATCGCCTTAATACAAATTAGAATCTATGGAATCTTCATGACATTTTACAAAAATGGGAAACATTTTACTGAAGACCACAGAAGACTGTATATCACAATATCAGATATACACCATGCACTTGTTTGAAAAAACACATAAATTTTGTTGAAAAGAGTGATTTAGAAATCCAAATATTGACAAAATAAATCTTTACAGAAATCATTAACGAATCCGCCATAGCCCACACATAATTACGCAAGTCAACATACAGCGTAATGGCAGAATTCATTTCAATTACATACAAGTAAGAAGGCAAATATTGACTGACTAATTCACAGTTATTGTATTTCTATAAATTCAGACAATTTGAAAATACATGTTTCTGCGCTAATGATAGATTATTTGGGTTTTTTTATACTTATTATACATACCTGACTTTCCTTTTTTAAATCAGGCAACAAGTTCAATATAAAAGTCAACTTCTATTAATGAATGAAGACTGACGAATGATCACTAACTTGAATCAAAACGAATTTTCTCAATCAGATATGCCGACATTTCTGCCTTTATTGCTTGATTGTTACAGTTTCTGTTAGTGTAACAATATAGTAAGTTTGACTCATGAATTCATGGGCACATTTCTAGTTAACTGCTTACTTTTATAGGATAAATGGGGAAATTTTCGTAACACAACCTTTTTATCTGGGCCAAGAAAGTCAACAATAAAACGGACATAAAGCATTAATATTCCACACAATTAGCAACTGATCCGGGTTATTTTTCAAATAATGATTTTGAATGATCTTACGAAAACCTGACTATCATAATTTTAAGCATTCATCTCACTCTGACACCAATGTTTGACTTTGTCATACAAAGCAACATTAGGTTTCATTTCGTTTAAAGCAATTCTTCTGAGAGCAAATATTTATGCAGCGAATCAGGTGCCCCCTTTGGCGTTTTCGAGTGGCTTACTCGAGTCCCCTTTGTTTACATATGTCTGATTAAAGTTGAACTTGTCAATTACAGTCCGCGTTTAAAAATACAAACAGAGCATAATACTTTATGACTTTGTTTATTTATGGTAATAGTTTGACCAAAAAGGTGAAATCAGTGACATTTCGTGCCAAATCAAGCATTGGTATTCTTTTTTATAAAATAAAAACAGATCAAGCCAGTACCTTTTCCTATTTCTCTATCATTCAGTTTGTCAGTCTGACTTACCGTCTGTCGGCCCGTCTGTCTGTCTGTCTGTTTGTCTGTCTGTCTATTTTTGTCTGTCTGGGTTTTTAGCTCGATTGTCGTCGTTGTTCAAAAAATGTTTAGAAATATTTTTTTAATTCTGACCTACAGTAAAGTTATGGTAATTCATGATGGACCTAATTTAGGAAATTCGGACCTTCCATTTGATTAGAATTTTTGAAAATGCTGCAACTCCCATGTTACGTCATCAGTGATATTCAGTTTCATAAAGACTAAAAGTAAAAAAAAAAAATCGAAGTTTGAGAAATATCCACCTTACAATAAAAACCATATTTCAAAATTTAAACACCATAAAAAAGTATATACATATACATTAAAAATGAGGCTCATAAAACACAAAACGACAGATAACTAGTTTTCATAATGTGATGTTTTATTACCTTATCTGACAACATCGTTCATCATAAAAATGCTGGCAATTTTAACAACTAGAAAGATTATATACCTAGCTTCTGTAACTAATAGCTCTGGGGAAAAAAATCATAAAATAACTTTGAGTGTACTTATGTTTATGTTTAACTTAAATCATATTCGGTAATTTTGGGGGAGTGTCACACCTGAAATCTGTTAGATAAGATCTGCCTAATAATAAAGATTAGCTAAAACACATTTTCAAGTTGGGATTGTGTTTTAAGTAATAACTAAACATCACCACTCTCTTTGAATAAATAGGATAGTATATTCTTTTATCGACTCCGAAGGGTGACATCGAACCCGAGACCTTTGCCGCCCTGGCAGGTTAGGCATAGCCGATCAAGTGGAGCGCCAGGCGTAACTTGGCAAACAAGAAACCTATATAATATATTCAAGTATTTTCGATTGAATTGCTTTAAAATATGGGAAACAGACCTTGAGAGTATGAACGAGACTTGCATATCTACCAACTCCAAGGAACGAGAGTAAGCCTACTTCCCCTACATCTTTAACAATAATACATTTTTGCACACATCTAACCAAATCTGTCAGCTTTTATTTCAACATCTTTTTTTTTTCTTTAAAAAAAAGGAAATCTGCTAAAAAGAGGCAGGGCTCTAGTGTTACTTTCACAGAAGAGGGAGCGTTTTATGCACTTTAAAGAATGTTTTCGCCATGATACTCGCATTTTTTTTTTATTAATTATACCCATGCAGACATTTGACCTTCAACGGCGTGCCTCGCAAACGAACTGAAACTGACTAAATGCGTTTGCAGAATCTTTGTATTACTTTTTATCATAAAGTTAAAGTGTGGAAGATTATGATTTTGTTTATTTCTTTGCTGGTTTTTCGTGATTTGGCATAGATTCTATACGGATTATATGAAACAATTCTCTAAAATTGGTGTCAAAAAACTTTCCTTTATATATTTTCACCAATGCGATTCCATATGATATCAGAGAAAAACATGTTCACGCAAAAACAGACTAAACATTAAATTAAAAAAGAAAAAAAAGTAATGCTCAGCAGTGCCGAGACAGCGACGACCACAGTCAATGCCGTGACCAGGATTCGAACCTGGGTTGTCGCGGCCACAACGCGAAGTACTAACCACTATACGATCACGGCTAAGCGCGCTGAGCTGTTAACGTGGGTTTAAAGTTAGTATATAAAGCTATGTAGGAAAATCGATACCGCACACTTTTCAAGAGAAATAACTTGTCTTATAAATTTGGCAATCTTCTTACACGGTTGTTTCCCGTGAGTAGAATCTACGGAGCAAATCACTCGATTCGAGTAAATCTACTGTGTACACTGTAACAGTAGATCTAGATTTAACATTTTTGCTTGAAAACGAAAAGCGATCTAAATGGATGCTTTCTCAGCCAGATATTATTGATAGATTCTAGTTTTCTCAACACTAGTGAAAATATAAAATAGACGCTCGTGGGAGGGAGACAATCCACTATAAAAATTCGACAGAATTACTAAAATTACGTCCCTTGTTCGCATACGGCAGTCATGGTCCAAAGAGTCTGTGATTCAGTCACTTCTTTTTGGCCTGTACAAACTGCTGTATAAACTTTTTGGCCTGTACAAATTGCTGTATAAACTGAAGAACCGACCGACAGGACGTAGGTGCCATCTTTCACTTAAATACTTTATGTAGAATCTACAAGTGCGAACGTTGCTGCAAGATGCAGCAAAAGGAAACTCATTTTATCCCCACTAGTGGCGTGAAACTCACAGTTTGATAGGAACAAGAAAACTATAACCCAAGTGTTATATGATGACGATTACGTTGGTATATTTACTTAGAAGGTTTTATTGTTGTTGTTTTCTTCACCTAGGGCCTACTCCTTAGGAGAACAGCTTCTGAATACGCAGCAATGAATAGGCCTATTGATTAAACAGTTCACTACTATAAACACCTTTACCACTATATACAGTCATATACTGATCAACTCGTATTTTGGAAGGACAAACAGTCAATGTTGTGCAATCAGCCACCTCTCAAGAAATACCATTGTTCTGATATTGCTAAAGGTCAGCCTGTAAGAAACCTACATTGAGATAATAGAGCAAGCTAGGATACTTTAAAATGCAAGTCACCTTGGTTCAAAGGCCAGTTTTTGCCTAATTGTTAGGTGACATTTGTAAAAAGTTTGACTACAATTATGCATATCAACCATTAAACACATAAATACTTAACTTAACAAAAAAAATCAAAATATAAAACTAAAAATATAACACACTACGTTTAAGGATGTTTGTTCCTAACGTATGTACTGTGCAATAAGTTTGGTGTTGATTACCAAAAGATTAGCTTAAGATACTTCAGCCCACCTGTTTATGTTTGTTTTGGACGGGACTATAAAAAAAATGAAAAAGCGGCATTTAGAGTTTTGGAAGCCAGGACTAACACAGAAATAGTAGTATAAAACTTACTTACTAGTATACACCATCCAATAAAAGTAACACAAGAAAAATGGGTTTAAAAATTAGCTTAAATTAACTTTACAAAGCAGTATCCCGAGTTTCGGTTGGAATAAAAGGCCTATACCCCGACCTCTATCATGAAATATATGTGCCAGATAGTTTAAAATAAACTTGTTACACACGAAAAAGGTAACATTCTTTCTGATGCATTCATCGAACTGAAATCGAAAGGAATTTTCCACGTGATGTCCGACACAAATTTCTTTCTTTTCTGCTCTTTGATTTCTTTCCTGCTTCTTATTTTTCTCGTTTGTGTTGTTAATTTTGGTGCCATTATTATGGGCCAGATCAGACATTAAAAATAAATATTTGAAATTTTGCAAATCGAAAGGAAAAAAATCGTCATTTACAACATACACTGCACTAAGCCCTCACAAATATTCCGCGCCTGTGGGCGCGGAGAATGAAATCCCCATCAAATATATCTAACTTTACTAAATATGATTGTTAAAAAACAGCCAGATTTTTAATGGTAGTACACATTTAAACTGTGTCTATATATCTATACATGTATACAGTGTGTACTCTTTAAAACCTAATGCATTGTACACAAAAACTTGTTAACCCTTAGCATGCTGGACACGATTGATTCTGCCATTGCGATCAGTGTAGATCATCCCTGCAGTCTGATCATGATCTGCACTGTCCGCCATTTAGTCAGTTATTTTGGTAAGCACCCCTTTTAACAGCTAAGGGCTAATTTTATGTTTACATAAACTATAAGACGTAACAGTTAAACTGCTCATGCTTTTAAATATGACATTTGTATCTATATATACCTTTATAGGTTTTAAGCCAAAAACGAGTCTTACAACCGTTTACTTTATAAATGCCTTACTTTTTCGCAAATTTTAGTTGATTGTACAAACATTGGCCAGCCACTGCTTGACTGACAATACAGGCTTTGTCGCAAGATTTTTGCAGTTTTCCTGTAAGCGACAAATAACAGACTATTTTGTAAATTTTCTAAGAGAACTGACTGAGATGTTATCATTTGATGACTTTGGATATATAGACTGACTACATTCACAATTTCAAAAATAAGTCTAGGAGCTTGTCTAGTATATACGTGGATGAAATATGGATACATTATGTAGGTTTCGATTAACGGATCCTGAAATTGCTGATCTTTCATCTTTAAAAATATCTTTAATAAATAACAAAATCTAATGCCTATATACCTAAATTACATTTACCCATTTTATTCATTAAAAATACGAAAACTGTCAAAGTGGTATTTATACATGTACAGCATACCGGTCACTAGACTTCGTAGACTGCGTTTTTCTTCTAATCCGGCTACCTTGACTACATTCATTTGACTACTCAGAACACTGCTCTTAAATGTTAGCTTAACCTTCTAAATTGTTGTCAATGGAATGAAATAGAAATAGAATATTGTTCTGTTCTAGTACACAAGCCTATTCATAGTAAACCGGAAATAAGACCTGCTCAGTCCACACACTTTTTTAACCTTCCACTGGAACATTACTATTTTCCACTCCATTGCCTTAGAGTATGTACAGAATGGTCGGAGTGCTCAAAGGAGTATATGGCTTCATGTTTTTATGTTTTTTCGTGTTATAACATCTGCTGAATCCAGAGGGATTGGTTGGTGCCCGAGCCCAGAATAGATCTAGACCTATCTGCTAGAAGACAGGTACGCCCATGTCGGTGCAGAATATGTACATCAATGCACCACTTTCAGATTAAAGACCAGGCGTGATTGGCAGTCCTGTGAAGGCTTTTGCTTATTTCATATATGAAACAAAGTTCCCAGGTACATTATAAATTGCTCTGTATACATTACAACTAACCGTCTATTATAGATATTCTTTGTTTGGACCATCTTTAAGTAATGCGAAGTAACAATGGACGGTGTATAATGTTTTACTATTTTTTTATTAACTTTACTATTTTTTTTTTTTACATTTTACATCACAATTGAATTCGCTGTTTGTGGAAACGCCTGCTTCGTTTGATGAACTGATTTTTCATCTGATTTTCCTGAAAACAAAAACAATGGCTATTTACATAATCTTACATCTTAATCTGAATTTTTAAACAATATCCGAAATAACATTGGAATTATAGCATGTTACAAGTAGTTAAATACTGAAGACCATTTACCTTAAGTTTATAAAATATTTTTTCTTAGATTTATTATGGATACACATTACAGAAACAAACTATAGAATGCAATAACCCTACCTGTTACTACATTTACTACATTTAGTAGTTGTCGCCGTGAGTGCCAGCATATGAGGATTTCTTGCCGATATTAAGACCGCCAGATCCAAGACCAGAGCCCAGAGTCGAGAACAAGATGTTGATCACAAAAATAAAAAGGAACACTGAAACCAGGAAAACAACGACAATTTATTTTCCACAACTCTAAAAACTGTTGTACTATGTATAAATACCTATTAGAAAGATTCACGTGTTTGAACCTAAATGCAATTTAAAAAAGAAAGAAAGAAAGAAAAAAAACGAACCCAAACAATATTCTAATCTACAAGGAAAAGATATCTTCATAAATTCGACAAAATGACTTATCACAAATGTATTTTTAAGATGCTAAGTGTAACCGGACTACTTACATTGAATTATACTTCCAAACATTCCGCCCATGCCCCCAGACGAGCCTCCGGCACCGCCAAGAAAACCTCCGAACCCTGAAGGTCCCGCCATGTGAGGCACATACCCATAGCCCATGGAACCCATGTTAGCCATATAGGGATAAGCTGTGAACTTTTTCTGCCCTGTCATAACACTGCCATAACCAACAGCCATACCGATACATGAGGCAAGAGCCAAACACCCGAGACAGACCATCTTGTTCATTCTAAACAAAGAATAAATAAATAAATAAATATTTTGAAACATGAAAATAATTCTCTGGCTTTCGCTTAATTTTTGACAATATTTCTAGGCAACGTTTCGATACATTTAAAAAAGAACACATCTAAAGTAACTCTATTTTTTGATAACTTCGTGATAGTATACGTTAAATGGCTTTATTTATTTACAGACACGCAGAAAATTTTGATTGATCATAAATATATTCCTTGTACTATATGATGGTATTGTCAATACATACAAGTATAATAAGTCGTTTTAACAAACAACATAGATTTGAAAGTCTGAGTTGGTGTATTTTCCTTTTAAAGTTAAGTTTAAGTAACAGAAATAAAATAAATTTTACATTAATATTATCTAAAAAAGTAAGACTTAGAAAATGTTACTTACTTGTATAACTGCTTGTAAAGCTGCAAAATTAAAAAAAAAACTTTTTGGTGTTTCTATGTTACTTTGGTTGTCGGTTTGTAAGACAATCAAGTTGTTGCTACTGTAGGCCTGTTCCAGTCCCTTTTTATAGGGATTGTAACCGCATGCGGAAGAGGAAACCCTTATCCTCCGCTTGGGAGGACGAGACCCTTCCCTGTGACTAAGTTTACCACCATATCACGTAAGAAAGTGCGTTATTATTAATAGAAAAAACCAATAAGTAACTTTAAAAATACATATAAAGTATTTTCTAACCAATAAATTATACATGTTGTTTTACAAAGTCAGATCAATAAGTAAGCGTATACATGAGTATTTTAGTATTAATTTAAAATGAGGTTCTCCCGTCGTTTTTTTCCTTGTCTCACAGTCTTGTGTTCAACGACTGATGTCCGGTAAAGCTTAACCCTTATCATGCTGGACACGATTGGTTCTACCTTTGCGACCAATGTAGATCATCAGCCTGCACGTCCGTGCAGTCTGATCAAGATCTGCACTGTTCGCCATTCAGTCAGTATCTTTTTGGCAAGCACCCCTTTTAACAGTTAATGGAACTGTACAAATTAAAAGATGGACAAATTCATTATAGAAATTTAGCAGGATAAGGGTTAGGTTTTAGATAAATTTGCATTTCAGATATAAAATAATCACATTTGAATGTAGATCCGACATACACGCATGGTTTTCGAAACTGGAATATTTTCGTTAAAACTCAGACATATACAATTAAAGGTGCTGGACAGATAGAGGTTCCATGCAATAATTATACATTGACAGAAATACACGTTTAGAAGATAAGACTATAATTCCTAGTTACCTCCCCTGACGGCCCGACCATATATCAGCACGAGATAGACTAAACCCCACATTGCAATGAGCACATCAAACACAACCAAGACCACACTCCGAAGAAGGATAACAACAAATTGACTGTAGTGGAGATACATTTCAAATCTTATAATCACAATATAAGATTGTGGGGACGGTTCGGGATAGGGGATGGAATACACCGCGAATATACAAGACAACAGTGAGTAATATCATATAAATACAGACAAAGTTGAAATTCGTGACACAAACTTGGAACTGTCAGACAACAGTAAGTAATATAATATAAATACAGACAAAGTTGAAACTCGTGACACAAACTTGGAACTGTCAGACAACCGTGAGTAATATAATATAAATACAGATAAAGTTGAAATTCGTGACACAAACTTGGAACTGTCAGACAACCGTGAGTAATATAATATAAATACAGATAAAGTTGAAATTCGTGACACAAACTTGGAACTGTCAGACAACCGTGAGTAATATCATATAAATACAGACAAAGTTGAAATTCGTGACACAAACTTGGAACTGTCAGACAACCGTGAGTAATATAATATAAATACAGACAAAGTTGAAATTCGTGACACAAGCTTGGAACTGTCAGACAACCGTGAGTATTCTAGCATAAAACTGCTGTTATTGTCCCTTTTCGGGGGTGTTTTAACAGGAGAGAAAACGTGTGTTAACAGAGAGATTCTCGCGCTCACGTGCTGTTATAACACCTTTTTATGTATGCGCGTTCCGTGGCAAAGCGTAAACGTATTACGGCCCCAAAACGGATAATTCAAAATGAAATGACGTCAACGTGACAAAACAACGCAGACTTTACCGCGCATTTCATGGAAATTTAATGACGTTGATGGACAATATATTCATTTACTTGGTTTTTACGCGTTTTATGCTAGAATAGCGTTAGCACATGTTCTTTTCATGTTATAACATCTTCAGAATCCCCCGGGAATCGTTGATACCCTCGCCCTACCGGGCTCGGGTACCAACCAATCCCTCGGGATTCTGCAGATGTTATAACATGAAAAAACATGCGTTATCCCTACAATATCATATAAATACAGACAAAGTTGAAATTCGTGACACAAACTTGGAACTGTCAGACAACAGTAGTAATAAAATGTAAATAAGACAAATTGAAATCGTGACACAAACTTTGGAACTGTCAGACAACCGTGAGTAATATAATATAAATACAGACTAAAGTTGAAATTCGTGACACAAACTTGGAACTGTCAGACAACCGTGAGTAATATAATATAAATACAGACAAAGTTGAAATTCGTGACACAAACTTGGAACTGTCAGACAACCGTGAGTAATATCATATAAATACAGACAAAGTTGAAATTCGTGACACAAACTTGGAACTGTCAGACAACCGTGAGTAATATCATATAAATACAGACAAAGTTGAAATTCGTGACACAAACTTGGAACTGTCAGACAACCGTGAGTATTCTCATATAAATACGAGACTTTGATGTTGAAAATCGTGACACAAGAGATTCTGCGCTAACGTGCTAGTTATAATTTTATGTATTTCAGGCAAAGTTGAAATATTACGGCACAAACGGAACATGTACGTCAACGTGAGTAATAAACCAATTAGATAGAAAAGTTGAAATTCGTGACACAAACTTGGAACTGTCAGACAACCCTGAGTAATATTATATAATGCTGACAAATTGAAATCGTGACAAACTTGTTTACTGTCAACAACGTTGATAATATCATATAAAAAGACAAAGTTGAATGTTGTACACAAATTTGGAACTGTAGAACTAGTAATATCTGTAAAATATCTATTTTCGTGGTAAAATTTGTATCTGTTGCACTGAGAATCATGACACATAACAGACCGGAATATTGTGACACCAGACTTGGAACTTTATACAAAGGTGTGTTAAATATTCTTATTATCAGCAATATGTTGTACGGAAGTTCAACCCACATTGGACAGCGTTGTAAAACGTAACGGAGTAATAATGGTAGAATAACGAAAGACTACATGTTGAAATTCGTGACAAAACGAAATCGTAGGTAACGTTAAGTTAAATAATATAAATATCTGGGCAAGTTGAAATTCATTACCAAGTTAATTCAGACAACAAGAATACAGTTAATGAAGGGCATATATCACGATTCGTGCATTACCATCTAATGACAGACTACTGTGTAATTCAAAACAACATACATAGTTTGAGAGTTTGTGACTAACTTTTGACTGTCAACACGTTATAAGGATTATATACGATAATCCTTGACATCAAATATGTGACCTGTTCTGTACCAACCGCTGAGTATTCTGATAAATAATGACAACAGTTGAAATTTGACTCAAATTGACAATGTCAGACACGTGATGTTTAATTCAAATATAAATACAGATCATAAGTTGACATTGTGCCCTTGGACTGTCATGCTACGGAGTGTTCAATGAATACACAAAGTTGAATTCGGCACTAACACTTGAATTCCAACTTCCGGTGAGTCTGCATGTTAATGAGGGATAAAAGTTGTGCGTGTAAATTGATTATGAAACCGTAAGTTTATTTGTAATAATGCATGTATGTTTGACATTGGATTCACAAATCTTCTGAATTTGTTCGTTTATACTATTAATAGTAATTCGTACAGATCGATTTGTTAACATCGTGTTACAAATGGAACTGTATGACAACGTGTTAAATAAACGCATAGTAAATAAATCAAGCACATATGTAAATTTTGGACAAATTGGAAATGATGCCAACGTGAGTATGATCATATAATACATGACAAATGTAAATTTGAACCAAACTTGGAATCAAAAACCGTGTTAATATCATATAAATACAGACAAGTTGAAATTCGTGACACAAACTTGGAACTGTCAGTAACATGCGTATACTTATTTAGATGGCTGGTGCAATTCTGAAAAGGGACAGATGATTGTTTTTCTTCCACGTTTCATAAGTATCACCATTCAGGTAAAAAGGTAAAATGTATGATGCTTTACACGAAGATTTTGCTATCCATGATGAAGATATTAGTATACTGTAAAATATCTATTTTGTGGTTATATTTTCGTATCTTTTGCACTAGACATGACACATAACAGACCGCGAATCATCGTGATGAACCAGCTAGGTGTAATATCTATTTTTTTTTATATAAAGGTGTGATTTAAATATATTTCCTTTATTTTCCTTCCGCCAGATTATCTGTTGTACCGGAAGTTCAACCCACATCAGTTGACAGCGTTGTATAAAAGAAACGAGCAGTAATGGAGATGGTAAGAATAACGAAAGCTTTACTGTGACCTATCAGGAGCAGGAACGAAATCAGGTAGGTATACGTTTAACGTTTAACGTAATGTCTAAACATTATTCTGGCATGGCTATATTCCATTACCAGTTAATTAAACAAAAAGAATACGAGTTTAGATGCGAAGGAATTATATCACGATGGCGCAATTATACGCATCTAAATGACAATGATTTTATTCAAAACAAATCACTGTTTGAGGTTTGAGATATATCATTTCGATTCTAACACGTTATCAAGGATTATTACGTATATCCTTGACGACATCCATCAAATATGTGCCTGTTTTCTGCTAATTTCTTTTCCAACGCGCCGATTTGAGGAAAAATGACCAAACAGCTCTTCGTAAGCATTTACTTCAAGATTACAAGTAGATTTCATGGCGTGATTTGTTTATTTTTCAGCAAGTATGAAGAACACGTTTCTATTCGGATTAGTTTCATTGTGCTCCTTTATAGGAATTGCACTTTGCTACGGAAGTGTTGCAATGAATAACAAAGGGTTCGGAGGTTTCGGCTACTATCCAGCTTATCCTACTTCCGGTAGCAGTGCTGGCATGTTTGGAGGGTTATCATCTGGTGGCGGGCTGTTTGAAATGATTATAAACCGTAAGTTTTATTTGTAATAATTGCATGGTATGTTTCGACATTGGGCATGTCCAGTGCCAAAACTACTCTATCTGATTAGATTCCGTTTTATACTTATTAAATAGTGAAGCTTCGTAACAGATCGCATTTGTAACACGTGTTACAAATGCGATCGCATATGTAACACGTGTTACAAATGAGATCGCATACGTAACAGAAATCAAGCACATATGTAACAATTTTTGTGACGAATGTGATCGATGCCGATTTTTGATGTGACATCTGATCGCATTTGTAACATGTCATTTTCAATCGGAAAAATGAACAAAAAAGTGCATTTTTACATCTGAAACACATTTGTTACATGTTTTAGCCCACTTGTACGAAGTGACAAAGTAAACTATTGCGATGATCCGTCCGTTCACATTTTTCTTGCGAATCTGACAGAGACAACATTTATCATTTGATTTTGACAAAACTTGCACAGAACTTAATATAGATCTATATCTCGGTTCCTTTCGAAAACCAGCCATATCACGTTATTTGTCTAGGAGTTATGGCCCCTGGAATGGCAATAATTAATGATTTTAGCCTTGTGAACCCGATTAAGACCACATGTTTTGTTATTTTGACTCAATATGCATACAACTTGTATATCTATAAGATCTCTGTTCCTTTCAAAGACAACCGTATTGCACCATTTATTTGACTTCGAGTTACGGCCCCTGATTTGGTAAAAAATGCTGCTTGTGAACACAGTGGAGATTACATTTATTATTTGATTCTCATTAAACTTATATAGGATCTCACTTCCTTGAACACAATAGAGGCCATATTTATTATTTCATTTTGACCAGACTTGTAGGGAAGTTATATATCTATAACATCTCGGTTCCTTACGAAAACCAGCTATATAGCAACATTTTTGCTGGAGTTATGGTCCCTTAAATGACAAAATTTGCTGATTTTAGCATTGTGAACATGACAGAGATCACATTTATGATTTGATTATGACCAAGCTTGCCTAGAAATTATATATTGTAGGAATTATATATCTTTTTTCCTCGAAGAGTAGCCATATCACGCCATTTGTCTTAAAAATTATGACCCCTAAAATCGCAGAATTAATAACATGTATAGTGTAGTATTACTCATGTGAGCGATAGTGGGCCATGACGACCCTCTTGCTGATAGAGGGATTTTCCGGTTAGGTTAATATCTTGGTACTGGTTGGTTATCTGGCAATTAAACATGGCAAGAATACCGAACGGTTATCATGACTGGTCTGTTCATAGTACTTCATGTACATGTCACTTATAAATTTCCCATATAGGTTTTGGTTTGTAAGATTTCATTTTTATTAAATGCATGAATACATGTATATGAATATGTATGATTAAAGGGGAAGATACACCACATGCAATCCCTGTTCAACTTTTATAATCGGCAATTCGCTGGTTGTATCGCTTCAACAACAAATAAAGTGCACTCGAAAATCAAGATCAAGGCAGTCTCAACTAGCATAGAAAGTCTTGTTAAAGCTGAACACTAGATATATATACATCTACGTATACTTAAAAATAGTGACTAGCTTGACTATTCGAGGACTGCTAATGGCTATTGTTCTGATCCTGATGTCGTCGGTGTCCGCGGGTTCGCTGCAAGATAGGTTTTTCGTTTTGTTTATCTTTGTCAATTCACATTACTTTAAACATAAAAAAAATTAAACTGACGACAAATAAAATATGTCCAACTTAAAATCCTGACGTGAACTTTATTGGATTATATTTACTATGAGAGTTTTCTTGCCAGGCCTGGTGTCTGCATTCGCATGGAAAAACTCTTATTTTGTATCTCTATAGGAACGGCACGAGTAACACCATCGGTGAAGCTAGTGCAGTGGATAGTTTTGCAGATTACGAAACCGGCGGAGCGGGTTGAATTCCTAGTCAGGGCCGGAGGAATTTCCAGAGATATTGTGTCTCTCATCCACCCAGTTAATACTTTACGTTTATAAGTGCGTTTTACCAGACCTGTAAGCGAACATATGAGTGTAAACTCGTATATGAGCCAGGGTATAATTTCAATTGAAATTAATGGGAATAACTTACCATCGACCAGAGTGTCGAGGGACACACGTTCGAGACCGGGTGAAAACTACTCGTATCTGTTGCTATTTTCGCCACTCAGTGCTGTTTCAAGCTGGGACGTTGTCGGTTACTAATATAAAGATACTATTGTACTGATTTTAATATTACTGACATTTTTATCAGCATTATCACCATCATCATAATAATCATCATCATCATCATCTTGGACTGGTCCGTTCTAGGATCAATGGTAAGATTAACTGCCCGAATATGTATTACCTAAATACTGTTGAAAACAGGCGCTCTGAATCCAACAAACAAAGATAATATTCATCAAAGCCATTCTACAGGGTCCCAAAATTTGAGACGTTTGCAGAAATAGGTGTAATATGATCACTACAGATTGTCAATAAATGGTGGTTATTTGTACCAAATTATTTGGAAATCTGACTAAAGCGGGTTATGATCCGGGCACAAACATATATATTACAACAAAATAACAAAACAAACCTAAGTTCAAAGCTGTAAACTTGATCTTGGATATATACATGCAGCAACAAGGATCATGATCTCAACACACCTATCCATACTGATCATTTGTACCAAAAAATTTGAAAATCTGACTGAATGGTCAAGTTATACCAAGGACATGAACTTATATATATTACTGCACGAACGCACAGCCTCCTCTATTTCCCGGCGGGATTATAATAAAAGAAGGCCTATTACATGTACCTCACAGACGGACTCAGTGGGGTGAGGGTAATTAGAAAATAAGGTGTATTTTCTTAAAATCCCATAGACATTAGTTCGCAGCACAAGGTCGGGCCCTCCTAGACTTAAGGCTAACGACTCTGTCCATGACAAGTTGTATATAATTTGTCCCGTGACATAGCAGCTTCCTGTCAACCAACTTGAAACAGCTCTCGATGACGAAAGACAGCTACAAATGTATGTCGCCACCGGGTTCGAACCAGTGACCTGGGCATGTGGGTCTACATTTCAGCAAGTCGAGGTAACAGCAGAAGTAGCTGAAGTTGTACTCATATTAAAGTGGTAGTGGCTGTGGATGCAGAAATGATTATAAAAAATGAGCCACGTCACGGAAAAATTGGCATTCGGACATTTTTGTGAATTCCCAAAAAGTCTATATTTAGGCTGACCTATGCATTTATGCATCTGAATCAGGGTCAGAAAATTTCATATTCAGGTAGAGTAAGCCTTCTTTGAAATAACAGCGAACGGTGTGGGCCATGATCAGACTCCGCGGATGCGCAGGATGATCTGGGCCCACATTGGTTGCAAAGCCTCGAAGATTCCCTAAGGCCCATTTTCTCATGATGCGGCTCAAATAATTTTATGATGTCATTGACCTCGACGACGACGACGCTAACTTGTGATATGCTTATGGCAGTCATTTAATGATGTTGCGATGACAACCAACTCATTGAACATTTGCAGTATAAAACTCAACATGATACATATGTGCTTCTCATGTCAACCCCCATGTTGGACAAACACATTCGTAACACATTTTACCTGTTACGAATGCGATCGCATACGTACGAAATCTGTTACAAATGCGATCTGTTACAAATGTGGTCCTACAAAGCTTTAACCTGTCTCGGCTTCCATTATACAAAAGCTATGTCTGATTTGTGAAATATTTGTGTACATATCAACGTGATGTCAAAGACAGATACCGTAACTCAAGCAAACATTGCAATATTTTGATTCAACTGTTTTGTTTTAAATCTTAGTTAAGTTCTACTTCATATATTAATATGAAATTAGGCGCTGCCTATCTGACGGAGAAAACCTAGTGATAGTGATACGGATTCTTTCTTTTTTTCTGCATTAAATTGTTCTTTCTGATATTTTCTGTTTGGCTTTCAGTTTTGACAGTAAGCCTGATGGTTTTGCTATTGTTATAAAAATAAGAAGGGGAAATGTTTTAAAAAGTTTTGTTTAAATGAACATAGATCTAATCATTTCTTCAAATGTATCAAGACTAGACAGACAATGGAAAATAGTGTTCATGAGTTAAAAATAATAGTGATATTTGGGTGCACAGAATCTAGTCCCAAAACGCACCATTAGTTGTACTGATGATAAAATAGAGAAAAGTGGAAACTTCACATGTCGCTCAACACGACAAAAACGAAACTGTTGCATAAACCTGGACAGATAACGGGGGATTTTTGACCTGTCACTTTTTTATTTCTGCAAATTATTATCATTTATTGGTATCAAAATAATGCTTTTGCTGAAAACTTTACATAATTCAAATTTATATCTAGTAAGCGAATTTTAACTCACACGAAGTGAGCGCCGGAAAGGGGTATGTAAAATGGGGGCTGTACGAACATTGATAAATTCGAACACTTTGTCATTTACAAGATTTTCCTCATAGTATTATATATGTTGCAACAGTCATTCAAAATTGACCCAATATCAGGCCTTTATGTGTTGTCAGTGAGCATGCGTAAAACACACTCTTACTCAGTAATTTTGGATAAATATTTCATTATATACAGATAAATGCAAGTCATTTATTTATACATAATATGACCAATTTTGTTTCTGTTTACAACGATCATGCCTTTGCTATCAATTTGTTTCTCTAATACAAATTTCTGAATCCGGAAATGCACATATTCTTTTCAGTTCATTTGTTACAAACAAATAGTTTCTAAAAACGACAAAACAATCCAAAACAATAAAACACAACAATTTACACATTATGCCTGCGTAACATCACATTCAATATCATCTTGTTCTGATATTCTTTTGTAGTATAGATACCGGAACTTACATAATCCTGCTATCCTAAACACGGACTATTTTAATTCTTTTAAATGCCATTATTGTCAAATGACACTCTTTTATGACAAATTGTGTTCCACTAATACAGCTATGGTAAAACTCGTGTATGTGAGAATGATAAACAACCATTTACTTGTGAAATTCTTATTTCAAATTCATTGTAAAAAGTTCTTGACCAGAATTTTATATATAACACAAACACTTTTGGTCGAAATTCAATTTAATTTACCTAACTGCTAACAGTCTGGGACCTTTTTTTGAATATGATTAAGGTTAATTTCTTAGCTTGATAGTGATCGTAGTGAGCCTCTCAAGTTTATAGCCAACATTTTTTTCCAAGTGTAATTTTACTAAAACTCTAGTCAATGAATTGACTTTTAGAAAGTAGTTGCAATGTATGTGAAAGATTGTGGAAGGGAGGGGAGATAAGCAATATCGAAATATGCTTTTCCATGCCTTCGAATATTTTGTTCAAAATTTACAGACAGAACGTTGGTTAACTATACTTATTATTGATTTGTGTTCCAGTAATTGAAAAAAGTGTGATAAATATAAAGAAAAAAAATTAAATTGGGCCTAAGCTAAAAAAAAAAAAAAATCAACCACCTTATGAGATTCGAACTCGGACCTCGCGCATGGAAAATATTTGCGCAACAATTGGACCACAGTGACTTGTGACATAAATGTGTGGTAAAATTATGTATACAAATAAATTTTGTTAGGACAGCGTGTCTATATTCGTTTTACATTGATTTTTTTGAAATTATTGGCTTTTCTACATTCAAAGAAATAAATAAACAATGGTTTTGTTAATCAAACAGTGCAGTAATGTAGCTTACATCATAATTCATTATTGGAAACAAAAAGCGGGCCGCTTGAATCATCCATAAACTCGTTTCATGAAGAAACCCGAATAACACCGATTTCTATTGGTACCGCGAATTTTCAACTGGATAGAATAATTTGTTTAAATAATGCGCCGCCCGATCGTTCATAAGAAATTTTATTTTATCAAATGTCGTCCTGAAAATTATTTATTGCGCAAGCACGGCAGCAGGTCCGGTAGAATTATGGGAGAACAACAACAACAAAACCGGTGAAGGTATAGAACATATTCCCAAGTTGAACGGTATATAGGTTTACTTTGACATATATACACGTACACATTATCTATAGACGGGAAAACCTTCGGTTTTCCCGTATAACAATTGAAGTATTGTTGCAAAAAAATCCATCTTCCACTTGGCAACTTATGTATAAATTATATAGTTGGTTATTTTTCCCTACTTCAGTCTTTTTGTTCATATTCCTGATTCAACTGTTGTTCCCCCGAAACGGAAATGGAGTGCTAGGAGTTGGAAAATAAATACAGAACATCGTGGAGTAGACACTGACAGGTATGAATACAACTAAAACTAAACATTCAGGAAGAAAGTTGCAAGTTAGGAGAATCTTTAGATACACAACACATAATATGACGGTGCTATTAATTTAAGAAGTATAGATCCACAAGTTAAAAGTACAACTAATATAGGGAAAAAAGTGTTTAAGTCTCTAAAAGCCGTCTAACGGCTGTAAAAAGTCTCCACGTACTTTGACTCGGGGTTGTTACATTTTTTTGTCCTTTTGGACCACTGAAAACCTTCAGTTTTACTAGATTCTATAATAGAATTTCGCATAAGCCGATGCTCATTAAAGGGGTGGGATGGGTGTTGCACATTTCATTACCTCTCATTAACAGACTCAACCAAACCGAGTCTGCTATTATCATTTACTTGGTTGCGTTCTATGCTTCCAGTGTATCTGTCACAGATCTTTACACAAACTATAAATGCCTAATGAAGTTCGTCTACAAGTGAAAGTTACAGGCACCATTTCCCATACATAGAATACAAGGCATGCAGAAAGTAGGAAGTATTTCTGGGGAAATGAGAAATTTGATCATTGATAATGTTTTGAATGTTTTGACATGTTTTTATGGTCCTGCTACTTGTACAAGTGCGAGTAGAGGAAGTCTAATTACATAACATTTTCAATTGCAGAAGCAGCAGCAACAGCAACAACACAAGAATTATCACAGTCCATTAGAAGCTTACAAAAACATTGTAAAACACATAAAAATGTAAAAAGAAATATGTGAGAGTTGATAAAATAACCCTGCATATTGAGAAAACAGGAATAAATAAAGTATCATGTAACATAAATTATTTGTTGTCATGTTTTAATCGAGTTATATTTAGGGCTCTCTTCGTGAAGCACCTCTAAAACATCAAAACCTCCGTCAGGTATGCGTTGAGAATCGTTTTGTTTGCTTCTTTTTACAATAAGTATACTTATTGTTATTAAAATTTGACTTCACACGTAGAATGCATAATGTATCGTGAAATCATTATAAATTCGAATAAACAGAACAACATGTATATTTTAAAGAATTTTATTGGTGGGGTTGATACATACAGAGTGATAATGTGAATCTTTCTGAATATTATACAAAAATCTGAAGGAATGTAGAACTTGTTTCGGATAAGTTTTAAAATTGCAGAAAGGAAAGAAAGCATTCAGAAATGAAAGAAAGGTAACAAAAAGTGAATTTGTAAATGGTTTCTTACAAGAAGAAAGTAGAAACAAGCTGGTTTAACGTGTCCGTATACTTTTCCAAAAGAAAAAAGGAACTAAAATATAAAACTGTCAAAATAGTGAGCTACTGTTATTAAACGGTTTCAAGACGAAAAACAATGGTTTCCGCTTACGGCCAGTAGTGTCTAAAGTTCTTGTCCATTTTGTCACATTTGCGAGGGTGGGGCCATTAATGAGATTGGAAAGGTATTCAGAGCATCGTTTAACATTTCATTTTGTCATGAAAGACAATGTGCTCCTCGATGACCCGACGGTCAGTCTTTTTAGAAAACTTGAGACCACAAGTAGGGCACTGCTCTGCTTGATATCGTTCTTTGTGTAGTTTTGATCGTTGCTGCTTCTCGGTACGGAGGACCTTAGATATCTGCTTGTTTCTCAGTTGATGTCTCTCTGGTGTTCGAAGCTCACTACTACTTCCTGCCTTGCTACAGCTAGTGCTACTGGGGCTTACATTCTCTGGTGATGTCCCTCTGTCCTCTTTCTGCTCAGTCGGCGTCTGTGTTGTTGTTTCCTGCAATACAACGTATAAATCTTAAAAACTGGACTTCTTTTATCCAAGTAATAATAGATCGGACGTCATGTGGCAATTTTACGTTATAATTAATGTCATAATGTTCTCCTACCGGTCCGCGCATCTACCGCTGTTTGTCGCAGAATATACATGGCTTGACCTTCTTTGTTTAATAGGCAACCAAACTGAGCCATGTTAGAATGGGTTTTTCTAAATGTTCACGAGCAACACTCCTACATCAAAGATTATAAAGCTAGTTTGGAGACTGATTTCACTACTTTAAATTTTACCTAACTATCCGCCGAACGAACGTAGTTTTAAAGTTGACCCGCAATTATTAAAATCTGAGATTTGTATCAAAACGAAATTTTTAATTTGCTGGAACCTATTGCACTGTTCTTCGGCACATTTTAAGTGTTTGCTGTGTTAAGTTATTCTTATAATATCCTTTTTACTTGATTTTGACAAAGATTTTGATGAAGAAGAAATAACATATAGCGAAGAAAGTTGCACGGGAAATTAAAAGCGGCTGCAGAAATTAGATCTTAAAAAGATAGAGGAAGATGACAAAATGACAGGTCATCCAACACAGATTTTATCTAACTTGCAATACGCGTGAATGTCTTCTGGGTCTACAGCAACCAATTTTATATCTAGATAATATAATTTAAAGCAAATTTTAAAGATCTATGAAATGACAAAACTGTCAAATAACGATGACTGTTGGAATAGCAAACGTTCCAAGGTCGAACCACAACGAACAACTTCGGGAAATTCTATATGATAGCCTAACGTAAAAAGACAGTCGAAGCCAAATCGAGCGTTGGGATCTCTGGAGTGAGCTGCCTTTGGGGTCATGTGAATTGGTATGCATCCACTGCTTATCCCTTTGTTTAAGAAAACGCATTTACACTGTAAATATTAAAAAAAAATACTATTGTACATAGCTTCTAAAACCCATATGCCGGCGTTTTTTATATACATGTACCTACATGTACGTTACGGAGAAACTGCCTCCATTCGTTAGTGTGATCTTTGGCTCTTTCTGCCAGTACGCTCTTGATTCGGCGATTCAACTCTTCTGAAAGTTCCCGGAATTTGTCACTGGTTTTAAAGGCATTCTGAAATTCAGAAAAGCAGTCTTAAATTTACATTCAGAACAAAAGAAACGTCAAATCATGATTTCCTATTCTAAATAAACACTTAACGAAAACCGTTCTCATGGAAGAGCTGATTTTACGACAAGTAATGAAGTATCTTACAGAGTTCAAAAGAAGCAATCTCGAAGTGTAAATAAAGAATAAAATAAGCTGTTTATATTGAAATTTGACACATATAATTCATATAGTACCTGGACAAGTTTTCTCAATCGTTTGTTCTCTTCCTGTAGCCCATTGAGCTGTACCTGTTTGGTTTCGTTACACATATGTAACAAATGTATCGTCCTACTCTGTCTGCCTACAATTTTCTTTATGCGTGCTGGAATAATAGAAAAAAGTCCTTTCTTATTTGAGCCACGCCATGAGAAAACCAACATAGTGCATTTGCGACCAGCATGGATCCAGACCAGCCTGCGCATCCGCGCAGTCTGGTCAGGATCCATGCTGTTCGCTTTCAAAGCATATTGCAACTAGAGAAACCGTTAGCGAACAGCATGGATCCATGTTGGTCGCAAATGCACTATGTTGGTTTTCTTATGGCGCGGCTCATTTGTTTTGTCGGGTGGAAAGCCGTTAAAACAGTATTTCAGGTCCCCCTTGCCAATGTGAATATGACAATGACAATGACAAAATGTTTATTTGATACTGGCCACCGGCCCATAACAATATAATGCAGTACAGAAAGACATTTTAGACAAATGCACAGGTACACTAAAGATATATATAATATATATTATTACTTATACACATGTATTATATCTACAAATATTGACAAAGATGTATGTATCTTTCCAAAACATTGGCTATAAACTTATGACATTTAAATATATTAGCCTAATTCTTTATTATGTGTTCGAATGTAACAGAAATAGTATCTGAATATTTTTACTTATTATACACACGGAAAAATAATGTATTAACAATATGCTAAATTAACTGTTTTTATTGCTAGACTTGTTATTTCAGTGTTTAAAATGAAATTTATTTCAGCAATAGCAATCATTCAAAACAAAGGAAAATACAAGACGTAAACCTATAATTGTTGTTATAATAATTTTATGAGATATTTTTACAGCCTGTGACATTCCAAATTTAAAGAAATATTCTTATAATAATTATTTTTTCAGTCTCCATTAATTTCCAAAAATGGTCATCTTTATCGAAACGAAAACTAAAGATGTAACCTTTAGGAATTATTTTCGATAAGATCAAATTTATTGTAGCCATGTAATACATACATTTATATATGGTATTCTTAAGAATATGTCAACCTTTTAATTACATTATATTGTATGTAAAAATGTACAATTTGATATCTTGTAATCAAGAAAGCTATACTTATCACATAATATACATTCATAAAGTTATCATTGGTTCAAATCATGTGCCATATTTGTATCATTAAGCATCATTAACAAAAAAGCATCAGCAAAAAATATTTTATATGTTCTCCACAACTGACTTCGCCGCATCAATCATAGTTGGTAGAGCGAAAAAGCTTCAAACGTATTTTAGTCAGTCATCAGAGAGGAAATATGCCTCGCTGGTGTTCGAACCTTAGGTTTTGTTACAATTTCAACATGTTTTAAAAATGCATTTTTTACCATCAATGCTCATTAAAAGGAACGATGGGCATATGTGAAATTGACACCCAGAAACAATAGTCGATTCAGCTTTTAAATAAGCATCTTCCTATGAATCACTGGTACCAATCGACGGGTTTGTAACCATTTTGTCAAATGACACCGGTCCTGACAACTGACATTCGGGTTCCGACGAGAAATCAATCGACCAATTTTACTTGTATTTTGTACTGCGCATATCGTATCGGGTACCAAACTTGACTTTAAACATAGGAAGTGATGATCCGGTTAAATATAGTCGTAAGCGTATTAATTTTAATACCCGGTTAATGACACGGCCCAGCGCAAGCAAATGTTCCCAGTGTCAGTTTCACAGATGCCAATCATCTTTCCTTTTAGAGAGCATTGATGTTAAAAAAGTGATTTTAAAAACAGGCTGAAACTGAAATTGTAACAAAACCCGTTTTGTTATAACCGTCACCTATGCTCAATGCTAAAAATATTGGCAAACAGTTGGCAGGGGCCGATGAGGGGCAGGGGTACTGACACCAAGTGTCTTTGGTGATAATATGTTCAACCTCGCAATATATGATACAATCAAAATAGAACTTGAATACACCACTGAATACATAATCATTATAGCAACATTCATAGCATGTACCTATGCGTTTTGGATCTTTGACAATCCAAGTTCCGTATCTGTCGTCTGATACTTTCGTCACAATACTTCCGGTTTGTGATTTTTCCCTGAGCCGGGATCGAGCCTCGAACAGCAGTCCCTCTAGGTTTTCTACACGTTTTCGTAGAGACTTGTTATCATCTTGAACTTGACTGAGCGCCAAGTCCAGTAAACCAACACATCTAACTCTGTCGTTCTCCTGTAATTAATATATAATTACTGACATATAATACGCCTGTAAACTGGCAAGTGCTAGGATAAATAAATGCCATTATTATTGCAGACAAATCTGTTAATAATTTTCATGTAGCCAGTACGCCCTTTTACATATACATGTACAGCTCAGTTACACTGGGTCCGTATTCATCAACATCTCAGACTTTCATTAATTATGTCTCCCCCAGGAGACATATTGTTTTTGCCCTGTCCGTCTGTCCGTCCGTCCTTCCGTCCGTCCGTCCGTCCGTACGTCACACTTCATTTCCGAGCAATAACTGGAGAACCATTTGACCTAGAACCTTCAAACTTCATAGGGTTGTAGGGCTGCTGGAGTAGACGGCCCCTATTGTTTTTGGGGTCACTCCGTCAAAGGTCAAGGTCACAGGGGCCTGATCATTGAAAACCATTTCCGATCAATAACTAGAGAACCACTTGACCCAGAATGTTGAAACTTCATAGGATGATTGGTCATGAAGAGTAAATGACCCCTATTGATTTTGGGGTCACTTGATCAAAGGTCAAGGTCACAGGAGCCAGAACATTGAAAACCATTTCCGATCAATAACTAGAGAACCACTTGACCCAGAATGTTGAAACTTCATAGGATGATTGGTCATGAAGAGTAGATGACCCCTATTGATTTTGGGATCACTCTGTCAAAGGTCAAGGTCACAGGGGCCTGATCATTGAAAACCATTTCCGATCAATAACTAGAGAACCACTTGACCCAGAATGTTGAAACTTCATAGGATGATTGGTCATGAAGAGTAGATGACCCCTATTGATTTTGGGGTCACTCCGTCAAAGGTCAAGGTCACAGGGGCCTGAACATTGAAAACCATTTCCGATCAATAACTAGAGAACCACTTGACCCAGAATGTTGAAACTTCATAGGATGATTGGTCATGAAGAGTAGATGACTCCTATTGATTTTGGAGTTACTCTGTCAAAGGTCAAGGTCACAGGGGCCTGAACATTGAAAACCATTTCTGATCAATAACTAGAGAACCACTGACCCAGAATGTTGAAACTTCATAGGATGATTGGTCATGAAAGAGTAGATGACTCTATTGATTTTGGGGTCACTCTGTCAAAGGTCAAGGTCACAGGGCCTGAACATTGAAAACCATTTCTGATCATAACTGAGAACCACTAGACCCAGAATGTTGAAACTTACAGGATGATTGTACATGCAAATAGATGACCCTATCGATTTTGGGTCACTCCATTAAAGGTCAAGGCACAGGGACCTGAACATGAAAACCATTTCCGGTCAGTAACTTGAGAACCACTTGCCCAGAAAGTGAAATTACACAGATGTTGATCATAAGGAGATACTCTAACGATTTGGTTCACCTGTTAAAGGTCAAGCCACAGGCCTGAACATGGAAAACCATTTCAGTCAAACTAACTATGTTGAAACTTCATAGGATGATTGTCATGCAAGTAAATGACCCTTAATTGTTTTTGGGGTCACTCCGTTAAAGGTCAAGGTCTCAGGGGCCTGAACATTGATAACCAGTTCTGATCAATAGCTTGAGAACCACTTGACCCAGAATGTTGAAACTTCATAGGATGATTGAACATGCATAGTAGATGGCCCCTAATGATTTTGGGGTCAGTCTATTAAAGGTCAAGGTCACAGTGTCCTGTTCATGTAAAATCATTTTTTGGAAATAACTTGAGAACCACTTGACCTACAATGTTGAAACTTAATAGGATGATTGGACATGCAGAGTAGATGACCCCTATTTTTTTGAGGTCACTTGATCAAAGGTCAAGGTCACAGGAGCCTGAACAGTGACTTGAGAACCACTAGGCCACGAGTGTTGAAATTTAGCGGGATGACTGGACATGCCAAGTAGATGATCCCTATTGCAGCCAACCATCAGTGTCTCTTTGACTTTCGCTCCTGACCCCTATTGACTTCTTGCCTATAGGACTTTGCATTGGGGGAGACATGCGCTTTTTTACAAAAGCATTTTCTAGTTTTATATTAAGTTTATACTCTGCAGCAGCTGGAGGCTCATTCTTGCAACGTTTAACAATGACAGAGCAAGCTACGGAGTCTACTGTTAAATTCACCTTTTCCGTAACACGCATTTTTTTGTAATTTATCTTTGAATATGACAACACTTCTGGCATTCTAAAGAACTCCGGGGACAGCATGTAGAAGGAACATTTAAAATTTTCAGAATATCTCGTTTAGTTCTGAACTTCTAACACACACACACACACACACACACACACACACACACACACACACACTGGGTTGTGCAAACTTCATTTTTCAAAAATCCACCTTTTCACACAAATGTACTGTAAATACAATGTATATGATACTGTGACCGGATTTTTGGCCATCGATTTGTTTTCATTTGACTAACGTATAAACAGTACATTTGTGTGAAAAAAAATGGATTTTTGAAGGAAAAATAACACTAGACCAGTGCTTGTGAAACTGTGATTATTTCAGAGCATTTTCTATCGTAAATTTCAGCCATTTTGACAGCAAAGTTTTTCTTAACACTAATTTTGAGTTTATTTGTAAACGGAATAAAATTTTCATTTCTAGTCATAAAATTTACATTATTGAAGATTTCTTAAAGTCCATAGTAAACAGCGTACTACAACCATCGGAGACCTTTTGAATGTAGTATAGTTTAAACCGGATTTTTTTTTAAAAAACCTACAAATTTAGAGAAAAACAAAACTTGTTACGATTTAGGTGGGTTGATCAAACAGTGAGTCTAATTGTTTCCCGCCAGATATCTATTTAAAGACGAAGGTGAGTCCAAGGTTACAAGGCCTAGAGATCATACTGTGGATACCAAACACCAAAATACTAAGTAAAAAGTAGCTACCTCAAATTTTGATTTTAGTTCCGACATTGCATTCATTTTCAGTTTCATGTAACGCATTCTCTCTTCTTGCAAAAAGTCTCTTTTAACAAGGTCTTGCACAAGCGTTTTTGCGACCTGACAACTCGAACAATCATTTCCGGTTCCTTGCCAGGAGAGCAGGAATGCCTCTGGACCAGTTTTGAGCATTTGAAACACTGGGTATTCTATCGCGATCGGAAGGTCGTCGGAACAGGAAGTTGAAGGTGTCTGCTGCCTGGCCCATTTTATGTCGAAAACTTTGAGTTGTTTTGTATCATTGTGTGGAAGGTTGCTTGACTGGTTATACTCTTGTACAACTGGATGGGTACCGATAAATTTGAACTTCTGTAACCAATCTGGAAGCAGTTATACATTTTATTGATAAAGAAGAAAAGGATAGCATTTAAGAATAAAGTTACAACATTTTGTTCAGTAATCAACAATACGTCAAACACAAATAGAAACAAAAGAGCTGCATGTTTCTTTAAGTCGCCCTAACGTCAGACTGTATATAAGCCGCACAATGAGAAAACCAATATGGTACGTTTGCGATCAGCATGGATCCAGACCAGCCTGCACATCCGCGCAGTCTGGTCAGGATCCATGCTGTTCGCTTTCAAAGCCTACTGCAATTAGAGAAACCATTAGCGAACAGCATGGATCCTGACCAGACTGCGCGGATGCGCAGGCTGGTCTGGATCCATGCTGGTCGCAAACGCACTATGTTTGTTTTCTCATGGCGCGGCTCATTTTTACTTGAAGGACTTTTTGGCGGCAAATTTCGTATTCTCTGTATCTCCTTTTCTTTTAAAGAAATGCAGAATACCTAACGAAAATGACGTAATCACAAGGAAACTGTCGAGTATCATAACGGGTCCACTACCTTAAGAATTTGTAAGCTTAATATTCCCAAAATTTGCAAAAAAAAAAATCCACGAGAATTTTCATAGAAGAAGGAGTTACCAAAGTTTCCTATGTTGGCGAGTGTGCTGGCGTCATCAGGTCTAGGAAAGTGGAGTATTTACAGATTATCATTTCGTATATCGTATATCGAGACAGTTTACATTTTCATACACCCCACATGGCAAGTTTTGCAGATCGAAACTGGAAGTAAATGTTTATTGTGCGGACTAGAGCAAATATGCGCTATTTTAAGGGTAGCAGACCACAACTGGCAGGCATTTTAATAGGAATATCCAACCCCCATTTTCTTGTTATTATCATTTGTAACAGAGCTTTTCTGAAAAGTAGTTGTAGGAAAAATTGATGTTCTCTAAAGATACGTAAAGACGGCCTGAAGTTAGCGGTTTTTAATACAATACAAAAAAGGATTAATCACTGGACTTTAAACATTCTCTCTGTCATAATGTATATGCAGTTTACGATTAAAATTGTGAATAATGCATTGAACTTTGATTAGCGATCATTTGGAACTGGTAAAAAATGACATTAAAACAAATAAAGGAGACAACTAAATTATTTGACATTTATTGTTTAATGTCCATATATTTTTTAAGAAAATTGCGAGACATATATTCAATCACTTTTTTTCCATCTAAACAACAATGTAACATGTAATATGAATATACAAGACACGTTACTTCACAATTTCTTATTAAGCAAAATTAAAAAAGTTCTAGATGAAGACATAAAAAGATTATTCAAATGCATAACGAAGTATTATTGTATACATTTTAATTTACATATCGCAACATTTTCAACGGGGTTAACATCTTGATGTTCCGAAAAGATTCTATGTAAACTATATACTGAAAAATGTACAAGCAATAAGAAACATATAATGATCAAAATTGTACAAAGGGGCTTCATTTATATTTAAGACTATTGTTACAAAACGGACTGAACAGATATAACTGCAGTCTACGATTCCGTATTCACCCTATGAATTTTGTCGCTAAGAACATAAAATTATCAGTATCATAACACTAATTCGGAAGATAGATGGATCGATATACCGGTATGTCACTGTACATGTCTTACGCTACCCGCAAGGTATATTATAAGGACCGCGGCCATGAGCATCACTATCTGATTTTAGTCACATCCTTCTCAACCAAACCGTGCAGTTCGATAAATGGGTACCACACATTTCAATCAAGTGGTAATATATCTTCCGTCGTTCCCTAGTGACATTGCCTCATGAATTCATATTGCAGAAATACTCCGCATATTTAATACTTTCGTCAACATTACATAACGCAAACTTTGATTAACTTCCTTAACTAAGTTTCGGTTTAGACAACTGGATCATGAGCAGAGTTATAAACAAACAAGAACAGAAATCAAAATATTTACAGTAATATAGTAGAAATTGAACTGATGAATTTACATCATCTTAAAAAGATTTGGAATTTGAAATAATATAGTGGTATACATTTAACTGTTGTCTATTTAATTCACACCGCACATTTATGTTACATATAAACATTCTATAGTACACTTGCAGTTAAACGACGACCGAAATAAGTTTCAATATAGCTAGAGTAATTTTGTTATCTGGAACGAAACTTTTTTACCGGAGTTTGTGCAAGTAATTCCTGTAAAGTTGACAAACGGGACTTTTTCACTAGCTGTGGGTGCAGGTGCGTAATCAGTTACTCTAGAGCTGGACATTCCCATCTGTAACTACAGTCATTGAAATAATCTTTTACTTGCATACAATAATCAAGAAATAAATTAATAGTTTAAATGAACTCAAACGAACTACTTTCTTTTTAGAACTATTTTCTTACAGAAGCCTACCTAACATGCGCAGGAAATCAACGTCCGTAAACCGGAAATTCGTAACACTTTTATGGCTTGTTACTATGTATTTATGATTATCTTGTAAGAAACAAAATGGAACTATCAAGGTATTGGATTTTATTCCGCTTTATGAAATAAACTAAAAATTACTACGTTAATCCTCTACATATTATGTAGTACGTAATGCGTCCTTACAGCAAGAGTTTAAAATGGTGTTATCCAGCACCAGTGAAAATACAATAAATCCCCGTAGCATGAAACATGCCGGGTATCTCGGCGATATGAACTATTAAGACAATGTGATTGCTGGCTGCACGATGGAAGAGATATATGACCATGTATTAAATATGCATAGTGCCAATTTATGGAACAGCGCGTTTTAGGCGACAAGTGTGCGACTGAAATGTGATAGAGCATTTCCCGTTCAGAACATTGATTGTTATAGTATACCTAGGGGTATAATACAACACTGGGATTAGTGCCAGTAGCACAGACATGTAAGTCCCCACAAAATGCCTTTCATAGTTTGCTATTCAGTCACCATTTCAATCTGTAACTTTCATTACTAATAGAACATGCACGTGAGAAAATCTGGCAGGCAGTTTTTTTAAGGTCTCAACCCTTGTCTTCAGCCCGTCATAAACCTGCTGGGATCCATTTTTTGTTGAATACGGCTATAAAATGTGACCCATTTCCAAACGTTATAGCATACACACTGTACCTGAAAAAGAGAAACATTATTTCCAATATGAAGAAAAAAAGACTTTGAAACAATATAAACACTTGAAGACCATGACGTTTGAAACAGCACATTGTCCTAAAGTGAGAGTGATATATATATATTGTTTATTACTTTATTATTTAGCTATATGAATTCTGGCAAATATACGGGTTAATATAAATCTGCAGAAGAAAAATCAGTTTTGTTCCATTTGTACTGCATGTTGCCTGACTACAGTACAACCTCTCCCGAGCGGCCCTCTTTTATGCAAACATGTCTCTATAACAACATTATCCTCAGTTCCCAAAGATGAAATGTACTATTAAATTTACCCCTCCTAAACACCAACCTCTACATAACAGTCAGTGCTTGTACCCCCAAAGGGCGTTGCTCTACAGAAGTTGCAATGTACTTTAATTTGATATGCATAACCTCAAATAGTTCTATAAATAGCACACCGCAAAAACTACACTGTTTTATAAACCATTATAACATTACAGGTTTCATTCTGTAACAAAACAACAAACATACAAGTGACCGAGTACATCAGCGGCAGTAGAGATGTCTCCTACCACCAGAAACATTTCTTTTTGTCAAAAGAATCCACAGAAAATTCTCTACATTAAAACATCAATAAAGCTTAAATATCCGGCATGGACAGGGCCTTTACAAGCCAAGACAGTGGCACTCTGTACCTCTTGTATAGTAGAGTGTGCGGCATTCTTTATGTTATATTTGTGTTGTGTTGTAAAAATAGAAGCTGATTATTTTTATAAAAATGTGATTGTATCATTGAAATGTCAAAATTTATTTGAAAAATTCAATCATATAAATAGAAATATATGCATTAACCTGGTATCGTTTATGACAACTTCTTCTCCAACACTAACTTCGTCTATGATGTTCTCTATATTAGCTATAACTAACTTGGGAATGTTACTGTTGGTGAATCGCATTCTTGTCCAATTTCGGTACCCTTTGCAGGACCTTAAAAAGAATATAAAAATAAAACATATCTTATAATGTCCTGAAATCGTCATATCATGCTTCTGACAAACCTTGATGTAACTGTTGCAATGTAATCAAGAGGGAAGATATAAAATACAAGTCCCAGGAACGGGGGGAGGGCAGGGGATCCGGGCCCTCCCAATAATTTGACCATCTGTGGTAATTATCGAAGCAATATTTTGACAGCGAGTCAATTTTAGCTGTTTTTCATTCTGAAAATGCTTCCGACGGCCCCAAGTCCCTAATTATATTTAATCTGAATAAATATACACGTTATCAAAGATGATACGCATGAAGCCAGCTTCAAAAGCTAACCCTGTGCTCATAATTTTAGGAAGAGTGAAAAAGTTGTATTTTGTTAAATTATTATAATGTAGGTACAAACATATAATGACAAACAGTTTCATCATGGCAGAGGTACTAGCTTAAACGTTTTAAGTGTTAAACGCATTTCTGTGTTTATGTAACACTAGTTCAAAATGTCATGGGTTTATAGGCACGCTATAAAGAATGGTGTAATGTTAATTAATAATGCTCACCTTTTGGAAACGGGGTCTTTCTTTCTACACCTGACCATATCCATATTGTTGTTCTGCCATTCATCTATTGCTCCCTGAATGGTTCTCGTGTCGGAGTCACTGTAATAGAATATAAACGTTTGTAATGGGTTAATTTCAACTGAAACTGCGTTTTCTTACATGTCTGATTGTTTTTTCTGAAATAATTTTATACTACCATTTTGTAATTTTTCATCAAACATATAGAAACCATTTAATTAATTGCATATGTTTACATCTTCGAGCAGAGATTATAGTCAAACAATTAATATTGTCTAAATACATACATTTTAAATTAAAATTGTTTCGAAAAAAAAAATAACTTACTGCAGTACTATTTCTGTATATTTCCGCTCAATCCCTCTTTCCGGGCAGTTATCATTACTACAAACACTCTCCGTGACACTCTGCTGAAGAGTACTGTAATGTCCAACGAAAAAATCATATTCGCTGCCAAACAGGTTCACATTACCCATTTCAGAATCTATGGCTTCAGGATTCGTTTCTCTTATCGAAATCAACTTCCCTTCCGCCCATTTCGTCTTTTCAAATAGTTTTGATACACGTAGCAATACAGAAGCGACTGGATTTTCTTTACATTGTGAATGTAACCATTCTTTGACAGCTTTAAATTGTTCATCTATCAGTATGAGATATATCATATACAAATGGTTATCGACAGTACAAGTGTTATCCAAGGTTAATCCATCTATTTCTCCTCCCCATGGACAAAATGGCACAGTCTGTTGTCTGTTGGTTCCTCTTTTGATCCATTTCGGTACTAAAAAACATTAATCGTTTATTATAGTTGACATACATTTGGCATTTTTGGACATGTTTTCATTGATCTAGTGAAATGTCAATCAATTTTAAATGACCGTTAGCAGGGGATTTTTTTCGTGTGCAAAAGAGAGAAACGTTGGATATTTTAGTCTATATGATATTATATTTTAATTCGAACTTTTTAAAACACGGGAAATTAATATAGTTATAGCACATTTATTCGATAGTTCTTTGTTTTGAAACGCCAAACATTCCTGCCATTTTACGGAATAAAACACAGGTGATGTTACTTTTCATTGACGGGAACTCTCGAGTATTTTGCGACGTGCTTCAAAATTTTGAAAACACCCGTTCCCTTGCTACCTTAAGGAAAATTGAAAGCCTACTTTTGTAAGTTAATTCTGCGAATTCGAAAAAAAAAGTGATGGCGTTACGTCATTTATCTGGAAAACGTAGAAACGTAGAAAAAGCCTGGATTCGGCATACGGAAATGAAAATCATTTTCTGATTTAATGAAAAATGGGTTTTATGCAAAATATTATGTAACTGTTCACACACCTGGGCATGTCGGAGTGGCGCATTTGAAAATACATTCAACATGAGTATTCGGATAAATGTTGAGCTGAATCTGCCACATTTTGTGGCAATGTTAACCTTGCTCATTTTGAAGGCGTTTATTAAAAATACTGAGATTTCATTAAATGTTGGACACTGATTTTGATGTAAATTGCAACAAATAAAATGGACGAGCTTCATTGTGTTCAGCAGATGGCTATGCGTTCTGTCGGTTTATATTTCAGGATATTACCAAGAATTCGTTTAGCAGCCGCTTCTATATTAATATGAGTATATTCGGTAAAAATGATTTTGTATCTGTAGTGGTTTGTATTTTTCAATTACAGGGTGTTTTTTCTTTGTTGTTTTTGGAGTTTACGCCGTTTTTCAACAGTATTTTATTAAGGTAACAGCGGCCAGAAAAACCTGGTCTCCGCAAGTAACTGCAATCTTCCCCACATGAATCAGGCATGGAGGACGAATGATTTCAGGGACAATGTTTCTTATCAAATCGTAACCGTGAGAGAACATACACCTCGCCCAGGGATCGAACTCACGCCCCGCGATCCTCCCTGTTGGGCTAAGCGGGCAGGCTAAAATATTGTTTTTGCTGTGTCATCACTAGTCTGGCTACCGACTAGATAATCTTTTGTTTTAGAAAAGATAATTATATTATATATTCTGACTGTATCAGTCTTGGCTCTGATTATCCAGTGTTTTGCGAGAGAAAGGACATAATTAATCAAAATATGAATAGCCTCGAGAGTTATCTCCTATGAACAAAACACAGATGTCATCACTAGCGTGACAAGACTTGCAATGTTGTACATCAGTACCGTATCTTATGCAGATTCCCTCAGTTATTCCAATCATAGAATGCACTGTACGTGCTTTTCCCCATGCTTTTTAGCTCGACTATACGAAGTACATGGAGAGCTATCCTACTCACCTTTCTGCGTCCCCGCATTGGTTCAAGCTTTTTTTTACACTTTCTCTTTTTTTTCTCTTTTTTTTCTCCTGTAATTACTTGATTGATATTCCTCATCATCACCCACATCATACGGCACAAAGGCCACACAATATTTCATGAACTATTCCCCCTTTTTACTCAGAATTTCAGTGTAAAGTTTTAATGCACTTTCACTCTATCTCAGTTATTCCTAAATGGGTTTGATTCAAACTGAAAATAGTTGTTCCTCATCATCTCCCACATCATATGACACATGGCCCATACCTCTGGTACCAATATTCCTGAATGAATCATCACCCTTTTTTACTTAGAATTTCAGGTTTAAGTTTTCATGCACTTTCACTATATCACAGTTATTACTAAATGGATTTGATTCAAACTTGAAATAGTTGTTCAATATCATCACTCACATCATATCATTATGACACAAGGGTCATAATCCTTGCACGAATATTTCATGAATTATCACCCCATTTTACTTAGAATTTCGGGTTAAAGTTTTGATACACTTTAAAGAATTCACTCTATCTCTTTTTAATAGGTCATAGATTTTTTTACACAGTCATTCTAGAAGAAAAACCAGTAGAAGTAAAAGTTATATCTTGAGTGCCACATGGGTCTGTACTTGAGCCTTTGCTATCTCTATTATGTATTATGAATGTAGGTCTAGATCTATATTTACAATGACTTTACACAGACAATTTTAATACATTGGATTTTTAACATTCGAAGTAAAGATTACTTTAGTGAAAGTTGGACATTGGATATCTTTAATCAAGGACTCCTGGAGAGTATTAGTGTGGAATTTTGTCAGATAATCAGAGTAATAATATCAACTTACAGTAAATTTTCTTGTCTCAATGTAGCCAAAACTAGAATTCTCCTGAACTCTACAAGGAAATAATATCTTAAAACTGTATTTGGTGTGTGGGTCACACAGTATTTGGAGTTTTTACCATTACCAGCAAAATTGTCATTTGTAAAATGTTTGCAGTCAGTAGGAAAATCATACTGCTTTGCGGGGTCGATCGGTCACAGATCAAAGTCCTAATGACCCTGAGACTGATATGATTTCTGCCCAGTTACCTTTAGAATCCTTAAGCCTGCTGCTTTCAAACTTCTTATGACGATTACCTATGATCAGTAAATTACCTCTGTTGGTATGAGGGTCAACATGTCAACAGGGCAAGGTCGTGATGATATCGGGACTGAAAATGGACAGGCGCACATGGGGGCATACATTTGTACATGTTTAGCAAACAGCTCTTGTTCTGTCAAGCAATTTTTGAGGCATTGTCATATTCTTGTTTTCTTGACTTACTGCGTTCTTAAAAGCTTTGGACCAGTTTTGGTTGTCGACAATGTCTGTGCGATTACGTTATAGCCATATCCTACTTTTAGGTATTTTTGACCGTATCAAGTGAGCCGGAAAATTCCGATCACAGATACTAAAAATTATAATTATTATCAATAAATGGAAAATTTGAGAAAACCAACATAACATAACATCCGCGCAGTCTGGTCAGGATACTGTTCACTTTCAAAACCAATTGGAATTAGAGAAACTGTTAGCGAACAGCATAGATCCTGACCAGACTGCGCGGATGAGCAGGCTGGTCTGGATCCAGGCTGGTCGCAAACACACTATGTAGATTCTTATTGGTTTTCCCATGGCGCGGCCAAATTATGCTGGTCTGGATCCATCCTGGTCGCAAACGCACTATGTAGGCCTAATTGAAAATTTTGAAAGTGAACAACTTATCAAACGTAAGTTTAATTTTGGTATAGATCTATTGCACATCCATCTCTGAGTTGCTTTTTTTAAAAAATTTATTTAGAAGCATTGAACCAAGCAAAATATGAACTGACTGTTTAGCTGAGTCTATTCATGAAATATAATAAATGAAATGTGTACCATGCCTCCACTCCGTTGTCATATAGAGCGGGAGTGGGTATTTCCGAACAGTTAAGCAATAAGGTTGTATGTTCGGATATACCCGCTTATATTGCCATTTAAAAACAACTTGTTTATAGAGCGATTCCAGCTGATTTAGCGTGTATAATTCCAAACTATATAAGTATACAGATATTGTCAGTACAGTGTATTGAAGATATTACCTATTGGACGTGTATTTCCGAACAGAGGGGGTAATTCCGAACAACAGGGGGGCTTATTCCGAACAGTTCCAACTTCTTAAAAACAGAACTTTTGTTTGTTTACAATGATAAACACAGACATTCTTTGTGATATTACTTGCATTTTTAACAAAGAAACTTTATAAAACAAAACATACAACTGGAATTTACAGAGCATCTGTACCTAAACCTAAATTTGCAGAAGCACAGCACAACATCTTGCCAACTTTCTACATGATTAATGTCCGAAACATTGAATATGGTATTACCACCCTATACAATGATGCAGTGTGTAGTGTTAAAATGTCTTAGAATCTGTGTTTAAATTAACAGTATTTGCATTCAAACGGAAGTTTGTCTGTATTGCCCAATAACTCATCTGCCACACATTTAGGGTGAAATCTGCATCCACAATTGGTGCATGAAGGGTTTTTCACATGCATAGCAGTAACGTGGACTTTGTTGTGCAGGGTTATCTTGGCACCCAAAATTCGCTTGCAACTCTTGACAAGCTCATGCTATTGCTACATGAGTCACCGCCTCCTCTACCAGAGTCGGATCATATTGCACAGTCATGTTTAAAACGAGCCAGTATGAATGAAAGGAAGTTGAACTCATTTTACAAAGTAGTAGATTTATTTATTTGCTACTGTATCTATTTTTCGGCGAACGCCGTCTAAGAACGAATTCGTTACCTATGCCACGTGACTTCAGTTTGCAAATCAAACTACTTGATAACGCATATTATAGATAATTTATCAAAATGGAAGATTTATGCAACACTCTGCCTGACTGGACGAGAGTGTCAATTTCTTTCACTCTGTTGATTGTGCTACGCTGAGTGAAATGTAGATGTTACGCGCATATAGCCAATCTGCGCATTTGGTAAATCGCGCAGCGCAAATAACCAATTTGTTATCTGCGCAACGATTTGTAAATCGGGCAGCCTTATATATTTCTTATATGCGCAGGGTAACTGTCTTGCGCGTTTGGTGAATGAGTCTCGCTTTTAACATATGGATGATATCTCCCGATAAAATTGAATATCATTAGAGGGTTAGACTTGTAGGTCTACATAAAATTGTTTAATTTTAAAACTGACGGTGATCAGGCACGCGTAAAGGTGTGAATTGACTGTGCTTAATTTGTAAAGAACAAGAGAAACATTTTTTTAAAGTAAATGAGCATATTTATGAGGTAATTTCAATGAGATGCTTCTGTTGACGACGGTATTAAGAGTCATTTGTCTTAGGTGTTAAAAATCTTTAAAATGATACAAAATACCCAAAGTATATTTATAATAACACAATTTTTTTTATTACTTGAATATCTTTCCTAAACCATGCTAAATTTAACTTTGTTTTATGGTTACAGACTAAAGTTGTAGCTTTTGCAAAGACAAATGTAATTTTAATTCTGTAACCCGCGTGGGATGTCAGTTCTGCGCTAATAGCAAATCCTGAATCCAAATATATTTAATTTATAAAACATATCATTTATATACCTTTTAAAAATGTAGTACAAATAGATAGAAACAAGAGCGATTTCCGTCATAACGAGAACGAAAAATTATATGTTTTATCTGTGCAAGACGTATGTCATGCGTTAATAGAAAGTTTTAACAGTACTCCGATAATTTCATACGCTATGTCAACTTTAATTTTGTTATTACAATTACAGACTAAAATTGTGTGTGTGTGTGTGTGTGTGTGTTCGGGTTTAACGTCTTTTTCAACAATTTTTCAGTCATATAAACGACGGTGTCTACTTGTAGCAGTGAGCAATATGCCCAACTTTATAGTGCTGCCTCACTGGAATATCACGCCGTAGACACGTGGCATGATACCCCACCCAGTCACATTATACTGACACCGGGCTGACCAGTCCTAGCACTATCCTCTTAATGCTGAGCGCCAAGCGAAGAAGCTGCTAGTACCATTTTTTACGTCTTTGGTATGATGCAGCCGAGGATCGAACCCACGACCTCCCGCACTCGAAGCGGACGCTCTACCATTAGGCTTCCGAAAATTGTAGCTAGTATATAAAGTTACTTCTACATAACTCGCGGGATGACGGTCCTGCACTTATCGCAATTCCTGAAATGTCAACAATATACCAAGTATATGTCATTTCGTACAATTCTAATTGATATTATGTCTTTTCATGCTTTTATAATGCAAAATAAATAGAATAACGAGTAAATTCCATCAAAACGTGCACGAAAGTTTATATTTTGTAGCTGCGCAAAATGTGTGTCCTGCTCTAATAAAAAATCTGAAAATTACTCTGTTTACTAGAATATCTTTCATAAACCATGTCAATTTTACCATTGTTTTATGGGCTGAAAGTCTAGCTTTTGCCAAAATGAATATCTTGTTACATCTGTAACCGTCGCGGGGTATCGGCCCTCCGATAATAGCAAATCCTGAAATGATGCCGAAATTTCAAATATATAATTTCATTTCTAAAGCATTCTATTTATGTACTTTTTTCTAAGAAAAAAAAAAGAAGAAACAAACAGTTTTTGTGGTAGAAAATAAATAGAAAAAGGAGTGAGTTCTGTCATGAATAGTACGAAATATTACTTTTTATCTGCGCAAGATATGTGTCCTGCGCTAATGGAAAATCCAGATATCACTCCGATAGCTTTAAAATAGTATGTTTTATGAATGAAATATATTTGAAATACAGTGTAATTTCAAACTTTCCTATTAGCGCAGGACCGATCTCCCACGCAAGTTACAGGTGTAACATTATAGATCCATTTAGATTTGTAAAAGAACTATAGTTTTAGTCTGTAATCGTAAATCAAAGTAAAAGTTAATATGATTTACCAAAGATATTCAAGTTATCAGAGTAATTTCCAGATTTATTATTAGCGCAGACACACATCTTGCGCAGATAAAAAATATAATATTTCGTTCTCGTTATGACAGAAATCACTCTTTTTCTAATCATTCTTTTACAGTATTCATTTGAAAGTTACATAAATAGTATGTTTTATGAATGAAGTATATTTGAAATACAGTGTAATTTCAAACTTTGCTATTAGCGCAGGACCGACCTCCCACGCAAGTTACAGGTGTAACGTTATAGATCCATTTAGAAAAACTATAGTTTTCAGTCTGTAATCGTAAATCAAAGTAAAAGTTAATATGATTTATAAAAGATATTCAAGTTATCAGAGTAATTTCCAGATAAAGCATACCAGAGGACGACGTGTGCAAGCTGGAGGAAATCACACCTTCACGCATGTTTGGGTTTTATTGCATGGAAGTGTCTAGGGGTACGGATCCGTACCTCTAGAATCAGATTCTAGAGGTACGGATCCGTACCTCTAGACAAGCCTGTTAGGGGTTTTCTAGGGGTACGGACCTCCAATTTACTAGAGATTAAGCGTCATTTACATTTCAAATTTTGTTAAAAATGAAATAACAAATAAGAATTCATCAGAATTCACCTTAAACTTGGATCTAAATGGTTTACTGATAACAACGTTCACCCGATTTGTTACATTTTCTTTCGAAACGTAAATAACCGAGGAACACCGAATAAATCATGATGATGATTCGAACTGGCAATATATATATATATATATATATATGAAGATTAAACAAAAACAAAAAAGTTAAATATCTTGGGGGAAAAACTATTTTTATGATAATTAACCCCTAGGGTATTTATGTTTTCCACACATTTGATAGCCGTGGACGTTTTCACAAACAGTTTAATTCTTTTACTTAATGTCGGTTAATTGATTATTAAACAATCAGTTCCGTGCCGATTATCATTATATCTTGTTAAATAACAAAATAAATAGGTTCATATTATTATGCTTAATTTATTTTTTTTTTGTTGAATATCAAATAGAATTCAGTAAAGGGTTACAAGCACTCATTTATCTGTTATCAACAGTTTATTTTACAACAAACCAGTGTATTCATTTGGAGTTCCTCGGTTATTTAGGTTTTGAAAGAGAAGGTAAACATCGGGTGAACGCTGGTATCTGTAAACCATTTAGTTCCAAGTTTTAAGTGAACACTGGTTAAGTCTTATTTTTTATTTCATTTTCAACAATATATATATGACCCTACATATCTAGAAAAAGGAGGTCCGTACCCCTAGAAAACTCCTAACAGGCTTGTCTAGAGGTACGGATCCGTACCTCTAGAATCAGATTCTAGATTTCCTTATTGCATCTTGTATAAGATCGGAGGTATTGAAACCTGGTGACCGACTGCAGTGAATTTACTGATGTAGAAACAAATTTATGACACATAATTTAAGTACCAAGATATTCAGCATTTGACATCTATATTTATTAATAACTTGACCAACTGCATGATTTATCAAACACGAAATGCAAATTTCTGATATATAAAGTTACATTTATTTGCGCTGCGCATTTGGTAAATCGCGCAGGTAACATTTATCCTGCGCAACGATTGGTAAATATCGTTGCGCATATAACCAACGTACAAAATTTGTTATATGCGCTGCGCGTTTGGTAAATAGCGCAGATTGGTTATTTGCGCTCAACATTACCATTGCTTTCTTGGGTCTGATAAAATGAATTGTTCAGTTTTACTTCAATTTTACTGTTATGTTTTATATTTCAAAACGTTTCATAAATTCTAAAAGGACTTCGGACACTATCATATGCTTCTAGCCTACATTTTAAATGCAACTTTCTCCTTAAGTATTTTAACAATACCCAAATAATTTCGAGTCAATGATAAACCAATGTATTAGTTAACTTATTACAGCAGAAACTTATTTGTATCTGTTCCTATCAAGATTTGTTTCTTATTTTATCTGGGCCAGGGTATATTTTCTTGAAAAAATAAAATGTTTAATTTCCGTAAAAATATAATGTCATCACTTTACGGAAGTTTTAAATATCTGAATTCCAGTCGAAAAAAGTGACAAAATCTGTTTATTTAAGGAAAAAATAACATTTTAAGATTAAAATCCTGTAAATAAATAAAAAAAGAGAACGATATTTTTGCAAACAACCTGTACTTGATTTATCTATACATTGTTCGTAATGTAAAGTTATTGATGCATTACATGTGTGAATAGGTATACATGTATAAGTGACCGGTCAGTTTTATAACAGCGGTTCAGGTAGTTATTTAAGCACATGTACATGTCTGTATAGCTCTGTTATAAGTGATGGCAGATATTTGTGTGCTGTATAACATTAATACTAATAAAAGGCAGTAATCTTATCAAGACCATAGGGTGGGTTATTGCTTGGGATAAGTACCAGTGGCAAAGATAATATTTGAGCCGCGCCATGAGAAAACCAACATAGTACAATTGCGACCAGCATGGATCCTGACCAGCCTGCGCATCTGCGCAGTCCAGTCAGGATCCATGCTGTTCGCTAACGGTTTGTCTTATTCCAATAGGCTTTGAAAGCGAACAGCATGGATCCTGACCAGACTGCGCAGATTCTGAGGCTGGTCTGGATCCATGCTGGTCGCAAAGTCACTATGTTGGTTTTCTCATGGCACGGCTCATTTCGCTTCAACATGTAATAAAAATGTATCCGAAATGACAGTTCTTTCTGAGGCTTGCCTAAGAAAGCTGGATCGGAAAAAGTTAAATCGGGATAAGTCTGACAACAACCCATCTATAGATAATGTTGTCTATTCAGGGCTGAAGTTGTGGGCAAAACATATTCGAAATGTGTCATTTGTAGGGCTAAAGTAGAAGCAGGTCCCTGCATAAAAAATCTATCTGAAACTCGGCTGGACCGTTTAGTTCGTTTTCGCGTCTAGCCGTATTTGTATATGCCATCTGCATGGAAAGCGACTTGACACATCACTTTCGTGGCATCACACTGAATATGAAACCGTAACGGATATGACCTGCCAAGAAGCTACTGTTCTTGACCTGTAAATCACAGGCATATCAATGCCAAGCGTTATTTCTGTTGGACAGACTATAGTCAGGATCAGATTAACTGCTGTGCACATATTGCCTCTTTTTTGTTGTGTTTAGGCCTAGTCCGCCGCAAAGAACAATCTTCAATTCAGTTTTCACAGAAGGAAGAACATGAAGTAATGAATGCGTGTCACATGTAGTATGTGTCTAAAAGAAATAAATATAAATGCACAGAAGAAGATGAAGAAATAAAGAAATGAAAAATATATGAAAAATACAAAAAATAATAAAAACAAAATGGAAAACAAATTACATCCTCATCGCTAGTGGCGTGCGCGTCGCGAGGTGGGCATGCAGAAGATTACCTGGTGTGTTGCTAGTATTTTACAGCACACATTTACCAATCTACTGCAACAAACAACCAGGATAAACCAACGAATAATAATGAATTCACAGCATTTGCTTTTCTCACTACTACAAATGTATAACATGCCTATATGTGCCCATTCAAACATTTGTATAGTATTTGAGTTACAAACAGATGTAAAAATATGTGACTATCAAATTATTAAAAAGTGAATATAAAAGGTATTGGTTACTTTACATTTGGGAACACCCTGTGGTTATATTTTTTGTTTAAAATTACTGCTCCACCCCTTGCATCAACACAATAGTCACAGAAAATGTGTATAATTAATATCTACATATGCTGGCCAAATATGGTTTTGATGCACCGGGGGGAACAATGTTCTTTAAAGCAAAATAGCTTTTATATGTATATAACAGGGTACGTAATTCTATTTAGAGCAAAAATTAACATTTTATGAAACAAATATTGAAAAATTTGACTTTAAGAAATAATCTCAAATATGTATTTTGATAGTATATGTAATTAAATACTTATTTCTTAGTGGTTTATTTTTCACTCTTGGAGTAGGCAAATTCATATAGAAAGTGTCCGAAGTCCTTTGTAACTATCTGCTTATACTGTCATAATTTAATGTGTAATGCGTTAATTTTATTAAAATAAGTAACTTTATTGAAAATTTCAATTTCTGTGTGTAACCATAATCTCGAAATCTCAAAGACTTATTTCGAAATACAGTTTCGATAAATTATCAATTACTATTATAGATAGGCATTGTTCAGAGGCCCAGCTATCACTAATGATTGATAAGTAAACACATAATGTGAATATGTAGGATATATTTTCAATTTTAAACACTTTTTGTAGACTTTTTAGCAGTTTGACCCTTTTAAGATGGTTGTTAGCATTCGCGGATGCAACAGTATATACACATAGGGACTCATTTATAAGATACCTCTTGAGACTATAAATAAAGTAGAAATTAGGAAACTTCTCTTGAAAGCTTTAATTAGATAACAAGTAATGAAACAGGAAAAAAATAGATCTACTAAACGATCTTTAAGAAGCATTGAAAAAAGCCGTTCTTTCATATCACATCATACCGAAATTTATCTGAATAGAAGCTAAAGAAATCTTTAAACAGGTATTAAAACACGGTTGTGATGCAATCCTTTGTTAGTTTTGTCTACTATATAGGTTATTGTACCGACACCGTTCTATACACACGATTATTTTACTATACCTGTCCATTATTAACCTGTAACTGTCCATTCTTAAAATAATGGATACTTTAAGAATGGACAGGTACAGGTTAATAATGGACAGGTATAGTAACAACCATGTGCGTTGAGAGGTGTGAGTACATTAACCTAAGAAATTCGAAAGTTTCGAAATTTAAACTACAACGTTTTACAGAACTTGTAATTGCAATAAAAAAACCTGAAGAGGAACGTATGACTTTAACCTAAATCGCCCCACAAATTATCAGTCAAATGAAAATCAAACAGTGTGCCAAAAGTAATTACAGAATGTTAGTTTAAATCTTCAACCGTTAGAAAGTAATAATGTTCTCTTTGTGTACTCCTAAATCGCAATAGAAATGTATCGCAGATATACACCTGGTATGGCATTTTCAGTCAAAAATAGATAAAAACAGGCAACGTTATGTAAAAACAAGAGCTGTCGGAGTAAAGCAACGCTCGACTATTCAACAGCCTTGTCAACTGAATGAATATTTAAGTCGAAAAGGGGGCATACTTTCGTAAGATTGCAAAAAGGGTTATTGAACCTGTACAAAGTATATCAGCTCATGACAATGGACAAATGTGCAGGTTTCAATCCATTCCCATTAGTGGGTACTGAGATATCAGCTTGCATACAAAAAAATTAATCAACAACTGTTTAGTCGAAAAAATGGCATACTTTTGTAAAAATGCAAAGTAGAGTTATGGAACATGAGTAATGCATGTCAGATCATCGCAATGAACAAGTGCGTGACGTTTCAATCCATTTCCATTAGTAGGTACTGAAATACCAGCTTACATATAAAACCTTAATAAAAAATTATACGAAACAGAGTTATGGAACCGGTGCAGTGTAAGTCAATTTATCACAGTAAATAAGTGTGTGAAGTTTCAATCCAATCCCACAAGTGGTTACTGAGATACCAGCTTTCTTACAAAAACTAACCAAATCGGGACGCCGACGCGGACATCGACACAGGGATGAAATAAAAAAGTGGAAAACCACAGGTCGCCTAACACGACATAACCGCAAATGTGGCAGGCTCGGTCTGATTGAGCCTGTTCATGGACGGTAGTGGAAGTGCAAGCTACCGTCCACGCCCTCTAGCCCCGGGTTGAGCAGAACTCAACATTTACACATGTTATAAGTACCAGAATGTAATTTAGACATTCGCAGATGTATTCATACGACGGTGCACATGGAACCTTCAATGATGCACAGAGTGCAAATCCATGAAAAGTGGCGTATAGTCCCCAGATAGAATAATGGCTGTGCCCTAAACAAGAAAACAGTGGGCAGAATTAAACAAACTGGAGTCCAATAGCTCCACCTATTCTTTGAATAGTCGAGCTAAAACACATAATTTTCCTTTCTTTTTCAAATGCTGCAGACATATCTTTCTCATGCAGTGTTCATGTAAAATTGGTTAAATTTGTAACATAACTGACATTTGTTGCAGTCCTACCCAGAAATGTGCAATTTCACTTTTCTACTACAAAGACAAAAAACAACGTCAATTCCCTAAAGTTTTACTGCACATTTCGGTATTACCAGAAAATTTGGCCGTAATGAACTACGTTGAACTTGAGTACAATTGTCTTGCAATAACGGTGCTATTTATTTTAACAACGAAATATTAACGACATATGAGTCATAACGAGTAAAGATCTCATGTGATACGAGTAATTTTTTTCTAATAAAATTGAAAGAATATCTCGTAATTACGAGATAAGAACGATTGTTTTCTAATAACGATATAAAATACATATACATACATTTTAGAATGTCTTCACCTGGACCCGTCATTTATTAAATTACTTGATTTATATAAAACTGCAAACTTAGCACGAACAAAGCATGGGCAACTATTAATACATACATCATAAGGCCAAGTTTAATTTTACTTTTTGTAAAGGCACTTCAAATCATTCATAAATATGACAAAACGAGATATGTTCGAAACTTTCCTAAGAATCAGCACTGAATATCATTAGTGTTTAAAAACCTTTAATTGCAATAAACATTTATATGCAATCTAATTTGAATTCCATTTGACTTGGTATTTTTATTTAGCACAGAGACACAAATCAATGATTTGTCTTTGCCTCAAAGAGGACAATATTAGAGACATTATATAATATCACGACAATCTTGACTTTTTCGTGAGGACCGTGTTTTAAGTCAGAGAAAGGCCTCAAACTATCCATTATGTGAAAGAATGGACAATCTCGGCGCGTTGCGCCTCGATTTGTCCATTCTTTCACATAATGGACAGTTTTCGGCTTTTCTCCTTTACTTAAACATGAGGAAACGAGTCTCAAACTCAATAATTCGCGAATTTGTTCGTCAAGGAACAATAGGCATATTCATGAATCTGCTTGCCGTCATATCATTCTTGCCGTATTAGCATTTTCCGAAGACATATGTTTTCACAGAGGAACCTACCATTTTATGTCAAGTAATGTGGTCCGCAGGCCTTCTTGGAACCGAAATAAACAGCGGTGTAAGGCACAACAATGTAAAGGAAAGCAGTCCTGCATTATTTTGTAAAATACGGGTTTTTCTTGCCGTATTACCATCCAAGAATTTGCCGAATTTCAGGGTTGGAACCAACCTTTGCAAAAACTGCTTAGAATTTCAGGAAAACTTTGTCTTATGTTTATAGCCCACTATCTTGGAGAATGGTGAAGACCGAAGAACTGTACTGTATGAATCAGTTTATTACAGGAGAATAAATATTGAAATTACAGCTGGTTAAATATGAGACAGTTTATTTGTAAATCAATGGAAAATTATCAACCGATCCTTTACGTGTTTTTAGCAGTGTATTTACGAAATATTTGACTGTTTATCCTATGCTCAATCGCATCAGCATCAGCAATATTCAGAGGACGACCGCCATACAAGCTCTTGGCCTCTCCTCTTGTGAATACAACAAATCTGAAGAAAATGACTATAATTTTGGTATGTATCTATGACATGGTGCCAAATATGCAGATAATTACGACAAAAATGCATAATATATTTTATTTAAAATTTGGAAAGTATCACAGCATTATTTCTATTAATTTTCAGATGAAGAGAGCATATGTTCACATTTAAACGCTCACGACAAGAGAGGGAACAATCCTCGGACTTTCAGTTCTGACATTTGCGGCTATCTGGTAGTGACCCGTTACGAACTCACCGAGCACATGCGCAGTCATGAAGACAACCGGAGTCTGCCTGCATACAATGTGCTGCATTGAATAAGCACAGGTCATTCCTGAATCGGCATATAAGGCAACGTCGCAGGAATGTGTGTGTAATTTAAACCAGTGAATACCTTGAAAAATTGATGAAGACATGTTGATCTCGAATTTTTAGTGGTGCATTCTGGTCATTGTGTCAAATAGCATTTTTGGCATGATGCAACCCTCGTGCCTCTCTATTTTTTGTTCTTAAGCGGTTTTCAAATTCAAATATCTTTTACTATCAAAGCCATTGATTTGTATCATAAAACAGTTATCTGCTATCAAAGTCTACACCAATGAAACAATTCCTGCTACTTTGTTTGAATTTGACAGAGTTATGTCCGTTTCAACTAAGAATGTTTTGGTTAAAGATTTTGATAAAGACAAATATCGCTGTTACTATCTAATTTTCTGACTTTTCGGGACATAATACATTATTTTACAATCATTGTTTACGTATTATTATACATGAAGTTACATGTCTTTAAAAATAATAAAATTGAAGCTGACAGTTCTGGAATGCGTTTAGTTGTAAAATGTTACAAATGTTTAACGAAAAGTTCAATCTACATCACGATACATGACCTTAAAGGCTTAAGACAGTTAACTGTATAATAACTAAAATTTTCAACATAAAGAAATTCTTCTAATTGTCTTGTTACATGTTGAATATTCATGTATTGCGCATGCGTAATGATGTTTATAATTCTGGCGCACTTCCCTCTATATAGAAGCTTTAGTCTGATAATACATGCAGTACAAGTAACACGTGTTGTGTTTTATATATTTGTAAATTGGGTATCTGTCGATACCAAAACATGGTGACAGAACTGGGATAAAAACATTTTCATTCATTCATAATTCATTATACACATTTAGTGAAAAAAATGGATTTAAAAGGTGTACCTTATCCAACCATGGACTGGGAATCGAGCAACTTACCAGACGCATGGAATAAATTCGAGAAACATTGTAAATTAATGTTTGACGGTCCCCTCAAGGGAAGTACCGGAAAAGAACAATGTGCATATATTTTACTTTGGATTGGAGACAGAGGAAGAACAATACACTCCTCGTGGAATTTAACGGACGAACAAAACAAAGTAGCTAAAACAATATTTACAAAATTCAAAGAGTTCTGTGAACCCAAGGCCAACCCCGTGTTTGCACGTTACAAATTTTACCGTGAAACACAGAACAGCGAGCCAATAGATGAATACATAGCAAGATTAACCATAATCGCGAAAGACTGTGATTTTGGCACGATAGACCGCACGGACGAAATGATCCGAGATAGGATTGTCTTCGGATGCTCCTCTGAAAAAGTCAGAGAGAAACTGCTCGCGAAGGGCAAGGACTTGACAAAAGAAGATGCTATACAAATTGTACAATCATACGAGTTCAACAGAAAACAACTACAGGAAATGAAAAAGAAAGAAAACGAATTGGACGTTGACTGGGTTCGTAAGCAGAAACCCATAGGAAAACGGTCCGAGCCCCAGTACGGAAGTCAGAGCAACACTGGATGGAGACGAAGGAAAAAGCCCGAGAAACGTGAACATCCCGACGACCAGTGCTCCAGGTGTGGGGAAAAGAAACACAAGAGGCGAGAAGACTGTGTAGCTTGGGGACAAACTTGCAACAAGTGTTCTAAATACAATCATTTTGCAAAAATGTGCAAAACATACATCAAACATGTAAATTACGTTGAAAATGAGGAATATTGTGAAAGTGACTCGAGTGATTCGGAATTTTTCGTACACACTGTAAGTAGTCTTTCTTCTCGACCTGACAATGCTGTTGTTCAAATTTCCGTTGGCAACCACAACGACTACAGAGAATACTCATGCAATTACAACCCTTCGATATAGAAGTGGTACATAAGAAAGGCTCGAACATCCCTATAGGTGACGCCCTGTCGAGAATTTATGAACCGGAAACGTACCCGGAAATGTTCGCGGATATGGATGTCCAAGTACATACCGTAAACTCACTCCCAATAAGTGAAGACAGAGTAGCTAAAATCCGTTCTGAAACTGAAACTGACGCACAGTTACAAGCTGTAAAGAGGTATATCTTAGAAGGATGGCCTAATGAACGCAGCACGTGCAGTAAAGACGCGCAGGATTATTGGAACCATAGGGACGAGTTAGCCGTTGAAGATGGCATAATACTTAGAGGTTCAAAAATAGTGATTCCGAAATCACAACAATCGGATATGATAAACGCAGTCCACATGAATCATCTCGGTTGCCAGAAATCGGTCGACCGTGCACGTGATATCCTCTTTTGGCCAGGCATGACAAAACAAATAACAGAGCACGTGCTTGCATGCCCAATATGCGTAAAATATCGTGCAGCCAATAGCAAGGAACCGTTGTTGCCACACGATATTCCTGAGCTTCCATGGTAAAATGTCGCGTGCGACTTGTTCACATTTAACGACGAACAATACATGGTCCTAGTAGATGCATTCAGTCACCACATCGAAATTGACCATTTACCGACGATCTCAAGTAAAACCGTCATTAGGAGGCTTAAAGTACACTTTAGCCGACTAGGTGCGCCCGTGGAAATCAAAACAGACAACGCTAGACAATTTACATCGGACGAATTTGCAAAGTTCGCTGCAGAGTGGAACTTTAAACATGTAACTTCGAGCCCGACTATGGCAAACTCAAACGGACTAGCAGAATCGTCTGTTAAAATCGCGAAGCGAATATTAAGTAAAGCAAAAGCGGCAAATACAGATATTTATCTAGCACTGCTCGAGTTTCGCAATACACCCCTCCAGAGTTGCAACCTTTCCCCGTCCCAACTACTAAACTCAAGACGCTTGCGATCTGTCCTACCTAACACCAAAGAACAGCTCACCCCCCAATTAGCTGACATCAAATCCGCCCGTGAAAAAATGCAAATCAAAACATTATTATGATAAGGGCACCAAGACCTTACCTCCGCTCAACCCCGGAGATCATATTGTGTATCAGCGAGGAAAAACATGGGAACCAGCCAAGGTTATTTCCAAACATAACAACAGGTCATATATAATACAAACCCCTGAAGGTACAGAATACCGCAGGAACCGCAAATTAATAAACATATCACACCACAGCCCTTCCCACACTGACCCTGTGGAAAATTCCCCAATCAGAACCCCACAGCCTGTACAATCTGCAACGCTTGAAAATATTTCAGGTAAAAATTCCTCACAGCATTATGTCACGACTAGAGGTCGAGAAGTCAGGCCACCAGCAGCGTTCTCGAACAAAGACTGGGTTGTGTGATATAAACATTAACTGATAACAAACAGTTGTTGTTTCTAGGTGGAATATAACAACAGTTGAATAAAACATTAAACAACTTAATTATAATATTATATTGCAATATAGAAATTAACAGTATGTTTATGCTAATCAGTGTTACTTATAATCAGTGACTTATAATCGAAACCAACCATCTACTAGACCCAGAGACACTAGTTAAAAGTTTAAATAAGTTTTAAAAAAACAACAACAAAAAAAAAACGAACGGAATGTTACATGTTGAATATTCATGTATTGCGCATGCGTAATGATGTTTATAATTCTGGCGCACTTCCCTCTATATAGAAGCTTTAGTCTGATAATACATGCAGTACAAGTAACACGTGTTGTGTTTTATATATTTGTAAATTGGGTATCTGTCGATACCAAAACAGTCTGTTGACTCATGATAATGTCTGAAATAGAATTTTGAAAGAAACTTCTGATGTCAGCAGTCTGAATTTTTAGTCGAAAAGAAGAAATGTCAATTAACACGCCAACATGCTGTGTATCATCAGTTGTCGAGTCCAGTTCTTACGCTAGGAAGGATCATAGTTTAATTTCATTCCGCCTTGCACTGCTGTCCCACGAAACACCAAGGGATCCTTTTAACAGCATTCCTGTCTATGCTCACAGTAGCTACCTTTTTTTATGCACAAGACCTTAGTTCTCTTTGAGCGATCAAAGTCGTGGTCCCTGTAATAATAAAAAAGTAAAGACAAAAACTTGTAAGATTCAAATAAGACTTATTATAAATGCAGATGTGACGTGTCGTGTGCCTGCTATAACATGTCGCCACGTATTTAATCCCAAAGTAAATGAATACATACATATAAACTTTCCAATGTTTACTTTATATTGTACTGGATTATCATTATGTTTCTTTAGCCAAAGCCTGCAAAGTTACGTAGCCCAGAGGATAACGGCGCTGTCGTAGTAACCGAAAAATACCGAGGTCGAATCCGTTCGGTGGAACTTTTTCCCGCACTGATATTTTTTTTTATTCAACTATGGAGTTACATGTATCTTGATTTTCTAGTGCATCACGAATTATGCGTACAGAATAAATTGTGTAGAAAACGTTTTTTATTTCACTCCACATAAAATGGCTAAATGGTTATGAACACGTTTAACTGTAACAAGCCTTTGGAGAATAACGAGAAAGCAATATCTATTCCGAAGCTAAAACACAATAGACGGACGGCGAGACAGGTATATGTTGCTTTAACATTTGGTATACTTCATACTAAAATAAATGATTGATAATTATAGGTTATTAGCTTTGTAACGGGAAATATGCACGAGTTCTTCAGTGGAAATACTGCGCGACTTGAGGAGCGCAATATTATTCCGCTGAAGAACGAGTGCATATTTCCCGGTGCAAAGATAATAACCTTTTAATTACATACGCATCTACACGTACAAATATAATGTAAATATTATAAATTTGTTCAATAGCCTGAATTGGATTGACAATACTGAACTAAATAGAAAAAAATAGTGCAACAACACACACTGAATTACGTCACGCACCCGATATGAAATTCAGGCGTCAGTGTATGGAAAAATATTGACGTTTCCGGTACCAGTGTAACTTAACGGGGAATAGAAACGAGTATGTAATAATCAAAAATATCAAGAAACACATTCAAAAACAACATTTTTTCCAAATCAAGGAAGCAAATGTAACTGGTCTTTCAAACAATTTTTTTTTTGCTACAAAAAGTACATAAAATGTACATCGCCTATCACTGGTTTCGAACTTATATCACCCGCGTGACAAGTAGCCAACACATCCACTGGACCATACTTTACTTAGAGTTTCTAATACGATAGGGACATATTTCTGTCTATTATAAGTATACATCCGTTTGGGGATATACCGTGATTATTTATAGTTTGTTTACAAACTGTCATCACTGTCAAAAATTGTCGGTTGTTTGGTTTAAAATAAAATATTCTAAGAATTTCTAATCATGAAACACCTTGTTCCTAAGTTAAAACTTTGTCCTAAGTAGGACACGTCCCTGTACAGATGACAAATTTTCACACAATATTGTCTAAAAACAGTTCTGTTGAAATATTCATGTATACAATGAGGAGTGTTTAGTATAAATTGGTTCAATCTTACATGTACGTACGTCGTATCATATCAATTATAATGAAACTTCTCCAGTCCAGAACCACTACTATGGTGGTTGACTTGAACCATTTCGTTTTGGTCTTTACCCTTTTTTTCAGATCGGCGTGCTTATTCTCGTTCTGGCATGCTGGTGCCCTCCCCACGTCCCCATCCCCACCCCCGAAAGCGTCAACACGCCCAAACGATTGATTTAGTGCGCAGATACGAGTATGCGGGTGCCAAAATGAAATTTGGAATTTTGCGCTGGCACATTACACACCAGAACGACAAATAGGCCCATCAATACGACAAGTTTAGTTTCGCAAAGGTTGTCCTGGCGTGTTGGCGCTCCTCAAACGCGCCAAAACACTAGAACGAAATGGCAGAAGTCAGCCACCATAGTACGTATTTTGTGCACTGAAAGATCCCGCTATAACTGATTGCCTCCGGACTTTGCAGCCTCCGCCAGGTACCCGTGACGTAGTTTTTCACCCTTCTTGTCATTTCTTTACCCATGGCATATAAGTTGGTGTCTAAATGCTAGGTAGATTCCCAGCATTGAATTGATTCCAGAGAGGCTGAAGTCCACTACATTTAAAGCGAAAGAATTAATAAATGCTCTCTGTGGCTCTTTGTTTTATGAATATGCACATCACGTTTACTTAAAGAGATACAAGGTAGAATTATTCCATCTGTGCATTAATTCAATGTTGAATGTAGAAGCACAAATTACTTGAAATTCCAGAAAATTTGTTCCAATATGTACAGCTAGATTTAATGCAACAAACCCGAGACTTTAAAACATATGTAGCAATACTTCGGCTGACGTACGACCTTTGCCTGTTTCCGAGACTTTAAAACATATGTAGCAATACCTCGGCAGACGTTCGACCTTTGCCTGTTTCCGAGACTTTAAAGCATATGTAGCAATACTCCGGCAGACGTACGACCTTTGTCTGTTTCCGAGACTTTAAAACATATGTAGCAATACTCCGGCAGACGTACGACCTTTGCCTGTTTCCGAGACTTTAAAACATATGTAGCAATACTTCGGCAGACGTACGACTTTTGCCTGTTCCCGAGACTTTAAAACATATGTAGCAATACTTCGGCAGACGTACGACCTTTGCCTGTTCCCATCGAAGGGTATTTTCTTTCCAATGCCAACATCGACTGTGAAAAAATTACGTTAGAGATTTCATTAACACTGATGATCTCTGTATTCTTTCATAACAAAAAAGGAACTGAAAAAAGTGGTCTCTTCATGCAAGTGGTCTGTTCGTATACGTGGTGTCTCCGACAAGCTTGACTGTACGTTGTATGGCTAAAACTAAGACACCACCCGAATGGTATCGAAGTCAAGTTTCGAACTTTGGAGCCATCATCGGACCAGACGCAAATTTACCCAAGATACGTCTATTGAAAAAAAAAAAGGAAAGAAAAACAATACACCAACATTCGTTCTGCAATAATTGTGATATTGAGACCATATCATGGTAGTTTTGGCAATTTTTTCGCAGTCACTTTTTCAGTACCTGCATCTAGGTGTAGAAAGCGCCAGCAACAATAATAGATCTACATGAAGCTGGGTCTTCTTTTGAAATGCAGTTGAACTATTTTTTTAATGATTTTGAACCCCGTTTCTGTTCCGTCGGGAAACTGTAGAGATTATATGAAATATTTCCTAATAGTAAGGAAAGTATTTGGTATCTGTAGAGCTAGACTAAGTTGGCCCGGCATGCCTGTATCTAAAAGATTTCTCTCTCTTTGTTCCGCGGACTTTCTCTCATTCTGTCCCTCTGTTCAGATCGCTCTTTGTCTGCGCCTAGTAGAGGATGAATTTTGCGTCCTGAATGACTATCATTGTGTAACGCGTGTTTGGACGTGTTTGTTTTGAAAAGCAAGCTGTATAAGTCAGGTATAATTTCTATTAAAAAAAAACAATATCAACAACAACAACAGACTGTTCAATGGCATATTTTAAGATAGACTGAATTTAGATCTATTTGAAATTTGAATATTGCGCTTTGTCGATTAAAAGTTGGATAATATTCAGAGCAAATATTATTTTAAAGATTGATGTTGGTACTATAGCCCTAAGTTGAAAAGTGAATTAAAAATAACGCGATAAACTTTTATTTTCGCATTTTTTTAACAAAATGACACTTTAGTAACTCACCATAACTTATGAATATACATTACTTTTAAACGGGAAACACAGACATGTTCTTTATTTATGCTTCTATTTATACTGACAAATAAAGATCTTAAACATATTTTGCACCAACCGATTCTTCAAATATAGATGCCAGCAAAAATATCGGAGAACTGTTTTTGCCCGCCACGAACTGTTTAGCTCGCAACTGGCCTTCCATATTTAGACATATACATTGTACATGATCACGTGACATTGCGAGATGTGTTCACCCTGTTGCCGCCATAACGAGTTTGTTGTTGTTGAAAAAAATAAGAGAAAATAAAATGTAGAGCTAGATCTACAAAGGTTTAGCTGGAGATGATTCGAAACGCCAGGTTAGTAAATGTGCATATACCATTTTAATTTAGACAGCTTAGCACGTGCAAGGTGGAGATCTTTTTGAACAGTTTTTTTAGCATTGATCAGTGTTGATAGAATACAAACAACATCTACTGTATGGGAATTTTTTAAACATGTTGAAATGGTAAGAGAAGTCGTTATATGATCTTGACATGTGCTCAGTTTTTTTAAAAAACTAAAATATATTGACCAAGGGTTGTCAGGGGCGGCCTGGGAGGGGGAGGGGTGCTGATCCCCAAGTGTCTGGATAATTATAACAGGCTGGTAACATTGCCCGATCGGGCTTTAGACATAAAAACTAATGTTTCTTGAAAAATAATGAAGATATTTCTTTCAAACTTGCTCCATTAATTAAGCATAACATATGACACATACTAAGGTAGAAATAACTTTGTTGCCTTCAGTTTTGTTAGAATTACTTCCCTTTTTCAGATTTTTATGATGCATAATTTTTGAAGTCCAAATAAAGTATGTTTTAATGCAATTTTTAAAACAGAAAAGGGTTTAATGGGTTTCTATTGCTCAAAACTTGTGCGCCAATACCTTTATTCTATGTATTGAAGGTTAATACTTAGTTTCTAGTGCAGATGTATGAACAGTTTTTTTACAACTAACATTTTTCTATAATGTTGTTAGTGAAAGCACAGTAAAATGTATACATTCATGTACTAGCGCAATAATTTAGAGCATTAGAAAGCCATTGACCCCCTTTTTGTTTTAAACTTAGCATTAGAACATATTTTGTTTGGACTTCAAAAATTATGCATCATAAAAATCTGAAAAGGGGAAATAATTCTACCAAAACTGAAGGCAACCAAGTTATTTTTATCTTAATTTGTGTCATATGAAATGCTTAATAAATGGACCAAGTTTGAAAGAAATATCTTTACTATTTTTCAAGAAATATTAGTTTTTATGTCGGAAGCCTGATCGGGCAATGTTACCAGCCTGTATAATACTACTGGAGTGGGTAGCCTTAAGTCGGCAAAAAGCTATTCATAATTAATATGTTATTATGTTTGGAAACCCAACTAATAATAAAAATTTGTATCTTTGCCGATATGAGGGATTCAGGGGTCTTCCCCTGGATTATTTTTTTGAAATACAGGTGTGAAATGGTACCCTCAGGTGCATTTATTGGTGGATGTACTCTAGTCATATTAGCGGCTTGGGGGAGAGCCCCCTGGAAATGCAGGCTTGAAATGGTGGCCTCTGGTGCATTTATAGGTCTAAATTTTTAGGTATATTAGCAGGTCCCAGAAAAGTCACAGATTAGCTATATAGCTAAATCTAGCTATATATAGCTATTTCTAGCTATAAAACTAATAACTATTGTTCAAAATATGTGAATATTAAACATAAAATACATATTATCCGATTTAAGTGGAGTATGAGACAAAAGACAATCGTAAAGAATGGAGGGATCTATGCAGTTTCAGTTTCAATACATGTTGTGAATTTCTGCGATTAGTCATTTATAAATTTGCCATATACAGAGCTCCAGGTAAGCTGCGTATTTGCGTATTTACGCAATTAAAATTGCAGAAAACCCAATTGAATTCATACAGTGTGCGTACTGAAACGCAAGTAAAATTCCTAATACCCAGTTTGTAAAAAATAGCTTGCGTATCGCATTTTCCTTGTAACTAGAATACCTCAACCGCCAGTGAAAATTTAACTAGTATGAAGTTTGGAGTGTAAATGCTCAAGTATTGAAGTTACATTTAGCAGATCTGCCACTCAGCCAACCTCCAGATTTTAGCTACTTAAGGTGAAGTTGTGCACCTGCTGTTCTATTTTGGATTTCACTTGAACCATACCAGAGGTATGGTCCTTGACTTAGCCTCTTTTTTTTTATACGCCCGTTTGAAAAACGGGACGTATTATGGGAACGCCCCTGGCGGGCGGGCGGGTGGGCGGGCGAGCGGCGTCCACAGACTTTGTCCGGAGCATATCTTCTACATACATGGAGGGATTTTGATGAAACTTGGCACAGTTGTTCACCATCATGAGACGGAGTGTCATGTGCAAGAACCAGGTCCCTAGGTCTAAGGTCAAGGTCACACTTAGAGGTCAAAGGTCAAATTCAAGAATGACTTTGTCCGGAGCATATCTTCTTCATGCATAGAGGGATTTTGATGAAAGTTGGCACAGTTGTTCGTCATCATGAGACGGAGTGTCATGCGCAAGAACCAGGTCCCTAGGTCTAAGGTCAAGGTCACACTTAGAGGTCAAAGGACACAAGAAAGAAAACTTTGTCCGGAGCATATCTTCTTCATGCATAGAGGGATTTTGATATAACTTGGCACAAATGTTCACCACCACGAGACGGAGTGTCATGCGCAAGAACCAGGTCCCTAGGTCTAAGGTCAAGGTCACACTTAGAGGTCAAAGGATACAAGAATGAAAACCTTGTCCGGAGCATTTCTTCTTCATGCATAGAGGGATTTTGATATAACTTGGCACAAATGTTCACCACCACGAGACGGAGTGTCATGCGCAAGAACCAGGTCCCTAGGTCTAAGGTCAAGGTCACACTTAGAGGCCAAAGGTCAGATACAAGAATGACTTTGTCCGAAGCATTTCTTCTTCATGAATGGAGGGACTTTGATGTAACTTGGCACAATTATACACCATCATGAGACGAAGTGTCATGCGCAGTTCCCTGTTTAGAATTACTTCCCTTTGTTGTTACTATAAATAGCTTATATTGTAACTTTTTCATTACTAGTCGTAGGGAAAAATCGAGACCACTCTTCTGTAGTACAACATGCATGCTACATCCAATTATGAGGTGTATTTTGACCAATCTCTACCTGGTGAAGATTTTTGTGTGGACTTACAATTTTTTTTTGGATTTTTTTTTTTTTTTTTTTTTTTTAAGATTACCTTCCCTTAGTTGTTACTATAAATAACTTATATTGTAACTTTTTTATAATTGACCGTAGGGAAAAAACAAGACCACTTTTCTGTGGTACAACATAGATGTTACTTTCAAATTTTAGGTGTATTTTAAGGTATAGATCTCTACCTGGTAAGGAGTTTTTTTGTGGACTTAGAAAAACAAAAGACTTACAATGATTACTAAACAACCACAAAATTAAAATTCCATTTGCAAATACAGGTGCTAGAGTAAAGAAATTTGCTGTGACGGGCGTATATTGTGACATTCTGGCACTCTTGTTTTTTTTTTATTTTTTTTTTCTCTTCTGTGGTACAACATTGATGTTACTTTCAAATTTTGGGTGTATTTTAAGGTATCTCTACCTGGTAAGGATTTTTTTTGTGGACTTAAAAAAATAAAAGAATTACAATAATTTCTAAAAAAAAACAACAACATTGTAAACAACTAGAAAATTAAAATTTCATTTGCAAATACAGGTGCTAGTGTAAAGAAATTTGCTGTGATGGGCGTATATTGTGACATTCTGGCACTCTTGTTTAAGAATATATAAAATTCTTAAAAACGTGTGTTGCATTTATCTTTAAAGATATTTCACATAAAATTCAAGAAACCATGTAGGAATATCAAACATAATTAGAACTCCTAAAACTATATTGGCACTCGGGCTACGCCCTGGTGCAATAAGGGTTTAGTTGTGTTAATTACCACTTCAGGCTCACCCTTGCCGTTTAATATGTATATACAGGTAGTATGAACTTTACATCACTTACAAGTTAATGTTTTACCAACTGCATGATTTACATAAATTATAATACCTTTTTGAAAAAACCAGAGAAAATTTAGTCATACAGTGACCTTTTACTGAAAAATCTTAACGCAGCTTTTATCTAACAAAATTGTTTCAAAAATGTTCATTTTCAAATTCATCTATTAAATTTAGATAGAAAAGATAGTTCTGGTTGTTTGGTCCATGCTTGAGTAGAGATCAGATCTGATGTAGATGGTGTGTATGAAATTGTGTTTGTCCAGAGACCCCACAAAATGAGATACGGCAGAATATCATGTAGGGGAAACAGTAAAGCAAGGTGAGGTAGAGTTTGCTTCTTTTGCTATATTTATACTGTTTAAGGTTTTGAGTCAAGTCTGGATTCAGATTTTTCTGCCAGCTGGCCTTTTTAGCTCGACTATACGATGCTGCTCATCATCATCATATGACACAGTGTCAATAACTGTGGCACTAATATTTAATGAATTATATCCCTTTTTTACTTAGGCATATTGTTTTTGTGTTCGCTATCTGTCCATCCGCCCGTCTGCATTAAGCTTGTCCTGTTTTCACTGGTCAAACTGCTGACCGGATTTCACTGATACTTCACAGGAGTGATCATTACCAAGCTTAGTTGTGCATATCGCCGGCATGTCCAACTTCACTACACAAAATGGCCGCCAGTGCTAAAAATAGAAAAATCTTGACTGGCTTTTGCGCTTGATTTTGGCAGAACTTCACAGAAGTGATCAGTACCAACCCTAGTTGTGCATGTCGCCGGCATGTTCCACTTTGCTGCACAAAATGGCCACCAGAGCTAAATACAGAAGAACTTGTCCAGCTTTCACAGGTCAAACCGCTTGCTGGACTTCGACGAAACTTCACAGGAGTGATCAGTACCAAGCCTTAACCACATCATCACCTACATCATGTAACACAAGGTCAATAATGCTGGCACTAATACGTTATGAGTTATCAGGGTGTTCGGTTGACCCGAGGTTCCGGGTTTTGTGGTTCTACTCAGGTGCCGGCTCATGATGAAATAATGCACGGAGGAACACCTGGGGTCTTCCTCCACCATTTAAGCTGGAAAGTCGCCATATGACCTATCATGTGTCGGTGCAACGTTAAATAAAAACAAAAACAAAAAACAGCTTAATTATGTTGTATTGTTGTATGTCTTGCCGACTTAAAATGAAAATGGCCCCATGTGGTTCTGGGACGATCTGTATATGAAAAGAATTGGAACCACTGCCTTACCCTTGCATGATCGCAAGAGGCGACTAATAGGGTCTTAACACTTGGTTTTGCAGTAACTCTGTGATTCCAGCAGGTATGGAAATTTTGATTCCATACTTTATGTTTTTATTTCGATGTAAATGAAATGTGGAACCAAAATTTGTAGTCCTGTTTGACGCCATATAACCTATACTGTGTTGGTGCGCCGTAAACCCAAATAAATAAATAAATAAAATGAAAATGATCTTAAAAGTACAACAAATTGGATAATTAAAATCGTTATTTTGTTTCCTTGATACAATTATATGAGCTGGTCAGCCGTTACGATCTATAGCAAATTATTACCATTGCCGAGGCTTTATTTGGGCCAGAACAAATATAAATGCTTTAAATAAGCAGAAATTGTAAGTATTGAATAGGTATGGTGAAAACAAAATGAAACTTAAAACAAATGTTTGATCAAAAATTTTAAATGTTTTCTTTCATTTTCCATATTTGTCACCAGCATTTTCGCGACCATGATTTTCAGATATTTTTATCATTTCTTACAAGATTTTCTAGGACACTGTAAATAAAAAGTTCGCATTTAAGAAAAATATAAAACTGTTACAAAAGCAGCTCTTATTTTGAAGCATTTCCGAAAATAAAAACATGCAAAGGCACCAAACCCCACCCACTTTTAGACAATGTGCAAACTAAGACAACTAAAATATGAATTGTTTAAAAAATATATATGTAATGATTAATGTACTTGTTTTAGATAAAGTCTGTGGAAGTTGCATTTATAACAGTACTAAGCTTGACCTCTCGAAAATCTGATTTTGACCCTTGAAAATTTAGTCTGAATGACTCTCAAGTTTCAGAACCTACTGAAAGCTCTGAGTTATGTCCTCCTTTTAGCTCAACTTTTCGAATAAATTTAAGTAGAGCTATTGCACTCATCCCGGCATCGGCGTCACAGTTGGTTAAAGTTTTTGATAAAGTCAGATATGTCTATTACTATCAAAGCTATTGATTTGAAACTTAAAATCAAAGTCTACACCAGGAGAAACAATCCCCATAACTCTGATATGAATTTTGATGGAGTTATGCCCCTTTTTGACTTAGAATTTTTGGTTGAAGTTTTTGATAAAGTCGAATATCTCTGGTACTATTAGTTGACTTGAAACTTTAAATAGTTATTTACTATCAAAATCTACACAAGGAGAAACAATTCCCATAACTCTGATTTGATTTTTGACAGAATTCTGCCCCTTTTTAGCCCACCTGAGCCAAAGGTTCATGGTGAGCTTTTGTGAACGCTCAATGTCCGTAGTCCGTCATGTGTCCTTCAACAATTTCTAAAAAACTCTTCTTGAAAACCACTGAGCAGAATTACACCAAACTTCACAGGAATGATCCTTGGGTGGCCCCCTTTCAAAATTTTTCAAAGAATTGAATTCCATGCAGAACTCTGGTTGCCATGGCAACCAAAACGAAAAACTTTAAAAATCTTCTTGTCCTAAACTGCAAGGCATAGAGCCTTGATATTTGGCATGTGACATCATCTTATGGTCCTCTATGAAGATTGTTCAAATTATGCCACTTGGATGAAAAGGAGGTTCCTCCCTGGGGGTCACAAGTTTTACATAGACTTAAATAGGAAAAAACTTTAAAAATCTTCTTGTCTAAAACCACAAGACCTAGGCCTTTGATATTTGGTATGTAGCATTACCTTGTGGTCCTCTACCACAGTTATTCAAATTATGCCCGTGGGTTGAAAAGAGGCCCAGCCCCGGGGGGTCTCAAGTTTTACGTAGACATATAAAGGAAAAAACTTGAAAAATCTTCTTGCCTTAAACTGCAAGGCTTAGGCTTTTGATATTTGGTATGTTGCATTGCCTTGTGGTCCTCTACCAAAATTGTTCAAATTATGCCCCTGGGATGAAAAGAGGCCCAGCCCTGGGGGTCCCAAATTTAACTTAGACTTGTATAGGGAAAAAAATCTTCTTGTCCGAAAGTTCAAGGCCTAGGTCTTTGATATTTGGTATATAGCATTGCCTAGAGGATCTCTAACAAGAATGTTCAAATTAGGCCACTGGGGTGAAAAGAGGCCCCGCCCTGGGGGTCACTTGTTATATGAGTTAATGTATATAGGAATAAATACTAAAAAAATATCAGATCATATTTCCTAGACTGTTTAACCAGAACCCTAGCTTAAAGGTCAAGGTTACACTTGGAGATCAAAGGTCAATGGGACATTTTTCCTGTCTGGTGTATATTTTTGTCATGCAAAGCAGGATTTGAAAATTACATGGCACAAATGTTCACCACTATGAGACAGAGTGTCATGCGCAAGAACCTGGTCCCCAGGTCGAAGGTCAAGGTCACATATAGAAGCCAAAGGTCAGATACAAGAATGACTTTGTCTGGAACACTTGTTCATGCATGGAGGGATTTTTATGTAACTTGGCATAAATGTTCACTACTTTGTCCGGAGCATTTCTTCATTATGCATGGAGGGATTTTGATGTAACTTGGCACAAATGTTCAACACCATGAGGCACTGGCACTCTTGTTTTTAGCTCGACTATTCGAAGAATAGGGGAGCTATCCTGCTCGCCCCGGCATGAGCGTTAGCGTGAGTGTCACACAAATGTTAAAGTTTTGCGAACCACCCCAAATATTTTCAAAGTCCATTGAGATGTTGCTTTCATATTTTGCATACTTGTTTACAATCATGACCCCAGTCTGTAAAAAGGAGAAGGCAACTCTACCAAGCATTTTGACTGAATTATGGCCCCTTTTTGACTTGGAATAAATGTTAAAATTTGCGTACCACCCCAAATATTTTTAAAGTCCATTGAGATATTGCTTTCATATTTTGCATACTTGTTTACCATCGTGACCCCGTCTGTAATAAGGAGATGGCAACTGTATCAAGCATTTTGACTGAATTATGGCCCCTTTTCGACTTAGAATAAATGTTAAAGTTTGCGTACCACCCCAAATATTTTCAAAGTCCATTGAGATATGACTTTCATATTTTGCATACTTGTTTACCATCACGACCCCAGTCTGTAAAAAGGAGGAGGCAACTCTATCAAGCATTTTGACTGAATTATGGCCCCTTTTCGACTTAGAATATGCTTATTGTAATGTTAAAGTTTTACTCATTGCTTATATTATACTATCAAGCACTGAGAATAGTCGAGCGCGCTGTCCACTGACAGCTCTTTTTTAGATTTATGTCCCTGTTGTTACTGTAAATAGCTTATATTGTAACTTACTTATTACAGGCCATAGGGAAAAATCAAGACCAGTTTTCTGTGGTACAACATGCATGTTACATCCGATTTTTAGGTGTATTTTGACCTATCTTTACCTGGTAGAGTTTTATGTGGACTTACATAGAATTTTTGTTTTTTGTTGTTTTTTTTTTAACCATAAATAACTTACATGATACCTTTTTTTATATGCCCGAAGGAACATATTATGTTATGGTCCCGGTGTCTGTCTGTCTGCCCCAGTCCACGAATGAACAGTTGTTGGGTATAGAGAACAATAGGTAACAGCAATCTGACTAAAGTACTTGATCTTCTAAACGAAGATCTGAGAACGGCCTATTTACATTCGTCTTCTGTATATTTTGGATTTCCATTATTGCTATTTTTATGTTATCCAATCAGAGGACTTGTTCGATTGTCAAAGGATAAGAAAAATATGCGGTTATTCCAGGACTCGAACCCGGGACCCCTCGCTTCCAAAGCAAGTGGCCTACCGACTGAGCTAACTGGCTATCTGATACATTACGACATAAGAATTGTAAATATCAAAAGTCAATGCTACATGTAGATTTGCAAGATGTTGTAAGCTAGTCTCTGATTGGCTAGCGAAAGAGCCGTCAGAACGAGGCAATGAATAGGTCGTTTTCAGATCCTATGCGTAGCGTAATAGGATATGTACTTTAGTCAGATTGAGGTAACGGTAAATTCTATTCATTCCGTAGTGTTTATTGGGTACTTTTTGTAGCATATTGGGTACTTTTTTGCCCTCGAAGGGAGGCATATTAGTTTTCAACTGTCCGTCCGTTAGTTCGTTCGTTCGTTCGTTAGTCACAACGTTAACTTTTTGCACGAAGGCACTTTACTCGCAAACCACTGCACCCATGACCTTCAAACTTCACATGCTGATAGTACTTATTGAGTACACCACTACTACTGACTTTGGGGTCACCAGGTCAAAGGTCAAGGTCACAGGGGCCAACGTTAACTTTTTGCATGAAGGCACTTTATTCGCGAACCACTTCACCCAGGACCTTCAAACTTCACATGCTGATAGTACTTATTGAGTACACCACCCTTACTGACTTTGGGGTCCCCAGGTCAAAGGTCAAGGTCACAGGGGCCAACGTTAACGTTTTGCATGAAGACACTTTACTTGCGAACCACTGCACCCAGGACCTTCAAACTTCACAGGCTGATAGTACTTATTGAGTACACCACCCCTACTGACTTTGGGGTCACCAGGTCAAAGATCAAGGTCACAGGGGCCAACGTTAACTTTTTGCATTAAGGCACTTTACTCACGAACCACTGCACCCAGGACCTTCAAACTTCACATGCTGATAGTACTTATTGAGTACAGCACCCCTACTGACTTTGGGGTCACCAGGTCAAAGGTTAAGGTCACAGGGGCCAACGTTAACTTTTTGCATGAAGGCACTCTACTCGCGAACCACTGCACCCAGGACCTTCAAACTTCACATGCTGATAGTACTTTATGAGTACACCAACCCTACTGACTTTGGGGTCACCAGATCAAAGGTCAAGGTCACAGGGGCCAATGTTAACTTTTTGCATGAAGGCACTTTACTCGCGTACCACTGCACCCAGGACCTTCAAAGTTTACATGCTGATAGTACTTTATGAGTACACCAACCCTACTGACTTTGGGGTCACCAGGTCAAAGGTCAAGGTCACAGGGGCCAACGTTAACTTTTTGCATGAAGGCACTTTACTCGCGAACCACTTCACTCAGGACCTTTAAACTTCACATGCTGATAGTACTTATTGACTACACCACCCCTACTGACTTTGGGGACACCAGGTCAAAGGTCAAGGTGCTGTGGGGGCATTTGTCAACATTAGTGACAGCTCTTGTTAACAAAAGAAATACCCAATAAAGGTCCATCTGTAGGAATGTCCGTCCGTCATTTAGCAGTTTCGTGTCCACTCTGTAACTCTTGAACCCCTTGAAGGATTTCAAAGAAACTTGGCACAAATGTTCACCACATTGAGACAACATGCAGAGCGCTTGTTTTGGATGACTAGCTTCAAGGTCAAGGTCACACTTAGGAGTGAAAGGTCATATGAGTGTGTTTCGTGTCCGCTTTGTAACTCTTGAACTGCTTGAATGATTTCAAAGAAACTTGGCACAAATGTTCACCACACTGAGGCGACGTGCAGAGCGCATGTTTTGGTTGACCCGCCTCAAGGTCAAGGTCACACTTAGTGGTCAAATGTCATATATGACTTTGCTTTGTGTATATTGCTCTGCGTTGCAGTGCTCTTGTTTTTAGCTCGACTATTCGAAGAATAGTCTAGCTATTCTACTCACCCTGGCGTCGGCGTCGGCGTCGGCGTCACACCTTGGTTAAGTTTTTGCATGCAAGTACATACAGCTATCATTTAAAGGCATATAGCTTTGAAACTTATTTATTCTTTTTCTAGGTCAATTACCAACCTCACTGGGTCAAGTTCCATAACTCTAACATGTATTTTGAGCAAATTATGCCCCCTTTTGGACTTAGAAAATTCTGGTTAAAGTTTTACATGCAAGTTACTATCTCCAAAACTAATGTAGATATTGAATTGAAACTTCACATGTGTCTTCGGGGTTATAAAACTAGTTGATAGCACCAAGTCCCATAACTCTGACCTTTATTTTGGCCAAATTATGCCCCCTTTTGGACTTAGAAAATTCTGGTTAAAGTTTTGCGTGCAAGTACATACAGCTATTACTAAAAGGCATATAGATTTAAAACTTATTTTTTCTTTTTCTAAATCAATTACCTACCTCACTGGGTCAAGTCCCATAACTCTGACATGTATTTTGGCCAAATTATGCCCCCTTTTGGACTTAGAAAATTCTGGTTAAAGTTTTACATGCAAGTTACTATCTCCAAAACTAATGCAGATATTGAATTGAAACTTCACATGTGTCTTCGGGGTTATAAAACTAGTTGATAGCACCAAGTTCCATAACTCTGACCTTTATTTTGGGCAAATTATGCCCCCTTTTTGACTTAGAAAATTCTGGTTAAAGTTTTGCGTGCAAGTACATACAGCTATTACTAAAAGGCATATAGATTTGAAACTTATTTTTTCTTTTTCTAGATCAATTACCTACCTCCCTGGGTCAAGTCCCATAACTCTGACATGTATTTTGGCCAAATTATGCCCCCATTTGGACTTAGAAAATCCTGGTTAAAGTTTTACATGCAAGTAACTATCTCCAAAACTACTACAGATATTAAATTGAAACTTCACATGTGTCTTGGGGGTTATAAAACTAGTTGATAGCACCAAGTCCTATAACTCTGACATGTATTTTGGGCAAATTATGCCCCTTTTGGACTTAGAAAATCCTGGTTAAAGTTTTGCGTGCAAGTACATACAGCTATTACCAAAAGGCATATAGCTTTGAAACTTATTTATTCTTTTTCTAGGTCAATTACCAACCTCACTGGGTCAAGTTCCATAACTCTTAACATGTATTTTGAGCAAATTATGCCCCCTTTTGGACTTAGAAAATTCTGGTTAAAGTTTTACATGCAAGTTACTATCCCCAAAACTAATGCAGATATTGAATTGAAACTTAATATGTTTCTTCGGGGTTATAAAACTAGTTAATAGCACCAAGTCCCATAACTCTGATATGTATTTTGGTCAAATTATGTCCCCTTTCGAACTTAAAACTCTTTTGATATTTAACATTTTGGGTAATAATTTCCTGCTTCTGTGACAATATTTCGAATAGTCGAGCTTGGCTGTCTTACGGACAGCTCTTGTTATTTGGCAGATCCCTTTTTGTTCTCTTACAATACTTTTTTTTATTTTTTTTTAATTACTTCCCTTTTTTGTTACTATAAATAGCTTATTTTGAAATTTTTAGCTCACTTGTGACCGCTTGATGTCCGTCGTGCGTTGTCCGTCGTCCGTCAACAATTTGTAAAAAAACCTTGTTCTTGAAAACCATTGGGCAGAATTTCACCAAACTTCACAGGAATGATCCTTGGGTGGCCCCCTTTCAAAATTGTTCAAAGAATTGAATTCCATGCAGAACTCTGGTTGCCATGGCAACCGAAAGGAAAAACTTTAAAAATCTTCTCCTCAAAAACCAGAAGCCCTAGAGCTAAGATATTTGGTGTGAAGCATTGCCTAGTGGACCTCTACCAAGTTTGTTCAAATCATGACCCCAGAGTCAAAATTGACCGCGCCCCAGGGGTCACTTGATTTTACATAGGAAAATCTTCAAAAATTTTCTTAAAATAAACCAGAAGACCTAGAGCTTAGATATTTCACATGTAGCATTGTCTAGTGGACCTCTACAAACTTTGTTCAAATCATGACCCCAGGGATCAAAATTGACCCCGCCACAGGAGTCACTTGATTTTACATAGCAAAATCTTCAAAAAATGTCTAAAAATAAACCAGAAGGCCTAGAGCTTAGATATATCACATGTAGCATTGCCTAGTGGACTTCTACAAAATTTGTTCAAATCATGACCCCCGGGGTCAAAATTGACCCCGCCCCAGTGGTCACTTGATTGTACATAGGAAAGTCTTAAAAAATCTTCTTCTCAAAAACCAGAAGCCCTAGAGCTTAGATATTTGACATGTAGCATTGCCTAGTCGACCTCTACTAAAGTTGTTCAAATCATGACCCCCGGGGTCAAAAATGACCCCTCCCCAGGGGTCAGTTGATTTTACCTAGGAAAATCTTAACAAAAATTTCTAAAAATAAACCAGAAGGCCTAGGTCTTAGATATTTGACATGTAGCATTGCCTAGTAGACTTCTACAAAATTTGTTCAAATCATGACCCCCGGGGTCAAATTGACCTCGCCCCATGGGGTTACTTAATTGTACATAGAAAAATCTTCAAAATTTTCTAAAAATAAACCAGAAGAGCTTAGATATTTGACATGTAGCATTAGTGGACCTCTACAAAAAAAATTCAGATCTTGACCCCCCAGGGTCAAATTGATCCAGCCCCAGGGGTTACTGTATTTTATGTTACTATAAATAGCTTATTTAGTAACTTCTTTATTATTGGCCATAGGGAAAAACCGAGACCACTTTTCTGTGGTACAACACGGATGGTACCTCCAATTTTTAGGTGTATTTTGACATATCTGTACCTTTAAGAAAATTTCAACTATATTTACTCATGATTCTTTTGATTGATCTTGATTATGATTTTTTGACCTTCCTGTCCTGAAGTGCAATGATAACAGGTGAGCGATATAGGGCCATTATGGCCCTCTTGTTTTATTATTGGCCGTAGGGAAAAGCTGAGACCACTTTTCTGTGGTACAACATGGATGGTACATCCAATTTTTAGATGTATTTTGACATAACTTTACCTGGTAAGCATTTTTTTGCAGACTTAGATTTTTTTTTTTTTTGGAATTTCTTCTTTTTAGCTCACCTGTCACATTATGACAAGGTGAGCTTTTGTGATCACCCTTCGTCCGTCGTCAGTCCGTGCGTGCGTCTGTCCGTCAACAATTTCTTGTCTGCACCTTAGTGGTTTCATTTATGATTTTATTTTAACCAAACTTTGCACACAACTTGTATCACCATAAGATCTCGGTTCCTTTCTTGAACTGGCCAGATCCCATTATGGGTTCCAGAGTTATGGCCCCTGAAAGGGCCAAAATTAGCTATTTTGACCTTGTCTGCACAATAGCAGCTTTATTTATAATTTGATTTTTACCAGACTGGCACACAACTTGTATCACCATAAGATCTTGGTTCCTTTCTTGAACTGGCCAGATTCCATTATGGGTTCCAGAGTTATGGCCCCTGAAAGGGCCAGAATTAGCTATTTTGACCTTGTCTGCACAATAGCAGCTTCATTTATGATTTTATTTTAACCAAACTTGCACACAACTTGTATCGCTATAAGATCTTGGTTCCTTTCTTGAACTGGCTAGATTCCATTATGGGTTCCAGAGTTATGGCCCCTGAAAGGACCAGAATTAGCTATTTTGACCTTTTCTGCACAATAGCAGCTTCATTTATGATTTAAATTTAATCAAACTTGCACAAAACTTGTGTTGCCATAAGATCTCAGTTCCTTTGTTGAACCGGCCAGATCCCCAAATGGATTGCAGAGTTATGGCTCCTGAAAGGACCAAAATTAGCTATGTTGACCTTGTCTGCACAATAGCAACTTCATTTATGATTTGGTTTTAACCAAACTTGCACACAACTTGTATCACCACAAGATCTTGGTTCCATTCTTCAACTGGCAAGATTCCGTCATGGGTTCCAGAGTTATGGCCCCTTAAAGGTCCAAAATTGGCTATTTTGGCTTTTGCAGCCATATAGAGATTTCATTTATGGTTTGATTTGATACAAACTTCCAAAATATCTTGAACAACAATAAATCTTGGATTCCATGACAAATCAGATCCAGTCGTAGTTTCCAGAGTTATTTTATATCTGATTACCTCCCCTGATTATAGTCAAAATGGATTTATATCAGTAAGTACTTATAGGACTTATTTGAAATTTCATTATTGTCATTAGTTGGACTGAGCCAATCAGGGTAGATAACTATGGACTGATTTTATGTCAAATTACCTCCCTTTATTTCAAATTAAAATGGGTATATCTATGTAACTAATGAAGATACTGATCTGAAATTTCATTTATGTCAACAGATTTATTTGGCAGATCCTTCTTTTGTTCACTTACAATAATTTTCTTTTTGATTACTTCCCTTTTACGTTACTATAAATAGCTTATTTTTAGTAACTTTTTTATTATTGGCCGTAGGGAAACACCGAGAACACTTTTCTGTGGTACAACATGGATGGTACCTCCAATTTTTAGGTGTATTTTGACATATCTGTACCTTGTAAGAATTTTGTTTTTCTGTTTGGTTAAATTTCTTACTTTGTTGTTACTGTCCTTTGGACTTAGATATTATTTCTGAGGACCTTCTTGTCCTCCAGTGCAATGATAACAGGTGAGCGATATAGGGCCATCATGGCCCTCTTGTTTGTTGTTCCTGTCCTTTGGGCTTCAACAGTCAAGTTCTTTAAATTTTGCTCCCGTCCTTTGATGTAACCCTTCGGGCGTATATTGCCCGGCTTGGCGGCTCTTTTGTTATAATTGGCCAAAAAAATGCTTTATGAAAACAACTATTGGGTTTTATGTATACAAATTTTAATCCAAGTGTTTTGTTTATAACTTATTGTATATATAGTACAATATTGTTTATACATTATTGACAGATATCAGTTCATTACCGGTATGTTATACTGCAGTAGAGAAAATTAGGTGCCAATCAGTAGGGGACTTTGTATTGCATTGCAAAAGTTTTCCATGAATCATGTACATTTTATACTTACTTAATGTTTTGATACACCATAATGTGTTATGATTAAATCCATTTGACACAGACTTAAGCTATTGTCCAATATCTTCATCCACATTTTGAGTCATTAAACACTCCAGTGGAAGCTCCAGCTTCCTTAGATGTGCCCAAATTCACTATCAAGCACTGAAATAGTCGAGCATGCTGTCTTCTGTGACAGCTGTTGTTAATAGCAGTTGCTTGTGACACTGTGGACGGACTGCCAGGGGAGATAACTAGAGTCATAGATTATGACCAGAGTTTTGCATGAATTATGTCCCTTTTATACTTAGTATTTTGAAACGCTATTTACTCAGACATAATCTGTAATTGTCTTCCACATTGGGATCATTAAGTACTCCAGTGATAGCTCCAGCTCCCTATTTTACTGTAACAGCTCTTGTTATTTAATATATTATTGTACCCCCCGACAACAAAGTTGTAAGGGGGGGTATACTGGTTTCAGGTTGTCTGTCTGTCTGTCTGTCTGTCTGTCCGTCTGTCCGTAGAGGCAATCTTGTGCGCACCATCTCTCCTCATCCCCTTAACACAATTTAATGAAACTTCACACAAGTGATCAGTACCAACAGTAGTTGTGCATGGGGCATGTTAGGTTCTTTTAGAAAAAAAATTTGCAGAGTTATTGGACTTTGTTTTTTTGTTACTATACTATACTATGTACATAGACACAATCTTGTGCGCACCATCTCTCCTCATCCCCTTGACACAATTAAATGAAACTTCACACAAGTGATCAGTAACAACAGTAGTTGTGCATGGGGCATGTTAGGTTCTTTTAGAAAAAAAAATTGCAGAGTTATGGGACTTTGTTTTTTTGTTACTATACTATATACATAGACACAATCTTGTGCACACCATCTCTCCTCATCCCCTTGACACAATTTAATGAAACTTACACATGTGATCAGTACCAACAGTAGTTGTGCATGGGGTATGTTAGGTTCTTTTAGAAAAAAAATTTGCAGAGTTATGGGACTTTGTTTTTTTGTTACTATACTATATACATAGACACAATCTTGTGCACACCATCTCTCCTCATCCCCTTGACACAATTTAATGAAACTTCACACAAGTGATCAGTAACAACAGTAGTTGTGCATGGGGCATGTTAGGTTCTTTCAGCGACAAAAATTGCAGTTATGGGACTTTGTTTCTTGTTAACATACTATGTACATACAGTCTGCATATGCAATCTTGTGCGTGCCTAATCTACCAAACCCTTACACACAATTTAATGAAACTTCACACAAGTGATCAATACCAACCCTAGTTGTGCATGGTGCATGTTACATTCTTTTAGGTAAATATTCTGCATAGTTATGGGACTTTGTTTTTTGTTACTATACTGTATACATACAGTCTATATACATACAGTCCACATAATTGTGCAATCTTGTGTGCGTCAAATTGCAATGTACTGTGTCAGTGCATGTGGGGGGTACATTCATCACCTTTAGTGATAGCTCTAGTTGGGTACTAGTACTATTTTAAAACAACTTATTCAAAGTAAGATATAATATGATCTTATTGTAATAGTACACCCGAAGGGACGTATTATGTTATGACGCTGGTGTCTGTCTGTCCGTCCATCTGTCCGTTAGCAATTTCGTGTCCGCTCTGTAACTCTTAACCCCTTGAAGGATTTCAAGGAAACTTGACACAAATGTTCACCATCCTGAGACGACGTGCAGAGCATATGTTCCTGATGACCAGGGGTCCTGAAATATTTTCAGAGTCTACTTGTCCATGGACAAGTTGGGCCCACAAATCCCCTTGTCCGTACCAAAGAAGAACTTGTCCGTACTTTTTAGTTTAAAAAGGGAAGGATCAGCATTATCATTACTAAATAAACAAATAATACAAACATACACTTATGTTGACTTCTATTTTGACTTATATAAAGTTTTTATGTTATGACTAGAACCATCCATTTGAAAATATGTTATAACTAGCAAGCTAAGTGACTAGAACATCCACTTGAAAATATGTTATGACTAGCAAGTTTAGTGAGTAGAGAATAATTAAGAACACTTGAACACATGCCACTGACAAAAATAATCTCAGTGTGCCTAGAATTTCTACCCTGGTCCCATAACATTCAGTGAATACTGCACTGGTCTTTTGACATATTTTCTTGCACTCCTTGCAAAGTTTACAAGTACACACTCTGTCATTGTTTTCAAGCCAGGGGAAATCAACAAGCCAAAACTCAAACTCTTTTCCTGTTGGGGTCATAGGCCTTGTCATAATCAGTCTTCGTTTTCCTCTTCTTATCGGGCACGGCACAATCTCTTGTCATTGTTCTGATTTGATGCATTACTTGAGGATGGCGAAGTTTTAGTGAAAAAAAACATCCAAAGTTCTCTGCATCTCGAAAAATGTATGCAGCCATTTGCAATCTTATGCGTGATTGACAGTTGCTATAGACACGTGGACTGGTTTACTACATTTAATGATCATTATTGGAACATTATACCGTGAAGTTGAAAATGAGTGCCAGTCTGGGGATTCCCGTTATCTACTTTCATTTTTGATTTTCAGAAAATCGATTAGCTAGGTTGGTGCTATGTGAAAAAATTTAGTAGCCAAAATTTGCAGCTTAATTTTTCGAGTCGATTGTTTTGATAAGGGTCTTAAATGATCACAGATTAGATATTGCCTTAAGGCATGCGGAAATCACAGATGACGCCGATTAGTTTCGTTTTCATAAAATGTTTACCACGGAAATTTTACTTGTCCCTGGACAAGCCAGCTTCTAAAAACTGCTTGTCTGGACCGAGGAATCTACAAATCAGACAACTCGGACAGCTTATTTCAGGACCCCTGATGACTTGCTTCAAGGTCAAAGTCACACTTAGGGGTCAAAGGTCATATATGACTACTTTGGTTTTATTTCTCTGCATTGCAGTGCTCTTGTTAGCTCACATGTCACAAAGTGACAGTGTGAGCTTTTGTGATCGCGCAGTTTTCGTCATCCGTGCGTCCGTCCGTGCGTAAACTTTTGCTTGTGACCACTCTAGAAGTCACATTTTTCATGGGATCTTTATGAAAGTTGGTCAGAATGTTCATCTTGATGATATCTAGGTCAAGTTCGAAACTAGGTCACATGCCTTCAAAAACTAGGTCAGTAGGTCAAATTATAGAAAAACCTTGTGACCTCTCTAGAGGCCATATTTATCATGGGATCTGTATGAAAGTTGGTCTGAATGTTCATCTTGATGATATCTAGGTCAAGTTTGAAACTGGGTCACGTGCCATCAGAAACTAGGTCAGTAGGTCAAATAATAGAAAACCCTTGTGACCTCTGTAGAGGCCATATTTTTCATGGAATCTGTATGAAAGTTGGTCTGAATGTTTATCTTGATGATATCTAGGTCAAGTTCGAAACTTGGTTAGCTGCGGTCAAAAACTAGGTCATTAGGTCTAAAAATAGAAAAACATTGTGACCTCTCTGGAGGCTATACTTTTGAATGGATCTTCATGAAAATTGGTCAGAATGTTCATCTTGATTGTATCTAGGTCAAGTTTGAAACTGGGTCACGTGCCATCAATAACTAGGTCAGTAGGTCAAATAATGAAAAAACCTTGTGACCTCTCTAGAGGCCATATTTTTCATGGGATCTGTATGAAAGTTGGTCAGAATGTTCATCTTGATGATATCTAGGTCAGGTTCAAAACTGGGTCACATGAGGTCAAAAACTGGGTCACTATGTCAAATAATAGAAAAAAATGACGTCATACTCAGTTCAAAACTGGGTCATGTTGGGACAGGTGAGCGATTCAGGACCATCATGGTCCTCTTGTTTTTATTTGGCAGATCCCTCTTTTGTTCATATACAATAAAAACAATTGAATTACCTCCCTTTTATGTTACTATACATAGCTTATTTTGAAACTTTTTTGTTATTGGCCGCAAAAACGGGAAAAACGGGACCACTTTTCTGTGGAACAACATGAATGGTACATCCAATTTTTAGGTGTATTTTGACATACCTTTACCTTGTAAGAATTTTTAGCTCACCTGTCACGAAGTGACAAGGTGAGCTATTGTGACCGCTTGATGTCCGTCGTGCGTCATCCGTCAACAATTTCTAAAAAAATCTTCTTAAACCACTGCGCAGAATTATACCAAACTTCACAGGAATGATTCTTTGGTGGCCCCCTTTCAAAATTATTCAAAGAATTGAATTCCATGCAGAACTACGGTTGCCATGGCAACTGAAAGGAAAATTTTTAAAAATCTTCTTGTCCAAAACCACAGGGCCTAGGGCTTAGATATCGTGTGTAGCATCATCTAGTGGTCCTCTACCAAAATAGTTCAAATTATCCCCCTAGGGTCAAATATGGCCCCCCGGGGGGGTCACATGGTTTATATAGACTTATATACAAAATTGTTCAAATTATCCCCTAGTGTCAAATATTCAAATATGCCCCCCCCCCCCTGTGGGTCATATGGTTTATATAGACTTATATAGGGATAACTTTGAAAATCTTCTTGTAAGAAACCACATGGCCTAGGTCTTTGATATTTGGTATGTAGCATCATCTAGTGGTCATATACCAAGATTGTTCAAATTATCCCCCTAGGGTCAAATATGGCCCCGTCCTGGGGGGTCACATGGTTTATATAGACTTATACAGGAAAAACTTTGAAAATCTTCTTGTACAAAACCACATGGCCTAGGGCTTTGATATTTGGTTTGTAGCATCATCTAGTGGTCCTCTACCAAGATTGTTCAAATTATCCCCCTAGGTTCAAATATGGCTCCGTCCCGGGGGGTCACATGGTTTATATAGACTTACATAGGAAAAAATTTGAAAATCTTCTTGTACAAAACCACATGGCCTAGGGCTTTGATATTTGGTATGTAGCATCATCTAGTGGTCCTCTATCAACATTGTTCAAATTATCCCCCTAGGGTCAAATATGGCCCCGCCCTGGGGGTCCCAAGTTTTACATAGACTTATATAGGAAAAAAGTTTAAAAACCTTCTTGTCTGAAACCACAACACTTAGGCCTTTGATATTTGGTTTGTAGCATTGTCTTATGGTCCTCAACCAAAATTGTTCAAGTTGTACCCCTTGGGTGAAAAGAGGCCCTTCCCTGGAGGTCCCAAGTTTTATGTAGACTTGTATAGCAAAAAGCTTTAAAAATCTTCTTGTCTGAAACCATACGACCTAGGCTTTTGATATTTGGTATGATGCATTGTCTAGTAGTTCTCTACCAAAATTGTTCAAATTATGCCCCTGGGTTTAAAAGAGGCCCCGCCCTGTGGTCACTTAGTTATTATGTGAGTTATATAGGAAAAATACTTAAAAAATCATCTGATCCTATTTCCAAGACTGTTTAATTATAATTACCTGATGACCCCAAGTAATATATGGTGTCACTTGACTGTGACCTTGACCTTCTGACCTACTTTCTTGTTTTTTAAGATACAGCCTTGAAATTTTGATGACATACACAGTTTTGCACACAAGTTGTAAAACTGAATTTCATTGACCATGAATGTGACCTACTGACTTTCTTAATATTTTTTCATCAGTAAGACCACAGGAGTCTGAAATTCTATCAATAAGACCATAGAAGTCTATCTTTACAAAAAATACCCCCTATATATATAAAATAAACACCAGGAATGAAACGTCAAAAACCCAGGGTCCCCTGAAAATACACACAGAACACAGGGTGATCGCAATTTAGCGAGCGTAGTTAAGAAATAACATTAAAATACACCTACCACACTTGACATAATTTAAATCTGATACACTTTACAAGAGTAATCAGACATTTTCTGAGGTTTTCTGAGATTTTCAGCTGTCGCCGAAGCCATTCGCTGACGTCACAACAATAACAACAATTACAGCACCGGGATAAAATTAGAAAGTAGCAATTCCCGTACTGTCTTACCTTCAAATTACATAACAGACATTTTCATATTGCTCTATTCATATAAAAAAGTCATTGTACACCAAGTATCAAATTTTACTACTGAAATTTAGATATTCCGCTGCATCGTAAAATGGATTATCCCAAGAGTAACCTCCCTTTACGGGTTTTCCCAATCAAATTTTGTAACATATCTTTTTATTGCAAAAGGAATTTAGGGGATATTATAGACTGATGTAAACATATAAATATTCTAATACTTATTTACTCGATGTACAAATTTTAAAGGATAAAATAAGTATTTTATCTTTATCTCGGCGCTGTAATTGTTGTTGTTGTTGTTGTGACGTCAGCGAATGGCTTCGGCGACAGCTGAAAATCTCAGAAAACCTCAGAAAATATCTGATTACTCTTGTGAAGTGTATCAGATTTGAATGCTGTCGGGTGTGGTAGGTGTATTTTAGTGTTATTTCTTAACTACGCTCGCTAAATTGCAATCACCCTGTGTTCCGTGCGTATTTTCAGGGGACCCTGGGTTTTTAACGTTTCATTCCTGGTGTTTATTTTATATATATAGGGGGTATTTTTTGTAAAGATAGACTTTTATGGTCTTATTGATAGAATTTCAGACTCCTGTGGTATGACATTTGAAACATGTAGCTCATTTACTCAGGTGAGCAACCAGGGTCATCATGACCCTCTTGTTTTTTTTTGTGGACTAAGAATATTTTTGGAATTTCTTCCCTTAGTTGTTCCTGTCCTTTGGGCTTCACACTTCAAGTCCTTTAAATTTTGCTCCCATCCTCTGATGTAACCTTTTGGGCATATATTGCCCCGCTTGGCAGAGCTGTTGTTTTATGTTTTGTCATAATCATATGAAAATTTATTTCCAGATAAAAACAAAGATGTGTGTGCCAGTTGATGATAATACAGCTGAGTCTTTGTACAGGCAAATTGCATTCAGAAAACCTCGCCTATGGGGCTTAGACATATGGAAGCAGATATAACGTGTGACAAATATTACATTTTATGGGGGTATAATTGTGAAGCAGGGACGAAATGTCAAGAAATATCCTGTATGGACAAAAATGACAACAGGGAGGAAAAATAAGTATGCAACAATTTAGAAAATCTGAAAATGGTATAGAGCTGAGACAGACAGGAGTTCCATCAAAGTAGATAGAGTTTAAGCAAAGCTGAAGCAGGCAGGGTTTTAGCCAAGAGCTTAGTTAGATTTTTAACAGAGTTGAGGCAAACAAAAGTTTTAGCAAAGATAACACAGATAGAGTTTTAGAAGAGCTGAGGCACACAGAGACTCAGCAAAGAGTTAAGGCAGATGGAGTTTCAGCAAAGAACTGAGACAGACAGAGGTTCATCAAACAGCCGAGGTACACCAAGCTGAGGCAAAGAGCTGAGGCTTACAGAGTTTCAGAAAAGAGCTGAGGCACACAGAGTGTTGGCAAAGAGGCATACAGGCAAGGTATCGTTTTTCAGCAAAGACCAAAGAAAAGAGATGCTGAGGCATCATTCACTTAAAGGTAAGTTAGGTCTTCTTAAATGATACTTCATAAGATTTAGATGTGACATAAAAGGTAATAAATTTAAAATAGAATCAAATGTAAGTTTTCTAAGTACAGCAGTTATTGAAAAGTCAGGTTTTCACAATCATAAATGTTAATTTTACAGTAAATAACAAAATAACTGTACCTGTTAATTGTTATATTCTTTTAAATTTTAAAAATGGGAAAAGAAATAAATACTGGTATGTATGTTTAAACTTTTAGAAATGATTTTTTTACTACAGAACAAAATTAATGCAAGTAATTTGAGATAAATCCAACAAATCAAGTAGTTTTCTCTTGTAGTTTACTTTCATGGCAATTTGATTTTTGGTTTAGGTTTTATTAATTTGTTCTCTCTGTTAACAAAATCCCTATGCTGTATAATTGAATGTGGTATTGTGACTTTTCACCATTTAAGAAATTTATTAAAAATTCCAAGTTAGTATATTTTCTCAAAAGTGTCTAAAAATATTTTTAAAAAATAGTTTAATATCTGTCTTGATACATTCACATTTCTTCACCAGGTTCAAAATTTCAGTAATTACACAAATTATATGGCATCTATATTGATGTCAAGTTTGGATTAGGGGACTTCAGAGTTACTGCTCCTTGGATTGGTCAAAATTTCCAATGACTGCTCAATAACTAGATAATTTTTTCTTAGAACTTATTCAAACTAATACTATGTACCTCCATATTCAAAGATGGACATATTATATTTGCTTTGGAGTTAACGACCCTTGAATTAGTTGAAAGTGAGATACTGTCGCTAGTTTGCACAGTAAGTAGGAATATTTTAAAAATCGGAATAATTACTGTGACAGTAATTGGCTCAGAAAAGTCAAAAAATTTGATTTAATTTTTATTGTTCAGTCTGTTGCTTTTTTTATATGGCTGAATATTCAGATACTTTGGCCTAAATGTGTATGGCAAGAGACATGTCCATTACTGACAGCTAAAAGGTCAAGGTCACCATTTACCGGTTTGCTTATGTCTGTATGTGTGTTTATTATTATTATTATTATACCTAACTTATATAGCACTCTTTTCATACAAAATATGTACGTTCAAAAGTGCTTTACAAAAACATCAAGAACACATACATGATTGTGTTTATAAGTAGACAGTTTAGTTCCTTATCAGTAACTTACACTTCACTGATCAAAAGTACAAAGGGTAGTTGTATGTGGTCAGTTGATGCCCCCTCTTGTTTTGAGAGGTCAATCATCAGAGTGATATTGAGACTACACAATTTAAATTTGTATCAAAAACCGGAGAATGGCTAGGCCTACAGAGATCAAACTTGGTAAGATGATTGAATGTAGTTACCATAGGACCCTTTAAGTCAGTAGGTAAAAGGTCAGTGTCACAGTGAACCACAAGACTAAAAGGATTTTTTTAGCCAGAGAATGCTTTTGCTTACATCCATGAGATTTTTTAGAGTGATTGCCTGATATCAGTAGATGACCCCTGTTGATCTGGGTGATCTGGAGTCGATAGTTAAAGTCAGTGACCTTCGAACTGAAAATGGTTTACTGTCAAAAACTGGAGAAAGCTTTTAAGCTTAGCATTAATAATCTTCAGATGGTTATTGCTTATGGTAAGTAGATAACCTTTCTGTTTTGAGGGTCAGAAGGGCAAGGGTAAAGGTCACAATGACATCGGGACTATCTATGGTTTCTTATCAGCTGCTGGAAAATGGTTCAGCCATTGATTGTCTATGGTCAGAACATAACCTCTGTTGTTTTGGTGTTGGGAGGCCAAAGTGTCAAGGTCATAATGACCTCGAGATGAAAAATGGTTCAAGATGTATAGCTGGGGAACACTTTGGCATATGATCAACAAATGTCTATGGTAAGTAGATGACCCATTACTGTTTTTGTGTCATTCAGTCAAAGGTGAAAGTCACAGTTTACTTGAGGATGGGAATTGCAAATACATTTCCCTCCAACAGGCCATCATGGAGAGTGTATCAAAAAGAGAGGGAATATTTTTGTCCTGAAAAGATATCTTTAGAATGGTCTATGATATTTCAGCTTAGGGGTTTTTTATGCCCCCAAAGGGAGGCATATTTGTTTTCAACTGTCCGTCCATTCGTTAGTTTTTGTTCGTTCGTTCGTCACAACGTTAACTTTTTGCATGAAGGCACTTTACTTAGGAACCACTGCACCCAAGACCTTCAAACTTCACATGCTGATAGTACTTATTGAGTACACCACCCCTATTGACTTTGGGGTCACCAGATCAAAGGTCAAGGTCACAGAAGCCAACGTTAAATTTTTGCATGAAGGCACTTTACTCGCGAACCACTGCACTCAGGACCTTCAAACTTCACGTGCTGATATTACTTATTGAGTACACCACCCCTACTGACTTCTGGGTCACCAGGTCAAAGGTCAAGGTCACAGGGGCCAACGTTAACTTTTTGCATGAAGGCACTTTACTCGCGAACCACTGCATCCAGGACCTTAAAACTTCACATGCTGATAATACTTACTGATTACACTACCTCTATTGACTTTGGGGTCACCAGGTCAAAGGTCAAGGTCACAGGGGCTAACGTTAACTTTTTGCATGAAGGCACTTTACTCGCGAACCACTTCACCCAGGACCTTCAAACTTCACATGCTGATAGTACTTATTGAGTTCACCACCCCTACAGACTGGGGTCACCAGGTCAAAGGTCGAAGTCACCAGGTCAAAGGTCAAGGTGCTGCGGGGGCATTTGTCACCATTAGTGACAGCTCTTGTTATTAGGAAGTGTACATTGCATTCCAATACATCTAAGATATACATTGAAGTAATAAACTATGAAGTAATGAAAAGGAATTGAAAGTTATTATCTTATATGCAACTGAGTGATTTCATCATGTTTAAATGGAATCTTAAATGAAAACAAAAAACATGGTAGTTTTGCTTTTTCGTTTCTGCATTCAAAATGAAGTGCTAGTTGGTAGATTCTAAAGCAGTTGGGATAATGACAGGGCATCATCTCATATCTTATCAGTGAATCATTTCTGGTTTTCTTAAAGGTCCATTACTAAGGGAAAGTGAGTTGGCAATTTTTTTCCATAGCCAGTGCATAGACTTCTGCAAGACACTAAATAATGAAGATTGGCAGGTCAAAATTTACAGAAGGTCTTTGGAACTCAAAGAAATGTATGTGTATTATGTTGAAATTTCAATGAATCGACAGAATGACCCCCCAGGTCTTTTTAACTTTCTTCATACTTCATAGAAAAATAATTGTACATATACTGTGATTTATTTCGAATTTCTACATACCAACTTTCATTTTCCAATAAAATGAAATAGTTTCTGTGCTTTTTAAAAGAAATTAAAATGTTCACTTTCCTTAGTATTGGACCTTTAAGGAAGCAGACTAGGGCATTATGTCCAATATGCAATGCTCTCAAGTCAGGTGCTCAGTGCATTAGATCCAAATGCAGTCAGGTACCAAATACATTAGATTCAAATGTATTCAGGTACCAAATACATTAGATTCAAATGTAGTCAGGTACCAAATACATTAGATTCAAACGCAGTCAGGTACCAAATACAGTAGATTCAAATGCAGTCAGGTACCAAATACAGTAAATTCAAATGTGTCAGATACATTAGAATCAATTGTAGTCAGGTACCAGATACATTAGATTCAAAATGCAGTCAGGTACCAAATACATTTGATTCTAATGTAGTCAGGTGCCAAATAAATTAGATTCAAATGTAGTCCGGTACCAAATACATTAGATTCAAATGTAGTCTGGTACCAAATACATTAGATTCAGATGTAGTCTGGTACCAAATACATTAGATTCAAGATGTTAGATTCAAATGTAGTCTACAATAAGATCAGTAGTTCAAATAAAAAGTTTCAAAGTAAGTATATGTAGCCAATACTTAGAATTTCAGCGTGGTCAAGTTTGTGTCACCAATAATGCAGTCAGGTACATTAGATTCAGATGTCGAGAAAAGGTATCCAGTGCTAAAGATTCTAATGCATTCAAGTATATTTATCTGATACTTTCAATTCCAGTGCAGTCAAGAACATTAATCCAATGCATACCATAAGATTCCTGTGCATTTAAATGTATGTGTCCAATACATTTGATTCAAATGCTGTCAAGTATTAAGATTCCCATGCAGGCAGTGAAGTATTCCCATGCAGGCAGTAAAGTATACATGTCTGCAAAACAATTGGTTACAATGCAGTCAAGTTCATGTATCGAATACTTAAGTTTCCATAAAAGCGGTCACTTTTAGGGATTGTCATTGTATGTACATGCACAAGTGTGCATGTAATTTAAGCAGTCAAATGAATAAAAAAGGAATTAACAGTACAAACAGGTTTATCTTTTATGTATATTGTATAAAAATGAAAACGAAATTGTGTTGAATTTTATCGACTTCATGGTACAACAGTAGTGTCACATCTATAAATGTACATTTTGTATTGATGAACTGTTCAATCTCAACACAGTGTCATTCATGTTTTCAACACGGGTTCAGTCTACCAAAAGAAATTACTGATTTTGTTCTGTTTTACACCAGTCTGAAGCCTAAAACCAGTGAATGCCTTCATAGTTCATTACATTAATTCATTAATCTTTCAATTAAACATTCTTGCTGTCCCTTTTCAATAGCAAATTCTTTTAGCCTGGCAATACAGTCAGTGGCCTCAATGAGGCTAATAGGGACACGGGTCGGTTCCTGAACCTCTTCACTGTCACTGACATCCTGAAGAATTTCTTGTGTAGTTTTGACCCATTTGCTCATGTCTGTATCACATATTGCGGAATCACTGTCGATTTTGAGTAAATCCATGAAATCGCAGTCAAAGAGTTGCCGTGTCTTTATGTGCACAGACAGAGGGCAGGTGTTGTCCTGTTCAACAAGTGAGTCACTGATGCTGATCTCGGGCTCACTTGCCTCAGCATTGACACTATCATCACTTTCATCATTGTTATCACATAACAACACATTAACTCCAGAGTTTAAAAAGCACTTCTGAATGGTTTCCTCCTTGATGTCCTTCCAAGCCTTTTTATTAGCTCACCTGTCACAAAGTGACAAGGTGAGCTTTTGTGATCGCGCGGTGTCCGTCGTCCGTCGTCCGTCCGTGCGTGCGTGCGTCCGTCCGTAAACTTTTGCTTGTGACCACTCTAGAGGTAACATTTTTCATGGGATCTTTATGAAAGTTGGTCAGAATGTTCATCTTGATGATATCTAGGTCAAGTTCGAAACTGGGTCACGTGCCTTCAAAAACTAGGTCAGTAGGTCTAAAAATAGAAAAACCTTGTGACCTCTCTAGAGGCCATATATTTCACAAGATCTTCATGAAACATGGTCAGAATGTTCACCTTGATGATATCTAGGTCAAGTTCGAAACTGGGTCACGTGCCATCAAAAACTAGGTCAGTAGGTCTAAAAATAGAAAAACCTTGTGACCTCTCTAGAGGCCATATATTTCACAAGATCTTCATGAAAATTAGTGAGAACGTTCACCTTGATAATATCTAGGTCAAGTTCGAAACTGGGTCACGTGCCATCAAAAACTAGGTCAGTAGGCCAAATAATAGAAAAACCTTGTGACCTCTCTAGAGGCCATATTTTTCATGGGATATGTATGAAAGTTGGTCTGAATGTTCATCTTGATGATATCTAGGTCAAGTTCGAAACTGGGTCATGTGCGGACAAAAACTAGGTCAGTAGGTCTAAAAATAGAAAAACCTTGTGACCTCTCTAGAGGCCATATATTTCATAAGATCTTCATGAAAATTGGTCAGAATGTTCACCTTGATGATATCTAGGCCAAGTTCGAAAGTGGGTCATGTGCGGTCAAAAACTAGGTCAGTAGGTCAAATAATAGAAAAACCTTGTGACCTCTCTAGAGGCCATATTTTTCATGGGATCTGTATGAAAATTGGTTTGAATGTTCATCTTGATGATATCTAGGTCAAGTTTGAAAGTGGGTCATGTGCCATCAAAAACTAGGTCAGTAGGTCAAATAATAGAAAAACCTTGTGACCTCTCTAAAGGCCATATTTTTCATGGGATCTGTATGAAAATTGGTCTGAATGTTCATCTTGATGATATCTAGGTCCAGTTCGAAACAGGGTCATGTGCGGTCAAAAACTAGGTCATTAGGTCTAAAAATAGAAAAAACCTTGTGACCTCTCTAGAGACCATACTTGTGAATGGATCTCCATAAAAATTGGTCAGAATGTTCATCTTGATGATATCTAGGTCAAGTTTGAAACTGGGTCACATGCCATAAAAAACTAGGTCAGTAGGTCAAATAATAAAAAAACCTTGTGACCTCTCTAGAGGCCATACTTTTCATGGGATCTGTATGAAAGTTGGTCTGAATGTTCATCTTGATGATATCTAAGTCAAATTTGAAACTGGGTCAACTGCGGTCAAAAACTAGGTCAGTAGGTCTAAAATTATTAAAATCTTTTGACCTCTCTAGAGACCATATTTTTCAATGGATCTTCATGAAAATTGGTCAGAATTTTTATCTTGATAATATCTAGGTCAAGTTCAAAACTGGGTCACATGAGCTCAAAAACTAGGTCACTATGTCAGATAATAGAAAAAATGACGTCATACTCAAAACTGGGTCATATGGGAAGAGGTGAGCGATTCAGGACCATCATGGTCCTCTTGTTCCAGTAGATGGTCTGTAGGACTGTCATGTCCTTCAGTAACTGGGTTCCAGTCTTTGTTGGACAGTTCTCCATTTCAGCAACCACGTCGGAGAGTTAGCTGTTCCTATATTTCAGTTTTGTAGTCTGAATAATGCCCTGGTCCATGGGTTGGATGACTGATGTCTTGTTTGGTGGTAGCAATGTATATTGCACTGATCTTTTCAGTGCAAAAGAAGTCCATCTGCAGATGGACCTATTTTGCACTGAACTTTTCCTACTTGATGCAGATAGACACAGAATACAGACTTGAAATACAGCATACTTAGGAGTAAATCTAAATTTAGTTTCTTTTGATACTAACAGAATTTGAAAAATCAAATAAATTCCCCTCTATGAAAAATATTATAAAGACTAGTCTTGAAATCACAGTTTTAATCATACATTTTTCCAATAAATAAGAACAGTAGTGGTTGTCTGTGTGCATGCTGAAATGTCTGATTTTAGCATCTCATTCAATTTTTATGCCCCCACTTTGGGAGGGGGGCATATAGATTTGCTCTTGTCCGTCTGTCCGTCCGTCCGTCCGTCCTTCTGAAAATGTTGTGTCGCGCGTAGCTCTGAAAGTATTTGACGTAGAGTCACAAAACTTTACAAGAATGTTGGTCAGCATGTGTAGTTGTGCACCTGGGGTCTTGCGTCCGGATCCATTCAGTCATGTAGAAGTTATGGCCCCTGACTTTGTAAAAATTGGTCATTTTAATGTTGTGTCGTGCCTAGCTCCAAAAGTATATGACCTAGAGTCACAAAACTTTACAGGCATGTTGGTCAGCATGTGCAGTTGTGCACCTGGGGTTTCGCGTCTGGATTCATCCAGACATATAGGAGTTATGGCCCCTGACTTAGTAAAAAATTGGTCATTTTAATGTTGTGTCACGCATAGCTCCAAAAGTATTTGACCTAGAATCACCAAAGTTTACAGGAATGTTGGTCAGCATGTGTAGTTGTGCACCTGGGGTTTCGCGTCCGGATTCATTCATTCATGTAGAAGTTATGGCCCCTGACTTTGTAAAAATTGGTCATTTTAATGTTTTGTCGTGCCTAGCTCCAAAAGTATATGACCTAGAGTCACAAAACTTTACAGGCATGTTGGTCAGCATGTGTAGTTGTGCACCTGGGGTTTCGCGTCCGGATTCATCCAGTCATGTAGGAGTTATGGCCCCTGACTTCGTAAAAAATTGGTCATTTTAATGTTGTGTCGTGCATAGCCCCAAAAGTATTTGACCTAGAATCACCAAAGTTTACAGGAATGTTGGTCAGCATGTGTAGTTGTGCACCTGGGGTTTCGCATCCAGATTCATTCAGTATTGTAGGAGTTCTGGCCCCTGACTAATGTCATGTAGTGGGGGCATCTGTGTCCCATGGACACATTTCTAGTTTTTTATTATTTTAAAGCTCAGTAGTAATTTAATCATTTATACACATGAAAACAGTATGGCTATTAATACAGAATCAAAATGTGGGTTCCAATGAAGCAATTTATAGAGTGTTAATTTTTTTGTTGGGTTTCACCTCATGCTGACACAATTATAAGATATATGGCAACTTGTTGGAGGAAGTGGGCACCTCAGGTAGAACCACCAACCTTCCATAAGCCATCTGTTTGGCTTCCTCAATGCTCTGAGTGAGGCTTGAACCCATATCAGTGAGGGGCAAGTGATTTGAAGTTGGCGGCCATATTGTAATTATTATACATTTATACCATATATCCAGTGAACAGCACACTGCAAATGTAAACATTTCTGCATCAAGTTGAGCTAAGCTGTCTGTTTATATAGGGCCTTCTTATTCAAGGACATACCCAGGATTTAAAGGGTAAAAAACACATGTTGCAGGGGGGAAGGGCAGTGTGGGAGCTGGTATCCTCTTCTAGGTGATGAAGGTATTTGAGGGCCTTTCCCTCCATCACAACCCCCCCCCCCCCCCCCCCCCCCCCCAAAAAAAAAAGAAAAACATTTATAAATATTGATTTCAAATAGTGCACTCTGGTCAGGAGTTTGGAAGTCAGTAGCCAACATAATTAAAGGTGATCTGTTATATTTGAACAACAGTTCATGACATTTTTCAGTTCTCATTATACATGTATTCTGTCAGAGATGTATTTAGCGAGTATATCTTACTACCTTTTATGAAATTTTGTAATTGCCTTCCTTTAATAAAGGGACTGTTTGTTTTGATTTCAATATAATTTCTAATTTTACATCAATTTTGCAATTGATAAATATTGGGATATTTCAAATACTTGAAACAAAACTTATAAGTTTTAAAACAGTGTTTTGCTTCAGCATTCATCTATTTTCAATCTTATCTTGGTAAACCCAGATAGACAAAGGGAAGTAATTATAATTTTATAAACTTGCACTTATAATTAATTTTGGCAAAAGATGTACTTGTCAGTGCATATTTTTGACTACTTTAATGCAATAATTCTTATATTTGTATTATTCCATGGGAAGTAATAATAATTTTATGAACTTGCATTTATAATTAATTTTGGCAAAAGATGTACTTGTCAGTGCATATTTTTGACTACTTTAATGCAATAGTTCTTATATTTGTATTATTCCTTAGGCAGACTTTATTTACTGAATTTATACTTATGTTAAAATAAAGCTATCTTGGTAACCAGGATAGGAGATTCAAATTCTAAAATCATTTCCAGTATGACATCTGACATGTATGAAGAACTCAGTGAACATAAATAGGAGTAACTGATCAGTTGGTTAAGTTTTGAACAAATCCATTAGTTGACCTAGGTCAGATTAACCATCTTTAAAAACAGCAAACCACTTGATAGATCTTCAAAGAACTTGGTCTGTTACAGCATTCTTGTAATTTCTTTCAAAATTGTTTAAGTGGTGGTGACCACTAGAGCTAAAAATAGAAAAACTTCTTTGCTTGCCCTACCTGATGGATATTAACCAAACTTGGTCTGTAGCACTCCTTGTGTGGATCTTTTTATGCCCCCGAAGGGAGGCATATAGTTTTTGAACCGTCTGTCTGTCTGTCAGTCTGTCGGTCTGTCCGCAATTTTCGTGTCCGGTCCATATCTTTGTCACCGATGGATGGATTTTCAAATAACTTGGCATGAATGTGTACCACAGTAAGACGACGTGCAGTGCGCAAGACCCAGGTCCCTAGCTCAAAGGTCAAGGTCACACTTAGACTTTAAAGGATAGTGCATTGATGGGCGTGTCCGGTCCATATCTTTGTCATCGATGGATGGATTTTCAAATAACTTGGCATGAATGTGTACCACAGTAAGACAAAGTGCAGTGCGCAAGACCCAGGTCCGTAGCTCAAAGGTCAAGGTCACACTTAGACGTTAAAGGATAGTGCATTAATGGGCCTGTCCGGTCCATATCTTTGTCATCGATGGATGGATTTTCAAATAACTTGGCATGAATGTGTACCACAGTAAGACGACATGCAGTGCGCAAGACCCAGGTCCGTAGCTCAAAGGTCAAGGTCACACTTAGACGTTAAAGGATAGTGCATTAATGGGCGTGTCCGGTCCATATCTTTGTCATCGATGGATGGATTTTCAAATAACTTGGCATGAATGTGTACCACAATAAGACGACCTGTCACACGCAAGACCCAGGTCCGTAGCTCAAAGGTCAAGGTCACACTTAGACGTTAAAGATCATTTTTCATGATAGTGCGTTGATGGGCATGTCCGGTCCATATCTTTGTCATTCATGCATGGATTTTAAAATAACTATGCATGAATGTGTGACACAGTAAGACGATGTGTCGCGCGCAAGACCCAGCTCCGTAGGTCAAAGGTCCTAAACTCTAACATCGGCCATAACTATTCATTCAAAGTGCCATCGGGGGCATGTGTCATCCTACGGAGACAGCTCTTGTTCAGATTTGTTCTGATTGTAAGTTTGACCCCTTTCAGGGGTCACTGGAGCCAAAAATCAAATAAAGCTTTAAATTGCAATATATTTTCTGTGCTCTAACCAGCCCATCAAAATTATCCCATGGCAAGTCAAATGCCAGGGAGCCAAATGTGTGAAAAGTGCCTAGAAACTGGATTTACCTGTGTTTGGTTTGAACAGAAAGAAGAAAAAGCATTTAAGGAAAAGTTACTTTGCCATAAAAGAATTTTGAGTACAGAAAGTAAAAAAATAAGGATGTCCATATGCATGTATTTTTGGATTGAATTTCAAGAAAAAAGGATGATACAGAGAATAAAGTTCAGCTACTGAATATTTTTGATATAATTGGAAATATGAATTTGAGATTTAGGCCTAAAGTTTTATTCTGAGATAAATTTTAACTGATTTTTTCTCTTTTTAAATGAAAAGATTTCACTAGATTGATTAAATTATCTTGTATAACCCAGAGGCATTCAATGAAGTCTATGTAAAACACAATGAATGATTGTATTAAAATGAATTATTCTGTAAAACACAGTGAATGAATGGTGAATGAATTATTTTGTAAAAAGTGAATCAATGTTATAAAACACAGTGCGTGAATGAATATAAAATTTTAAAATGTATCTTAATGAAATTGTTTTTTTTTTTTTAATGCAATGGATGGACACTTAATTCAGTTATATTGTAAAACAGTCTGACATTGTTCAGTTAAATGGGTTTCAAAACACAGATTTATTTTCTAACACACAGTGGCAATTTATTTATTTATTATTTATTTTGTTAGATTTAACGTCACACCGACACATGACAGTGGCAAGGTTTTTAAGTGGACTCAGTGGCATGGCTTTAATTTCTTACACACTGGCAGGGTCTTTAAGTGGATATAATTTAATGTCTGTATAGATTTGTTTGCACTGAAAATGCTTTAAAAAGAAAAGTTAATGTTTTTATATATTTGTTAAAATCATGTTTTCCAAATTCAAATAATTTACAATGCTACTTTCCCAATGCTATTTGTTTTGGTGACTGTATGATTCCCAAAATGATGAAAAAGATCCTGATGCTGCATTTCCTAGGAGGATCCTCTGCTAAGAATGTTTGAACTGATTGCACGTGTAACTGTTCATTTAATAAACTTGGACATGAAAAGACATGAACTTAAAAATCATCTTGCTCTAATATTTACACAGATTTTTCATGGTTTCTGAAGCCATGTTGATTGGTCAAAAATTGAGGTTGATAAAGGGTAGGGTAAGATTTCATAAAAGATATATAGGTTCCATTATATAGAGTTACAAGGTTTCATATCTATGAAAAAGTTACTGTTATTCAGCATTATAGTTATCCATGGTGACAAAGACAGACCCGCCAGTACTTGACTTTTCAGAAGAATCAAATTTTTTGTTCCTCGATATTATTTTTTCTGAAGCATTCAATATTTAATGATAAATTTAGGCTTTTCTGGTTGTATAATCAACTATTTCTGATTTCCAAATATTATTCTTCACTAATTCCTGCTTTTATAGGTGCATAAAACTTAAATTGCCAAAAACTTTGGTTATGTTTTTGATGCTAACTGCTCCATGTTCATAATGATACTCAAGCATTTTTTGAATATTTATAATACAGTTTATAATCCACAGGAGATGTGTTCCATTATGATTTATAAAGCAAAGTTGTTATTTTGTAGCTCACATAAGAGTTGGGAGGCATAAACATGCCCAATAGTCTATAGAAAGAGAACAGGATGGTTTTCATTCTGGTCACTGTCATGACTCAGTGTTGTAGAGCCTGTCTTTCTGAAGGGTTTGACAGCTTTCAATGTTGAGTTGTTCAAAAGTCTGTCTTGCTGAAGAGTTTGACTGTGCTTTTGATGTGTGGAGTTACTCATAAAGGGACCATTGACACGTGCATGGCAAACACAGATGCATTGGTAGAGAGAGTAGGTCGCTTTCATTTGGAGCGAAGGCTCTAGGTGCGATTCCTTGCTACTCCCATTGCAGTGTAACCTTAGGCAAGCACTTTATCATGATTGCAGTCCACTTAGCTGTAGATGGGTACCAGCAACTTGCTGGGAATAAATTCAAAATTTACCTTATCATAATGAATGGTGATGCTACAGAAGCTATTTTGCTTTTTAAATCAATAATGTACACATTCTACTGTAGGAACAAAATTCTAACATGTCAGATAAATCACTTTCAATATTATCAGAGAGTAGTTAGCATCATTATATAAGACAGACTTAACAAGCTTACTGACAGTAGTTATGACAGTGTTTCTAAAGTTGACATCTTGGAAAACTTTCTCCACTCATTGAAGATATTGCACTTATGATGCCAGTCATAAGTCAGTAACCAGACTGACGGACAGATGTACAGAGTGATGGACAGACACACAGTCAGGCAGAGTAATTGCTATCATGACCAAATAACTTGGCTTCTTAAAACATGAACATCAATTGGGGGGTAGGGAATAACCTTTCTAGTGGGGGCAATATTTGCCAAGAGCTTGGGATGAGACTTGGAGTGGCTAATATTAAATTCCCCGTCATGAGTGGGGGGCGTTTATAGGAGTGGCCTCAATCCGTCCATCCTTCCGTCCAACCACTTAAAGGAATTTCATGAAACTTGGGTCAAATGATCACCTCAACAAGACAATGTGTCAGCCATGTTGGTTCAAGGTCAAGGTTATAACTCAAGGTCAAAGGTTTGAGTCTTTCATTTTGTGTCCGCTCTGTTTCTCCTTAACTCCTTGAGGATTTTCATGAAACTCGGGTTAATGATCACCTCATCAAGACAATGTGTAGAGCTTGTGAGTCAGCCATGTTGTCTCAAGGTCAAGGTCACAACTCAAGGTCAAAGGTTTGAGCCTTCCATTTTGTGTCTGCTCTGTATCTCCTAAACCCGTTGAAGGATTTTCATGAAACATGCACTCAAATGTTATGAGAAAGATAAGGTAACCTTCTTGCATGCCTAATCCTAACAGGATTTTTCCATTGTTTTTCTGTTAGTATTAAAACTCTTCTTACACCCAAAAATATAAGTTGTCTCGCGTGCTGTAATTTATTACTTTAGTAAGGTATTGCATCTAAAATAAAAACATTCATTTATTTGTTCTATTTATTGAAGAGTATGGCATGCAAAAAAAAGAATCTATTACTAGTTGAAGGTGGGGATAGAAATATTCTGGTTCTCAGGTAAGTGTTTCATGGTAACTCGGCTCTTTTCGAGGTAACTCGGCAGAGCCTTGTTACTGACTAAACAGTTACCCTCAAGCCAGATATTTCCATCAGCACCTTTAGTCAGTAAAAGATTCTTATATGTTGTTACAGTGTAATCATTGACTGGAATTCCTTGCAGGAGGTCATAAATAAAATTTGAAAAGATCAGTCATCTTAAAAAGTCTGCTAAGGCCCTTTTTGTACAGAGCAAGGAAAACTCAGACCAGTATCTGTAGAGTTACAACTTTTGAATACATATTATAAGTTGCAACTACAAAATTGACACAAAAACTAGAGTTTTTTTGCCCCCACTATGAATGGTGGGGGCATATAGATTTGGTATTGTTATTGTTATTCTGGTAATGGTATATAGGGAAAAATGACTTGTAAATCATTGATTTTGGAAAAGATATCGAATATCAAATGGTACCCTTCAGAAAGGGATTTCTATTTCTGAGCATAAATACATCTAAGCAACTTGTGTAGGGTTAGCTTTTGAGATGACATTCAAATTTTATACATCTGATGATTATGGTGGGGACACCACTTGATCAGTTTAGTTTTATTGCCTCAAAGCAATTTTTTAGTACTCATTGCATTTCTGCTTTTTGTGTGACCTATTCATTTTTTTATTCACAAAGATGTTATTGTACATTTTCACATTATAGCAAAACAGTGCTTTACATATAAAGAGAATGAAACCATATCAATACATTCACTTTTTAAAACCTTGCCAGTGATGAACTAATCTCATTAACCTTTTGTGCTTTTCCATAAAGACAGAAGTGACCAAAATAATGATAATAATGACAGTTTTTAGAGGCTGATTTTGGTGACAAGGCATTGTTTCTGATCAAACATTAAAATCTTGCTGCCAATTTGGAAAAGTCCAGTATATTATTATAATACTTGTAGTCACTAGATGACCCCTGTTGTTTTGGTCAGTAGGGCAAAGGTCAAAGTCACAATGGAAACAATTCCTGATCAGTAAGTGGAGAATGCTTTAGCAGATGACTGTCAAACTTTGTTTTGCAGAACAAGATATTGAGAAAGTGCATTATCTGCCTAATAAGTAAAGGGTGGGTTTTTTAAATGAGGTTTTCATAAATGTTGGGTCAGTAGGGTCATGATTTCTTTTTATTGGGTGACATGGAGCCATAAAAAGGCACCAATACAATAAAAACTTTTTGCTAATTGACTCTTAATGGAACGTACTCCATGCAGGGCACTAGTTTCGCCATTTTTTGGGCTGAATATGGGCCCCATCCCCTTCATAAAATAATGTTTTTTCCCCCTTTCTCAGAAGAAATTTCCCTTGATAATAGGTTGTTTGACACAACTAGATTATGAACTCTCTTTCAAGTTATAGTGCCTCTAAGGAAGGTTTTGCTGCAATATAGTTAATTGTTAAAACTGAAATGAAAAACAGTATTTATAAGTGTGAATAGTAGTAACAATCATTTATATGGCTAAAAACTTCCCTTTTTTGTCTTAAAAAATGACGAAAAATTCCCCTTCCTGAGGGTATGGGTACCTGTCCCAAAAGTTGTCTAGAGCCATGCTGTGTGATTCTAGCCCATTTTAAAATTTAATGAATCTCATACAGTTTAAAGGTAGTTAATCAAACTTTGTTTAACTTATGGATTTGCTTTAAACTTAAATAATTAATCATTTACACTTACTTGTGTTCACTGAATTCTCAATAGGTATTAAATTTTCACTGAAGGTATTTTTATGCCCTCCTTTGAAGAAGGAGGGGTATATTGTTTTGCAGATGTTGGTCAGTCTGTATGTAGACCAATCCGTTTCTGGGTGATAACTCAAGAACACTTGTGCCTAGGATCATGAAAGTTAATATGGAGGTTGGTCATGACTAGCAGATGACCTCTATTGATTTTAAGGTTAGTAGGTCAAAGATCAAGGTCACACTGACCTGGAACTGTTAAACGGTTTCCAGACAATTACTTGAGAATGCTTGGGCCTAGGATCATGAAAGTTGATAGGGGGTTTGGTCATGACCAGCAGATGACCGCTATTGATTTAGAGGTCAGTAGGTCAAAGGTCAAGGTCACAATTACCCAGAACAGTAGAACTTGTGTACAGTGACCAAATAGTTTCTGTTCCGTGTACAATTACTGAATGTATAGAAGGGGGGCATGTCGTGTTCTACGAGCTCTTGTTAGCTTATTTGATTTTTTGAAAAAAAAAATGAGTTATTGTCATCACTTAAGCTGACCCTGTACATCAAGAATTGTAACTCCATCCTGCTTTTTTCAAGAATTGTTGCCCCTTTTGGACTTAGAAAATCAGATTTCTTGGTTAAATTTTATGTTTAGGTCAGCTTTTATCCTAAACTATCAAAGCTATTGCTTTAAAACTTGCAACACTTGTTCACCATCATAAGCTGACCCTGTACATCAAGAAACATAACTCCATCCTGCTTTTTTGCAAGATTTATTGCCCCTTTTTTATTTAGAACATATCAGATTTCTTGGTTAAGTTTTATGTTTAGGTCAACTTTTTCTTTTAAACTGTCAAAGCTATTGCTTTGAAACTTGCAACACTTGTTCATCATCATAAGCTGACCCTGTACATCAAGAAACATAACTCCATCCTGCTTTTTGTAATAATTATTGCCCCTTTTGGACTTAGAAAATCAGTTTTCTTGGTTGAGTATTATGTTCAAGTCAGCTTTTCTCATAATTATAAAACTACCAAAGCTATTGCTTTAAAACTTGCAACAGTTTTTCACCATCATAAGCTGACGCTGTACTTCAAGAAACATAACTCTATCCTGCTTTTTTGCAAGAATGATGGCCCTTTTTAGACTTAGAAAATCATGGGTATGACAATATTTCTACTATACAAAAAAATCAGATGAGCGTCAGCACCTGCAAGGCGGTGCTCTTGTTAAAATTTGATTTTCCTATCCAGTGGTTGCCCAACCAAGATAGCATTATTTTAGCATAAGTATAAATTTAATAAATATATTCTGCCTTAAGGAATGATATAAGCACAGATGTATTAAATTTGTCAAAGAGTTGAATCAAAAAGAATCTTGTTTGCTAAAATTCATTAGAATTGCAAGTTTATATGATTATTTTTGCCTTCCTTTGCCTATATTAGATGCACAACCAAGATAAGATTGAAAATAGCTGAATCTGGAAGCTACACGCTGGTGTTAAATCTTGCCTTTTGTTTTAGGTAGTTGAAAAATATTCCTATATTTATCAAATACAAATGTAAAACTAGAAATTATATTGAAATATAAGGAAATAGACCACTTCTTAAATACTTTTATATTAAATGGTGAAGAAATTACAAACTTTCATGAAATTTTGAGTACGGATCTAACTCTTATGTACTGCATGGGTCGTTTGTTCCTGGGAAAAAATCTACAACAGAATATGTGATAACTGAAAAATGTCATAAAATATTGTTCAAATGTGATTTCCACATTTAAAGGATAATCTTCCAGAAAAAATAACAGTAAGAAATTGTACAGGTATCCCTGAAGGTGACTATAATGTCTGGTTACAAGATGCTATAATTATATAAGCATTAATTTCTCTCTACTGTTTTGACTGACAAGCTTTCTGTCATAGTGTCAGGGACGTTCGTAGATTGATGGGTATATACACTGACAAAGAGTATGGAAATGAATCCTACCCTCTTTTCAATGGGTTTAGGGGCCTCCACCGAGAAAAGTTCATGCATATTTTTTATGTACAGTACTCCACCTCAGTATCATGCTCATTGCAAGGGCAAAAAAATATAGAATATTTCAGAAGTTATTTCACCTCACATTTTCTGCATATTTTAGCTGAACTTTCACTCCTTCCGCTCGAAGCCTAGGGCAGAAAACCCCTTTTCTGTGTATTAAGCTGTATACTTTCACCTCCTTTTCAGTGACTGGGAAAGAATTTATATCTATTGGACAATGGCCCATCATACACAAATTTAGTTTTGTGACATTTAAAAATTTTATATGACATTCAGAAATTTCTATGGGACAGTTTCAGCTTGTGTACTAGGAATCAGCACTGTAGTTTCGTGTAGGTATATCTTTGCAGATTAAAGAAGCTTTTAATAACATCTATATAGTAACTAAACACTGTAACAGCTTCACAGCTTTTATTTCAATAAAATTTTCAAAGCAGTTTACATTTGATACTGGGTATTTCAGAATGTTAAACATTCCGGTCTACTATACTGGTAGATGATTGAACACCTTACCATTACTCTCACACACTAGATCTACATGTAACAAAAAATATACTTTAAAACAATGCTACCTTAATACCCTGAAAACTTCTTATCAGAAAAGCATTTTACAACCAGGTACCTTTATGTGACAAAAGTAACATTGCTCAACATTTAAAACTTTGGAAGGAGTGTGTACTTCAATAAATAGTCATTTAAGAAATAAAAGAACTTCTCTCCTAAACACATGCAACTTAACATGTAACAGTAAACATCTGCTCAGTTTTAGAATAGGTATGACACTTTTAGAGCAGTGTTTTACTGCCTGCTTAGTTATAATTAAATCTTCAACAGTAATATTTAAAAAAGCAGGGTTGTAGCAGATCAGTGTTGTCATCAGTTAAGACTGTAATATATATGGTGATTGAGCAATTTTCACATTTCTTTCATTGTGAGCAGCACTTAAGGACGCTAGAGATATGAACAGAAAAAGACTTCTGAAAGCATTCTTCTCATAAACCCCTTGATGGATATTCTCAGAGCTTGTTCAGAAAATATTTAAACAACTTGCCATAAACAGCTTGATGGATGTTGACCGAACTTAAAAAGCATCCATATTTACCTCTTTTTGCATGGACTTTTTTCAAATTCATTCATAAATATCCACTTAATCATCATTTTGGGGCTGCCAGAGCAAAACAGAAAAAAAGCTCTGCATAACCTCCTCATAAAATCTGTATTGATCTCCACCAAACTTGGTCAAAAGCATCTGTGTGTACTCTTGTCTCAGTGTTAATGTTTGTTTGTATAGTTCTGCTTAAGTTCACTTCGAGTTAGAAAAAAAGAAAAACAGTTTGTGAACAGCTATAGGCCTATGGATGTTCGCAAAACTTGTTTTAAAGCATGATTGTGTGGAACGTAATCAAATCTGTTCAAAAGGATGTGCTTAACTACATCTAGGGACTGCAAGAGTTAAAAAAAGGAAAACCTTCAAATATTTTTTTCTCCTGGAATACTTGGTAAATTTTCATTAAACCTGATCAGAAGCATCTTGACAGACTTAATGGCCTCTAGAATTTAATGTACAAAAACATGTAAAAGCATTTCTGCATGAAACATTTGATGGAACTTGTGGTTTGAAGCATCTTTAGATAGACCCCCTTTCTAATGCTTGTTAATCCCCCGCCGTGGCGGAGGGATTATAGGAATGGTCTGCGTCCTTGCGTCCTTCCATCCGTAACAAAATCGTGTCCGGTCCATATCTCCTAAACCCCTTGAAGGATTTTGATGAAACTTGAGTCAAATGATCACCTCATCAAGACGATGTGCAGAACCCATGAGTCAGCCTTGTCGGTTCAAAGTCAAGGTCACAACTCAAGGTCAAAGGTTTGAGCCTGCCATTTTGTGTCTGCTCTATATCTCCTAAACCCCTTGAAGGAATTTTATTATAAAACTTGGGTCAAATGATCACCTCATCAAGACGATGTGCAGAACCCATGAGTCAGCCATGCCGGCTCAAGGTCAAGGTCACAACTCGAGGTCAAAGGTTTGAGCCTTCCATTTTCTGTCAGCTCTATATCTCTTAAACCCCTAGAAGGAATTTTATAAAACTTGGGTCAAATGATCACCTCATCAAGACGATGTGCAGAACCCACGAGTCAGTCTTGCCGGCTCAAGGTCAAGGTCACAACTTAGGGTCAAAGGTTTGAACCTTCCATTTTGTGTCCGCTCTATATCTCCTTAACCCCTTGAAGGAATTTCATCAAACTTGGGTCAAACGATCACCTCATCAAGGCGATATGCAGAACTTATGAGTCAGCCATGTCGGCTCAAGGTCAAGGTCACAACTGAAGGTCAAAGGTTTGAGCCTTTCATTTCATGTCCGCTCTGTATCTCCTAAACCCCTTGAAGGAATTTTATAAAACTTGGGTTAAATGATTACCTCATCAGAACAATATGCAGAAATTATGAGTCAACCATGCCAGCTCAAGGTCAAGGTCACAACTAAGGGTCGAAGGTTTGAGCCTTCCATTTGGTGCCCACTCTGTATCTCCTTAACCCCTTGAAGGATTTTCATCAAACTTGGGTCAAATGATCACCTCATCAAGAACTCATGAGTCAGCCATGTCAACTCAAGGTCAAGGTCACAACTGAAGGTCAAAGGTTTCAGCTCTGTATCTCCTAAACCCCTTGAAGGATTTTCATGAAACTTTGGTCAAATGATCACCTCATCAAGACGTTGCGCAGAATTCATGAGTCAGCCATGTCAGTTCAAGGTCAAGGTCACAGCTAAAATCAAAGGTTTACCCTTTCACTATCCATAGCAGTGGCAGGGGATTTAGCTGTCTTTCAGACTGCCTTGTTGAAATGGTTTTACTTGACTGCATTTATGAGGGAAGCGAGGGCTAAAAGCAGAAAAATACGTTTAACTTACTATTTCTCATGTATTGATTTGTGGATCTTCACACGTTTTGGTGAGTAGAATTCATGCTGGAATACTTGACTGCATTTGTGGGGGAAGGGCAGCCAGGGCTAAAAGCAGAAAAAAACATTTAACTGACTTTTTCTCATTAATTGTTTTGTGCATCTTCACACGTTTGGTGGGAAGAATTCTTGCCTGAATACTTGACTACATTTGTTGGGAATGGGAAGCCAGGGCCAAAAGGAGAAAAAAAACATTTAACTGACTTTTTCTCATTAATTATTTTGTGGATCTTCACACGTTTTGGTGGGAAGAATTCTTGCCTGAATATTTGACGACGTTTGTGGGGAAAGGGAAGCCCGAGGGCTAAAAGCAGAAAAAAACACATTTACCGTAAAATTATTAATATTCGTGGGGGACTTATTTTCGTGGATTTCATGGTCTAATCAATCCACAAAATTTAATCCCAATGATCAAGTAAATTCCCATTCATTTTATGTTCTAAAGTTGAAATCCATGAATTCTTAACCCAACGAAATTGCCATTTTGACCAAAACCTCAAAATTTAATGCCCACGAAATTTAATGATTTAACAGTAACTGACTTTTTATGCCCCCCCCCCCCCCCCCCCGAAGGGAGGCATATTAGTTTTTAACTGTCCGTCCGTTAGTTAGTTCGTTAGTCACAACGTTAACTTTTTGCATGAAGGCACTTTACTCGTGAACCACTGCACCCAGGACCTTCAAACTTCACATGCTGAAAGTACTTATTGAGTACACCACCCCTAATGACTTTGGGGTCACCAGGTCAAAGGTCAAGGTCACAAGGGCCAACGTTAACTTTTTGCATGGAGGCACTTTACTCACGAACCACTGCACCCAGGACCTTCAAACTTCACGTGGTGATAGTACTTATTGAATACACCACCCCTACTGACCTTGGGGTCACCAGGTCAAAGGTCAAGGTCACAGGGGCCAACGTTAACTTTTTGCATGAAGGCACTTTACTTGCAAACCACTGCACCCAGGACCTTCAAACTTCACATGCTGATAGTACTTATTGAGTACACCACCCCAACTGACATTGGGGTCAAAAGGTCAAGGTCACAGGGGGCAACGTTAATTTTTTGCATGAAGGCATTTTACTTGCGAACCACTGCACCCAGGACCTTCCAACTTCACATGGTGATAGTACTTATTGAGTACACCACCCCTACTGACTTTGGGATCACCAGGTCAAAGGTCAAGGTCACAGGGGCCAACGTTAACTTTTTGCATGAAGGCACTTTACTTGCAAACCACTGCACCCAGGACCTTCAAACTTCACATGCTGATAGTAGTACTTATTGAGTAAACCACCCCAACTGACATTGGGGTCAAAAGGTCAAGGTCACAGGGGGCAACGTTAATTTTTTGCATGAAGGCATTTTACTCGCGAACCACTGCACCCAGGACCTTCAAACTTCACATGGTGATAGTACTTATTGAGTACACCGCCCCATACTGACTTTGGGATCACCAGGTCAAAGGTCAAGGTCACAGGGGCCAACGTTAACTTTTTGCATGAAGGCACTTTACTCGCGAACCACTGCAGCCAGGACCTTCAAACTTCACATGCTGACAGTACTTATTGAGTACACCACCCTTACTGACTTTGGGGTCACCAGGTCAAAGGTCAAGGTCACAGGGGCCAACGTTAACTTGTTGAATGAAGGCACTTTACTTGCGAACCACTGCACCCAACACCTTCAAACTTCACATGCTGATAGTACTTATTGAGTACACCACCCCTAATGACCTTGGGGTCACCAGGTCAAAGGTCAAGGTCACAGGGGCCAACGTTAACTTTTTGCATGAGGGCACTTTACTCGCGAACCACTGCACCCAGGACCTTCAAACTTCACATGCTGATAGTACTTATTGAGTACACCACCCCTACTGACCTTGGGGTCACCAGGTTGAAGGTCAAGGTCACAGGGGCCAACGTTAACTTTTTGCATGAAGGCACTTTACTCGCGAACCACTGCACCCAGGACCTTCAAACTTCACATGCTGGTAGTACTTATTGAGTACACCACCCCAACTGACATTGGGGTCAAAAGGTCAAGGTCACAGGGGCCAACGTTAACTTTTTGCATGAAGGCACTTTACTCGTGAACCACTGCACCCAGGACCTTCAAACTTTACTTGCTGATAGTACTTTATGAGAACACCAACCCTACTGACTTAGGGGTCACCAGGTCAAAGGTCAAGGTGCTGTGGGGGCATTTGTCACCATTAGTGACAGCTCTTGTTCTCATTTATTTTCTGTGGATCTTCACATGTTTTGGTGGGAAGAATTGTTGCCTGAATGCGTGACTGCAGTAAAACATCATACAGATTGTTATACATAATATAATAGGTTCATTTCCTTTTCTTCATTGTTTATCATTTTTATGTAGATCTTAGACATATTGGAAAGCAATTTGCACTTACACAGTGATATTTCTAATAGTGCTTTTTTCTAACTATACAGCCTCGAGCTGCTTTATTATAGATCATTCTAGAAGGTCTCAGTAGGACATAAATGTTCCTTCTTTGTGATATGTTCCCCATGACCTGTTGAAGGGAAATATGTTTGTAATTCTTACTCTCAAGTATGCTGTGATCTTGACCATTGACTGAATGACCCAAAAACAATATAGGTCATCTACTGACCATAGACATTTGCTGACCATATATGTCAGTGTTCCCCTGCTATACATCCAAAATCATTTTCCATCTCAAGGTCAGTGACCTTGACCTTTGAAGTCTTGACACCTAAACAATAGAGAATGTTCTGACTGTAGACAGTCAAATGGCTAAATCATTCTCCAGTTATTGATAAGAAACCATGTTTAGTCTCTATGTCACTATGACCTTGAACCTTGACCTACTTACCATCAAAACAAAAAAGATTATCTACTGACTACGGCAATACTCCTTTGAAGTTATTAATGCTAGGCTTCAGCATTCTCCAGGTTTTGACAGTAAATTATTTTCAGTCTAGAGGTCACTGACTTTGACCTCGACCTCTTGATCCACCAAATCAACAGCGGTCATCTGCTGACAGTGGGCAATCATTGTTATCTTCTCATGATAGCCGGGGGGCACCCGATTAGCTCAGTAGGGAGGGCACAGATCTATGGAACATGGGGTCAGGAGTTCGATCCTTAGGCTAGGCTTATGTTCTCTATGATGATTTGGTAAAGGACATTGTGTTTGAAATATTTATCTGTCACCTTAGATTCATGTGAGGAGGTTGGCAGTGATGCACCTGTCAATATTTTGCCCGTCCGGGGGGGGGGGGGGGTGGCTGACCCAGGGGAATTTGACATTTCAAAAATTTTGTTGTCTAAATCCCCACCCTAGAGACAACATTTTTTGTCTAAATCCCACCCTAGAGCCTGGTTGGTACATCAAATGTTTGTCAAAGTCCCGCCTGTCGGGAATGGTTTTCTGTCTAAAGTCCCGTGTATGCCTGCCACTCCCCCGGGCGGGCAAAATATTGACAGGTGCATGACCAGTGAAGAACAGGTTTGTACTTATACAGAATCCAGGATCACTTAACTGAAATACTGTTGAAAATGCTGTTAAACACAAAACAAAAACTCCTTATGATAGTCTATTATGGTCTATCAGATTTGCTGTATAAACTTGGTTAGAACAATGCCAAAAAGTGAAGGTCATTCACTGACTTAGGTCTTTCGTGAACCTTTCTTGAATTTCTTCAGAAGGTACCCATTGACTTTATTTCAGGTCCCCCCATAGCTAAAAATGAAACAAACTTTTAAACTTAAAAGTCTGCCTGATGAACCACTAGAGGGATGTTTCTAGCATATCAAGCATTTTGACTGAATTATGGCCCCTTTTCGACTTAGAATATGCTCATTTTAATGTTAAAGTTTTACTCGTAGCTTATACAGTGTAACTTCCGAAAACCGAACGACCTCCGGTTTTTGGAAGTTTCCGGAATTCAAAAGTTTAAAAGTTTGTAGGTAAAGTGGACGTGGTGCACAAGAGTTATGTTTTCTTACATGTAGGATGAAGGAGATTATTATCCTTTTTTATTTTACAATTTCATATAAAAATGTGAATTAATTGATTAATTAATTAACTACAAACAATAAGGATAATAAATACATAAATAACAAATATAAAAAGAAACAACATATCTTTAATAATAGCATTTACGCAAACATTTTCCACTTACATTTATGTTGATAATGCATAGTTTAATCGATGTAACTAAATCAATTAAAACACCTATCTTTCTTTCGTTCAAACATTAAGAAACTTTTTAACACGTAAGATGTTTAATTCATCACGTTTTCAAAAATTGAATACAAATGAAGTTATCACTGATTACTTCCTTACTTTTGCATCATATGATCATTGTGATTATATAGCATGTCAAAATAAATGCGCGCCGCTAATAGATAAACAAAAGAACATGATGACAGCATTTTTATACGCCCGAAGGGACGTATTATGTTATGACGCTGGTGTCCGTCTGTCTGTCCGTCCGTCTGTCCGTTAGCAATTTCATGTCTGCTCTGTAACTCTTGAACCCCTTGAATGATTTCAAGGAAACTTTACACAAATGTTCACCACACCGAGACGATGTGCAGACCGCATGTTTTGGATGTCTCATTTCAAGGTCAAGGTCACACTTAGGAGTCAAAGGTCATATCAGTTGGTTTCGTGTCCACTCTGTAACTCTTGAACCCCTTGAAGGATTTCAAAGAAAGTTGACACAAATGTTCACCACGCCAAGACAATGTGCAGAGCGCATGTTCCGGATGACTTGCTTCAAGGTCAAGGTCACACTTAGGGGTCAAAAGTCATATCAGTTTGTTTCGTGTCCGCTCTATAACTCTTGAACTGCTGGAAGGATTTCAAAGAAACTTGGCAGAAATGTTCACCACATTGTAACGATTTGCAGAACGCATGTTCCGGATGACTCGCTTCAAGGTCAAGGTCACACTTAAGAGTCAAAGGTCATATATGACTTTGCATTGTATATATTGCTCTGCATTGCAGTGGTCTTGTTTTAATTTGGCAGATCTCTTTTTTGTACTTACAATAAATTTTTTTTTGAATTACTTCCCTTTTATGTTACTATAAATAGCTTATTTTGAAACTTTTTTATTATTGGCCGTAGGGAAAAACCGAGACCACTTTTCTGTGGTACAACATGGATGGTACCTCCAATTTTAAGGTGTATTTTTACATACCTATACCTGATAAGGATTTTTTTTGTAGACTTAGATTTTTTTTTTGTGGACTTTGTTTTTTAAAGTTTTCCTTTTGTTGTTCCAGTCCTTTATTGCTACAACAGTCAAGTTCTTAAAATTTTGCTCCAATCCTATGATGTAAGCCTTTGGGCGTATATTGCCCCGCTTGGCGGCGCTCTTGTTAGATTATCAGGTGACACTTTTAATGCAGCAAATATTTTGCTGTTCGGTTTTCGGAAGTCAATTTTAGTGTTAAAATATAAACGGTGCTTCAAATATCGTCCGGTTTTCAGAATTCGGAAGTTACGGTTTTCAGAAGTTAAAAATATATAGAAATAAGAACAGAAAAAACGGGACCTTGAGTTTCGTGCAGTTTTCAAAGGTTTCCGGTTTTCAGAAGGTCCGGTTTTCGGAAGTTACACTGTATTATACTATCAAGCTCTGAGAATAGTCGAGCGCACTGTCAACTGACAGCTCTTGTTACTAACAATCTACCTGTCTAATAATACATGTTTTACCTTACTGTTCTGTACAATTGGATACTTGAAATATTCTCAAAAGTTGTCCCCCTTTATAAAAGAATGCCATTTGTAAAGAAATAAAAGTAAACAATTGTTCAAAATGATGTTTAACCTAGTTACGTGAAGTTAAAGCAATGGGACATTATTGCAATTGCATCAAAATAAAGACATGTAACAGTTCTTTAGAAATGATGAATGTTAAAAGGCATTGAACTGTCCAGAAGTATTATATGGTCCCTTCATGCAGTCACTTTCCAGAATTCAATACATATGTAAGCAAATTGATGATGCTTTTGTAGACTTATATATATGTTTTATATGCTGTTTAATTTTCATGTAAAACAACTTTTTATGCCCCCGAAGGGAGGCATATAGTTTTTGAACCGTCTGTCCGTCTGTCAGTCTGTCGGTCTGTCAGTCTGTCGGTCTGTCGGTCTGTCAGTCTGTCAGTTTGTCTGCAATTTTCGTGTCCGGTCCATATCTTTGTCATCGATGGATGGATGTTCAAATAACTTGGCATGAATGTGTACCACAGTAAGACGATGTGTCGCGCGCAAGACCCAGGTCCGTAGCTCAAAGGTCAAGGTCACACTTAGACATTAAAGGAGAGTGCATTGATGGGCGTGTCCGGTCCATATCTTTGTCATCCATGGATGGATTTTCAAATAACTTGGCATGAATGTGTACCACAGTAAGACGACGTGTCGCGCGCAAGACCCAGGTGCGTAGCTCAAAGGTCAAGGTCACACTTAGACATTAAAGGATAGTGCATTGATGGGCGTGTCCGGTCCATATCTTTGTCAACCATAGATGGATTTTCAAATAACTTAGCATGAATGTGTACCACAGTAAGACGACGTGTCTCGCGCAAGACCCAGGTCCGTAGCTCAAAGGTCAAGGTCACACTTAGACGTTAAAGGTCATTTTTCATGATAGTGCATTGACGGGCGTGTCCGGTCCATATCTTTGTCATTCATGCATGGATTTTAAAATAACTACGCATGAATGTGTGGCACAGTAAGACGACGTGTCGCGCGCAAGACCCAGCTCCGTAGGTCAAAGGTCCTAAACTCTAACATCGGCCATAACTACTCATTCAAAGTGCCATCGGGGGCATATGTCATCCTATGGAGACAGCTCTTGTTCTTTCTATGATTTGGTGATGTTCGATTGTTTTTTTTTTCCTCCAAAACCTAGACCTGACTTATGAATTATTTTAGTCCTACACTACAGGAGCTGTAGTTTTAAAGTTTAGTAAATAGGCCAAGGACTGTAACTGACAATTGCAAGGCATTTTATTAGCTCACATGAGCCAAAGGCTCAGGGTGAGTTATTGTGATCACTCACCGTCCAGCGTCTGTCCGTAAACTTTTACTTTAAACGACATCTTCTCATAAACCGCTAGGCCAATTTCATCCAAACTTCACAGGAATGTTCCTTGGGTGAAGCTCTACAAAAGTTGTTCAAAGAATTGAATTCCATGAAGAACTCTGGTTGCCATGGCAACCGAAAGGAAAAACTTTAAAAATCTTCTTCTCAAAAACCAGAAGTCCTAGAGCTTAGATATTTGGTGTGAAGCATACCTAGTGGACCTCTACCAATTTTGTTCAAATCATGACCCCGCCCAAGGTGTCATATGATTTTACATAGGAAAATCTTAAAAAATCTTCTTCTCAAAAACCAGAAGCCCTAGAGCTTAGATATTTGACATGTAGCATTGCCTAGTGGACCTGTACTAAAGTTGTTCAAATCATGACCCAGGGGTCACTTGATTTTACATAGATTTCTATAGGAAAATCTTCAAAAAATTAAAAAAAATAGACCAGAAGGCCTAGAGGATATTTGACATGTAGCATTGCCTAGTGGATCTCTACAAAATTTGTTCAAATCATGACCCCCGGGGTCAAAATTGACCCCGCCCCAGGTGTCACTTGATTTTACATAGGAAAATCTTCAAAAAATTTCTAAAAATAAGCCAGAAGGCCTAGATCTTAGATATTTAACATATAGCATTGCCTATTAGATTTCTACAAAAAAAAATTCAAATCATGACCCCCGGGGTCAAATTGACCCCGCCCCAAGGGGTTACTTGACTGTACATAGAAAAATCTTCAAAATTTTCTTATAATAAACCAGAAGGCCTAGAGCTTAGATATTTGACATGTAGCATTGCCTAGTGGACCTCTACAAAATTTGTTCAAATCTTGACCCCCAGGATCAAATTGACCCAGCTCCAGGGGTTACTTGATTGTACATCGGGAAATCTTCACAAATTTGCTAAAAATAAACCAGAAGGCCTAGATCTTAGATATTTGATATGTAACATTGCCTAGTAGACTTCTACAAATTTTGTTGAAATCATGACACCCAGGGTAAAATTGGCCCCGCCCCAGGGGTTATTTGATTGTACATCGAAAAAACTTCCAAAAAATTTCTAAAAATCATCAGTTTGACATTTGAAACATGTAGCACTTGAAGCCTTGTACAGGTGAGAGCTTTAGGGTCAATGACCCTCTTGTTATGGAACCAAAGGTTTTGTTACTTAGTCCTAATGATGGAAGAATTAAACAATTTCAGGTAATTGATGAAGAAATGTGAATAGGCAAGATAAAACTTCAGTGAAATTGTAATTATTTAAAATATTTTATAGAAAAGTTTTTAAACTAATGGTATTTTAATAACACGTATCAGTCAGTCTTATTTCAGGAAAAAGAGAGAATTTTTATACTAATATTAAATGCAGTCAGTTGTGATTTTATAGAATTTCAGTACATAATAAGGTTTTTGACCTCTTGTCATGGAATATCTGTATTTTCTCCATGTTTTGCACTTCACAACTTCATTGCACTTATCACAGCACTGTTACCTAACTTTAACCTTCAAGACCTTTTCCCGCTTGAACAACTCGAGTCGAAACCTCACAATTCAGTTTTCATTGATCTGTTTACTAAGAGTTAACCATTGAAAAAAAACATTTCTGAACTAGTTTTCATTTTCATGAGTCTGAATATTAAATTATCAATATTATTTAAAGGTCAGTAGTAATTGACAGTATTATATTCAGCTGAGTTGTCAACTTTGAAAAAATATAACAAATGTAAGGTGTTGTTTTTGATTCCTTATTGTTGAGCACACTTGCAGAAGCGGAGACATAGTTGTCTAAATGGCAGTTTGGTGTATGTGCATGCATCCGTCCGCACGTGCATACGTCCGTCCCAATTTGTTTGTCCAGACCATAACTTTGATGTGCATGGAGTAATCCTTTTTAGCTCGACTTTTTGAAGAAAATGTAGAGCTATTGCACTCGCCCCGGCGTCACCGTCGCCGTTGGTTAAAGTTTTTGATAAAGTCAAATATCTCTGTTACTATCAAAGCTATTGACTTGAAACTTAAAATAGATATTTACTATCAGAGTCTACACCAGGAGAAACAATCCCCATAACTCTGATTTGAATTTTGACAGAATTATGCCCCTTTTTAACTTAGAGTTTTTGGTTAAAGTTTTTGATAAAGTCAAATATCTCTGTTAATGTCAAAGCTATTGACTTGAAACTTAAAATACTTATTTACCATCAAAATCTACATCAGGAGTAATAATCCAAACAACTCTGATTGAATTTTGACAGAATTATGCCCCTTTTTAACTTAGAATTTTTGTTAAAATTGTTGATAAAGTCAAATATCTCTGTTACTATCAAAGCTTTTGACTTGAAACTTAAAATACTTATTTCCATCAAAGTCTACACCAGGAGAAACAATCTCCATAACGCTGATTTGAATTTTGACAGAATTATGCCCCTTTTTAACTTAGAATTTTTTAAAAAAATGTTTTGATAAAGTCAAATATCTCTTTTACAATTAAAGCTTTTGACTTGAAATTCAAAATAGTTATTTTCTGTCAAAGTCTACACCAGGAGACACAGTTCCCATAACTCTGATTTGAAATTTGACAGAATTATGTCCCTTTTTAACTTGGAATTTTTTTACTGGCAAAGCTCTAATTCAGAGTCAAGCACTGAGAAAAGTCGAGCGACAGCTCTTGTTATATTTGGCATGAATGTTAACCTTAGTAAGACGAAGTGTCTTGCACAAACCCAAGGTTCCTATCTCAAAGGTCAAGGTCACAGTTGGAGGTCATGTCAGATCTTGTCTGACCCATAACTTTGACATACATTGAGGAATCTTGTTTATATTTGGCATTCATGTTTAACTCTGAGACTAAGTGTCTTGTGCAAACCTCGGGTTCCTATCTTAAAGGTCAAGGTCACAGGTAGAAGTCAAAGGTCATTTTAGAGTTTGTCCAGGCCATAACTTTGATAAGTATGGAGCAATCTTTTTCCTCAGGTCCCTATCTCAAAGGTCAAGGTCACACTTTGGGGTAAAAGGTCATTTTAGAGCTTGTTCTGGCTGTAACTTTGCTATGCATAAAGTAATCTTTTTTTAGCTCGACTATTCATAGAATAGTAGAGCTATTGGACTCGCCCATGCGTCCGCTTCCCTATTTGGTTAGGGTTTTGTATGTAAGCTGGTATCTCAGTAACCACTTGTGGGAATGGATTGAAACTTCACACACTTATTATCTGTGATAAACTGACATACATTGCACAGGTTCCATAACTCTATTTTGCTTTTTTACAAAATTATGCCCCTTTTTCTACTTAGAAATTTTTGGTTAAGGTTTTGTATGTAAGCTGGTATCTCAGTACTTACTAATGGGAATGGATTGAAACTTCACATACTTGTTCACTGTCACGATCTGACATACACTAAGCAAGTCCCATAACTCTACTCTCTTTTTTTCTTCAAAATTATGCCCCTTTTTCGACTTAGCAGTTTTTGGTTAAATTTTTGTATGTAATCTGATATCTCAGTATCCACTAATTATGTCTCCCCCAGGAGACATATTGTTTTTGCCCTGTCCGTCCGTCCGTCTGTCCTTCCGTCCGTCCGTCCGTCCGTCCGTCCATCCGTACGTCACACTTCATTTCCGAGCAATAACTGGAGAACCATTTGACCTAGAACCTTCAAACTTCATAGGGCTGCTGGAGTAGACGACCCCTATTGTTTTTGGGGTCACTCCGTCTAAGGTCAAGGTCACAGGGGCCTGAACATTGAAAACCATTTCCGATCTATTACTAGAGAACCACTTGACCCAGAATGTTGAAACTTCATAGGATGATTGGTCATGAAGAGTAGATGACCCCTATTGATTTTGGGGTCACTCCGTCAAAGGTCAAGGTCACAGGGGCCTGAACATTGAAAACCATTTCCGATCTATAACTAGAGAACCACTTGACCCAGAATGTTGAAACTTCATAGGATGATTGGTCAGGAAGAGTAGATGACCCCTATTGATTTTGGGGTCACTCCGTCAAAGGTCAAGGTCACAGGGGCCTGAACATTGAAAACCATTTCCGATCAATAACTAGAGAACCACTTGACCCAGAATGTTGAAACTTCATAGGATGATTGGTCATGAAGAGTAGATGACCCCTATTGATTTTGGGGTCACTCCGTCAAAGGTCAAGGTCACAGGGGCCTGAACATGGAAAACCATTTCCAATCAATAACTAGAGAACCACTTGACCCAGAATGTTGAAACTTCATAGGATGATTGATCATGAAGAGTAGATGACCCCTATTGATTTTGGGGTCACTCCGTCAAAGGTCAAGGTCACAGGGCCTGAACATGGAAAACCATTTCCGATCAATAACTAGAGAACCACTTGACCCAGAATGTTGAAACTTCATAGGATGATTGTACATACAAAGTAGATGACCCCTATCGATCTTGGGATCACTCCATTAAAGGTCAAGGTCACAGGGGCCTGAACATTGAAAACCATTTCCGGTCAATAACTTGAGAATCACTTGACCCAGAATGTTGAAACTTAATAGGATGATTGGTCATGCAGAGTAGATGACCCCTAATGATTATGGGGTCACTCTGTGAAAGGTCAAGGTCACAGGGGCCCGAACATTGAAAACCATTTCCGGTCAATAACTTTAGAACCACTTGACCCATAATGATGAAACTTCATAGGATGATTGGTCATGCAGAGTAGATGACCCCTAACGATTTTAGGGTCACTCTGTTAAAGGTCAAGGCCACAGGGGCCTGAACATGGAAAACCATTTCCAATCAATAACTTGAGAACCTCTCGACCCAGAATGTTGAAACTTCATAGGATGATTGTTCATGCAGAGTAAATGACCCCTATTGTTTTTGGGGCCACTCCGTTAAAGGTCAAGGTCACAGGGACCTGAACATTGATAACCAGTTCTGATCAATAACTTGAGAACCACTTGACCCAGAATGTTGAAACTTCATAGGATGATTGAACATGCAGAGTAGATGACCCCTATTGATTTTGGGGTCAGTCTGTTAATGGTCAAGGTCACAGTGGCCTGTTCATGTAAAATCATTTTTTGGAAATAACTTGAGAACCACTTGACCTACAATGCTGAAACTTAATAGGATGATTGGACATGCAGAGTAGATGACCCCTATTTATTTTGAGGTCACTTGATCAAAGGTCAAGGTCACAGGAGCCTGAACAGTGACTGGAGAACCACTAGGCCAAGAGTGTTGAAATTTAGCGGGATGACTGGACATGCCAAGTAGATGATCCCTATTGCAGCCAACCATCAGTGTCTCTTTGATTTTTGCTCCTGACCCCTATTGACTTCTTGCCTATAGGACTTTGCATTGGGGGAGACATGTGCTTTTTTACAAAAGCATTTTCTAGTTGGAATAGATTGAATCTTCACACACTTGTTCACTGTCATGATCTTACATGCACTGTGAAGGTCCTATAACTCTACCTTGCATTTTTACAAAATTATGCCCCTTTTTCGACTTAGCAGTTTTTGGTTAAGTTTTTGTATGTAAGCTGGTATCTCAGTATCCACAAATTGGAAAGGATTGAAACTTAACACACTTGTTCACTGTCATGATATGACATGCAGTACAGAGGTTCAATACCTCTACTTTGCATTTTACAAAATTATGCCCCTTTTTCAACTTTTGTATTCTTTCAATTGACAAGGCTGTTGAATAGTCGAGTGTTGCTGTCATCTGACAGCTCTTGTTTTATTTGGCATAAATGTTTGCCTTAGTGTCGTGTGCAACTCCCAGACCCCTACCACAAAGGTCAAGGTCATACAGAGACTTTAGTCCTTCTGACAACTGTTGGGCTGGACATGTTGCCCATTAGCATCCAGTATAACTTATAAGTCTATATTCATGCAGTATGACTGGATAGTATAAAGCAGGAAAAAATTAATTTCAGACTCATGAAATAAAACGCTTATTGAATGGCTTGCTATTCAATAGTCAGAACTTCTGACCGTAGATCCTTTGGACCATGGGCAATAGTTTTGGCTATTGACAGGCAAGTTATTCAACAGGTTTATAGAACAGATAGAAGTTTGTAAGGAATATATAATGCTTTAAATATTACAAACAAAAAAAAAAAATGAAAAAAAAAATTAGATATGCATTTTTTTCAATATTAAATTTGAATTAGATTTTAATTCAAAATTTGACTTTATTTTGTGAAGGAATAACACATTAGTATGTAACTGCTGTAATATTAAACTGTCCCATTCTGTTACATATTGAATAATATGCTGGTATTAAACTCTGTTTTAGCAATTGATGACTTAAGAATTATTTAATATATACTGAAAATTGCCCTTAAAGGTCCATTACTAAGGGAAAGTGAGTTGGTAATTTTTTTCATAGCCAGTGCATAGACTTCTGCAAGACACTAAATAATGAAGATTGGCAGGTCAAAATTTACAGAAGGTCTTTGGAACTCAAGAAATGTATGTGTATTATGTAAATTTCATGAATCGACAGAATGACCCCCAGGTCTTTTTAACTTTCTCATACTTCATGAAAAATAATGTACATATTCTGCAATTATTTCGAATTTCTACATACCAACTTTCATTTTCCATAAATGAAATAGTTTCTGTGCTTTTTAAAAGAAATTAAAATGTTCACTTTCCTTAGTATTGGACCTTTAAATCTTTTCAAGTTAACAACAAAGTATGTAATCGTTGGTTTTGTCTGCAGAGGCATGTTGCTTAAATTCCAGTAAGGATTTAAAAATTTATTCATTTATTTATTTTTTGAACTAGGATATTTGTGTATTCTTATAGCTTCAAATATATTTTTAAGGAGTATAATAAGGAGTCTATGTTCATTTTAAGAACAATAAATATTTCAACTTTGTACTCACACTGAGTTGTATAATTTCATTAAGTTTTGTAATGATATAATGTTGTATAATTACAAAAAGTTTAATAATTACATTGTTAACTTGTATAATTGAGTTTATTGAAGAGTATTAATTACTACAGAATGCTTGGACCTGCAGCCTTCTGACATTGCCTGTGGTCAGTATATGACTCCATTTGTTCTTAGGGTCATAAGGCTCAACATGAAGATAAAAAACTGAAAACATGCTTCCTGTTGTCAGTTAATAACTTCTACATATTTTGTTGAGTCATTTGGTCACCCTCCCACTTCCACATTGACTGGGAACTTGATTATTAACTGGGAACTTTAAAAAATTCTTCTCAAAAATTGTTGCCCAATTTAAGCTCACATAATCATAATCATAGTTGTTGGCATTTATGATTCAGTTTGTCATATATGTACTAAAGGTCAAATAGACAAGTTCAGGTGGGTGACTTAGAGCTACATTGGCCTTCATGTTTGTAACTTTTTATAGGCCCATCTGAAAGATGGGACGTATTATGGGAATGCCCTTGTCTTGAGGGCAGGCCGGCAGCATCACAAACTGTCCGGAGCATTTCTTTTTCATGCATGGAGGGAATTAAATGTAACTTGGCACAACTGTTCACCACCATTAGATGGAGTGTTGTGCACTAGAACCAGGTGTCTAGGTCTAAGGTCAAGGTCACACTTAGAGGTCAATGTCATATATAAAAATGAAATTTTCTTGTATGGCCTTTTGGTGAGTTGATGAATGCTCCTGCCTATTGTTACCAAACTTACCATATGCCGGTCATCCATGACATTAATTTTAGGTCAAGGTCAGTAAGTCAGATGTCAAGGTCACTGTGAATTATTTTATCAAAATGCGTATGAAAGGTAAATGATTTCATTTATGTCCCAGGCCAGTCTATAATTGTCTCATAAAAAATTCCTCTGTATGTCAAAGACCCTGTTCAGTCTACACTGATTTTCCACAAAATCACTTATGTCCCTGGCCAGTCTATAATACTCCTATACAATATTCCTCTTCCAATAAGTCAGTGTTAAGTCTACAATACTCTCTGACAAAAGTACCTCTTAACCTATGTCCCTGGCAAGTGTTCAAGTCCCTGAAAAGTCTGTACGATGTACTTCCACTGAATGATTATTCACTTAATATGTCCCTGGCAAGTCTGCATTTACCTCATTCAAAATATCTCTTCCTGTAAGTATACAATACTCTCCCATAAAAGTACCACTTTCCTTATGTCTCTGGCAAGTCTTCAAAACCCTGTCAAGTCCATACAATTATACTGACAAAATACCACCACTTATGTCCCTGACCAGTCAACAATACTCTGATACAAAATTCCTCTTCTTTCCAATTCAACAATGTCCCAAACATGTCTTCTCATCCCTGGGAAGTCTGTACAATACACTACAACAAAACACCAGTTCACTTATTTCCCTGGCCAGTGTACAATAACCTTCTACAAAATGCCTGTTTATTTAAGTCCTTGTTAAATCTACAATACTCTCCCACAAAAATGCCTCTCTCTTCAATACAATGCCAAAAAATAACAGTTCATTTATGTCCCTGGCCAGTCTACAATAACCTCCTTCAAAATTCCTCTTCCCGTAAATAAAATCTGGAAAGTAGACTTTGTTAAATCTGCAATACACACCAAAAGAAGTACAACTGATGTCCCTGGCAAGTCTGCAAGTCCCTATAAACTTCCAAAAAAAATGCAAGTTTACTTATTCCTTGATAAGTCTACAATACTCTGATACAAAATTCCTCTTCATGTAAACCCTTGTAAAGTCCTCCCACAAAGTACCACTTCACTTATGTCCCTTGGAAGTCTTCAAGTCCCTGGCAAGTCTGTTTGATACACTCCCACAAAAATACAAGGACACTTGTGTCCCTGGCCAGTCTACAGTACCCTTCTTCAATATTCTCTTCATGTAAGTCCCAGTTAAGTCTACAGTACTCCACTTTACATATGTCCCTGGCAAGTCAATATAATAGACTCCCACAACATACCATGTCATTTATATCCCTGGTCAGTCTACAATAAGATCCTACAAAATACCTCCAATTTTCCAAGTCCCCAGAAAGTCTTAGAAAATACAATGTAAATAATGCTACAGTAAACCTCATTCGAAATACCTCTTCCTGTAAGTCACGGGGGCCTCCGTGGCAGATTGGTTAAGGTTGTTGACTTCAAATCACTTCGAGCCTCACTCGGGGCGTTGAATTCTTCATGTGAGAAAGCCATCCGGCTGGCTTACGGAAGGTCGGTGGTTCTACCCAGATGCCCGCTCATGATGAAATAATGCACGGAGGGGCACCTGGGGTCTTCCTCCACCATTAAAGCTGGAAAGTCACCATATGACCTATCATGTGTCGGTGCGACGTTAAATCCAACAACCTCTTCCTGTAAGTCCTTGTTTAGTCTACAATATTCTCCCACAAAAGTTCCTGGCAAGTCTATACAATAAACTCTGATAAAATACCAGTTGATTTATGTCCCTGACTTACGTCACTGACTAGTGTGCAATACTGTGTTACAAAAGTCTCCTTTATGTAAGCCCATGATCGCTCTACAATACCCACCCACCAAAGTACCACTTTACTTATTTCCATGACCAGTATACAGTAAATTCATACAAAATTCCCCTTTAAATAAGTCTACAATACCCTCCCACAAAAGAACCAGATCATTTATATCCCTGGAAAGACTTCAAGTCCCTGGCAAGTCTATATAATACACTCAGACAAAATACCAGTTCACTTATGTCCCTGGCAAGGCTGCAATTACCTCCTACATTATTCTCCTTTATGTTAGTCTACAATACTCTTCCAGAAAAGTAGCACCTTACTTAAGTCCCTGTCAAGTTTACAGTATTATACTTCAACAAAATTCCAGTTAACTTCTTTTTAAGTGTACAGTACTATCCCACAAAAGTATACAACTTTTGTTCCTGGCAAGGTTTCATATCTCTTTACTTCCACAAAACTCCAGTTCTCTTATGTCCCTTGCCAGTCTACAATAACTTCCTTCAAAATGCCTCTTTCTGTAAGTCCTTGTTAAGTCACAAACTTATGATCCTGGTAAGTCTTAAGGTACCAGCTGGCCCCGTGTTCACAAAACATTTTATGGTCTCAGCTGAGTTTGAGTTTGAAATTTTAATATCACTTTTGCTAAAACTTCAAGGTTAAATTCCAACTGAGACTGACCACCAACACAGAATAGCCACTTGACAATGGTTGTTAACTTAAATTTTAGTTTTATACATGACATTTTCATTATCAAACTCAGTTGAGACTGAAAATGTTTTGTATACACGAAGCCTGGCAGTCTATGCAATACACTCCCACAAAATACTAAATTAAAAGTATAATTCTTTAATAGTGCCGACAGTCTACAATCCTTATACAAAATTCCTCTTATGAAAGCCCTGTTCAGTCACATTCTCTCCACAGAATCCCTGCATTGACACCCACAAAATATCAGTTCATTATATCCGGTCAGTTTACAATAACCTTACAAAACCCTCCATAATCCAACTACAATACCCCTCATGGAAGTATAAGTTCTCTTGTGTACCCATGGCCAGTCTACAATAACCTACAAAAACTCCCTCCATATCCAACTACAGTACTCTCCCACAATAGTACAAGTTCTTGTATGTCCCTGGCCAGTCAACAAAAACACCCTTCATATCAAACTACAATACCCTCCCACTGAAGTACCAGTTCTCTTATATCCCTGGTCAGTCTACAGTACCCTCCCACAAAAAGACAAGTTCTCGTATATCCCTGGCCAGTCTACAATGTCTGTCTACAAAAAAACCTACACATCTAACTACAACACCCTCCCATGAAAGTACAAGTTCTTGTATATCCCAGGGCAGTCTACAATAACCTCCTAAAAAATCCCTTCCATATCCACCACAAAAGTACAAGTCCTGATATATCCCTTTCCTTTTTTACAATAACCTCCTTCAAAAAAAACCCTCCATATCTACTACAATACCCTCCCATGTCAGTACAAGTTCTCTTATATCCCTGGCCAGTCTACAATAACCCTTCCAAAAACTCCATATCAAATCAGTACCCTCTACAAAGTACAAGTTCTCGTATATCCCTGGCCAGTTTACAATAACCTCCTACAAAAATCCCCTCCATATCCAACTACAATACTCTCCCACAAAAGTACAAGTTCTTGTATATCTCTGGCCAGTCAACTAAACCCTCTCCATATCCAATTACAGTACCCTCCCATAATAGTACAAGTTCTCATATATCCCTAGCCAGTCTACAAAAACCCCTTCCATATCTACTACAATACCCTCCCATGTCAGCACAAGTTCTCTTATATCCCTGGCCAGTCTACAATATCCTCCCACAAAAATACAGGTTCTCGTATATCTCTGGCAAGTCTACAATAACCTCCTAAAAACACTCCATATCCAACTAAACTTAATAAACCTCCAATGAAAGAATAAGTTCTTGTTTATCCATGGCCAGTCTACAATAACCTCCTACAAAAACCCCCTCCATATACAACTACAGTACCCTCCCATGGAGGTACAAGTTCTGGTATATCCCTGGCCAGTCTTCAATAACCCCTTCCCAAAAAACCCTCCATATCCAAATACAGTACCCTCCTATGAAAGTTTTTGTACATTACTGGCCAGTCTACAATATCATTCTACAAAATCCCTGTCCATATGCAACTACAGTATCCTCCCAAGAAAGTACAAGTTCTCTTATATCCCTGGCCAGTCTACAATAACCTCCTACAAAAACCCCCTCAATATCCAATTACAACACCCTCCCATGGAAGTAGCCAGTACTGTTATATCCCTGGCCTGTCTACAATACCCTCCCACAAAAATTCAAGTTCTCATGTATCTCTTGCAAGTCTACAATAACCTGCTACGAAAACCCACTCCACCTCCTACAACAAAAAAAAACCTCTCCACATCCAATTACTGTACCCTTCTACAACAGTACAAGTTCTCGTATATCCCTGGCCAGTCTACAATAAACTCCTTCAAGAACAAAATCTATAGCCAACTACAGTACCCTCCCATGAAAGTACAAGTTCTCGTATTATATTAGCCCTGGCAAGTCTACAATAACCTCCTACAAAAACCCACTCCATATCCAACTACACTACCCTTCCATAAGAGAACAAATTCTCTTATATCCCTGTCCCGTCTACAATAACTTCCTACAAAAGCCCACCATATGCAACTACAGTACCCTCCCAACAAAGTACAAGTTCTCGTATATCCCTGGCCAGTCTACAAAAAACTCCTTCAAGAACAAAATCTATAGCCAGCTACTGTACCCTCCCATGAAAGTACAAGTTCTCATATTATATTAGCCCTGGCCAGTCTACATTACCCTCCCACAAAAATACAAGTTCTTGTATATCTCTGGCAAGTCTGCAATAACCCCCTAAAAAACCTCCATATCCGACTAAACTATCCTCCAGTGAAAGAATAAGTTCTCATTTATCCCTGGCCAGTCTACAATAACCTCCTACAAAAAAAAAAACCCTTTATATCCAATTACTGTACCCTTCTACAATAGTACAAGTTCTCGTATCCCTGGCCAGTCTACAATAAACCCTTCCATATCCTACTACAATACCCTCCCATGTCAGTACCAGTTCTCTTATATCCCTGGCCAGTCTACATTACCCTCCCACAAAAATACAAGTTCTTGTATATCTCTGGCAAGTCTACAATAACCCCCTAAAAAACACAATATCCAACTAAACTATCCTCCAATGAAACAATAAGTTCTCATTTATCCCTGGCCAGTCTACAATAACCTCCTACAAAAAAAGCCCTCCATATCCAATTACTGTACCCTTCTACAATAGTACAAGTTCTCGTATCCCTGGCCAGTCTACAATAAACCCTTCCATATCCTACTACAATATCCTCCCATGTCTGTACCAGTTCTCTTATATCCCTGGCCAGTCTACTTTACCCTCCCACAAAAATACAAGTTCTCTTATATCCCTGTCCAGTCTACAATAACTTCCTACAGAAAGCCCTCCATATACAACTACAGTACCCTCCCAACAAAGTACTCGTAGTTCGCCCACTTAGCTCAGTAGGTAAGAGTGTTGGTCTACGGATCTCAGGGTCGCGAGTTCAATCCTCAGGCGGGGCGTATGTTCTCCGTGACTATTTGATAAACGACATTGTGTCTAAAATCATTAGTCCTTCACCTCTGATTTATGTGGGGAAGTTGGCAGTTACTTGCAGAGAACAGGTTTGTACTGGTACAGAATCCAGGAATACTGGTTAGGTTAACTGCTAGCCGTTACATGACTGAAAAACTGTTAAAAAATGGCGTAATCCCGAAAATAAACTAAAAATCAAGTTCTCGTATATCCCTGGCTAGTTTACAATAACCTCCTTCAAGAACAAAATCTATAGGCAACTATAGTACCCTCCCATGAAAGTACAAGTTCTCGTATATCCCTGGCCAGTCTACATTACCCTCCCACAAAAATACAAGTTCTGGTATATCTCTGGCAAGTCTACAATAAGCCCCTAAAAAAAACCCGCCATATCCGACTAAACTATCCTCCAATGAAAGAATAAGTTCTCATTTATCCCTGGCCAGTCTACAATAACCTCCTACAAAAAAACCCTCCATATCCACTTACTGTACCCTTCTACAATAGTACAAGTTCTCGTATATCTCTGGCCAACCTACAATAAACCCTTCCGTATCCTACTATAATACCCTGCCATGTCAGTACCAGTTCTCTTATATCCCTGGCCAGTTTACATTACACTCCCACAAAAACACAAGTTCTTGTATATCTCTGGCAAGTCTACAATAACCCCCTAAAAAACCGCCATATCCAACTAAACTATCTTCCAATAAAAGAATAAGTTCTCATTTGTCCCTGGCCAGTCTACCATAACCTCCTACAATATCCCCCTGAATATCCAACTACAATACCCTCCCATGGAAGTACAAGTTCTCGTATATCCCTGGCCAGTCTACAATAAACCCTTTCCAAAAAAAACCTTCCATATCCAAATACAGTACCCTCCTACAAAGGTACAAGTTTTGGCATATGACTGGCCAGTCTACAATAACCTACAAAAAAACCCTCAACATCCAACTACCCTCCCATGGAAGTATCAGTACTCATATTCCTGGCCAGTCTACAATACCCTTTCACAAAAATACAAGTTTTCATATATCTCTGGCAAGTCTACAAATAACCTCCTACAAAAACCTACTCCATATACAACTACACTATCTTTCCACGAAAGTACAAGTTCTGTTATAACCTCCTACAAAAAGCCCTCCATATCCAACTACAGTACCCTCCCGCAGAAGTACAAGTTCTTGTATATCCCTGACCGGTCTACAATAACTTTCTACAAAAACCTCCTCCATATCCAATTACAATAACCTCCCATAGAAGAACAAGTTATTGTATATCTCTGGCCAGTCTACAATAACCTTCTACAAAAACCTTCCCCATATCCAACTATAATACTTTTCCAATGAAAGTACCTGTATATCCCTGGCCAGTATACAATAACCTCCTACAAAAAGTCCATCCATATCCAAATAAAATACCCTCTAATGAAAGTACAAGTTCTCGTATATCTCTGGCAAGTCTGCAATAACTTCTTACAAAAATCCCCTCCAAAACTACAGTAACTTCCCACAAAAATGCAAGTTCTCATATATCTCTGGAAGGTTTCAAATAATGTCCTACCAAAAAAAAACCCTCCATATCCTGAGTACAGTAACTTCACACTGAAATACCAGTACTCTTATATCCCTGGCCAATCTACAATAACCTCCTACAAAGACCCCCTCCATATTCAACTATTGTACCCTACCACGAAAGTACTATTTCTCGTATATCTCTGGCCAGTCTACAATAACCTACAAAAAAACCTACATTTAATTACCTCTATCAAAATTCTCCTTCATATAATTATGTATACAATACCCTCCCACAAATGTACCAATTCACTTATCTCCCAAGCAAGTCTTCACTTACTTGAGAGTTAATTGATAAAGGGAGATTATTCAAAGAAGAAATACTGTTTTTAGCTCACCTGTCACATAGTGACAAGGTGAGCTTTTGTGATCACCCTTTGTCCGTCGTCAGTTCGTCCGTGCGTCAACAATTTCTTGTCTGCACGATAATGGTTTCATTAATGATTTTATTTTAACCAAACTTGCACACAACTTGTATCACCATAAGATCTCAGTTCCTTTCTTGAACTGGCCAGATCCCATTACAGGTTCCAAAGTTATGGCCCCTGAAAGGGCCAAAATTAGCTATTTTGACCTTGTCTGAACAATAGCAGCTTTATTTGTAATTGGATTTTTACCAAACTGGCACACAACTTGTATCCCCATAAGATCTCGGTTCTTTTCTTGAACTGGTCAGATTCTATTATGGGTTCCAGAGTTATGGCCCCTGAAAGAGCCAGAATTAGCTGTTTTGACCTTGTCTGCACAATAGCAGCTTCATTTATGATTTTATTTTAACCAAACTTGCACACAACTTGTATCACCATATGATCTTGGTTCCTTTCTTGAACTGGCCAGATCCGCTTATGGGCTCCAGAGTGATGGCCCCTGAAAGGGCCAGAATTAGCTATTTTGACCTTGTCTGCACAATAGCAGCTTCATTTATGATGTGAATTTAATCAAACTTGCACAAAACTTGTGTTGCCATAAGATCTCTGTTCCTTTCTTGAACCGGTCAGATCCCATAATGGATTCCGGAGTTATGGTCCCTGAAAGGGCCAAAATTAGCTATTTTGACCTTGTCTGCACAATAGCAGCTTCATGTATGATTTGATTTTAACCAAACTTGCACAAAACTTTTATCACCACAAGATCTTGGTTCCTTTCTTGAACTGGCCAGATTCCTTCATGGGTTCCAGAGTTATGGCCCCTTAAAGGTCCAAAATTGGCTATGTTGGCTTTTGCAGCCATAAAGAGACTTTATTTATGGTTTTAATTGACACAAACTTCCAAAATATCTTCAACAACAATAAATCTTGGATTCCATGACAAATCAGATCCATTCGTAGGTTCCAGAGTTATTTTATATCTGATTACCTCCCCTGATTGTAATTAAAATGGATTTATATCAGTAAGTACTTATAGGACTTATTTGTATTTTATTATTGTCATTAGTTGGACTGAGCCAATCAGGGTAGATAACTATGGACTGATTTTATGTCAAATTACCTCCCTTTATTTCAAATTAAAATGGGTATATCTTCGTAACTAATGAAGATACTGATGTGAAATTTCATTTATGTCAACAGATTTATTTGGCAGATCCTTCTTTTGTTAACTTACAATCATTTTTTTTTTTTTAATTACTTCCCTTTTACATTACTATAAATAGCTTGTTTTTAATAACTTTTTTATTATTGGCCGTAGGGAAAAACCGAGAACACTTTTCTGTGGTACAACATGGATGGTACCTCCAATTTTTATGTGTATTTTGACATATCTGTACCTTGTAAGAAATTTTTTCTTTTTGGTTTAATTTCTTCCCTTTGTTGTTCCTGTCCTTTGGACTTAGATATTTTTTCTGAGGACCTTCTTGTCCTCAAGTGCAATGATAACAGGTGAGCGATATAGGGCCATCATGGCCCTCTTGTTGTACATTGCTGTTTCCCATAATGTTTTCAATTTTTATAAGCTCAAAGGGACATATTATGTTATGACACCAGTGTCCATTCGTCCGCCCATCTGTCTGTCTGTTAGCAATTTTGTGTCCACTCTGAAACTCTTGAAACCCTATAAGGATTTTGAAGGAACTTGACACAAATGTTCACCACTTTGAGACGATAATTATGCAGATCGCATGTTTTGGATGACTTGCTTCAAGGTCAAGGTCACACTTAAGGGTCAAGATCATATCACTTTGTTTCGTGTCTGCTCTTTAACTCTTGAACCTCTTGAATGATTTTGAAGAAACTTGGCACAAATGTTAACCATATCGAGACAACGTGCAGAGTGCATGTTTCAGATGGCTTGCTTCAAGGTCAGGGTCACAGGGGTGAAAGGTCATACCTTCTGGTGTATGTTGCTTTGCATTGCAGTTTGGTTTTATTCGACTTAACGGTCAGAACTGGTAAATTTGATAAAGGGAGATGATTCAAAATGTAGGAAAGGTAGATTTAAGGATTTCCTTTAAAAGTCCTCTGTCCCTTTGAATGAATTAAGTTGTTATTTTGACAAAAGTGTTTTTAGAAAATTTGATAGAGACAAATTAAAAGGTAAGCAAGGTAGGATTCTGGTTTCTGTACTTTCCCTTAAAATTTGTATAGTCTGTCTTTGTATGCAGTTTGAACAAACTCCCTCCAGTACTTTGATTTACTGCTGGGACAACTGTATTTGATTAAGGGAGAAACTTCAAAAAGTGATCAAGGTATAGTTATGGTTATTGTAGACTTCATATTCTCTTAATGTCCTCTGTTTCATCCAGACAAGATGGATACTCAAATATACAAACAGGGTGATTAGGGCATTTGTAGACATACACAGTCTGTTGAGATTAAACATAAATTCCCATTCTATTAAAAGAAAAATATATATCAACAGGCCCATTACAAAATTCTCTTTTCCTATTTCTGTGGCCTTCGTTTACTGTGGCTTATCTCAACACTAGTTAAAGTTGGAGATAAGAGATGTAAATTTTTCAAGAAAGTGCTATCAAAGAGGATTGGTCTTATGGCCAAGTGCTTTACTTTTAAAACTACTCTTGCCAGTCTAGGGCATTTGCCAAATGGCATAGTCCTAATCTAATTTAAAACATTGTTCAACAAAATGCAGCTTTTTGTAACACATCTGGACATGTTGAATACCCTCCTACAAAATAAGTCTTGGAGGAAGGCCTTGCCTAAGTTAAAAAAAAAAACCTCACCTGCAAAAATTTTGTGTTACATTTTAGACCATGGGTAGTCTGAAAACTCCTGCAAAATACTGTATAACGTAAAATCATATAAAGTCATATTCTGTCCTAAAAAAGTACATTCTCTTTTATGGAATACCATTTTCCATATAACTGTAGTTTTTATGCCCCCACCACTTTGGGGGGGGCATATAGATTTGCTCTTGTCCGTCCGTCCGTCTGCCCGAAAATGTTGTGTCGTGCGTAGCTCTGAAAGTATTTGACGTAGAGTCACAAAACTTTACAGGAATGTTGGTCAGCATGTGTAGTTGTGCACCTGGGGTTTCGCATCCGGATTCATTCAGTCTTGTAGAAGTTATGGCCCCTGACTTTGTAAAAATTGGTCATTTTAATGTTGTGTCGCGCCTAGCTCCAAAAGTATATGACCTAGAGTCACAAAACTTTACAGGAATGTTGGTCAGCATGTGTAGTTGTGCACCTGGGGTTTCGCGTCTGGATTCATCCAGTCATGTAGGAGTTATGGCCCCTGACTTAGTAAAAAATTGGTCATTTTAATGTTGTGTCGTGCGTAGCTCTGAAAGTATTTGACATAGAGTCACAAAACTTTACAGGAATGTTGGTCAGCATGTGTAGTTGTGCACCTGGGGTTTTGCGTCCGGATTCATTCAGTCATGTAGAAGTTATGGCCCCTGACTTTGTAAAAATTGGTCATTTTAATGTTGTGTCGCGCCTAGCTCCAAATGTATTTGACCTAGAATCACCAAAGTTTACAGGAATGTTGGTCAGCATATGCAGTTGTGCACCTGGGGTTTCGCGTCCGGATTCATTCAGTCGTGTAGGAGTTATAGCCACTGACTTAGTTAAAAATGGGTCATTTTAATGTTTTGTCATGAGTAGCTCCAAAAGTATTTGACCTAGAGTCACCAAAGTTTACAGGAATGTTGGTCAGCATGTGCAGTTGTGCACCTGGGGTTTCGCATCCGGATTCATTCAGTATTGTAGGAGTTCTGGCCCCTGACCTGGGAAAAAATTGTCATTTTAATGTCATGTAGTGGGGGCATCTGTGTCCCATGGCCACATTTCTAGTTAAAGTTAAGAATATTTTCCTACAAAATGCCATTTCATAAAAAGATTTTGGCAGGTATAATTTTTAGCTCACCTGTCACAAAGTGACAAGGTGAGCTTTTGTGATCACGCAGCGTCCGTTGTCCGTGCGTGCGTCCTTAAACTTTTGCTTGTGACCACTCTAGAGGTCACATTTTGCATGGGATCTGTATGAAAGTTGGTCAGACTGTTCATCTTGATGATATCTAGGTCAAGTTCGAAACTGGGTCACCTGCTGTCAAAAACTAGGTCAGTAGGTCAAATAATAAAAAAAACCTTGTGACCTCTCTAGAGGCCATATTTTTTAATGGATCTTCATGAAAATTGGTCAGAATGTTCGCCTTGATGATATCTAGGTCAAGTTCGAAACTGGGTCATGTGCCATCAAAAACTAGGTCAGTTGGTCTAAAAATAGAACCTTTCTAGAGGCTATATTTTACACAAGATGTTCATGAAAATTGGTCAGAATTGGTCTTGATGATATCTAGGTCAAGTTCGAAACTAGGTCACGTGCCTTCAAAAACTAGGTCAGTAGGTCAAATTATAGAAAAACCTTGTGACCTCTCTAGAGGCCATATTTTTCATGGGATCTGTATGAAAGTTGGTCTGAGTGTTATTCTTGATAATATCTAGGTCAAGTTCGAAACTGGGTTAAGTGCCATCAAAAACTAGGTCAGTAGGTCTAAAAATAGAAAAACCTTGTGACCTCTCTAGAGGCCATATTTTTCATGGGATCTTTATGAAAGTTGGTCTGAATGTTCATCTTGATGATATCAAGGTCAAGTTTGAAACTGGGTCAACTGCTTTCAAAAACTAGGTCAGTAGGTCTAAAAATAAAACCTTGTGACCTGTCTAGAGGCCATACTTTTGAATGGATCTTCATGAAAATTGGTCAGAATGTTCACCTTGATGATATCTAGGTCGAGTTTGAAACTGGGTCACGTGCCATCAATAACTAGGTCAGTAGGTCAAATAATAAAAAAATCTTGTGACCTCTCTAGAGTCCATATTTGTCATGGGATCTGTATGAAAGTTGGTCTGAATGTTCATCTTGATGATATCGAGGTCAGATTCAAAATTGGGTCACATGAGCTTAAGAACTAGGTCACTATGTCAAATAATAGAAAAAACAACATCATACTCAGTTCAAAACTGGGTCATGTGGGGAGAGGTGAGCGATTCAGGACCATCATGGTCCTCTTGTTTTTAATGCTTTCTTGTTAAATAACATACAAAACCCTGATAATTGAGCAGCAACACCCTTAAATAGCCATTTTACATAAGACCTTCAGTAGTCTAATATATATCTATTAAATATCAATATAATACCAGGAGGTCCATCCTGGCACCTGAATAGACAATTATAAGAAACCATGCCCAGATTTATTTGGTAGCTGAACAAAATATCTTTAGAACTAAAAGACATGTGTCAGTTTGAATAAGATGTCCTACAATAAATCACTCTTGAAATTCTGTATCCAAGTTCACTGATGCTGGCTAGAATGGAAGAAAATTTAATATTTTGTGAACCTCAGTTCAGGCACACATTGCAAAAATATGCTCAGAAACAAAAGTTACTAGAGTTTTCATTTTGGGGTCATGAAACGTAAATGGCCAATACCTACAAAGGCCCTTGCAGAATCAGCATGTTCCGGTATTCTTAATGAAATACTTTGAAAGATTTGGGCACCTGAATGGCACCTATACCCTCCAATATTTATCTTTTATATGAATTTATCTTGTCGTGGAGAAAGTGCAAACATGAGATATTTTGTTTCTCCTGACAAACAGTATTGCACATGTTTTAATCATTTGTATTTTTGGATACTGTAGAAGCACATCTTTTCGCATGGTCAAAATTTCGCTATTTTAGAATTTTGACTATGTTCGCGAGGTTAAATATTCGCGAAATTGTAACTATGGTTTCCTGCTTGAATTAGCATTATACTAATGGTAAATATGTACGTAAGAATTGATTTTCGCGAGATGTATGGCCTCGCAAATATAGTGAAAATTAAACCCGTGCGAAAATTTCTGCTTTTTCAATATATGCTCTGTTTCCATATCCAGTTTCAAAATGTCTCCTCTGACAGCTCTTGTTGTGCTAAACACATCCTGTAATTGCAATCATTTTATCAAAGTATATTTATGTCTGTTGGTAGAGGCAATTTTTATAACGGCTTAATTTTGTAAGAAAAAAAAAAAAAAAAAAAGTTAAAAGGGAGATAACCTAATACTCTGTAAAGATATGGTTATGTCCTCTAGTCATACACACCTCTATGTAATTTCATTGCCATAAGCAGCAAACAGACAACAAATAAATGACTAGACTCATTCTCCGTAAAAGGATAACTCTTTTTAATTATAATAGCATCTTTTTCTTGAAAGGCAATTTAAAAAAAAATAGAGTATGATATCAAGAATTTCTGCATTAAGGATAGTTTTGAGAAATTAAAATATTTTAAACTATAGAACCTCATAATCTAGTGGTAAACACATTGTGTATTAACATGTAAGTTCATATTCCAGAAAAAAGATATTATTTGAAACTTCACAATACTTCAGGGAAGTCAAAGTTAGTGAAGTACAAGGTCCACCAGGATTCATCCGTCTACACAAGGTTTTGCCCAATTATACCACACATTAAGGCCTACAAAATGCAAGGTTAAGCGTTACAAGGTGCAAGTACAAACATTCAGCCCATACTCATTACAAAGGGAGTAGAAATCTAAAGCCTTTAATTTAGTTTTGTTACTAGAATAAAAAATTATTTAAGGCCTGCCAAATTGTAAGTAGTTCAATAGATCCACCTCATTAGAAAAAATCTGCACTGGGTGGCATGTAAAATATCTCAGAATTATTTTTTCTTTTGATGGAATCTTATAGCATAATGTACAGTCACAGGTTTAAACATTTTACGTCAAAACTGACCCTATCTGACTAAAGTCTGATCTTTAAACGAAGATTGAGAATGACCATTCACATTCATCTTCTGTTATTTGATTCCAATATGCTATTTGTTTCGAAATCTATTTCATTAACAATCGGACGATTGTTCGAGTCAAAGATAATAATTGCAGTTTATCGGTTAGAAACCACCTCGTTAAAGTATGCCCTACAACTAGCTAACGACTATCTACAGTTACGAATAGAATGTAGTTATCAAAAAAGGCTTATTTAAGTTCATTTTGATTGCTAGGGAAGTCTCAGAACAGCTATCATACTGGGTCAGATCCTAACTAGCGTAAATGGGTATGTATTTGTCAGATGAACGACCAATTCTGACCCCTTTTGGTCAGGCTATTCTATTCTCTAAAGTGAACATATTATTAAATTATAAAGCAATATGCTATAGCTTGAATTGACACACTTAAAGGTGCTATCTCCAGATTGGCTAAAAATACCTTGTTATAGTTCCCCCATACTTGTTTTTCCCTATCTTCCGTCCTTCTAGCACACTTTTTTCCGATCAAATTTGAGAACCATTTGACTAGAATCATCAAACTTCATACGGTGGCAGGGTTTATGGAGTAGATGACCCCTATTGTTTTTTGGGTCACTCCATCAAAGGCCAAGGTCACAGGGGCCTGAACATGGAAAACCATTTCCGATCAATAACTTGAGAGTCAATTAACACGGAATAATGAAACTTCATAGGATGATTGTCATGCAGAGAGATGACCCCTATCGATTTTGGGGTCACTCTGTTTAAGGTCAAGGTCACAGGGGCTTGAACATGAAAAACCATTTCCGATCAGTAACTTCAGAACCACTTAACCCAGAATGTTGAAACTTCATAGGATGATTGGACATGCAAAAGAGATGACCCCTATTGATTTTGGGGTCACTCTGTTAAAAGTCAAGGTCACAGGGTCCTGAACATGGAAAATTATTTCCAGTCAGTAACTTGAGAACCACTTGACCTAGAATGTTGAAACTTCATAGGATGATTGGTCATGCACAGTTGATGAACCCTATTGATTTCTTGGGTCACTCTGTTAAATTTCACAGGATCCTGAACATGAAAAGACCCAGAATGTTGAAACTTCATAGGATGATTGGTCATGCAGTATCAACTTTAGGGTCACTCTATTAAAGGTAAAGTTAAAGGTTACAGGGGCCTTAACATGGAAAACCATTTCCAGTCAGTAACTTGAGAACCACTTGACCCAGAATGTTGAAACTTCATAGGATGATTGAACATGTAGAGTAGATGACCCCTATTGATTTTGGGATCACATGATCAAAGGTTGCAGCAGATAGCAAATGGAAATTTCCGGTTTATAACTTCAGAACCATTTGACCTAGAACCTTCAAACTTCATAGGCAGATAGGAACTACAGAGTAGATGACCCCTATTGTTTTTGGGGGTCACTCCTTCAAAGGTCAAGGTCACAGGGGGCTGAACATAGAAAACTCTTTCCAATCAGTAACTTGAGAACCATTTGACTCAGAATGTTGAAACTTAATTGGATAATTGGACATGCAGAGTAGATGACCCATATCGATTTTGGGATCACATGATCAAAGGTCAAGGTCACAGGAGCCCGAGCATAGAAAATTGTATCCAGTTCATAACTTGAGAACCACTAGGCCCAGAATGTTGAAACTTAGTGGGATGGTTGGACATGCCAAGTAGGTGATCCCTATTGCAGATAAACCATCAGTGTCTCTTTGACTTTTGCTCTTGTCTCCTATTGACTTCTTCCATATATGACTATGCATTTGGGGAGACATGAGCTTTTTTACCAGAGAATCTTCTACTTTATAATTGAAGTTTGGTCATATTATAATTGTTAGAATATGACTTTTGTGACCGCTCGATGTCCATCGTCCGTAGTTCGTCTTGGGTAGTGCGTCGTGCGTCCGTCAATGATTTAAAAAAAAATCTTCTTGAAAACCACTGAGCAGAATTACACCAAACTTCACAGGAATGATCCTTTGGTGGCCCCCTTTCAAAATTGTTCAAAGAATTGAATTCCATTTAGAACTCTTTATGCCATGGCAACCGAAAGTAAGAACTTTAAAAATCTTCTTGTCCAAAACTGCAAGGCATAGAGTCTTGATATTTGGCATGTGACATCATCTAATGGTCCTCTATGAAGGTTGTTCCCAAGTTTTACATAGACTAATATAGGAAAAAAAGTCTAATGGTCCTCTACCAAGATTGTTCAAATTATCCCCCTAGTGGGTCCCAAGTTTTACATAGACTAATAAAAAGTTTAAAAACTTCTTGTCTAGGACGGATTACACCAAACCAGAAGTGACTACTCAGTGTTACATGTGAAGTAGTCCAAAATGTAGTTCCATGCTATGGATGAAATCTGGTATAATGAATGACTTGAGGAGGTGACAGTTAAATTTTTGGCTTATGTTTATTGCTTATAGTATTGAGAATAGATCTAGACCATTTTCATTGTAAATTTCTTGGAATAAGTTTTATTCTTTGCGAAAAATGTCTACCTACGCTCAACTGCTAAACGGTTGTTTTTAAAGGGTGATGTTTCTCAGAACAGATTATTTTTCTTATATACACATAACATGCCAATATTTTTCTATTTTTAATAAGAAGACATGTTAAACTAAATGACCATATATGGTTTTCACATCATTGAAATGCTCTAAAGTGCTGAAAATGAGGTCTGAATGTTTTGTTATTAATATGAAATAAATAAGGAACTGAATTGGTAGAATGTAACCTATAAGTTGTGCAGGGGTAAAAATTGAAACTTGTTTAGATGTGGCTGTAAATAGGCTAGTTTGGCCAGATTATGATAGAAAATGACAGTTTCAGTGCAATTTAGCAGAGAAAAAGAAAAAAAACTAAAAATATTTCAAAATCACTGTTTTGGGTGTATTTTTTTAAAAAAATGCATATGTATTGACTAAATATTGGTAAGTTTTAGGTGTCAGGGGTGAGTTTGGGTATATTTTACAGTAACAGTGTGTGATTTGAATGCAGTTTATGGTAAAACTTGATAAAATATGGCAAAAATAAGCTCAAGCAAGGAAAAGTGGTCAAAAATGATGTCGTGACAGCTTTTTTCCAGGAAATTTGGCACGCCATATGTTACTGAAAAAGCCATAAAACCTTCAAAATTGATTGTATCAAACTGAAACTGGTATTTTTTTCATGCATTTAGGTTACTGGTACAATTTAAGTGAAAATAACACATTTTGAGTATGAAAAATTTTCCTTTAAGGACGGATTACACCAAACCGGAAGTGACTACTCAGTGTTACATGTGAAGTAGTCCAAAATGTAGTTCCATGCTATGGATGAAATCTGGTATAATGATTGACTTGAGGAGGTGACAGTTAAATTTTTGGCTTATGTTTATTGCTTATAGTATTGAGAATAGATCTAGACCATTTTCATTGTAAATTTTTTGGAATAAGTTTTATTCTTTGCGAAAAATGTCTACCTACGCGTAACTGCTAAACGGCTGTTTTCATGGGGGCATTTTTAGCTCATCTGATTTTTTGAAAAAAAATGATGAGTTATTGTCATCACTTGAGCGGTTGTCGGCGTCGGCGTCGGCGTCTGCGTCGGCGTTGCCTGGTTAAGTTTTATGTTTAGGTCAGCTTTTCTCCTAAACTATCAAAGCTATTGCTTTGAAACTTGGAATACTTGTTCACCATCATAAGCTGACCCTGTATAGCAAGAAACATAACTCCATCTTGCTTTTTGCAAGATTTATGGCCCCTTTTGTACTTAGAAAATATCAGATTTCTTGGTTAAGTTTTATGTTTAGGTCAACTTTTCTCCCAAACTGTCAAAGCTATTGCTTTGAAACTTGGAATACTTGTTCACCATCATAAGCTGACCCTGTACAGCAAGAAACATAACTCCATCTTGCTTTTTGCAAGATTTATTGCCCCTTTTGGACTTATAAAAATCAGTTTTCTTGGTTAAGTTTTATGTTTAGGTCAGCTTTTATCCTAAACTATCAAAGCTATTGCTTTAAAACTTGCAACACTTGTTCACCATCATAAGTTGACCCTGTACAGCAAGAAACATAACTCCATCCTGCTTTTTGCAAGATTTATGGCCCCTTTTGGACTTAGAAAATATCAGATTTCTTGGTTAAGTTTTATGTTTAGGTCAACTTTTTCTCTTAAACTATCAAAGCTATTGCTTTGAAACTTGCAACACTTGTTCACCATCATAAGCTGACCCTGTACAGCAAGCAGCGTAACTCCATCCTGATTTTTGCAATAATTATTGCCCCTTTTGGACTTAGAAAATCATTTTCTTGGTTGAGTATTATGTTTAAGTCAACTTTTGTCATAAACTATCAAAGCTATTGCTTTAAAACTTGCAACAGTTTTTCACCATCATAAGTGGACACTGTACATCAAGAAACATAACTCTATCCTGCTTTTTGCAAGAATGATGGCCCTTTTTAGACTTAGAAAATCATGGGTAGGACAATATTTCTATTACACAAAAAAAATCAGATGAGCGTCAGCACCCGCAAGGCGGTGCTCTTGTTAAAGGGTGATGTTTCTCAGAACAGATTATTTTTCTTATATACAACATAACATGTCAATATTTTTCTATTTTTGATAAGAAGACATGTTATACTAAATGACCATATATGGTTTTCATATCATTGAAATGCTATAAAGTGCTGAAAATGAGGTCTGAATGTTTTGTTATTAATATGAAATAAATAAGGAATTGAATTGGTAGAATGTAACCTCTAAAACCACAAGACCAAGGCCTTTGATATTTGGCATGTAGCATTGCCTTGTGGTCCTCTACCAAAAATGTTCAAATTATAATCCTGGGGTGAAAAGAGGCCCAGTCCTGGGGGATCTCAAGTGTTACATAGCCTTATAGGAAAAAACTTTAAAAATCTTCTTGTCCAAAACTGCAAGGTGTAGAGCCTTGATGTTTGGCATGTGACATCATCTTATGGTCCTCTATGAAGATTGTTCAGATTGTGCCCCAGGGGTGAAAAGAGGCCCCTCCACGGGGGTCCCAAGTTTTACATAGACATATAGGAAAAAACTTTAACAATCTTCTTGCATTAAACTGCAAGGCCTAGGCTTTTGATATTTGGTATCTAGCATTGCCTTATGGTCCTCTGCCAAAATTGTTCAAATTAAGCCCCTGGGATGAAAAGAGGCCCAGCCCTGGGGGTCCCAAATTTAACATACATTTATATAGGGAGAAAAAAAATCTTCTTGTCTGAAAGTTCAAGGCCTAGGCCTTTGATATTTGATATTTAGCATTGCCTAGTGGATTTCTAACAAGATTGTTCAAATTATGCCCCTGGGGTGAAAAGAGGCCCCACCCTGGGGGTCACTTGTTATATGAGTAATATAGGAATAAATACTTTAAAAATTATGAAATCATATTTCCTAGACTGTTTTATTATAATTACCTGATGACCACAAGGGATTAGGGGTCACTTGACTGTTACCTTGACCTACTGACCTACTTTCTTGTTTTTTAAGTTACAGCCTTGAAATATGTATGACATGTACAGTTTTGCACATTGATTTTAAAACTGACTTTCAGTGATCATGAATAGTACCTACTTTCTAATATTTTAGCATCAGTGTGCCATTTTAAACATGTGGCTTATATTACTCAGGTGAGCAATTCAGGGTCTTCATGACCCTCTTGTTTCTAAAGTAGCTTAAAAATGCCAAATCAAGAAAAAAAATGTTGTCTGAATTGGGCATGTACACACTAGCATATAGCTAAGTTTTGTTGATGGAAACTAAATGTTACTGGGAAGGGGGAAAATGATTTTATAGATATTCATATATATATTCAGCCTCCAGCTTTACTCCAATAATGTCCCTCATCCCTCACAAAATGCCTGGATGAGGGCACATTATTTTCTGTTAAGCCTTCGGCTTTGCATGTAAACACTAGCATCTTTAAAGGACACAACAAAACTGCTACATGTTATGAATAATCAGCAAAAGACCCTAGTTCTTATGTAGAGTGAAACAACACATGTACACTATCAACACAAACTTTTACGCATTATAAATATGTAAATGAAGTTATCAGAATTTCCACTGTTTTGTATAATATCATTATACTGTCCTGTAACTCTGTTTAGTGTATCACTCTGCTTAGTGTATCACTCTGTAATTAGATAGTTATACAGTCAAAACACCATGCATTATCCAACTAATATATATACAAATTCCAGCCTTTATTACCACACTGTTACTTTTGACGGAGAGCCCGCCTGCTTAGCTCAGTAGGTAAGAGCGTTGGTCTATGGATCGCGGGGTCGCGAGTTCGATCCTCAGGCGGGGTGTATGTTCTCCGTGACTATTTGATAAAAGACATTGTGTCTGAAATCATTAGTCCTCCAACTCTGATAATTCATGTGGGGAAGTTGGCAGTTACTTGCGGAGAAAAGGTTTGTACTGATACAGAATCCAGGAACACTGGTTAGGTTAACTGCCCGCCGTTACATGACTGAAATACTTGAAAAACGGCATTAAACCTAAAACAAACAAAACTTTTGACGGAGGACTGCCTGTGAAAAATTAATATTAGTACAGTCAAATACCGTTACCTCGATATTCAAGGGACCGCGAAAATTGCATCGACGTATCCGAACTTCGACGTAACGATATCGATCGACTATCTTGAACTACATTTTGTATCTGTTTAGGACGTCTATATTGTCATTATACTACATGCTTCTTTCAGAGTGTTTAAAAGGGGAAAGAAATAATATAAAAACGTAAATATGATCTTAATTTTATTGACAAATAAAACATCTTAATTCAGTAGTACATACATACATACAACTTGTTAAATTTATAAAATATACATGTCAACATCAGCATTTTTATTGATATTTTTTTCGTTGAAATATGAACGATTGCACACCAATTCTTTATATACAACTTCACATGTCATCATTAGCACACATTTATTTTCTCTTTTTTTCACATTTTTTCACTGACATTTTCTTTTTTCGCATTTTTTTCACTGACTGTCACGTGATGTATCGTGGTAGAAGTCTGTTAAAACACTTTGGCGGGTGAACTGTCCTTTTCCCTCAATTTTAGAAATAAAGTTTCCTATCTCCGAAAGATATTGAAAGAATTTGTCTGGTGCGTTTTCCGTTGTTTCTACTAGGCATCGTAATGTATCTAGGGAGTCTTTTGATTTTTTCATTGTTGGTGGTACAATCTCTATCTGAGTCGCGCTGTTTTCATCTTCGTCGTCACTTTCCTCTTTTTCCTCCGTTTTTCTTACGCTGATGATATCTTTGATGATGGATACGTCACTGACAGATTCAGATGTAGGAACATGGTCGTCTATGGCAGCATAACTCAAAAGAGTTACACCACCACACAGCAGAAGACCTAACGGCACATCGTCGTCAGGGTCAGAGTCTGAGTCACAGTCGTCAGCAGTTTCTGGTACATTCGGAACAAAATTGGCCCGACGGAAGCAGTTGGCAATTGTTGTTTGTTTAACATTGACCCAGGCTTGATGCAATAGCCGCATTGCATCGAGAACAGACAGAACAAACGTTTTCTTCTCATCAACACAATCGGACTGCCGCTGCATTACTAAATTTCTGTATTGTACTTTAAGTGACTGAATAACCCCTTGGTCCATTGGTTGTGTGACACTGGTTGTGTTTGGAGGCAGAAAAACTAATCGGACAGCCTGAAGACCTTGCACATTTGGATGTGCCGGGCAATTATCCACTATGAGCACCACTTTTCGTTTTTTTCTATGCATTTTGCGGTCGAATTCGGAAACCCAGTCTGAAAATATTTCAGATACCATCCATGCCTTTTTATTGGCTTTATAATCAGTTGGCAGCTTTTTGACATTTTTGAAGCACCGTGGCTTTGCTGACTTGCCAATAATGAGCAATTTCACTTTTTCGGAACCGGACATGTTTGCGCACACCATAACAGTCAGACGCTCTTTGCTCTGTTTACCCCCGTGACAATCTACATTCTTAAATTCTAACGTCTTATCACTCAATGCACGGTAAAACAACCCAGTTTCATCGGCATTAAAGATATTTTCCGGACTATATTCTCTTAGGATTGAGCTCAGACGATCGTTCCACTCTTGAATTCTATCAGAAGTAAGGTCAACGGACTTCGACTCCCCACAGACCTTTTTAAATGTGATACCATGCCTCTCCTTGAATCGCTCTAGCCAGCCTGTAGAGCAATTAAAATCGGTCATACCTAATGCACGGGCGAATTCATTTGCTTTATGTATCAGGAATGGCCCAGATACAGGGACATTTTCGTTTCTTGCATTTTTGAACCATTTTAATACTGCTTCCTCTACCTCCGGAAACTTTGCATGACCACTTCGCTTACGTTGTGGACCATATTCACCATTTAAGTAGCTTTCCTTTATATCAGCTGCTTTTTTCAACCACGTTGATAGTGTGTTCTGAGGAATATCAAAGTCAGCGGCAATTTTTGTCTTTGAAGATTTCCCTTCTTCAACGGCTATTATTGCTTTGTATTTCGTCTCGAGTGTATAATTTCCCAGTTTTCTTTTTACTGATTTCTTACTGCGTTGAGCAGAAGTCATAGGTATCCCCCCGGGTTGGTTACCGGGTCCTTCCCCATTAACAACATGCTCGGTAGAGTTGCTAGGTATCCCCCCGGGTTGGTTACCGGGTCCTTCCCTAGACAAGTCTGAATGCAGTGGTAGTGTTCCTTGTTGAGTAGTCATTTTGACTGTGCTTCGATATCGAAAATTTTCCAGTTAAATACGCATATTGTTACTCAATCCTAAATGGCAGATTTTTACTCCGTCAAACAAAAATTTATTTCGTCCAAATTAATTGTTAAATTGGAAAACAGCTTGCCCGCTTGCACGCTGTTTTATAAGACTAATTACTGGAAATTAAATGCAAACTTGCTGACATTTAAATTGGACCATAGATTAAATAACAAACAAAACAAACATACAAACTAACCTGATTATAATTATTACATCGCCGGACAACAATAGCTTGATTTTCACACCTTACAAATAACAAGGATATTTTTTGACAAGCTGCGATATCGACTAAACCAGGTGTAAAAATAGTACAGGTAAGATGACGGGACTGAAAAATCACATCGAGCTAAACAAAATATCGAGCTAATGATATCGAGGTAATGATAAATAATAACATTAAAATATATAGAGAAAAATCGGGACCGACTAAAATACATCGAGCTAACCAGAATATCGAGCAAACCGATATCGAGGTAACGATATTCGACTGTATTACTTTTCCTATGTTGTATACCTTAGAAAAGTATTTTTGTCATTTTTCCAATCAGCTGTCTTCAATATCTTATCAAGAGAACAACCTCTATCATATGCTGCTGAAATAGCAGCTGATCGGAAAGAATGAGCTTTAAAATACCAGATATTGTTACACAGATTTTAGCCATCTAGTATTGTGCTTAAATTGTTTACAAAATCTATCAAAAATTTCCTTCTTCAACATCCACTCAGTTGAGTTGGAAACATTTCTTGAATAAAAATCTGCTTTAATATTTGTTTTTCCCGGTACATGCACAGTAGATACATAGAAATTTCTAGCAAGGCACCATTTTCAAATCTGTTTTGCTAACCGATCCATTTCTAAAGAGGATGTATATATTAGTCATTTTCCTCCTCAACATTTTCAAGCCACCATGTCATTTCTTCTGTGCTATCCTGACTTAAACACAGTTCATTTTCGAAATCTTATCTATGCCTTATAGCCTTTAACTTTGTCCCTTTCAAGACTTCTTATTTAAAACATAGGTGCCTCTAGTACTGCAAAAAAGTCCAATAAATGAGGCAACAACTGTTACTCAATAACATTGTATTATTTCCAAATATTACTTCTTAGGCCTAAAAAAAATATTCTTTGTTTCTGGTAGCATGCTCAAAAAAATTAGGGTAGGTAGATTTTCTGTTTTGGGATTTTTTTTAGCTCACCTGAGCACGAAGTGCTCAAGGTGAGCTTTTGTGATTGCCCTGTTGTCTGTCGTCCATCCGTCAACCATTTGACTGTTGTTTTTTTTTAGCACTCTAGAGGTCACAATTTTGGCCGAATCTTATTGAAACTTGGTCAGAATGTTACCCATAATAAAATCTTGGACGAGTTTAATATTGGGTCATCTGGGGTCAAAAACTAGGTCACCAGGTCAAATCAAAGGAAAAGCGTGTTAATGCTCTAGAGGCCACATTTTTGGCCCAATCTTAATGAAACTTGGTCAGAATGTTACCCTAAATAAAATATTGGACGAGTTTGATATTTGGTCATCTGAGGTCAAAAACTAGGTCACAAGGTCAAATCAAAGGAAAAGCTTAACACTCTAGAGGCCACATTTATGACTGTGTCTTCATGAAACTTTGTCAGAATGTTAATCTTGATAATCTTTAGGTCAAGTTTGAATCTGGGTCATGTTGTTTCAAAAGCTAGGTCAACAGGTCAAATCAAAGGAAAAGCTAGATAACACTCAGGAGGCCACATTTATGACCATATCTTAATGGAACTTTGTCAGAATGTTTATCTTGAAGATCTTTAGGTCAAGTTTCAATCTGGGTCAGGTGGGGTCAAAAACTAGGTCACCAGGCCAAATCAAAGCTTGTAAACACTCTGGAGACCTAATTATGTCTCCCACCACACAGTGGTGTAGGAGACATTTTGATTTACTCCAGTCTCTGTGTGTGTGTGTCTGTCTGTCACAAAGCTTGTCCGCACTCTAAGTCGAACATTTCTCATCTGATCTTCACCAAACTTGTACAAAATGTGTTTGACCATAAGACCTCGGCCAAGTTCGATAACTAGCCAAATCCGCCCAGGCACTTTTGAATTATGGCCCTTGAATTACTGATTGGATCCATTCGTCTAGACCATCCAGAGAAACTAGTCATTTTTAGCTCGACTATTCGAAGAATAGTCTAGCTATTCTACTCACCCTGGCGTCGGCGTCGGCGTCGGCGTCACACCTTGGTTAAGTTTTTGCATGCAAGTACATACAGCCATCAATTAAAGGCATATAGCTTTGAAACTTATTTTTTCTTTTTCTAGGTCAATTACCAACCTCTCTGGGTCAAGTCCCATAACTCTGACATGTATTTTGAGCAAATTATGCCCCCTTTTGGACTTAGAAAATTTTGGTTAAAGTTTTACATGCAAGTTACTATCTCCACAACTAATGCAGATATTGATTTGAAACTTCACATGTGTCTTCGGGGTTATAAAACTAGTTGATAGCAGCAAGTCCCATAACTCTGACTTTCATTTTGGCCAAATTATGCCCCCTTTTGGACTTAGAAAATTCTGGTTAAAGTTTTGCGTGCAAGTACATACAGCTATTTCTAAAAGGCATATAGATTTGAAACTTACTTTTTCTTTTTCTAGATCAATTACCAACCTCACTGGGTCAAGACCCATAACTCTGACATGTTTTTTGAGCAAATTATGCCCCCTTTTAGACTTAGAAAATTTTGGTTAAAGTTTTACATGCAAGTTATTATCTCCAAAACTAATGCAGATATTGATTTGAAACTTCACATGTGTCTTCGGGGTTATAAAACTAGTTGATAGCAGCAAGTCCCATAACTCTGACCTTCATTTTGGCCAAATTATGCCCCCTTTTGGACTTAGCAAATTCTGGTTAAAGTTTTGCGTGCAAGTACATACAGCTATTTCTAAAAGGCAAATAGATTTGAAACTTATTTTTTCTTTTTCTAGATCAATTATTAACCTCACTGGATCAAGTCCCATAACTCTGGCATGTTTTTTGGGCAAATTATGCCCCCTTTTGGACTTAGAAAATTCTGGTTAAAGTTTTACATGCCAGTTTCTACCTCCAAAACTAATGCAGATATTGAATTGAAACTTCACATGTGCCTTCGGGGTTATAAAACTAGTTGATAGCAGCAAGTCCCATAACTGATATGCATTTTGGTCAAATTATTCCCCCTTTTGAACTTAAAACTCTTTTGATATTTAACCTTTTTGGGTAATATTTTCCTGCTTCTAGGACAATATTTCGAATAGTCGAGCTTGGCTGTCTTACGGACAGCTCTTGTTCAATGGGCAGTTGTGGGAGACATGCGCTTTTCTCAAAAGCATCTCTTGTTTTAAGTTTGAAAAGCACGAATGTTTGTCTGGATGACCTTTAGATCAAGTTCAGATCTGGGTCATGTAGGGTCAAAAAATAGGTCAACAGGTCAGATCAAAGGTAAAGCTTGTTAACAATCTAGAGGTCAAATTTATGACTGTATCTTCATGAAACTTGGTCAGAATGTTAATCTTGATGATCTTTAGGCCAAGTTGGAATCTGGGTAATGTGGAGTCAAAAACTAGGTCACCAGGTCAAATAAAAGGAAAAGCTAGTGAACACTAGAGACCACATTTATGACATATCTTCATGAAACTTGGTCAGAATGTTAATCTTAATGATCTTAAGGTTAAGTTCCAATCTGGGTCAGGTGGGGTCAAAAACTAGGTCACCAGCTCAAATCAAAAGTAAAGCTTGTGTTGAAAAACGTAGATTCAGGTGTGGGGGTTTATACTCCATTGATAAAATACACTTAAATTCCCGTTTACTACATCAGTTTATTATGTGATGGATAAATAATCTAAATGATGGAAATAATGTTGTCAAAATTATAATTCTCACACTCCTCTGGTCTAAAGTCACTTATAATTATAACTGTAAAATATTTCATTTCTTGTTTCTATGATCTGTCATTTTCAAAGTCCGAGCCAAAAGTAAAGAATCCTCTCCCTAGTTCTGACCTAGGTTTATATACAAAAGCAGGTACCCTCCCATATTTGGAGTGTATCATAGTAATGAAAGACAAAGATTACTCCTAATATTTATGAGGATAACCGTTGACTGATGGTACCATCCCAAATACAGAGCCACCTCTAACTCTAACAAATCAGACATGTTTACGATGGTACATGATGACAACATACCATGATAAAATGATACAAAATGATACACACTCCAGTCCCAAACAATTTATGAGGGTAACTGGTGAATGACATCTCTAATAGCAGAGGCCAAAGTTTCACATCAGTAGAATCAATTAATAAATCAACTTTAATAAGACTAGCTGCTAAATTTACAACACTTGTCAACAATCTAGAGGTCAAATTTATGACTGTATCATCATGAAACTTGGTCAGAATGTTAATCTTGATGATCTTTAGGCCAAGTTGGAATCTGGGTAATGTGGAGTCAAAAACTAGGTCACGAGGTCAAATAAAAGGAAAAACTAGTGAACACTAGAGACCACATTTATGACATATCTTCATGGAACTTGGTCAGAATGTTAATCTTAATGATCTTAAGGTTAAGTTCCAATCTGGGTCAGGTGGGGTCAAAAACTAGGTCACCAGCTCAAATCAAAAGTAAAGCTTGTCAACAGTCTGGAAGCCACATTTATGACTGTATCTTCATGAAACTTGGACAGAACTTTAATTTTGATGATCTTTAGGTCAAGTTTGAATATGGGTCATGTGGGGTCAAAAACTAATTCACTAGGTCAAATTAAAGGAAAAACTAGTTAACACTGTAGAGGCCATATTTTTGACCATATCTTAATAAAACTTGGTCAGAATGTTAATCTTGATGATCTTTAGGTCAGTAGGTCAGGTGAGTGATACAGGACCTTCATGGCCCTCTCTTGTTTTATTAAGAGACTTTTCGGAAATTATTTTTGTGTAAAAACTGAATACAAATAAGAGGATTATGCCTTTAGAGCATCATTAAGTTGATTTCTAACATCACTGACCATGTTTAAAGCATAAAAAGTGCAGTTCAGCAACTTTTTGTTAAAAAGTTGGGGGAAAAAAATTCTCCAAGGCCATAAAAACATTTAGGGTTGAGCCAAAAATTTAGGGTAGGTCGGGATACCAGAAACAATTTTTTTTATGCCTTAAATGTATAATACAGTATATAGAGATGGTACCTAAAAATTCAAATTGCATCTGATATTTACACTTTCTGTTGAAAACTTTATACCAGAATACCTCAATTATATAATAGTTTAATTTTCATACTTAATTTTTCATGCTGAAAGGAAATATTTTATCTGAAAAATTTGGTCCTATTAATCATACATGTCAAGTTTCCCGGATCGTCCGGGAGTCTCACGGATTTTTGTCCATTTCCCGGACATACGGAAATCAATTATTTCTCCCGGAAATCCAAAATTCCAAGATAATGGTTTCCTACATCAAACTTAATCCCTAATTACACACTGTATCACTCTACTGCGATATTGATAAGAGTTTAACAAGGTCACGCACTGATGACATTCTGCAGACAGGTGTGTACTGTGCTATTTTTATACGCCCGAAGGGACGTATTATGTTATGACGCTGGTGTCCGTCTGTCCGTTAGCAATTTTGTGTCCGCTCTGTAACTCTTGAACCCCTTGAAGGATTTCAAGGAAACTTTACACAAATGTTCACCACACTGAGACGATGTGCAGAGCGCATGTTTTGGATGTCTCGCTTCAAGGTCAAGGTCACACTTAGGAGTCAAAGGTCATATCAGTTTGTTTCGTGTCCGCTCTGTAACTCTTGAACCCCTTGAAGGATTTCAAAGAAACTTGACACAAATGTTCACCACACCAAGACGACGTGCAGAGCACATGTTCCGGATGACTTGCTTCAAGGTCAAGGTCACACTTAGGGGTCAAAAGTCATATCAGTTTGTTTTGTGTCCGCTCTGTAACTCTTGAACCCCTTGAAGGATTTCAAAGAAACTTGACACAAATGTTCACCACACCAAGAGGACGTGCAGAGCGCATGTTCCGGATGACTTGCTTCAAGGTCAAGGTCACACTTAGGGGTCAAAAGTCATATCAGTTTGTTTTGTGTCCGCTCTGTAACTCTTGAACCCCTTGAAGGATTTCAAAGACACTTGACACAAATGTTCACCACACCAAGACGACGTGCAGAGCGCATGTTCCAGATGACTTGCTTCAAGATCAAGGTCACACTTAGGGGTCAAAAGTCATATCAGTTTGTTTCGTGTCCGCTCTGTAACTCTTGAACTGCTGGAAGGATTTCAAAGAAACTTGGCAGAAATGTTCACCACATTGTAACAATGTGCAGAGCGCATGCTCCGGATGACTCGCTTCAAGGTCAAGGTCACACTTAAGGGTCAAAGGTCATATATGACTTTGATTTGTGTATATTGCTCTGCATTGCAGTAGTCTTGTTTTTATTTGGCAGATCTCTTTTTTGTACTTACAATAATTTTTTTTTAAATTACTTCCCTTTTATGTTACTATAAATAGCTTATTTTGAAACTTTTTTATTATTGGCCATAGGGAAAAACCGAGACCACTTTTCTGTTGTACAACATGGATGGTACCTCTAATTTTAAGGTGTATTTTTACATACCTGTACCTGATAAGGATTTTTTTGTAGACTTTGAATATTTTTTTTGTGGACTTAGATTTGTTTTTTGAAGTTTTCCTTTTGTTGTTCCAGTCCTTTGGGGCTACAACAGTCAAGTTCTTAAAATTTTGCTCCCATCCTATGATGTAATCCTTCGGGCGTATATTGCCCCGCTTGGCGGCCCTCTTGTTAGATTGTGTTAATTGGCGAGTGGTGATACTGATATATTGTGATGATTGTTTATTGAAGATTTTAAGTGTGAAAAGATATATTTTATAAGGATACTTAAAGAGCCGACCTTTATTGGAGTGATGGCAGTCATTACCACTGATGGAGAAAACAACTAGAGATAGGTTATAACATTCTTTCAACAGCTGTGATTTTCAATTAATTTTCATTTTGATGAGTAAAAAGCATTTTTCAGTATAGATTCAAAAATGGTGAAATAGATTTAGGCCAGAGTTTTTTTATTTTTTGTTACTCGGATTTTGGGCAGAAAAATGTTGACAGGAGGAGGGATAAAAATAAAAATAAAAAGGCAGTAAAATTACTAAAACAACAGACGATAAGTGATCACTTCAAATGTGTTGCCTGAAAGGATTTTAACACTACTTCAATACGCATTTAACATGTAATACAAAGAAAATTACCATTCTGTGTTTAGCTTTTTTATTATCTTGAACATAGAATTGATGATTTCAAAAAATTTAACAAAATCACTCTTTGGGTATTGGTACTATTTGCCCTTGGTCATAACATCTCCGATGAGTATTAAATTGATGACTGAATAGCAATTTTCAATGGTCTGATCGGCTTGTTTCATTTTTAGCATGTGCATACTTTTATTTTTAATTCATAAACTTTTCTGACCAAGATCTTTATTTAATACATTTTAATATTTATTTGTTGTGTTATAAGTCACACTGACACAATTTCATAGGTCATATGGTGACTTTCCAGACTTAAATGGAGCAGGAAGACCCCAGATACTCATCTGGGCATCACCTCAGGCAAGAATTGGCATCTGGGTAGAATGGCCTACCTTCCGTCAGCCAGCTGGGTATCTTTTTCACATGATGACCTGAGTGGGGCTCGATCCCACAGTGGTCAGGGGCAAGTGATTCAAAGTCTGGCCACTCTTTATTTTATATTCGATGGCCAGAAAATGACTGAAAGCATTAGTATCTAGATAGGTCCCTGAAAAGGATTTGTATGCAATGGAATATATAGATAAATACCTCCAATCAGGCAACTTGTAATATATATATGTCTTCATAAGCATATCACAGGGTTTTATCCCCTTCATAAAAGGGTCCTTCCCTCAGAAATTATCTTTAAAATTATGCAATTTTCCCCAAAAACTGACTTTACATCAGGTTTTTTATTCCCCTTTGCCCAAACACCGAGCTGTTTTTGCTCCAAATCACAGGCCTGGGCCCCTTTCCCTCCTGGTAAAAAAAACCCCAAAATCTGTAACGGATGACTCCTTTGTTTGGCAGCACTTTGTTGATCCTATACCTCATCCTCATGTAATATATAACCGCCAAAGGCATGTCAAATTCACATTCAATGTTGCCGTTTTTATTTACGTCGGGTAAATCTATGTTTTTCTGACGTTTTGAGACACCATTACTGACCGTAACCTTTACAGAACTTGTTTTTCGTTGTTTTATTGCTTATATATCGCGCATAAATCGTTCAAAGACAATCTTAAATTTCAATCAAGTTTTTGTTTACGTACGGGAGACGCTTCCATTTGAGCGGAAATTGCGCCTATATGACACTGACGGATAATGCACTGACGAATATCGACATTGTCGTCGTCAGAATGCAGCAAAACATCGATCGTTGCCCGAAAATAATATTGAAATTTTTGAAATTTCAATTTTTATTTTTTTCGAAAATGACTGAAAATAGGGGCGGCGGGTCTGAGTAACGAAAAATCAAAGAACTCTGGCCTTATTTCCAATCAATGTTAGATTCTGTTCATTTGCAAAAAATTTAAGACTGTAAAAAAAACTGCAGATTATTCACATTAAAGAAACTCGCCAATATAAAATTTCATCCAAATTCCAATTCCTCTGCTCAAACCATACTGTAATAACTGAATAAAGTTACTATATATGTATATAATTTTTTTTTGTTTACATTGCAGAATTTCTAAAATAAACTTTTTGGACAGTACCAGCTAAGGGTGCTTACAAAAAGATACTGATATATGGCAAAAAGTGCAGATCATGATCAGACTGCATGGACAATTTACACTCGTCGCAAAGGTTGAATCAGTCGTATTGAACAGGATTAAGGTTAACACGTTTAAAATGCAACTCAAGTACCTAAAAACATTGCCCAAATCAGATCTTATCTGTTACACAGTTTTATATTCGACCAAAAATTTCCTAAAAAATGCTCCTCAAAAAAATCTCCTGGATTTTCATGAAATCTCCTAGAAAATTGTCCACGGAACTTGACATGTATGTAGTATTTGGAAAAGTGAAGGTAGTGACAGATAACTCTTCTAAGACTATTTTAATAGTTATTTGAACAAAGTATGCATAGATTCGGATGTGTTCACCAAAAATATAGTTTACTTCAAGATTATGAATAATCATTCAAACAAAAAGTTGAGCACTATCTTTCAATTTTAAACGAACTAATTCAAAGATAATTTTATATTTATGTATTGTAACTGCCAATAATTTACAGGTATGGATCATAGGAAAAAAAACATTACTTTTGAGAGAAAAAATAAACAGACTATATGAATATTACGACATCGAATCACTCAACATTTTACAAAATTTGTTTTCCAGGAATAATGAAGGCCTCAAAATGTACGAGTTAAAAACAGAGTGATATAAAAATGTATATTCTATCTGATGCTCACATCAAAACCATACTAAAAGCTGTGCCGAAAGGAGTTATTTCACTTTTTATGACACACACCTTGTTGTGCCCCCCATGAGTGGTGGGGGGCATATAGATTTGGTCTTGTCCGTCCATCCATCTGAAGTTCGTGACGCGCCTAGCTCAAAAAGTATTTGATATAAATTGATGAAACCTTGCATGAGTCTTTATCATGATATGAACTTGCGCACCTCCTATTTTTCGTCTGACTCCGCCCCCTATTTTTATTAGCTCACCTGTCACATAGTGACAAGGTGAGCTTTTGTGATCACCCTTCGTCCGTCCTCTGTGCGTCCGTCTGTGCGTCAACAATTTCTTGTCTGCACGATAGTGGTTTCATTTATGATTTTATTTTAACCAAACTTGAACACAACTTGTATCACCATAAGATCCCGGTTCCTTTCTTGAACTGGCCAGATCCCATTATGGGTTCCAGAGTTATGGCCCCTGAAAGGGCCAAAATTAGCTATTTTGACCTTGTCTGCACAATAGCAGCTTTATTTATAACTTGATTTTTACCAAACTGGCACACAACTTGAATCACAATAAGATCTTGGTTCCTTTCTTGAACTGGCCAGATTCCAATATGTGTTCCAGAGTTATGGCCCCTGAAAGGGCCAGAATTAGCTGTTTTGACCTTGTCTGCACAATAGCGGCTTCATTTATGATTTTATTTTAACCAAACTTGCACACAACTTGTATCACCATAAGATCTTGGTTCCTTTCTTCAACTGGCGAAATTCCATTATGGGTTCCAGAGTTATGGCCCCTGAAAGGGCCATAATTAGCTATTTTGACCTTGTCTGCACAATAGCAGCTTCATTTATGATTTGAATTTAATCAAACTTGCACAAAACTTGTGTCACCATAAGATCTCAGTTCCTTTTTTAAACCGGCTAGATCCCTTAATGGGTTCCAGAGTTATGGCCCCTGAAAGAGCCAAAATTAGCTAGGTCACCAGGTCAAATCAAAGGAAAAGCTTGTTAACATTCTAGAGGTCACAATTTTGGTCCAATCTTTATGAAACTTGGTCAGAATGTTACCCTCAATAAAATCTTGAACAAGTTTGATATTGGGTCATCTGGGGTCAAAAACTAGGTCACCAGGTTAAATCAAAGGAAAAGCTTGTTAACTTTCTAGAGGTCACAATTTTGGCCCAATCTTAATGAAACTTGGTCAGAATGTTACCCTCAGTAAAATCTTGGACGAGTTTGATATTAGGTCATGTGGGGTCAAAAACTAGGTCACCAGGTCAAATCAAAGGAAAAGCTTGTTAACACTGTAGAGGTCACATTTATGACTATATCTTCGTCAGAATGTTAATCATGATGATCTCAAGGTCCAGTGTGAATCTGGGTCTTGTAGGGTCAAAAACTAGGTCACTAGATCAGATCAAAAGAAAAGATTGTTAACACTCTAGAGGCCACATTTATGACCATATCTTAATGAAACTGTCAAAATGTTAATCTTGATGGTCCATAGGTCAGGTTCAAATCTGGGTCATCTGGGGTCAAAAACTAGGTCACCAGGTTAAATCAAAGGAAAAGCTTGTTAACACTCTAGAGGTCACAATTTTGGCCCAATCTTAATGAAACTTGGTCAGAATGTTACCCTCAATAAAATCTTGGACGAGTTTGATATTGTGTCATCTGGGGTCAAAAACTCGGTCACCAGGTCAAATCAAAGGAAAAGCTTGTTAACACTGTAGTGGCCACATTTATGACCATATCTTAATGAAACTTGGTCAGAATGTTAATCTTGATGATCTATAGGTCAAGTTTAAATCTGGGTCAGGTGAGGTCAGAAACTAGGTCACTAGGTCAAATCAAAGGAAAAGCTTGTTATGTCTCCCCCAGGAGACATATTGTTTTTGCCCTGTCTGTCCGCCCGTCTGTCCGTCCGTCCTTCCGTCCGTCCGTACGTCACACTTCATTTCCGAGCAATAGCTGGAGAACCATTTGACCTAGAAACTTCAAACTTTATAGGGTTGTAGGGCTGCTGGAGTAGACGACCCCTATTGTTTTTGGGGTCACTCTGTCAAAGGTCAAGGTCACAGGGGCCTGAACATTGAAAACCATTTCCGATCAATAACTAGAGAACCACTTGACCCAGAATGTTGAAACTTCACAGGATGATTGGTCATGAAGAGTAGATGACCCCTATTGATTTTGGGGTCACCCTTCATCAAAGGTCAAGGTCACAGGGACCTGAACATTGAAAATGATTTCCGATCAATAACTAGAGAACCACTTGACCCAGAATGTTGAAACTTAATAGGATGATTGGTCATGAAGAGTATATGACCCCTATTGATTTTGGGGTCACTCCGTCAAAGGTCAAGGTCACAGGGGCCTGAACACGGAAAACCATTTTCGATCAATAACTAGAGAACCACTTGACCCAGAATGTTGAAACTTAATAGGATGATTGGTCATGAAGAGTAGATGACCCCTATTGTTTTTGGGGTACCCCTTTCAAAGGTCAAGGTCACGGGGTCTGAACATTGAAAACCTTTCCAATCAATAACTTGAGTACCACTTGACCAGAGTGTTGAAACTTCTAGGATGATTGGTCATATAGAGTAGATGACCCTTTTGGGTTTTTGGGGGTTTCACTCGTTAAAGGTCAAGGTCACGGGGGCCCTGAACATGGAAAACGGCTTCTGATCAATAATTTGAGAACCTTTTGACCCAGAATGTTAAAAACTTCATAGGATGATGGACATACACGGTTAATGCCCCCAATTAATTTTGGGGGTCACTCTATTAAAGGTCAAGGTCACGGGAGCCTGAACATGGAAAACCAATTTCCCGGTCAGTAACTTGAGAACCACTCAACCCAGAATGTTGAAACTTCTAGGATGATTGCTCAGCGAGTACATGACCTATCGATTTTGGGGTCACTCCGTTAAAGGTCAAGGTCACAGGGGCCTGAACATTGATAACCATTTCCGATCAATGACTTGAGAACTTCTTGATCTAGAATCTTGAAACTTCATAGGATAATTGAACATGCGAGTAGATGACCGCTATTGATTTTTTGGGTCAGTCTTTAAAGGTCAAGGTCAAGGGCCCTGGTCATGTGAAATCATTTCTGGAAAATAACTTGAGAACCACTTGACCTAGAATGTTGAAACTTAATAGGATGATTGGACATGCAGAGTAGATGACCCTATTTATTTTGGGGTCACTTGATCAAAGGTCAAGGTCACAGGAGCCTTAACAGTGATTGAGAACCACTACCCAAGGGGTTTTTGAAACTTAGCAGGATCACTGGACATGCCAAGTAGATGACCCTATTGCAGCCAACCATCGGTGTCTCTTTGACTTTCGCTCCTGACTCCTTTTGGGACTTCTTGCCTATACCATTTTGGGCATTGGGGGGGGACATGCGTTTTTTTGCAAACATCTTCTATTAACACTAGAGGCTACATTTATGAATGTATCTTCATGAAACTTAATCAGAATGTTAATTTTGGTGATCTTCAGGTCAAGTTTGAATCTGGGTCATGTGTTGTCAAAAACTAGGTCACTGGGTCAAATCAAAGGAAAAGCTAGTTAACACTTTAGAGGCTACACTTATGACCATATCTTAATGAAACTTGGTCAGAGTGTTGATCTTGATGATCTTTAGGTCAATAGGTCAGGTGAGCGATATAGGGCCGTCATGGCCCTCTTGTTTTGATTACAAGGAGTGGAAAGCTTCACAAAAATGGTCAACACTAACTTGAGCACTTTTTATATATATACCTGAAAGACAGGATGTATTATGGGAAAGCCCTTTGCATGGAGGGATTTTGATGTAACTTGGCACAAATTTTCACCACCATGAGACAGAGTGTCATGCACAAGAACCAGGTCCCTAGGTCTAAGGTCAAGGTCACAGTTAGAGGCAAAAGTTCAGATACAAGAACGACTTTGTCCGGAGCATCTCTTCTTCATGCATAAAGGGATTTTGATATAACTTGGCACAAATGTTCAACACTATGAGACTGAGTGTCAAGCGCAAGAACCAGGTTCCTGGGTCTAAGGTCAAGGTCACTTTTAGATGTCAAATTTTCACCATCATGAGATGGAATGGCATGCGCAAGAACCATGTCCCTAGGTCTAAGGTCAAGGTCACACTTGGAGGTCAAAGGTCAGATACAGGAATGACAATTTCGTCTGGAGCATTTCTTCTTTATGCATGGAGGGATTTTGATGTAACTTGGCACAATCATTCACCAGCATAAGATGGAGGGTCTTGCGCAAAAACCCATTCCTAGGGTCTTAGGTAAAGGGTCACCAAAGAGGTCAAAAGTCAGATACAAGAATGACAATTTTGCTTGGAGCATTTCTTCTTTATGCATGGAGGGATTTTGATGTAACTTGGCACAATCATTCACCATCATAAGATGGAGGGTCATGCGCAAGAACCATATCCCTAGGTCTAAGGTCAAGGTCACACTTGGAGGTCAAAAGTCAGATACAAGAATGACAATTTTGTCCGGAGCATTTCTTCTTTATGCATGGAGGGATTTTGATGTAACTTGGCACAAACATTCCACCATCATAAGATGGAGGGTCAGAGCAAGAACCATGTCCCTAGGTTACGGTCAAGGTTTCCACTTAGAGGTCAAAAGTCAGAAAAAGAATGCAATTTTTTCCGGGAATTTTTCTTTATGCATGGAGGGATTTTGATGTAACTTGGCACAAGTGTTCACCATCATAAGATTGAGGGCCATGCGCAAGAACCATGTCCCTAGGTCTAAGGTCAAGATCACACTTAGAGGTCAAAAGTCAGATACAAGAATGACAACTTTGTCTGGAGCATTTCTTCTTTATGCATGGAGGGATTTTGATGTAACTTGGCACAATTGTTCACCATCATAAGATTGATGGTCATGCGCAAGAACCATGTCCCTAGGTCTAAGGTCAAGGTCACACTTAGAGGTCAAAAGTCAGATACAGGAAATGACAACTTTGTCCGGAGCATTTCTTCTTTATGCATGGAGGGATTTTGATGTAACTTGGCACAATTGTTCACCTTCATAAGATGGAGGGTCATGCACAAGAACCGTGTCCCTAGGTCTAAGGTCAAGGTCACACTTAAGAGGTCAAAAGTCAGATACAAGAATGACAATTTAACAAGCTATGCCATCCTTGCTATTTTTAGCTCACCTGTCACATAGTGACAAGGTGAGCTTTTGTGATCACCCTTCGTCCGTCATCTGTGCGTCCGTGCGTGCGTCAACAATTTCTTGTCTGCACGATAATGGTTTCATTTATGATTTTATTTTAACCAAACTTGCACACAACTTGTATCACCATAAGATCTCAGTTCCTTTCTTGAACCGGCCAGATCCCATTATGGGTTCCAGAGTTATGGCCTCTGAAACGGCTAGAATTAGCTATTTTGACCTTGTCTGCAAAATAGCAGCTTCATTTATGATTTTATTATGCCCCTCTTCGAAGAAGGAGGGGTATATTGTTTGCAGATGTCGGTCGGTCGGAATGTAGACCAATCCGTTTCCGGATGATAACTCAAGAACGCTTGGGCCTAGGATCATGAAAGTTGATAGGGAGGTTGGTCATCACCAGCAGATGACCCCTATTGATTTTGAGGTCTGTATGTCAAAGGTCAAGGTCACAGCGACCCTGAATAGTAAAACGGTTTCTGGATGATAACTTAAGAACACTTGGGCCTAGGATCATGACAGTTGATAGGAAGGTTGATAATGACCAGCAAGATCCCTAATGATTTTGAGGTCAGTATGTTAAAGGTCAAGGTCACAGTGACCCTGAACATTTAAAACGGTTTCGGATGAAACTAAAGAACGCTTAGGCTTAGGGCAAGAAGTTGATAGGGAGGTTTTGGTCATGACCAGCAGATGACCCCTATTGATTTTGAGGGTCAGTATGTCAAAGGTCAAGGTACAGTGCCCAGGACAGTAAAATGGTTTCCAGGCAATAACTCAAGAACGCTTAGGTTAGTGTCAGGAAAATTGATAGTTAGGTTGGCCATGACCATAAATGACCCCTATTGATTTTGAGGTCATTAGGTCATAGGTCAAGGTCACATTGGCCAGGAACAGTTAAACGGTTTCTGATCTTCTTGTCCAAATCCAGGGGGCCTAGGGCTTTGTATTTGGTATGTAGCAAAATCTAGTGGTCCTCTACTAAGATTGTTCAGATTATTTCCCTGGGGTCAAATAGGCCCCACCCCGGGGGTCACATGGTTTATATGATTTAAATATAGGAAAAAACTTTCAACAACCTCTTGTCCAAAACCACAGGGCCTAGGGCTTTGAATATTTTGTATACGAACATCATCTAGTGGTCCTCAAACTAAGATTGTTCAAATTTTTCCCCCCAAAGGGTCAAATTGGCCCCACCCTGGGGGTCACATGGTTTAAATAGACTTTTTATAGGAAAAACTTTGAAAATCTTCTTGTCCAAACCACAAAGACTATGGCTTTGATATTTTGTAATGTAACATCATTTAGTGGTTCTTCCAAACTTTGTTCAAATTATCCCTCTAGGGTCAATATGGCCCCCGCCCCGGGGGTTTCATATGGTTCATATAGACTTATATAGGGAAAACTTAGAATCTTCATGTCCATAACTTAATTTTCAAATTTGGACCACATGTATAGTTTTGAATGGGAAGATGAACCTTGACATGAATTGCCCTTGATCTTGACCTAGTGACCTCTTTCACATTTCTGTAGCTGCAGCCTTCAAATTTGGAAACCAATGCATAGGTTTGTGTCCCAAAAAAAACTTTGACCTTGTTATTGCCCTAGTGACCTACTTTTACATTTTGAAGGTACAGGTTCAAATTTGGACCAATTAATAGTTTTTTGTTCAAAATAAAATTTGACTTGATTTTGACCTAGTGACCTACTTTCACTTTCTCAAGCTACAGCCTTCAAATTTAAACCCAAACAAGCATAGTTTTGTGTACTGAAATAAAACTTTGATCTTGAGATTGACCTAGTGACCTACTTTTACATTTTCTGAAGCTACAGGCTTCAAATTTGGGCAGCATGATATTTTTGTGTTCTGAATTGAAATTTGACATTGATTTTTACCTAATACCTACTTCCACATTTCGTAAGCTACAGCCTCCAGATTTGAAGCACATGCACAGTTCTGTCTACCGAAATGACTTTGACTTTGAAATTGATCTAGTGCCCTGCTTTCACATTTCTCAAGCCAGCTTTAAAATTTTGGACCACTTTCACATTGTTTTATACCAAAATGAAATTTGACCTTGATTTTGACCTTGAGCTAGTCTTAAAATTTGGAACATTCAAAAAATGGCTCAGTGATGGCGCCAAGATCACTCTGAAATCTCTTGTTAGGTTAATAGGTTAAAGGTCAAGGTCAGATTAAACCAGAATGGTAGAACTTTTGTTTACAGTGAGCGTATAATTTCTGTTCCTTGTGCAATTACTGAATGCATCAAGGGGGGCATTTCATGTTTGACGAGCTCTTGTTTTAACCAAACTTGCACACAATTTGTATAACCATAAGATCTCGGTTCCTTTCTTGAACGGGCCCAGATTCCTTTATGGGTTACAGAGTGAGGGCCCCCTGAAAGGGCCAGAATTAGCTATTTGCCTTGTCTGCAAAATACCCAGCTTCATTTATGTTTTGAATTTAATCAAACTTGCACAAAACTTGTGTCACTATATATAAGATCTCGGCTCCTTTCTTGAACCGGCCAGATCCCATAATGGATTCCAGAGTTATGGGCCCTGAAACAATAGCAGCTTGCCCGCCCGCTTAGCTCAGTAGGTAGAGCGTCGGTCTACGGATCGCGGGGTCGTGAGTTCGATCCTCGGGCGGGGCGTATGTTCTCCGTGATATTTGATAAACGACATTGTGTCTGAAATCATTAGTCCTCCACCTCTGATTCATGTGGGAAGTTGGCAGTTACTTGCGGAGAACAGGTTTGTACTGGTACAGAATCCAGAAACACTGGTTAGGTTAACTGCCCGCCATTACATGACTGAAATACTGTTGAAAAACGGCGTTAAACCCAAAACAAACAAACAAACAAACAAAACAATAGCAGCTTCATTTATGATTTGATTTTAACCAAACTTGCTTGCAGATTGTATCACCACAAAATATTGGTTCCTTTCTTGAACAGGCCAGATCCCATCATGGGTTCTGTAGTTATGGCCCCTAATAGGGGGGTGGGGCTTGTTTTCCCTATATGGCTATATAGAAAACTTTGAAACTCTTCTTTAAAAGCTACTGGTCTGTTTTCAAAATAATTTTATACAAATGTGCCTTTGATGACCTCCTACCAAATTCCTTGAGCTAAATTTGATTCTTCGAAAAACATGGCGGCCTGCAGGAGACACTCATTATCCCTATATGGCCATATAGAAAACTTTAAAATTAAATCTTCTTGTATGAAACTTCTTGGCTGATTTGAGAATAGTTTTATTTAAAGTTACTTTAAGAAAATTTCAACTATATTTTCTCATAATTCTTTTGATTGATCTTTATTATGATCTTTTGACCTTGAAGACTTGTCCTTAAGTGCAATGATAACAGGTGAGCGATATAGGGCCATCATGGCCCTCTTGTCTTAATAAATCATCCCAGTTCATTTCATGCAAGCATGATTTCCTGCATTCATAGTCGACATTTTTGTCAATTGTCAACATTTATTTATCCAGCAACTTTTTTTCAGGGTAGGGGTGTGAGTTGTAGGCATGCTTGTCTGTCCATACTGGTGTCCATACATAGAGGAAATCAAACGTTCAAAAACAAAAACAAACCATAACATTATTTTTTAGCTCACTTTAGCACAAAGTGATTATGGTGAGCTTTTGTGATCACGGTGTGGCCATCGTGCATTCATCCGTCCGTCTGTCGTCAACAATTTTGTTTACACAACATCTCCTCCAAAACCACTGAATGGATTTTGGATGGTCCTCTACCAAAGTTGTTCAAATGGTTTTGCTTGTTTGCATGACTAGGGGCTGCCTAAAAAAATATCTTCAAACGACATCTCCTGAATTGATGGTCAAATTTTGAAATAATTTCCCACAAATGGTTCTTATTTCACCCTCTACTAAGATTTTTCAAATTATACCGATTCAGCAAAAACATGGCCACCAGGGGGCATGGTAACTTTTCCCTATATGTGTATAGTGGAAATTTAAAAAATCTTGTGTGAAACTGCTTGTGTGACCTTCTACAAATCTTGTTCAAATTTTTCTGATTCATCAAAAAACATGGCTGTCAGAATGCATGGTCACTTTTCATAAACAATTTCTTTAAACAACATCTCCAAAACCACTGAATGGACTTTGATGAAACTTTACACAAATGCTCTCTGAGTAGCTTCCAAATGGTTCCAGTTCATTGAATAAGTTTTCAGTTATCAGACTTCAATTTTTTTTCTGAGACAAGGGCTTTAATATTTGGCATGTGATATATGGGTTTGACTCTCTACCATTATTGTCCAAATTATTGCCCTAAGGTCAAAAATGGCTACACCCCTGTGTGTGACATGTACTTACTTTAGGCTCATCAAGGTCCTGGATTGCACTGTCGGAAGGGTCACAACACTTTTCCTAGTAATGCCGATTTGTAAATGGTACAGCCGAGAACGTATTCAGCTATCTTGATCAGGTGTTTTTGTTGGCATAAAAGTATAGGATGTGATTGATGGCAAAGTAAAATGTAAATGAAAAGCTATGCAACTGTGAAAAAATGTTCATGAAATAACAGTGGAACATGCTACATGATATTTTATTATGTCTCTCCACCCCACCACCCCCTCTCCCCCGCGCTTCCTCTGGGGGAGACATTGTTTTTGCCCTGTCTGTCATTCTGTTCATCCGTTACACTTCATTTTCGATCAGTAACTGGAGAACCATTTGGCCTGGAACCTTCAAACTTCATGGGATGGTAGAGCTTATGGAGTAGACGACCCGTATGGTTTTTGGGGTTACTCCATCAAAGGTCAAGGTCACAGGGGCCATCTGCCCGTCTAACTTCATTTTCGATCAACAACTGGAGAACCATTTCACCTAGAACCTTCACACTTCATTGGATGATAGGGCTTAGAAAGTAGATGACCCCAATTATTTTTTGGGTTACTCAAAGTGGTCTTAAGGGGCCTGAACATGGAAACCATTTATGATCAATAACTTGAGTACCATTTGACCCAGAATGTTGAAACTTCATAGGTTGATTGGAAATATAGAGTAGATGACCCCTATAGACTTTTTGGTCACTTGATTAAAGTTCCAGGTCACAGGGGCCAGAAATTGGAAAACTATTTCTGATCAATAACTTTAGTACCATTTGACCCAGAACGTTAAAACTATATAGGATGATAGGACTTACAGAGTGGAATGACTTCTATTGATTTTGGTTTGTCACTCAATCAAAGGTCAAGGTTTTGGGGGCCAGAACATGGAAAACCATTCCAATCCCTAATTTGAGAACCACTTACGGCCCAGAATGTTGGGAAAAATTTGGGATGATTGGACATGCTGAGTAGAATTTGAGCCCTATTGCAGCCAACTATCGGTGTCTCTTGAACTTTTGCCCCTGTCCCCTATTGATTTCTTGCCTATTACTACTATGCATTGGGGGGGAATGCGCTTTTCAACAAAACTACCATCTAGTATTTTTAACTCACCGAGCAAGAAATGCTCAAGGTGAGCTATTGTGACTGGTCATTGTCTGGTATCGTCGGCGTGCTGTTAGGTTAACACTCTAGAAGCCACATTTTTTGACCAATCTTAAAGGAACTTGGTCAGAGTATTACCCTTAATAATCTTGGATGAGTTCTATATTGCATCATCTGGGGTCAAAAACTAGGTCACCAGGTCAAAACAAAGGAAAAGCTTGTTAACACTCTAGAGGTCACAAATTTTTGTCCAATCTTAATGAACTTTGTCAGAATGTTACCTTAATAAAAACTTGGACAGTTTGATATGGGTTATCTGGGGTCAAAAACTAGGTCACCAGGTTAAATCAAAGGAAAAGTTGTTAACACTCTAGAGGTCACAATTTTGGCCCAATCTTAATGAAACTTGGTCAGAATGTCCCCCTCAATAAAATCTTGGACGAATTTGATATTGGGTCATCTGGGGTCAAAAACTAGGTAACCAGGTCAAAACAAAGGAAAAGCTTGTTAACACTCTAGAGGTCACAATTTTGGCCCAATCTTAATGAAACTTGGTCAGAATGTTTCCCTCAATAAAGTCTTGGACAGGTGTGATATTGGGTCATCTGGGGTCAAAAACTAGGTCACCAGGTCAAATCAAAGCAAAAAGCTTGAATGAAACTTGGTCAGAATGTTATTCTTGATGATCTTTAGGTCAATAGGTCAGGTGAGCGATACAGGGCTTTCATGGCCCTCTTGTTTACTTTAGTATCCTAAATGTAGGTAAAAAATGTTTGTTTCTGTCATTCAAAATTTACTACTTGCGTTTTCACGGACAGAAATATCGAGTGGAACCAGTGTTTTGGCTTTGGGTCAGACAATGTATGATGGTGGGTCACAACAACTTGGTGCTGTCTAGAATCAAAGAGAAGTGACCAGATGTCTATGACATGGGCTGCTGTGCCATATTGCCAATACCTGTGTACAGTAGGGGTTGAAAAAGGCCAGGTTTACTTTTCACTTCCATCATAGGTATGTATATATTCACAAGTTGAAGAGGAACATGATTAATAAATTCTTTCTTGGCTTGAAATCACTTGCTCCTCATCGATGTGTGTTCAACCTCACTCAGGGTGTTGAATTCTTCATGTCAGGAAGCCATCCAGCTGGGTTGCTTAAGGTTTGGTGGCTCTACCCAGTTGCCTTTAAAATGATGAAAAAAATGCTTGGAGGGGCACTGGGATCTTCCTCCCCCATCAAAGCTGGAAAGTGCCATATGACCTATAACTGTGCGGTGCTAAGTTAAACCCCAAAAAAAAAGGAAAAATTGAAAGCTTTCCAGTAACATTGTAACAAGGTTTGAAAACCATTTGCTATAGAATTAAAATATTATGTTCCCGTAAAAAGTTCTCGAGAGAGCCAGCATAGCAAGAACACAGAATAATAATGTAGTGATAATTAAGTTACAGGTGAAATAAAAGATAAAATAAAAAGTTATTTCCCCAGGTTGCCTTATAAAATTTTGCAGTTTCAAAAGCAAGGAGATACTGGAGAATTCTGTTTTCACCTATACTGAGCCTTCAAAGATTTTCAAACATTGTTCAGCACGTGGCTATCCTTGGAAATGCCGAGACGGTTTCTTCAGCAGTGCCCTGCCCTTTAAGTCTTACTTGAACAGTCATGGTTCAAAGATGTGCTGCCAGACTCCCTGATTCGTTGTTCAGCCTGAGTTACCACTTCCTTGAATAAAGTCAGTACCACCTTTCAGGTATGATACGTTATAAAGCAGTTACAGTGTAAAACTGAAATATCCTTAAGACTGCTTCTAGCAAGTGTTTTGCCTTTGTGACCAGTGCAGTCCAAGACCAGCCTTCACATCTGTGCAGGCTGATCATGGTATGCACTGTTTGCTTTCAGTCAATAAATTTTCAGTAAACACCCCTTCAAATAATAAATGGCACTGCCCAAATTGTATCATAGACCAGTCCATTGTAGAAATTTAGCACTGGTAAATATTAAGGAAACAAGTTATACATTCTGATGGAAGGATTACTAAATCATCAGTATAATAATAACCACAACTGAATGTACACAATTTTACCAATTTAATTACCTCTTAAACAGACTCGGTCCAACCAAGTTCGCTATTATGTTGCTTGGTTGTGTACTTTATTTCCAAAGAATCTTGTCACTGAATTCATTATTGCTTATCTACATCAATTTGAACAAATTGTTTTAGCTCGAATATACGAAGTATATGAAGAACTGTCCTACTCAACCTGGTGTCAGTGTCGGTGTCCTGTCTACACCTTTGTTAAAGTTTTGATGCACTTCCTCTTTATTCATTCCCACCACTCTTAATCCTCTGCCACGATTGGTATGGGGGTTATAGGATTGGTCTCTGTCCATCCATCCGTCCATTCTGCTCTGTACCTCCTAAACCCTTTGAAAGATTTTTATCAAACTTGGGTCAAATGATTACCTCATCTGGAAAATTTGCAGAACCCAGTAAGTCAGCCAAATTGGCTCATGGTCAGGGTCACAACTCAGGGTCATAGGTTTGAGCCTCCATTTTGTGTCAGCTCTGTATCTCCTAAACCTCTTGAAGGATAATCATAAAACATAAGTCAAATGATCAACTCATTAAGATGATGTATTATGAGTCAGCCATGTCGGCTCAAGGTGAAGGTCACAACTTTTGTCAAAAGGTTTGAGCCTTCAATTTTGAGTCTGCTCTGTATCTGTCTCCAAAACCCCTTAAAGGTAATCATGAAACTTGGGTCAAATAATCACCTCATCAAGACCCTGTGCAGAACCCATGAGTCAGCCATGTCAGCTCAAGGTCAGGGTCACAACTCTAGGTCAAAGGTCTGAGCCTCCATTTCGTGTCCGCTCTATATCTCCTAAACCCCTTAAAAGATAATCATGAAACTTGGGTCAAATGATCACCTCATCAAGATGATGTGCAGAACTCATAAGTCAGCCATGCTGGCACAAAGTCAAGGTCACAACTTTAGGTCAAAGGTTTGAACCTTCCATTTTATGTCCGCTCTGTATCTCCTAAACCCCTTGAAGGATGATCATGAAACTTGGGTCAAATAATAACCTTATTAAGACAATGTTCAGAACTTATTAATCAGCCATGTCCGCTCAAGGTCAAGGCCACAGCTCTAGGTCAAAGGTTTGAGCCTTCAATTTTGTGTCCACCCTATATCTCCTTAACGCCTTGAAGGAACTTCAAGAAACTTGGGTCAAATGATCACCTCGTTAAAACGATGTGCAGAACTTTTGAGTCAGCCATGTCGGCTTAAGGTCAAGTTCACAACTCAGGGTCAAATGTTTGAACCTTCCATTTTGTGTTTGTTCTGTATCTCCTAAATCCCTTCAAGGATATCCATGAAAATTAGGTCAATTTATCACCTTATCAAGACACTGTGCCGAACTCATGAGTCTCTCAAATTATTCGTCCTCTACCTTTGATACTTCATGTGGGGAAGTTGGCAGTTACTGGCGGAGAACAGGTTTGTACTGGTACAGAATCCAGGAACACTGGTTAGGTTAACTGCCCGCCGTTACATGACAGATAAACAAAAGAACTCGAGTCAACAACCAATGTTGGCTCAAGGTCAAGGTCAAAGGTTTGAGCCTTCCATTTTATGTCTGCATTGCATCTCCTAAACCCCTGAAGGATTTTAATATGACTTGGCTGTAATAATGATAATATCCCCGTATCAAGAAAATGTGCAAAATTCAATATTCACCCCTGCCAGCTTAAGGTCAAGGTCACCACTTGAATGTTTAATAGTTCCACCCAATACCATCAACCGTTTCACTATCCATAATTGTTGTGGGGGATATAGGTGTCTTTCTGACTGCCTTGTCTCTAAGTATAGTAATTTGATGGATTTGCTTCAAACTTAAAAAAGTTATTTCTCCTCCTCATCCACTATATGGCACAAGTGTCATAACTTAACAACCCTTTTGTGACTCTCGATATTCGTCGTTTCGTCTGTAAACCTTCTAAAAAAAATCTTCTTCTTTAAAACACTGGGCAGATTTACCCCAAACCTCACGAATGATTCTTTTATGGCCCCCTTTCAAAATGTTTCAAAGAATTGAATTCCACATAGAACTCTGGTTGCCATGGCAACCTAAGGAAAAACTTAAAAAATAATCTAGTCCAAAACCGCAAAGCATAGAGCCTCAATATTTGGCATGTGACATCATCTAATGGTCCTTTCATATTATGCCCCTGGGGTGAAAAGAGGCTCTGCCCTGGGCATCCCAAGTTTTACATAGACTTATAAAGGAAAAAAACTTTAAAATCTTTTTTTCCGAAACCACAAGATCTAGGCCTTTGATATTTCATATGTAGCATTGCCTTGTGGTCCTCTATTGTGCCTCTACTGGATGCACTTTCACTCTGTCTCTGTTATTGTCAAACAATACGATTCAAACTTAAAATTGTTGATTCACATCATCACCCACATCATATGACACAAGATTCCCTAATGTTGGCAGCAATATATTATGAGTTATACTAGGTTTCAGGTTGAGGCTGTGATGCACTTTTGCTCTTTTCAGTTATACCAATATATAAATTTTGATTCAACTTAAATATTGTCCACATTTTTAGCCACAAATATGACACATGGTGCATTACTTTTGCAGAAATTTTTCATGAATTTGTTGTTTTTTTACTTATTTAATGTTTTGATAAACTTTATCTCTATCTGTTATTATTTGACACAAACATAGCTTTTGTCAATATCTTCATCACATCCAATTCCCCAGTGTGCCAAATTTCACTATCCAGCAATGAAATAGTCTATCGCCGCTGTCTCCTGTGACAGCTTTTATTTACAATTTCTTTTATCAAATGTTACATCTTTTTTTTTTTTCAGGTAGTGAGTCAATGATTAGTTATTCATCCAGAAATGGAACAATAGTGTGGAAATTTTTAGGGACTTTGTATAGACCAAGGGTTTTGAAAATCTGCCAGAACCCTCACTGAAGTCATGCTGAGGAGAGGGAAACCAACATCCAGAAAGAGGACCTGGCTGTGGGTATGGGTACACTCCCTACATATCTACATGACAAACCTGGTATTCCCGCATAAACCATCAGAAAGCTTTTCAGGTAAGAAGAAATCTAAAAACATATTACGTTTTATGTGGTTGTAACAAGTCATTTACATCTTGTGAGCAGACTAGGTTATGCCATTACTTTAGTCATTTACATTGCTTTCAAGAAATGTTTTAAGCTCATCTGAGATCATTGTGATCATGCTGTGTCCGTCTTCCATCGTGCGTCAAGTCGTCCGTCATCAACGTTTGTGTTTTTTTAAAGACATTTGCTCCAAAACCCCTGATGGATTTAGATGAAACTTTGTGTGGATGGTCCTTTGGGTGGTCCCCTACCAAAAACTGTTCAAAACAGTTCGGCTTTTGGTTGCACATAGAGGCTGCCATCGCTAAAAAAAACCAAAAAATCTTCAAACAACATGTCCTCCTAAACTGGTGGGCTGATTAAAGAAAAATATAAAGAAAAAACCATGTTTTAATGTTAATTTTTAAGGAAGAGGTTATATGTCAGTGGGAATAATTTCACAAGGGATAGCCCGAGTGAATTATTCTGACTATGTATAACCGATTTTGAGTGTATTAATTTAGGTAAAACATGATTTTGCTAAACATTATTTCAATTCTAATATGCCCTTAATCTAAAACAGTAGATGAATATACCTAGCAGCTTCTAATGAGATTGGTTTGAAACGTTATTTATGTCTTCCATGGTAAGAAATAGGCATGTTAGATAACTCTTGAGTGAAGTTTTCGTATTTAATACTTTTCTAATATATTGTTGTAAAGACTTGTACTCTGTATCTTCTATATGCATTTTACCAATGCATGATTACCTCCCCTGATTTTAAAAAAAATGGATTTTTTTTCAGTAAGTATTTATAGGACTCATTTGAAATTTCATTATTGTCTTTAGTTGGACTGAGACAATCAGGGTAGATAACTATGGACTGATTTTATGTCAAATTACCTCCCTTTGTTTCAAAAATTAAAATGGGTGTATCTCAGTAACCAATGAAGATACTGATTTGAAATGTCTTTTTTGCTTTTGACTGAATTTATGACAATTACCTCTCTTTATTTTATGTAAATGAATATACTTCAGCAGCTTTTTAATCAGATGGTTTTAAAATGTTTTTAAAGTCTTCCACGGGAAGAAATATTTATGCTAGTACAAAAATGCAGCATTTGAGCGTAGGCCTCAAACTCCTATGGAGATTGGCCTGACTTGTGTGTGACCATAGATCAAAAAGGGGCTGTTACTATAGAATATTTTGTCCTTTATTATATTTAGTGTGTATGCCTATGTGATCTATGTCAAAACTTGATCAGCAATGGTACTCACGTGAGCGATATAGGGCCATCATGGCCCTCTTGTTTTATTTGTTAAAAAAAAAATGGCCACCAGAGGGCGTGGTCACTTTTCATCAACAATTTTTTTTAAATAACATCTCCTCCAAAACCACTGAAATGATTTTGATGAAACTTTACACAAATTATCTTAGGGTAGCCCTCTTTCAAATTTGTTCAGATGGTTCTGATTCACTGAATAATGTTTGGGGGGGGGGGGGTTGTTAGAAATAAGTTTTCAGTTTTCAGACTTCAAAATCAATTTTCTGGAGCTGTGATATTTGGCATGTGATATAAGGGTGTGACTAAGGTCAAAAATGGCCTCGCCCCTATTTGTGACATGTACTTACTATAGGCTTATATATAAGGACTTTGAAAATTTTCTTCTCTGAATAATAGCTAGAGCCTTGATATTTGGCATATGATATCTGAGTTGTACTGTCTACCATAATTGTTCAAATTATTGCCCTAAGTTCAAAAATATGTGTGACATGTATATAATATAGGCTAACATAAAAGAATCCTACCTTTATACTTGTACCATAACGTTACACAAACACAGTTGAAGCCTTGTACACAGGTGAGCGCTTTAGGGTCAAGGAACCTCTTGTTTTGTTTGTTATAGGAAGAATAACATGCACAACAGCAATCTTAAAATTCTTTGTGATAGGCATGAAGATAACATTTTCAGTTTTTGTTTACAAATTGAAGAATGCATTTAACTTTTCAGTTCTGTGAGAGACTTTAACCTGGGGGAACCAGTTAGATGGTGAAGAAGTTATCCATTAGTGACACTACCTAGCACAACCCAATCTTCTCCAGGATTAAAACCTACTGCCTTCTAATAAAAGTCTTGTGTTGGACCTATGGAGCTTACGGGCAGAGCTGGTTTGGTGGAAACGATATCAAAAGGTTGTTGCATCATCTGTAGACTAGCAATAAATTAGGTGATAAAAAATGTGTCAAACAGAATCAGACTTTTAAAAGATTTAATGTACAATGAAACACTGCTCGCTCGAGGTCGCAAGGGGATGAGCAAAATGCTCAAGTTATCCATGGTTTCGAGCGACCCAAACATTGACAAACATACAAAGAAAAATTAAGGTTGTTTTACCAATTGTCATCGGGATAATTTGCAGAGAAAACGGTGATGGGTAATAATAACACACTCGTGACATTTTCAAAAAAACATATTACAAACCTTATCTATGATAGTCGTTTCAATATGTAATTTGTAAATGGCACATGTGAAGAAACAACTAAGACTTTTTATTTTTAGTTCAGGTGAGTTTTTGTGATCGCTCGATGTCCGTCGTCTGTCTGTTTGTCGTCCGTCAACATTTAGCTTGTGTATGCGATAGACGCTGTATTTTTTTCAACTGATCTTCATGAAATTTTGTCAGAATGATTACCTTGATGAAATCTAGGCCAGGTTTGAAAATGTGTTATCTGGGGTCAAAAACTAGGTCACTAGGTCAAATCAAAGAAAAACATTGTGTATGCGATAGAGGCTGTATTTTTCAACTGATCTTCATGAAATTTTGTCAGAATGATAACCTTGATGAAATCTAGGCTAAGTTTGAAAATGGGTCACCTTGGGTCAAAAACTAGGTCACTAGGTCAAATCAAAGAAAAACCTTGTGTATGCGATAGAGGCTGTATTTTTCAATTGATCTTCATGAAATTTGGTCAGAATGATTGCCTTGATGTAATCTAGGTCAAGTTCAAATATGGGTCATTTGGGGTTAAGAACTAGGCCACTAGGTCAAATCAAGGCAGAGTTCAATAATGGGTCATCTTGGGTCAAAAAGTAGGTCACTAGGTCAAATCAAAGAAAAACCTTGTGTATGCGACAAAAGCTGTATTTTTCAATTGATCTTCATGAAATTTGGTCAGAATGATTGCCTTGATGAAATTTAAGTCAAGTTCGAATATGGGTCATCTGGGATCAAAAACTAGGTCAAATCAAAGAAAAACCTTGTGTATGTGATAGAGGCTGAATTTTTTAATTGATCTTCATGAAATTTAGTCAGAATAATTGCCTTGATAAAATCTAGGCAGAGTTTGAATGTGGGTCATCTTGGATCAAAAACTAGGTCACTAGGTCAAATCAAAGAAAAACCTTGTGTATGTGATAGAGGCTGTATTTTTCAATTGATCTTCATGAAATTTAGTCAGAATGATTGCCTTGGTCAAGTCTAGGTCGATTTCGAATATGGGTTATTTAGGATCAAAAACTAGGTAATTAGGTCAAATCAAAGAAAAACCTTGTGTATGCAATAGAGGCTGTATTTTTCAATTGATCTTCATGAATTTTGGTCAGAATGATTGCCTTGATAAAATCTAGGTCAATTTTGAACATGGGTCATCTAGGGTAAAAAACTAGGTCACTAGGTCATATCTAAGAAAATGCTTGTTTAATCTCAAGAGACCAATTTTTTGGTCCAGTCTTAATGAAAATTGGTCAGAATATTTGTTTCCATGAAATCACTAGGTCAAATTTTTTTACACTGTTATGGTGTGTTTCTCAGGTGAGCGACCTAGGGCCATCTTGGCCCTCTTGTTTTATTACTGGTCGTAGGGAAAAATCAAGACCACTTTTATGTAGTACAACATGCATGTTACATCCAATTTTGAGGTGTATTTTGACCTATCTCTACTGGTAAGGATTTTTGTGTGGACTTAGTATTTTTGTTTTTAAGATTTACTTCCCTTTGTTGTTACTACAAATAACTTACATTGTAACTTTTTGCAATCTTTTTTTTTTATTTGGCATAAATGTTTGCCTCAATGAGATAGAGTGTCGTGTGCACTCGCAGTCCTTTTGACAGCTGACAGGCTCGACATGTTGCCCTCGGGCATCTAATATTTACTTTATTTATTTAATTTATTTACAAAGAACATATAGAAAATCCACCGCAAATTTATGCTGACACAGACCGAAAAGAAGAACTTTCTTAGCCAAAAACACCCTTAAAATAGCTGGCCTTCTTTATTCTGCAAAAATACTGAAAAACTGCCAATGGCTACAGCACACATACAGTGACCCTTTTTAGGTATCTTGTAAATTGCATTTTAACGCAACTATAAATGCTGGATAAAAATCAAAAGAAGAATGGGAGCCTTGCGCGATGCAAGAATATTTTCAGACAAACTCCTAATAAAATCTGCTAAATGAGAGACACCGAAATTGTTGAGGTAGTGTATGATGTAAGTTTTCTGTAGCAAAATTTATAATGCAACCATTTCATGATTAAAATACTGTCATATTTTCAAGTATAGACATGCTATGTGATTTCAGTAAAACAATAAAATGCAAAGAATGAAATCTATATGAAGATTTTTTGGAAGCAAAGAACACAACCAGTCAAACATAATAGCAGACTCGGTTTGACTGAGTCTGTTCGTGAGAGGTCATGAAATGTACACACACATCGCGTCCCTTAGCAACGGCTTAGGCAGAACTCTATTATCCATTCATTCTACACTAAAAAGGCATGTTCTAAAATCTGGCCTGGCCTGGTTTGGCGTGGCCGGGCCCGATGTGTCCAATTTTTGATCTGGCCAAGCCAGGCCATAGATTTCAATTTCGTAAAAGGTGATAGTGATTTCTATCCACAGGACAATAATATATTTCAGTCTTTCAGAAAGCTGTTTTCTGAAACGACAATAAACCCTAAATCAACAATAAATTTGTGTTTAGAAAAAAAAAACTATTAGGAATGTTTGTAAAATGAAAACAGACATGCAAATTCGCTAGTGTTCAAGTCAGTTTACACAAAATTCATGAATATAACATTTAAAAATATCATTTCACCTGCATAACCATAGCAACACAATTGCTCTGCCCCATCAGGTTTCTGAAAGCTTTGATTTTTGGAAAATAAAACTGATGTTTGTGTAGTGTGCTTATATAATATAGTAAAGCTCTCTGAATGTTGGGACACTCTCACAATTGTAACTTGATGTAAATAGAATTAAGCTGTTACAGTACTTTGTGTGTTAAAATATCAGTTTATATAATATCATATCAATTTTATATTCCATGCCTGATCTTTAAAAAATATAAAAGATTATGATGTTTCTCCCACTTTCAGTGATGCTATAAGTTTTCACATATTTATCAAGTATTATAAATACAATATTTTCAGGCCACTGAAACCAGAGATTACATTCTATGGTGATGATGTAGTGTGACCAGTTGCAGAGTTTGTGCATAAGACAGTTAGGTAGAGTGAGTTTACATTTCGTTGGAATCCTTGTTGCAGGTACTTCTCCATTACAAAAGGAAGTAAAGGCCTGAAAGATGTTTTATAACCACATGTGATTACTGTGCCCATTATGTTAGTTAAGTCGTAAGTTCGTAATAGTTATAGGATGTGTGAAAGTGTGTTACCAGGGTATATCAGAGCTAGGGGTACATCGAGGGTATTTTTCTCTGTACATATCGTTGAGGCCGGTAGGCCGAGACAGATTTGGGCAGAGAAAAATACCGAGATGTACCCCTAGCTCTGATATATCCTCGTAACACACGAGCATTACATATTATTACTGTTTTATCACATAGTTTTATCATTAAAATTTACGTATTATTTAAATTTGTTTATTATTATATTCACTCTTTTGATTTCCTTTCTGCGCCTCGCTGACTGAAACACTAAAACTTCTGTTTTAGAAAATGTGTTCCCCAGATAAAAGTATCCAACAGATTTCTGCATTGGTTTTAAATCTTTGCATTTCATTGGCCAAACATATTGTAAAACGTGTTGTTTTGTTTGTAAAAAAAAAAAAAAAACAAAGAAAAAGAAACATTTGAGAAATCTCAGAATTATGCGATAACTATCCAGTTTTTGAAATATTCTAGTTTGTTTATTCTTTTACTTTAATGTAGGTGTTTGTGATAATACTTTCTCTGTGAACTAATTGGAGCTAAAATCACCTTTTCTTTGAAAGGAAAAAATTATACTCCCTTGATAGGACCTCGATAGAGAAAAAGTGTTGCGATATATATCGGAACAGTTTTACTGTGCTGATGTATATCGCAACAGTTTTTTTCTAATGAAAGTCTATAGAGATTTCTGTGTTGATATATATCGTAACAGTTTTGTAAAATATCAGCACAGATTTTGTATATATTTATGTGTGTTACCATGTTTAACATACAGCAAAGATCAAAGGAAAACTGCCGCACTATGCGATAATAAGAACTTGGTGTCCGAGTTATTTTAAACAATTTTAAGGAAATTCCAACAATACTTCAGACAGATTTTAATCACGTTGAGAAGTTGTGCCATGCACAAGAATTGGGTTCATATCTCCAAGGTTAAGGTCACAGCCAAGGTCACTTCACTTCGTCGGTGTTTGTCTTTACTAGTGACATCTTGTTCAGTCTACCCTTATAACATATTTAGGTAATTCTGTTTATTCTCTGCCTATCACCAATGAGACAATTTATGTGTATGACTGTATGGGACTCTCAGATTAGAAAATTTTAATCAGGGGTCTTTTTGCAGTTTTTTTGGCAATTTAAGGTATTATTGTCAGACAAATAAACAGCTTTTATTTTATGCTAACTAATGAAATACTGTATTCTATCAGATAAATATTTTCATATTTCATCACACACTGAAAATATGAATTCTATATTTTCACACTGTGAGAGATATAGCTCCGCCCCCTCATTACATTGTGTATGAATTTTAAATTATTTGCTTAAAACAGGATGAAAATTGTAGCCGCACTTTATTCTTTATAGTATAGTTCTCGATTCAAATTATTTTACTTAAAGAGAATTTCATACCGTTATGCAGCAAAAAAAAAAAAAAATGGAACTTTATGTTGCATGCATCTTTATAACGTCACAGCACGTCTGAGTCATGTCTGTTTACGCGCGTCTGTTTCCCGCGCTGAGATTAAAATAGTTGCAAAATACACATCTCATCTAATTGAGCATAAAATAAAAAGAAAATTTGTTTGTTTTTCGTGAATATAGAATATATCTCAGCTCGATGTGAGAAAATTTTCACATTTTCACTCGCGCTACGCGCTCGTGAAAATATTTAAAATTTTTCACTTCTCAATGAGATATATTCCATATTCACGAAAAACAAACAAATATCCTCTATATATTTCATTTTGAGAGAAAGATAACTCTTATTACACTGATAGATATCAGCTGTAAAATTCTTCCTATCAAAAAACAGCAAAATACACAAAATCTTACAGTGACAATATTTTATGATGTTACAGTATTTCAAATCAATAATGATTTATTTTTATGCCCCTGAAGGGAGGCATATAGTTTTTGAACCGTCTGTCGGTCCATCGGTCTGTCAGTCTGTCGGTCTGTCAGTCTGTCCGCAATTTTCATGTCCGGTCCATATCTTTGTCATCGATGGATGGATTTTCAAATAACTTGGCATGAATGTGTACCACAGTAAGGTGACGTGTCGCGCGCAAGACCCAGGTCTGTAGCTCAAAGGTCAAGGTCACACTTAGACATTAAAGGATAGTGCATTGATGGGCGTGTCCGGTCCATATCTTTGTCATCGATGGATGGATTTTCAAATAACTTGGCATGAATGTGTACCACAGTAAGACGACGTGTCGCGCGCAAGACCCAGGTCCGAAGCTCAAAGGTCAAGGTCACACTTAGACTTTAAAGGATAGTGCATTGATGGGCGTGTCCGGTCCATATCTTTGTCATCGATGGATGGATTTTCAAATAACTTGGCATGAATGTGTACCACAGTAAGACGACATGTCGCGCACAAGACCCAGGTCCGTAGCTCAAAGGTCAAGGTCACACTTAGACGTTAAAGGATAGTGCATTGATGGGCATGTCCGGTCCATATCTTTGTCATCCATGGATGGATTTTCAAATAACTTGGCATGAATGTGTACCACAGTAAGACGACTTGTCATGCGCAAGACCCAGGTCCGTAGCTCAAAGGTCAAGGTCACACTTAGACGTTAAAGGTCATTTTTCATGATAGTGCATTGATGGGCATGTCCGGTCCATATCTTTGTCATTCATGCATGGATTTTAAAATAACGACGTGTCGCGCGCAAGACCCAGCTCCGTAGGTCAAAGGTCCTAAACTCTAACATCGGCCATAACTATTCATTCAAAGTGCCATCGGGGGCATGTGTCATCCTATGGAGACAGCTCTTGTTTCAGATATACTCGGGTTACAGATTTGCAGTAGCTGTCAGCAACCAAGAAACCAGCAGCCACTCAAAATAAAGGACCCACATGACCAGACAAGTTGGCAAGATTATAAATTCAAGCAAAGTGTGCCAAAGTTCAAGTCTGGAGATAACATTGGCAAATCTTAGACATTTTTAGATATAAGTTCAGTCAGTCAGTGTTAAATTACGGTCCGTCTGCCCTTTCAGACACAATAAAGCATAACTGCCACATAGAGTAGTATTAGACCGATTTTGCTTAGATTTAAGTTTTAAAATGACTTCATGTATATACTTTTCAGTCAAAGGCTTTTTGGTATTTGTATTTTATTCTACATATCCACTCCAGGAGAACTACGTTCCAACATAAGTCAAGTCTCATCGATATCATGTGACATACCTCAACAATGAAGTTACGGTGTCGCTCCAGTTACCTTGTTGATTCATTTATTATGTGTAATTTAGCATTTATTCTACGTTTTATGTGTAAAAGATATATTAGCTATTTGCAGCATTTTGCAAGATACAACAAACTAGTTACAAATACACTTAACGTAATCTACATAAATGTTGCAAGGCCGCAACGATAACATACATTATGTGACAGCGTCTCACATACAGTGTTGCAAAGTCTCAGCATCATAATTACCATTTGAACTTGTAGAAAATTCTTATGTACATTTTATCTTTACCTTGAGAACATTTCTTTGACAATTTCATAAATGACTGGATGACATCTGGGCAAGGTACAACAATTTAATAAGTATGATTAATGTATTTGTCGTTAACATAATACACATTATAGTCTTACACAGGCTGGAGTAAAATTCTTTGAAATGGATGAATAAAATCATATACAATTTCAGCATGAAAATTAAAATGTAAAGTTAATGCTTTTCAATAGAAATAAGTATCTTTAGATATTCGCTATAGAAATACTTTCATTTATATCAAAATCCATGGAATCTTGTAAGCAGTGTCGATGGCTCCTACACAAAGTGGTGTTCAGCTGAACCATTACTCTTAGTCAGTTTTGAAAAAGTGTATACATGTTATGCATTGCAATGTTTACATTATAAGTTAAAAGGGGATAGAGAACCTATAAGGTTATAATAATTGGAAGAACATAACAATTATATTATTTTATACTTTACTGCATGTCTTTCTTTCTCGTGCTTTTTAAACACGCGCATTTCCTGAAATTTTCATTGCTAGTATTTTGCGTTGTTTTCGTCTCCTATAATCCCCGACGAAAGAGGGATATGGTTTTGGCGTTGTCCGTCCGTCTTTCCTTCCGTCCCTCCTTCCGTCTTTCCATCCGTCCGGAGCCATATCTAGGAAATGGTTGGGAATATTTATTTAAAACTTCATATACATGTTCACCACTATGAGTTCTTGCGGCCCGTCAAGTTTCAGTCAGATTGCCCAAGTAACACCAGAGTTATGGTCCCTAGAAGTTTCTAGTGTTAACTATGTAAGGTACTATAAATATGGCAATTTCTGCATCATAACTTTTGATATATTTGACCTAGAACTATAAAACTTAAATAGAAATTAGATCACCATAATGTGGTTGTGTACACACAATTTCATTCAGATTTATATGTAAATTAAGAGTTATTGCCCTTTAATTGTATAAAAATCCACATATTTGTACATAACAAACTTACCATTTGGTAGAATTTCATTAAATTTCTTTCATTCTTTTCCATGAACATTTATTGTAAACATGTGAAGTTGTGTACCCACACCTGGTCACCCCTTTACCTTGATCATACACCTCCCCCTCTATCCCGCGCCCCCCCCCCCCCCCCCCCCCCCCCCCCAAAAAAAAAAAAAAAAAAAAAAAAAATCATTCCTTATTTTAGATTTTTTTCAAACAAACTTCATAAACATGTTCACCACTATGAGGTTATGGGGCCCATCAAGTTTCAGACAGATTGCCCAAGTAACACCAGAGTTATGGCCCTTAGAAGTTTCTAGTGTTAACTATATAGGGTACTATAGATCTATAGATATGGCAATTTCTGCATCATAACTTTTGATATATTTGACTTAGAACTATGAAACTTTAACAGAATTTAGAGCACTATAATGTGGTTGTGTACAATTTTGTACGGATTTCTTTTGTAACTTCAGAGTTATTGCCCTTTAATTGTCTAAAAATCCACATATTTGTACCTAACAAACTTACCATTTGGCAGAATTTCATTAAATTTCTTTCATTCTTTTCTGTGAAAATTTATTATAAACATGTGAAGTTGCGCACCCACACCTGGTCACCCACTTGCCTTGGTCACACCCCCTCCCAACCCCCCCCCCCCCCCCCCCAAAAAAAAAAAAAAATATTTTTTTTTTCATTTCTTATTTTAGATTTTTTTCAAACCTTCCAAGTTGTACCATTCCCCCACCTCACTTCTCCACCCAGTCATGCCCACCACTGATCATGCATCCTCTGCCCCCCCCCCCTCCCCCCCAACTTCACCCTTTTACCCCCCCCCCCCTTTTTTTTTTAATTTTTATTTTTTTAATTTTCAATCAATATTTATAATCAACATGTGAAATTTTGTTTCCTCTCCTGTTCCCCTGCACCCCCACCCCCTAAAAAAATAAATATATACATATATCTATATATAGAGATATATATATTTCCATTCCTTTTTTTTTTTTTTTTTAAATGTTCAAACCTTCAACATGTGAAGTTGTGACTGCACAAACCTTGCCCTCAGCCGTGTTCAAGATATCTTACCTGTGTTCTCTTAAGGACATCTGTTCTTTTAAGTTCAAATGTACATGTTAAACACCAAACCACTGTCAAACGAAACAGACAATATTTCGTTCCAGTTAAACTTCAAGCTCACATTTCAATTAACTGCATTTAATTTTAAAAGCTAAGCTTATTACAGTAAGCATATCCCATTCAAAATAAATTCTTTAGTCAGGATCAAAGTATCACACATTTATTTTATTACTCAAAATAAAAACCAATTATCTCATACAACACTCTTTATTCATCAAGAATATGCATTGATACTTACAACGATAGTTAAACATACGCATGATACATTTTGTAATAATTTAATTAAATTCAGTAAAAGTATATTGACAATATTGGGAGTTGATCGGCCGCTCATGACTCAACAAGGGTCTCACCGTGTAGAGTCGTTAAAAGCACAGCAAAATCCGTCGACCGAGAGGAAAACAGACGCACCAACCCAAGGCTTGCAAAAACAACGCAACTGCGCAATCCATCGAACTTCGAATTGTGAATCCAACCCAGCCCGGGTGTCACCGGGATGCGGTCAAATGCACAACCCTAGCCAATGTAAAGCGAGGCAATATAACACAACGGACCACAAGGCAAAGCAATGCAAGACACTTTGTACTTTGTAACAGGTATCACTCAAACAACGCAAAGTAACGCAAGACACTTTGTACTTTGTAACAGGTGTCACTCAAAGGCAAAGCAACACAAGACACTTTGCACTTTATAACAGGTATCACTCAAATGCAAACACACAACAATTTCAATTGAACGTCGAGCTACCATTCCACCCATTTCGGGTTTCACCGAGAATGAGCGAAACCGCAACACGAGTCAATGAAAGGCAAGGCAAGGCAAGGCAAAGTGACACCACTGAGAGCAACGCAACATACGCAACACACGCAACACTAGGAATTGCCAAGTACTAGGGCAAAACCTTTTACTATCCAGTTAACACAAACTGGTAAACATATGATACCCCAAAGTACGCAACTTGAATGCAAACATACAGACACCGTATCCGCTCACCTCACGGCCGACAGAATTTTACCGCCAACATATTATGAGCGACAATATCCATCAAGCCAGTATTATAAATAAACACCTTTTACTTATAGTATTATGACAAGATGAAGAAAAACTAATATTAAGGTCTATCAAATGTCACAGTTAAAAAGCCAGTGTCCGACATAATAATTGTTACCACAAATAATAGCAGAATTTTCTTAGTGATATCCAACTGTGATCACAAAGTTTTTAAGTTCACATGAAATAATATTTACGACAGTCAATACTTCCTATAATTAATTTCCTGTCCTTGAATTTCATGTCAATACGACACATTTAACTTAAAAAGTGAAACTTATTCTAATAATTTTATTACTTCACTATTGTCTTCTTGTACATTTAGTTTATATATTTTAATACTAGAAATACGTATATTAATATCAATCAACTATCCCGTGCCTTTTTAAAGAAGTATAAAATCTTTCAAATTATACTGGAGAGTCTTATACAAATATAGTCACGCCCATGCTAAACCGTTTTCTTTAATAACAAAATTTATATACACTGCATCAAAATGTCTCAGTTTTTTCTTCATAACACAGTATGAACATCTCACGTTTGGAAGTCCTTGGTCACGTAACAAGATGACATCTAGCCCCGTCATACATTTTGATGGCTGGATGTGTTATCTCCTGCAGTGTTATTGCTCTCCGGTATATCACCCTCATCAATTTACTTTGGCACGGTTTAACCCTGCAATTGTAAGTAAAAAGACGGCAGTACCTAACAACTCAGTCGTCAAGACCGGGTGGACAATAACAATTAACTTGAACTAGAACATCAACGTTAGCTATTGTTAAATAGATGGACTTTATGCAAATTTCCTTTACAACTTTGAACCAATTTCATAAAACATTCCACAGATAATGTAAGATCAACATAAATAGATCAGTAAAGTGTATATAAAATACTGACAAAGTATTCTAGCAAGTTGTTAAAACTACAATACTAGCCCGAAATTAAAGATGCAAAACTCTATGTTTCGAAAGTTCATATAAATACAGGGTGTGGCGGGCGGGTAGTTTTGACGTTACCGACGGTGTAGCTAGCAAAATGTGAGAGAACTGCACGAGATTATTGGTATTTATATTATATCGACTGGGTACCAGTATCAATAGGAACCAGTTTAGATCAGCCAAGTGTAACAATATCGATGACACGTTTATCTACGAAAACAGACGACAATTTAATAAACTAGCAGACGGTAATTAACGAGCAACAATTTGAGAAAAAATAAATTAAATTATTTTAATTCTAAAATAATTTCCATTATTATGTACTCTTTAATTAAATATTTGTTTTCTGTTAAATTGATTTTGACTAATGAAATTATTTGCTTCTGATTAACATCCTTAACTTTTTGTCGGATATATCTTTTTGCCATTCCTCACCACAAACCCTTTCGGCGGGGGATACCAATTCATCGAATTTGCTTGTTTCCTTTTTAAATTCTCGAAATTTTTGCATTTTCTATGATAATCTCAAATTATGCAGCATATTGCATCACCCTTTTACTTTTCTTTTTCAAACATAATTCATTAAAGTCGTGCAGTGACTCGAATCTCTTTTACTTTGTTGTTTTACTGAAATGTCCTTTTCCTTTATTCAAACTGAAAGGCATCCAAAGATAAGCAGTTATTTTAATCTCAGACAGATTTGTATTTTACTGCATCCCTTTCTCACTTTTCAGTAATCTCATTAAATCTATGCTTATTTCTTCCCTCCAATCTATGTTCGCAATGGTCGCTTACTTCGCTTCACTTACCTTTTCATCTATGTGCCAATGAACTTTAGCTTTGGATGTGGGACTTTCATGTAAGAAATCCATCCAGTAAGTTGCAAAAGGTCGTTTGCTCTACCAAGATGCCCGTCCGTATATGAAATAATGTTCGGGGGGCACCTTGGGCTTTCCGTCACCACGAACCTTAAAATCTTTAATTACCTCGGAAAGACATAGAACACTTCATTAATATTACAAATAAGCTTATACATTCACACTTATTAGATAGTACATACATGCGTACGCCTGTAATCAATACGGTATAGATAATCAGGATCGTAAAGCAGTACTTCCAGAACTTTGCACATAACTTAGCTAATTCATAACAAATGTTTTCGTCACCCTGTGCAGGCATTTTGCTCATTTTGTCAGCATTATTATGATTATTATTATGTCATGCAAATGTTTTAGGAACCTGAGACGTCATAAATCGCAACCATACAAGATGCAAGTGCCCTCAGGACGGATATTTCTGTCGAGTTCGTAAACACATAACTGAATTTTTTCTTGCATATCGTTTAAAAATAAGCGTTTCTTTCTGACAGATCATTTTTGTTGCGTACCGTATTTTACAAATAATAACAGAAATTCAAAAGCAATTAGAAATACTCCATTTGCAGCACTCATGGTAGAGCATGCAAGTCCGTAAGCCGAAGTGACGTCATTACATTCAAGTGAAGCACAATAACAAAGTTCCACTTAGTTTTATCGTTTAAAGCGTAACGGTACTATGTTCTTTCTGTAAAATAACGTATTTTAGACCAACAAAAATACTACATGTAAATATGATGAAGAGAAGGTCTCAAGATACCTCATATTGTCTAAGTTCACATATGCAATACCATATAATATCAATGCAGCGTAAGTTGTCATTACCAGCACGGGAGCCATCCCATGGGGGTGCTAGATGGGTTTTGCAGGCATGGGTAAAGTCGACGGAAACGCAGGGCCATTATTACTGAAAGGCACCACTCTCCCATTTATTAAACTGTACATATTGCGGACAACGCTTTCATGTCGGACAAGGAATTTTTTCTAAACGTTTAAATGGAAAGAATCGCGTGATGTCCATGACGTCCACGCGCATGTTGCGACATCAATTTCACGTTTCAAAAATCGCGGAAAATAGGAATGCGTGTCTGTTTGATTTGTTTATTAGATTTTTTGAGAAATTCTTCTCGTATTTTTCCTGTATTTCGTACCAGAAAAAATTTAGACAAAGTAATTACTTGATAGTAGGTATGTAATAAAGTCCTAAAGTCACACAATATTACTGCTGCAGAACAAGTGCATATATCCAAATACAAAGTCAATGACCTATAAATATTGACGTTTCAGTTTCATTTTGGGTGCGTGTCGTCAATTGTGACGTCAGTTTCATGGATGTTGTCACGTTTTTAAGTTCTTTAACTAGGACATTTTCAGTTCAACTGTGGCTAAAGAACAAATTTTTTATCATTGATATAATGAATAATACACATGTAGTAATTATAAAAAGATTTTTAGATTTGCATAAGAAAATAAGCATTCATTCTTCATAAAGTCGCGCAATATTTCTATATTTAGGCTGCAGAACGCGTGCATATACCTAGATACAAATCAAATAACCTACGATTACATGCTCACTTCAGGTTTCTTAGTTGTGTCCTGTGCTTCAAAAGAGTCTTTTTAGAGACTTAATGATAATTAAAGTGTGTACATGCAATAGTATAAGTCAACTCCACGCCACCTCGTACATATTGCTAGTAAGATATCTTGGGGAAACCGTTGAATAATAATAAAAGAAACGGATAAAAGATACTAGTACATACTTTGAACAAAATCTGATTTTCAGTCACAGACTTGCTGGTATATTTTACTCAAATATAAGTAATGTGTTAAGCAGCAGTACTTCAATGAGTGTCAGTAACGCTTGCCTTTGTTGCGTATAGAGTTAGTAACATCATCGGTTAGAGTGAGGGACATGATATTTAATAAATATTGTTCGTTTATGAAAAAACAGTTGCAGTAATATATTTCTAAGATTAAAACTGGCATTGCCTTTAATCGATCATTAACTGTCAGTAATTATTGCTGTTGAAAAAGTGTAGTATATTTGTTTTATTCTGGAAAATAGCAAAATGCTTCTATTTTCTAAATAACAGACGACTGTTTTTAAAATTTAGATGTTTTAATAAATTTATGTGATTACTTTTAGAATCTGAAAATGTGTTCAAGTCAAGACACAAGTAAATATAATAAAAGTAATTGATATATATGAAAATAATATTAGCCGTGCCATATTGAGCGATACCGTAACCAGAAGTCGTTGAGATATGTCACATGATATCATTGAGATATGACTTACGTTGGAACGTAGTTCTCCCGGAGTGTATCAAGTTCTGGAAAATAATAATATTGGAGATGAGTTTTTATTAAAAAAAGAAAGAAAATAAGATTTTATTGTTGATGTGTTTTTAGAATAAATATGTATCAAATGACTACATGTATAGCAAAGGCAGAATTACTTGCCACCAGCAGGCTAAACATTTTTAGAGGCACAAAGTTCTATGCTTTTGGGCTAAAACAGCTATTTTTGTGAGGACATTAATTTGGTGATTTAAATTTTGAACATTAAGTGAATGGGAATTTTACTTAATATCCACTTAGTTTTAATTTTGTGGATAAAATATGCCCTGCAAAAATGAGGCCCTCAGGAAAATTTATGATTTAAAAAAGATTTTCTTTTCTCGTTTTTCAAAACTCTTTTCTGTGTTGCCTGAAAACTTGTCATATTTATATGAATATATTATATGACACATTTTGCACAGCAGGGAATAAAGAACATAACTGTGGCAAGGATTGAACTTCTGTATCATAGTCTTGTTCATTATCTTCTATGCTAAATCATTGGGCTTGTGTATCATAAATACCCATGATTGATGTTAGGAAAGTTATAAAAAGAATTTTAAAATATGAAAATAAAATTTGATGTGTGCCTTGTGAAATACTGGAAATAAATAAATGAAATAAAATTGATATTTTCACTTTTTGAAATGGTAAAAATATCTTTTTTTGTTTTTCACTGGTATGTAACTATACTTGAATGTGAAAGAATATGAATTAAAAAACATACTTCAGTAAAGTTAAGATATATATAAATACCTACATGAACATAAAGATGTACGCCAAACCATAATAAAATGTAAATGAAATGTGGAAACATCATAGAACTATTTGACTATTTTTAGCTCGACTATTCGAAGAATAAGTAGAGCTATCCTACTCACCACGGCATCGGCGTCACACATTGGTTAAGTTTTTCGTACCAGTTCATATTTTGACAAAGTCTTTTGAGATAAAGCTTTGATACTTTCAACACTTGTTTACCATCACCATGTCCAGTTATAGACAAGAGTACATAACTCCATCAAGGATTTTGGCTGAATAATGGCCCCTTTTGACTTAGAAATTTTGGTTAAGTTTTTCGTACCAGTTCATATTTTGACCAAGTCTTTTGAGATAAAGCTTTGAAACTTTCAACACTTGTTTTCCATCATCATGTCCAGTTAAGGCAAGAGTACATAACTCTATCAAGGATTTTTGCTGAATTATGGCCCCTTTCGACTTAGAAATCTTGAGTTTTTCGTACCAATCCACATTTTGACAAAGTCTTTTGAAATAAAGCTTTGAAACTTTCAACACTAAGTCTTGTTTTCCATCACCATGTCCTGTTATAGGCAAGAGTACATAACTTCATCAAGGAGTTTGACTTAGAAATCTTGGTTAAGTTTTTCGTACCAGTTCATATTTTGTGTAAATGTTTGACGTATGGCTTTGAAACTTTAATCACTTGTTCAGTATTGTAGTCTCTATCTGTAGGCAAGAGAACATAACTCTGTCATCTATTTTGGGTGAATTATGACCATTTTTGGACTTGGAAATCAGTTAAATTTTTCATACCATTCCATGTTTTGTTTAAACTGTTGGACTTTGAAACTTTGAACACTTCATTATCATCATGGTCACACATTGCCATTTAATGCAAGACTTATCGAAATGGTTTGCCTAATTTATTTTTTAGCTCACCTGAGCCAAAGGCTCATGGTGAGCTTTTGTGACCGTTCAATGTCCGTCATGTGTCGTGTGTCCATCAACAATTTCTAAAAAAATCTTCTTCTTGAAAACCACTGGGCAGAATTACACCAAACTTCACAGGAATGATCCTTGGGTAGCACCCTTTCAAAAATATTCAAAGAATTGAATTCCATGCAGAACTCTGGTTGCCATGGCAACCACATGGAAAAACTTTAAAAATCTTCTTGTCCAAAACCGCAAAGTGTAGAGCCTTGATATTTGGCATGCGACATCATCTAATGGTCCTCTATGAAAATTATTCAGATTATGCCCCTGGGGTGAAAAGAGGTCCCGCCCCGGGGGGTCCCAAGTTTTACACAGACTTATATAGGATAACTCTTTAAAAATCTTCTTTTATGAAATTACTAAACCTAGACCTTTGCTATTTGGTATGTAGCATTGCCTTGTGGTTCTCTACCAAGATTTTTCAAATTATTACCCTGGGGTGAAAAGAGGCCCCACCCCAGGGGTCCTAAGTTTTATATAGACTTGTATGTATAGGAATTTTTTTTTTAAATCTTGCCTGAAACCGCAAGGCCTAGGCTTTTGATATTTGGTAAGTAGCATTGCCTAATGGTTCTCTACAGAAATTGTTCAAATTATGCTCCTCTGGTGAAAATAGGCCCTGTCCTTGGGGTCCCAAGTTTTACATAGACTTATATATGAATTTTTTTTTTAAATCTTCTTGTCTGAAAGTTGAAGGCCTAGGCCTTTGATATTTGGTATGTAACATTGTGTAGTGGAGCTCTAACAAGATTGTTCAAATTATGCCCCTGGGTGAAAAGGCTCAGCCCTGGGGTTCACTTGTTATATGAGTTATATAGGAATAAATACTTGAAAAATTATCAGATCATATTTCCTAGACTGCTTAATTATAATTACCTGATGACCCCAGGTGATTAGGGGTCACTTGACTATGAACTTGACCTACTGACCTACTTTCTTGTTTTTAGCTCACCTGAGCACAAAGTGTTCAAGGTGAGCTTTTGTGATCGCCCTGTGTCCATCATCTGTCGTCAGTCATCCGTCAACAGTTTGACTTTAACACTCTAGAGGTCACAATTTTGCCCCAATCTTAATGAAACTTGGTCAGAATGTTACCCTTAATATTGGGTTATCCAGGGTCAAAAACTAGGTCACCAGGTCAAATCATAGGAAAAGCTTGTTAACACTGTAGAGGCCACATTTATGACTGTATCTTCATGAAACTTGGTCAGAATGTTAATTATGATGATCTTAAGGTCCAGTTTGAATCTGGGTCATGTAGGATCAAAAACTAGGGCACCAGGTCAAATCAAAGGAAAAGCTAGTAAGCATTGTAGAGGATATTTATGACCTAATCCTAATGAAACTAGTTCAGAATGTTTATCTTGATGATCTATAGGTCATGTTCGAATCTGGGTCAGGTAGGATCAGAAACTAGGTCACTATGTCAAATCAAAGGAAAAGCTTGTTAACACTCTAGAGGCGAAATTTATGACTGTATCTTCATGAAACTTAGTCAGAATGTTAATCTCGATGATCTATAAGTCATGTTCGAATCTAGGTCAGGTAGGATCAGAAACTAGGTCACTATGTCAAATCAAAGGAAAAGCTTGTTAACACTCTAGAGGCCAAATTTATGACTATATCTTCATGAAACATAGTCAGAAAGTTAATCTTGATGATCTTAAGGTCTAGTTTGAATCTGGGTCAGGTGGGGTCAAAAATGAGGTCACCAGGTCAAATCAAAGGAAAAGCTAGTTTTAATAAAATCTTAATGAAACTTGGTCAGAATGTTAATCTTGATGATTTTAAGGTCAATAGGTCAGGTGAGTGATACAGGGCCTTCATGGCCCTCTTGTTTAAGACACAGCCTTGAAATTTGGATGGCATGTACAGTTTTGCACACAGGTCCTAAAACTGACTTTCTGTGACCATGAATGTGACCTACTGACCTACTTTTTAGCTCACCTGTCACATAGTGACAGGGTGAGCTTTTGTGATCGCCCTTCGTCCGTCGTCCATCCACAATTTCTTGTGAACAAGATAGAGACAACATTTTGCAAGCAATTTTGATCAAACTTATACAAAACTTGTATTGGCATGATATCTCAGATCCTTTCAAAAACTGGCCTGATCCCATCATGGGTTCTAGAATTATTGCCCCTTAAAGAGAATTGCTACAGTTTTTTTCCTTTCATAGAATTTTTTTAAATTCACATATATGATAGGAAAATTTGTGCTGAAAACAATGAACAAATAAAAACAATAGGTCACCAGGCTTGTTTTTGTGAAAACTTGTTTTGAACACACCCACTGTTGCTGAAACTGCCAGCGATTTTTCAACATTTTCATAATTTTTTGCTTTTTTATAAATGCCAACCAAAATATACATCAAGACAACACAATACAGTTTTTTTTTTTTACAGATTTTATTATATACTTATTTGATATCATAGTCATATTTGTAATACTCTATCCTTACAATAATGGGTACAAATGAAAAAAGATATCGTTTCATATTTACTTTTGTGAACTTTTTTCTATGAAAAATACCCATAGTGAAGAATATTATTTTAAATTTTGAAAAAACTCTTTCATAGAATTTTTTCCTTTTCTTCTTGTGTGTAGATACTTGTATTGTAAGCATAAAAATGGCTAAAAATGTATGGGTCACCAGGCTAAATTTTATGTTAAGACCGCTAGAATACAACACCTGTTCGGACGGAAATGGCGCGAACCTGGCCAAGTTGATTATATGTATGTCTGCTTAAATTTAAAAAAAAAGTTTTAAAAATTCTTAATTCTTTCTATAATTGAAAACTAAATAATCTGAAAGGTGATACTGTCTTATCAGTACTAAGTCAATTATCTTACATTATATGAACAACACTGTCTTTGTACTAAAATGCGATGTGAAAACGCAACCACAAAAATAGCAAGATACCTGTCAGGCATGATACTTGTCAATACAACATAAACCAGTATCAACATTTGATTGCTGATAAAACTTATCAAAAAATGTTATTTCATTCAAGATTCCTCATATTTAAGATTGTCTGTCATATGTTTCAACAAATGTTGACTTCAGTTCAGTTTTCCATAGAAAGTGTCGGCTGCGCAGAAAGATGCGCATAAAAAACTATAGGAATTCCCTTTAAAGGGCCAGAATTTGCTATTTTTGTGCGTCAACAATTTCTTGTCTGCACGATAGTGGTTTCATTTATGATTTTATTTTAACCAAACTTGCACACCATAAGATCTTGGTTCCTTTATTGAACCGGCCAGATCCCTTTATGGGTTCCAGAGTTATGGCCCCTGAAGGGCCAAAATTAGCTATTTTGATCTTGTCTGCACAATAGCAGCTTCGTTTATGATTTAATTTTTACCAAACTTGCACACCACTTGTATCACCGTGAGATCTTGGTTGCTTTCTTGAACTGGCCAGATTCCTTCATGGGTTCCAGAGTTATGGCCCCTGAAAGGGCCAGAATTAGCTATTTTGACCTTGTCTGCACAATAGCAGCTTCATTTATGATTTCAATTTAACCAAACTTGCACACAACTTGTGTCACCATAAGATCTTGGTTCTTTTCTTGAACTGGCCAGATTCCATTATGGGTTCCAGAGTTATGGCCCCTGAAAGGGCCAAAATTAGCTATTTTGACCTTGTCTGCACAATAGCAGCGCCATTTATGATTTGAATTTAATTAAACTTGCAGAAAACTTGTGTCACCATAAGATCTCAGTTCCTTTCTTGAACCGACCAGATCCCATTATGTGTTCCAGAGTTATGGCTCCTAAAAGGGCCAAAATTAGCTTTTTTGACCTTGTCTGCACCATAGCAGCTTCATTTATGATTTGATTTTAATCAAACTTGCACAATACTTGTGTCACCATAAGATCTCGGATCCTTTCTGGAACTGACCAGATCCCGCAACAGGTTCCAGAGTGATGGCCCCTGAAAGGGCCAAAATTAGCTATTTTGACCTTGTCTGCACAATAGCAGCTTCATGTATGATTTGATTTTAACCAAACTTGCACACAACTTGTATCGAACCAAGATGTTGGTTCCTTTCTTGAAATGGTTAGATTCCTTTATGGGTTCCAGAGTTATGGCCCCTGATAGGACCAGAATTAGCTATTTTGACCTTGTCTGCACAATAGCAGCTTCATTTTTGATTTGAATTTAATCAAACTTGTGTCACCATAAGGTCTTGGTTCCTTTCTTGAACCGACCAGATCCCCTAATGGGTTCCAGAGTTACGGCCCCTTAAAGGGCCAAAATTAGCTATTTTGACCTTTTAGGCTTAATAGCAGCTTCATTTAATATTTGATTTTAACCAAACTTGCACACAACTTGTATCACCATAAGATCTTGATTCCTTTTTATACGCCTGAAGGGACATATTATGTTATCGCCTCGGTGTCTGTCAGTCTGTATGTCTGTTGGTTAGCAATTTCCCTTCTGCTCTGTAACTGTTGAACCCGTTGAAGGATTTCAAAGAAACCTGACACAAATGTTCACCTCATCGAAACAATGTGCAGAGCGCATTTGGATGGCTCACTTCAAGATCAAGGTCACACTTAGGGGTCAAAGGTCATATGACTTCTTTTATGTGTATATTGCTCTGCATTTGCGTCGATTGCAGTGCTCTTGTTTATATTTGGCAGATCCTTCTTTTGTTGACCTACAATAATTTTTTTCAGTTACTTCCCTTTTATGTTACTATAAATAGCTTATTAAGTATTTCTATTATTATTGGCTGTAGGTAAAAAGCCGAGACCACTTTTCTGTGGTACAACATGGATGGTACCTCCAATTTTTAGGTGTATTTTGACATATCTGTACCGTGTAAGAATTTTCCATTTCTTTTTGGTTAAATTTTGCCCTTTGTTGTTCCTGTCCTTTGGACTAAGGTATTTTTTCTGAGGACTTAGATTTACTTTTAATTTCTTCCCTTTGTTGTTCCTGTCCTTTGGGCTTCATCAGTCAAAATTTTGCTCGATGTAATCCTTTGGGCATAAAACTACTGGCCTGATTTGAAAACAATTTTATTTGAAGTAACTTTAAGAAAATTTCAACTATATTTTCTCATAATTCTTTTGATTGATCTGGATTATGATTCTTTGATCTTCTTGTCCTTAAGTGCAATGATAACAGGTGAGCGATATAGGGCCAATTTGGCCCTCTTGTTAATATTTTAGCATCAGTTTGCCATTTTAAACATGTGGCTCATATAACTCAGGTGAGCGATTCAGGGTCATGCATGACCCTCTTGTTTCTTTTGTCTGAAAATCTGTGGTAATATTTTGACCCAATCCTTCAATCAATTCTTCGAATAGTCGAGCACGCTGTCATCCAACAGCTCTTGTTTAAGGTAGATATCTTGACGTAACGACATTTTGACTTCATGACAAAATGCACGAGCCGTTGCACAGGCAAAATGGAAATAATTAAATCGTATTATAAAAACATCATTTGTTGAACACCCTAATTTACATTTTCACTTGTGGCTGTGCTTCTCGTGAAAATATTACATATGGTTTCACTCGGTGAAATATATTTCAATCTTACACTTGAGCAAACAAATTTCTTTTAAGGAGGTAGGTTACCTTCATATCTGTATGTGCGCATGTCCAACCAGAAGCTAACATGACGATTTACGACGACGTTTACGACAAACTAAATGTGTTTGTATATTCATTCTTCTGAAAACAAATCATGAACCTGTCTCCGCTCTGATGCTTTATGGTTTAGTAATGCAGAAATAATGAATAAATTGCCGCAGAAATGCTTCAAAACAATGTTGTCTTAAAATGACGTCATGACGTTACGTGTCAGTTACCGCGCAAAATTAATAGCTTTTATCTTGAAAGTACGTAATTCTGTGCATTTTCTTTATTTTTACTATTTTCAAATAACCATTATTTGCTGAAATATTTTTATGAGTCTTTTGCTCTGAATAATAATCAATATTTTGCTTCTTTTATGTAGTTATATCGAAATGTTATGCGGAATGTAAGAAAATGGATGATGGTAACCAATGTTATTTGGAATATAGTTAGGTGAAAGGTTACTTGTTACGGCCATTTTCAAATAAAAAATCTCGCAGTTTGATTTGTAATACCTATTTTTCAGGTTCCGTTGATAATTTGTTACTTATATACTAAAAGTAAGATCTAAAATTGTTCAAATTTCAGTAGAAAATTGTGGTTCCTTGAACTGAATTGATGTTACCATGGAAACGAAGCCCGCGATCTGACTAAAGTACATATCCTATTACGCTACGCATAGGATCTGAAAACGACCTATTCATTGCCTCGTTCTGACGGCTCTTTCGCTAGCCAATCAGAGCCTAGCTTACAACATCTTGCAAATCTACATGTAGCATTGACTTTTGATATTTACAATTCTTATGTCGTAATGTATCAGATAGCCGGTTAGCTCAGTCGGTAGGCCACTTGCTTTGTAAGCGAGGGGTCCCGGGTTTGAGTCCTGGAATAACCGCATATTTTTCTTATCCTTTGACAATCGAACAAGTCGTCTGATTGGATAACATAAAAATAGCAATAATGGAAATCTAAAATATACAGAAGACGAATGTAAATAGGCCGTTCTCAGATCTTCGTTTAGAAGATCAAGTACTTTAGTCAGATTGCGAAGCCCGTGACCTATGTATGTAAATGTAAAATTCAAAAGCGTTGACACTGGTCTATTTAAGAAACACAGCTTCGGCTTTTTATTTTCATTTCAACAATATCTATGAGAATAATAGCAGCATGCTTAACGATTTTTCCATGAAAAATGCCAGACGAGGGGTACTGCTGTAAGTATTCTAAGCTGTGAAATTTGTTTGAATAAATGCAAATAACATGAAAATATTACTTACGTTAGATATTATATGTTTTAAAGCTAAATCAACTAGAAAGATAATCTTATTCAATATTTTTATAAGAAATTACGACAAAAAGCACGATATAAGCTATTTTAAACATCTCTGTTGCCATGGTTACTTTAAACTTTAAGAAAAATAGGGTACCATGTAAAGTGCTTGGTACTTTGCTAATAATATTACCCAAATATTCCATGTTGGTCATTAACAGAATGGCACTGAAGCCGTCGAAAACCCCTATTTTTATACATAGTTGTTTAAAAATGAGAGACAATGCGTTACCATGGAAACACGAGCCCCGCGACATATACATTTTAAGCTTATATTAGAAAGCTAACGTGCATACTAGTAAAATTATCAATTATGCAGACTTCTACGGATATCAATGAAACTAAAATACACTGAAAAGTGTTAAATATCCGTATTTTCCTTCTTCTTTCAATATGAAATACCTTTGGAGGGTCATGTTCTTCAAACTTGGATAAAAATTGAACTTGAAGGGACAGAGACAAACGAAATTGAAATTGTAGCAGTTAAAACTTCATATTACACGAAATACAAAATAATGCTGCGTTTCAACTAATTTGAATTTACCCTTGTAAAAAGGTAACCTACCTCCTTAAGTGGCACAGATTACTCAAAAAAGTAAAGTTTACTAATGATTGTTTTATCTCACAATAGCAAAACATAAAGAAGCAAGTTTAGTATAAATCTTGCTTATTACAAACTCATTTTATTCTTTGTTAAGTTACAGTGGAACCTGAAACTGATCTTTTTTCATGTTGATGTATAAATTTTACATCGAGGAGCATGATATATGAGCTTTGCCATGAGAAAATCAACATAGTAAGTTTGCGACCAGCATGAATCCAGACCAGCATGCGCAGTCCGGTCAGGATCCATGCTGTTCGCTAATGGTTTTTCTAATTGCAGTAGACTTTAAAAGCGAACAGCATGGATCCTGACCAGACTGCGCAGATGCGCAGGGTGGTCTGGATCCATGCTGGTCTCAAACCCGCTATGTTGATTTTCACATGGTGCAGCTCATATGTCCCTTTTTATGTGTGTTTCACAATTTGTTTATTTATGTCAGTTTTATTCTGGGTATTCAACAAATTCATGATATTAATATGTGTTGTTATGTAGTGAATGGAGTGTTAGATTTGTTTTAAGAAATATGTACTCATTCTTTAGCAGAATAATATAGCGCTCCTAAATACATGTAATATTTCCGCTGCAGAACTTGAGACATATTTCTCGATACAAAGCTAATAACCTATAAATATTGTACTGAAGTATCAACCAAGGTTCAGTTTTGTTTCATCTTTATGTTTTTGTTGTGAATGTTCTAGTTTAAACTTTGTTGTAACATTATTTTTGTCAGTTAATTCACATTTTTTTCTAAAAAATATGTATGCTGACAGGAAGTCAATTTTTGTATTTTTTTATCTCAGATTGTTGAAAGACATCTTGGTCGAATTTCTCTACTGTAAACAAAAAATTGAGAACATTGAATACTAACTAGTATATTTCTTTAAAGAAATGAACCTTGACAGATTTCAGCTGGATCTTGCATTTTTAGCTCACCTGTCACATAGTGACAAGGTGAGCTTTTTTGATCACCCTTCGTCCGTCGTCAGTCCGTCCGTCCGTGCGTCAACAATTTCGTGTCTGCACGATAGTGGTTTCGTTTATGATTTTATTTAAGCCAAACATGCACACAACTTGTATCACCATAAGGTCACGGTTCCTTTCTTGAACTGGCCAGATCCCATTATGGGTTCCAGAGTTATGGCCCCTGAAAGGGCCAAAATTAGCTATTTTGACCTTGTCTGCACAATAGCAGCTTTATTTATGATTTGATTTTTACCAAACTGGCACACAACTTGTATCACTACAAGATCTTGGTTCCTTTCTTGAACTGGCCAGATTCCATTATGGGTTCCAGAGTTATGGCCCCTTAAAGGGCCAGAATTAGCTATTTCGACCTTGTCTGCACAATAGCAGCTTCATTTATGATTTGAATTTAATCAAACTTGCACACAACTTGTATCACCATAAAATCTTGGTTCTTTTCTTGAACTGGCGAGATTCCTTTATGGGTTCTAGAGTGATGGCCCCTGAAAGGGCCAAAATTAGCTATTTTGACCTTGTCTGCACAATAGCAGCTTCATTTATGATTTGAATTTAATCAAACTTGCACAAAACTTGTGTCACCATAAGATCTCGGTTCATTTCTTGATCCGGCCAGATCCCACAATGGGTTCCAGAGTTATGGCCCCTGAAAGGGCCAAAATTAGCTATTTTGACCTTGTCTGCACAATAGCAGCTTCATTTATGATTTGATTTTAACCAAACTTGCACACAACTTGTATCACCACAAGATCTTGCTTCCTTTCTTCAACTGGCCAGATTCCAGCATGGGTTCCAGAGTTATGGCCCCTTAAAGGTCCAAAATTAGCTATTTTGGCTTTTGCAGCCATATAGAGACTTCATTGATGGTTTTATTTGATACAAACTTCCAAAATATCTTCAACAACAATAAATCTTGGATTCCATGACAAATCAGATCCAATCGTAGGTTCCAGAGTTATTTTATATCTGATTACCTCCCCTGATTGTAATCAAAATGGATAAGTACTTATAGGACTTATTTGAAATTTCATTATTGTTATTAGTTGGACAGAGACAATCAGGGTAGATAACTATGGACTGGTTTTATTTCAAATTACCTCCCTTTATTTCAAATTAAAATGGGTATATCTCCATAACTTATGAAGATACTGATCTGAAATTTCATTTATGTCAACAGATTTATTTGGCAGATCCTTCTTTTGTTCACTTACAATATTTAATTTTTTAATTACTTCCCGTTTACGTTACTATAAATAGCTTATTTTTAGTAACTTTTTTATTATTGGCCGTAGGGAAAAACCGAGACCACTTTTCTGTGGTACAACATGGATGGTACCTCCAATTTTTAGGTGTATTTTGACATATCTATACCTTGTAAGATTTTTTTTTCTTTTTGGTTAGATTTCTTCCCTTTGTTGTTCCTGTCCTTTGGACTTTGATATTTTACTGAGGACCTTCTTGTCCTCAAGTGCAATGATAACAGGTGAGCGATATAAGGCCATCATGGCCCTCTTGTTTTTCCATTGTTATCTAGATAAAGTCAGTGTTTTAAAGATTTATTTCATAGTGCTTTATAAATTCACATAACTTACAAGTTCTTTTTCTGTTCACAACAGGTGTAACATAATATATATTTTGTTTTCCACAAATTCTTGGATATCTCAATGAATTTTCATTGCTTTAGTTTACCTATATGGTTTTTGATAATAAAAACTGCTTTATATTAATTCCTTTTGAAATATTTTTTTGTAAAACAAGAATAGTTTTAATGCATTTCTGTTTTGTTTCAATTTTGTTCCTTGCAATTGCACAGCATTAAATCATGTCACTTTATAATAATCCCATGGTATCAACATATTAGTTCTTCTTCAGTTTTAAGAATGTTTTGTATAATATTGTTGGGGTTGAGATTTGGTATAGATTCATCTTCAGTAAAGTGACAACATATTGAGATTTATATGTATGTTTTGTATCACTGACTCTAGCAAAAAAATGTGTTATCCAAAACAGGAACGTGTGAACATGATCAACAACTCAGTTTGATCAATCATTTCATTTACAATTGTAGTCCTTCTTTCTATTGGTCTTAACATATTCTCATGAAGAATGATGTTCTGGTGTGCATGTGGATCCAGAAACACAGCATTTATTGTAAATGTTTTGTGAACACCAGGGCCCAGTTGTTCAAACTTTAACATGCTGTTAAACTAACGGGAAACACCAGTACGATGTTTTAATTTTACTGCAGAGACATTTTTGTGTTCATGATAATTAACTCTACATTTGTTTTTGTAAGTTTTCTAAACAGTCGAAATACGGCCCTTAAAATTAATCAACCGTTAGCTTAATCGTACGTTAAAGTTTCGAACAACTGAGGCCAGACCTGATATTTCAAATTAAAATGGAACAAACATTTGTAGGTATCCCTTTGTGTCCCTGTCAAAATTGAATGGTGACTTGACTGCTGTCTTACTGCTCACTGTGACTTAGTCCAATCAGTGACCCTAGTTACCTCTCTTGATCCGTCCACTGAGTCACAAGACTGAAATGGGAGGGATAATCATATGCCACAAGTTGGACTATCTGCGACTGAACTAATATAATCATGTTTGCTGTAATTCTTCAGGTTTATTATGACAACTTTGCCTAGCTTTTTTCCTTCTCAGCATGTTGTAATATATAAACTAGACATGTGTCCATGGGACACAGATGCCCCCACGACATGACATTAAAATGACAATTTTTTCCTAGGTCAGGGGCCATAACCCCTACAATACTGAATGAATCTGGACGCGAAACCCCAGGTGCACAACTGCACATGCTGACCAACATTCCTGTAAACTTGGTAACTCTTAATCAAATACTTTTAGAGCTACGTGCAACACAACATTAAAATGACCAATTTTTAACTAAGTCAGGGGTCATAACTCCTACACGACTTAATGAATCCGGATGCGAAACCCCAGGTGTACAACTGCACATGCTGACCAACATTCCTGTAAATTTTGGTGACTAGGTCAAATACTTTTGGAGCTACGCACGACACAACATTAAAATGAGCAATTTTTAACTAAGTCAGGGGCCATAACTCCTACATGATTGAATGAATCTGGACATGAAACCCCAGGTGCACAACTTCACATGCTGACCAACATTCCTGTAAAGTTTTGTGACTCTACGTCAAATCCTTTTGGAGCTAGGCACGACACAACATTAAAATGACCAATGTTTACAAAGTTAGTGGCCATAACTCCTACATGACTGAATGAATCCGGACGCGAAACCCCAAGTGCACAACTACACATGCTGACCAACATTCCTATAAAGTTTTTTGACTCTACGTCAAACACTTTTGGAGCTAGGCTCGACACAACATTCTCAGAAGGAAGGACGGACGGACAAGGGCAAATCTATATGCCCCCCACCCTCCCCCAAAGTGGGGGCATAATAAAATGAAAGTTTGTCCAAAATTACTATTGAAACATAGGTCAAAACGTTTTAACAATAATTTTATCTTAAGATTTAAACTGTTACCCATCAAGTGACTTTGCACATTGTTTTATTTTTAGTTCGTCTGATTTTTTTGAAAAAAAAAGATGAGTTATTGTCATTACTCGATCGGCGTCTGAGTTGCCTGGTTAAGTTTTATGTTTAGGTCAGCTTTTCTCCTAAACTATCAAAGCTATGGTTTTGAAACTTGCAACACTTGTTCACCATCATAAGCTGACTCTGTACAGCAAGAAACATAACTCCATCCTGCTTTTTGCAAGATTTATGGCCCCTTTTGTACTTAGAAAATATCAGATTTCTTGGTTACGTTTTATGTTTAGGTCATCTCTCCTAAACTATCAAAGCTATTGCTTTGAAACTTGCAACACTTGTTTACCATCATAAGCTGACCCTGTACATCAAGAAACATAACTCCATCCTGCTTTTTGCAAGAATTATTGCCCCTTTCGGACTTAGAAAATCAGTTTTCTTGGTTGAGTATTATGTTTAAGTCAGCTTTTCTCATAAACTATCAGCTATTGCTTTAAAACTTGCAACAGTTTTTCACCATCATAAGCGGACGCTGTATGTCAAGAAACATAACTCTATCCTGCTTTTTGCAAGAATGATGGCCCTTTTTAGACTTAGAAAATCATGGGTAGGACAATATTTCTATTATACAAAAAAATCAAACGTCAGCACTCGCAAGGCGGTGCTCTTGTTTTTAAATTGATATTTTCATGCACCTCAGTGGAAATTTATGCTTATTTGTTTGAAATAAAAACTGTGTTGCTGATTTTGTTGTTTTCATTTTTGTAGATCATTTTGTGCTGGAGAGACACTAATCCTTTTTATGATTGTAAGTGAAAAACCAGTGTATGTACATTGTTATTACAGTTGTGAATAGACACTGATATATTTTAGGGACCTAAACCATGATTTATTAAATCATAATTGTGTCTCCCAACATACAGTTTTGTGGGAGACATATTGATTTACTCTTGTTTGTGTCTCTGTCACAAATCTTGTCCGCACTCTACGTAAACATTTCTCATCTGATCTTCACAAAACTTGTACAAAATATGTTTGACCATAAGTGCTCGGCCAAGTTCAATACCTTGCCAAATTCACCCAGGCACTTCGGAATTATGGCCCTTGAATTACCGAAAATCGACCTTTTTACTCTTGTTCGCGCTCTTAGTCAAACAGTTCTCATCCGATCTTCACCAAACTTGAACCAAATGTTTTTGACCATAACTCCTTGGCCAGATTCATTAAGTGACCAAATTGCCTAAGGCACTTCAGAATTATGGCCCTTGAATTACCCAAAATCAGCCTTACTCTTCAAAGATATGTTTGTAGTGAGTAAGTATATAAAGACTGACTTACTATTTAGATGATTAGGCAGTTGTGGGAGGCGCTTTTCTCAAAAGCAGCTCTAGTTCTTAAATGTTTTAAAGATACATAAGACCCAGCCTCATATTTGTAAGTATGAACAATGACTTCATAGTTATTAAGTAAACATAAAATTAATGTGTCAGTACAGTGTGTCAGATTCAAAATAGTACTTAATACATGTGTAGCTGTGCACAGTGTATATATGTGTGCTACCACTAAAATCCTTGAAGTTTTTTTAAAACAAATGACAGTTTTTACATGACATTAAATTGTGATTGTAGCTCTATAGACATGATAAGTTTATATAGTTGGTCAAGATGAGTTAATTTGATGGGGATATTCAAAGAAAAGTAGACTTCACTTGTGGGAATATATTGAAACTTCACACACTTATTCACTGTGATAAACTGACTTACACTGCACAGGTTACATAACTCTGTTTTGCTTTTTTACAAAATTATGCCCCATTCTCGACTTAGAAATTCTTGGTCAAGGTTTTGTATGTAAGTTGGTATCTCAGTATCCGCTAATGGGAATGGATTGAAACTTCACACACTAATTCACTGTCATGATTTGACATGCACTGTTCAGGTCCCATAACTCTACTTTGCACTTTTTCAAAATTATGCCCCTTTTTCTGACTTAGCAGTTTTTGGTTTTTGTATGTAAGCTGGTATCTCGGTATCCACTAATGGGAATGGATTGAAACTTTACACACTTGTGCACTGTCTTGATCTGACATGCACTGTGTAGGACCCATAACTCTACTTTGCATTTTTTCAAAATTATGCCCCTTTTTCGACTTTTGTATTCACTCAATTGACAAGGCTGTTGAATAGTTGAGCGTTGCTGTCCTCCGACAGCTCTTGTTTACCTTAAAGTACACTATTTTAGTGAAAGATGCACATTGACTATCTTAAGATAAATCAAGCTTGATGTCCCATCTGCCTACTTATATATTATTGGGACCAAGACCAAGAAATAGGTCTACAATATTTGATTGAGAATTTTATTTAATCAAATAATTTATAGCAGAAGAACAGTTTAATGAATGTAAACACATTTGCTTCTGTTTATCAATATTTTTAAAGGTATAAAAGACCCAAATTTCACATTTGAAAATACAAACAGTTACTACATAAAGTTTGTGTAAACATAAAATTAACAAATTATGTTTATAGCCAGTACCATGCATAAGGTTTAAAGTAGAACACACTTCAAGCATGCGTAGCTAAACTCTGTATAAATGTGTACTACCACTGAAAACTGGAAGTTTTTTTTAATCCCCCACCATGAGTGGTGGGGGTTATAGGAATGGTCTCATCCATCTGTCCGTCAATAACAATAGTGTCTATGCCAGATAACTAAAACCCCTTGAAGGATTTTCATGAAACTAGGGTCAAATGATCACCTCATCAAGACAATGTGCAGGACTCATGAGTCAGCCATGTCAGCTCAAGGTCAAGGTCACAACTCTAGTTTTAAACGTTTAAGCCTTCCATTTTGTCTCTGCTCTGTATCTCCTAAACCCCTTAAAGGGTTTTCATGAAACTTTGGTCAAATGATCACCTCATCAAGATGATGTGCAGAACTCATGAATCACCCATGTTGGCTCAAGGTCAAGGTCACAACTCTAGGTCAAAGGTTTAAGCCTTCCATTTTGTGTCCGCTCTGTATCTCCTAAACCCCTTAAAGGGTTTTCATGAAACTTTGGTCAAATGATCACCTCATCAAGATGATGTGCAGAACTTGTGAATCAGCCATGTTGGCTCAAGGTTAAGGTCACAACTCTAGGTCAAAGGTTTGAGCCTTCCATTTTGTGTTTATTCTGTAACTCTTAAACCTCTTGAAGGATTTTCATGAAACTAGGGTCAAATGATCACCTCATCAAGACAATGTGCAGAACTCATGAGTCAGCCATGTCAGCTCAAGGTCAAGGTCACAACTCTAGTTCAAATGTTTAAGCCTTCCATTTTGTGTCTGCTCTGTATCTCCTAAACCCCTTGAAGGGTTTCATGACACTTTGGTCAAATGATCACCTCATCAAGATGATGTGCAGAACTCATGAATCAGCCATGTTTGGTCAAGGTCACAACTCGAGGTCAAAGGTTTGAGCCTTCTATTTTGTGCCCGCTCTGTATCTCCTAATTTATTTATTTGGGTTTTACGGCGCACCAACACAGTGTAGGTTATATGGTGCCAAACAGGACTACAAATTTTGGTTCCACATCTCATTTACATCGAAATATGAGAGAACTCGTGAGGCAGTCATGTCGGCTCAAGGTCAAGGTCACAACTCTAGTTCAAATGTTTAAGCCTTCCATTTTGTGTCTGCTCTGTATCTCCTAAACCCCTTGAAGGGATTTCATGAAACTATGGTCAAATGATCACCTCATCAAGATGATGTGCAGAATTCATGAATCAGCCACGTGGGGTCAAGGTCACAACTCGAGGTCAAAGGTTTGAGCCTTCCATTTTGTGTCCGCTCTGTAACTCCTAAACCCCTTAAAGGATTTTCATAAAACTTGGGTCAAATGATCACCTAATCAAGACAATGTGCAGAACTCATGAGTCAGCCATGTCAGCTCAAGGTCAAGGTCAAAGGTTTGAGCCTTCCGTTTTGTGTCCGCTCTGCTTGAAGAATTTTCATGAAACTAGGGTCAAATGATCACCTCATCAAGACGATGTACAGAACTCAAGTCAGCCATGTCGACTTGAGGCCAAGGTCATAACTTCAGATCAAAGATTTGAGCCTACATTTTTTGTCTGCTCTCTATCTCCTAAACCCCTTAAAGGATTTTCATGAAACTTGGGTCAAACGAACACCTCATCAAACCATTTGCAGAACTCATCAGTCAGCCATGTTGGCTCAAGGTCAAAGGTTTGAGCCTTCCATTTGTGTCCAATCTGTATCTTCTAAACCCCTTGAAGGAGATGTCGTCATACATGGACTATAAAATATACTAAACAACGTCAATGCAGATGCTTCCACTCTATACCATCAACACTTTTGCTATCAATAACAGCGGCGGGGGATATAGCTGTCTTTCAGACTGCCTTGTTTTTTTATGTTTTAGCTACTTCTCTTACACCATTGTGCAGATTTCCACAAAACCTTTCAGGACTTATCAGTGTCGCGTGTAGTTATGTATATCTTGGGTATGTTCTGGTTCAGTGGTACACAGTGGAGTTGTGGCCCTTAATTTGTCATATTTTATTGTGTTGGCACTACTTTAACACGTAAACCACGGGCTAAATTTCACCAAAACTTGTGAGTGATCAGTGTGGAGCATAGTGTTCAGTGATTTTCACTTTGGTAATGGCCCTTAATTTGTAGCGTTTTACAATGTCTGCATGTTAAGTGGTGTTTTTTTTTTTATGAAAAACTATCTTAAGTCTGTTTTAGAGCTGTGACCCTTTTCTAGACTTCGAAATAGTAAAATTACATCAGGATATTGTGTACTCGACTCGTCCTTCGTTTTTCATCCAGTTGAAAGAAACTTCCTAAAAATAAAATCGAGATGCGCATATTATTGGGACTTTTATGCCTAGTGTTTCTGGGTCTGGGCTTTATTTATTTGTCCCTATCAAAGAAGAGGGGGTACATTATTTTGCTCATTGACTATGCTTTTATGTTTTATAGCCTGTAGGTCAGTCAGTAGACTGTTTGGTTTCCAATCAATAACTAAAGAATGTTTGGATCACAATCATTATGGTCAAACTTCACAGAATGATTGCCTATGACAAAAAAAATAACTCCCTATTGTTTTGTAGATCAGTAGTTCAAGGTCAAGGCCACATGCACAATTTTGGGATTGAAAACAGTGTCCTGCTCAATAACTAAAAAATGTCTTCGCCCACTATCATCAAATTTCATAGAAAGATTGTCTGTAGTCACTAGATGAACACTATTATCTTTGACCTACAAATACCAAGTTTCAACTGATTATTGCCCGTGGACAGTAGTTGCATCGCACTGCTTTTTACGGAACATAGGTTAAGGTCATAGTGACGTCAAGACTGAAAATGGTTCCCTCTAAATAAACTAAATAATGTTTTGGCCTACAGCGGTCAGACTTCATAGAATGATTGCCTGTTGACAGTAGATGAACCTCACTGCTGTAGTCACTTAGCACTAGGTCAAAGACAGACTGACATGTAGACTGAAAATGGTTTCTGCTAAATACCTTAAGAATTAATTTAATCCCTTGAGCTTGCTGTCTTTAGACCTCGTAGAATATGATTGCATGTCAGTAAATAAGGCCTACCTTTCGTGTTATTTTGTTTGTTTTTTGTTGTTGTTTGTTTTTTGGAGCCAATAGGTCAAAGGATCGAAGGACAATGTCACAGTACTCTCGGGACTGGAAATGGGAAAGGCCGTCTTAGGGCCTACATGTCTTACAAACAGCTCTTTTTCCGTCAAGCATTTTAGGAGGCATGTTAACATACAATGTTGTTCAGGACTATGATTTGCCATTGTAACTGTAAATACTGTGTACGGTGTAAAATATTTGAATATATTGGCAATGTTTGATTCTGGCTGAACTTAATGATACCGCAAAAGAAGTTTTCTGCAACCGGGAGGGCAAGGGAAACAACTGTGTGCTTGTTCTGCAAACTCCAACACAGTGTTACTTCCCCTTATCTGCCTGTGCAGATTTACAAATGTAGCCTCTATGCCAACTACGATATTCTGAAAATTTTATAATAATCTATCAGCAAAGTTTGATTTTTTTTCCTAAACTTACAATTAAAAATTACTTCATCAAAAATGATATTTTAAAAAATCAGTATTACCACCCTCGGAGTTCTGTATGATGTATAAAAAGGCATTGTAAAATAAACTGAAGACTGAAGACTGAGCGGTTTATACTCTACGTGGCATTTATATGCTTCATTGTGTCTGAAAGAGCGGATGGACCGTAATTAAACTTAAATAATCAATCAAACTGAAGACTGACAGCAACACTGTCTGACTACGAAGCCTTGAGTCGTTCGGCACAGCCTCCGGTTACCACCAAAACAGTTGGTCTTTAACCGAATCTACAAAAGATTATTATGCTCGGAAATTGAAGCGTTTTCTGTATCTTGGTCTAGCTATCCTCCTACTAACACTGGATGAGTAGTCCATGATGGTTACTAGTGGCAACTATAAAGAAGCTTACACGCAGAAACTGACAGTTGGCAGAGGCGGCGGAATATGTTCGGCTCTGTGGATGGATGCTGTTGCAGCATTGTTCTGCAAAGTCATACTAATATTGTGATATTTTCACACACAGTTCATGGCTTAGGGTGATTTATGCTTTGTCCATAAAAAAAAACATACTAGTACCAAAACTCAACGTCGGCGCTGACTGTAGGAAGGATTCAAACAAAGTGGATTCTAAGGCTACACATAATAATGTAGAAAATCTGGTGACCGCGTGCACACGATAGGCCTAGTAGTCTAAAATATATCGTTTACAAATATAATATTTAAGTATTCATTAATGGGCATATCTCGCTTTTAAAGAAAATTTCCTTTGATGATGTACATAATGTCTGTGTTTGCTTCGTGCGGTTCCTACGACTTTCGTATAGATGTAGACCTCAAGCACCGACACGTAGCAGTTCCACTTCCCCGTAATTACTTAATGAATATAACCTTAAGCATGTTTTAGTGTATGATCTTACATTTTTTTTTAATTTTGAAACAATGTATACGGGACAGACAAACTTAACACTATCCACGAGGTTTGGAGGGGATGGGGATACTTTCGGTGAAATCAATTTCATTATATGGAAACTATGATATATAACGAACTATGCATTTAATTCTTAAGAATCTTATCCCAAAATATTTACACTAAAAAATCAAGGTTGACAGCATTTTACATGTTTTATGACCGAATTAATAGTTTTTTACGTAATTTCATGTTGTGATTGATAACAAACTCAGAACTCTTATTTAAATTTCAATTCACTAGATCTACTGCATGCAATATGTCATTCGAATGTCATATGTTTTCACAAAAGAAGGATTAGCGGCTATTGTTGCGGTGTTCGTTCTTTCAACACACCTGAGCTGTGTAGAAGATACCTGTATAATCACCTTATATGGAAAAGCTGTTCTGTGTATTCACATACTAGTATCTGCTACGCGAATTACAGTATGATCCGTGTGTTTCCACTCGGTGAAATTAGAATCATATCACCCCATTTCTCGTTACGTATGAACTTATTTTGCTGATACCTTTGGCTTATTACATGTGTTCTTTACTACGAATTTCACTTTTAATGACTTAACTAATTTAATTTTTTACTTCACTCTACACAAAAAATTTTCTATACATGTACAAGCATATTCATTTGCTTAAAAAAATTATTACAGTCCGTTAAAAATTCGTCTGTTCCTTTTTTAAAAAGTCGTTTCTTCTTTATATTGTCTGTTTGTCATTGCGCCCGTTGCTCCTTCATCAGACTCGTTTTTTCGATCGTCTGTTCTGACATTGTCCCCGTCTTTTCCCTTATCGTATCTCGTCTGTTTTCATCTTATTTTCTTGTTTGTTATTGCCCCCCATCTGACTGTTTATATTCGTGTTTCTTATTATGTCTCTTGTTCCTTCTCATATTTCGTTGTTTATTCATTATATATCGTTGTTTATTTTATTCTCGCTTTTTTTTTTTTTTGTTTTTGTTTTTTTTTTTTTTTCTTTTAATCCCGTTTTTTTCCCCACCTTTTTACCCAGTGTTTTACATTTTACTTATTGTCTAACTTTTTACCGTTGTCCATTTTTACCTCTGTGTTCCATCATTGTAACGGACATTCCTGTATTATATCCATTCTGTTATATCACTTTTTTTTAGTTGAACCAGGTGGTTAAAATAAAGTTAAGGGCGGTGGGTATGATTTTTTGTTTTTTTTTGGGAAAAGTGACGTTTTCCACAGTATTTTTTATGTAATAAAGGGCCCCTGGATTTTTACCGTTTTAGCCCTTCTCGCTTTAAAATGCGTACCAATGAAAAAACGTAGAGGGATGATTCAGAATAAAAGCGTCACAGAGAACAACGCTTCGACGGGAGATCAGCACAAATAGATGCGTTTTTTTTTGTTCTCTGTAAATTAATAAAAGAATTATGTCGAAATTTATTTCATGCTGTTTTTTTATAACCATTCAGCAACTTATTAAGGGAGAGGGGTTTAAAGGGTGTGTCTGTCAGCCTCGAGGTCGGGGATTCGACCCCCATGGCGGTCGCGCCCATGTATTCTTATGACTCATTTAGGGGTTTTGCAGGAAGATTAAAAATAAGAACCCAAGCTTGACACAACCGGCTGAAATAATTAGAAAAACTAAAGTAAAAATTCATATTGTTGTTGCCCATCTAGCCAATTATTTCCCCCATTTTCATATGTGAAAAAAAAATTTAAGTTTTTTTTCGCCGGGGGATGTTTTTTTTGGGTTCCCCTTCACGATGCAGAAAAAATTAGCATGCGAATTAATTTTTTTTTAGCTAAATGTTCTTTTTTTGTGTGGTAGAGAATTTTTGTTTTTTCCATAAACAAAAGGGGTTTTGCGCATTTGGGTGCCCTGCTTGTTTGAATAGTTTTTTTACAAGTATCGAGTGCAGATCATTTTGTATGTGAGGGATTTTTGCCAAGGGAGCCAATGGAGGAACAGTTTCAATGTGGGTTGAATAAGTGTTGAAACTGTTTCTGACATTTAATCAGTAGCCCTTTCAAAATAGCCCAACAAAACCAAAGTTGGGGTATAGAAAAATAAACGGTGTGTACCAATATGTATGTTCCCAGACAACACGCATGTTGGGTTTGATTTGTTTCATTGTGTAGCGGTACGGTGGGAAATGTGTAAGAAATTCCCCGAAGAGCAAAGGGAAAATTTGGTTGCGCATGAATGTGTTCACTCTCGTCAGTTGTGGGCAGTCGTTGGCGGAAAAAGAACGAACACGGGAAGGAAGGTAAAATTATTTTTAAAAAAAAGAAATTTTTAAATTTAAATTTTAGTTTTTAGATTTTATTTGTGTTCGTGTTTTTTTCAATTAAACAGCAACAGTTTTGCAAGAAATTTTTTTTGTGGTAAAGTAGTGTGTCATGATTGCTTAAAATTTTCCTGTAAATGCAATTGGTTACAAAATAATATTTCCTTTTTGTTTTTTTGCAAGTTTCTTGCGTAAGGTAAACATGCCCTTAAAAATGGTGTTGGTTTATTGTAATCAGCCCATTGCATAGGAAATATTTGTTATTTGGCATAAATGTTTGCCAAAATTGAAAGTTTTTGAGAAAGATAAGGTTTTTTTTCAAAAAGGGTCAAGGATTATTCCCTATAGGGTCAAAGGTTTGTTAGATTTGTCTGGGCTGAAACCCCTTTTTCCCAAGTTATTTATATCTGGATTTTTCTTTTTATCTAAAAGATTTGTATGAGAAAGTATGGGAGAAGATATATATAAATAATAATACAGACGGGTTATGGTTCTGCACTTTGCTTTTAATTCATTATTTGTCAAAATATTCAGTGCATTTTTTTGGGGGTTTTTAAAAAGTTACAAAATGTCAAAGTACAAGGGAAATAAAATTTAAATTCCTTGCATCGAGATTTTGTTAAGGCCTTGTTTCATTCATTGTTGGGAAAAATCTTCCCGTTTGTCACTAAAAAAAGGGGGAGGTTTGGTGGCTTTGTGATTTTTTAAAATTTTAAATTTGTAAGTTATCTCTTTTAAGTTTTTAGGTTGTCAAAAAAAAAAAAAATAACTGAAACAGCTTTTTTTTGCTATCGTGGAATTTTTTTGGATTGGTGAAACCATGAAAGGGCCATACTTATTTATTTTGCATAAAAAAAGTATTCCTGATTATTTGATGAAATTTTTGAAGTCTAGTATTTGTTTGTTTGGGTAGGATTATCGGTTATTTTAAAAAATAAAATGCAACATCTTGTTTTGTCGAGAAATGCCAGTAGGCCTTTACTCAAAATTAAATTCTCTAAAAAAATTTAAATTTGGATAAAAATAATTAGTTGTGCTCAAAAACCAATACTCTGTAAAAAGCCATGTCTTGATTTGCAATTGGTCTAAACCGTATCCTTAAAACATTAATTTGGGAAAAAATGTCAGTGCTGTAAACCAACGCATCTCTATGAATTTTCTTGGTTTACTTAGATCTAAACCGTATCTCTAAAAGGTTAATTGGGAAAATATGTCAGGTCTGAAAAGTAATTCCCTGTAGTCAATTTGGTTTACAAAAAAAACTGATCCAGTTTTTAAAAAAAGGTTATTGGGGAAATTTATGTTGGTCTGCCCAGTAATTTTCCAGTTGTTACAATTTGGTTTACAATAAAACTGATCCGTTAGCTCCTCAAACAGGTTTAAATTTTGGAAATTGGGTTGAAAAGTTATCTCTCAATAATAACTGGTTAAAAAATGAAATAAATCAGTTCCTCAAAAAGGTCATTTGGGAAAAAAACCAGTGCCAGGTCGAATCGGTATTTGTGATAGTCAATTTGGTTACAATAATTTGAAGGTTAAATTGGGAAAACCATGTAGGTCTAAAACCGTTCCTTCATAGTCAACTTGGTTTTCAATAGATTAGCCCCAGCTTCATCCTCTAAAAGGTTTAAATTTGGGGAAAACCCCGTGTAGAGCTGAAACGTAGGGTTCATTAGTCACTTGGTTTACAATTTTTTAAAACGGTATCTTAAAAGGTTAAATGGGAAAAAACCCAGTGTCAGGTCTGAACAGTATTTCTCAGTAGTAACTTGGTTTACATATATTTGAACTGTATCTCAAAAAGGTTTAAATAGGAAAACCAATCCCATTTCTGAACAGTACCCTCTAAATAGTAAACTTGTCAACATGGTTTAAAAAAATTTAAAAATGGTACCCTCTAAAGGTTATTGGGAAAAACCTTGATGGTCTGCCCAGACATTCAATTGTCAACATGGTTTGAAAAATTTTTTAAAGGGAAACCCTTAAAGGTTTAAGGGGGGAAAAACCAATGTCTGGTCTGAACCAGTATCTTCAATAGTCAACAGGGGTTTATGGTATCCTTGGGGAAACCAGGTCGGTCTGAACCGTATCCTCCAATGGTCAGTTTTGTTTACAAATAATATATTGAAAAGTATCCAAAAAGGGTTTAAATTGGGAAACCTTTAAACCTTTAGTGTTTTTCCAAAACCCTTTGTCTTATTTTGGAAGGTATCAGGTTGCAGTTTCCTTAAAAAGCAGTCTTTTTGGCTTTTTAAAATATTTTTCCATCTTAATAATGTTTTTTCCCAGTTGGTTACACTTTTAACATATTTTGGGAGAAAAATTTTGCTAATAATTTTCTGAAATTTAAAAAATTAATGAATTTGGGTAAAATGTGGAGGGCAGTTTTTTGCTAACGTACATTGCTGGAAAATTATCTTTTTTTTAAGGTTCTAGAATTTTTAAAGGTACTTTTACTCAATTTTGTATGGGACTTTATTTTTCACCCTTTCCCTTTTGCACCCTTCCTTGCGTTCTGCTTGTTCAACCCCTGCAATCCCCTGCATGCACAAAAGGTTCCAAGTCAAATTGAGTGTAATGTCCCATTAAAATTTAAATTTTTTTTAAAAAGTTATTTGTATGTAAGCAATTCAAAATGAAGTTCAGCATGATGTTTGTTGGTAGGTAGTTGGTCAGTAATCAAATCAAAAGGTCCAGCAGGTACATGATTATACACTTCTTTTAACTTAGTACTTTATTGGTTGGAAACAATATGAATTTTAAAAAATGTTATAATGAAATGTTTTGAGGGTCTGGTCTGTTCCTCAAATTTTAGGTCACCATGACAGCATTTTGTCCAGATTATCATTAATAAAACCCTGTTTAATATGCAATGGATTTTAGTGAATTTATCACTTCCTGTGCAATTTCTGAAATCCGGGTGACCACAGGGGGGTACTTAAAGTAACGTACGGTAGTAAGGGGGGCTGACAAGCCTGAAAGGTGGGTGAAACCATAGTGAGGTGGGCTGAAAAGGGCCGTAGTGAGGTGGGCGAAAAAGCCGTAGAAAGGTGGGGACAAGCCGGTCAGTCTGTGTTGTAGGTCAAATTGATCTTTTGTCACCAACTTGGGGTGTGTAAACTTAAATAAATTTAGCCCTGCTTTTTTTTGGGCCCAATAACATTTTTCCGTTTTGATTTGGAAAAAGAAGGGGGCTAACGGAAAAATTTGGGGGCTGCGGTTAATAATTTTTGCCCGACTGACTAGTGTCCCCAAACTGGTGTGTAGTAGTTGAGGCCTTTGGTTCAGGTCTGTGTTGCTTTCCTGAAAATTTTGTTGTATTGACAGATATTGTCCAAAGGGAAATGTATAGCATTTAGATTATATTATGGGGATCTGCTTTTTATATAGTATGAAAGGCGTTGGGGTCATGGTCAAAATTGGTGTTGAATTACAGTTGGGGCCCCAGGGCCAAGGTCATGTTAAAAAAAAGGAAAAAAAACCTTTGGTCAGAAAGATTATTTGGAATGACCATTCTGCCTTTGGGGTTGCTTTTAAAATAGCATGACTAGTTGGGAAATGTATTTGGGTTTTGTGCTAAAGGTCAAGGTCCGGAACGTTTTTAAAACAAAATTTGTCCCCAAATTGGTGTGTATAAGCAAATTAAAACCAGTTTGTATTAATGGATATACTGGGTTAGGTACGGGTAATAAAAAAAAAAAAAAAAAAAAACAAGGTTTTGTCAATATTACCTAAGACAAAATGTCAAAGAGGTATGGGTAATTCTTGAAAAAATATAAAAAAATTTTTAAGGAAGATTTATTTATTTTTGGAACATTTTGTTACAAAATTTTATTAAAAGGGACTAGTACTGTAAAGAAAAAGTTATTAATATAAAAGATCGGGTTTTTAAAAGCTTGTCACATAACGCGTTTGTGATTATTCGAAATGGGGAAATGTGCTATGGTTCTTTTTTTAAATATTGCTTTTTTTAAGGAAAATGTCGTTTATTTTTGAAGCTTTAAATTTTGTAATTTTTTAGTTTTTTTTATAGCAGTAGGGAAAAAATTGTAAATAAGTGTTTTTGGTGTTTTCAGTTTTAGGTATTTAAACTATTTTGACAAAAATGCCTTTAAAAATTTAAAAAGGAAAGGGTTTAAAAGGTCTTTTTCAAAATATAAAAAAGTGTTTGAAAAAGGGAAACAGGGTGACTGGCTACTGGTTCTATTCTGCTTTAAAAAGACATTTTTGCATTCATTTTTGGGAATGTTTTTTATGTTACAGGTAGCTGATTTTGTCCCACAATTTAAAAAAAAGGTTACCTTTTCCCTGTTTAGTAAAAAATTTTATGTGTTGGTCATCTTTAAAAATTTTTTGTAGTCACTAAATAGTTTGCTCGGTTAATATCAGAATACAGCATATTTGTCTACAATTTGTAAAACTTAGATTTTTGGAATATGGTAGGATAGGTAAAGAAATAGTGGTTATCACTAATATGAACTTTTGTTTTCGCATTGGGTAGTCTTTTTCTCTTTGATTCCATTTGTTTGCCACTACAATGTTTTATTTATTCAATTACTACCTATCCACCCTACTTTTGTTATTTATTTGGGAAACTAAAAACAATAGTATATATTTTAGGTTTTTTAAGTGTTACACAATTATCTGGGGGCAATATGGGGTTTGGTAATAATTTGTTTGTTAATGTTAATTTGGGAAAATTACGTATTTTCAATGTTATTCTTTCAAGGCGTTGCTGTTTTTAAAAACTTGAGGTCGGTCATGAAATCTATTTTGGGGAATATTTTTTAAAAAAACAAAGGGAAAAAAGATCCCTTTTTTTAAAGTTTTGATTTCTGAGCATATATTTCAAATATATTTTAAAAATGATCCAGCAACTTTGAAGAAAGTTTTGTGAGCATTTGTCTTTGCAGTCGGGAAAAAAAAAGTGTTTGTATTCAAATGTGAAGATTTATCATTTGAAACCTTAATGATTAGAAAAATTGTAGCAAAAAAAAAAAGAAAAAAAAAAAAAAACATTCAGGTCTTATTTTCCTAAAATGTACATTTATACATATTAGCTTTTTACAGTTTGTGGAAAGTAGCCTGATGTACATACAGTGGAATAATTTTTGACAGTTTTTTGTTTTTTGAAAAACACCTTTGGAATATTTATTTTTGTGGTTTAAATTTGTACTATAAATAATCCCAACAGTTCACTCTTTGTGCTGGAAATAAAATGTTGAGTTTTAATAAAATTTTTAAAGTCATGTCGTTAAGGTCAAGGTTGTATGATGGTAAAATGAAAAATCTTTATTTTTTACTTTTTTTAAAACTTTTTAAAATTTGGATTTTTTTTTTCCAAAGTAAGAGACTTTCGTCGTTGGTTCAGTTGGGGTATATTGTGGATCTAAGGTCAGGTTTTCATGTACTTTAACACAGAAAAAGACCTATATAACTTTGAAAGTTGCATGATGAAAAGAATTATGCTAATTTCTTTTCATCATGCAACTTTCGTCATGTGCAGTCGAAATTTTTTGGGTCAAGTTTACGGGGGTTGAAAGGTGAAGGCAGTTTTTCAATTTTGTTTATATTTTTTTTGGAAATATTTTCAAAAAAAATTTGGATATATATTCTGTTTAAATGGAAATGTTGCATTAAATACTTTAAAAATCAAGTTTAAAGAACGTATTGGTGAAAAAAATAACCAAAAAAAATTTTACATTGGTGGATTGAATTTAGTTTTAAAAAATTTTTAAGTAAAGGTTAAGAGGTATTAGGGTTTTGGGAGAACCTTTTAATGCGAGTTGAATTTTTACTCATAAAGGCAGTGAGCGTTTCATATGCACACCCCTTAGTTTAAAATAATATGTTCAAAAATTTAAAAAAAAAAAAAAATAGAAGATCTTTGAATGCTTTGTTTTGAGAGTTTAAAAAATTGCCCTAGTCAATGTCCCAAGCTCAGGTTAAGCGGTTACATAAGATTGTTTAATTTTCAAAATTTTTGATTGTTTACATTCCGTTTGAAATTGTTTGCATATGATTTATTAAATGAAAGTATTTAAAAAAGCTCCTTTTTAAAAAACTGAAAGATTAGATCAGTTCTTTTATTTTCTCCCATTGCTTTTCTATCATACAGCTTATTCGTGTGCTTTTATTTATTCAGTACCTTTTTCCCTCCGGGTTCCTTTCCTATGCTGCTACGTGTCTCTTCCATCCACTATCTTCACTAGCTATCCATGGTTTCCTCCTGATGACTAGGGTCTATATTTTTCTAACTTTTACATCACCCAGCCTTTGATAGCTATTTTCCTGGTGCCCCCCTGATGTTTTAGGGTTTTTTTCTTTAATATCAATATCTGTCTCGAAATAGTTCCCTTTGGGGGTTCCCCCTGAGTTTTGGGTTATATTTCTTTTAACTATCACATTCTCTGTCTCGAACTAGTATCCATGGTGTCCCCCCCTGATCTTCTAGGGTATTTTCTTCCCTTTCTATACATCCATCTTTTATCTCTAACTAGCTATCCAATTGTCCCAAACCTATTGTACTAGGGGTTTTATATTTCTTCCCTTTTAACTATCCTCCCTGTCTCTACTAGCTTCCCTACTGCCTTAGGGCCAAAATTATATCAAATAGCTTTTACATGTGTGGGGTTTTTTTTTCATCCCCCAGTAGCCCCAAATTTAGCTGTACCAAGAAAGATTTGCTACACAGCCCGCCCCGTTTTTTAGGGGCTTTTTAAAAATTCTTTGCTTCTTAAAGCCATACCTATATATTCCAATATCCTATGGTCTTTTTGGCTTTTATTTCAGCGGCAAAAACATCTCCTTATACTTTCTTAATTAAAATTTAAATAGTCTTGTGTTACCGGTTGTAATTTCTTCCATCAAAAAAAGCTAGTAAAGCTGCTAAATTATATGGTTGTATACGCCGTGCTTTTATTGCTATTGTTTTTTTGACCTTTTGTCTTTCAAACTTTTAATATTTGCAACTTTTAATTCAAAAATTTAAATAGAAAATGGTTTTCATCATGGAAAAATGGTAACTATGAAGAAGCAATTTCATTAAATGGGCTACCACGAAATAAAAATTCAAAACATTCGCCTGTTGAGTTTTTGCTGTTTGATAGAAATTTTTTTAAAGCAAATTTAAAAATGAAGCTTTTAGCTTGCATATAAGGTTTTCAAAAACTAATATTTTTAAAATCTTTTCTTTTGGGTACATAAAAATTTAGTCCCAGAACCAAGGGATATTTTTTACATTGTTTTTAACACCAAATTTTTTAGTTTGTATCTCTTAAAAATTAGACTAAATTAATAAGTAGCCTTTTTGGACCATTTTTCCCCAGTTACTGTCCTTTACTGTTAAAATTTTAAAAAAAGTTTTTTCTGCCCCTTTTCTTGACTACACTGTTTCTATATAATTAGGTCAAATTTCTAACTGTATAAGCAGAGTTATTGCCTTGAAGTAGTCAAAATTCTAAAAACTAATGAGTCTGAAGAGTTTTTGCTCTTTGATTCGAAAACAAGCTACAGAAAAGTTTGCAATTGCCAATAAAATCAGAATAAAGGTCAATATCATAAATTAAGACCCGTTTCCCCGGATGCCCTTGAATTAGTCAAATTTCCAAATTTTTATGGGTTGTCTTTATTTTTTTAGAAAAGTTTTGTTCTTTGTTCATTTAACGAATATTCAGGTCTTTTAAAATAATTGTAAATGAAAAAATTTCGAGTAAAGACTCTTGAAAATTTGTCAAAAATTTCAAAATTTGACATCTCCTAGTGAGAATTTTAAAAAAAGAATTAATTTGATTTTTATTATATTTTGGGACTTTTGTTGTTTCTGGCATAAGTTGAAAGGGAGGAAGTGTTTGGTTTCTTTTTCTTGTATTTGTATTTTTCCGTGGTGGTGTTTAAAGTAAATTAAGGTATGAAAGTGTCCGTTGAAAGTGAATAATTTTGGTTTTTGGTGCATTTAATTCAAAAAGGGGTCTTTAGTACTGACAAGGTTACCAGGTTACAAGGTCAAGAAAAAAATTAATAAGATTTTCTTAAAGGGAGAAAAATTTCTGTTCAAAATTTTTGGGGGTTTTGCTACCCAAAAAGGGGCTTTCTTGAGTTTGTTTATTATGTGGCTTTCCTTTCAATGTAACTGAAATATTATCTTTTTCAAACTTTGGGATTTTTTATCAAAACTGTTTTTTTTTGAATTAAATTTTTCGAATTAATTGGATCAGGAAAATTTTGCAATGTCTGTATAAGGAAAAATTTTGTAAAATACAAAATTGGTTTTAAAAGTTGAGTAAAGTGTAATGTTTAAGTGGCTGGGAAATGAGTTGAATGAAAGCAAAAAGTTGTTCAAAAAAACACAAGCCTTAGAGTAAGCATAAATTTTAAAATTTATATTGTTTCTATATTCCTTTTTCGTATAAATAGGTCCCAGGGCAATCATTAAAAAAATCTTTGTTAGCAAAACAGGAAAGAAACTTTTTTTTATTAAGCTTGGTCATTGTGGGTAAAAAGTAGGTTGGGTTAAAAATCTAGAAAAAAAATGTTAACACTGTAAAGGGTATTTTTACCCTATTTAATAAATTAAGGTCAAAATAGAAACTTTGGGAATTTTATGTTTAAAAATAGGTTTAAGTCTTTCTAAGGGAGAGGCCCAAAATTTTTTAGGTAACGGAAAAAAACCTTTTTTTTTGGGGTAAATAAATTTGGTTTGCTGTGTTAAAAATTTACCCGGTATTATTGATACAAATATAAATTTTTTAGTGAGAGGAAGTCCAAAATGAATTTATTTTAGGTCAAGAAAAAAACTTTGGGTTTCGCTTGGTTTTAAAAATGTAAAAAATTTGGGAAAACAATCTAGCACTATTGTGACGTCTTCTTTTTGTAAATTTATTAATAGTGTAATATTTAATATTTTGGTGTGTCGTTTAAATTATTTTTATGTTGTATTGCATTAAATTTGGTTAGGATAAGGGTTTTTTTCGTCTTTAAGAGGTGAGTTATTGTGTAATTGTCCGTTATCTGTTCATGCGTGTGTGTCATGCATGTAAAAAATTTGCCGAGAAAAGTTCGTATATGCGCTGTGTGTCGGATGTAAAGAATTTTTTACCGGAATCTTTAAGGTCACAGTTTTAGCTCAATCTTTATGAAATTGGTAGAATCCTTGATAAAAAATTTAGTTTTTTAAGGTGAAAAAATTTTCTCCCTAGAGGCCACATTTTTTCCTCATTTTCAAAATTTTTTTCTTTTAAGAAAAGGGATAAATTTAAAAATGGGTTGTGGGTCAAACTAGGTCAACCGGTCAAATTTAGCAAGACCAAATTTACTCTGATCTTTAAAAAACTTTGGGCGATAATTGCCTCTTTTAGATTGGTAAGTTCAAAAAATTTGGGTTTCTAGGTCAAAAGGTCAATTATAGATGACATTTTTCCCCAAAGTTTACATTTTCTCTTATCTCCCTGAGACTTGGTTGGAAAGTTTTTCTGTTTAAAAACTGGATAAAATTTTTGTTTGGGGCCTTTGGGAAAAAAAAAAATAGGTCATTTTTTCAAACAAAGGGAAATTTTTTTAAAAAAAACTTAGCATCCTTTTTCAACTTATCTTCTAAATTTTTGTGGGAAAGTTTGGGCAGGAATTAGGTCTTTCAAATGGGGGCCCGGGCAAATCTTGTCCTGGGGTTGAAATCAGAAAAATTTAAATGTCTCCCCATTTCGGATTCAAATTGTTTGGCTCTAAAATCTAGGCCAAAAAAGGGCCCCCCGGTTATTGATAAAATGACTTTACAATACAACCCACCCCTTTTTTGGGTTTTGTTTTGTTTTTGCTCTCCACTTGTGAGGGGGAAATTTTTTCAAAAAGGCAGGTTCTTTTTGGAGTAACCTTACAGATCCCAACTTTTTTCAAGCCCCTTTGTTGCTCGGGGTTTTGTTTTATATCCGCTGTGAAAAAGGGGAGGGGGGTCTTTAAAAGAGGGGGTGTTTAATGAAAGGTTTTTCCTTTATGTTTTTGAGAGGTAGGAATCGGGGAGTTGAGGATTTTTTATTTTTTTTAAAAGGTCCACAGCCCGCCAAAGGGGCAAAAGACTATATGTTCCCCCCCATACATGCAGAGGCGGTTTTCTTTTAGTGGTCAAGCCTGCCTGGACCCCTCTATGGGTAGGGAGGATTTTTTTTTTTTTTAGATTTCAAGGGCCCGGCAGTCCCTGAAAATGTTGTCAAGACTATTGCGTAACTTCGAGGGACCCGGTGTCAAAATTTTCCCCCAAAATGGGAAGCGTTAAGGGAAAAAATGGTCTTAATTTTCGCCCGGGTGTTGTAGATGATTGTTGTTCTTTGTTGAGAGGACGGAAATAGGGGTTTCAAGGGGTATTTTTTTTTCGGGGCCCTACCCCGCCCCGGGCTTCTAAGTGTTTTACTTGGACGGGAAAATACATTGGGCAGGATTTTATTTCTTTCAGGTTAAAGGGCCCGCCCCGGGTGGGCGGATTTTTTTTTTCAGATTTCCCTTTAATTTTTGCCCTTCCCTTTCCGGAAGGCCCCGTTGTCGATTTGTTTTTATTAGTCACTTCTGCGTATTAAAAATTTTTGCCTTATTAATTAATAAGTAACTTTTTTAAAAAAATAATTTTAAGTTTGTTTTTTCCCGTTTTGGCTTTTTTTAATTACGCTTGGGAGCCGAGACTGTATTCCCATGGAAAGTGAATAGAGTCCTTTAGTAGGGAATTTGGGGGCCCAAGGCAAATCCTGTAGTTCCTGTTTAATTTTAGACCCCTATGCTGGTGTTTTGTTTTTGTAAATATATTTTTTAAGGTAATTTAATGTTATGAAAATTTGTTCTTTGGGAAATTTTCACTAAAAAATTTAAATACGTTTTTCATAATAAAAATAATAAAAAAAAATAGAAAAAATATGCGGTTTCTAATTTCATTCAGCAAAAAGTTAAATGGATAGAAATTTGTTTTTGCGAAACAGTTAAAATGGATAGAAAATTAAACCTTATTTTTATTTTCTAGCTGGTAACTGTATGAAGAAAATTAAATTCAAGAAGAGATGCCTGTATAAGGAAAAAATTTATAACAAATATGTTGACTCCAAACAAAAAATTTGGTCCTCGGTTTTAATTTTTTGGTTAAAAACAGACAAATTTTGGTGTCAAAATAGAAATAATAATAAATTTATTGTAGAAAAGATTCTTTATTTCAGCAGAACCCTAAAGGGAGGTAAAAAAATCCTGGTTTATTAAAAATTTTAATATTTTAAATCTGTGTTCAAAGCTGTGAAAAATATATAGAGAATATTTGTGTTGAAAAAATTTCACCAAAAAATTAAGCAAAATTTTTTTCGAGTGGACGCCCGGGTGAAAATATAAATTATGGTGTTATGAGAGAAAAATTTTCGTTTACACTGAAAAACAAAATTTTTATTTATTTTGTGCATTTTTGGGGTTTTTAAACCAAAAATTTATTAGTTTGCCCACGCAAAAACACGTTACGTCAGGATGTCTTTCTAGAAAAATTATAAATAGTTCTATTACATTTTATTATGATAAAATGTAAATATTTATGATTTTTTTCATTTTAAAAAAATTTACTTTTCTGAAGAATATTTCAAAGGAAATTTCCTTTTATTTATATTTACCCTTTCGATTCAAATGTAGTTGTACCAGTGAAAAATAAAAAGATATTTTCACTGTTTGAAACAGTGAAATATCAAATTTTTTTTTCATGATAAATTTCAGTTTTCCCGAAGAAAATTAAAATAAAAAAGAAAACTATTTAAACAAATTTAACTAAAGAGTAACGTGTTTTATGTTTATAAGAAAAAGGCAGCAGCTACAGCATAGTCATTGTGGCCCCTCAAACACAACTTGGTAAAATTCCACACACTAAAAGATGACATTAGATTAAGAGCAGTGTACATGAACAGTAACTCAACTTTGCTTACTTAATAAAGATATTCCCTGCAGAAATTATGCCTGAAACTTTTGAGAATAATTAAATTTCACATGACACTTTGTGTTTGAGAAGCGAGTTAAACCTTAATTACAGCGCTGGACACTGTTGATCCTGCCTTTGCAACCACTGCAGATCATGATCATCCTGCACATCCATGAAGTCTGATCATGACCAGCACTTTTTGTCATTCAGTCAGTATCTTTTTGGTAAGCACCCCTTATAAAAGTTAATGGTACAGTCCAGATTGGACGCTGGACAAATTCTATATAGAAATTTAGCAGGGTAAGGGTTAAGGAACTGCAGTGTACATAAACCATAACTCCTGCAAACACATTATTCATGGTAGTTCTTGACATGCTTTTACATTCTGCATACATTTCATTTAGTTTTGGTACAGACTGTTTGGAAAGACTGGCAAAAAATGACTGATGAATAAAACTACAGCAACAACAATTAAGCAACAACAGACCAGCTAACTCAGACGAACTGCCAATAGCTGCTGGAAATGTGGGACAGAGTGAATAACTTCCAGCTGGATCTTGTCTGGAGCTTTCTGGAGTTCATTTGAACTACATCTGTACAGTCAACACTATAAATCAGGTAACATGAATGTTTAAGTTACACATTGCAGGAATACTGAACCTCTTTAAGGATTTAGTGCTGAAAAAAGACAAAGTCGCAAATGGCAAGGCAGGTCTGCTGATTGATTGACATTTTAAGCCCCTCTCTTATTTGGTTTGAATCAACAAGGAAATATTCACTGTCGTTTTCTAATCACTTAAGAATTAATATGTATGTTGTAATGCACTTTTCACATCTGTAATTAATAGTTATCACTGTTTTACAACTAGTTGAAAGCTTTGCATATAATAGCAATGCCAAGAACAATAAACAACTTATTTCAGGCTATTGAGTCTTTGATTGGTTCTACACCAAGAAATGAGGAGACTTCTTTGTTCTGATGTCTGCCATCACTTCAGTCTACTGTCCTGAGAATCACCATGGCAATGGTGTCAGAACAGGAACCAGAACATACCTTATTGAAAACCTAGACATTCTCATTCTTCCAGTAAGTTACCTGTATATTAGTTTTGCCAGGGATAATAGGACTTGCTTAATTACATATTCAAAATGAAGGCTACATTGCAGCTTTGCCAAGCTAATTATTTGCCAGGATTAGCTTTAGATGGGAAAGTTATATCGGCGGTGTCAATCGAAAATCCCGAAAAATAAAAAGGTGGTTTTCAGGAGAGGCAAAAAACTAATTTTTAGTGTTTTTCCGGCATTTTCTCCAATCGACAATATCGATCGGCATTTTCTATTTTCCTCATTATTTGGTATTTTATTTCTTCATGTTTCACCCTTTTTCCATTGGCTAATTGTCCCCAGATTTGGAGAGAATGTGCGCTGGAAAATGCTGAACATTATTAGGCAAAGACAAAAATAGGCATTTTCATTATTCGGGATTTTCAATCGACACCGTCGATATTATACATTGAAAATATTATATATATGAGAAAATTAAGTGAAACGGTTAAAAAAAATTATCAAACACAATGGATCCCAAGAGGTTGCAAGAACTTAAAAATGGAATTGCACAGCTTGAGGAAATGAAACAATTGTTTAAATCATTAAATGTGTGTACATATATTGAATTACAGATCTGTCGTAGGGTTCATGGAGGTCATTGCCAACATAATACAGATGCCCCTGTTCTAAGATTTATTCCTGCAAACCAAGACCAAACTGATCGATAAAGTATCAGCTAATTCATGTAAGTTCTACAGAAATCTACTGTGTTTTTAGCTCGACTATACGAAGTATAAGGAGAGCTATCCTACTCGCCCCGGCGTTGGCGTCTTTCCGCGTCCCCACCTTGGTTAAAGTTTTGGTGCACTTTCTCTTTTTTCAACATACCTCTGTAATTACTTGATGGATTTGATTCAAACTTGAAATACTTATTCCTCATCATCATCCACATCATCTGACATTAGGGCCATAACTCTGGCACCAATATTTCATGAATAATCTCCCCTTTTCACTTAGATTTTCAGGTTAAAGTTTTGATGCACTTTCACTCTATCTCTGTTATTACCGAATGGATTTGATTCAAACTTAAAATAGTTATTCAACATCATCACCCACATCATATGACACAAGGTGCATAACTCTGGCACCATTTTTGCATGAATTATTCCCCCTTTTTACTTAGAATTTCAGGTTCAAGTTTTGGTGCACTTCCACTCTACCTCTGTTATTACTGAATGGATTTGATTCAAACTTAAAATAGTTGTTCAGCATCATCACCCACATCATATGACACAAGATGCGTAACTCTGGCACAATTTTTCATGAATTATTCCCCTTTTTACTTAGAATTTCAAGTTAAAGTTTTATGCACTTTCACTCTATCTCTGTTATTACTGAATGGATCTGATTCAAACTTAAACAATTGTTCAACATCATTACCCTTATCATATGATGCAAGGTGCATAACTCTGGGACAATTTTTCATGAATTATTTCCCCTTTTTACTTAGAATTTTAGGTTAAAGTTTTGATGCACTTCCACTCTGTCTCTGTTATTACTGAATGGATTTGATTCAAACTTAAAATAGTTGTTCAACATCATCACCCACACCATATGACGCAAGGTGCATAACTCTGGCACCAATTTTTTATTAATTATTCCCCCTTTTTACTTAGAATTTTAGGTTAAAGTTTTGATGCACTTTCACTCTGTCTCTGTTATTACTGAATGGATTTGATTCAAACTTGAAATAGTTGTTCAACATCATCACCCACACTATATGACACAAGCTGCTCAACTCTGGCACCAATATTTAATGAATTATGCCCCTTTTTGCTTAGGATATACTTACATAGTGTTTTGATACATTTTATCTTTACCTCTCTTATTACTTTAAGTTGATATTTTTGACATAGACTCAGGCTATTGTGCAATATCTTCATCCACAATAATTGGAGTCATTAAACACTCCAGTGACAGCTCTAGTTTCCTCAGATGTGCCCAGTTTCACTATCCAGCATAGTCGAGCACGCTGTCTCCTGTGACAGCTCTTGTTAGCTTGACTATTATTCAAAGAAAAAGGAGGGCTATTGCACTTGCCCTGGCCTTATGCATCGATGTTAGTCAAGGCTTTATGTAGTCTAATATTTTCTTCTTTAATTAATATTCAATTAAAATATGCTGTACTGGCTAGTACTGATAAATGTTAAATAGCATGTTAGGCTGTGTAACTCCGACTGCAGTATCATCAGAATTATGCACCTTTTTAACTTAGAAATTAGATTTAAGTTTTTTTGATGAAGTCCAATATCTTCATTACATAAGATATTCATTTTGATACTTACTGTACTACTACTTGTTCATAGTGAAATTGTATATTAGTGTGACTAGATGCAGAACCCTCCCTGCTATTACTTAAAACAGATTATACTGATTCAAGGTGGTGTCCAACTTCATAATCCGCATCAGTGGTGTTAATCACTCCAGTGATAGCTCAAGTTTCCTCAGTTATGCCTGTTTTTTTTTTTTTTTTTTTTTTGCTATTTAGCATCGAAGTAGTCAAGTGCATTGTCTTCTGTGATAGCTCACGAACATGTTTTTTTTTCATAGTTTGACTTGCTGTCGGAGGTAAAATGCATTGTTTGCGTGAGAATTTCAAGTAAAAAAATTATTTTGATAGTGTTCAAATTGTAGATTTTCAATCATTTCCTCATTTATTTACCTCTACTGAAAACCTGACTTGTTGTACAGGTGAGCACTTGGAATGTTTTCATGATATCTTTAAAGGAATATTTTTATACGCCCAAAGGGATGTATTATGTTATACCCTAGGTGTCTGTCCGTCTGTCTACTATTTTGTGTCCGCTCTGTACTCTCGAACCCCTTGAAGGATTTCAAAGAAACTTCACATAAATGTTCACCGCATCAAGACGACGTGTAGAGCACATGTTTTTGATCTCTCGCATCAAGGTCAAGGTCACACTTGCGGGGTCAAAGGTCATATCAGATTGTTTCCTGTCACTCTGTAACTCAACCCGCTTGAAGAATTTCAAGGAAACTTGGCACAAATGTTCACCACACCGAGACAACGTGCAGAGCCCATGTTTCGGATGACTCACTTCAAGGTCTAGGTCACACTTAGGGGTTAAAGGTCATATATGACTGCTTTGTGTATATTGCTCTGCATTGGAGTGCTCTTGTTTTTATTTGGCAGATCCCATTTTTGTTCACTTACAATAATATTTTTTTTTTTTTTGGAATTATTTCCCTTTAATGTTACTATAAATAGCTTTTGAAACTTCTTTATTATTGGCCGTAGAGAAAAACTGAGACCACTTTTCTGTGGTACAACATGAATAGTACCTTCAGCTTTAGGTATATTTTGACATACCTGTACCTTGTAAGGATTTTTTTTAAAATTTCTTCCCTTTGTTCCTGTCATTTGGGCTTCAACAGTCAAGTTCTTGAAATTTTGCTCCCATCCTCTGATGTAACCCTTCGGGCGTATATTGCCCCGCTTGGCGGAGCTCTTGTTTTTGTTAGCTCACCCATCGTCAGTCCGTCCGTGCGTCAACAATTTCTTGTCTGTACGGTAGTGGTTTCATTTATGATTTTATTTTAACCAAACTTGCACATAACTTGTATCACCATAAGATCATGGTTCTTTTCTTCAACTGGCCAGATCCCATTTTGGATTCCAGAGTTATGGCCCCTGAAAGGGCCAAAATTAGCTATTTTGACCTTGTCTGCACAATAGCAGCTTTATTTATGATTTGATTTTTACCAAACTGGCACACAACTTGTATCACCATATTTAGATCTTGGTTCCTTTCTTGAACTGGCCAGATTCCATTATGGGTTCCAGAGTTATGGTCCCTGAAAGAGCCAGAATTAGCTATTTTGACCTTGTCTGCACAATAGCAGCTTCATTTATGATTTTATTTTAACTAAACTCTTGTTACTATCGACGCTTTTGACTTGAAACTTTAAATACTTACTTACTATTAAAGTTGACACCAAGAGAAACAATCACCATAACTTGGTTTGAATTTTGACAGTGTTATGCCCCTTTTTAACTTGGATTTTTTTTGGTTAACTTTTTAGCTCACCTGTCACATAGTGACAAGTTGAGCTCTTGTGATCACCCTTCGTCCGTCCGTCCGTGCGTCAACAATTCCTTGTCTGCACGATAGTGGTTTCATTTATGATTTTATTTTAACCAAACTTGCACACAACTTGTATCACCATAAGATCACGGTTCCTTTCTTGAACTGGCCAGATCACATAAAGGTTCCAGAGTTATGGCCCCTGAAAGGGGCAAAATTAGCTATTTTGACCTTGTCTGCAAAATAGCAGCTTTACTCGCGAACCACTGCACCCAGGACCTTCAAACTTCACTTGCTGATAGTACTTATTGAGTACACCACTCCTACTAAATTTGGGTTCACCAGGTCTAAGGTCAAGGTCACAGGGGCCAAAGTTAACTTTTTGCATGAAGGCACTTTACTCGCGAACCACTGCACCCAGGACCTTCAAACTTTACATGCTGATAGTACTTTATGAGTACACCAACCCTACTGACTTTGGGGTCACCAGGTCAAAGGTCAAGGTCACAGGGGCCAATGTTAACTTTTTGCATGAAGGCACTTTACATGCAAACCACTTCATTCAGGACCTTCAAACTTCACATGCTGATAGTTCTTATTGAGTACACCACCCCTATTGACTTTGGGGTCACCAGGTCAAAGGGCAAGGTGCTGCGGGGGCATTTGTCACCATTAGTGACAGCTCTTGTTATTTGGCAGATCCTTCTTTTGTTCACTTACAGTACTTTTTAGCTCGACTATTCATAGAATAGTAGAGCTATTGGACTCGCCCATGCGTCCGCGTCCGCGTCCCGATTTGGTTAAGTTTTTGTATGTAAGCTGGTATCTCAGCAACCACTTGTGGGAATGGAATGAAACTTCACACACTTATTTACTGTGATAAACTGACTTACATTGCACAGGTTCCATAACTCTGTTTTGCTTTTTTACAAAATTATGCCCCTTTTTCGACTTAGATATTTTTGGTTAAGGTTTTGTATGTAAGCTGGTATCTCAGTAACCACTTGTGGGAATGGATTGAAACTTCACACACTTATTTACTGTGATAAACTGACTTACATTGCACAGGTTCCATAACTCTATTTTGCTTTTTTACAAAATTATGCCCCTTTTTCGACTTACAATTTTTTGGTTAAGGTTTTGTATGTAAGCTGGTATCTCAGTACTCACTAATGGGAATGGATTGAAACTTCACACACTTGTTCACTGTCATGATCTGACATGCACAAAGCAGGTCCCATAACTTTATTTTGCTTTTTTACAAAATTATGCCCCTTTTTCAACATAGAAATTCTCGGATTTAAGCAATAATGTGTTTACATGTAATAACGATGAATCAGAGAGGTTCTGTAATAATCACGATTTTAATAATTGTGAATCTCCTTTTGAAGAATTAAACGTACCTATTACAGTCGATGAGATTATACTTGCAACCAAAACATTAAAACATGGTAAAGCAACAGGATCTGATTTTTTATTGAACGAATATTTTTCTGAAAGTATTGATATTATAGGTTGTCATTTATGTGATATATTCAATGCAATTTTAGACTCGGGTTATTTCCCAGACAAATGGACCGAAGGGGTAATTGTGCCTGTGCATAAAAAGGGAGACCCTCGGGTGGTTCAGAATTACAGAGGTATTACTCTTGTAAGCTGTCTTTCTAAACTATTTACAACAATATTAAATAAGCGTATTGTAGAATTTTGTGAAACAAATAATATAATTTCTGATGCTCAGTTTGGATTTAGAAAAAATAGGTCAACTGTAGATGCCATTTTTATTCTTCACTCTATCATACAGAATTATTTAAGTAATAACAGACGTCTATATGTGGCTTTTATCGACCTAAAGTCTTGTTTTGACAGCATAAGTAGAAATTCGTTGTGGCTAAAAATGTACAAAAGTGGAATACAGGGAAAAATTTTAAGAATCGTAAAAGACATGTATGAAAAGGTAAAATCTTGCGTCAAATGTTGTAATACATATTCTGATTTTTTCAATTATGCTGTTGGTTTACGACAAGGGGAGGTAATTTCGCCGATACTTTTTTCACTGTTTGTTGAAGATTTAGAAATATATTTACAAAGTAATGTAGAATCAGGATTGCTTATAGATGATATTGTATTAATATTATTATTATTTGCTGATGACATGGCCATTCTTGGCAAATCTATCGAAGATCTACAAAATAGTTTGAATTTATTATGTACTTACTGTAAATGTTGGGGTCTGGAGGTAAATACACAAAAAACAAAAGTAATGGTTTTTAGAAAAAGAGGTAGAACAATGGCTGATGAAAAGTGGACTTATGATAATAATCAATTAGAAATAGTAGATAACTTTAATTATTTAGGTACTGTGTTTAATTATACTGGTAATTTTGCAATGAACCAGGAACACCTAAGCGGAAAAGCACTTAAAGCAATGAATGTATTAATGTGTAACTGCAAAAAGTTTAATTTAAAGCCAAAACTACAATGTCAACTATTTGATTCCTTTGTTGGTTCCATACTAGGATATGCTTGCGAAGTCTGGGGTTATTCAAAGTCGAAGGAAATTGAACGTATTCATTTGAAGTTTTGTAAAAGGATATTAAATGTTAGAACAAGTACCAGTAGCACAGGTGTTTATGGTGAATTGCAGCGTTATCCTTATATAATGCAAGATATGTTAGGATTATAAAATACTGGTGTAAATTATTGTACACAGATAATATTATTTTGAAAAAGGTTTATGAACAAAGTTTAAATGATTGTAACAAAGGTTATAATAATTGGACTGCTAATGTTAAAAGGTTACTTAGTATATATGGTTTTGCAGACGTTTTTTCAAATCCTGAATCTGTGGACTGTAATGTATTTCCTAAAATATTTAAACAGAGGGTTTTTGACAATTATTTGCAAGACTGGCATAATTCAATACAAAATAATACCGTTTTAGAACTATATGCACGATGTAAAAATGATTTCTCTTATGAAAGTTACCTTGACATACTACCAAAAAATTTAAGAAGTTTTGTATCACGAATTAGACTGTCTGCCCATTCTCTTAAAATACATACAGGTAGATATGGTAGAAATAGAACACCAAGAAATGAACGTTACTGTGACTGTTGTAATTTACGTGATATCGAGGACGAATACCATTTCATATTGATTTGCCCTTGTTACTCACAAATAAGAAAACAATATATTAAAAAGTACTTCTTCAACCGGCCGTCAATGTTTAAATTTATAGAATTGCTTAAATCAGAAAATAAGACCATTCTTATTAGATTAGCCAGATATATTAAGGAAGCATTAACAATAAGAAAAGAAAAATTGTATATTAGTTCATCCTCATAATAGTCGGATATGAAATTATGCAGGTTTGAGCTTTTGTGATAAGTTATCCCTGAATTAGCTGTTACCATATTTATCTAAAATGATTTATCTAGAACGATACCTATGTCAAAAATTTCGTTATTGTTTATTAGAAATTCGTGACTATATATGTGTATTATATTTTCTTTATCAAATGACAATGTATGTACATACAAGTCATAAATAAAATATATGTTCTGTTCTGTTCTGTTAAGTTTTTGTATGTAAGCTGGTATCTCAGTATCCACTAATGGGAATGGATTGAAACTTAACACACTAGTTCACTGTCATGATATGACATGCAGTCCAAAGGGTCAATAACTCAACTTCGCATTTTACAAAATTATGCCCCTTTTTCAACTTAGGATTTTTGGGTTAAATTCTTATATGTAAGCTGGTATCTCAGTACCCACTAATGGGAATGGATTGAAACTTCATACCTTGTTCACTATCATGAGCTGATAAGCATTATGCAGGTTCCATAACCCTATTTTACTTATTTACTAAATTATGCCCCTTTTTCGACTTCCGTATTCATTCAAGCGACAAGGCTGTTGAATAGTCGAGCGTTGCTGTCCTCCGACAGCTCTTGTTAGCTCACCTGTCAAATAGTGACAAGGTGAGCTTTTGTGATCACCCTTCGTCCGTCATGTGTCCGTGCGTCAACAATTTCTTGTCTGCACGATAGTGGTTTCATTTATGATTTTTATTAGTCCCCTACTGGTTGAAAACCAGTTTCGGGGACTATAGGAATGCGCTTTTCCGTCATTCCGTCCGTCCGTCTGTCCGTCCGCTATTTCGTGTCCGGTCCATAACTCTGTCATCCATATTACTTGGCACAAATGTTCCCCATGATGAGACGACGTGTCATGCGCAAAACCCGGACCCCCTAGCTCAATGGTCAAGGTCACAATTGGAGGTCAACAGGGCTTTTTTCCTGTCCGGTCCATAACTCTCCCATCCATGAAGGGATTTTAATATTACTTGGCACAAATGTTCCCCATGATGAGACGACGTGTCATGCACAAAACCAGGACCCCTAGCTCAAAGGTCAATGTCACAGTTGGAGGTCAAAGGTCAACAGGGCTTTTTTCCTGTCTGGTCCATAGCTCTCCCATCCATGAAGGGATTTTAATATTACTTGGCACAAATGTTCCCCATGATGAGACGACATGTCATGCGCAAAATCTAGACACCTAGCTTAAAGGACAAGGTCACAATTTGAGGTCAAAGGTCAACAGGGCTTTTTTCCTGTCCGGTCCATAACTCTACTGTCCATGAAGGGATTTTAATATTACTTGGCTCAAATGTACCTCATAATAAGACGATGTGTCGTGCACAACTTTCAGACCCCTAGCTCAAAGTTCAAGGTCACACTTAGCAGTCAAATGTTAACATAGCATGAACAGGGTCTGTTTCGTGTCTGGTCCATAACTCTGACATTCATTAAGGGATTTTAATATTACTTGGCACAAATGTTCCCCATGATAAGACGACATGTCATGCGCTAATCCCGGACCCATAGCTCAAAGGTCAAGGTCACAATTGGAGGTCAAAGGTCAATAAAAAAAATTTCCTGTCCGATCCAGAACTCTGTCATCCATCAAGGGATTACAATATCACTTGGCATAATTGTTCCCCATGATGAGATGACATGTCGTGCGCAACACCCAGTACCCTAGCTTAAAGGTCAAGGTCACACTTTGAGATCAAAGGTCAGTAAGATTTTTTTCCTGTCCAGTCTAAAACTTTGTCATGCAAAACAGGATTTAGATATCAGTTGGCACAAATATTCCCCTGGATGAGACAATGTTATGCGCAAAACCCAAGCCCAGGGTCTAATGTCAAGGTCACACTTAGAGACCAAAGGTCAGACACAAGAATGACTTTGTCTGGAGCATTTCTTCTTCATGCATGGAGGGATTTTGCTGTAACTTGGCACAAATGTTCACCAACATAAGACGGACTGTCATGCGCAAAAACCAGGTCCCTAGGTCTAAGGTCAAGGTCATATTTAGAGGTCAAAGGTCAAATTCAAGAATGACTTTGTCCGGAGCATTTCTTCTTCATGCATGGAGGGATTTTGATGTAACTTGGACCAAATGTTCACCACCTTGAGGCACCCTTGTTTTTAGAATTACGTCCCTTTGTTGTTACTATAAATAGATTTTATTGTAACTTTTTTAGCTCACCTGTCACGAAGTGACAAGGTGAGCTTTTGTGATCGTGCAGTGTCCGTCGTCTGTGCGTCCGTGCGTAAACTTTTCCTTGTGACATCTCTAGAGGTCACATTTTTCATGGGATCTTTATGAAAATGGGTCAGAATGTTCATCTTGGTAAATTCTAGGTCAAGTTCGAAACTGGGTCACGTGCCATCAAAAACTAGGTCAGTAGGTCTAAAAATAGAAAAACCTTGTGACCTCTCTAGAGGCCATAATTTTCAATGGATCTTCATGAAAATTGGTCAGAATGTTCACCTTGATGATATCTAGGTCAAGTTTGAAACTTGGTCACGTGCCTTTAAAAACTAGGTCAGTAGGTCTAAAAATAGAAAAACCTTGTGACCTCTCTAGAGGCCATATATTTCACAAGATCTTCATGAAAGTTGGTCAGAACGTTACCCCGATGATATCTAGGTCAAGTTTGAAACTGGGTCACGTGCCTTCAAAAACTAGGTCAGTAGGTCAAATAATAGAAAAACCTTGTGACCTCTCTAAAGGCCATATTTTTCATGGGATCTGTATGAAAGTTGGTGTGAATGTTCATCTTGATGATATCTAGGCCAAGTTCGAAACTGGGTCACGTGCGGTCAAAAACTAGGTCAGTAGGTCTAAAAATAGAAAAACCTTGTGACCTTTCTAGAGGCCATTATATTTCACAAGATCTTCATGAAAATTGGTCAGAACATTTACCTTGATGATATCTAGGTCAAGTTCAAAACTGGGTCACGTGCCATCAAAAACTAGGTCAGTAGGTCAGATAATAGAAAAACCTTGTAACCTCTCTAAAGGCCATATTTTTCATGGGATCTGTATGAAAATTGGTCTGAATGTTCATCTTGATGATATCTAGGTCAAGTTTGAAACTGGGTCACGTGCTGTCAAAAACTAGGTCAGTAGGTCAAATAATAGAAAAACCTTGTGACCTCTCGAGGCCATATTTTCCATGGGATCTGTATGAAAGTTGGTCTGAATGTTCATCTTGATGATATCTAGGTCAAGTTTGAAAGTGGGTCACGTGCCATTAAAAACTAGGTCAGTAGGTCAAATAATAGAAAAACCTTGTGACCTCTCTAAAGGCCATATTTTTCAATGGATCTTCATGAAAGTTGGTCAGAATGTTCATCTTGATGATATCTAGGTCAAGTTTGAAACAGGGTTATGTGCGGTAAAAATCTAGGTCAGTAGGTCTAAAAATAGAAAAACCTTGTGACCTCTCTAGAGGCCATACTTGTGAATGGATCTCCATAAAAATTGGTCATAATGTTCATCTTGATGATATCTAAGTCAAGTTTGAAAGTGGGTCACGTGCCGTCAAAAAGTAGGTCAGTAGGTCAAATAATGAAAAAACGTTGTGACCTCTCTAGAGGCCATATTTTTCATGGGATCTGTATGAAAGTTAGTCTGAATGTTTATCTTGATGATATCTAGGTCAAATTTGAAACTGGGTCAACTGCGATCAAAAACTAGGTCAGTAGGTCTTGAAATAGAAAAACCTTGTGACCTCTCTAGAGGCCATACCCTTGAATTTATCTTCATGAAAATTGGTCAGAATGTTCACCTTGATGATATCTAGGTCAAGTTTGAAACTGGGTCACGTGCCTTAAAAAACTAGGTCAATAGGTCAAATAATAGAAAAACCTTGTGACCTCTCTAGAGACCATATTTTTCAATGGATCTTCATGGAAATTGGTCAAAATTTTTATCTTGATAATATCTAGGTCAAGTTCGAAACTGGGTCACGTGCCATCAAAAACTAGGTCAGTAGGTCAGATAATAGAAAAACCTTGTATTCTCTCTAAAGGCCATATTTTTCATGGGATCTGTATGAAAATTGGTCTGAATGTTCATCTTGATGATATCTAGGTCAAGTTCGAAACTGGGTCACATGCTGTCAAAAACTAGGTCAGTAGGTCTAAAAATAGAAAACCTTGTGACCTCTCTAGAGGCCATATATTTCATGAAATCTTCATCAAAATTGGTCAGAATGTTCACCTTGATGATATCTAAGTGAAGTTCTAAAGTGGGTCATGTGCCATCAAAAACTAGGTCAGTAGGTCAAATAATAGAAAAACCTTGTGACCTCTCTAGAGACCATATTTTCCATGGGATCTGTATGAAAGTTGGTCTGAATGTTCATCTTGATGATATCTAGGTCAAGTTTGAAAGTGGGTCACGTGCCATTAAAAACTAGGTCAGTAGGTCAAATAATAGAAAAACCTTGTGACCTCTCTAAAGGCCATATTTTTCAATGGATCTTCATGAAAGTTGGTCAGAATGTTCACCTTGATGATATCTAGGTCAAGTTCAAAACAGGGTTATGTGCGGTAAAAATCTAGGTCAGTAGGTCTAAAAATAGAAAAACCTTGTGACCTCTCTAGAGGCCATACTTGTGAATGGATCTCCATAAAAATTGGTCATAATGTTCATCTTGATGATATCTAGGTCAAGTTCGAAAGTGGGTCACGTGCCATCAAAAAGTAGGTCAGTAGGTCAAATAATGAAAAAACGTTGTGACCTCTCTAGAGGCCATATTTTTCATGGGATCTGTATGAAAGTTGGTCTGAATGTTTATCTTGATGATATCTAGGTCAAGTTTGAAACTAGGTCAACTGCGATCAAAAACTAGGTCAGTAGGTCTTGAAATAGAAAAACCTTGTGACCTCTCTAGAGGCCATACCCTTGAATGGATCTTCATGAAAATTGGTCAGAATGTTCACCTTGATGATATCTAGGTCAAGTTTGAAACTGGGTCACGTGCCTTAAAAAACTAGGTCAATAGGTCAAATAATAGAAAAACCTTGTGACCTCTCTAGAGACCATATTTTTCAATGGATCTTCATGGAAATTGGTCAAAATTTTTATCTTGATTATATCTAGGTCAAGTTAAAAACTGGGTCACATGAGCTCAAAAACTAGGTCACGATGTCAAATTATAGAAAAAATGACGTCATACTCAAAACTGGATCATGTGGGAAGAGAAGAGCGATTCAGGACCATCATGGTCTTCTGGTTATTATTGGCCGTAGAGAAAAATAGAGACCACTTTTCTGTGGTACAACATGCATGTTACATCCATTTTTTAGGTGTATTGTGACCTATCTCTACCTGGTAAAGAGTTTCTTGTGGACTTGTATTATATAGAATTTTTTTTTTTTTTTTTTTTTAATTTAATTAATTTCCCTTTGTTGGTACTATAAATAACTTATATGATAACTTTTTTTATAATCGGCAAAAACATTTCAATATGAAAACAACTGGGTTTTTATATATGCATATTTTAATCCAGGTGTGTTGTTATAACATATTGTATATAATAGTACAATATTGTTTATACATCATTGACAGATATCAGTTCATGATGTTACACTGCAGTAGAGAAAATTAGGTGCCTTCCAGTAGGGGACTTTGTATTGAATGGCAATACTTCATTCACTTGTTTTAACCCTGAAAGGGCCAAAATCAGCAGTTTTGACCATGTCTGCAAAATAGCAGCTTTATTTATGATTTGATTTTTACCAAACTGGCACATAACTTGTATCACCACAAGATCTTGGTTCCTTTCTTGAACTGGCCAGATTCCATTATGGGTTCCAGAGTTATGGCCTCTGAAAGGACCAGAATTAGCTATTTTGCCCTTGTCTGCACAATAGCAGCTTCATTTGATTTGAATTTAATCAAACTTGCACAAAACTTGTGTTGCCATAAGATCTCAGTTCCTTTGTTATACCGGCCAGATCCCCTAATGGGTTCCAGAGTTATGGCCCCTGAAAGGGCCAGAATTAGCTATTTTGACCTTGTCTGCACAATAGCAACTTCATTATCTCATCTGATTTTTTGAAAAAAAAATGATGAGTTATTGTCATCACTTGAGCGGTTGTCGGCGTCGGCGTCTGCGTCGGCGTTGCCTGGTTAAGTTTTATGTTTAGGTCAGCTTTTCTCCTAAACTATCAAAGCTATTGCTTTGAAACTTGGAATACTTGTTCACCATCATAAGCTGACCCTGTATAGCAAGAAACATAACTCCATCTTGCTTTTTTCAAGATTTATGGCCCCTTTTGTACTTAGAAAATATCAGATTTCTTGGTTAAGTTTTATGTTTAGGTCAACTTTTCTCCTAAACTATCAAAGCTATTGCTTTGAAACTTGGAATACTTGTTCACCATCATAAGCAGACCCTGTACATCAAGAAACATAACTCCATCTTGCTTTTTGCAAGATTTATTGCCCCTTTTGGACTTAGAAAATCAGTTTTCTTGGTTAAGTTTTATGTTTAGGTCAGCTTTTATCCTAAACTATCAAAGCTATTGCTTTAAAACTTGCAACACTTGTTCACCATCATAAGTTGACCCTGTACAGCAAGAAACATAACTCTGTCCTGCTTTTTGCAAGATTTATGGCCCCTTTTGGACTTAGAAAATATCAGATTTCTTGGTTAAGTTTTATGTTTAGGTCAACTTTTTCTCTTAAACTATCAAAGCTATTGCTTTGAAACTTGCAACACTTGTTCACCATCATAAGCTGACCCTGTACAGCAAGCAACATAACTCCATCCTGCTTTTTGCAATAATTATTGCCCCTTTTGGACTTAGAAAATCATTTTCTTGGTTGAGTATTATGTTTAAGTCAACTTTTCTCATAAACTATCAAAGCTATTGCTTTAAAACTTGCAACAGTTTTTCACCATCATAAGTGGACACTGTACATCAAGAAACATAACTCTATCCTGCTTTTTGCAAGAATGATGGCCCTTTTTAGACTTAGAAAATCATGGGTAGGACAATATTTCTATTACACTAAAAAAAATCAGATGAGCGTCAGCACCCGCAAGGCGGTGCTCTTGTTTATGATTTGTTTTAACCAAACTTGCACACAACTTGTATCACCACAAGATCTTGGTTCCTTTCTTGAACTGGCCAGATTCCATTATGGGTTCCAGAGTTATGGCCCCTTAAAGGTCCAAAATTGGCTATTTTGGCTTTTGCAGCCATATAGAGACTTCATTTATAGTTTTATTTGATACAAACTTCCAAAATATCTTCAACAACAATAAATCTTGGATTCCATGACAAATCAGATTCAGTGGTAGTTTCCAGAGTTATTTTACATCTGATTACCTCCCCTGATTGTAGTCAAAATGGATTTATATCAGTAAGTACTTACAGGACTTATTTGAAATTTCATTATTGTCATTAGTTGGACCGAGCCAATCAGGGTAGATAACTATGGACTGATTTTATGTCAAATTACCTCCCTTTATTTCAAATTAAAATGGGTATATCTCCGTTACTAATGAAGATACTGATCTGAAATTTCATTTAAGTCAACAGATTTATTTGGCAGATCCTTTTTTTGTTAACTTACGATCATTTTTTTTTTTAATTACTTCCCTTTTACATTACTATAAATAGCTTGTTTTTAATAACGTTTTTATTATTGGCCGTAGGGAAAAACCGAGACCACTTTTCTGTGGTACAACATGGATGGTCCCTCCAATTTTTAGGTGTATTTTGACATATCTGTACGTTGTAAGAATTTTGTTTTTCTTTTTGGTTAAATTTCTTCCCTTTGTTGTTCCTGTCTTTTGGACTTAGATATTTTTTCTGAGGACCTTCTTGTCCTCAAGTGCAATGATAACAGGTGAGCGATATAGGGCCATCATGGCCCTCTTGTTTTTAATTACTTCCCTTTTATGTTACTATAAATAGCTTCTTGTTCTTAAGTGCTATGATAACAGGTGAGCGATATAGGGCCATCATGGCCCTCTTGTTGTAGTAAATGACTCGCAGGGCCTCAGAGGAGGTAAAAAATGTGTTTTCAAGAAATGGCCCATTAAACTAGGTGTCCGAAACTAGCGGGGTGGACCCCTTAGGGGCCATTTTGGTTGACAGCAGGTGATTCAGGGTCATTTATGGCCCCTTAAAAAATGGCTCTTTGGCTGTTGGCCCACTGACCTATAATAGTGGACCATCTGTCTGTCCGTGCGTCAACAATTTCTTGTCTGCACGATAGAGGATTCATTTAATGATTTTATTTTAACCAAACTTGCACACAACTTGTATCACCATACGATCTTTGTTCCTTTTTTGAACTGGCCAGATCCCATTATAGGTTCCAGGAAACGGTCCCTGAAAGGGCAAAAATTAGATATTTTGACCTTGTCTGCACAATAGCAGCTTTAATTATGATTTGATTTTTACCAAACGTGCACACAACTTGTATCACCATAAGATCTTGGTTCCGTTTTTGAATTGGCCAGATCCCATTATGGGTTCCAGAGTTATAGCCCCTGAAAGGGCCAGAATTAGCTATTTTGACCTTGTCTGCACAATAGCAGCTTCATTTATGATTTTATTAAAACCAAACTTGCACACAACTTATATCACAATAAGATCTTGGTTCCTTTCTTGAACTGGCCAGATTTCTTTATGGGTTCCAGAGTTATGGCCCCTGAAAGGGCCAGAATTAGCTATTTTGACCTTGTCTGCACAATAGCAGCTGTATTTATGATTTGAATTTAATCAAACCTGCAAAAACTTGTCACCATAAGATCTCAGTTCTTCTCTTAAACTGGCCAGATCCCATTATGGTTTCGAGAGTTATGGCCCCTGAAAGGGCCGAAAGTAGCTATTTTAGCTTGTCTGCATAATAGCAGCTTTATATATGATTTGATTTTAACCAAACTTGCACACAACTTGTATCACCACAAGATCTTGGTTCCTTTCTTGAACTGGCCAGATTCCATCATGGGTTCCAGAGTTATGGCCCCTTAAAGGTTCAGAATTTGCTATTTTGGCTTTTACAGTCATAAAGACTTCATTTATTGTTTGGTTTGATACAAACTTCCAAAAATAGCCCGCCCGCTTAGCTCAGTAGGTAAGAGCGTTGGTCTACGGATCTCGGGGTCGCGAGTTCGATCCTCGGGTGGGGCGTATGTTCTCCGTGTTTATTTGATAAACGACATTGTGTCTGAAATCATTACTCCTCCACCTCTGATTCATGTGGGGAAGTTGGCAGTTACTTGCGGAGAACAGGTTTGTACTGGTACAGAATCCAGGAATACTGGTTAGGTTAACTGCCCGCCGTTACATGACTGAAATACTGTTGAAAAACGGCGTTAAACCCAAAACAAACAAAAACAAACTTCCAAAATATCTTCAACAATAAATCTTGGATTGCATAACGAATCAGTCAGATCCAGTTGTAGGTTACAGAGTTATTTTATATCTGATTACCTCCCCTGATTGTAATAAAAATGGATTTATATCAGTAAATACTTATAGGACTTATTTGAAATTTCATTAATGTCATTAGTTGGAGTGAGACAATCAGAGTAGATAACTATGGACTGATTTTATGTCAAATTACCTCCCTTTATTTAATATTAAAATGGGTATATCTCCTTAACTAATGAAGATACTGATCTGAAATTTCATTTATGTCAACAGATGGACTTGACAATCAGTGAAGATACTTATTGACTGAATTTATGACAAATTACCTCCCTTTGTTTTTTATCTAAATGAACACACCTTAGCAGCTTCTAATGAGATTGGTTTGAAACGTTATTTATGTCTCCATGGTAAGAAATAGTCATATTAGATAACTCTTGATTGAACATTTAACATTGAGATTGGTTTTAAATGTTATTTAAGTCTTCCTGGGTAAGGAATAGTCATGTTAGTACAAAAGTCCAAAATGCAGCATTTGAGCCTAGGACCCTCTAACTTCGTTTGGAAATTGGTCCTGACTAGGTCAAAAGGGATTGTTAAAAGAAAATGTTTATCCTGATGATATTTAATGTGTATGCCTATGTGCTCTATGGCAAAACTTTATCATATCATTTTTAGCTCGACTATACGAAGTATAAGGAGAGCTAATCTACTCGCCCCGGCGTCGGCGTCGGCGTCTTTCCACGTCCCCACCTTGGTTAAAGTTTTGGTGCACTTTCTCTTTTTTCAACTTATCTCTGTAATTACTTGATGGATTTGATTCAAACTTGAAATACTTATTCCTCATCATCATTCACATCATCTGACATAAGGGTCATAACTCTGGCACCAATATTTCATGAATTATCCCCCCTTTTCACTCAGATTTTCAGGTTAAAGTTTTGATGCACTTTCACTCTATCTCTGTTATTACTGAATGGATTTGATTCAAACTTAAAATAGTTGTTCAACATCATCACCCACATCATATGACACAAGGTGCATAACTCTGGCACAACTTTTTCATGAATTATTCCCCCTTTTTACTTAGAATTTCAGGTTCAAGTTTTATGCACTTTAACTCTATCTCTGTTATTACTGAATGGATTTGATTCAAACTTAAAATAGTTGTTCAACATCATCACCCACACCATATGATGCAAGGTGCATAACTCTGGCACCAATTTTTCATTAATTATTCCCCCTTTTTACTTAGAATTTTAGGTTAAAGTTTTGATGCACTTTCACTCTGTCTCTGTTATTACTGAACGGATTTGATTCAAACTTAAAATAGTTGTTCAACATCATCACCCACCCTATATGACACAAGCTACATAACTCTGGCACCAATATTTAATGAATTATGCCCCTTTTTGCTTAGGATATACATACATAGTGTTTTGATACATTTTATCTTTACCTCTCTTATTACTTTAAGTTGATATTTTTGACATAGACTCAGGCTATTGTGCAATATCTTCATCCACAATTGGAGTCATTAAACACTCCAGTGACAGCTCTAGTTTCCTCAGATGTGCCCAGTTTCACTATCCAGCATCGAAATAGTCGAGCGCGCTGTCTCCTGTGACAGCTCTTTTTTTTAGCAATGGTACTCAGCTGAGCGATACAGGGCCATCATGGCCCTCTTGTTACAAAACTCTGCCCCCTTTTCAACTTTAACATTAATTAAATTAACAAGGCTGTTGAATAGTCGAGTACTGCTGTCCTCTGACAGCTGTTGTTTTATACCTGCTTAAATTAATAATTATAGATTGCATTTAGACATATGAAACAATTTTGTGACAACTATTACACACATACTAAATGACATGCAGATCAATAGTCAAATCTATTGTCTGAGATGCTAAGGACAGAGACATTCAAGAAGTGATTCATTACATGACACCAGGAATTAATTTTCAGTTTTGTTTTAGAATATTTGGTCATATTAACCCAGTAAACAATTGTTGAATATGGACTGGTCATAGGGCATGAACTATGAACTGGCATGGTCATATAGCATGAACTATGAACTGGCAATGTATGTTAAGTCATGCAATAATATTTATGAATATTTTTAAACAGAAAACAACAAACATGCTTATACTTTTATTTGCAAATTGAGTAACCGTTTGGGCCCAGATGTTTGAAACTTTTAACATGCGATCAAGCTAACCATCAATTAATTTTTAGGGTTATATTTCGACATTTTAGAAGACTTGTATCAATTTTCTTGCATTTTTTCAGTTGTGTCCCTTGCTTGAAGCTGCTAACCATGGAATTTTTTCACGAAGTCATTGACTGTCAACGTGGCATGAAGACGGAATGCACTGATCAGTCCTAGTTCCTCGCTGTTTCCTGGCAGCCAATGGAAGAGCCGAGAATACCAGTGCGAGTCAAGTGTTGAATTTTCCACAAAATAGCACTGATTCCGAGCACTATTTCTCTCTGGTCAGAAAAAAAATCAGAGAAATAACTAATCAATGATATATTCCTATCTGTTAGTAATGATTGATCACAGACTGAATGCTACCATGGGTCTACTGGCAAGCTGGAAAGATACAAAGATAAAGATAATTTATTAAACTTACTGAACAGGACATTGGAGAATATTCAGTTGTGAAAGTGAAATAGGCATTAAAAATATTAAGATCAAGTACAAATTTGATGGTTCATGATTGACATTAACACTTACTGAATGTAACATTAAAGGATGTTCAAGTGTGACAGTGAAATAGACATTAAACATTAAAGATCAAGTTGTGGTTTAAGATAAAATACTGAAAAGATCAACACCAGGATGTTCACAATAATGTTGCAATTTATTTTATGGCATTTAGAACCTTAGCATTAATATGAATTTTGATATTGTACTTAACAACTTTCTCTATTTTTGCTCCATCACACTCACATGAGACACTGCAATTGACAAGATCCTGGTTAGTTAGCTTTCAGTGTCTTCTAACAATTTTGGCATAAACACTGCTGTAACATCAGTTAGTTGATCAATGGTCAATGGCAAAATAACACCAGTTGGCTCATTTTCGACTTTGTATGTACGCTCACAATCAAGGCACTCAAAACCAAGGCAGTCTTTGTATTAAAATTTGAAGTGTTGTTTTCTTCATTGTATTTGTCACTGACCTTAATCTTTGCTCCATCATGCACCTGGTTTTGAAACATTGCCCTGTGACATGCTAAATGCCACAAATTCTGGTGTGATTAAAAGCGCTTTTCCTTTTTATATGCCCGTCTGAATGTATGGTGTATTACGTGAACATCTGTGGTGGGCGGGCAGCATCCACAGCATGTTCGCTCTTTAAGTCGGTTATCATCCGATCTTCACCAAACTTTCTGACAATGTTTGTGGGCATAATATCTCGGCCAAATTAAGCATTAGGCAAAGTTAGATGACAGGCGTATTTTGTGATAGTCTGGAACTCTTGTTTCTTGAAACTGTCGTTGAATAAGGACAAACTCATTCATTCGTTCATCGTGCATTTGATCCAATAATAAAAACAAGAATCACCAATCCAAACATGCCACCAATGGTCAGCACATGCTGATTTCAACTTCTGAAAAAAGAATGAAACAATGGAACAAAGTGGGGCAACACCTTGTAGTGGTCAGTGACAAAAATACCACGAGGCAGAGATGTTTTTCCCATTATAGAATTGAACAAATGTGGTGCCTCACTGTGTTCCTAGATAGAGACACTTGCATTTCTCTCTGTACATTGTGCCATCAAGTTCGTTGTTTTTACATCGACATCGCATTGCAAATCAAAATTATGCCCCTTTTTCGACTGGTATCTCGGTACCCACTAATGGGAATGGATTCAGATTGAAACTTCACACACTTGTTCACTGTCATGATCTGATATGCAATGCACAGGTTCCATAACTACACTTTGCATTTTTTACAAAATTATGCCCCTTCGACTCAGCAGTTTTTGGTTAAGTTTTTGTATGTAAGCTGGTATCTCAGTACCCACTAATGGGAATGGATTGAAACTTAACACCATTGTCCACTTCATGAACTGATATGCATTTTACAGGTTCCTAACCCTGTTTAGCAATTTTACAAAATTATTCCCTTTTTTCAACTTATTTTCATTCAACTGACATGGCTGTTGAATAGTCGAGCATTGCTGTCCTCCAACAGCATCTGTTACTTTACTCTCAGATGAACATTGAAGAATATATAGTATTAGTATTTGTAAGAAACTTTCAACATCTCTGCTGCGTTAACAGATTTATTTCATTGCACATAGTTGTTCCCAAGGGGATATTTAATTTTGGGGGCAGGAAATTCTTGGTATTGGCTCCGTTGTATGGGGAAATGAATATGCAGATTTCAACTTTTAGAAGATAAAAGAAATAGCAATTTCAATTGTTTAATGGGTTGATGCAGCCATGAAATCCGCAAAAAGTAGTCCCCCCTTAAATATTAAAAATTTTATAGCATGACTTCAAATGTCTGGTTTGTCTGTTAATTTTTAGCCCGACTGACTATTCAAAGAATATGGACAGCTATACTATTCACCCTGGCATCAGCGTCCGCATTGGTTAAAGCTTTTTTAGCTCGACTATTCGAAGAATAAGTAGAGCTATCCTACTCATCACGGCGTCGGCTTTTTTCGTACCAGTCCACATTTTGACAAAGTCTTTTGAGATAAAGCTTTGAAACTTTCAATACTTGTTTACCATCACCATGTCCAGTTATAGGCAAAAGTACATAACTCCATCAAGGATTTTGGCTGAATTATGGCCCTTTTTGACTTAGAAATCTGGGTTAATATTTCGTACCAGTTCATATTTTGACAAAGTCTTTTGAGATAAAGCTTTGAAACTTTCAACACATGTTTACCATCACGATGTCCAGTTATAGGCAAGAGTACATAACTCCATCAAGGATTTTGGCTAAATTATGGCCCATTTTGACTTAGAAATCTTTGTTAAGTTTTTCGTACCAGTTCATATTTTTTGTAAAGTGTTTGACATATGGCTTTGAAACTTTTATCACTTGTTTAGTATAATAGTTTCTATCTGTAGGAAAGAGAACATAACTCTGTCATCTATTTTGGCTGAATTATGGTCCTTTTTGGATTTTGAAATTGGTTCTGTTTTCATACAAGTCCATGTTTTGTCAAAACTATTTGACATATGGCCTTTAAACTTTGAACACTTGTTTATCATTATGATTTCCATCTGTAGGCAAGAGTACATATCTATTTTGACTGAATTATGGCCCTTTTTAGACTTTGAAATTGGCTCATATATTGCCATTTAGTGCAAGACTTATCGAAATCAAAGTAATACAGGAACATTGTTTGTCTAATCTATTTATTCCTTTTGTCTGAATATCCGTGGAAATATTTTGACCCCATTCTTCAATCAATTCTTCGAATAGTCGAGCGCGCTGTCATCAGACAGCTCTTGTTATAATATCAAATAACTTGAACACTATCAAAGATATTCAAGTGAGACTTGGAATACTTTCATGAAATTATAGTGACAGTGTGCACATGTATGACAGTGGATATTACTCTGTCAACAATACAAAAGTGAGTCTACCTTTGCGATCAGTGCAGACCAAGATCAGCCTGTACATCTTTGCAGTCTGATCATGGTCTGCACTGTTTGCTATTCAGTCAGTAAATTTTCAGTGAACACCCCTTCGAATAATAAATGGTACTGCCCAAATTGAACGATGGACCAGTCCATTTTAGAAATTTAGCAGGCAAAATGTTAAACAGCATATAAAACATACATACAAGTCTATCAAAGCATCATACAAGTCTATCAAAGCATCATCAATTTGCTCAGATAGGTACTGAATTCTTGAAAGGGACTGCATGAAGGGGCCATAACTCTGGACAGTTCTCACCTTTAAACACGCGTCATTATTAGCTCACCTTAGCCAAAGGCTCATGGTAAGCTGTTGTAATCGCTCAATGCCCGTCGTGCGGTGTGTCCGTCAACATTTTCTAAAAAAATCTTCTTGAAAACCACTGGGCAGAATTACACCAAACTTCACAGGAATGATCCTTAGGTGGCCCCCTTTCAAAATTGTTGAAAGAATTGAATTCCATGCAGAACTCTGGTTGCCATGGCAACCGAAAGGAATAACTTTAAAAATCTTCTTGTCCAAAACCACAGGGCCTAGGGCTTTGTTATCAGGTGTGTAGCATCATCTAGTGGTCCTCTACCAAATTGTTCAAATTATCCCCCTAGGTTCAAATATGGCCCCGCCCCGGGGGTCACATGGTTTATATAGACTTATATAGGGAAAACTTTGAAAATCTTCTTGTACAAAACCACACAGCCTAGGGCTTTGATATTTGGTATGTAGCATCATCTAGTGTTCCTCTACCAAGATTGTTCAAGTTATCCCTCTAGGGTCAAATATGGCCCCGCCCCGGGGGTCTCAAGTTTTACATAGACATATATGAAAAAAAGTTTAAAAATCTTGTCTGAAACCACAACACTTAAGACCTTTAATATATGGTTTGTAGCATTGTCTTATGGTCTTTGACCAAAATAGTTCAAATTGTCTGAAACCGTACAACCTGTGCTTTTGATATTTGGTATGATGCATTGTCTAGTAGTCCTCTACCAAAATTGTTCAAATTATGCCCCTGGGGTTAAAAGAAGCCCCGCCCTGGGGTAACTTAGTTACTATGTGAGTTATTTCCAAGACTGTTTAATAATAATTACCTGATGAACCAAAGTAATATGATGTCACTTGACTTTGATCTTGACATACATTTGTAAGTCCTTGAGGGGGGGGGGGGGGGCTATTGTATTGAAACTTCACACATGTCTTTGGGTCATTGCATACAGTCACTGGGCCAAGTCCAATAACTCTAAATTGTATTTTAACAGAATTATATCTTTCTTGTTTTTTAAAATACAGCCTTTTTGATGACGTACACAGTTTTGCACACCAGTCGTAAAACAGAATATCATTGACCATGAATGTGACCTGACTTTCTTAATATTTTATCATCAGTTTGATCTTTGAAACATGTAGCTCATATTACTCAGGTGAGCGATCCAGGGTCATCATGACCCTCTTGTTAAAGAACTGTTACATCTTTGTTTTTATGCAACTGCAGTTATGTCCCAGTGCTTAAACTTCACATTTGAACAATTGTTTACTTTTATTATCCCCCGACAAAGTCTGAGGGATATAATTTTAGCGTTGACCGTCCGTCCAGAGCCATATCTAGGAAGTTGTTGGGAATATTTAAATAAAACTTCATATACATGTTAACCACTACGAGGTTTTGCGGCCGGTCAAGTTTCAGTCAGATTGCCCAAGTAATATCATAGTTATGGCCCTTAAAAGGTTTCTAGTGTTAACTATATAGGGTGATATAAATATGGCAATTTCTGCTTCATACCGTCTGATATATTTGACCTAGAACTATGAAACTTAAATTGAATTTAGATCACCATAATGTGGTTGTATACACACAATTTCGTCTGGATTTCCTTTAATTGTTTAAAAATCCACATATTTGTACATAACAAACTTACCATTTGGTAGAATTTCATCAAATTTCTTTCATTCTTTTCCATGAACATTTGTTATAAGCATGTGAAGTTGTGTACCCACACCTGATCACCCCCTTCTTTACAAATTGCATTCTTTTATAAATGGGGACAACTTCTAAGAACATTTTAAGTATCCAATGGGACAGGGCAGTAAGGTAAAACATGTTTTATTAGACAGATAGATTGTTGGTAAGAATGTTGTTCCTTTACCATACATTTCTGTGATTTGGTGATACACTGCTAAACCTTAAAATAAGTTATCATAATGATAACAATCTCTGCAATGCATTGATACATTGGATTCAAACTTAACTCATGTCTTTAGGGTCAGTAAATACAGTCACAGGTCCATTTCCTAGAAGTCTAACTTGTATTTTTACAAAATTATGTGTTCATACACATTTGTAAGTCCTTGAGGGGGGGGGGGGGGGGGGGGGGGGGGGGGCTATTGTATTGAAACTTCACACATGTCTTTGGGTCATTGCATACAGTCACTGGGCCAAGTCCAATAACTCTAAATTGTATTTTAACAGAATTATATCCATCTGTCTACTTAGTTCATACTGAGGTTTTGCATGCAACTTAAAATATTTTAAGCACTAGGGCAATTGGATTGAGACTACAAAGCTATGTAAAGGGTTGATGTACAAGGTCGCGTATCTTAGACTTGTATTTTAACAGAACTATGCCCCTTTTGTACTTAGTGTGTAAATACTGAATATAAATTTCTGCCATTGTAAGTACTTGTAAATTACAGCAGGTTTTATAATTTTGACCCTTACTGTGACATATAGTTGTAACAGTACTATTCTAAAAGTCATTTTATTGACGAGCCTTTGAATAGTCGAGCGCGCTGTCATCAGACAGATCTTGTTTTTTACTGTATTTTCATCAGGTACAGCGGTTAGTAATTCCATCAATACTGAATTTCCTAGATACTAATTCCAGTCTTTGCAAGTAAGTGACAACTTCTTCACATGAAGTACTAACTGGTTCCCAGCAAGTACTGACAAAAAATCCACATGAATCTCTGCTAGTAATGATAACATCTCGAATGAAGTATTAATCTTTCTGCAAAAAAAACCCTAGAAAGTAACTGACAATACTTCCAAGTGAAGTACTTGACTGTTCATTGAAAGTAACTGGCAACTTATATAAAGTATGCACCTGTTTTTCTGCAAGTAATGACATCTCCACATGAAGTACGAACCTCTACAACTTCTCTTCACAACATAACATGTTCTCTGCAAGTGGCATATCCATCGTAATGTCTTAAGGTACATATGGTATCGTGTAAAGCTGACATACTTCAAAATTTAGATCACCTGAGCTCTCCTTGCTCGGGGGAAGCTGTTATAACAACTCCAAAATTCTTGACGTCTGGACAGACAGACGAGGAAATCAGTGCTAACCCCACTTTTTTTTTTTCTACAGGAACCTTGAAAACCATATCGGAAGGTACTTTTGGGGTATGAAACAGTCAAATCAGTCAATCTTGAAAGTTAGTGCCAACTGTTTAATGATGTCATTGTTTGGACAGTTTAATTTTTAAGGTTTAGCAGTATATCATAAAACAATAGATTTTTTTTAACGAATGAACAGCATCTTGACACACAACTTATCTGCCCAATACATGTTTTACTGTTCTGTCCCACAGAGTTGGATACTTAAAATATTCTTAATGAGTTGTCCCCCTTTAAATAAGAATGCCATTTGTAAAGAAATAAATTTAAACAATTGTCAAAAACAATGTTTAACCTAGTTATGTAAAGTTTAAACTCTCGCACGATGTTGCAAATGCATCAAAACGAAGATGTGTAACAGCTTTTAAAAAATGGTGAGTTTTTAAAGGTGCTGAACTGTCCTGAAGTGTAGCTCCTTCATGCAGACCCTTTCAGGAATTCAATGTATTAATCAGTAAATTGACAATGGTTTTGTAGAATACCGGTAATATAAATTTTATACGCTGTTAAATTTTCAAGTAAAACAATACTTTCTTTCTATGATTTGATAACGTTCGAACTTTTTTCTCTGAAACATGGACCTAAACCTTAAAACATTTTAGCAATATATAAAATCAGGGCCTATATTCAAAGTAAGTTTTAAGTCTGAAATGTAGACATACACTTGAAAATCCCAAATTTTATTTTTGCTCTTTTTAATGTGATATTTGCTTTGACTGTAATGAAATTTTCTTTAAAACAACACTAGACAATAACAGATATTACAATGAAATTTTATCATTATAATTATGTTTGTTATAAACAAAATTCCAGTGAATTGAATATTCTTTACTCTTTAGTCTAAGTCTGAAACTCAAATTTTTAATGTTGAAGAATATGGGCCCGTAATTACAATTACTTGAATTGATGGTAACAAAATAAGTAAACACAGGGCTACGCAAAGGGAATTTGAAACAAAATGATACTTTCAGATGGATTTGTATGCAAAGGGTTATATTTTCTAAATCTTAAGTATTATAAAACTATATATACTTGACAATAAAAAGACTCGGCACAAGATGGAAGTCTATAAATTGAAGAAATAAAATGACTTCACATGCCTTTCCAACAGTATTTAATTACAAAAATACAAACTAGTTTCAGCTATCAGATATTCATCAGTGTACATACATACATACATACATACATACATACATACATATATATTATAACAGTCTCAGCCATGCAGAACAGGAATATGGTGTTTATTTTTAATCATGCATATTGATTTAAAGTTATTTTGACTGAAAATTCTACTTTGGCTCCTATTAAACATTCATACCGGAGAGATGCCTCATTTATATTGCATATTCTAAATGTTGCATACTGTTTACATGTTGAATATGGACCAAAGGCTGCATCCATATTAAAATCAGTGCATACGGAAATGATAATGCATATTTAATACTTCTGTATAATTTTGAAGCAGAAGTACATGTTTATGACATTGCTAAATCCCTCTAATTTTCAACAACAAAGCCATGAATAAGGGATGGCTTACTAAAATATTCATATCTATATCTATTTGTAATATTTCAAATGAATGGAAAAAGAAAGTTATGTAAACCTGTAGGGACACTTACCTTACCCTGCTAAATTTCTATAATGAACTTGTCCATCTTTCAATTTGGACAGTACCATTAACTGTTAAAAGGGGTGCTTACCAAAAAAGTACAGACTGAATTGCGAACAGTGCAGATCATGATCAGACTGCATGGATGTGCAGGCTAATCATGATCTACACTGGTCACAAAGGAAAATCAGTTGTGTCCAGCATGATAAGGGTTAACATGTCTCCTAAAAAATGCAGGGACTTTAATGGAAACTTTATTTATACAGCAATGTAGCAGAAGCTGTAAATTTTACAATATATAAATATGTAAATAAATAGTTCTTTCCCTCGGACTCGTATAATTTGAATACAGCTCTTGCTCGAAATAACAGACAGATCCCTACACAATCTTTTCTGTTATTTATCAAAGCTTTTGACTTGAAATTTAAACTTTAACTAGTTACTTACTATCAAAGTCAACACCAGGAGAAACAATCCTCATAACTCTTATTTGAATTTTGACAAGAGTTATGCCTCTTTTTAACATAGATTTTTTTGGGTTAAAGTTTTTGATAAAGTCAAATATCTGTTACTATCAAAACTTTTGACTTGAAACTTAAAATAGTTATTCACTATCAAAGTCTGCACCAGGAGAAACAACCTCCATAACTGAATTTTGAGTTATACCCCTTTTTAACTTAGATTTTTTTGTTAAAGTTTTATAAATTTTTTACTGGCAAAGCTTTAATTAAGAGTCAAGCACTGAGAATAGTCGAGCGTGCTGTCTTACGGACAGCTCTTGTTATTCAAAAACAATGTTTATTATGGATTGAACAATTTTAAAGAAAGCATTTTACGTCAGAAATGTTTGAAATGCATGCTGCTACTCTTACACTCGTACAGTTTGACAATTTCATTGAAAAAAGTAAAATAGAACTGCGTTTCCTTCAATTTTAGGATGAACTGTATTTCACGGTAATATGACTAAACAGATGATTTACCGATGTACAGTTTTACATTGTATTCCATCTTGTTACAGGGACTTAAATCAGAACCATAGCAAGAAAACATTTTACCAAACTAGTGTTGAAAAAATGGTGTTAAACCTAAAACAAAGAGAAAAGTTTAAAATGGGACATGAAATTATGCATTTTCAAACATTCTTTTGCATAACAGTACAGTTAAAATTGTGTTAGATCAGAAGAAAACAAAGTAAAATAAATATATCTGTTTTTCTGAAACTCTTACTCCTGCATAATGTGAACTTAACTAAAAGATGCTGTTGTACTTTTGTAGAAAGCGTCTCCCCCAATATAATTAGTAGTAATAGGCAAGAAGTCAATAGGGGACAGAAGCGACAGTCAAAGAAACACTGAAGGTTGGCTGAATAGAGGTCATCTACCTGGCATGTCCACTCTTCCCACGAAGTTTCAACATTCTGGGCCTGATGGTTCTCACTTTATGGATTGGAAACGATTTTCCATGTTCTGGCCTAGTGGCCTTGACCATTGATTGAGTGACCCCTAAATCAATAGGGGTCATCTACTCTGCCTGTCCAATCATTCTATTATGTATCGATTTTCTTGGTCAAGTGGTTCTCAAGTTATTGATCGGAAATGGTTTTCCATAGTCAGGTCCTTGTGACCTTGACCTTTGATGGAGTGATCCCAAAAACAATAGGGTCGTCTACTCTATAAGCCCTGTCAGCCTATGAATTTTGAAGGTTCTAGGTCAACTGGTTCTCCAGTTATTTATTGGAAATTACCCGGTAAGTGTGACAGATGGACGGATGTTCTTACATATGACTAATCTTTTGTTCTCTCTATTGTTCATTTAGCTCTTGATTGTTACCATCTACGAAAAAAAATTGGGCCAAGAGTTTGGGAAAAGTATTGAGAATGTCTGGCAGACGTTTTGTGTCGAGAAAATATAGGAAAATTGTAAGCTTAGCAAAGATGCTACCTGAATCAGTGATTTTCCGGTTTCTACGTAACCGAAATGTCACGTGAGTTGGCCACCCATTACGTTTATGCTCGTAAATGCTTGTTAACATCATGCAAGGAAGTCATCATTCGAATTGAGGAATATCAGTGGCTCTATCCTGGTGTCTGCACATGCGCAACATATATTGACACTATTCACACGTGCCTTATAAAAGAACAACAAAAACTCGTCATCAAACCGTGATTTGAAAACTGGCATCGACATCAAAACTGTTAAATTTTCGTCTTCCAACCGTGACATCTCAATATTTTAATAAGGTCAGTTAAAACAAAATATGATCAAAATTAAAAAAAAAAAGAGTTAAAATCCACAACTTTGCTTTGATGGAATTCGTGTAATAAGAAAAAAGCAACGTCATTTGGAGTTTGGAAGTTTAATATCACAAAAAAAAGTTTCTTCACAAGTAAAGTTGAATTCTGTAACCTTTGTCATGGTAAAAGTGTAACATGCATTGGAAACAAAGAAAATCATATATAGTTAATCAAAATATCAAAATAAATCATTTTCCGTGCTCAGAAAAGCAACAACATCAGGAAATCCATTCCGACTTTTACAAGAAGTACAAATCTGGATGTCGTTACATTCCAATGTGACATGGTAGGGTACTAAGATTTTCATTTACGTTAATTTGGATCTATGCCTGTACGCTTGTTACATAAAACGGATATTTGTATTGTAATTTGTAATTAGCCATCTGTTTCTTAATAACATAATTCTATGTTTTAAAACTTATTATACAACATCATTGAATATGACAGTTTTAGAAATAAGTGTTTTACATTTTGATGAAATCATGTCCATTGTAAATTAAAGCTAGTGTGTGCCTCGCAGTTTTGAAAAAGAACAGAAATTTTGAACCCATAATTTTAGTTGTCATGTTCTCGTAACTTTCTTAATATTTCTTTAATACAGTTTACCCTGCATGTATTGTAACAATCCCCATAACTCAGATTTGTGTTTTTGATGGATTTATGCCCCTTGATGTATCTTTCTTTTAAAGTAGAGTTCTCTTATTCAGACATATATTCATTTTACTGTCAAATCTCCAAATAGTGGAGCACGCTGTCTTACGGACAGCTCTTGCTGTTACAACCAGTATAAATTGTATACCTTAAGCTGATTCATTCAGTACTGCACGATTTCAAATTCTTAGATAAAATAAATTGATGTTAATCTATTCATTTTCCATATTCTTCAATTTAGGAGCAACCTTGTGACATGACTTTTATTAGAGAGGAGCATTAAATATCTTTTTGATCGTGTTATTCTTTGTGCTGCCACTACTTATCACTGTTATGATACTGATAAATGAAATGACTAAAAGTTTTTTTTCTTTGTAAATTGATGAAAAAGAACACAGAAGAAAATCCCGAAGCTCTTATGTTAATTACTGTATTTTGCAGTCGCTTATCCTGTGTCTCCTGCATTACTGACCAGCACGGTCATGAATCGCCTGATATTTGTCTTCCAAGAAACATAATTAATCATTTATGATAAAACACGTTACAGGAATGTGTCAGTGATACTCGAAAGTGTTAAGTGTTTTTGCGAAGAACGTAATGAAATAATGCTTTTTCTGGGTTGTGGTATTATTTACCTGTTTTTTTCACGTGGTTTTCCAAAGTAATTAAAAAAGTGCTTAGATTTGCTGGAAAATGAATTGCAACAAGTACTTCATTATACTCGGAGCACATCTTCCACTATATGCCGTCTTTGACAGTGATTTACAAATAACAGAAAAATATAATTTCCTTACCCCAAATCACCAAAACTGCTCCATTTGGTCCGAGATCATGCGTTACTGATCCGGTTTTTCAAGGTAACGATTGGACTCGGTGTTTTTACCTTATCCATTTATGACGTGAGTGTAAGCATAAAGTGCACAGAAACATTTTTAAATCTCCATGCTTTCAGATAAATTAATTTTAATTTCAAAGGTAAAATATATGTTAAGTCAGGGTGCCTAGCTATACCGTCAGGCAGGCATATTATACTACCAAAGGGACTTTCGCGAAAAATGAGGGATTCTGAGGTGGCTTATATACTGAAACATACTGTACAACACACTGGGACTGGTGCTTTTATTGTATTATCTTTACTGTTAATGTCTCGTAAATCAGCAGCAGCTTTTACAAGCCTTTTCAACTCAAGCCGACCAGAAAAGTTTACAATAATATATACATTTATAAGTTGTATATTTAATAGCTCAGCATATTTATCTTTTACAAGGAAAGCTATACCCGGACTGCTGAGTCGACATCACAGGATTCTCTTGACAGTGGTTGTGAGCTTTGTCTTCCCTCCCTTGTATTTCCACGGCGAAAACTTGAGCCTAGTATGTATAAGCTTTCTGATTCAATTTGTACCATAAAGTGAAATGAATTATATAGTACTAAAAAGTCAGCAACATTGAAAGATTTCTTAGAAATATTAGCAGAAAACCTGGTAACGTAGAATTTCAATTTAAAGATTTTTAATTCAGACACATTTAACAATTATCATTGTATACGAATTCAATTTTTTTCATTGTGATTTCAGAACTTTATCATACTTTTGTATAATTATGATTCTTAACATGTCAAGAACAACTGAGGGGAGCTGTGATCTAGTGGATAAGGTGTCGGCTGCTCGATCCAGGGGTCGTGGGTTCAAGCCCCACTGGGGTCATGACCATTACTTCTCATATGACACCAGTACAGCCCGAATTAATACATACAATATATCAAAATATATAAATGACATATGTCAGCAAAGGGGTCTAGCCACAAGCTCTAACAACTTAAGACCAATTCTCTGTAATATTTATTAAATGACATTTTTTTTGGATAATATAAAAAAAAACACTTCTACTTATAAGGTTAAAATACTTTCAGTGGTAAAATGAACGTTTCTGTTATCAATTTACATCAACATAAGCATGTAACAAACTTAATTTTTGGTATTTGAAATACAAATATCCCAGCCATTTTCATCCAGCATATTTTTTTAGTGAATATTTTAAAAATTGATATTTTAACAATCAAATTAAGTAAATTAGATGATCTACATAACAGTTTAGTTATTATTTTGCTAGATACAAATTTAGATGTATATAATTCTTTCAAACTATCAAGACAATGACCAGACTTTTCAAGGATAGCTTTAGTTAATGTAGATTTAAGACTTGGCTTAGTCAAGTTATTTAGAAGAAAAAAACCCTGATCATGCACATTCCTGTGCCAGTAAATACTCAGTAAATACAAACTGAAGTTGCAGACATATTTCCTAATTCTTTCTGAAATTAATCAAAATACACAAATAAATCTACATTATTTTTTTTTAGATAAATACATGCAGGTAAAATAGAATGTTATATACATTGTATATCTTAGAATGAATGCTGTTTTACAGATGACAGTATTATTGTTACATGAATGAGGCCTTAAATTTGTCAGAAATTAGTCAGAAAGTCAGCTGGGAACTCAGATATTCTCTTTAATCATTGACCAGTTAGTATATATGGGCTAATTTACCAAAATCATATAGGTAACTTTACCAATGTATGAATTGTCATTAAAATCTGCATTGCAGACATTTTTGGAAAAATGAATTTCCTGAAGAAAATATGATTTTATGATACAGACTTGAGTGAAAAAGAATTGTAATATTATAACAGTCTCACAAAATCAAGTATACTAATTCAACCATTATTTTGCTATATTTTCTAAGTATTTTTTAAAGATTGAAAAAACCCAAACACAATAAGTTTATCTTTGGTAAAAAATAACCAATTAGATCTGTATGTGATTGTGGGTAATAAGACTTCATGTATAAATATGCTGTAAACTGGAAACCAAATCTAATGGGAACTGCAAAACATGTTTTTTTTTTACAAATATTTAAAGACTGTCATGTGTCTATTCCTTTTAAATATGTTCAGATGCATCTTTTTCAAAATACATTAAATTTTATCTAATTTAGATATAACAATTTTAATGTTATACATGCAATTAAGAGTAATCAAGCAATAATCGATTTTTTTTTAATTTAATTCAAGGTCAAGAATTGAGTTATTTTTCCATTAAAGGGTCTTTGGTTAAAACATTATGAACATTTTTAAGAAATGACTTTCTCAATTTTTTCCATAAATCTGAAAAAGAAACATTCATGCAAAAAACATAATTCTATTTTCAGGGAGGGTGTCCAGTGCTAGTACTTCTATTCACTGTCAAAGACACCAATCACTCTTAAAGGCAGATCTTCACTGTTCAGATGTCCATAACTTATTATAAAAACACTGATTGATGATTCCACACTTTCAGCCTCTCTATTTGGAAAACAACAACAAAAAGCACTATTTCTAAACATTTTGCCTTCACGGTGACACACTGCATCTCTACCTTAGAGATAAAATGTCATCTTGTCAACACTTTAACTACCTGGATCAGGCAGTTATATAATAATCTTTCACTGGTCGCGGGTAAAGATGGGAATATCCGGCACGAGGGTAACTGTTTAGGCGGTAACGAGGCTTCCAGCCGAGTTACCGCCTAAACAGTTACCCGAGTGCCGGATATTCCCATCTTTACCCGCGACCAGTGATTGATTCTTTTTCTTGCATACCGATTTCAAGAAATAATAATAAAAATAAAATCAATCGAACGGCTTTCCTTTTAGAACTATTTCTTATAGCAGTGTATTTAAACAAAGCGCGGGAAACCAACGTCCGTAAACAGGAAAGACGTCATGACGTTTCAAAACAAATAACAATGTTTAGTTCCGGTTTTGTTTTATCATTTGCAGCGTAACGTTATGAATTTTTGATAAAATAACGTGATTTGAATCGAGAAATATACTATCAGGAACTAATAGGAACAGTCAAGGTATTGAATTTTTATTCCGTTTTTTAAATAAAATATCAATTACTACATAAATCTTCTACATATATGTAGTTCGTAATACGTCATTTACAGCACGAGAGTCATCTTACACCCCGGGGTGTAAGATGGAGTTTTCCAGCACCGGTAAAAATACCGGAAATCCCCGTCTGGTATGCAAGAAAGTCACAGACTGCACTTAATTTTAGCAGTCCTTGTTATTTTCATTTGATACACATCCAAGCTTCACATGCCTATTTAGCATAAAATCTCTGACTGTCATTTTGTTAATTTACTAAAAATTTACAAAATCCCAGTATGCATCCTCGTTTCCATGGTAACCGGGACATATATTGAACAGGAGTTTCTGAACTTTGCACCCTCCTCAGGAAAAATCGGTATAAAGGAAATCTGTGAATATGGGTTTCCAACTTTTTTTGTTCTTACAGAGAATCTGTCTTGGCTGTGCCCTGCATGTATACTGTAAAATTACCGCACCGGCTTTCATACAGTTACTTTAGCAAGGTACTTGTATGATATCATCAGTAAAGTGATGTCATCAATACACTTGTGTGTACACATATTATGTTTACCAATTTCAAGGTTAATAAACAGTGTAAAGGCGAGACATTGTATTAACTATCTCTTGAGAATATGTAAATTTAAGTATACATTTGGAATTAGGAATTACGTGTGTTTAAAGTGACAGCAGGTCTGTAAAATGAAATGCTGCATGAAATGCCTACGAAGCTTCTGTAGATGTACTGCTGAATATGGAGTAATTATCAAGTTAACAAGTAAGATGTTTGCTTCTATATTTCACATATCGATGTGAATGTAGAGCTAGTGCACAAGGGTGCAATACCATACTTAAATTACAAACAAAAGAAACATACCTTTGTGGTCGCAGGTCGCCTGGACATTTATACTGTGTTGGTGTTTTCTGTTAACAAATGCGGCCTCATCTGGATAACCAGGCGAAATTATTTTAACATGGGTCCCGTCAATACAACCAATTACAGATGGGAACCCACGAATGGCGTAAAATCCACTCATGATCCGTCTTCGGTCGAGGTCCGTCACTGGAAACTTGATAAATTGGTCTTTCAGTCCAAATAGTACGTCGATAACGTCTCTCACGACCCGGGAGACGGTAGAAATGTCTACGCCAAAGGTGTCGCCGATAACCTGCATGAAATTACCTGTAGCAAGAAATCTCAATGTTATCAAAATATGTTGGCGTGTTGCCGTGGGGTCAGGCGTCCGTCGCTCCAAAGTCGGTCCAAGAAGTTCAACAAGTCTGTCTATGTTGTCAGCTGAAAACCTGTACCTTTGGCGTAATTCTTCATCGGTCAAGTCCGTAAATTGTCTGTCAATACGTCGAAACTGTCGAGGTCGTCTATGTCTTACAAAATGAATGGCGGCCATGTTTGAGTGGTTACTTTGTGGTTACCAAGCTCCTGTAGGTGGGTTAAAATTAACCGTGGTTGAAAACAATCAGTTTTACTATAATAGAATTTCGCTTAAGCCGGTGCTAATTAAAGGGGTGGGATGGGTGTTGCACATTTCATTACCTCTCATTAAGGAGGTAGGTTACCTTCATATTTGCATGTGCGCATGTCCAACCGGAAGCTAACGTGACGATTTACGGCGACGTTTACGACAAATTAAATGTGTTTGTATATTCATTCTCCTGAAAACAAATCATGAACCTGTCTCTGATCTGATGCTTTATGGTTTAGTAATGCAGAAATAATGAATAATTTGCCGCAGAAACGCTTCAAAACAATGTTGCCTTAAAATGACGTCATTGACGTCATGACGTTACGTGTCAGTTACCGCGCAAAATTAGTAGCTTTTATCTTGAAAGTACGTAATTCTGTGCATTTTCTTTATTTTAACTGTTTTCAAATAACCACAATTTGCTGAAATATTTGTTATGGGTCTTTTGCTCTGAATAAGCATCAATATTTTGTTTCTTTTATGTAGTTATATTGAAACGTTATGCGGAATGTAAGAAAATGGATGATGGTAACCAATGTTATCTGGAATATAGTCGGGTGAAAGGTTACGTGTAACGGCCATTTTCAAATAAAAAAATCTAGCATTTTGATTTGTAATACCTATTTTCCAGGTTCCGTTGATAATTTGTTACTTATATACTAAATCTAAGACCTAAAATTGTTCAAATTTTAGTAGAAAATTGTGGTTTCTTGAATTTAATTGATGTTACCATGGAAACGAAGCCCGTGATCTATGATTCTAAATGTAAAATTCAAAAGCGTTGACACTGATCTATTTAAGAAACACAGCTTCGGCTTTTTATTTTCATTTCAACAATATCCATGAGAATAATAGCAGCATGCTGAACGATTTTTCCATGAAAAATGCCAGACGAAGGGTACTGCTGTAACTATTTTAAGCTGTGAAATTTGTTTGAATAAATGCAAAAAACACGAAAATATAACTTACGTTAGAAATAATATGTTTTAAAGCTACATAAACTAGAAAGATAATCTTATTCAATATTTTTTATAAGAAATTACGACAAAAAGCAAGATATAAGCTATTTTAAACATCTCTGTTGCCATGGTTACTGTAAACTTTAAGAAAAATAGGGTACCATATAAAGTGCTTGGTATTTTGCTAATAATATTTCCCAAATATTCCATGTTGGTCATTAACGGAATGGCACTGAAGCCGTCGAAAACCCCTATTTTTATACGTAGTTGTTTAGAAATGAGAGAAAATGCGTTACCATGGAAACACGAGCCCCGCGACACACACGCGACATATACATTTAAAGCTTATATTAGAAAGCTAACGTGCATACTAGTAAAATTATCAATTATGCAGACTTCTACGGATATCAATGAAACTAAAATACACTGAAAAGTGTTAAATATCCGTATTTTCCTTCTTCTTTCAATATGAAATACCTTTGGAGGGTCATGTTCTTCAAACCTGGATAAAAATTGAACTTAATTGTAGCAGATATAACTTCAAATTATACGAAATACAAAAAAATGGTGCGGTTCAACTAACTTGAATTTACCCTTGTAACAAGGTAACCTACCTCCTTAACAGACTCAATCAAACCAAGTTTGCTATTACCATTTACTTGGTTGCGTTCTATGCTCCCAGTGTATCCGTCACAGATCTTAACAAAAACTATAAAGGGCTTGGTTCACTTATAGGTGAAAATGGCACAAAATCAAATGTTGTTGAAATATTATTATAATGAATGACCAACAACTCAGAATGCAAAATCTCATATTTTAATTCATCTGAAACTGTGCTGTTGCCATGGCAACCGATTGATTTTCTTTATGGAAACACGAAAATCTCTTATAACTAATTACAATAACAAATTACATCAGAACGTATAATTAACATTCAGATATGCTAAGATATAACCCTAAGCAACGCCTATAATTTGAGGCAAAAAATATATGGTTGCCATGGAAACGGAGATAAAAATGAGAATATTTGCTATGTCTGTTTTTTTATGGAATAAAACCAATTTAGGTCATTCTTTAGGAAAAATAACATATGTAATTTGTTTGTGAAGATCATTATTCATAAATAATACAATATATTTCTGTTGCTATGGTTACAATGGAGTTGCAGTATATGCTTCAATGAGACAACAATGACGTTTTTGCTAAGTTACTGTAGAACACTTTCAGCATTTACCATTACATGTAAAAATTTAAAAAAATGCACCACTGAAAAGTGTTCTTCAAACAATGTTTTTTTCAAAACATAATATAGAACAACAGAAAAATGTTTCCATGGTTACGCAGTTAATTCCGTAAACATAATACTTCATAATCTCATTTAACACACAGTAATAGTTTAAGAAAACTGCCTTATTAAATGTCTTGATCATATTAAAAGAGTTAGATGATACTAACGGCAATAATATATAATTAGGCATACAAAAACTAAATTGTTTCCACAATAATCCAATGTATGTTTTTTACAAATTATACATATATTGTGCTTTCAAGACAGGTTAAATTAATTGTTCATGAAAAGGGAAATAAACATGATACTGCCGACAGAAATGATTACATTCAGTCTGAATACAGCAGAAAATATTCGTAGATCTATATAATCCAACTGTCGTAATGAAAAAAATGTATATTACTACCATATATGTTACAATTATTGTTGAAAAATCTTCCAGTGTTTTAGAGGAATTTCACATTTATACTGTGTTCAGCCTTACATGTATATAGTGAGTCAATATTTAACAAATGCATAGTACTGTTGACACCATAAAGTTGTTAATTCAATGTTAACATAAATTATATGTATCATTTGTTCTTTTTCAAATATATGGAATTTGGGTCTAGTACATCTTCAAAAAATCAAAAACACTTTCAAATTAATCAAAATTTCAGAGCTCTTTCTCAGTATTACTTTAAATGTTAAACACTTTTTTCCATTCATTCTTCGTTTTAAATGACTTGAATTATCAATTTTAATGGCTTTGACACTGCTGGTTTTGAGCATACATTGCTGTTGCTGCAAAGGGGCGCTATTTCATTATACAGGTACCACTGTCGACTGGCATTCAACTCAGGAATGGTAATACGGTTGGTGAATTTGCCTGTCATGCCAACCCCCTGCCTAAAAATATTAATCTCCGTCTCTGTGTTGAAGTTATAATCCTTCAAGAATACTATCTATACCAGGTCATGCAGAAGACATTCTGTAATGATAAATGTATCAAATATTTAAGACAAAGAACACATAACCTTTTCATCAATCCTGAACAACAGCATTCCAAAAGACATCCCACACATAATTACATTAAATAACATTTTAGAATTTTATTACAGTAATAACTTCTTTTCATGAAAAAATTCAACCATTGCACATATTCTACATCAAGTAAGGGCCATGATTTTGATCTCATTTTAACAAATAGTTCTTTAACCTGGTTAAGAAAAAACAGTTACTTTATTAGAATTATGTTATTTCTGATTAACTTGCTTGCAGTGCAGTGAGCTAGACACTCTTTAACAACACAAACATAAACAGAAACTGTGGTATTTTAATGTAAGTGGCCTCTTTACAGACATGATCTCTGCAGCAAGTTCCATCAATACTTGATTATTAATAAAAACATAATTGATTAAAGAGGCTCAAGCCAAATATACCTAAACATGTTCAGGACTGAATTCTGTATGCCTCAATCAGGTTGTACTCCAAGTCATCATGTAGACCCATCATAACAAGCCACATTCCATAGCTAAAATAACGGGTATATTTAAACAATGAATTCTTAAACAAAAACTTCTAAGTAGCAATAGTGAGTCCTTAGAATATAACATAGCATCACTTTATTAAAACAAATAAATGCCAGCTACACAGTTTATTTTCTTACATACACACCTAAGTCTTAATACAGTATGTTGTGTAAGTATGCAATATTCAAATTGTAATTCAATGTTTATCAGTGGAGATATTATTTTTCATTTAGATAAAATTATGCACATTATATATATAAACTGGAAACTAGTGACTTTCCAAACTGAAATGTATGAACACACTGTAAAATTAAATATTTCAACATCAAATTCTGTGTGCTTAATAAATATTTCTTTATTTATTGGGAATTCTTACCTTATTACAACACTTTTCTTATTTTGTCCACTATAATTGTCCATATGTAATGAAAGATTCTTTTCTCCATAGCCATAATGCTTGAAGTGATGGTGGACCATAGATACCACACTGTTTGCTCCTCTTCCAACAGCAGTACTGTACTTTTCATACAAAAACAAGAACAGTTTATAAGAAATGTATTAAATTCTCATCAAAAATGGAGTGAATCAACACTGACCAAACAGTTCATCATTCCTTATAGATATTGCTTAACATTAACTTGTATTTATCAAAATTTAATTGAATTCCAATTCACAGTGCTTATGATATAGCATCTGTATTATAAAGCAATGCAGTATTTTCAACCCAATTTCAGGGATTTACAGAAAGTTCAGTGAAAAAAAAAACCCGTAGAAATTAGTAATATCATGTCTTAACAAAACATAACTTCCTTTAGATAATTTTACTTGACAAAATTTCTGCAAAGGTGTCTCTATAATTCCAATGTAAAATGTGCACTGCAGGCCTGAAGCTTTTAAGCTTTTATTCATAGAGTCAGGATTTGTTTGAAGACTATGGAATTTAATTTAGTGATATATGGAATTTCATAGTTAAAATTGATATTGAAAAAGTGCATTTGAGGATACTGACACTGATATGAATGTAAACACTAACTTCAAAATCTTATACCTGCATGAGGATTCACAGAAATACAAGGGCCCTACTTGCTGAGCATAGTATGGGGTCAATACTTGTTGAGCACTCAAAACTGCAGTGGGCCTTTATATTTCTTACTGCTGGAGGTTATCCTGAAAAATAAAAAAAAGTTCTCATTTATTTAGTAGCCTACCAGCATGCTGTCTACCAGTAATGGCAGTAGTGAGAATGAAAAAGGTAGTTTTTATTGTAATTTGCATGTAGAATTTTTAAGAAATTTTCAGGAGGTCTATTTTAGTTGCTATAATTACAACAAAAAGTGACAATTTAAAACACCACTTTTCCTGTGTTATTGTACAATAATTTTCAATTTTCATAGATTCCACTGTGCATAATGAACCTGTAATTATAAAATTGTTCACATCTGTGACAGTTTAAACTGTTCACATCTGTGACAGTTTAAACAATGTACAATATCTTGTAATATTGGGCTATTCCAGAAAATATCCACCCCCTCCCTGTGGAAGCAGTTTTTTTTGTACAACCTGAGAGGAGGGGAGTGGGGGGGGGGGGGCGTATTTGGAGGGATCCTATTGGGAGCAAGGGGAGGGGGGAGGGTATTTGAGGTAACCTGTGTGTGGAAGTGGGAGGGGGGATATTTTCTGAAATAACCCGAGAGGAGGGGAGGGGGAGTATTTGGAGGGATCCTACTGGGAGGGTAAAATGTCTCCAGGAAGTGGGGGGGGGGGCTTAATTTTCTCCGAAAAAAACTGCTTCCACAGTGGGGGGGGGGGGGGGATATTTTCTGGAATATATAGCCCATTCCTGTTTATCAGATCAGTTCATTTACCTCTTTACAATTTCTAGATAGAAAGTTTCATACAGAATGTAGGCCTACTTAACATAGTAGATGCCCGACTGTCTTGGCTACAAGTATATTCTGCCATCATGAAAACTTACAAATACATCTACACAAGAAAGATATTAAAAGTATTTGACAGCAGACAGTCGAATCGAAATGTCAACACTGCTATTTTTCGCTGCAAAGTTGTATCTTCGATAAGTCAACAAACGAAGCGGTCTGTCCATTTTGTTTTGCCTCCAATTACGAATAAATTTATAATGAAAATTAACACTTACCATAACAATTATTAAATCCGCCATGCACTTTAAATATCCGCGTATATTCAGAGCAATAACTGCATGTATTCTCTGACCCAGTTTCAGACATGTATCCACCGATAATGGCGTGTTGATTTCAAAGGGAAACAACTCGCTAATTCACTCATTAGGTTTGTGATATTTCACTAAATGTTGAAACATTCAAACTTAAAAATCTTCGTCCGATATTATTGATTTTAACACTAGCTCTAATGGCTGTTGCTTGAAAAACAAATTAATGAAAACAAATATCTAATTAATTAAGTGACGTCAACTTCAACGTCATTTTACCGAAATCGAGGCTTGTGTAATTTCGGATAAAAATGTGTCTCTGAGACGGACGTTTTTTTCGTTTTTGAATATGGCGGCATTGCTCACCAGCGATGATTTTTGCACTTTTTGTTGGTTTTTAATGTACGAAGTAGTGGTTAAAATATTAAGACTGGTAAAGGATGCCGCCAAGGCGAAAACCATAAATAAAGTCTCAAATTTCATGGAAAATTCACATTTTTTTGGAAAGTGGGGCATGTTTGGAGTAATATATAAACACAACAACACATTATTTTTCAAAGTTTATTACTTATATATGAAGCATTGTGTTTACTTGTTACGAACAGCATATGTATCAATGTAGAATAAGTAATGTATAATATGGCAAAATTCGGTGCCATTTTCATACATTAGTGAACCAAGCCCTTTATGCCTAATGAAGTTCGTCTACAAATGAAAGTTACAGGCACCATTTCCCATACATAGAATACAAGGCATGCAGGAAGTAGGAAGTATTTTTAGAGAAATAAGAAATGTGTCAAAATTTAATCATTGATAATGTTTTGAATGTTTTGATATGTTTTTTGTGATCCTGAGTAGAGGAAGTCTAATTACATATCATTTTCAATTGCAGAAACAACAGCAGCAACAACAACAACAACAACACAAGAATTATCACAGTCCATTCGAAGCTTAGAAAAACATTGTAAAACACATAAAAATGTAAAAGAAATATGTGAGAGTTGATAAAATAACTCTGCATATTCAGAAAACAGGAATAAATAAAGTATCACGTAACATAAATTATTTGTTGTCAGGTTTTAATCGAGTTATATTTAGGGCTCTCTTCGTGAAGCACTTCTACAAACATCAAAACCTCCGTCAAGTTATGCATTGTGAATCGTTTTGTTTGTTTCTTTTTACAATAGGTATACTTACTGTTATTAAAATTTGACTTCACACGTAGAATGCATAATGTATCATGAAATCATTATAAATTCGAATAAACAGGGGAACACCATGTATATTTTAAAGAATTTTATTGGTGGGGTTGATACATACAGAGTGATAATGTGAATCTTTCTGAATATTATACAAAAATCTGAAGGAATGTAGAACTTGTTTCGGATAAGTTTTAAAATTGCAGAAAGGAAAGAAAGCATTCAGAAATGAAAGAAAGGTAACAAAAAGTGAATTTGTAAATGGTTTCTTACAAGAAGAAAGTAGAAACAAGCTGGTTCAATGTGTCCGTATACTTTTCCAAAAGAAAAAAAGGAACTAAAATATAAAACTGTCAAAATAGTGAGCTACTGTTATTAAACGATTTCAAGACGAAAAACAATGGTTTCCGCTTACGGCCAGTAGTGTCTAAAGTTTTTGTCCATTTTGTCACATTTGCGAGGGTAGGGGCCATTAATGAGATTGGAAAGGTAATCAGAGCATCGTTTAACATTTCATTTTGTCATGAAAGACAATGTGCTCCTCGATGACCCGACGGTCAGTCTTTTTAGAAAACTTGAGACCACAAGTAGGGCACTGCTCTGCTTGATATCGTTCTTTGTGTAGTTTTGATCGTTGCTGCTTCTCGGTACGGAGGACCTTAGATATCTGCTTGTTTCTCAGTTGATGTCTCTCTGGTGTTCGAAGCTCACTACTACTTCCTGCCTTGCTACAGCTAGTGCTACTGGGGCTTACATTCTCTGGTGATGTCCCTCTGTCCTCTTTCTGCTCAGTCGGCGTCTGTGTTGTTGTTTCCTGCAATACAACGTATAAATCTTAAAAACCGGACTTCTTTTATCCAAGTAATAATAGATCGGACGTCATGTGGCAATTTTACGTTATAATTAATGTCATAATGTTCTCCTACCGGTCCGCGCATCTACCGCTTTTTGTCGCAGAATATACATGGCTTGACCTTATTTGTTTAATAGGCAACCAAATTGAGCCATGTTAGAATGGGTTTTTCTAAATGTTCACGAGCAACACTCCTACATCAAAGATTATAAAGCTAGTTTGGAGACTGATTTCACTACTTTAAATTTTACCTAATTATCCGCCGAACGAACGTAGTTTTAAAGTTGACCCGCAATTATTAAAATCTGAGATTTGTATCAAAACGAAATTTTTAATTTTCTGGAACCTATTGCACTGTTCTTCGGCACATTTAAAGTGTTTGCTGTGTTATGTTATTCTTATAATATCCTTTTTACTTGATTTTGACAAAGATTTTGATGAGGAAGAATTAACATATAGCGAAGAAAGTTGCATGGGAAATTAAAAGCGGCTGCAGAAATTAGATCTTAAAAAGATAGAGGAAGATGACAAAATGACAGGTCATCCAACACAGATTTTATCTAACTTGCAATACGCGTGAATGTCTTCTGGGTCTACAGTAACCAATTTTATATCTAGATAATATAATTTAAAGCAAAGATCTATGAAATGACAAAACTGTCAAATAACGATGACTGCTGGAATAGCAAACGTTCCAAGGTCGAACCACAACGAACAACTTCGGGAAATTCTATATGATAGCCTAACGTAAAAAGACAGTCGAAGCCAAATCGAGCGTTGGGATCTCTGGAATGTGCTGCCTTTGGGGTCATGTGAATTGGTATGCATCCACTGCTTATCCTTTTATTTAAGAAAACGCATTTACACTGTAAATATTTAAAAAAAAATACTATTGTACATAACTTCTAAAACCCATATGCCGGCGTTTTTTTTATACATGTACCTACATGTACGTTACGGAGAAACTGCCTCCATTCGTTAGTGTGATCTTTGGCTCTTTCTGCCAGTACGCTCTTGATTCGGCGATTCAACTCCTCTGAAAGTTCCCGGAATTTGTCACTGGTGTTAAAGGCATTCTGAAATTCAGAAAAGCAGTCTTAAATTTACATTCAGAACAAAAGAAACGTCAAATCATGATTCCCTATTCTAAATAAACACTTAACGAAAACCGTTCTCATGGAAGAGCTGATTTTACGACAAGTAATGAAGTATCTTACAGAGATCAAAAGAAGCAATCTCGAAGTGTAAATAAAGAATAAAATAAGCTGTTTATATTGAAATTTGACACATACAATTCATATAGTACCTGGACAAGTTTTCTCAATCGTTTGTTCTCTTCCTGTAGCCCACTGATCTGTACCTGTTTGGTTTCGTTACACATATGTAACAAATGTATCGTCCTACTCTGTCTGCCTACAATTTTCTTTATGCGTGCTGGAAAAATAAAAAAAGTCCTTTCTTATTTGAGCCACGCCATGAGAAAACCAACATAGTGCATTTGCGACCAGCATGGATCCAGACCAGCCTGCGCATCCGCGCAGTCTGGTCAGGATCTATGCTGTTCGCTTTCAAAGCATATTGCAACTAGAGAAACCCTTAGCGAACAGCATGGATCCATGCTGGTCGCAAATGCACTATGTTGGTTTTCTTATGCTCATTTGTTTTGTCGGGTGGAAAGCCGTTAAAACAGTATTTCAGGTCCCCCTTGCCAATGTGAATATGACAATGACAATGACAAAATATTTATTTGATACTGGCCACCGGCCGATAACAATATAATGCAGTACAGAAAGACATTTTAGACAAATGCACTGGTACACTAAAGATATATATAATATATATTATTACTTATACGCATGTATTACATCTACAAATATTAACAAAGATGTATGTATCTTTCCAAAACATTGGCTATAAACTTATGACATTTAAATATATTAGCCTAATTCTTTATTATGTGTTCGAATGTAACAGAAATAGTATCTGAATATTTTTACTTATTATACACACGGAAAAATAATGTATTAACAATATGCTAAATTAACTGTTTTTATTGCTAGACTTGTTATTTCAGTGTTTAAAATGAAATTTATTTCAGCAATAGCAATCATTCAAAACAAAGGAAAATACAAGACGTAAACCTATAATTGTTGTTATAATAATTTTATGAGATTGCACAAGTATTTTCACAGCCTGTGACATTCCAAATTTAAAGAAATATTCTTATAATAATTATTTTTCCAGTCTCCATTAATTTCCAAAAATGGTCATCTTTATCGAAACGAAAACTAAAGATGTAACCTTTAGGAATTATTTTCGATAAGATCAAATTTATTGTAGCCATGTAATACATACATTTATATATGGTATTCTTAAGAATATGTCAACCTTTTAATTACATTATATTGTATGTAAAAATGTACAATTTAATATCTTGTAATCAAGAAAGCTATACTTATCACATAATATACATTCATAAAGTTATCATTGGTTCAAATCATGTGCCATGCTTTTATTATTAAGCATCATTAACAAAAAAGCATCAGCAAAAAATATTTTATATGTTCTCCACAACTGACTTCGCCGCATCAATCATAGTTGGTAGAGCGAAAAAGCTTCAAACGTATTTTAGTCAGTCATCAGAGAGGAAATATGCCTCGCTGGTGTTCGAACCTTAGGTTTTGTTACAATTTCAACATGTTTTAAAATGCATTTTTTACCATCAATGCCCATTAAAAGGAAAGATGGGCATATGTGAAATTGACACCCAGAAACAATAGTCGAATCAGCTTTTAAATAAGCATCTTCCTATGAATCACTGGTACCAATCGACGGGTTTGTAACCATTTTGTCAAATGACACCGGTCCTGACGACTGACATTCGGGTTCCGACGAGAAATCAATCGACCAATTTTACTTGTATTTTGTACTGCGCATATCGTATCGGGTACCAAACTTGACTTTAAACATAGGAAGTGATGATCCGGTTAAATATAGTCGTAAGCGTATTAATTTTAATACCCGGTTAATGACACGGCCCAGCGCAAGCAAATGTTCCCAGTGTCAGTTTCACAGATGCCAATCATCTTTTCTTTTAGAGAGCATTGATGTTAAAAAAGTGATTTTAAAACAGGCTGAAACTGAAATTGTAACAAACACGTTTTGTTATAACCGTCACTTATGCTCAATGCTAAAAATATTGGCAAACAGTTGGCAGGGGCCGATGAGGGGCACGGGTACTGACCCCAAGTGTCTTTGGTGATAATATGTTCAACCTCGCAATATACGATACAATCAAAATAGAAAATACACCACTGAATACATAATCATTATAGCAACATTCATATCATGTACCTATGCGTTTTGGATCTTTGACAATCCAAGTTCCGTATCTGTCGTCTGATACTTTCGTCACAATACTTCCGGTTTGTGATCTTTCCCTGAGCCGGGATCGAGCCTCGAACAGCAGTCCCTCTAGGTTTTCTACACGTTTTCGTAGAGACTTGTTATCATCTTGAACTTGACTGAGCGCCAAGTCCAGTAAACCAACACATCTAACTCTGTCGTTCTCCTGTAATTAATATATAATTACTGACATATAATACGCCTGTAAACTGGCAAGTGCTAGGATAAATAAATGCCATTATTATTGCAGACAAATCTGTTAATAATTTTCATGTAGACAGTACGCCCTTTACATATACATGGCAGCTCAGTTACACTGGGTCCGTATTCATCAACGTCTCAGACTTTCATTAATTTTATATTAAGTTTATACTCTGCAGCAGCTGGAGGCTCATTCTTGCAACGTTTAACAATGACAGAGCAAGCTACGGAGTCTACTGTTAAATTCACCTTTTCCGTAACACGCATTTTTTGTAATTTTTCTTTAAATATGACAACACTTCTGGCATTCTAAAGAACTCCCGTGACAGCATGTAGAAGGAATATTTTAAATTTTCAGAATATCTCGTTTAGTTCTGAACTTCTCACGCACACACACACACACACACATACACACACACACTGGGTTGTGCAAACTTCATTTTTCAAAAATCCACCTTTTCACACAAATGTACTGTAAATACAATGTATATGATACTGTGACCGGATTTTTGGCCATCGATTTGTTTTCATTTGACTAACGTATAAACAGTACATTTGTGTGAAAAAATGGATTTTTTGAAGAAAAAATAACACTAGACCAGTGCTTGTGAAACTGTGATTATTTCAGAGCATTTTCTTTCGTAAATTTCAGCCATTTTGACAGCAAAGTTTTTCTAAACACTAATTTTGAGTTTATTTGTAAACGAAATAAAATTTCATTTCTAGTCATAAAATTTACATTATTGAAGATTTCTTAAAGTCCATAGTAAACAGCGTACTACAACCATTGGAGACCTTTTGAATGTAGTATAGTTTAAACCGGATTTTGTTTTTAAAAAAGCTACAAATTTACAGAAAAACAAAACTTGTTACGACTTAGGTGGGTTGATCAAACAGTGAGTCTAAATGTTTCCCGCCTGATATCTATTTAAAGACGAAGGTGAGTCCAAGGTTATAAGGCCTAGAGATCATACTGTGGATACCCAACACCAAAATACTAAGTAAATGTAGCTACCTCAAGTTTTGATTTTAGTTCCAACATTGCATTCATTTTCAGTTTCATGTAACGCATTCTCTCTTCTTGCAAAAAGTCTCTTTCAACAAGGTCTTGCACAAGCGTTTTTGCGACCTGGCAACTCGAACAATCGTTTCCGGTTCCTTGCAAGGAGAGCAGGAATGCCTCTGGACCAGTTTTGAGCATTTGAAACACTGGGTATTCTATCGCGATCGGAAGTTTGTCGGAACAGGAAGCTGAAGGTGTCTGCCGCCTGGCCCATTTTATGTCGAAAACTTTGAGTTGTTTTGTATCATTGTGCGGAAGGTTGCTTGACTGGTTATACTCCTGTACTACTGGATGGGTACCGATAAATTTGAACTTCTGCAACCAATCTGGAAGCAGTTATACATTTTATTGATAAAGAAGAAAAAGGTAGCATTTAAGAATAAAGTTACAACATTTTGTTCAGTAATCAACAATACGTCAAACACAAATAGAAACAAAAGAGCTGCATGTTTCTTTAAGTCGCTCTAACGTCAGACTGTATATGAGCCGCACAATGAGAAAACCAACATAGTACGTTTGCGATCAGCATGGATCCAGACCAGCCTGCGCATCTGCACCATCTGGTCCGGATCCATGCTGTTCGTTTTCAAAGCCTGTTGCAATTAGAGAAACCATTAGCGAACAGCATGGATCCTGACCAGATGGCGCAGATGCGCAGGCTGGTCTGGATCCATGCTGGTCGCAAACGCACTATGTTTGTTTTCTCATGGCGCGGCTCATTTCTATTTGAAGGACTTTTTGGCGGCAAATTTCGTATTATCTGTATGCCATTTCACCATTCTCTGTTTTCTTTTAAAGAAATGCAGAATAACCTAACGAAAATTACGTAATTACACGGAAACTGTCGAGTATCATAACGGGTCCACTACCTTAAGAATTTGTAAGCTTAATATTCCCAAAGTTTGCAAAAAAAAAAAAAAAAAAAAAATAAATAAATAAACAAGAGGGCCATGATGGCCCTATATCGCTCACCTGTTATCATTGCACTTAAGGACAAGCCTTCAAGGTCAAAAGATCATAATAGAAATCAATCAAAAGAATTATGAGAAAATATAGTTGAAATTTTCTTTAAGTTACTTAAAAACAAGATTTGAAAACTTTTTGTAGAGGTCCACTAGGCAATGCTACATGTCAAATATCTAAGCTCTTCTGGTTTATTTTTAGAAAGTTTTGAAGATTTTTCTATGTACAATCAAGTAACCCCACAGGGCAGAGTCAATTTGACCCCAGGGGTCATGATTTGAATAAACTTTGTAAAAGTCTAATAGGCAATGCTACATGTCAAATATCTAAGCTCTAGGCCTTCTGGTTTATTTTTAGAATTTTTTTTTAAGATTTTCCTATGTAAAATCAAGTGACCCCTAGGGGCGGAGTCAATTCTGACCCCGGGGGACAAGGTTTGAAAAATTTTTGTAGAGGTCTACTAGGCAATGCTACATGTCAAATATCTAGTCTCTAGGCCTTCTGGTTTATTTTTAGAAAATTTTTGAAGATTTTCCTATGTAAAATCAAGTGACCCCTAGTGGGGGGGTCAATTTTGACCCAGGGGGTCATGATATGAACAAATTTTGTAGAGGTCCACTAGGTAATGCTACATGTGAAATATCTAAGCTCTAGGCCTTCTGGTTTATTTTCAGAAAACTTTTGAAGATTTTCCTATGTAAAGTCAAGTGACCCCTAGGGCGGGGTCAATTTTGATCCCCGGGTCATAATTTGAACAACTTTAGTAGAGGTCCACTAGGCAATGCTACATGTCAAATATCTAAGCTCTAGGGCTTCTGGTTTTTGAGAAGAAGATTTTTTAAATATTTTCCTATGTAAAATCAAGTGACCCCTGGGGCGGGGTCAATTCTGACCCAAGGGGCCATGATTTGAATAAATTTTATAGAGGTCCACTAGGCAATGCTACATGTGAAATATCTAAGCTCTAGGCCTTCTGGTTTATTTTTAGAAATTTTTTGAAGATTTTCCTATGTAAAATCAAGTGACCCCTGGGGCGAGGTCAATTTTGACCCCAGGGTCATGATTTGAACAATTTTAGTAGAGGTCCACTAGGCAATGCTACATGTCAAATATCTAAGCTCTAAGGCTTCTGGTTTTTGAGAAGAAGATTTTTTAAGATTTTCTTATGTAAAATCAAGTGACCCCTGGGGCGGGGTCAATTTTGACCCCGGGGTCATGATTTGAACAAACTTGGTAGAGGTCTACTAGGCAATGCTTCACACCATATATCTAAGCTCTAGGGCTTCTGGTTTTTGAGAAGAAGATTTTTAAAGTTTTTCCTTTCGGTTGCCATGGCAACCAGTGTTCTGCATGGAATTCAATTCTTTGAACAATTTTGAAAGGGGGCCATCCAAGGAACATCCCTGTGAAGTTTCATCAAAATTGGCCTGTTGGTTTAGGAGGAGATGTTGTTTAAAGGAAAGTGTGGACGGACGACGGACGGACGGACAGACGGACGGACGGACGCCGGACGGTGAGCGATCACAATACCTCACCCTGAGCACTTTGTGCTCAGGTGAGCTAATAAAACGAGAATTTTCATAGAAGAAGAAGTTACCAAAGTTTCCTTTGTTGGCGAGTGTGCTGACGTCATGGTAGACTGCGATGACCTTTTCTTTTGTCTTTGCACGTCTTTTTGGTGGTGATGGGCATGGTAGGTCATTTATGATCTCGAAAGTGTCGTATACTGGAGGAACGCATGCTGTTTGAAAGAAATGAAATTTCATTACATATAAATTTTGTAAGATTCAAAAGGGAATACCTTCAAAATTTCTAGTAATGTATATAAAATATCAATGACTCAAACATTAGATTTTTTGTATAATGATATCTATAGTACTGGCACATTCCTTTATTTTACTGCGTTACTAACGTAGATGACATATTTTAAAAATTATATTAGACCTTAATCGCGTAGCCTTTTTATAGCCTTTACACAACAGATACAACAAAAACGCTCGCGGAATATAACTTTGTTTTTACCTTTTATTAATAGCTGCTAGTAAATAAAAACATTTTTTGAATTTTACAAACAGTTAAATGTATGTCCCTTTAAAGTAAAACTCAGTCAATTAAGTATACTATTCCTCTTAACCGTTAAAGATTATATAGAGAATATTAGGTTACTGTCTGATAAATTTAAATTTATTAGGCGAGTTGAAGAAAATATATTAGGCGAGGCTCTGCCGAGCCTTATATTTTTTCGTAGACGAGCCTAATAAATTTAAATTTATTCAGACAGTAATCTAATATTCTATTTATCCTACCTGTTCAGAAAATTAGGCAAAAGTCGTTGGAAAGAGCAACAGCGTGCAGACTTGACGTCATATAATATGACGTTTGCTAGTGTAATTCAGTTTGTGGAAAATTGAAAAAATGCAATAACTTTTTTGTTTCTGGATAAAAACTTTTGATTTTACCACTTATTTTCTTAGTTAGAACATTTCGAATAAAATGATAACAGTTTCAATGAAAAATTCAGAAAAAAATTGGTTTCAAAATTTCCGGCTGAAGTGCTGTAAAAGTGAAAAATAGCAATAACTTTTTTGTTTCAGGATAAAAACCTTTGATCTGACCACTCATTTTCCAAGTTCAGACATTTCCAATACAATGGTGATGATTTAAATGCAAAATTTTGATAAAATAAGTGATTTCAAAAGTTCTGCAAAAGTGATATCTTGACACTGACTAGATAAAGCAAAGTTTATTAGGCAGGCAGATATTGCGCTATATCTTATATGAGGGTAGAATAAAAAAGTTTTAGGCGTAAAAAAATATATATATACATTCTTAAAGTGTTTTTTAATTCGATATATTAAAGAGCATAAGCAAACTATTTGTAATTAAGGTTTCTGAAAACAGATACTAATCTTAGAAAACAACAACTTATGATATAGGAATCACATGTACAGTGACTGACTATATTTAGTTATTAGGCGCGTTTTAGCTGGCCTTCAAATTCTTCCGCTTCGTGCCTAATAACCTAAATATACCCCACTGAAATATTCGATAATTTCAAACGTAAATACAGTTTATATAATTATACTTGTATAAAAGTTACCTTTTCTAGCGCGTTGTTTCTCCGGTGCGGAAGATGGTTCTTTGTAAAGTGCAGCAATATAGAAATCTGACAGTTCTTCTACATCTGTGATTTTGAAAGGCGCACTCACACCAACCACGTGATTGCCATGTGAGACGTACAGAAACTGATAGAGGTCTTTATCATTGGCAGGGATCTTCAAAATTGAACAATAAAAATGTACACATTTACCAAACAAGCAAACATAAACAGCATAAACAAAAATGGGGCACTTTTTATCGCCACACAATCTACTTTATTTCCAAGGAAACAGGATCATTCAATAAGCTTTGACAAGACGTCTCCTGTTACTCATGACTCCTCCTATGTACTAAATGTATAATTATTCAAACCTTGCTTGTAATAACTAAAATGCTTGAATTCTTCTTTAAATTTTGAAAAAAAGTAATAATACCATTACTTACTTGATGAAGGCTCTTTGGGAAGACTACTGCTCGTCGTCTTGGTGCAGTACAGTCTAGACCACGAGCTTGGGCCCAGCGATACGACATGTATTCACCTAAGTAGCGCCAGTCCATCCGAAATATCCCAATCCAATCCCAAGATGAGGGCCTAAGGAAAGAAATATAAAATCAGCGTCTGTAACTTCAAATCTTGAAAAGGGAATGAAATAAAAGAAAACAAATATATCAGCGTAAGTTTAAAGCCGACAATTTACAAAATGAATATATACACTACTATAGTACAAAAGCTAAATGAAAACAAGGTTTGTACATCAATACAAAAATGAGAAGGACATACGTTACATCTTGCCCAAGACTATAATTGGCTGTGATATCTTTGTCGCAAGGGTAACAGCTAATAACATTGTCGAAGAGCACGAGATCCACGTGCGGTGCCACTCGGACAATGTCAAACTCTGTTACACTGCGATACATGCTGAAATGAAAATAAAGTCTAAATAATATTTTTAGTGTCTATTATATTTTTGTTCAACAAGGCGACATTTTGCTATGATATTGCCTCAGAATACTTTCATATATAATTTTCATGAAATTTATTTTCTTATCTAATTATTACTGTGCTCATCTTTTTTAAAAAAAAAACAACAACATTTTTTATGAAACGATTCGGTAACAATGGCTGTCCTAAATCACATTGGACAATATCATCAAAATTGTAGCCCATTCTAAAAAACACACAAAGATTAGAGATTCGTTATAGGAGCTGAAATAAGAATGGGATATGTTTTTAATTTATCATTTAAAGCTATTTGTATATGACGGTTAGAATGCACTTTTACTGGTACGCACTTCCTGATAAGATTTTAAAAGGCAGGATGTTTAGATCAGGTCACAGTTGTGAGACTCAGCTCATTAATTTCACTCAGGAACTTTACAATAACACTGAACAGGGTCAACAAACAGATGTTATTGTCATGGACTTCTCCAAGGCGTTTGACAAGGTCGATCACATTAGACTAATTTATAAACTACAAAGCCTTGGTGTCAACCCACAAATTACCAAATGGGTCAAATCTTTCCTGTCCAACCGCTCCCAGAAAGTCGCTATTGATGGTCATTTTTCCAGTGAACTTCCTGTACTGTCTGGAGTTCCCCAGGGGTCTGTTCTTGGGCCATGTCTCTTCCTGGTATATATCAATGACTTACCAGATTCCGTCAAATGTAACGTAAGAATGTTTGCAGATGACACCATAATATACCTTACCATCAACTCCATTTCAGATAGTATATCTCTGCAACAAGACCTGATTAGCTTAGAAACCTGGGAGAAGAAATGGTCCATGGAGTTCAACCCGGACAAGTGTGAAGTCCTTAGAATTTTTAGAAAGAAAAATCCTGTAGTCTACCCCTACAAACTTCACAACATAGAGTTAAAAACTTGTGAGGCAGCTAAATACTTAGGCATAACCATTTCCAAAGATCTAAACTGGTCCAAACACATTGACAGTATCACTTCCAAAGCAACTTCCACTCTTCGCTTCATACAACGAAATGTCAAAACTGATAATAAAAAGGTCAAAATTGCTGCCTATAACACCTATGTCCGCCCTCAACTTGAGTACTGTTCAAGCGTCTGGCATCCTTGGCAAAAATCCCTCACTAGCAAAGTCGAAAATGTCCAAAGGTCAGCTGCTAGGTACGTCATGTATGACTACAGTTACACCAGTAGTGTTACACAAATGCTGAAAACCTTAGAATGGAATACACTCCAATATAGAAGGTTACACAATTCATTAGTAATGTTTTATAAAATAAGGACCCAGACAGTTGCAGTCGACCAATCTCATCTTATTCCAACTAGAAACCTAAATTACTTAATCCCCATGTCTCACACTCAGTACTTTTCTAACTCCTACTTCCCTAGGACCATCCGACTCTGGAACTCCCTACCAACTCATGTTAAATCTAGCCCCAGTCTCAGTATCTTTAGAGAGAGGCTGGCGGTGGTCAGTATGTAATTCTGTTGCCTCTGTCCCATTTTAACTGTAGCATACTGTCTTTTTTAGCTTTTATTCTTTTAACATTGTAACATATCAATTCTTTAACAACTGTTTCTCTGACAGCGCCGCCCAGTGATAGTCGGAAATCGACGGTTGGGTGAAAGATGTAGATGTAGATGTAGATGTTCTTGTTATCAATCTGACTTAAGTACTTGATCTTCTAAAAGCCTATGCGTAGCGTAATAGGAGATGTACTTTAGTCAGATTGTTCTTGTTATAAACACTTAAATAAATTGTAACAAAAATCTATTCAAGAAACAACAATGGAAAGCGGAGGTGTGGGGCGGTACGCCCCATAAGAATAAAGAGACACTTTTTTTTTGGAAAAGCCTACCGGTAAAGTGCATGTCCCACATATGCGTATTTCTGCCATTTTTGGTCATCAAATCAAGTTCGAGAACTTGCAATTTTGACTCTAAGTAAAGATGGATCCATTTAAATTTTTCAGAACGTATTGATATGCATTAAATAAAGAAACATGTGCATAAGTTATGAAAAGAAAAAATAATCATTGGCCAAAATTTCCAGCAGGGATTTTCAAATGATTTTTTTAAAACTTTTGGCCAACTTTTGTATCAAAAACTTACAAAAAAGTTCCACCAACCATTTTTTGAGACAAAAAGAAAAATGTCTTACAATATGTTTAAGCAGATGTTTTTAAATGAAAAGGATCTTTCACGGTGGGGACAACAATATTTTGAAATATTTAGAAAAAAAAAACATATCAGTTTTCACCCTAAAAATATAATTAAATCTATATAAAAATATTTTCCATTTATGAAATCATTCTTGTTCGAAATGTGATTTATCAGTTATGTAGATTCTATCAGAAAGAATCCATGGATTGATATTTTTTGAAATTCAGACACATTCTATGACCAAATCTAGTCCTTTTTTGTAGAAAATTCCTTGTGAAAATGAAGAGTACTGTATACATTTTATGTTGCAAACTTGTAAGTAATGTTACCTTGATACAATTAATAGTCGTAGATATATAATGCTATGATAATCGTACTTACGTGCCCTCCTGGACCAACGACGTCTATCTACTGATGTAACTCCAATACAACGGATGTGACGTAAAACATATTTTGACGACGCGCGAGATTTTAGCGCCAAATTCGCAAAAGACGTTTTTCGCGTCATTTGAAAGGATGTAGTGTTTCGACAACTCCTGTACGCTTTAGTTTCTGAATTACCGTAATCTATTTCCCTTGTTCATGCATGGATTGGTAAAGGAAAATGGCCGTAAATATACTGTGTATTTACATAGAAATCTAGTTGCAAACTATAAACACATGCCTTTCATGAAATGTATTGAATGGACAGTGGTTTAAATGAGGGCATTGCGGGTATTGATTACTGATGCCTGTGTCGCTGTACACAGCACAATGAACACGGAAGTAAAGGGTAAGATTACAAGATCATTTGTTTTTGTTTCGGTACAGTATATGTAAATTAGTCAGACTCACATGATACGCAGCTGAATTTTGATATGGGTTATCGTGGATAATACACCTGTGATAGCAAAAACTTTCATGCAGGATTATGTTAATTTCAGGATTTCAGGATTATTTATTTAATGTACACTACGCATTAAGTTGTTAATCATTAATTGTAGTGTCATTTTTATATGTTTATGTGTTTGAAATGATATAAAAATCTAACGGATTGTCGGAGATGTCGGAGGTAATGTTATTGTAAATTTGATTCTACATGTATTATCAGTATGTATACATGTATGTACTTTTTATAAGAATGACATGTATGGATATAATGCGTATGCGTAGGCCAAGGGGCGGCAGGGACCGCCCCTCAGCTGACATTGGTTTCCACAGCCTAATTTTCACATGAATAAGCCTATGTCACGAGTACATAGATTCTGTCTGTAGCAGTCTATTGACAGTGGGATTGGTATTTCAGAAAAATAAATAAGAATGGAAGAGTTGCTAGCCCCCCGCCCCGCCCCCCACACACACCATAATTTGAACAAATGATATGTTTCCTACTAAACACCAAACCATTAATGAGGAAAGTTTATCTGTAAGAGTAAATTTCTTTTTTACTTCAGAAACTTGACAAGATGGCGATTCCAGAGGAGGTGGCGGAGAGGTTGCCAATCCTCGGTCAGTCTGCTGAAGGAGGTCCTGGGTCCGATACTGCAGTTTACAGCAGGAGATGGTATGTCTTGGTTGTCTTCTGTCTCGGCAGTTTCAGTCAGGTGAGTTCTATAGGATTGGTGACATAAGTAGTCAAATTAAACACTGCTATTTAATTGACCGGCCTAATTGTTCAAGTGCACTATTTTTAATGCCTATTGAGATAGTAAACAAAGATAGTGAAAACTTAGTCAACTTTAAACTTATTGTTATACAGTAGTCGCAACTTGACCGCGATGGTTGACCTTCGGCTGATTATTCATATCGATTATTTCATTGCAGAAATAAGGGGTGCTTAGGGTAGCCGTGTATATTTATATAAAATTAGTTTGCATACAGTGCAGTATCAAAGAATTTATAATTACATTTAATCAGTTAAAACTTTCCAATACAAAATCTAATTTATATTTATACAAAGTTATATTTCCATTTTCTTGTGCAGCTCGTGTTTGTTTGTTTTTTCAACAAAATTTGCTTGACATGTACAATTCTGTGTAGCGTTACTGTACATTACTGTCATTTCAAAATAGCGTTTTCCTTACATTTCCAAAAATCATTTTAAATGTTACAAAGTATTTACAGCCAGCGAATTTGACTCCGATTCGGGCTGAATTGTTACCATTATTATGTTTGTACATGTATGATTAAACAAATGTCTTTGAATAAAAAATATGAAAAATAAATAGAATAAAAAGTAAAAACACCAAATAATTATAATAAAAATGAAATAGCAAAAGAATAAAAAGAGCAAAAAGATGAAAGAGATAAAATAAATTTTAAAGGATCCCACACAGGACTCGAACCTATTACTTTATATATAACTTAACAAAAACAAGTACTTGAATTCAAGCGCTTACACAACTGCAGTAAATCTATATCAAGATAAATCTACGTCGATTTAAATATATGAATGCTAAGAGATGAAGCGTTTTAAATATCAGAAACCCTATATACATTTTGAAAATACCCATCTAAAAGGAACAAATTCTTCAGTATCTCTGTATACTTATAGTTGATATTAAATGCCTGTTTTAAAAAGATTGATATCTCTATAGTTTAGAACAGATATTGAGTACATATTGTGTTGATATTCTATCAAAATGCTGCTTTATTTTGGATTTTTTCGTGCTTTTAAAGTCTTTAGTAAAAAAGCTAAATACGTTTGAAGTCGTACTTTTATGGTATGATTAAAATAAAATAAAATGAATACACAGACGACAGTTATTCTCAGGAATAAAAACGGTATGCTACCAGTAAATTTAAACTTATTTTCATTATTCGTGCAGGCCTTGGTGTGGAATACATGGGGTCCTATCACAGAGTCTGCGGAGATAGTGCTTAACTGGCAAGACAGCAATATAGGAATGCTGGCCAACTATGGAAACATCGCTTTTATGTTTACTGTGCTTCCAATGTGCTACTTTATGGATGTTAAAGGTTTGTATAAGTTATAACCAGAAATGTAAGAATGATAATGAAAATAAGTGGTAATAGATAACACCAGACGGATGGGTTCCTCACATGAACAATTCCACAACCAAAGCGAAGTTCGAAACCCGCGTGGATGAAGGGCAAGTTATTCGAAGTAACGACCTTGATCACCCGGCCACGGGGGCCTTATAAAAGTAGTGTTTGTTTATTACAGTGTTACCCCTACTAAAAAGGGCCAGCCAAGTTGGCTTATGAGACACCTACATACATTGAATAGCATTACTTCTCGATTCATATTTTTTAATGTCAGGCACCAGACAGGTAGACAATCGGTAACCATTATTCAACTAGCTTGCGGCTCACTTACCGGTCTCTCTTCAGTAACAAGACACGCCTCTGACAGGGCTCGAACCTTCGATCTCCCAATTGCAGAGCAGGTGCCTTATCCTGAAGTGACAATATGTAACTTAATACACAGGTCACGTGATTGTCTTAGCGGCCAATGAATAAGTATCTGACCGAGTTTGAGTTATTTAACAGAGGTACATTTTCAGGTCTACGGGTATCATTGCTGATCTGCAGTTTTCTAGTCATGACGGGTACTGTGATCAGGTGTTTTACACTTGAGCCTGTTCCCGCAACATGGTAAGTCCACTTCTCGTTGCTTATTCCATCATAATAAAAATATAAGAGCCGTAGGATCCATATTCAATGTCATGAACTTTGAAATTCTCTGGTATTTGTAAATCTTGTTCGGATATCATTTAAGCTGGGCATATATACAACAACAACAAAGAAAAAAACAATACAGAGTTTAAACAAGGGCATGTCCATGCTAATTTTTACTTTAGCACTGCATTTTCTGAAATGGTTAGTTTTAGATGCAACGTGTTTTGTTTAACGTGTAATGTTTTCTTCATGGGGTCGTTGTTTTGTGAACGGTTAATAAAAGCCTTCTGTAAAGTCTCAGCACTGTTTTGTATGTTGTAATTTATTATTAAGCGTTCTACGTTTTGTTAAAAAAATCAACTGTGTTTTGTTGATAATACTTTTTACACATTGTAGTTTGGTGTTGTTTCCCGCGTTCGTGTGAATATATACGTTCTGTCGAACTACCAAGATGCCTGGCCGCGACGGTTACCTAAACTTAACATTTAAGGCTTAAATTAAGGCTTAAAACTTTAAAAATCTGTTGTCATCGGTATGTGTAATTTTCTCTGTAGTTGTATTTGTGTTTTTTCAGGCTTGCAAATATTTGTGCTGTTCTGAACGGGATAGGTGGATCGGTGCCGTTTGCGGGGCCGGCGGCCTTGTCGTCTGTGTGGTTTCCGCCAGATCAGAGAGCTACGGCAACAGCGATCGTGTCTTTTGCTAACTACCTTGGTGTATCGTTGTCTTTCATTATAGGTATGTATGACACATTCACGCTTAATTACGTTGTAAACTAATTGTACAGGCAGCTAATACAAGAACGGAAAATTATGGACTGTTGTTGATGTTGCTAACGCATGTATTTATAAATCCGTCTCCTGAAATTTTAATGATTGATATATCTTTCAATATTTCTTTGTTTTAGGACCCCAGATGGTCTCAAGTCCTGCTTATAAAACCGTAAACTCAACAGAAAATGGAACTGTAACGGACACAGTTAGAATGACCCCAGTGTTAGGGAGTGGCCACACATTGAGGTCTTTTCATGTACTTCCTTTATTTAGCAACACCCAAAGTAACACAACACATAGAGGTAAACAATATTGGCAGATGCAATACTTGTATTTTTTTCTTTTATTTGATAAATTCTGGTATATGTTTGTGATTTTTTTGTTTTGCTTTAGTTTTATGATAATGCCTTTCAAAATGTACATTATTCTCAATAAAGTTCATGTGAACTGAAATATTTGTTAGAACGGTAATTTCCAGAAATACCCGTAATGAATTTGTAAGCCCTCCTTTGTAGGCCTTTTCTTATTTAGACAAAATAGAAACATATGAGCCACGCCATGAGGAAACCAACATAGTGCGTTTGCGACCATCATGGATCCAGACCAGTCTGCGCATCCGCGCAGTCTGGTCAGGATCCATGCTGTTAGCTTTCAAAGACTATTGCAATTAGAGAAACCGTTAGCGAATAGCATGGATCCTGATGCACAGGCTGGTCGCAAACGCACTATGTTGGTTTTCTCATTACGCGGCTCATATTGTCATTGTCAAGGATACACTGCTTCTATATACTTAGCCTTCAGCCTTCTGGCGGCAGTTAGTTCTGCCTTTGCGATCAGTGCAGACCAAGACAAGTCTGCACGTCCGTGCAGGCTAATCTTGGTCTGCACTGTTCGCTATTCAGTTGGTAAATTTTCATTGAGCTCCCCTTCGAATAATTAATGTTACTGTCCAAATTGAATGATGGACCAGTCCATTTTAGATATTTAGCAAGGTAAAGGTTAAGTAGTAGTTTAAACAATAGATTGACACAACACGAAATATTTTCATTTACAGAGAGTTTTTGTACCAGTGCGTTTATTTAGTGGATTACCGACTTAACTACATGAGAAATTTCGTCTCAGAATAATCTTCATATGAAAAATGTGACTAAAGCGGACTGGCTCTGATAACCAACAAGTTGAATATATCAATTTTAACCCTAACCCTGCTATATTTCTCTACTGAACTTGTCCATCTTTCAGTTTGGACAGTAATATTAACTTTTAAAAGGGATGCTTACTAAGAAGATGATAATTATTTAGTTCTTTAACATTACGAGTGAAAGATCTGTATCTGTTAAATGCTACTTTAAATTGTTTGAAAACGTGTCCATTTGAGTAAAAGCATGTTTTGCAAAACATCATCACATTAGATAGAATCATTTCAGTCTAAACTTTTCAGACTTTTGTCAGACAGAGTTATATAAGTAGGACCTGTGAGCATTTAAAAGGATGCATTTCTCCATTTATATAGTCCACCTCTTTATTTAGATAAGCAGTTTGTAAAAGGACTTTTGAATATTTATGCATTTTATCATTGGATAATTACCAGCCCATGTTTGACATTTAGAATTTGACAGTTAGCATTTGGTCCTAATTATTTAGCATTTTGCACTTAGCTTGGTGCACTGGCCTTCCTTGCACAACACATACTGGTTGGAAAACCCGCATATGAAAGACTGTAATATTATATGTAATATGTAACAATACTAAGTTTAAGATGAGAGATATTTCTTTCTAGTATGTCCGTTATATGATGTTACTTAGTCTGTGTTCAGACACTGTGTTTTATTCACAGGGGATAACTCCTGAGCTTATTCAAATTTTGTATAACTATGTCCCTTTTCTTCTCAATAAAATCTGTAAAATGATCCTTCGGAAGCAAAGAATGCAACCAAGAAGAATAATAGTAGACTCGGTTTGATTGAGTCTGATCATGAGAGGTAATGAAATGTGCAACACCTCACACGCCCCCTAGCACCGGCTAATGCGGACCTCTGTTACACATATATTGGATGGACTCCATGATCCCAAAAACACAGGATAAGACCGATGATTGGCGATGAAGTCAGGATATATAATAGAATTATTTTTTTCTAAAAAAATAGGTTATCTGCTCGGTAGCCAGAATACTTCAAGTGTTTTATTTTAGGATATTATTATATAACAAGACTATGCTGATAAATTTAAGTATTTGATAATTAATTACACAAGGAAAAATTCAAAGTTTGTTGTAAGAGCTTTCATGATAAGAGAAATCGTGCTAATTATCAGTAGATTTTCTGTTAACTTTATTTTAAAAATAAGGCTTATTCTGTAATATCAGCACAACGCACTTGTTTTGATACAGTTCAGTTAACAGAATTATGCAAAGAATTTACATATTCTTGTTTATGTTGCCTTGTTTATTATTTTGTATATTAAGTAGGTTGTAAATGAATACAGTATTCGCGTAATGTATTTAACGAGAGGCATGATTTATTTTACATTGTTTAAAATGCACAAGCATGAACAATACTCTGTATTGAGTTTGTAAATATCTAACCAAAAGTACCCTTTTTTAAAACCTTTAACTCGAGAATAATTAGAATGTAATGTCATACTCTTCACGAAAGCTTGCAGAGCTGTTTTCATGATATAGCAAAATATGAGCCGCGCCATGAGAAAACCAACATAGTGGCTTTGCGACCAGCATGGATCCAGACCAGCGCAGTATCCATGCTGTTCGCTTTCAAAGTCTATAGCAATTAGAGAAACCGTTAGCGAACAGCATGGATCCTGACCAGACTGCGCGGTTGCGCAGCAACTGTGTTGGTTTTCTTATGGCTTGGCTCAATTATCATGTTAATTAATAAATCTATAAACTTAAATATTTTTTGTAAACAATTATTTAAGCACTTTAAATTTAAAATGTCCATGTTAACTATTGAATTCTTTTAGTGTGTGTATCTGTGAAATATTGTTAGATATTTATGAAAGGTGACATATAGGTCGGTAGGGTCGGGTGTTTAATACTTGTAATATATCATATGTACGAATACAATATATATCGATGTCATACACATGTCACTGGCCGGGTGTTTAATATTTGTAATATTTTATATGTACGAATATTTCGATGCCATACACATGTCACTATAATAAAAGAATTCTTATCTTATCATACCAGATGTTTGGTATAATTAAACTTAGATATAAGTATCAAATTTGCTAACCCGGCAGTAAAAAGGTGAAAATACGTATATGAGGGACACACATTCTAGTATTGTTGTCCCGACAGATATAATTAAGAATTTTGCATATTTTCATATTTGTTTTCAATTTTGTTTATTTCAGAGGTTATGAACAAACCTACACTCATTTCTGACATAAAAAGCTACCTGTATTTTCGTAAGTTACATTTTATTTTAACATATTGTTTGAGTACATCATGTATTAAGTTGCTTTACGAATACCTCAAGTTTTTAGCTCACCTGAGCCAAGGGCTCATGGTGAGCTTTTGTGACCGCTCAATGTCCGTCGTCCGTCGTGTGTCGTGCGTCGTGTGTCCTCAACATTTTCTAAAAACATCTTCTCCTTAAAAGCCACTTAGCAGAATTTCACCAAACTTCACAGGAATGATCCTTGGGTGGTCCCCTTTCAAAATTTTTCAAAGAATTTAATTCCATGCAGAACTCCGGTTGCCATGGCAACCACATGGAAAAACTTTAAAAATCTTCTTGTCCAAAACCGCAAGACATAGAGCCTTGATATTTGGCGTGTGACATCATCTTATGGATCTCTATCAAGATTGTTCGAATTAGGAGAAAACGTTGAAAATCTTTTTGTCTAAAACCACAACACCTAGACCTTTGATATTTTGTATGTAGCATTGCCTTGTGGTCATCTACCAAACTTGTTCAAATTATTACCCTTGGGTGAAAAGAGGCCCCACCCCGTGGGGTGGGGGCTCAAGTTTAACATAGACTTATATAGGAGAAAACTTTAAAAATCCTCTTGTCTGAAACTACAAGACCTAGGCCTTTGACATTTTGTATGTAGCATTGTCTTAAGGTCCTCTATGAAGATTGTTCAGATTGTGCCCCTAGGGTGAAAATAGGCCCCGCATCGGGGGTCCTAAATTTTACATAGACTTATATAGGAGAAAACTTTAAAAATCTTCTTGTCTGAAACTGCAAGGCCAAGGCTTGTGATATTTGGTGTGTTGCATTGCCTTATGGTCCTCTTCCAAAATTGTTCAAATTATTACCTTGGGGTGAAAAGAGGCCCTGCCCCGGGGATCCCAAGTTTAACATAGACTTCTATAGGGAAAAAAATATAAAACTCTTCTTGTCTGAAAGTTCAAGGCCTAGGCCTTTGATATTTGGTGTCATTGCCTAGTGGACCTCTAAAAGGATTGTTCAAATTATGCCCCTGGGGTGAAAAGAGGCCCGGCCCTGGTGGTCACTTGTTATATGAGTTATATAGGAAAAAATACTTCAAAAATTATCAGATCATATTTCCTAGATTGTTTAATTATACCCAAGTGATTACTTGTCACCTTACTGTAACATTGACCTACTTTCTTGTTTTTTGAGATACAACCTTGAAATTTGGATGACATGTACAGTTTTGCATACCGATCTTAAAACTGACTTTCAGTTACCATGTGTGTGACCTACTGACCTACTTCGTAATATTTTAGCATCAGTTTGCCATTTGAAACATGTGGCTCATATTACTCAGGTGAGCGGTTTAAGGTCATCATGACCCTCTTGTTTAAATGTTTTATGACAGATCAAGGGATAGGTACTTAGCAAAGTAATCAGTTTTTAATAATGTGAATGTTACTTTAAAAAAATCTAAATCAAGTTACACATTACGTTACTCGTTTTTTGCAAATAATTATTTCTATACTTTTTTCGGCGACGCCGTCTAAATTCGTTTTCCTTACCTATGCCACGTGACTTCAGTTTGCAAATCAAACTACTTGATAACGCATTATAGATAATTTATCAAAATGGAAGATTTATGCAACACTCTTCCTGATTGGACGAGAGTGTCAATTTCTTTCACTCTGTTGATTGTGTTACGCTGAGTGAAATGTAGACAAAGCGTTTATCCTAAACGACGCTGTTCACAGTTTTAAAGTTAACTTTGGCTCAGTATATTTAGCAAGAATATTGATATATCTCAAAATGATAAGTAAGTTTAATAAATATGATAAAAACCTGTTCAAATACCAACATATATCAAATTAAAGAAAGAGCTGAATACGGTCTGCGTATCACATGAATAAGGGTGTGATAAGAGTCTATCATGTAGAAGATTTTCCTTGTTACAGTTGTCGTCTGTATATGAAAAGGTTTCTTGCTTTTGTGACTTATTCAGATTGTATATTAAAATGAGTACTTGTTTGCTTTGATATATTTGTTATAAATTATTTAACTGATTTATTATATATGAATATTTTTCTTTAGTATGGTATGCAAATATTGAACACAGTTGAAATCTGTTTTATTATATATATGCTATATAATGACTGAATCTCATTAGATTGAAATGAAGGTACGCTGCATACAGTTTATCTGCGTGATATGACTACGGTCAAACTTTGCTTATGAAACAGAAATATTGAAATAATTACAATTGTATGTTTTACTTGACCTTCACCTTTTTATAGGTGTGACGTCATTGTCTAAAGATTCATGAATAGCGAATATGCATTTGTTAAAGCGGGATCAGTTGGCCTATTTTAGAAATAAATAAAAATAATAAATAAAAAAATCCTTTAATTGATTTTTTCCCATGTATTCTAATCAAACTTGATTTGTAGCATCTTTATTAGGCCCGCAGCCAACTTTGTTCAGCTGGGACATTTAACCCCTTTTAGGGGCTGCTAGAGCTAAAACTAGAAATGCTATTATACAGCGTCTCATGAACAGCTTGGTGGATCTTTGTCATACTTGGTCTGGAGCATCATTATAAGGTCCTCTTCCAAATTTATTTATATAGGAACTTGGGCACTATTAGGGACCACTATAGCTAAAAGTAGATATGCCTTTCTCCGCATTAACCACCAAAATGTAATGGATTTTTATCAAACTCGATGTGTAACAATATCGTAAGGTCTCCTGCTATTTTGTTACAAATGGGGATAGGGCCCAATTTAGCTAAATATATAAACACGTTTAATGACCTCTTCTCATGAACCGCTTCGTGAATCTTCATCAAACTACTGCTGTAATTATTCGTCTAAGGATAAACGAAACAAAATTGCAACCCTACGAAACCTTTGTGAAAAATTAAAAGAGAACCATTTAAATTGTTAAAGTGTGGTGTTTAGTTTTGCAATTTGAAAAATGTTAGATGAAAGATGAATGTTAGATGAAAAATTCATAAACTTCTTTCCTTATTACAATTCGCCGACCATCATTTTTAAAGATATTTCTTGTTATAGATACATTCATAGGGATCCGTCACGTGCTATGATAGAGGGAAAAAAATTATGATAGAGGGGATTTTTTTTTGTTTAAAATGTTTCTTAGATGAAAATTCAAGAACTTATATGTGAAAAAAAGTCATCCATAAATAACATAAATATAAACAAGGGGTGGAACATGGCCAGTTTCGATCTTGTCAACTACCTTCTTGTACCCCATTCTATCGCGCCCCATATTTGTAATATCCGACTCATAACCACTGCATTACATGAGCAAAGGCTCACTCTAACTGAAAATGTATACTTTTCCCACCTTAAAATGTTCAACAAAGCCGTAATTTATAATTTTATATATGCCGACACAGCCGTGTTTTCATCTTGGACACAGTCGTAAAATATAAACACGATCATGTCCAGGTGTAAAATGCAATAAATAGCCGTTGAACGTTATGAAACAAGTTATGGTTCTTAAGAATGATAATAAATACACTAACTGCAAACATTTACACACCTCGGAAAGCTCTATCGACCCATATATAAAATTATAAATTACGGCTTTGTTGAACATTTTAAGGTGGGAAAAGTATACATTTTCAGTTAGAGTGAGCCTTTGCTCATGTAATGCAGTGGTTATGAGTCGGATATTACAAATATGTGGCGCGATAGAATGGGGTACAAGAAGGTAGTTGACAAGATCGAAATTGGCCATGTTCCACCCCTTGTTTATATTTATGTTATTTATGGATGACTTTTTTTTCACATATAAGTTCTTGAATTTTCATCTAAGAAACATTTTAAACAAAAAAAAAATCCCCTCTATCATAATTTTTTCCCCTCTATCATAGCACGTGACGGATCCCTATGAATAAATTTATATCTGACTTCGTGCATTTCAAAATTAGAACAAAGCATTGCATGTATTTTCCCTTGAAATTGCTTCTTTTGCTGCCTAAATTATTGATTATTTTTAATTTGAAACTAGATGTGTTGCCATAGGACGCTTGTGACCTACGTTACTGTAAGGCCATATGATATTTTTGTTGACAATGCAAAATGAAGTTAACGTTTGCTACCTTGGGTGGAGGTGTGAGTCATTGGGATTGCGTGGTTGAATATACTTGTAGTGGATAGGGGTTTGGTTATGGATTATATAAACATCAATAAATAGAATGGGAGAGTAAAAAAAATAGCAGGCGCAGGGTGGGGATAGGATGGTTGGATGGGAAGGTAGATGGGGTGAATTTCACAACTTCACATTCTGAACAACATTTATATACAGTTTCATGACTCCGTCTCATATACTTTTTAACGTATTTGCGACGCAAGCATTTTAAACTCTGTATACATATTTTTGACTAGGTGAAAAGGTACATCGTGAAATTCCAAACAGAACGCCATATCTCATCTTTAAATGCTTTTTAGCAATCCTATAATGTTTCATTACTGTATATCAGATGCTGTTTAGATAGCTGACACAAACTTAGGTGATTCGTGAATACCATTTCAAATTTTCATATTTGCCATTTGAGTAGCATATATTATTAAAAATGAGTTTGTTGTTGTTGTTTTTTTTTTGCAGAAGCGGGGCTAGGAGTTCTGTTCTTTATTCTCGTTGTGATATACTTTCCTGCCAGACCACCAAAACCACCCAGTCCCTCAGCTTCAGTCAAACGTACAGAGTATTTCAAAGGACTGGCCAAACTACTGCGGTGTGTGTTTATTTGTTGTGCGTATTATAGACAGATGTAATTCTATTTTTGTCGGAACTGGTGAAACGCAATATGAGAATTTTTCTTAACCTTTAGCCTGCTAGCTGCAAGTGATTCTGCCTTTGCGATTAGTGCAGATCAAGATTATGGTCTACACTGTTCGCTTTTCAGTCAGTAAATTTTCACTGAACACCCCTTTGAATAATAAATGGTATATACTGTCCAAATTGAACAATGGACCATTACGTTTTAGAAATTTAGCAGGCTAAGGGCTAATTGTTATTTCATAATTGTTTGATTTATCATAGGGGCCTCCGTGGCCGAGTTTTAAAGGCCGCTGACTTTAAATCACTAGACCCTCGACGAGGTGGGTTTGAGCCTCACTTGGGACTTAGAATTCTTCATTTTATGAAGCCATCTAGCTAGCTTATGGAATGTTGGTGGTTCTAGTCAGGTGCTGTCCGTGATGAACTAATGCTCGGAGGGGCACCTGGGCCCCCACCCCACCACAAAAAGCCGGAACGCAGCCATATAACCTATGGCTGTGTCGGTGTGATATTAAACCCAACAAAAACAACCAAAAATATTAATTATTAAAAGTCAAATGGTATGACCTGCATGTTCGGTCGTGTGTGAGCTTCTGGAATTGAGATCATGTTTTAATTTTCTTTCAGTAACGGGTCTGTTTGGTTGATTGTGCTGGCATATGCCATACCGACCGGTATACTAGGGGTGTGGCAATCAGTTCTTGATGTGAACCTTAAACCCTTGGGTATATCCCAGAACACAGCTGGTTATATGGGGTTCTGGCAAACCTTGGCTGGATGCACGTCAGGACTAATTATTGCCAGGTAAACGGATTACGTCAGTATATGAGCCAAGCCATGAGAAAACCAACATAGTGGCTTTGCGACCAGCATGGATCCAGACCACCCTGCGCATTCATGCTGTTCGATAACGGTTTCTCTAATTGCAATAGGCTTTAAAAGCGAACAGCATGGATCCTGACCAGACTGCGCGGATGCGCAGGCGGGTCTGGATCCATGCTGGTCGCAAAGCCACTATGTTGGTTTTCTCATGACGCGACTCATATATGTCTACAGGAATGATTAAAATATGATTAGTAGTAATTACTAGTATAAGTATTTCAAACATATCTTGTTTTGAAGTATTTGTTTTACGTCTCACGAGAAGGTAACAAACATTAATTTTTTCATTTGAGCTTGTATAACTATCAAATTGCCTGGATAAATATGCAAAATTAAAGTCAAAATGAGGACAAAGTCTAGTTTGTTTACTTTTATACTTGTCCTCGCCAAAAATACAGACGCTTTTCGACTATAGCTTTATATACACACCTGTATGGTAACTGGCCACTTCTCTTTACTGAAACGATTACTTGGTATCAGTCAGTGTCGGTTATTACATGTTTTGGAAGCAGTCAATGTCGGTTAAGACAGGTTTTGTTTTACATTGCAGATTTGCTGATATATTTATGAAAAGGATGAAACTATTTCTTATAACATTGTTCCTGGGCGCAGTGGCTTCCTCGGCATGGTTCTTTATTCTTTGGGAAAAATACATTCCTTTCAATTTAGGTAAGAAAATGCGTAATGAATGAAAACTGAATCAGAAGTTTCAGTTTTGTTCATTCATGTGCTGTATGTAGACTAACGGAATATAGACAATTATTTTAAAATCAACTAAAATAAAATTGTAATTTACTAAGTAAGTGCTGATGTGGTACTTTTATATTTACAATAGTATCTAGATAAGCTGTTGATATCTTAGAAAGTTATTATTTGAAAATCAATTTAAAAAGTTGCCATAGAGATGTTTTAAAATGACATTTAGGTCTTAACTTTCTATTTAACTCGAGTTTGACAAACTTCATCAGCTAAATCCTGTCAGTTCAGTGATTTTAATGCCTTCTGTTATTCCCTTCCACTGTTACTTGTTTGTTGTTTGTTTTTCAGTCTCGCTATATGCAGCATGTATTCTCATTGGCATACTGTTTAACGGTGGAATCCCTTTGTTTTATGAAATTGCTTGTGAGGCCAGTTACCCTATTGCCGAGGGGGTCACAGGGGGATTTCTCACTCTCATCAACAATATTGTTGGAATTTGCTTCCTGTTTGTCATGTTAATACCAAATATTGGTAAGTACTCGAGTAAAGCAAGTGTGGCATAAATGATAATATTAAACAACAATTAATTAATACAGGTTTATAGGCTTGTTTCTACAGAATTCAACAGTGTATTTACCTTCTGTCTTGATTAGTTGTGGATCGAACCCTCCGACACCCCGTTACAAAATGCTTTTCAATTTTGAATGGAAAAATTAGTAATAACAACTGATTCTCATGTGTATCCGTAACATATAATCTGCGAGTAACTAAGTTTCAAAGTCGTCTGAAGAAATATAGCAATAATTTCCTGATATCTAAAATTTTTCTCGTTTGTTGTCGTACGATCTAGAGGTCATTGTCTTTAAATATATAGCCAGACACAGTATAAATGTGTACTACAGCTAAACCCTAAGATTTCTTTGACAACTATTATATTTTTAATTGTGATTGTAGCTAGATACAAACGTTGTTACCAAATAAATTTCATTTGATAAGGGATTTCTGTATTTAAAGTAAATATCTAAAATGAATTATTTTAGTAAAATAATATTATGTGCATTAGATACTTTTAAAGAGCAAGAGTTTCATGACTCTTCAGTCTTTAGTGAATTCACAGGGGCCAGTAGCAAACCCTTTTTGAGCGGTAAATGACATACATGTGTATAGTTATGCTATATATTTAAAACATTTTCCTCCCAAAAGAGATTGATACTGTCCTCTGTTGATGAAGTAGCTTATTTTACTCTTGTTACTTGTGTTTTAAGGTCAGTCCTGGATGAATGAGGTCCTTCTGGCATCAGCCGTCCTAGCATTGCCATTATTGTTTGTGTTCCCAGAACGGTACAGACGTACCGACCTTGACATTACCATTGACATCAAACCTTCATCCGGGGATCTGCAAGCGTCTGTAACAACGGAAGACGGTGAACCAGGCGTGGTTGGTGTTTAATAGATTTCAATGGATTTAATAGTTCGGAATCAAATTGCGAGTAATTCGGAAAGACCTATGGAATTCGCGACCATCTTAGTCAAATGATGTTGACATTTACGAAAATATGTACATTGTGTATTCTGAAATATATTCGCCATACTGAGCCGCTCCTAACAGGATGTTACATGATTTTTGAAAGCTAGGCTCTGCGTATTGTGATCTGTGCTAATGTTATTCCATATTGATTAAAGCATCCAGTCAGGGTTTAAAAAACCGCATGTTGACATAGGTAAACCAAGAGATAAACCATTCCAAGAATCTGTGATATACCTCGAATGTCCTACATGTGTTAGGCCTAATGTTTATAAATATTGTCATAAAATGCAACAGTGCAATCCTTATTATTACAGTATTATTGTACCCCCCGACAACAAAGTTGTAAGTGGGGGTGGGTATACTGGTTTCAGGTTGTCTGTCTGTCTCTCCGTCTGGCCGTAGACGCAATCTTGTGCGCACCATCTCTCCTTATCCCCTTGACACAATTTAATGAAACTTCACACAAGTGATCAGTACCAACAGTAGTTGTGCATGGGGCATGTTAGGTTCTTTTAGAAAAAACAAATTGCAGAGTTATGGGACTTTGTTTTTTTTGTTACTATACTATATACATAGACACAATCTTGTGCGCACCATCTCTCCTCATCCCCATGACAGAATTTAATGAAACTTCACACAAGTGATCAGTACCAACAGTAGTTGTGCATGGGGCATGTTAGGTTCTTTTAGAAAAAAATTTTGCAGAGTTATGGGACTTTGTTTTTTTGTTACTATACTATATACATAGACACAATCTTGTGCGCACCATCTCTCCTCATCCCCTTGACACAATTTAATGAAACTTCACACAAGTGACCAGTACCAACAGTAGTTGTGCATGGGGCATGTTAGGTTCTTTCAGAAAAAAAAATTGCAGAGTTATTGGACTTTGTTTTTTTGTTACTATACTATATACATAGACACAATCTTGTGCGCACCATCTCTCCTCATCCCCTTGACACAATTTAATGAAACTTCACACAAGTGATCAGTACCAACAGTAGTTGTGCATGGGGCATGTTAGGTTCTTTCAGCGACAAAAATTGCAGAGTTATGGGACTTTGTTTCTTGTTAACATACTATGTGCATACAGTCTGCATATGCAATCTTGTGCGTGCCTAATCTACCAAACCCTTGCACTTAATTTAATGAAACTTCACACAAGTGATCAGTACCAACCCTAGTTGTGCATGGTTCATGTTACATTCTTTTAGATAAATATTCTGCATAGTTATGGGACTTTGTTTTTTGTTACTATACTGTATACATACAGTCTATATACATACAGTCCACATATTTATGCAATCTTGTGTGCGTCAAATTGCAATGTACTGTGTCAGTGCATGCGGGGGGTACATTCATCACCTTTAGTGATAGCTCTAGTTACATTTAGTTACACAGAATATACTTTTTTCCTGAACAACTCGATTTCACACTTACATGCCAGCTTATCTAGTCCATATTTTATGATAATTTGAAATAGATGCATAACGTACGGACACTTTAGCGAAACATATTTTTTTCAGCTAAGTAATATGAGCCGTGCCATGAGAAAACCAAAATAGTGGCTTTGCGACCAGCATGGATCCAGACCAGCCTGCGTATCCTTGCAGTCTAGTCAGGATCCATGCTGTTCGCTAACGGTTTCTCTAATTGCAATTGGCTTTGAAAGCGAACAGCATGGATCCTGACCAGACTGCGCGGATGCGCAGGCGGGTCTGGATCCATGCTGGTCGCAAACCCATTATGTTGGTTTTCTCATGGCGCGGCTCATTATTAAATTTCGAAAGTAATGTTAAATATTCTCCGATGAAATTGATTCAAGTGTGAGACAAACTCTCCCATATGAACACTGCGTCCGATTGCAGACTCGTCTGTACATGGACGGAACCTTAAACGTTTTCAGAACAATGAAACATTTTTGGTCAAGACAGCGTTGGACATTTTTTGCTATTTTTTCGTAGGTTGACCACAATATATATGTACCAAGAACCGGTGAATATTATTTGTGGTGTGTTGTTTATCATTTATTTATCTCTATTGGTATTATTTGTAAGGATTGCAAAATTTTCAAAATGCTCATGTATGTTCAATTAGAATGCTTAAGTTGTGATAGATGTACTTGTTTGTCTTCTTTTATAATAAGGGAAAGTGAACTAAGAGAGGACTGATGGAAGGTTTTACCCTGTCTCTCGAGAAACTCTGATTCGAAAGGACAAAAAAGATTAACGGTACACATATGGAGAAATCTGAGGAAAGGGTGAATTGCATCATCAGACAAGATTTTAATGTATCCGTTGAGTTGTGGCTGACCGTACTGAACTCGTCAATAAATGAGCCATGCCATGGGAAAACCAACATAGTGGCTTTGCGACCAGCATGGATCCAGACCAGCTGCGCATCCGCGCAGTCTGGTCAGGATCCATGCTGTTCGCTAACAGTTTCTCCAATTCCAATAGGCTTTAAAAGCGAACAGCATGGAGCCTGACCAGACTGCGCGGATGCGCAGGCTGGTCTGGATCCATGCTGGTCGCATACCCACTATGTTGGTTTTCCCATGGCAGGGCTCAAATGTGTGTAGCCTGATCTCTTTTGACCTAGGCAAAATGAAAATGTGTGTATGATACAGGAACTAGAGCTATAAGCGATCAATGAGATGATACTGTTTACATTCTAAACTGTTACTAAATCAACATATTTTATCTCCCTTTATTTGTTTCCATCATCCCGGTGGGGTGGGGTGGGATAGTAAGCAGATAATGCAAGATAAAAACCGAAAATTCACTTTAAACAAATAGTCTGTCGGTCCCATTTGAGATATGACGTAACAAACGTTTGACCTTTAATACAGCGTCATCGATTCTGACGTTTTGATGTCGTAAACGGACATAGCAACATAGTTAACAACGCTACTGCACCAGACGGCAACTTTGTATTTGTTAAGAAAAAAAAACAGCTTTAAAATGCACCCAGATAAACAATTCTGCGACAAGTAAGTAAAGTTTCTCATGTTGGTCATATCTTTGAAAAGTGCAATAATTATAGACTAAGGGCATAGAGTTTAGTCATACACTAGTAATAATTATTGTCTGAAAATATTTACTAGAATGAATCTTATTAGTTTCTCCAAGCACTAGTAAGAGTGACGGACCTAATTCGATACTCTTTAATTTCTGACAAAAAACAAAAAATATATATATAACTAAACAGTGGAATTTTAAATTGATTTCTAAAGCGACCAGATTGCTTGACCGCCGGCGCTAGCAGCTTTATCAAAGCAGGTCGTTTTAACGTTGATTCGGGTGACCCTAAAGAGAAAGAGTAGATCAACATGGCTGAAATGATTCAGTTCTATCGTTATTGAAAATGATTGATGGAATTTGTCCAAACACTTCTGCACAGTTCGGTTTGGAATACTTGCGCATATTTCACCTAATATGAACAATTATATCATGTTAAAGTAAATGAAAAGAAAGAGGATCTAAGATAATGTTTGTCTAGAAATAGTTCGGTAAACTACATAGATTTATGTAGAAGAGCCAGCGTTTAGTTGTATGAACCTTTCATAAACCACATCTTACCCCTGAAATTACATGTGTGGTACAGTTTTGACATGATGAAGTTTCTGTCAAACAACAGACCATGCCAGTACATTAATTTTGTATATTATAAACTTACTGAATGGCTTTCCGGTGAGTAGTCAACACTATTGCCGAGGTTGAAAGGGTGCACTGTTACATGACATAAAATATGTTTTTTCATATTCTTTTCTTCAGTTTTTGACGTTTAGTTTGAACTACAGAGCGGGAAATAGCACAAACTGTAAGGAGTCATGTAATCAAACATTACATTGTCTTAACGACTAGTTGCAAAAACTTGTCAAATAATATTCTTTGATGAAACAAAACAAAAATATGTACCTTTTAATATAGAAGTTATGCAGCCAAACGTCAACAATAATTCGTTCTCATATATTTTAATTTCAAATTTAATAAAATATGCGCTGTTTTAGACGATAAATAAAATTCAGTGTTGTTATATGTTGTCCTTGGGGTCATGGAGTCCATCCGATATACATATATCTGGCTGCGTTCTTTCTTCCATAGGATTAAGTATATACTTTATTATGCTCCATAGTTAAATAAAACCAACTTATTTAAGTGATCTTCCATAACACCACACACTTAGAACGGGAAATTAGCCAGGGATCACACCCTTTGTATATTTTTATGTCTAACTGTTAAGATTTAAATACTACTGACAGAGTAAGGACCATTCTATAACAACTGTTAACGTTATACGCGGCCCGCTGTAGTTACATGTAAGTTATATTCAACTCTGTTTCATTGTCTAATGAATGCTATAATATAACATAAAGCTAATATTTAAACAGCAGTGTTGCACCTTAGATTGGTAGCGACGCGTTTTGGTAGTCACTACCAAAACGTGTTACACTCAACGAAATTTGGTAGTTTACAGAATTGTAGTACCAAAATGCGTCGGATATGTACACATCCAACGGAAAACGGTATTAATAAAAATCTTATGATTTGCAAAAAAAGAAGATATTTTGCGACAAATCGACAATATTATTTCAAAGAGTGTCATGATGGAACTTAACCACTCATCCGACCTTGACCTTTCAATCTTGAAAACATATTCAGTCAAGCAGGACCATTGGAACACACGTGAGTCTAACTTTGACATATATCGAGAGATATTGAAGGAACTTGGCGCAACTGTTTACCACAATTATTTGATGCGTCGGACGCATGACCCGACCCTGGGACAGGTTTCACAAACGCTCATAAGTATAGACTGAGGTTAATATTCTAGCGATTCACGAGAATGGTCACATAAGACGGTCTGTATAATACCTTTAAAAGTATATGCAAGATAGACATGCAACATTTATCCACCAAAATTCTTTAGAAGTTTTCAATGTTGTTTAATATAGTGAAGTGAAATGCAATTAAATAATCAAATCCCGTTGTGAATTTAATTCCGAGGGTTACCGATTAATTTATTCACCGAGAGTTATCGAGGTTGGTCGAGTAAATATCAAGCACTTGTATATTTGTATACCAGGCATAACTTTCTCGTATTTTCACCTGGTGCTGGAAAAAACTTTACGTACACCCCGGGGAGTAGGACTGCCGTTCGACTGAATGCACAAATGTAAACTCCTGAATTGTTACATCTATTTTAAATTTGAGGTTCAGTTGCACATTAGCTAAGTGTCTTTCCACTACTCGAATAAATGTTGGTATCTTGGAAACATGAGCCTTATTATAATAACTGAATATTCAGGATAAATACTTTATGCGACTTGGAACGAGAACCATATATCACATTAGGACCTTCACAGATGTGGCGTCGGTGCCAGCGTCCAAGTTGGCGTCCGCTTATAAATTTACATGTAATCAGATCCTTCGCCGGACAGAGAATACAGAAAGTTTAGCACTAGAGAGTGCAGATCCTTCGCCAGAGAATAGTGATTCAGTGCCAGAGAGAACAGATCCTTCGTCAGAGAATACTGAAAGTTTAGCACCAGAGAGTGCAGATCCTTCGCCAAAGAATACTGAAAGTTTAGCGCTAGAGATTGCAGATCCTTCGCCAGAGAATACTGATTCTGTGCCAGAGAGAACAGATCCTTCGCCAGAGAATACTGAAAGTTTAGCACCAGAGAGCACAGATCCTTTGCCAGAGAATACTGAAAGTTTATCTCCAGAGAGTGCAGATCCTTCGCCAGAGAATACTGAAAGTTTAGCGCCAGAGAGTGCAGATCCTTCGCTAGAGAATACTGATTCAGTGCCAGAGAGAACAGATCCTTCGCCAGAGAATACTGATTCTGTGCCAGAGAGAACAGATCCTTCGCCAGAGAATACTGAAAGTTTAGCGCCAGAGAGTGCAGATCCTTCGCCAGAGAATACTGATTCTGTGCCAGAGAGAACAGATCATTCGCCAGAGAATACTGAAAGTTTAGCGCCAGAACGTACAGATTCTCTTGATCCTCAGATAAAGTGTACCGATCCTCAGCCAGAGAATACAGATTATCAGCCGGATACTTTAACTTTGCTACGATTAGTTGAGAGACAGCGTCATAGGAATAAAAAATTGCGTACTCCTTCTATATTTCGCTTTGATATGCTACCATTGCACGTACAAATTCAAATAGTGAAAATTTGTCTTGAGGAGAATCCATCAAATACGATTTGTTTTAAATAAAGTAGAGCATTTTTGAGAAATGATTAAGTTAACAGGAATTCTCAGACCCAGCATCTACCTTTCCAAAGGCATAGTAGAGGAAGTCCCGCAAAGAATCACCGTTCGGAGGATTCTTTTAAAATGTGGAAGAAATAGCGGTTAATTTTAGAAATAAAAAATGTGATAAAGGAACCAAGATGGTCAAATACACTAGTCTTTGTTCAGTCTAACGCAATTTGGTAGTGACTACCAAAACTCGGCCGAACTTTGGTAGTGACTACCAAAACTCGGCCGCACTTTGGTAGTGATACCAAACCTCGACCGAATTTTGGTAGGTCTACCAATAATGCGTTGCTAAACCATTATTGGGCCGGTAATTGAACGCATTTGTAGTTCCGTCTACATCAGGGGCTGGCTCATTTTATGATACACACCGAAAGAGGTAAAAGGGGAATTGCAACCCAAAACTGTTGAATTCTGAGCGTGCATGCATAAGGAGTCTTAACTACCTAAACGAAATCAGAACTACGATTTATTACATATTATTTTCATGTTGTTTTGAGGAATCTTATACGAAGTTTACTTCGCATAAGATAATTGTTCGTCATCATTATTTTCATCCTCAATTCATCACCAATCATCATTTTCATATCTTTGTTTCATTATCATCATTATCATCACTTCCATTAACGTCATCATACAGGCGTCATCAACCATTGATTAAATTTTATTGAAATTAAACAATTTCACTAACATAAGCAAAAATAACGTTACTTTGATTACAAAACATTTAAATAATTGTAGGGTATGCACTGTCAAGTTTAAGTATTAAAATGGATGCAAAAACACAATCAGAATATTAATAGAAATTAGGAAAATGCTGATCAGTATTAATATATTTTATTCTATGGAATTATCCATTTTTACACATATATTTTGATACAAAACATTTAAACATTGCAGGGTAAGACCATGCAAAGCTAAGGAAACTTTAGTTTTTGCTGTTGGTTATCAAACTTGCGCGAGAATATTGCCTATTAATATTCTGACCAATTTGGTGAACATTAAAAGAAGTTTGGTGAACATCGGACAAAAACTTCTCCGTAAGAGGGCGGAATTGTTCAAACATTCACAGTTCTGAGTTATTCGAGGGACATACCTCCAATGACAGATGATCTGACTGGTTATAGATCTTGACCAAGATATAATGCAAATCAGCATACTGAACCAATTTGGTGGATATTGGATAGATTGCTCAATTTTAAGAGTGAGACGCTGCCAATACTTGCAATTTTGAGCAATTTAAACGGGCGAAACTCTAAACTACTGGACGATCCGGCTGATATCGAACTTGTCCAGATGTCAACATTCTGAACCTAAGTCTATAGAAATTGATAAAAATGCTCAAGTTAGATAGCGAACACTTTTGGAGTCTACCCGCCCACCGCAGGTGTTCTCACAATGCGTTCGTAAACAATGAAGAAAGAGCCAAAATCTACGATAAATATTAAGAGAAAATCATTCGCATATATGTACATTAAATAAATAGATACATGACCCTTGTATACCTCATTGCAAATTGCATGACAAGCTTTCATTTCTGAGTAAATTTATATATTTCTTACCCATCTAACACACAGAACCCACCATTTCCATGTGTTGCCCGAGGAGGACCCAAAATACCACTCGCATGTAGACACCAAATAAAAATAAAAATCTAACGACGGAGAATTCAGTTTTTGGAAAATGAGTCAAGTAAGCCCAGGCCCACATTCTACCATTTTTTTACGTTGTGTTTCAAAGATATATGTGGTGGGCTCTCGAACCCCCTCACCTTTAAAGAGAAAAAACCCTTTTTGCCGGTAATATTTATCGGAGACCCCTTAACACGCACAAAATTCACCATTTATGTTTATGTAGGATGTTTTAAAAAAAACATTTTGGAGGAGGACCCACGTGCCTTCCTCACAGGCCCCTTTCACACTCTCAGGAATCTACATTTTGGTTGTTTTATACGAAAACTATATATCGGGAGAGAAATTCCGAACACCCTCTCTGACCATTTTTATGAAGCATTCACTCCTTTTATCTTTCTCTTTTATGCGTAATGCAAAAAATGAGCTCAGTCCCCGGTGCAGAAAAAAACTACCAAAACACGTTCCATTCCATGATCCTTAACACATCATATGTACCATTGCAACGTATTTTGTCGCTACCAAAACTCGGCCGAATTTTGGTAGTGACTACCAAAACGCGTTGCTACCATTTTGAGGTGTAACACAGCAGCATTTGTACGCGTATTCGTATACAAGCAACCGTTTGTGAGCTACTTATATTCATCTTTGTTAATGTAAGGCTTTCAATATATATTCATGTCTGCAAAATTCCAAGTGAGGGGGACAGCCTTTGCTCTCCGTATATGACACACATTACTAAATTTGCGGATGAAACTTTTTCTTACCGCTCAAGTCATTTCAGCAACATCTTAGGGTAATACAAACACATTCAATGCAACTTTTCAACGGCTGATCAACAGGACACATCAATGCAAAAATGCTACCAAATATACGAGAGAGAGCTTCTTTTCGGTTGTTAAAAGTACAACTTCGCCTCTTCGGACATGTAAGCAAATACAAAGGATGCAAAAAAGAAACATAGACTTAGAGGGGATGAATCTTATGAGTGTCTGTATGTGCGCCTTAATGTTTGCGGATGGGGTTGGATGAATAGAAGGGATGAGAGTGTGTAAGAGATACCATGCTCCATGAAGTGGAAGCTGTGCTACATCGTTACTGAGACGATTAGAGGTAAAATGACCAAAAACAAGCTTGCTTTTAGGGGCCGTAAGGGAAGTTATCCTAGGTTAACCTGACCACTGGAATATCCAAACAAAAAAGACTGTCTTTCCTCCGACTAAGACCCATAAGTCCCCATGTGAGTTTAATGATAATAGGGACGTAGTTAAACACACAGTGGAACTGAAAACTGTGTCCTTTAACCATCACTGTTACAATATATGATCAAGGTGACCTTCACTTTAAGGTACTAAAGATGCATACCGCTAGCAAGATCAATCCGTACGTACGGGTGTTGATTTGTTCTAGAAATTAGGAAGACATAGTTGAATACGGTGTCGTACAATTACAAATTTTGACCCCAGTGACTTTGTACTAAGGAGTAGCTGACCCTACAATTAAAAGTGTATATATGTGCCTTACAAAACCGAATCCTTGAGTGAGGTTCTATGTCAATCAGAGTAGTAGTTAATCTCATCCTGAAAGCAACGGTGACATGGTGGCGAGTACATTTAAATTTTTAAAAAGTCAAATTTCCACCGTATATATCTAAATAATAGAAAAAAACCGGAACAGGCGTAACTTAGAACGTTTGTCTATTTTGCACAGAATTTTTCCGTGTGTCCTAAGTACGGCGAGAACACGTTTGATCATGTCTTACCTGATACAATGACCGTCAGAATCAAGTAATTCGTCAAAGGACTCCTTCTGAACACAAAGTATCCGTATTTCTATGGAATTATTTAAGTTTTTTTCTTACTTATAGGTGAAACCTTAACACAACTCCTTTCTGAGTGGATCGCTACACAACGAATAAAAGTTGATATCATCCTGTTTCTATTTTTCCCAGCTTTACTCCTTACAAATGTGTCGTTTTTACTTCGTATCAATTTCGTTTTACTATCACGATACTAGTATTTTTACGCACCTATAATGCTTTACAAATATATTATTTATGGAGGAAAAGTGTGTGTATATATTTAAAAAAGTTTCAAGTTTATTTCATTTTCATCTAGAAGGTCTTAGATGTGGCATAAACAACAATATAGACAAATATGACGACAAATCTTCAAATAATATCATCATAAAACAAGTACATACCTAATGTCCACATGATTTCAAGTCAATTACAACACAAAAAGTTACAAGGCCACATTCATTCTCATAGTTAGGTCATTTTTTACAAAGGATTATTGATAGCACAAAATACTTAATTGATTAACCTTTAGCTTAATGGCGGCAAGTTATTCTGCCTTTGCGACCAGTGCAGACCAAGATCAGACTGCACATCCATGCAGGCTGATCATGGTCTGCACTGTTCGCTATTCAGTCAGTACATTTACAGTGAACACCACTTCAAATAATAAATAGTATTGTCCAAATATGAGTGATGGACCAGTCCATTTTAGAAATTTAGCAGGGTAAGGGTTAAATATATATCCACATTCATATCAATCATTTCTGTCGATCTAGTAATTCTGAATGAATTATAAAATTATTTTTTCTGGTGTTCATACATGCATAAACACTGTCTATTAACGCACCCAGTGAATAAAGCCCCGAAGACACTAGGCGAACTTCGTTATCATGTTAGTTAGTGACGTAACAATGTTGTGACGTATCAACGTCAGTAACGTCATTGACGTACATAGCAACACTGCTGCGGCTTCTGTTATATTTGGAGAAACGTTTTTTATGATTTGACAGCAAATATGCACTTTAACAATAAATACCGTGACAAGTAAGTACAATTTGGTTGCATTTAGCAATAAAATATATGTAATCATCTTCAAAGTTTATAAAAAAAATAAGGAGTTAAGAAATTCTCCTTTCACTGCTTGTCATTCATGATTACTACTATTATCAGTGTGGTGCTTTTTAAGACGTTTCTCACATTCTGTATGCTCTCTACCAAAATTATTTTGAATGAAAAATATATGAAAGGCTTTAAATCAGCATCAAATGCAGTACTTTTCGCATTTGTCAACTGTATAGAAATACAAGCACTGTTGAATGGATAATTTAAGGTTATACAAACACTTTTGTTGACCGGTTAGGAAATAGGTAGCTATATAGAAACTGAAATAAGAAATGGAAAAAAATCAGTAACAAAGGATAAATCAGCAAGAGAAAAGTGATTCAATAACTTAAGATTTTACAGAATTTATTTAAAGAAAGAATCACATAAAGACATATTCTAAGAATAATTCTTAAATCATAAATGTAAATCTTAAGTTTCAATATGACTTTCTGCAAGAAAAACATCGGCATCTATAAAAATGTTTATCGAATTGAAAAAGGTACGTTCAAATACCACAGTCATTTTTGACAAGCAAGATATTAAAACAAACAACATACTATTTGTTGATTCACACAAATGTCAAATCAGCCAAATAAACACTCGCTTTTAAAAAGGATGAAAATGAATCTACAACGGATTTTCTACGGAATGGTAACCTAGTATAACAAAATGATCTTTTTATATATAATTTGTGTGATATTTTGGTAATACAATATCAGTATGTGTAGTCATATTTTTTATTGCTAAAGAAATGTTAAAATTTCATTTTTCACTACTTTAATAGAGTAACTGCGTCTTTCAGAAAATTTCATCCATCCATGTTCCTTTAGCATTTCATATTTGCTGGTTTCCATTACACGTTTTGGGAAAAGGAAACCAGACAATTTTATTAAACATTCGAAATGAGATTTATACGAAAGACTGGTAATGTCTTTATGATTCACAACTTCACATCTTGAAATTTTGAAGTACGAAATCATGAATTATACAATTCCCCAGTCCACTGGTCTTCCGTAGCATAGTTGACTCGTCTTCCGTAGATTTATCTGAAGGTTAGGCCGAATCACATCAGCTAAGAATTACTTCGTCGAATATTCTAAGTAATGCCGCTATCTGTTGCTTATTTTCAGCTATTCGTTGTCACCACAACTTAGCAACAGGAGTGATCCAAAATCAATGCTAGATGGCGGCGGAGACTTCACTGAGGATAACGTATTATCATCAGCCCAAAGGTCTTCTAAAACCAACCTCTTCGGTGGTACACGTACACACGGCCCTTCATTCAGCGACGGTAAGTATATAAATTCTTCTTTTCCCCATGCATGGATCATCATAACAAAATTTTCAGAAGTTTTAGTATAATCCTATGCACAAACGTAACGAAACAAATATATCTGCTTTTTTCGAAAACCTATTTTTTGGCCAGGGCACAGGGTTTACAAATTATCTACAAGCGTAACTTGTTGGTATCAAGGACGTAAATTCGCAGCTGTTTACGTCCTTGTTGGTATACCAGTATATGAACATATGAATATATAGATCAGTTTTATCAATTTCTTAAGAACACAGTAGAACAGCAAACTAAATGCATAAATCTTGTAATTGTATTGACCTTGAACTTTTGTAGATCCGACTGAGTGGAACAAGGCAGATTATGAGTACAACATCAACTTTCTGTATGACTACATGGTCAGCCAGAAAAGATACATGAAACATGAAAACGAGAAGTACGCCAGGAATAAAGAGTATGCCATTTTTTCAGATTTATTCATTGTTGTTTATTATTTACATTAATAAATAACAACAATTTCACATGCACAAACAACAAGCAAAATGGCCGAGAAATATTGTAAACCAAGTAAACTTTAAATATGTATTTATCTTTGATAATTGCTGAAAAGAAAGCAGTAAAATGTGTAAAAATATTATCTTCAAGAGGGTAAAGTGTAAGAGAATGTGCACATACATAATTACGAAATTAATATAATTTTCTTTAGAATGTTTCCAGTGTCGTTATAGGCCGTCAATAGTACGAAAGTTATTTTAACAATCTTGAACTAAGATCTTCTATTAGCGGGAGTTATATCTGCAGCGAACTGTGTGTTATGGAACTGATACTCTCCTCCCCAAAACTGTATAAACATAAATCGTATAATAAGTATTTGATTTTTACATCTTCAGACTCCTTGCCAATATGAAAACTACGCGCCAACAAGAATATGATAATTCTGTGCGGAAGACATCCGAAACCAAGCGTCTAATGAGCGAGATCGAAGGCTATGAGTTGCAGATAAAGCACCACACTACTTTGGGCGCCTGCAGCAAAATCAGGTACCTGGCAGAAGATAAACTCAACAGGGATCTCAAAGAGCAGAAAAAGAGGCTTCTTAGAGAAAAAGAATTCCAGCTGAGAAAACAGACCGAAGAAGGAATCTTGCCATATGTCATTGAGAAGCATGAATCAGCCAAGCAGTTACTTGAGACAGAGCAAGACAGAAGAAAGCGTCTGCAGCAGAAGGCTCAGTGGTATGACACAGAAATTGCAGCCATTCATGAAGTTTTAGGACAAAATGAAAACAAGAAAATCAGAAAAGAGGGCATACCTATGGAAACCGAAAATGGAAACACATGTTTAGTTCAGAATAAAGTTGCTAACAGCTGCAGTAATAACATTGCTAGCTTCTTACCGGAAATCAATACAGGGAAGAATAATATGGTAACCCTTAAACCTGTTGAAGAAAATGTCAAATTTATTCGGGATCAAGGTAATTACAGTCAGTCTGTACAGGAAGCAAACCCACATGGACATGTACCTCACCTCCCTCCAGTTACAAACGCACATACATATGTGTCCCACCCACCAACAGTTGCAACAACACATGAACATGTACCCCACCCACCAACTGCTGCAACCACTGAGAGCTATGTACCAAAGCCACCATCGGAGAAGAAGGATGGACGGCTCAAGAAATTCTACAGAAAAATTAGGAATGTCATTAAATGAACTATTTTACTTCAAATATAAGTTTACAATTATGTGTTATTTGTATAATGGGTTTATAGAGATTTATATTTCAGTAAAATTAGATCACATAGTATATAAAATCATTTGGATGATCGACAATTTGTGAATAAATTACCGAAGTACGGAAAATACATTTTTTATATTTTTTGTTTCGGTATTAATTGTGACGGAAAATATATGCATACGATGGTGCAATATTCCCATGCCCGATTTTTCTATGCTTTACTCTGTCCATTGTGGTAGAAAATGTCGGTGATTGTTTGCCATCCTCGCACAACCCTAATTTGACTTCAAACGCTCATACCGAGACGGGGCGTTTCAAAATGTGAAGTCTTTTGTAACGAAGACAAGCATAGCCTTTTCTAACAAGACCTGTAAACAGCACATACCTTCCTGCAAAGGCAAACGTTTTCTCCGACTAATTCTGTTCCATAGTCATCTACCTGCTCAAGATTAGTGGTAGCAGTAGAAACAGCAGCAGTAGAGGTAATCATTAGTAGCAGTATCAGTAGCATTAGAAGCAGTATCAGCAGTATCATCAGCAGCAGCAGCAGCAGTAGTAGTAATAGTAGTAGAAGTAGTAGTAGGCAGCTACAGCAGTATGATTAATAGCAGACGCAGTAACGGAAGTCGGTGTGACAGAAGCAGTAGCAGCAGTGGTAGAAACATGAGCATCTATAGTAGTCCTAACTTACAGTTCATGAGCAGTATATAAAATATATATATATAAAAAAAGATTCCGTCTGATCCCAGGATCACATCACATAGATCGTGTGCCCCCAAGCAAACCACCTATAAGATTACATATAACTGTAAAATGAGTATAAGAACAAATTATAATTAAGATTTCCTACGCTGCGTCTTCTTGAATTATTTGAAACGTTCAGAGTACATAAAAGAGAATATTTTGTACTAGTATTCCCACTACAACAATGCTTGATATTGGACTTAAAGCTAGAGATATATATTTAATTAGACAGAGAAAATCTGATATTGAAGATGCAGTTTTATGCAATATAAGATTAAGAACACTATATACAATAGCTTCAATTTCTTATACGCCTTATACGCGAACAGTAAGACAAGTGACTGTCGGATATCTAAACAATTCAGGAATTATTATAGTTCAGACAGACAGACAGACAGACAGAGCTCGATCATGGAGTTTGAACCACTTCTTACAGAATACCTGGTAAGCTTAAAATATTTGTACTATTCTCAATGTTAACTTTTCAATAAAAAGGATACATTCAAAAGTCATAGTTCGAAACCTCGTTTGGGATGTAGAACTTTTATATGTGAGGATGCCATCCAGCTGGCTTGCGAAAGGTCGGTGGTTCTACCAGATGTCCACCCGTGTCTGAAATAATACTGGGGGTGGGGGTGGGGGTGGAGGGGGGCACTGGTGGTCCTCGTGATAAGTCGATGTATGACCTGTAATTATGTCGTTATGAGGTAGAGTCCAACTAAATTAAAACAAATAAACATATATAACTGGTTGATTTGAAATTTATCATTAAATCTATAAAAAGATTATTTGAAAACACAGAATAGAATCTAGCAACATAATAGCATACTCGGTTTTATTAAGTCTCGTTTGTAACACCATGGCAATAAAACTGTTATATATAGCATTCAGTAAAATAATGTAAAATGATCATTATATGTATCACAAACACATACTTCAGGACATTCTTGTTGCCCATGCAACAGTATTCTTTATATTTACATTCTTTACTCCTTAGACGTAGCAAAAGTGTTAGACTGAAAAGAAATTTAATGAACTAGCCCATGCAGGCGTAACGTAATTTAGAATAACTGCCGTGCGTAAACTGTCTGAATGTATATACATGCAACAGATTTCTATTTCATTAACAAGTATATTTATATACATTTTTTGTAACATTTCTTCTCATGAAAACATATAATTGATTCAGCTGTGATGTTATTACGTACAGAAATGTCCTTATTACACATTTGGTAACAGATGTTAACCGGTATGTTACAACAAAAATCAGATATTAATGACAGGGTAAATAGAGAAGGCAAAAGATTAGATAAAGATGTGAATAAAGGTATTGATAGAGATCGCAAGTCTGGTACAAGAAATTAAAAGTGGAATATGGCTGAGATAGACGTTAAGTGAATGTTAAGGTACTTGAATATCACTGCGATTTCATTTTTTTTTTTAAATATTCCCTTTTCATATCAATTATTAATTTTTGTGGGGTTGCCGTAGCTGAAATTTAAAGCAAAATATTTAAGAATGACTTAAATTCTGGTGAACGTTTCAAAATAATAGTTAATAGTACTGATAAAATATTTATATTTTCAGCCGTCTAAGTTTCTTATTTAAATTAAAACCTAATAATAATTAAAGAAAAATAGTAAAATCATATTTCTAAATACAATAAACAAAAAGGTACGCTTTATTTTTCAACATTATTCAATAAAGGTTTTCCAACTATTGTAGAAGGTGAAGAAAAGCCTACAGAGAACAAGAAAAAACATCGGGAAAATGATAATCCGCAAGAGAATAAGAACGCGTAGTTCTATTACTGATTTAATTATTGCTTCATGTGACTAAAGTTAAGTAAAATTCAACAGGAATCGCTAGCTGACTTAGAAAACTGTTTTTTTTGTTAAGTTTAAAAAACACTGACCATTGTACAACAGCTTTTACACAGCCATGTTGAGCCGTATACGGTCACAGAGCGAACACGTGTGATATATTCGATCGAAAATAGCACTGTAACGCCGCATAGCAGCATCGCCGCATAAACGTGTTTTTTTTTTCGTTTATGCGGTGATTTTCAACGCATAAACGTTTATGCGGCGACGCTCAACGCATAAAGCAGAAATTGCTTATATGGGGCGCAACTGTGCCTTTTTACCACATAAAGAAGATTAACTTAACCATTTATTATAAAGCTAAAAAATAGAGTTTTAATATTTCAACAAAAGCGCTGGTGATGACGTTGCTGATGATGATGATGATGATGATTAAGATTAGGACGTAGTATATTACTGTCATTTTGAAAAAATACGGGAAAAGTAGGCATGCAAATTGGTCAAATTTAAGGTAATATTTCAAAGTTGAGCCAAAATTGAAAGTTGAAAATAAATTATTACTCCCCTTGGAGTGTTCACATCTACATTTTCTTGGTTACAAATGACTAGTGCATAAAACACAATCAGTGAAAGAAAGACGTCCATGATGACCCTATATCAGTCATCTGAGACCTCTTGTTCAAGTGCCCAAAACTAATGTTGTGTTGAAATTTTTGGAAACAATATAATCTTCAAAAGTTTTCCTTTCGTTGCCCTGGTAACCAGAGATATACGCTGATGACCTAGACGTGAATAAATTTCACAATCGCACAATTACCAGTGGTTCTTGACAAGAAAATAATTCTTAGCTCATCTGAGCACAAAGAGCACATGTGGAGCTGTGAGGATTGTTGGATTTGTTTGTCCGTCGTTAACAATTGACTTTTCTAGAAACGTTTGAAATGACGTTGAAAGTGTGCATTGTCAAGGGTACATGCCCGTCAGTCTGACAATTAAGGCGAGAATATATGTTACGTCATACGACGATTCAATTTTCTGATTGTCCCAAATGACGGTGATGTGCGTTGTCGTAACATATATTCCCGCCTTTAGTTGGGCCAACGTCATTTCAAACGTTTACGCAGAAAGATCAATTGGTTTGGTTCACATTTAAACCGATCTTACTAAATCTTTGTCAGAATTTACGTCTCTAAAAGTCTAGTTCAAAGCTTGGTTAAGTGGACACAAAAAACAAAAGTCCGATCTTGATGAAACTTTATCAACCACTAATGTACTAGTATGTGTTTTAAAGACGATTTCGGGAGTTTCATGTTTTTTTCATATAGACAAAGAAGGAAAATTACAAACTGTTCCATAGAATTTTCTTAAACTTGGCATGATTATAGAAAATTACGTCAGGAAGACATTTATGAGAAAAAAATCGGGGGTCATCGTCCTACTTTTTGAGTTATCTGCCTTTGAATCTGAGATTTTTACTATTTTAGGTCATTTTCAAGGGCAGATAACTTAAATTTGCGTCTAGTCATACCAATTGTCATTTGAAATAAATGGTTCTTACTTTATTCCGTGTCATTGTACCAACTTTACAGAACTTTCATCAGACAGATATCTTTCAATAGTCTCTTACGCGAACAAATAGATTTTAATTTTCAAATTATCTCCCTTTTTTCAAGGAAAAAGCAATATGCTTACTCATTGAAGTATAGCAATAATTCTATTTGAAAGAATTATTTAAAACTTTGCAGAATGTCTGAAATTGAGATAACAAACAAGAATATGAAATTGTATGATGTATTAGTAGGCTTGATTTTGAGTTATCTGCCCTTGAAAATGACATAAAATAGCAAAAATCTCAGATTCAAGGGCAGATAACTAAAAAAATAGGACGATGACCCCCGATTTTTTTCTCATAAATTTCTTCCTGATGTGATTTTCTATAAACATACCAAGTTTTAAAAAAATCTATGGAACAGTTTGTGCCTTTTTGCCACATAAGAAAGTCCTGTTTATGCGTTGAAAATCACCTCATAAACGAAAAAAAAACACGTTTATGCGGCGATGCTGTTATGCGGCGTTTGCCCTATAGCTTACATGATAAATGGTTCGAAAAACCACCATCGTCCGAATTTTAGGAGCATCTGAGAACGTAATGTACCAGTATGCTTGATTAGGAATAATTGTTATGGTTTGAGAATCAAAGAACAGTAAAATGATTTCCATTCCTCATCGGTTGTCCTGCGGTTCCTTCAGCAGAATGCATAAACCATTGTAAGTTTTAAAGAATAATGAAAGACAGACAATGCACTCCAGTTTCAGACACTTCCCTGGTTCTTTGACAACAAATAAAGATATGCACCTATACACGAAACAATTACAAAAGAGAAGGATAGTGCTTTCGAAGTAAGTTTCGTATTCAACGTTTTTATAGCTGACAATAAACCGTTCCAAAGCAAGGAGTAAATAAAGACCCAAACAGCGAGAGCGTATAGATTATGTTTTTTTTTACTTTCTTGCAGTGTGACCTAAGTGAGAATTATTTACTAAATTGCATTGTATCACGCAATGTTTTATGTATTGTATTTCCTTTGCTTGCTATGAGTCATAGTGAGATTTTCTTTGTATAATGTAAAGGAAACATCCATTTTTTGTTTTGTAATCACGGCCCCAGTGATAGAACCGCTAAAATATCCCATTCGTACACGCTCTAAAAATGTTATGCATATAAAGTGAAAATAACTCTAGTTGTTAACATATTCGCATATAATTTTCGTCATAGCTTCTTTTGCCATATTACTCTGTCCCACTTCGTTTGACGTATGAAATAAAACATTCGTTTCTACATATAAAGCACATGTAGCAGTGCTATCCAGCAAAATCTCAATAAAGTGGCCAAAAAGGTCTAGTAATTTTAAATGTGTTAATAAACTTTTGGAAGCATAGAATGCATCAAAGCAAAATAATAACAAAGTCTGTTCATGAAAAATAATCTATTTAAGAGGAATAAATATAATCTTATAAGCAAAATTTAGACAATCAAAAAAACATGTCTATATTTATCTTGTCAATATCAAACATTACTTATCAGAGTGAAGTTATTAAGTAGATAATAAGTAGTTTTATGACAAACAAGTTTAAATAATTTTTTTATGAACACAAAATATATTCATTTCTTGTGAAAACTTAATTTCAGTAATTGTTTTTCTAATATTTGCCAAATGTTAAATATATTGATTAATATTGTTACAAAGTTTTATTGAATACATTGTTTTTGATTACCTCCCTTTACAGCTCTAAATGTTTATGTTCATGTGCAGTATTTCAAGCAGTGCCTTTCTAATTTTACAATTATGCAAACATCTATTTGGACAGCTTTATCATCTGTTTTTAATATAAAATTAAAGGCCTTATTGGTATTTAAGGGAAAACCCAATGGAACGGATAGGCATTCAACAAAATATTTATAACAATTAAATAGAAAAAATATCATGTTACATCAATGCAAGAAATCGAATACACAAAAAAACGGAATGCGACGGGACATTTGGAATAGGTATAAATAATGGAGTAACAATATACTAAATCAATCAGGACCGATGTTGAAGTATTATTTGAGCCGCACCATAAGAAAACCAGCATAGTGCATTTGCGGCCAGCATGGATCCAGACCAGCCTGCGCAGTCTGGTCAGGATCCATATTATCCGCTAACGGTTTCTCTAATTGCAATAGGGTTTGAAAGCGAACGGTATGGATTCTGACCAGACTGCGCGGAGGCTGGTCTGGATCAATGCTGATCGCAAATGTACTATGTTGGTTTTCTCATGGTGCGGCTCAACTATAAGTGACTATTGTGCAGATGTTGCCAAATGCATACCTTGTTATATTAGAATGTGCTTTGTATGATGATATCAGATCAGCGTTATTTGATAGAATTGTTGAAATAGAACCAACTTTCTATAATATGTCGGAGTTAGATCAGTTGAAAATTCTATTTTATTGTTTCCCATTGATTAGGATTTGCGTCAAAACCTGTTGTAATATTCTTAAAAGGTGTAATTCTTTTATGTGTAAATAACTATGGATGTAATTCTAAATTAGCTAAAATTATTTATTTATTCCTGTCAATCAGTTCAACTGTGATCTGATCAGCATGATATTATTTTTTTAAGGATAACATGGTGTAATAGCCATATTTCATATCTTGTAACTGGATGGTTATATTTAAATGAAATTTGGTCACTTTAAAGACATTCAAAATTAAAAACATTTTACCGAGAGATTTTTCGGATTTTATCGTTTTTTGGGGAGATAATCAGTATTGAAGTTAACATTGATGCCTATGGGAAATATATAATTTCTTCGATTATAAAAATCTGAGTTTGAGTTTCGAGAAAATTTTGCGGTAGAAAGCTGCATTATATGATTCTGATACAAATATCAAAAAGAAATCTAAAATTCCCCGTAGGGAAAAGGAGAAAATTATATTTTTCTAGTTTTCAGGGGAGATAACTCATGAAAAGCCAAAATTATCAAGGAAGGTAATCTTAAGGAAATTTTTGAGAACATCTGTCACTATATAACTTGTCAATATGTACCTTATTTCTATCGTTTGACATTTTCAAAGCTTACAGTATCAAGTTATATGTACGTTTCTGGTGAAATTGAGGCCTATTACGGGTAGTCATCCTTAAGGAGAGGTTGATATTAATCAGTTTACCAGTATAACAGATCTGATATGTTTTTAAAATCCATTTTTTACCAGATACACGTTAGTGGTGTTTTGTATTTCAGCTTTTTAAAGATCATTGTATGTGTTCTGTGTAAATTGATATTGTAATATTTTGCTATAGTATCTTATAGATTCTAGTTCAAATTTGAACGGTCATGTACTAATTTTTTTTATGTATTGAAATGTAATTTATGCCTGTGATATTGTACATGAATGAGACGTAAATAAAGATTCTATCATGGCTCGATTTGATTTCAAGTTAAACAAAGAAGAAAATCAAGCTCTATATATTTAAGAAATAATAAATATGTTCCTATATTTTATCAGTTAATAAAATATGGGCAGGAGTTTGGATGCGTAATAGAGTAACTTCGGGTATATTCGACACCTTAAGCATAAAAACGGTGAAGCAATTTTCGGTTCAGAATGATCGGTGCGAACATTTCATGAAAACGAAAGTAGACCTTTTCTGCGTCTTCAGTATAAAACGCTGCCCAGTGTTTGCATCTGCATCGTCAATAGGATGGATATTATTCTGATTGTTGTCGTCGTGTAAGTTCGACATCTTTCGGGCAAATTCGGCACCCTGGTAGAGTTTTAAAAAAATATACAAGTTGAAGATTTATCTTTTTTATATAGCTACATTAAAAACAGCAAATGTCGCAATAGACATAACACAACAGTTTTTATGCTGACGAGTAGGCTCTAATTTTTTCAGATTTCATAACTCGATCAAGCTATAAAAAGTAAAACAAAAGAATAATCTTTATTAATTGTTCAGCAGATTATACAAACGCCGGCTAATTGTTTCGGGAAACAATAAAATATAGCCTCATTAATTATGTTTATTTATTTATTCGCTGCTGCCTTCTTTTTTGACAATGGTACCATTTTCTACCATCTGAACGGTGGGGGCAAGTTTTGATGGAGAGTAAGAGCTCTGCAACACTTCGCACGAATTTGTCTGGACATTTTAATTTCAAATAAGGCGTATACCGAAACCTTTGGGTTACTCGGCTATGATTGTTTTAAATAACAATGATATGTTCTTATTATATCCTATTCAATATATTTTACTTTGCACAAATTTTGATTGTCTAATTAATTGTCATAAATTCGTACTGGTCCCAGATGTAAATATGTGCACGCTAATTAAATGCACAGGTGCTTTTTTAATGCACAAATCAGTGACGTAATTAGCGACGTCAGCTTAGGTTAACATACTTTAAGAATCTGCGTGGACAAAATTAGGAAAGCATGGATATGGTTAAGAAACACACTTAAACCATTTGTATGCCGTAAATATCCTTTAAAGACGATATAATCGAATAATTTTGATAGTATGTCGAATTTGCACAACAGCGTTATATCTTGTCGTGCAAATTCGTCACCCCTAGCCAAGGTCATGCTTGGAAACCGGGGAATATTATTTGCTTCTAAATATCAACATCAAATATATTTCTGTTTGTATTTCGGTTAAGTAAAGTCAAAATGCAATTGTAAGAATAGTTTTAAATACCTTAGCTCCGCTGACCATTCTTACAGAAAACTGTAACTACGATTTTCGTTCAAAATGAATTTGAATGTCGAAGTTACCCGATGCGCGTATCGGAAAAGGAAAGAAAGCCTGTGTGATCAAAATGTTCTCATGATGTCATATACAAATATGACGTCATATAAATTACTCAAGAAAAATTATTCAAGGACATTATGGGTTTTTCCACGTGGATATTAATTCAATGTGTCGAATATACACGACTGTCGAATTTTCCCGAAGCTACTCTAATTAAATCACGAGTGCGTAGTAGCACGAGTGATTTAATTATTCGCATCCAAACGACTGCCCATGTTTTATTGATTGATAAAATTATCGGAACATATTTATTATTTCGATTCTAACAACGCAAATAATTCGCATTTTACAGTACTACATTTTCAGTGTAATATGTCATTCGAGTCATATGCTGTTACAATTTACCCCCTATGGTCAGAAAGTGCTGCATAGCCAATGGAACGTATAGATATTTGTTTCTTTTTTATCAGAATTTTGAGAAGTAGATCTATTTATGAATTAGTAATCTAACAGCTCGCAAACTAATTATGAAGAAAATCATCAAATTAGGCGAGTTGACCCTGTGTTACAAGTTACGAGCTTAACTTTATATGACATCACATCATTATGACGTCATACTTTATGTCATACATTTATGACGTCACCGCTGAATCATAATCGAGCTAATGGGCGATATCGGTCAGTTAATTCCCCTGATAAAACAGGTGCGCGTATAGGTGGCGCTACATGCGAATAGGTCCCAGACTAAAGTTTGTAAACTTACATCGTTATACAGTCGTTGTCACTTCAAAATATTAGTAGAATTGGAAAGTATCCGAAAATGTCATCAAAGTTCAGCTTTTTATCACTTGAGCAGAATTTTGAGTGTTCAAAGAGCTTTATTCATATCTATTGATATTCTATGCTTTGAAAAATAACAGACAAGCTGTAAGGACTGTTTTAAAGTGCATTTTCTGTGTGTCAGTTTATTCATGGACTGTATGATTGTCATATTTGTTAATTGTGGCAATAAATGATTTATTTAGCTTTTAAGTAGTTTTCAATGCCCTCCTTGGAAAATCCTTTTATCATTTTGCAAGTATTCAGACTATATTCTTTAAATAAAGGATCAGTGTAGACGGTGTATATTCCTATAGTTACAGTTTAATTGGAAAGATCTGCATACACAGGTGAGGTCTTGAAAAATATAGAAATTATAAGAATGTTTACTGTAAAACGTTAAATATATGCCCTTGTGATAAGATGTCCCTACAAATTTCCATCAGCCCAGTTAATTATTACATCTGTGTTTTTTCATATATTTTATGAAAATATCATCCTGAGGCATAAATGATCTCTATTGACAAATTAACACATCTTGTGTTAATTTTAATTTTATGGTGCTGCCTCTTTAATTTTCAGTCAATTCAAATTCACAGCAGCTTGCCCACATAAAGTGAAATACAAACTTCCAATAAAATGGCCATTGGTTCAATCTCAATTTTTTGTTGGGCCTAAAGCATCGCCTCTTGAGACCAACAATTAGTTAAAATGTTTTTAATCAACAACAAAAAAAACCTGACACGTTTGTTTCTTAACTATAGATAACAAAGTAGAAATATCACAAGAATGTCAAAATATGAATTTTTACATATTATAAAACACCCGGAGGATTTTTAATATACAGACCACAAATTTGTAGAGCTTTGGAAATAAAAAATAACAACAAATGTGAGACCTATTAGACATTATGTCAAATCAGTGTTAAAGTATTAAGAAAACTTATTATAAACATTAACATCAGACTGTCAAATATGTAACACCCACGTGGGAGCAGGAAGTGTTAAGTCTGCTTCAATGACATTATTCTTTAACCCCCTAAGAGTTAACAGGACACATGGTATGCACATTTTTTATGATAACAATCAGTATGCAGCCAGTGGATAGGAAATTTTATGCAAACTTAATAAATCCAGAGAAATCATTGTCTATGTGAAACAAAGTATCCATACAAGGGTAAATTTAGCAATATTTTTCAACTAGCTAAATTAGCTAACCCCGCTTTGCTCACAAATTAAATAGAAATGTGACTCGCTTAAAATAAATGCTAGGATATATATAACTGGCCAGTATTTTGAAGTGAGGCTATAAATTTCTTGTTAAAAACAGAAGAAACATGTAGCTATCTAAATAGATGATATTGATAAATTACATGATTGTATCTTTTTAAATAACTGAATCACTTTTTTAACACTATGATAAAAGCCGAGAGTACACCGCATGATAGGACCTATTCGCCCGTAGCGACACCTGTTAAATCATTTGGGAAGATAACTCGCCGAATGCTGCTATTGAATTCGCTCGTAGAGATCAAAACGTGCTTTTCGGTCCTACACATAGGTCAATATGACTTTTTATCATATTTATGTTTTTGAAATGCTGTTTTCAACCGTTTGGCCCTGAAATAATTCGTATGTAATGGAACTGAAGTAGAGTCTCTTATGCCACAATCGTAGGGGGTGAAATGTAACAGCCAACCATATTTTATCGTAGATTCATGTATATGCGATTTCGCTATATGTTTATATAGCAATTGCTGCGGATCGTGTTAGAATCTGCGATAAACAACGGTTGACGCGCGGACCGGTAAGAGAGCATTATGACGTCAATTATGACGTCATATTGCCGCATGACGTTCGATACATACTCCTCGCGTAAACGAAGACCAGTATAATATCTATTAAAATATATCAATGAGCATGTCAGATTGAAAGTAATCAAGGCCTTCTTGTTATTTATCGTCTACTTTACCACGGTTCATTGTTCAAATGCTTCAGTATTTAACCACTCGGGCTAACGCCCTCGTGGTTCAATTCCTACGCATCTGAACTCTGAACCGTGGTAAATCAGACGATAAACATCTCGAAGGCCTTGATTATTTGCTAATTCTAACATGACTCGGTTTGATTTCCAGTTAAGCAAAGAAAGAAATCAAGTTCTGTATATTCTGCGGTTGACGCGCGGACCGGTAAGAGAACATTATGACGTCAATTATGACGTCAAATTGACACATGACGTCCGATACATTACTCCTCGGGTAAATGAAGTCCAGCATAATATTTATTAAAACATGTCAATGAGCATGTCAGAATAAAAACAATCAAGGCCTTCTTGTGATTTATCGTTCAGATACTTCAGACGATAAACCACTCGAAGGCCTTGATTATTTGTTATTTAACATATGCATAGATGTCATGTGAAAAAGGTAAATGAATGGCCATATAATGCGGTGTCCAAGTCAACAGAAACTGAATTCGACTAGCCAGCTTGTTTGACGGGTATCAAAACAGTCTTGATTAATAGTCATTTTAATATCCATTTACTGAACTACAGTACCGAACAAAACAAAAAACAAAGTCTGGCAAATCGTTAATGAAATAGCCAAAAATATATATTATAAGTTACAATAAGAATTGTCTTGTCTTAGCCTTATATATGTCACTGTCAGTTTGCAGCTAATACATTTTTTTTTCTCTCATTTTTTTTCATGCAAACCAAGTATAATCACCATCATGGAAATAAAAAGAACACCATTATTCTGTGGCCCGTCTTTAACAATAATGGGATACTATAAAAGCAATATCCTTCCGGGATTCCCTTCACATTACAATATATCTCTTTTAACCCACCGTGTCCAACGTATACGTTGCATTTACGGCGAGTACGCTACATACATGGTATATTGTACGCTCCATTACCGGCATTTCCTGTTGATTTTGTCAACATCCTATGTGGTGCGGTAAGAAAAACTACTCATTTTCATTGAAATTCAACGTGTTCAAAGAAGCGATATATTCAGTACGAGCTGCAGATCATTCAAGCTCCCCATGGTAATGTGATTTTGGTCAGTAATTCTCTAGTTTCTTCAAACATTCGAGTAAACTGACGTGTGAAGTCGGTTTCGAACTCGGACGTTCACTTTCAGGTTCATTTACTGTCTCTTAAAATCATTCTGTTGATTTTTCATTTGTTTAACGCGAAAATAGTATAACAAGTTACAAATAAAAATATATATCATGGCGTAAATTCATGTTTTAGGGACTTTATGCCAAAATTAGCGATGTACGCCCCATAAAACGGCGCGTCTACAGAAGTACGCCACATAAAAAGGCCGTTATATTTATAGCAGCTGATTACATATGTCTTCACTCGCATCTGTTCTTTCATTTTATTTACACTTTTTAACAATTATAAACGGTTTTTGAATTACATAATGTAATAACAGTAATTCTCTAGTTTCTTCAAACATTTGAGTAAATTTTCTGACGAAGACATAAAGGTCGAAACTAGTCAAGAATGTGTTGTCTTGGTCATTTTAAATCCTTTTGATCTATAATGTAATAACAGTAATATTAATTATTCGAAAGATAAAATAAACATGCTTGTTTTGTATAAACAGTCCGGTATAGAATTGCCCGTTAAAGGTTTTACTTGGGAATCATGAACATTCCATAAATTTTCGTAAAGTAATCTTCGGTGTCGGAACCTAAAACGAATTAAAAACTGAAAATGTATTTCACAAGTAACATACTGTCGTATTTTCAGGTAGAGTGCGGCCAAAACGAATACTGCTAGTGTGAACATGGCCTGTAACTTCACAACCTGCCCCGCGTCTGGGGTAGGTTGTGACAGTATGCGGGGTACACTGTGCGGGGTACACCCTTACCTTTCAGTATGGTATAGCAGTATGAAAGTACATGGCATTTAACCTCAGGGAAATGCTGAATTTCATTATAATATATCTTATGTCGATATATCTACATGATAACGAACTGTCAGAACACAAATGTGTAATACGTCAAAAATTAATTATAGCGGTCAAAATCGGTATTTCAAACACAGTTTCGCTGTCCTTTTGTTTACAATGCTTGTGCTTTCCAAGAAGTGTATTTGAAAAAATGGCGTTTTTCAAATATTTGCAAATGACGTCTAAGCTCTTCAATAAATATTTTAAGTCACGTGTGGCACAACCAACCCGTGGCACATTCAACACGTTCTCCCCTACTTACCTGATCAAACTAAAAATCATCATTTCTTGTTCATTTCCTGAATGAAAAACACTTGTTTCCAAGATAACCGTGGAAGAAATTATCAATTTTTCTTTTAAAGTATCTAAGAAGAAAGAAAGACATATTTCCTGTTGTAAGTGATTCCAGAAAGTAAAAATGAGCCACGCTATGAGAAAACCAACATAATGGCTTTCAGCATGGATCCAGATCAGCTTGCATTTCCGCGCAGTTTGGTCAGGATCCATGCTGTTCACTTTCAAAGCCTATTGCAATTAGAGAAACCATAAGCGAATAGCATGGATCCTGACCAGAATGCGCGCATGCGCAGGCTGTCTGTATCAATGCTTGTAGCAAAGCCACTGCATGTTTGTTTTCTGATCTACAAATGAAAACAATTAAAATTCGTAAAATATGTTACAGGCACGTGAAATAATATAAGAATAAAATTAATGCCAATAATACTGAGCCACCACTGCGCCATCGTGTAATGTGTTTTCTACATATGTAATTATTTTCAGGATACGATTCTTTCGTAAGCTAACGTAAACGCCCAAAAATATTGGCGAAGATTAATGAGTGCCAGGTAAATGCTTATGGACAACTGACTAAAAATTATTATACATGATATCTAATAGTGAATGTTACTCTACAAACATAGTTATTTCATATATTTAGTCAAGTTTATTTGATAACATTCGACATTAAAATTAATATTTTAAAGAGACTTTTTTGCTAGGAATTTATCATAGTACGCAGAGGTGGGGTTTAGTTATCCTCCCCGGAAATTCCTTACAATAATGACAGTAACTGTTGCATTTTAGATAAAGATAACGGCCTTTTTATGTGGCGTACTTCTGTAGACGCGCCGTTTTATAGGGCGTACATCGCTAATTTTGGCATAAAGCTCCCTTTAAACATGAATTTACGCCATGATATATATTTCAAATTGTAGCTTGTGATACTATTCTCGCGTTAAACCAATGAAAAGTCAACAGAATGATTTTAAGAGACAGAAAATGAACCTGAAAGTGAACATCCGGGTTCAAAACCGACTTTACACGCCGGTTTACTCGAATGTTTGAAGAAACTAGAGAATTACTGACCAAAATCGCATTACCATGTGGAGCTTGAATGATCTGCAGCTCGTACTGAATATATCGCTTCTTTGAACACTTTGAACTTTAATGAAAATAAGTAGTTTTTCTTACCTCACTATACGGGATGTTGACAAAATCAACAGGAAATGCCGGTAATGGAGCGTACAATATACCATGTATGCAGCGTACCCACGGTGAATGCAACGTATACGTTGGACACGGTGTAACCGGTTGAAAATATTTACAGTTAACTGCCTCAAAGGTTATCCATGATTTGTTCGTGCTGGGTCTGCAATCACACAGGTCAAGTAATTCAATTCAATGACCATGACGGGTAAGGGTGAGGATAATTCAACATGTATGTATATTTTTGTCAATTATTCAGCATGTTTAGCACTTTCAAATAGTAGAGCTAGTATTGTATCTTTTCGTCGATCCGTGTCACAAAAGTTTTACATGTGAGTGTCCATTAAGAGATCCGTAACAGTGCTTTTTTATACAGAGAGGGGGTGGGGGGGGGGGGGGGGGGGGGGGGGGGGGGGGTCGTTTTATATATAGTCTTTTGGTGGCTTACGGATAGAATTTCAGGCTCCTGTGGTAACAGTATATAAACATCTATGACGTTCTTTAGCTCCTTCCACTTACGTCTAACATTATCGGGTCACCTCATATGGAAAATTTATTTTTTTTATAAAAAATAAATGTCCCTTTTCCACTTGGAAATTGTTTTGCCAAATGCTTCCAGACTCCCAATAAATCTACTGAGATATTAGATGACTTCACAGGGCAAACAGACTACATATCTCTTGATTATACTTTGTCAAACTAATGGCGTAATGCCCCTTTTTAACTTAAAAATTGGCACTGAACGTAAATGTATGTATTCAGGTTTCTCAGAAGCAACTAGACACAGTGCTTCTAAATTCTTACATGTCTTTGGCATTAAAATATGACCCCAATGGTCAGTTTCATTACTCTGGCTTACATCAACATATATATATATGGCGGCTTTCCAGCTTTTCATAGTGGATGGAGACCCCTGGTGCATCTCCGAGGTTTATTTTTTAAGCACAGGCGGGCGCCTATAGATTAAGATCTTCCGCATGCCAGAAAGAATTTTACACACTAGGCGAAGTTTCGAACTGACAGCTGTTAGAAGTCAGGAATCTGAACCACTCGACCGCACAGGCCCCTTGGAATTGTTTGCGGAAGGTTGACATGTAAACAGATGGATACTTTCAAACTATTCACAAGTCTCTCGCATTATGCAATGATCCCTTGGCGCCAGCTTTCTTAATTCGGGATTACATTTAGGTAAAACTTCTGTTTGTAATTTATATGCAGAACAGTTCAAATAGTGAAGCGCGCTGTTATAGGGCAGCTATTGTTGAGTCACAGAATGAAAAAAATGGTTAAAATCTTCAGCCATAAATATTCCATTATGGTTCCCCCTTAAACTTTTTGGGGTCCATCCGGATGTCCGTCCGCATTTACGTCGTGCGTATCTCGAAAAGTATTTGACCTTGAGTCAGAAAACATTATAGGATGTGAAATTTTGTTTGAGATTTCACTCAGCAATACCAGAGTTATGACCTTTGACTAATACTAGTACACATAAAAGGTTTAAAGGATGTGTCGCACGTATCTCAAAAAGCATTTGACCTGGAGCCGTGAAACCATATAGAATTTTTATTCAGCATATGAAGTTGTGCACCGTTGGTTTTATTTGGGATTTTAGTCCCTGAGGCCAGAGTTATGGCCCTTGACTTAGTATACATTGGGCTTTATTTTGGATTTACTCCTTCTACCGCACCCTACTGAGAAAGAATATATTTTTGAGTGACTTACCCATTCAGAGGTTTTGTACAATACTTAACCTTGATCACCGTCGTTTATATGACTGAAAAATTGTTGAAAAAGACGTTAAACCCGAACACACACACACACATTAACCTTGATCATTAAAACAAAATTACTATCTTTGAACCAGGCATCTTTCTATTCTAAATAAAGCAGCTGATAAATAAAATGAGCCGCACCATGAGAAAACCAACATACTGCCTTTACGACCATCATGGATCCAGACCAGCCAGCGCATCCGCGCAGTCTGGTCAGAATCCATACTGTTCGCTTTCAAAGCCTATTGCAATTAGAGAAACCGTTAGCGAACAGCATAGATGCTGATCTGGATCCATGTTGGTCACAAATGCAGTTTGTTGGTTTTGTCATGGTGCGGCTCATTAATGATAACAATATTACAAACTAGCTGGATAGATTATATATCGCGAAAGTTCAAAATTACTGCTCTCCGATACAGTATACAATACAAATTGTTATCACAGTCAAGTTATGAATATTAAAAATTAATTGACTGAATTATGGGACGTATCATGAAAATACGATTAAGAGATATGGACTTAAACAAAAAAGGTATATGATGTTACGGACAACTTAGAGTGATATAGATAATAACGCTTTAATAAAAAGCTTGTTTAATCTGTTTCGTAGACGATTGCTGAAGTGATATACATGTACATGTAACTCATGACTTTCTTAGTTCATACTGTGCAAAATAATTAAGTAAAGTCATAAACATAGTTCAGAGATCTGTTGTATTTGATTGGCATGTAATGTTTTAAACACTTTCCCCCAAAAATGACGTTTTCAAGGGCAGATAACTCTTTTTCGAATCCGGTGACCTATGATTTTTATTGCATTTTTTTGTTTCTTAGATGATTGTCCTTCAATATCCAAAGTTTGAAGAAATTCTGTTATTGGGAAAATTTTCGCCCATCTCATCTACAGGGAATTCTAGCGTACGCCTTTAAAGGCATGAACTAGTATTTAAATGTATTAAAACATTGTATTCAAACATGTTGTAGGAGCTGGAAAACATGAGTTCTGACGAGGACGTTGAGGAAAGATTGCCGATTGTGGTGGCTGAAACTGCGGTATATGGTAGAAGATGGTACGTGCTAGTCGTGTTCTGCCTTGGCAGTGTTAGTCAAGTGAGTGACATTCAGTTTAGTTTTACTCATTAACTTTAGATGAATTATATGTATATATATAAAAAAAGATTTATGAAAGGTAATGACAAGCGCAAAAAAATGTTATTTGTGTTGTCATGGCAACGGAACATGGCAACGGAAATTCCAAAGCACCCATGCCTCATGAAAATATAGAGGTGTGTAGATAAAAGGCCCGTGATGAAACCATAAATATACTGTATAGTTATTTTTCAGTAAAATCATTTCGAACGATCTGAGGATCGCGGGTATTGAAATGACATTTTGTCATCTGTGTTCCTTTTCCTTTTATAGGCCATATTGTTAATTTTTTCCCTGTTCTCGTCTTTTCTGAAATGCCTTGATGCGTTTTGACTGAATTTATATGATAAAATTATTAAAAAAACTAGGTAGGACTTTGTTTCCGCGTCTTCTTCATATGGGTTACTTTTAAAGCCAGTAATTGTGTTATATTACCATGCATAAATATGAGTAATCTTCCTAAATAATGTAATAACTGATTTATATTTTAAGGCTTTTGTTTGGAATACCTTTGGACCGATAGCGGAGTCGGCGGAAATTGTTTTTAACTGGAGTGATATTGACATTGGAATGTTTGGGAATTATGGCAATATTGCTTACATGGTAGCGGTCCTTCCTATGTGTTATTTTATGGATGTGAAAGGTAAACGGCTTTACAACTATTTGTTGAAAAATGGTTCTTCATTTGAAGAGTGTGATGCCACAGTGAGAGATAAAAAATAATGACAGACAGCAAGGGCGGATTCGAGGAGGGATGTACCTGGAGCTTCCACTACCCCTACCCAACCCTACAATAAGGAAAACATTCATTTTAATTGCATGTAATACATTAGCCATTGAAAGAAAGAAAATAGCTCGCTTTGCAACACATTATTTCAGTTGTACTTTTTTTATAATTGCTGAAGCGGAGGGACCGGAAAACAATCCACATTACAAGTTTTTCATTATGAGCAAATTGGGTTTTGCTAAAAAAATACAAATGTAGAAGTCAACATTACGTCAAATATTTATGTTCAGTCCAACGTTTGAGAAAACTTTCCCCAAAAAAGTCCGAGGGGGCATGTCCCCTTGCCCACTGAACCACGCCTCCCCCTCCCCCCACCCCAACCCCTAGAAATTACATATCCGCTTGATCCGCTCCAGGATATTTGTGAATAAATGTTGTTTGTTTGTCTCTGTACCTTCAAGAAAAAACAACTTAAGACGGGTTTATAGTGCATTACCTTCTAAAGGTATTTTATATTGAAAGAAGAAAGGAAATATAGATTTTTGATACTTTTCAGACTCTTTCAAAAATGTATAGTTTCATATACTTTCTTAATAAAGTAAAACAGATATAGATCTACGTGTTAAGTTTCGCAGTTCGATTCCTAGACTAAGACCTTCGAGTTGTGAACCACATTCTAGTCAGCGTCCGCAAATCGCAATTCGAATAGGGAAGTGCTGATCAGATATCACCGCGAACTGCGAACCGCGAACTACCATATACTATAGAACTATAGAACAATTTAACCAGTATGGAGATTTTGGCGTATAAAACTTCATAAAGCGTTATAAGACATCTTGATAGTAAATAGAATTAAAAATGTATAACTTTTTAAGCTATTTGCATCTTGTAAAATTCTTATGAACAACTTGACTCTCACTGAATACCACGGTACGTAGCATTTCATACTGTATATACGGACATTTAACATGAAAATGGTAATACCACATATAGATATCTGACGATATTTTACAAATATTTATTTTACAAAGATGTCTTATTTACAGGCCTGCGTGTATCCTTGCTCATGTGCAGTTTTCTAATAATGGCTGGTACAGTGGGTAGATGTGTGAGCCTTGAACCAGTACCAGCTTCTTGGTAAGCGTAACACTTACTTCTTGTGCTTAAGCTATTTTGGGAATAGGCCATGCCATTGTCTTTGGAATGTTATAAATGCCATCTTGGTGTCTGTTTTTGGTTGATTTTGTAGCTGAAATTGGGTGATATTACGAATGGAATAATACTATTTCATCAAAAATGTTGGCAAATGTTTCAAATACAGACTACAGAAATAATGGTTACAAACTACGACAGCTTTTTCTAAATTTCACTTTCTTTCAACTCGTTACAAAACCTTCTTGTTCGTGTAACTGTAAACAAATACTCGCTAACAGTCTGTAACATTATGTTGTGATGATGCAGTTTTGGGAAAACATCATGGTATCTGTACAATTCTTTTTCAGGTTGGCTAATATATGCGCAGTGCTTAACGGCGTCGGAGGTACAGTACCGTTCGCAGGATCAGCAGCTGTTTCATCCATCTGGTTCCCGTCAGATCAACGTGCCACAGCAACAGCTATCGTGTCATTTTGCAACTATGTCGGATTTGCATTGTCTTTTATCTTAGGTAAGTACATGTAGATAGATCTAAAAAAAAACAACACAATGACTTATTACGTTAAATGTTGTTTTTCACTTTTCGTAAAGGCGATGTATCCGAATCATTAAGTCCCTGGACTTAGCCTTAACCTATGGTGGCATGCAGGATGCTTGTAGTCGGTCAACAGTTCTACGTATGTGCCTCAATGAAGTTTAATGTTTGAATGGTGCTTTAGGATCAAACATATGGGTGTGACATAAAAGCCAACAAAACAGAAACAAACTAATGAAGAGCAATGAGAGAGATTTTTGCAAAATATTTTCAGTATGTTTTATCGATTTCAGGACCACATGTTGTTTCTAGTCCACAGTACAGTAACTTCAACTCCACATCAAACACAACGAACACTTTCTGGGTCTCTGAAAATGACAACAGTACACACAAAGGTTAGTATGCTAGTTTCCTCAATTAATTTTTCTTTTATGTATTATATCTATATGTATGCATTAAATTTTATTTACAACAGCTCAATAATTTCCTCTTTCAGAAGTAACAAACAGATCTACACTTGAGATTGATATACGGCATTACTTATATATACGTGAGTACAGATTTTCATTACTTGAGACTGGTATACGGCATTACTTATATATACGCGAGCATAGCTTTTCATTACTTGCGGCTGGTATACGGCATTACTTATATATACGTGAGCACAGCTTTTCATTACTTGCGGCTGGTATACGGCATTACTTATATATACGTGAGCACAGCTTGTCATTACTTGCGGCTGGTATACGGCATTACTTATATATACGTGAGCACAGCTTTTCATTACTTGCGGCTGGTATACGGCATTACTTATATATACGTGGGCACAGCTTTTCATTACTTGCGGCTGGTATACGGCATTACTTATATATACGTGAGCACAGCTTTTCATTACTTGAGGCTGGTATACGGCATTACTTAATATACGTGGGCACAGCTTTTCATTACTTGAGGCTGGTATACGGCATTACTTATATATACGTGGGCACAGCTTTTCATTACTTGCGGCTGGTATACGGCATTACTTAATATACGTGGGCACAGCTTTTCATTACTCGAGGCTGGTATACGGCATTACTTATATATACGTGAGTACAGCTTTTCATTACTCGAGGCTGGTATACCGCATTACTTATATATACGTGGGCACAGCATTTCATTACTCGAGGCTGATATACGGCATTACTTATATATACGTGGGTACAGCTTTTCATTACTTGAGGCTGGTATACCGCATTACTTATATATACGTGGGCACAGCTTTTCATTACTTGAGACTGATATACGGCATTACTTATATATACGTACGGCATTACTTATATATACGTGGGTATAGCTTTTCATTACTTGAGGCTGGTATACCGCATTACTTATATATACGTGAGTACAGATTTTCATTACTTGAGACTGACATACGGCATTACTTTGAGATACTTTCCTGCAGAAAGTTTTGTTTAGCCGATTGGTACAAAAAGCTACATCAAGAAAATAAATACCTGTTTCTTTTCCTCAAGATAAGATCAAGCAGGAGAAGCTCACATTTATTCCCGAGAGACCGATTCATGTGTCTGGTTTTTGTTGCAAATAATATGATATCACAGATCTACAGCATATCATTTACAATATATATTGTGAAAATGATAAAACAGATCCATATCTTTTAAGCGATATTCAAGTGTTCAATGGAAATACAGACTCTAACTGTTCTCCAGTCCTTCTCGTTTTCCGTGAGTTGTATATTATCATGATAAAACTGCCATGAACCTGTACTTGCTGTCCTGCCATTAATAGATGTTATTCACTCTGTTTTGCTAAACATCAGTGTTTCCACCTATGTGTATTACCTTACCTTAAATCCAACCGGGATAGGGGCGCATATTAAGGCCTTCTTTCATCATTTCATCTGAAAAGTGATTATGAATAACTCCTTAGTTCCGTCTGGTGTAACTTTAAAAACTAACCAATGTACTTACGTAATTTCAGAGGCGAGTGTTGGGGTGTTGTTCTTTGTTTTGGTGCTGATTTACTTTCCGGACAAACCTCCTAAGCCCCCTAGCTCCTCGGCATCTCTTAAACGTACAGATTATCTGAAAGGACTTTCACAACTGGTATGGTTAGTATTTCGATAACAAATTCATGTTTTACACATAGGTTAATCTATGTTTTGAACAGGGTTATGATGTAGAGGTGGTATTTATGTGACACTTTACAACAGTTTTCTTATCACAGAGTTTTTACAGATGAAAAGGGGAGTCAGTTCAGATACTGGCCTCATAGTTTTAAAAAAGAGCAAGGTGAAATATTACATGTAACGATTTTGGATTTATTTATTCAGTTAGCACAACAGTGTATGAGCTCTACCATTTCATTTACTAACTGTCAATGTTATATGTACGCCAGCAGTGGTTTGTGTGACCGACTGTGTCGGCGTGTGCTATACCAACTCTTAATTAATAGGGAATCGATCTTACCGAAATTGACTATTAGTAGTATGTAGAGATTGTTGTTCTGCAAAGGTAAATTTTAAAGTATATTTCAGCAAAGGGAAATTTTGATGATGTTGTTAAAGAGAGGTTTTTACTTAAGAGAGGGCCGCTCTGGAGAGGTTGTATTGTATACTATCTAATTAAAAATGTGTCCTTCCGGCACGTGCAAAGAGCGTCTAACTTCGGACCTTTTGGAAGAATACGCTTTTTCCTTGTGGCTAATAAGCGTCCACATAACTTGTCTGAACCGCAACGTCTTGCACATCAGTACAAATATGGGCAGTGTTGTTTTTATTCCAAAATCTACCTTTTAAATGATACGGAATCTATCCTTCTACGGTAACATGCAATATACCGAATGAAAATTTACTGTCGAATTAAAAAAATGTGTCCTTCCGTGCTGTCATTTAACAGGCCCATAGGAAGCATTTTCAGAATGATGGGGGGAGGGGGGGGGGGGGGGGGGGGGGGGGGGAGGGTGCACACATTTTAAAAATTAGCAGACCTGGTATAAAAACCCTCACCTTTTTCTCGGGCTTGGGACCAACAAAGAAATCTGCTCAGCTGCCCTTTAATAACAATGTCCTCAAGAAAGCCATTGTCATGATGGGGAACAGACTGTAAGGCTCTGTAGCAATGGCCTCTAAAGTCACACAGCAGAGCTCCAGATAAGCTGCGTATTTGCGTATGTTATTATGTTAATATGCGTACACTGTTAAAATCTAATAAAGTTTAAATTCCAGGGAGTTAGGTATTATGATAGAAGGGCTAAGGCTGTGATTACATTTATAAGCAGTTTAAGATGGGCTAAGCACTACTTTGCTAAGCTGCAAACTAGTCTTAGAACGGTGCATGCTTAGCCCATCTAAAACAATTATAAAACTGCATGTCTGGTGACTGGTCACAGCTAAAATTGACCCGCTATCAAAACATAATTGATTGCAAAGATAATTACCATAATTGGTCAAATTATTGGACCCCCGCCCCTGTCACCCCCACTTCCTAAGGCCTGCATTCAAATGTTATATGATGAGTTGAAGTCAGATCTATTCCCGATTGAGGCAGTGCCTTATTTCACATTATTACTTTCAGCAGTGGTTTGTGTGACCGATTGTGTCGGCGTGTGCTATACTAACTCTTAATATTACCTTCAGCAATGGATGTATGTGTGACTAGTTGTGTTGGGATATTCTGTACAAATTGATTTTGTTTGAATAATCTGTACACTCTTGACTATCAATAATGGTTCTTTGCGGTTGTTTTGGCATTTTCTGTACATACTTGTAATATTATATTCAAGTAAAGGGTCTGTGTGGGTCTGTTAGTGGTTGATTGTATTAGCCTATACACTACAACTTGTTTTCAGTAATTGGTCTGTATGACTGACTGTGTTAGCATGTACTATAGAAACGTGTAAACGTCTAACGTAGTTCTGTTAGAATGCTTTATACAAACGAATTATTTCATTTATAATAATCATATGGCTGATTGTGTAGGCCTGATTATTTTTAATTTCAGTTAGGCCTATACGTTTTGTTGACTGTGTTTGTATGCGTTTACCCAACTGCCCATTTTATATTTCAGCAACGGTTCTGTTTGGTTGATTGTACTTGCATGTGCTGTACCAACTGGTGTTCTACAAGTTTGGCAGTCGCTCCTTGTTGTTAACCTTAAACCTCTCAGTATATCCCAGGTGACAATCTTTGTCAATGAATTTATGAAGTTATCAATATAGACCTACTGAAATGAAAATGAAAAATGTTTCGTTAAGTATCTGCACAATTTAAGATTAGCGTTTGATAAATGGAATACTAAACATTTACATGGATATAGCTGCTTAATTAGGACAAATGTCGTTGGTAAAACTAACTAATTTATTAGCTTGTTGTTCTTTACAGTAAGCTCAAAAGAATATGAGTCGCGCCATGAGAAAACCAACATAGTGGGTTTGCGACCATCATGGATCCAGACCAGCCTGCGCATCCGCGCAGTCTGGTCAGGATCCATGCTGTTCGCTAAAGGTTTCTCTAATTGCAATAGGGTTTGAAAGCGAACAGCATGGATCCTGACCAGACTGCGCGGATGCGCAGTCTGGTCTGGATCCATGCTGGTCGCAAACCCACTATGTTGGTTTTCTCATGGCACGGCTCATATAATGTGCAAGTAGTTATTTTTGTGTAATGATGTACTTTTCAGAACACAGCAGGGTATATGGGATTCTGGCAGACATTATCCGGTTGCTTCGCGGGACTTGTCATAGCCAGGTAGGTTTAGACAGATGTCCGGATGAAGAGGGGTGCGAATAGGAGAGATTTCATTGTAATTGTTTAAATTAACGTAAAATTGAGTGTAGTATTCCTGCAAAGGGACTTGAAAATCCTAACTACTTTGAATTAATAATAACCTTGTTACAACGTATACTACTACCCATTCGGAGCTAATGTTATGTAGCTTGGAGTAAATAACGTTTACACCCAGTATGCACGTAGCATATACACAAAATTATTTTAAAACAAATTCGTCTTTTCTAACCTTCAGACTGCTGGCAGCAAGTGATTCTGCCTTTGCGGCGTGCGCCGACCAAGATCAGACTGCACATCCGTGAAGTCTGATCATGATCTGCACTGTTTGCTATTCAGTCAGTAAATTTTCAGCGAACACCCATTTGACTGTGCAAATTGAATGATGGACCAATCCATTTTAGAAATTTAGCCGGCAAAAGGTTAAAGTAACGACTATTTCTGTTCTTAGATTTTCAGATATGTTTATGAAGAGGATGAAATTATTTCTAATTTCGTTGTTTATAGGGGCTGTAGCCTCCTCAGCATGGTTCTTTGTGTTATGGAAACAATATATTCCTTTAAATTTGAGTAAGTCGTCATTCTAATTCAATCAATAGCTGAGGGCAACTAAGTGTATATGATTTTTACTTAAAACAAACAGTTCTACAAACGTTTCATTCGCCGCAAAATATATATAAAGTATTAATTGTTGTGTTTTAAAGTAATTGAGCTGTCGCTTCTATACTATAATAGAGTATTGAGAGGTCTCCGTTGCCGAGTGGTTAAGGATTTGATTTTAGATCACTTTCCCCTCATCGATGTGGGTTCGAGCCTCACTCGGGGCGTTGAATTCCTTAATTTGAGGAGCCTATCCAGCTGGCTTACAGAAGGTCGGTGGTTCTACCTAGCTAGGTGCCCGCCCGTATTGAAATAATGCACGGAGGGGCACCTGGGGTCTTCCTCCAACATCAAAGCTTGAAAGTCGCCATATGACCTATAATTGTGTCGATGCGACGTTAAACCCAACAAAAAAGTATTAGGAATATTGTTTTTAATATCGTGATATTGCCGTTTGCTGAATTTCAGATCATACAGAGATGGATTTCATTTTATTTCAGTCTCAATGTACACTGCCTGTATACTTATTGGTATATTTATCAATGGTGGTATACCTCTATTCTTCGAGATCGCCTGTGAGGCGAGTTACCCTGTTGCCGAGGGCGTCACCGGGGGACTACTCACACTGCTCAATAATATCGTCGGCATCTGCTTTCTCTGCGTTCTGTTGATACCAAATATTGGTAAAAAAATATTATAATACTTTAATGAAAGTTAACATCGATGAGAGATGAACTGATTTGCAGGCGGTCCCTGCTTACAGGTGAAGTACACTGCAAATGTGCACAACTGAAATGAAACACGTGGTCTTTGTTGTCTCGATTTAAGGTGTCTTTAGCATGTGTTTCGCTAAATTATACCTCTTGATACAAAGTACATAAGGGCTATATTGGAGTCACAAATGTACGTCCGTTGGTTTATTGGCCCCGTCCGTCCGTTCGTCCGTTGTGTCCGCTCCGTAGGAAAGATTTTTGATAAATAATAATAGAAAAAACACTATCAGTTATTCACCTTTACTTAAGACAATATTCCTAAGAGAACATCCCAGGTCATGAGGCTAAGGTCAAGGCCGCACATAAAGGTCAAATATCTAATAGCTTATTTTTCTGTCCATTACATAACTTTTTAACCACTGACATGATTTTCTGAAAACTTTACCTCATGGAGACGACTTACATAATGTGCAGCCAAGGCCACCACTAGGTCCAAGTCCAATGTTACACTTTGGGGTCAAAGGTCATGATCTTAACATTCTTGTATCATGGCAGCGTCTGAATTTATGTATATATAACTGATAATGGAATGGGGAATGAACGCTATAGTTTCATTTTGTTAAGGAATGTTGTTATTAATTGCCGGCTTCGGATTGGTTGAAAAATGTGTTGCCTTGAATCATAAAAATATCCTTAAAATCTGGAAATGTAATGTTTTCTGTGCATTTTGAAGTATTTTATAGCTGCCTGGCTATATATTTAACTCTGAAATTAGCAATCTAGTGAAGTAAGTACTTGTTGGACTTCACCACTAAATTCCATGCACAGTTTAGGGTGGTTGTCTTTGAATGGAAAAAGAAAAAAAATGGATCGGGCATGCCCATGTAAAAATGTTATTTTTCGGTGTCTGGAAGGCTATTTGACAAGGTAAATGGCACCTCATGTGTCAACAAAAGTTTTGAGGGAGTCCTACAGAGTCATTTCTTACAATGTAAGCCTATGGAAAAATTAATAGCAGTGTCTGACCATTATCTGTTTCTTGAAACGGATTTCGTTTAATTAGACAGCCCTTAAACTAGAACCTCAAATAAGTAACAACTTCCTGTACTTATCAGAGGTTGAGATATTTTATTCAGAGTTCTTAATTTTTCAGGTCGCACCTGGATGAACGAAGCGCTGCTAGGGTCAACTGTTGTCGCATTACCATTGCTCATCATTTACCCCGAGAGGTACAGACGCACAGATCTCGATATCACCATAGACGTTAGTCCATCAAAGGGCGATCTTCAAACTAGTGAGAAAGATGTGGACATTATTCAAGACAATAGCTGACCAAAATATCAACAACGCTCAATAATGGTTGTCTCTGATGATTAAACAATCGGACTGTTAGTGAAGTCTGATATAAATCTATGAGGCAGCTGGCGGTTTGCTTGAATGCTACTGCCATGAAATATTACTTGAAGCACAAACATTGTAGTTACTAATGAATATATTATGACTGAAGTAAAGAAAAAAATGTATTTTTGTCAAAACTCGTTTTGGTACTCATTTCTATTTTCACTATATCATATCGAAAATTTTGCTTGAATACTTTTCTTACAACCTTGGTTAATAGAATTCTGCTTAGGGGGCGTGAGAGGTATTGCTCCTTACAGTGCTTCTCATAAACAGCCACAATCAAACCGAGTCTGTCATTATTGTGCTTCCAAAAGATCTCTTTACAGATTTTATTATAAATGTAAACTTGCAGTTTGTATTGAATGTATCCTAATACCGCGCCTACCAGTACGGTATAAAACACGGGTACTAAACAGTGCCTGCGGCACTGCCTGTGCCGACGAGGATTGAAGGCACCTTGCTTCCTGTACCGCAGGTACTTCGTCAATGTTTACAAAACGAGCGAGATCTGTGAGTGATTTTTGTCATTTTTATCATTTTGTAACTGCATGAAGCATTTTTTCAAAAATCGGGGAATGTAGCGGGGTGTAAATGTATCTTATCTACATATCCATGCTTAAATTTGTGGCAAAAGATCAATTTCCTAGAAACGTAAGGACAAATAAGTTTGGAATGAAACGTTATTTTTTTCAAAACAGTGACTGTTTAGACTCATTTCTTTTTGCTGACCAATACGATGCCGGTTCCCTCCGCCAAAAGTCATTTTTTATAAATAACATTTGATCTGCAAAAAACAAAAAAACGTGTCCAAAAAATTCCCCGAATTTAAAAACGTTATGCCAATTTTTAAAAATTTTGGCCGAAAGGCCTTTTCGACGATGCGCAGCCCCTTCGGGGTGCCGCGGGCACTTCAAAAAGTTTCAAAAATTTTGGGCCCATAACAAACCCAAAATCTCAATAACCCCGCTTTCCGTAGATTTTTTTAATTCACAAATATAAAAATTATAGCAATCGGTTTACTTCGCGGTAATCTAAACTCTAGTACCGATTGTTCCGGTCGTTTTTTTTTCCCCAAAATATTATGTTTTGGGGGTTTGCCTTCCTGCCCCACCCAATGGGGCCCGAAAAGGGTTTTCTTTTTTTAAAGTTTTGTTTGCGGGAAAGGGAATATTTTTTAGGTAAAATGAAAAAAATTCCCCCGGGTTTGGATCGTTTTTTGAGCTATACTTATTAGTTTTTCCTTTTTTTCTAAAAACATTTTTACAAATATGGGGCTAAAATTTTTTTTTTGTAGAATACTTAATATTTCCGGGAAACGTTGGGCTATTAAAAATAACTACAGAAAATTTCAACATCAATAATTTTTCTGTTTTATACCGAAATACAATGTAACTGTCTACTATAAATGTTAGCTGCCAAAAAGGGCTTTTCCCAAAAATGAATCGAGATTGTAATGTGAATAAACGCAATAATATTTACGGGAAACTTCTGCCCTATTGAGACTCTTATTAGAAAATTTTCCGGCTTTATCACGAAAATTTTTCTTAAAAGTATCGGGGCCCAGCTTATTTATTAACCTCCCTTTCTCAGGGCAGGGGTTTTATAATGCTGAATTGGGAAAAAAATTTTTCCGGGGGTTATTTTGGAAAGAATCTCTAGTAAATGATCCTTTTTTTTTCCATTTTTTCGGGCTTTTGTGCGTAAATGGGGACCAAAGGGAGCTTTTTTTTTCACTCTAATGTTTTTAAAAAAAAAAAGGAACATTTTTCATGTTTTTTCTCGCATTTTTTCGAGTTGTTTTTTAACAAAAACAATTTTTTTTTTAAATTCCCTGCTGACCGCTTTCTGAAATCGGAAAAATTTTGGGGGTACCTGTTTTTCATTTGACTTCATTTCATTTCAAACTTTTAAACATCCCTTTTTCTTTTTCGTTTTCTTAAAGGGAAATGAAAACGGGTTCTTGTAAAATGGGTCTACGACGGGGGAAAATCTGAAACGAAAACAAAATTGTTCTAAAGTAGCTAAATTTTTTATCTAAAAATTTTTTATTGGTATAAGCCTATCCCTTTCATAATGGATTGATATTTAAAGCGTTAAAAAGGGTTTTTGGGCCCTTTTTTTTTAACAACTAAAAAGCCCATTTTCAAAATATCAGGGGGGCATTTATTTCCCCCCCTTCTGTTTTTTCTTTTTCTTCCCTTTCAAAGCTTGGGCCAAATTTATGCCCCGAAAATTTTTTGAAAGGGGCCTGCGGCACCTCAAAGGGGCGGGGCATCGCCCGAAATGCCTGGGGGAAACTTTTTAAAAATTTGGCATAACGTTCAAATTGGGAATTTTTCTGGACCTTTTTAAATTTTTTAGCAGATCAAAAGCTTTTTAAAAAAAAAATTTACGACGGAAGAGACGAAAAATTTTTTTGGGTCAGCGAAAAAAATCGATTTAAAAACAGTCACTAAAATTTAAAAAAAAATCACATTTCATTCCCATCTTATTTGTCCTTACTTTTTCTAAAAATTTAAATTTTTTTGCCAAAAATTTTTTAGCAGGAATTAGATAAATACTTTAACACCCCGCCAACATTCCCCATTTTTAAAAAAAATGTTTCATGAAAGAACAAGATAAACAAAAATGACAAAAATCACTCACCAACCCTCGCTCGTTTTGAAAACCCTTTGAGGGAAGTACCTGCGGTACGGGAAAGCGAAGTCCCTTTCCCAATCCTCGTCGGAAACAGTCTTTACCCCGGGCACTGTTTAGTACCCGGAAAAAATTGAAATTTTCATATTTGTTTGTGGAAAGTTTTTTTTCCAAACATTCGGGGTGTACAACAGACCAAAAAAAAATGTTAATTGGGGAAATTTGGACTCTCCCCTTTAAAGCGGGGATAGGCTCCGAAATTTCTCATCGATAAACTAAAAAAAAAAAAAAAATGTACGTAATCGATATGAAAAAAGGCACTCCCGGGGGCTCTGTCAAAAACTTGTTTAATTTTAATTCAAAATTTAAAATTTAGGTTTACTTTTGTAGGCTCAGATTGGATTTAGAATTTAGCAACAAAATCAAAACTGACATATACCTCCGTTAGGGGTTTTGGAACCCCAAAAAGGGGTAAGCTAGTAAGACTACTGTTTAATCAAAAAAAAAGTTTGGAAAAAAAATCTTTTTCAGAAAAGAAATTTATACCCCCCCCAAAACCCATTTTTTAAAGGGGGGTATATAGGATCATTTTGTCGCGTTTGTCGCGTCCCCCCGGGGCCCGCCCGTCGCGTCCCAAAAATCTATTACTCAGTTTTTAAACCAAAGGGATTTGATTCAAACTAAAATACATTTTCCACCTTACCCCCCACATCAATGACACAAGGTGCATAACTTTTGACACCAATTTCATGAATTATTCCCCTTTTACTTAAAATTTTAAAGGTTAATTTTTTTTGAAATTTTCACTATATCTCAGTTTTTACTAAAAGGGTTTTTATCAAATTTAAAAATAGATTTTCCACCCCCAAATCCCCCAAAACATGTGACAAAAGGGTGCTTTAACCGGACAAATTTTTTTTTATGAATTATCCCCTTTTTACTTAGAATTTAAGGTTAAATTTTGATGTTTTTCATTTTATCTCATTACTCCCTGAAGGATTTGTTTCCCAAACTTAAAAAAAGATTTCCCAAACCCATCACCCACATCTTTGGCCCACACCCAGGGTGACACAAGTGCATAACTCTGACCCCCAACTTTCAAAATTAAAGCCCCTTTTTTTACTTAAATTTTAAGGGCTAATTTTGTTGTATTTCACTAAATCTCAGTTTTTAACAAATGGTTTTGATTCAAATTTAAAAATAGTTTTTCCACCTCATCACCCAAAAATGGGGAATAAGGTTTAAAACCTTTTAAAAAAATTTTTTATAAATTATGCCCCCTTTTACTTTTTTTTTAAAGGGTTGATTTTAATGGATTTTCACTATAATTTTATCTCAATTTTTAAAAAAGGGATTTGATTAAAACTTAAAAAGATTTCCACCCATCCCCCAAAATAAAAGTGACACAATGCATAACTCTACACCAATTTTTCATGAATTATCCCCCCTTTTTATTTTAAATTTTTAAGGGGTTAATTTTGATGTATTTTCACAAAATTCTAAATTACTACTAAAGGGGTTTTGATTCAGACTTAAAATAGTTTTTTCCACCTCATAAACCCACATCATGTGACAAAAGGGTCCCTAACCTGACACAAAATTTTTTCTTAAATTGTGCCCCCTTTTACCTAGAATTAATTTTAATTTTGATGTTTTTTTCATATATCTTTCTGTTTGGGCTTGACCCAAAAGGGGAATAATTTTTTTTTAACCTTTGTACTGATTTCCCCCCTTAAAATTTCCGGGAAAATTAGCCCCTTTTTTTAAAAGAAACCAAAATTTTAGATTTTCAATCTTTTTTATTATAATTCCTTTTTAAAAAAGTAAAAACATTTTTCCGGGGTAACATGGGTGGGGAAAAAACACTTCTTTATCACTTTTATGAAACCTAATATTAGAAAATTTAAATTTAAAATATATTTACTATTTTAAATTAAACTAGTTTTAAACTAGTATTACTTATATGGGGAAAACCCGGGATAAGTACTCCAATTTTTTTTTAAAAGATTCCTTAGGGTTTCCCTTTTTCTTCTGTGAAAAACCGTAATGGGGGGGTATGAGTCACTCCGTGACGGGTTCCCTTTGAGCCCCTGTGTTTTAAATTTTTGGGGTCGTGCAAAAAATGTAAAAAAATATACAAAAAATTTTTGGTTTTTTTTCTTGAATACGAACCCCACTTCCAGTATATCTGAAACAAATTTTTGAAAGGGAAAAATTTTAAAAATGTCATTCAATGTAAAAATGTAAAATAAAGCTTAAAAGTTTTGGTTATATTTGTATCTCTGCTAAAAACTAGTTGTTTCAACCAGGTTTTCAAAAGTGACAGGATATAGGCAAACTGGCCCAAAAAGTAAAATATTAGGGTACCTACGCACATGTGTTTTGTTTTTTTTTAGTTTTTGATAAGGGGTTTTTCAAAAAATTTGTAAACCAAATACTCCGGGAAAAATCCCTTTGATTGCTGGCTGAATTTTCAGAAAAATTTTTCAGTACTGGCAGCGCAATTTTTTGTATCAAAAATTAAAACCCCCCCCCATTCTATTACGGGCCATGGAAAAAATGTTTTGCTAAAATTTAAGATTCTTTTGGGCCCTAACACTTGTTAAGTTTTTAATTTTTGTAAAATTTTTAATCTTTCCCATCGAAAAATGTGTAATTTGTCAACTATTTTTTAGACTGTGCATCGGTGGGACCACTCCCTCTTGGCACTGCTAGATGACTCAATGTTAGGCAGTTTTTAAAGCCAACTTTGATCTTGCCTATTTCGTTGGCCGTAATAGTGTTTCATTTGTCGCTCTGCCCTCTGAAAAACGCTCAGTACATGTGTGCAAATATGATTCACTATGCTAAATGTTTCAAACATTATTTCCCGTTTCCTTTTAATTTTTAAGAAAAAAATCTATAAAAAGGCATTTCCCTTTAAAAGTGCAAGTTATTTTTAAAAGGGTTTAAAAATTAAAAGAAACAAAAATTTCCCCACTAAAAGCTTTCACCCCGAGAAATTGGTTAAATTTTCCCCGAAAACGGGGGGAAAACAACATTATTTAAAAGGTTTTCACTGCCAAATTAAATGGAAAACCCCCCAGGTCAAAAGTAATGGGAAAAATATATACCTAATCTTTTGTCCTTTCCCCCCGGGCCCTTTCTCAAAAGATAAAGTGTTTGTTTTTCCTTTTTCTTTGGGGCGTTCAATATCATTTTTAAAAATTCTGTCGAAACTGCGTTCATTGTTTGTAATTTTGCGGGGGCGGGGGGCGGCTGGTGTTGGGGGTGAAATGTAATTTAATTTTTAATAACGGCCATCCCCCTCTAAACAACAGAAAACCCCCCACATGTTTACCTGACATCGGGTTAAAAAAGTTTTTTTAAAAACCAAAAAAAAAGCAAAAAAAACCTCTGGGATATTTTCCCTAACCAACAGTAAAAAATCTGAAATTTAAAACCAGAAGTTTGGTCAAAGTGTTTTACCCAAAGACGTACAAGAGAAGAGCCCCCTTTAAAACAAAGGGAAAAAACAAGTTTTGGGCCCCAAAAGGGTATGTTTGTAATCCTTTCAAGAACTGTTTGTGGAGCTTTATTTCGGTAACCTCGTCTGTTTTGAAAAATTTAATTTTTTTGTGCAAGATGATGTCGCCGTAGGAGCGATCAGGAAATTTAGGAGGTCCCGTTTTGGGGTCCGGGGGGAAATAAAACCAAATACCCCCTTTCGTTTAAAATTTTTGGACAATAGACACACATTGTATCAAAAACCTTACATTTTTCATTTTAAAAAACTTTTCCTTTAAAAAGGGGGAGTTTCCCCACATCTTCTGTTTTTCTTCAAGAAAAGCACTTTTTGGGCAAAAGTTGGGGGGTGGGGAGCATAACCTGGCCCCCTCACTCTCAAAAAACGGGGGGAAACCCAAAGACCCTTAAAAGGAACCAAAATTTAACATTTTCAATTTTTTGGGTTTTTTAGGGTCAAGGGGATCTGCAATTTATCGTAAAAAAAAAATTCCGCTTAAGGGCCCGGGGCAACCCGGGGGCAAAGAGGGGTGTTGCACATTTTATTTAAAAAACTCTCAGAACAGACTCAATCAAACCCAGTCCCTTTTATTAAAGCAGTTTCTTGGCTTCGTTTTATTCTCACATATTTTTATTGACACGTAGCGGGTATCAAAGTTTTAAAAAAGGAAAAAAATACTTAGTATTTGGGGAGATTTTTTTAAACAAGAAATAAAATTTTTTTCTTAATTCCTTTTTGTTGTAAAAAAACAGTTAAAATTCTAGGGGAATTTTTAAAGTAAAAAACCCCAAAAAAAACTTTTATATTTTATCAAAACTGGGTGTAAAATGTAAGTTTAGCCCTTTATATTTGGGAAAAAAGAAAAAAATTAGGTAAAAATATAGAAAAAATTAAGGGAAAACCCTATCAGTAATTTTAAAAAATTTTCGGAAAATCAATGCACAGTTTGTTTAATAGTTCCCTTTGGGTTTTTTTATCTGTTTTAAACCCATTTCTAATTCACATCAACTCAACAACGACAACCCCCCCCCAATTTTACAACGACGCGAGGGAATTAGGGGTTTCCCCACATTAAAAAAAAAAAAAAAATGACACGTACAAGCAGCTTCGACTGTCCAATTTAAACGATGTTTAAAGGGGTGTAACGGGGACCCCCTTCCTAACCGGGGGTTTTAAGGGGCAAGACATTGGGAAGAGAAAACGAGTACGGGGGTTTGAATCCGACCGGAATAAAGTTCAGACCCTTTAAAATAAATCAAAAAATTTAAAAATTAAAATCCATTTAAATTCAAAACCCCGTCCTTATCCCCCAAATAATATACAATGTACATATTAACAATTTAAAAATCCACATGTTAAAAGTTGCAAGTGAGGGGAAAATCGACGCTTTTGCAGCGAGAGAAAAAAACCTCCCAACCAAACACGTTTTTCCCCATTTTATCACATTTTTAAACCCCGTTAAAAAAAATCCCAACAATTTTTCATTGGTCCAGCAATAGTAAACTAAGCAACACATTAAAAAAACAAAAAATTCCCTAAAATTTCCGTAAGTCCAAATTTACCCAAACCAACACAAAGACATACAAGGTTAAAATTGGTTATTACGGTGCGCGTTCCAATCAAATGCCTCGTATCAGCCGACATTTTCTAGAAGTCAAATAAAAGAAATTTGCCCGGGGGTAAAATTAAAAAATTTTATTCTTTCCCAGCATTTAATTTACACAGTTGGAAAATCTAAAAAATAAAAGGGTTTTTACCCGGGCCTGTTACAGGCGCTACACCAAAAAATATCACCTTTTCCCAAAAATTCAAAATTTTGTTTGTATTCCCAAATTTTTCCTTTTTAAGTTTAAAAGAGATCCTCCCTTTTTAAAAATATATTATCTGACAAATTTTTTAAAAGGCCCCCTACAGAACTTTACCCTCTCTACCGAAAAAGAAATTTGGGCATTAAATTTTTAAATTTTTCCGTTTTATATGTGACGTATCATAATGATCGGTGAAATTGATACAGTAAAGTAAATATTGAAGTAGATATGTGTACAATTAAAAAAGAACTTATCTGTAGAAAAAAATGTAGGAAACGTCCGTGAGTAATCACGTCTGATTTAGTGGTGTTCAACCTATCTTCAGATGGCGATGACAACGATGTTATTGCGGCCAAATAAGCAAGACAAAACTGGAAGAAAGGACTTTAGGATGGGAGAACAAGTTACATATTAAGGCTGTTCAAGAAGTTAAAAGTATCTGGAAAGCAGGGTGAAAAGGGTGGGGAACCCCTATAAAACTTTATTGTCACCAGGGCATCCGGGAATTGCTGAAATAAATAGCGACAGACTAGAAAAAGGGAAACCCCACCCACAGGCTGAAAAATGAAAGGAAGTCACAAAACCCAACACTCAAGGGAAGAAAAAAAAAAGGCAGCCAAGGGGAAAAATTCAAAAGTTTTTTTGGGAAAGACGATGGATACAACAGGAAAGGGAAAACCATTGTAGACTTGAAGCCCAAAAATTTAAAAAAGAAGCAAAAGGGGTTACCGCACAAGTACAAATCAAAGAATTCCCTTTTACAAAATTTCAGAAAAGGGGCCCCTGCAATTTAAAAAGGGGCATAGACACAAGTTTGACGGGGGGAAAAAACCCTCAAATTTTGAATGTAGTGACCCCCGAATCAATAGAACATTACCTTCTGGAATGCCCAATTATTGAGAATCACAGAGAGATAATGAAAACAAATTTGCATCTCACAACTGGTATACATAATCTTGATCTCAAATTGTGGCCCGACCCATTTGCTTATTTGTTTGTGTTTGTAAAAAATGTTGTATATGCTTGTAAATATTAAATGAGCAATAAAATATGTTTAAACTATCTCAAATTGTTACTTAGTTCAGGAGAAAACGACCCATGGAAAGACATAAGACCCGTTATATTAGACGAACTTACCCAATATATTGATAGGTCAAAGAGGTTTGTTAAATCAGTTCTGGCCGATAACACAACCGGACTCCATATAAATGCTTAAATGTAAAAGTTTAATCTCAAAACACTACCTGTGAGACATTTACATTGTAAGACATTATTTACCGGAGATCGAGACGACAACGATGAGTTATTGGGTTATTAATAAAACCCGGCCCAGCCCGGCCCGGCCCAAACCACGGAAATAGCCGATTCTGATTGTACGGAAAGCACCAGAAACTTACGGACGGAAGGCTAATATAATTACGAATGATATCGTGTCGATTTCAACTTACATATAAAAAAAAAAAACACTGAACTTTATGATGCCCGCGAGGAACTTCTTTGATGAATGGGTTAAAACTGCGTGTTCTTTCTGGTTGCAAAAACGTCTTAATATAATTTGTAAACTTGTACACAGGAAGTCGTTATACATAGCGTTGTTTTGACGAGCCTTCTAATTAGTTCCCGATATTTTGTATCGTTATCATTATATACTATTTTATAATCACGTTTTGTCCAAAAAGTTGTTATATTTCGAAGAAAGGAATTCCTCTCAGGCCTCAAAGAGTTTTTGTTTCACCTGTGCATTCCCAAAGCCTAAATAATTCTTTGTGTCCGGTAACATGCCTAAAAAAATAGGTAGTAAAAAGGCAGGATTTTTTATACTTATTTGTTCAATGGACTTTACGGAAATTATTTTTATGTCAAAAAAATTAATACGAATAATTTCTAATATCACTGACAATTTTTAAAGAATAGAATGAGCAGTTTTTAAAACTTTTTATTAAAAGTTTTTAAAAATCTCAAAGACCATGAAAATTTAGGGTCATGTAAAAAAAATATATAGTCGGGTTACGATTACGCACGAAGAATACAGCGTTGAATATTGAAAAGTTTTACACACGGTACCCATATTTTTAAAATATTCCTGTATAAATATATAGAAACAAATACTGAGATAGGTTTGTTCACGCAGTATTCTGAGTATCTCTTGAACTTAGTCGACTGAATTGGCGTACGATGAAAGTCACAAATTGAATATATTGTGGTACATTGCAGTTTGTGGCATAGCCTTTGCACTTTCGATAATCGATTTCATATTCGGCAGGTTGCTATAATGTTTTAACATATATTTTTTTTTTAAGTTTGCAAGTAATCTCTGAATAAACTGACTTACTTAAGTTATATTCAAATTAGTTCAAAACTATATAGAGTAGAATCGAGATACAAATTTTACCTTTTTTCATTTTTGTACAGATGTCTCGTAAACCGGAGGTCGCGGGGTCGAATCCTGTCAGCGGATTTTGACCGTGACTCCCAACAGTCCCTTCTTTCGATGCGAGTACTGGTAACTTTCCTGGAAGCAGTCATCGAGTGTATTTCACATTAGTTGGTGAACCAAAACTCGACGCGAAAAAGAAATCTTTTAAATGGGAGCAAAATTACCATTTAACTGCACTCAATATACAGAACGATTCACACTGTTTCGTGAAAAAAGACCAAGTAAAAACTTGTTAAGGTTCGTCTGGATATTTACCAATGCTCTACACTTTCAGATTATGCATTTAGATACTTCAAAATTAAACTTCAATGGTTAGACATATCTTGCAAAACTTTGCAATTTATTTAGGTTGATTTGATATATTATTGTATACAGAATGCCTTTTCAGTCAGTTTGCTAGTGCTCGGCATTTTTGATACAGAACAGCTGAAGAATCGTTTGAGCCCGCTAATCATAATTTACAAATAAGTCTCGAAAAAGCAAAATAAAACTTTGAACGGATGTTGTTTCTTCAAATCTCACAAATTTCTTCATTAAGATTTTTTTTTTTTTGTAAATTTATCAGTATCACAATGTACTGCAGACGATTTACTCTAACACTTTTTACGAAAGATCTGAGTGTAATTCTTCAGCTATAATTGGTTTGTTAAACTGCCCATGTGTGGCCAAATCCATAAAGCATCTCAGAAAAGTTTTAACCTTACAATTTTTTTTTTTCAACTTTACGGTAAAGAAAGTGTAATGAGCGGGATTTTCCAAAAACAAGTTGCATCCTTCAGAACTTGTTTAAATAATAGTAAAAGTTGATCTTCACCCGATATTACATTGTATTGAAAAGGAAAAATTCGTACTCCCTACGCAAATCGCGTCGAGAAATCACATTTTAGCTCAACCCTAAATATATATAGTTGTGACGTTTCTGTTTTACGGAGATTAATTTATTTTTTGGGTTTCCAATATATCCAAAAAGTAATTATGTTTCATTTGGTATAACAGGCCCATTGAAACCTATATGTTTTCAAATGGAATGACTAAGTAGTGTGTTCTTTTTTCACAAATACAATTATGATAAAAAAAATTTGAATTGTAATATGAGCGAAAAATAAACAGGGATCTCCCTTCTTCGTTTTCGCGGTATAGTCTTAATTTTCTCCTACCCTATTTTCACGCGCAGCTATTGCACACTCAGTTTTTACATACAAATGCTTGTATCTAAGGGAAAAATAAGTTAATCACCACAAAAAAGTTTACAACAGCATAAATTTCATTTAATTATATTCTTATTTTGTTAGCCATTTTCGATTTCTTTCCGATCTTTATTGTTACGCGTGTATCCCTGAATACATGTTACACACAAAAGCGGCGTAATGAAAAACATAATATAGTACTTCTTATTAAACATTTTACTGATCGTTCGCCACTTAGTATGTATCTTTTATTTTCTGAAAATGTTCCTGAAATGTTTTTGAATGAAATAAAATTATAAAATGACTATCAGGTTCATTTTTATGCTGTGGTGCTAGGAAAATTTTGATTGTTACAATTGTCGCATTGAAAAATATAAGTCACGGATAGAGTTATCTTGAGGGATCACTCTCTCAGGAATATATTATTTATGTTATTATACCGAAAAAATAATGAAATGATTTATTTAACATTAAAAAAGTTATTACTTACCAAATAATGAAGACAGAATTAAGGAGGCTTTACTAGTAAGCACTTAGAAATTGTCGCGACTTTGCTGTATAAAAATCATTACTTTTTGATAGGTATCTATAGTCTTGAGGTTACATAACGCTGTATTTATGGGCATACTTCAACAAAATCAGCAGCAGTAACATTCGAAAAGCGGCGATAACTACGGAACATATAATGAGAGCACTCATTTTCTTAGTAGTTAGTAGTTAGTTAATTTCCAATCTGATAGTGATAGTTTCAATTTAATATTTGATGAAAAATTGTTTTCAAAATGTTGCATGTAGAACAAATCATTCAAAAGCAGAAAAGAAAAATAGGCCGGGTTCACATATGTATGAACACAAGATAAAATAATTTAATCCTATGTATAAATAAGCGCATCGTCTTTTAATCAGTACGAAAGTATCGATCTCTCATAGGGAGACATGAAAATGCAATATCACATGCGCAGAAAAACAAAATAGCGTTGTTGCGCATGTGATATGAAATTATTGTTTTTCGGCGACGCCGTCTAAATTCGTTTTCGTTACATATGCCACGTGACTTCAGTTTGCAAATCAAATTGCTTGATAACGCATTATAGATAATTTATCAAAATGGAAGATTTATGCAACACTCCGCCTGATTGGACGAGAGTGTCAATTTCTTTTACTCTGTTGATTGTGCTACGCTGAGATAACTTTGGCTCAGTATATTTAGCAAGAATATTGATATATCTCAAAATCATAAGTAAGTTTAATAAATATGATAAAAACCTGTTCAAATACCAACATATATCAAATTAAAGAGAGCTGAATACGGTCTGCGTATCACATGAATAAAGGTGTGATAAAAGTCTTTTATGTAGAGAAGTGCTTTTTAAAAGATTTTCCTTGTTACAGTTGTCGTCTGTATATGAAAAGGTTTCTTGCTTTTGTGACTTATTCAGATTGCATATTAAAATGAGTACTTGTTTGCTTTGATATATTTGTTATAAATTAATTAACTGATTTATTATATATGAATATTTTTCTTTTGTATGGTATGCAAATACTGAACTCGGTTGAAATCTGTTTCATTATATATATGCTATATAATGACTGAATCTCATTACACTGAAATGAAGGTACGCTGCATACAGTTTATCTATGTGATATGACTACGGTCAAACTTTGCTTATGAAACAGAAAAAAAACACACTTTTTTATAGGTGTGACGTCATTGTCCAAAGATTCATGAATAGCGAATATGCATTTGTTAAAGCGGGATCAGTTGGCCTATTTTAGAAATAAATAAAAATAATAAATAAAAAAAATCCTTTAATTGATTGTTTCTAATGTATTCTAATCAAACTTGATTTGTAGCATCTTTATTAGGCCCGCAGCCAACTTTGTTCAGCTGTGATCTTTGACCCCTTTTAGAGCTAAAACTAGAAATGCCTTTATACAGCGTCTCATGAACAGCTTGGTGGATCTTTGTCATAATTGGTCTGGAGCATCATTATAAGGTCCTCTTCCAAATTCATTTATATAGGAACTTGGGCCCTATTAGGGACCACTAAAGCTAAAAGTAGATATGCCTTTCTTCGCATTAATGGATTTTTATCAAACTCGATGTGTAACAAAATCGTAAGGTCTTCTGCTATTTTGTTACAAATGGGGATAGGGACCAATTTAGCTAAAAATATAAACACGTTTAATGACCTCTTCTCATGAACCGCTTCATGAATCTTCATCAAACTACTGCTGTAATTATTCGTCTAAGGATAAACGAAACAAAATTGCAACCCTACGAAACCTTTGCGGAAAATTAAAAGAGAACCATTTAAATTGTTAAAGTGCGGTGTTTAGTTTGCAATTTGAAAAATGTTAGATGAAAGATGAATGTTAGATGAAAAATTCATAAACTTCTTTCCTTATAACAATTCGCCGACCATCATTTTTAAAGATATTTCTTGTTATCATTAAATCTATATTTATAGTCCTTTCCATTGTTCTAGATGTAGTCACATGTTCAACGATAAAAAATCGTATTTTCTCGAAGGTGGAGCCAAACACACATATTGACCTCCAGCTGTGACGTCCACGCGTTATTACGTTAAAACAATGCGACGTCGTATACAATTAACCACGAAAGATGACCTAAGGCTGCAGACATTTGTATCTAATGTTTATACTTATGAGTAGGCTGGATTTGATAATAAAACAATTGTCGTTTTTATTTGTGGTCGATATGTGGATTTATCGATCTGTTAAAGCGATATCAAGTCGATAAATTCGCTCGAGGTTGATATTGCTTTTATCAGGCCGATAAATCCACATATGAGCCAAGCATGAGAAAACCAACATTGTCTATTGCGATTAGTTTTTAGTTTATACAAATTTGTTTTAGCTCGATTGTGATGAAAGCTTCAAGCTTATTGTAACCACTCTCGAGTCGCTTCCTGGGAAAAACCAGTACTGGTGTCATATGAGAAGTCATGGTCGTGACCCCAGTGGGGCTCGAACTCACGACCTCTGGATTGAGCGGCCAACACCTTATCCACTAGACACCGCTCCCTATTGCGATTAGAGAAACCGTTAGCAAACAGCATGGATCCTGACCAGACTGGGCGGATGTTGGTTTTCTCATGGCGCGGCTCATATCGACCTCACCAAAAGGCAATTATTGTATAATATCACATGCGCAGAAATTGAAAATAACGATTTTTTGCGCACGAGATATAAAAACGCTTATGATATATTATTCAAGTTAAACTAATGGGAAAAGTGCATTGGACATTGTGTGGGGAATAATAATTTAACATCTGAATTGCACACATTTGTAATCCATGCTTTAAAATGTTCATTTTAAAAACAAAAAAGTTAACATTGTGTGAATAGTTGTATAAGCATATAGCAAAAGCATAGTTCGTAGTCCGACCGGACCGGTTTTTTTTTAATTCTGTGTTAAAAAGATATGCTAATATTATTTCAAATATAAAAGAAAGAGAAATCAAAAATTAAATAATCTAAAAACAAAAATAACGTTAGCAGTAAATTGTTAAATTGTTAAAACATGAAAGTTCATTGCTATCACTACCCTCCCATTTATCCGTATTACATATTTACCGTTTTTTATTGTTTTGTTTTAAACAGACTGAGCGGACATGTTTCGGTGTGTGTAAGGGGGGGGGGGGGGGGGGGGGGGGGGGGGGTCCGGGTCCGAAACTTTGCGACCGATCTTTCATATTTTATACTCCAGTTCATTCATTTCTACAACTTACTGTAACTCCGGGTATCATCTCCATACAAAATCACCCGGTTTTGTTTAAAGCTAAATCATATGATTTATCATTTGAGCAACATTTTATGATATTTTTTTCAGTTTTCTTGTATTTCAGGAACAAAGACCTATTATACAGAGTTATACTTCTTCTGGAAATGTTTACTTTGATATTTTTATGAAATTTTGTAATTGCCTCCCTTTAATATGAAAAAAAATGTAAAAAGTGGACTATGTTTTTAGATTTTGATATAATTTATTAGTTTATTTAGTTTATATTCAAATCTGAATACTTCAACAACCTGAAACAAATGGCAAGTATGAAAACAGCGCATAGCTTCGTAGTTCATCTATTTTCGATCTATCTTGGTTGCGCAACCGAGATAGGCAGAAGGAGTATAAAAATAATTTCATAAACTTACATTTCTAGTTAATTTTCGCAAAATGTGTACTTATCAATGCAAATCTTTGACAACATTAATATAAGAGTGTTTATATTCATATGTTCCCTAAGACAAGATATTTTCATTAAATTAATACTTAATAATTATGCTAAAACGCTATCTTGGTCTGGCAACCAAATTTTATAAATACTTCCAGTGCACGGTATAGACCCCTTCGCCTTACTACACAACCTAGTGTCACATCGTTAGGTGTGAAATAACCACGTACATTTAACTACCTTGTCCAGTTCTGTTGAAAGTATCCTGCAAACTGCTATCTTGTGTCTGTCCGGTACACAAAAATGACACATCGACTGCCGAACGTATTACTTCTTTGATTGAGTGTGATTCAAATATCTTGTTATTTTAGGTCTTTGCTTATGTCAAGTGCAATACTTCATCAAACATACGTATCATCAATATTAAATACTTTGCTTCTACTTTTGTAATAATGAAATAAAATACACATAATTGCCTTGATGACGGTATCACCATTCGTAATTATATTAGCCTTCCGTCCGTAAGTTTCCGGTGGTTTCCGTACAATCGGAATCGGCTATTTCCGTGGGTCGGGCCGGGCCGGGTCGGGCCGGGTTTTATTATTAACCAGTTATTGCGGCCGGAGGCTTCGAAATCGAGATCAAGAAAGGCGGAAAGCGCATTTGAGGGTAATTGTACAGAATAATGCCTTATCATAACAATGATTTATTAAAGACAATTATTTAAGTAAAAATATACATTCTTTTCAGCGACCTGATATTGAAAATCCTAGAGTACTGACGCTTCTCTTGGACGTAATTAGGGTTGCAGGTTTTCGGATGGTGTGTACATATCGGCTAATTATGAAATATAAACTAGTTTCGTTCTCCTTGGTTTATTTTATTGCTTGATACAGCTATTATTAGCTCTGTTGATCTATTATAGCTTGTTTTGCACTTGTAATACAGTGCATATCATAGTAGTAAAGTACTTAGTGTGGATTTTAGAATATCCTTGTTTCCTCTATTTTTGCCCTTTCCTCAATTTGTGACATTATTATTTTGCACTATAGCCTCACAGTGCACGGAACCAGGGATGACATAATTTCAAGTGTAATCCGTTATGTTCCATGGTCTGGATTTAGTCTGTATTTCAGGGGAGATAAATCTGATTTTTCTTTTGGTATTTACTTCCTGTTCAGGCCTATGCTATTTTGACAGTGCAAAATTCCTATGCAGGGTTCCTGAAATAAGCTGTCCGAGTTGTCCGATTCGTGGATTCCTCGGTCCGGACAAGCAGTTTTTAGAAGCTGACTTATCCGGGGACAAGTAAAATTTCCGTGGTAAACATTTTATGAAAACGAAACTAATCTGTGTCATCTGTGATTTCCGCATGCCTAAAGGCAATATCTAATCTGTTTGTGATAATTTATGACCCTTATCAAAACAAAAATGTATGCAGCCATTTGCAATCTTATGCGTGATTGACTGTTGCTATAGACATGTGGACTGGTTTACTACATTTAATGATCATTATTGGAAAATTATACCGTGAAGTTGAACATGAGTGCCAGTCTGGGGATTCCCGTTATCTACTTCAGAAAATCGATTAGCCAGGTTGGCGCTATGTAAAAAAAACTTGTAGCCAAAATTTGCGGCTTAATTTTTCGAGTCGATTGTTTTGACATTTAACAACTCGGACAGCTTATTTCAGGACCCCTGAAAGACCTGTGCAGTATTCAGTGAATGTTATGGGACCAGGGTAGAAATTCTAGGCACACAGATTATTTTTTGTCAATGGCATGTGTTCTCTACTCACTAAACTTGCTAGTCATAACATATTTTCAAGTGGATGTTCTAGTCACTTAGCTTGCTAGTCATAACATATTTTCAAGTGGATGTTCTGGTCACTTAGCTTGCTAGTTATAACATATTTTCAAATGGATGGTTCTAGTCATAACATAAAAACTTTATATAAGTCAAAATAGAAGTCAACAGAAATGTATGTTTGTATTATTTGTTTATTTAGTAATGATAATGCTGATCCTTTCCTTTTTAAACTAAAAAGTACGAACAAGTTCTTCTTTGGTACGGACAAGTGAATTTGTAGGCCCAACTTGTCCGTGGACAAGTAGACTCTACAAATATTTCAGGACCCCTGCTATGTAAAACTAAGATTGTCGTAACAACGCGAGACATGCACGGGGATCAAAAAGAAACTAATAATAATAAAAAAATGTATTTCCGAATAAATTATAAAGTATCAATGACACTCAAAAACATGTCCCAACAGTGCATTAGAAGAAAACGCATAGAAATTTTCGGGGTAAGTATTTGGTACTGGTTTCAGACCAGTTTCCGATAAAAAATGAGGGTTTTCATTATATTTATTTTAAAATACAAATTGTTTACAAAAGTAATCTAAAAATTGTTAAACCCTAGTCTTTACTCTTTGCAAGGATGTAAACAATACCGGCCTTATCTGCGCATGCGTCCAAAAACAGGGGCTCCAAAAGGGCAGTCTAATTAACGTTAATTGGTTTATCTACAGTACCAGTTTCCGATAAATGGTTTTTTAAGCAGCTTTAAAATTGTTTTGACTGAAAATCTTTTATAATTTTGATTTTAAATTATGTAATTAACCTTTACAACTTTTCCCCATAAATGGTACAGGGTGTGGCTATCTTCCGTTCCGTTACGTACGGTACTGTACAGCACCTGTACAATCATGTTATGCAACACTTCAGACAAGCACCTTTCACATCGTGTATTTGTCTAGCTTGTAAACAGTAGTTTATTTGATTACTGTATACATTGTACCCCCGGTATATGGGAGTTTTATATTGATTTTAAGTCCTTCAGCTGTGTTATATAGATTTAAGAAAAGTAATAAAGAAAAGATAAAAGTTTAAGCGGAGGCTGGTATTCAAACCCACGACCTCTCACACCTGAAGCGAGCGCTCTACGTTGTAACTAAATACCCATGTGATGCAATAGCAATATAATTTCCTTAATATTTTATCTAATTATAAAGGGAGAATAATTCTACAACGGAGTGCAAATCATAAGCTCAGGATTTACCTCCCTGGAATAGGACAAACATGGGTTTGTCTTCCGCGCATGCGTGTCAGGTGGAATCCCTCAGATGTAAACAAAACAGAAAGTTGATTGCTTAATAAAGAAGGTAGAATTTCTCTGTAAACACTTGTCATTGATGAACGAAATTTCGCTCGATGCTTGCTTGTGAAACAGCCTTCCAAAACATATAATACTCCCTTTATGAAGGGTTACATGAAAGCAGAAATTACGAGAATTCGGATACTGGTACTGTTCGGGTACATGTCCGATACCAGTACCGTAAGTCTCTCATATATATACAATATATGTATTCTTCATTCAAGGATATGTCAGTGTAAATGAGCTGAGCGTTAGTTTTCTAAGAAAACGATGTTAAACTGTGTTACACGAATCACACGTGCACGCTCTTTTACAAAAATATGTCCACCATGTTTTCTTCAGTAAACGAAGTAAAAGGAGTATTTTACCTTAGATTTCCTTATTGTAGAGTACAATTGACTTTCTAATCTAAATAAAGCATCACCTTTTTTATAACATCCCACTGTCCGATCTTTCTGATCACTTAACGATCACTCACTATTACAAAATAAAACCAACGTGTCATCAAAATTATCACTTTACACGGCTTCATGGACATCACGGCCTACTAACATTAAATTTGTAATCATGCGCCAACCAAACAAATGATGAAAGATCGGGACTTTTTCAAAGATATGTTTTATTTCCTGTAATTTTCTGATATTCTAACCTTTAAACAACCGAATTGTCTGCACAGAACTAACGAAAAATTTATGCAACATAGCTTTTAGTTTAAATTTTGGACCTATCTTTTTCCAGCCCAATAACAGACATGTATAAAATTATGTCACAAACCCGGCCTGTCCTCGAAATCAGTGTCAAAGGTTACTAGAACATAAATACAATAAATAAACAACCGCGTTCTATGTTCTTGTAAGTCCTGTAAGATGAAACGGCTCTTGTTTATACCTTCATATATATTCAGTATCGGGAACATTGACAATCACAAGTCGATCCTTACTACGAACATGAAAACAGTTACTTTTATGCCATTGTTTACATTTCAAACATGGCGATTCACATATACGTTCAAGAACGTAAATTTCGTGCTTTCCGACCCACATGGTGTGTAAACTTTTGTAACTAAAAGTATGGTGTATTCGGCAAACCATTTGTAATTTCCGACGTGGTAAATATCATTGAGAGTATCAGTTATGTTCACGAAATTTAATTGAATATTTATGTTTTATACTTGCAAAAGAAAAACTTGACAGTCATGGTCGCTGGCTTCGAATTCCTCGCCCATCACCGACGTGGAATCAAAAACTCACTTGAGGTGTAAAACTTTTCACGTAAGGAAGCCATCCAACTGAGGTTAGTGTCTCGATCTAGGTACTAGTCTGAGCCCCAAAAATTGTCTGGAGGAGCACCTGGAGCCTTTCCCCACCAACAAAACCTGGGAAAAGTTCATTATGTCGTTTTGGTGTTACACTCAATCAAACAAAGTAAACATTGTTCCCGTTTTTGTTTGTTTATATTTTTATGGGGGCCTCCGTGGCCGAGTGGTTAGAGTTGTTGACTTCAAACCATTTGCCCCTCATCGATGTGGGTTCGAAACCTCATTTGGGGCGTAGATTTCTTCACGTGAGGAAGCCATCCAGCTGGCTTACGGAAGGTCGGTGGTTCTACCAAGGTGCCCGCTCGTGATGAAATTATGCACAGAGGGGCACCTGGGGTCTTCCTCCACCATTAAAGCTGTAAAGTAGCCATATGACCTAAAATTGTGTCGCTGCGACGTTAAACCCAACAAAATAAATTATATTTTTATACCCCCACCAAACATGTTTGAGGGGGGTATATAGGAGGCAGTTTTGTCGCGTCCCGTCGCGTCGTGTCGCGTCCCGTCCCGTGGCGTCCCGAAATCTATTATCTCAGTTATTACCAAATGGATTTGATTCAAACTTAAAATACATGTTCCACCTTATCACCCACATCATGTGACACAAGGTGCATAACTCTTGACACCAAGTTTTCATGAATTATGTCCCCTTTTACTTAGAATTTAAGGTTAATTTTGTTGTATTTTCACTATATCTCAGTTATTACTAAATGGATTTGATTCAAACTTAAAATAGATGTTCCATCTCATCACCCACATCATGTGACACAAGGTGCATAACTCTGACACCAAGTTTTCATGAATTATGTCCCCTTTTACTTAGAATTTAAGGTTAATTTTGTTGTATTTTCACTATATCTCAGTTATTACTAAATGGATTTGATTCAAACTTAAAATAGTTGTTCCACCTCATCACCCAGATGATGTGACATAAGGTGCTTAACTCTGACATAATTTTTTTTATGAATTATGTCTCCTTTTACTTTAAATTTAAGGTTGATTTTGATGTATTTTCACTATATCTCAATTATTACAAAATGGATTTGATTCAAACTTAAAATAGATGTTCCACCTCATCACCCACATCATGTGACACAAGGTGCATAACTCTGACACCAATTTTTCATGAATTATGCCCCTTTTTACTTAGAATTTAAGGTAAATTTTGATGTATTTTCACTATATCTCAGTTACTACTGAATGGATTTGATCCAGACTTAAAATAGATGTTCCACCTCATCACCCACATCATGTGACACAAGGTGCATAACTCTGACACTAATATTTCTTGAATTGTTTCCCCTATTACCTAGAGTTTAAGGTTAATTTTGATGTATTTTCACTATATCTCATTCTGATTGGCTTAGAGCCAAAGGGAAGTAACCTTTTTTAACTTTTGTACTGAGTTTCTTCCCCTTAAATTCCAGGAATTAGTCTATTTTTAGAAATCCTATTTTTAGATTTTCAGTATTTTAGGTATTTTTCTAACTTTTTTTTTATAAGTCCTATGTAGAAAGTAAAAACATTTTTCTGTGGTAACATGGGTCGGTAAGACCCTTTTTTGTATTCACTTTTAGTGTATCTCTAATATTAGAGATTTAATATATTTACTTGTGTTACTATACTAGTATTATACTAGTATTACTTATATGTGGAAGCCCAGGATGAAGTACTCCAAAGTATTTTTAAGATTCCTTATGGTTTCCATTCTTCTGTGACAAGACCGTATGGTGGGGGTATGAGTCACTCCTGTGACAGTTCTAGTTATATAAATGAATATGCAAAAAGGGTTTGTTTGTTTCAGTGTAACATCAAAATATAATATAACAATTATATATCAACAGTGAACCCCACATGCATTATATTTTCACGAGGGGTTAATGCTTTAATCTTACATGTAAAACAAACATATTCCTAATTTCTTGCATACCAGACAGGGATTTCCGGTATTTTTACCGGTGCTGGAAAAATCCATCTTACACCCCGGGATGTAAGATTACTCTCGTGCTTTAAATGACGTATTACGAACTACATATATGTAGAAGATTTATGTAGTTATTTATATTTTATTTCGAAAAACGGAATAAAAATTAATACCTTGACAGTTCCTCTTTGTTCCTGATTGTATATTTCTCGATTCAAAACACGTTAATTTATCAAAAATTCATAACGTTATGCTGGAACTGATAAAACAAAACCGGAACTAAACATTGTTATTTGTCTTTGAAACGTCATGACGTCTTTCATGACGAAATGATCTATTCGATTTTTATCATAGAGTTCTAGTTTATTTTTCACCTGAAATTAAAGCAAACGTGTTCAATATAATTTTAAACTTAAACTTTGAAGTTTATTAGATTGTAGCATTCTCTAGGTCAAGGCTTTTTTTATTACCCTCTGTAGTCAGTCATTATCTATTGTAAAAAATTCTTTTTTAACCAAAGTGGAAAATTTCAGGTACTTGAAAATGCAGCTTTCTAAAAGGTCAGTTAGAATTCTCGATGTCGTTTGTCAGACATACCTTGTAAATAAATAATATTATTACAAAATTAATACTGCTATTTCTTTTGTTGCACTTTGCAGACTTTAAAATATGATAAAGTTATATATATATTTATCTGAGCAGTGCAATCCCTGTAAATGAGCACTCAGGCGCTCAGGCCCTTCTCGCACACCATACCTATAGCTCGGACTTCTTTCATGTGTGAAGGCATGTGCACAAAAATGACAAATTTTGCCAGCACCTGGTAAATTGTAATGTGTTTTTTAGAAAAGTAATAAACAGAAATAGAAAAATAGCTCTCAGCTCATTTACACGGATAGTTTAGCTTTGTTATGTATGTTATAGTTTTCGCAGTTATGCATGATGACATAGAATGCTTACCCCGAAAATTGTGACACGAACATACTGATAACTTTTCCCACTTTACTTTTTTAATTAAAGTAAGAGTTCAGCACTTCATGGTTTTAATGTATTGTCACATTGGAATAACGTTTGTTTTACAGTAACTTCGAAATTCCTCAGAAATAATATCATGTACCCCACCCACCTAATTCATAATTTCAAAATAGCATAGGCCTTAAGCATCCATTTCACTTTCAAAATTCCTCATGTCTTTGTCTTCGTCTTCCGGGTACTGTGCATGGCCCTTCTGGAACATCATCGCACAATGGTTTATTCAGACATGTGAGTATAGATATTAAACATCAATATTCTGACTTACCACAAATAAGAATCAATCAATCAATCAACTTTATTAGCAAAATCGGCAATTAAATTTGCCTTTGGTCATTTAACATACAACATATAATAAACATGGCAAACAAAATATGGCATAAACATAGCACTGTCATGAGAATATCACACATTATAAAATACCAAACAGAAACTGATTAAGAAACAGCAAGATTTGATAGGGTTTTATGTCTTATACTTAGATAAGACGTGCGCAGTATTACTGGTATACATTACCAGTAACCGTGGTACCATTTTCCCGTGGAACGATACCGCGGTACCATCCAGGAATACCGGTATTGTATCAACATTATCCCTACTTCTGTTTATTTTTAATTTGCATTGTCTATGTAGCCTACCGTAATAGCAAATGACACCATGCATGATTTTCTGATTTTTATCTCTGGAATTCCCATGCTACTGTTATTAGTTTCCAAAAATAACCACCCAATGGGACCGCATGATCCCCAATCAAAACCTTCGAAAAACACCGGATTATTCCATATAGATGGATGACGTCATGGGCGCACTTGTTTTTACTTTGAATCTGGTAAATTTGGCGAGCCCCGACTTCAAGTTTAAACGAGGATAGTTTAAAATATCCTGGTATGTATTTGCATGTATTCAAAAAGAAATAAATAGTATGGAAAAAGTTGTCGAAATTTATGATTTTTTGTTTGAAAACAGTTTGATGAAGCCTTCATACTATTTGTAAACGTTACTGGTTGATCAAACGGGTGCACAAATCCAACTTCAAACAAGCGTGACCTATATACATGTGACCCAGTGCTTCCCTAGAGACAATATGGCGTCTTCTGATGAATCCACGCTGGTAAAAAGTACTAAGGGTCATTAATCTAACTAGTCATAAGTCCTGTGTATTTTTTCTTTAATTCTAGTCAAGTAACTAGACTCTTCGTTGTTGCTCATAATAAATTAAGTCTTTCTGCAGTTTTTCAGTATTTTTATGACCACTATCATAGCTGAAAGTCTTACGATAAAAATGGTGGTATACCGTGGTATATATTGTGGTAAATATGAAAAAACCGTGGTATACTGCGGTAATTTTTTCAAGGTGCTACTTAGCCCTAAGTCAGATTCTTTTATATATATCTACAAATATTTACAAGACGTTTCTTATTTTCTTGTTGACATAATATTTTTAAACATCAGAATTGTAGGCCACGCTGTATTTCCCAAATACTTATTTCTAACATCTGTATTACTGCAACATAGCAAGAAATGGTACTCAGTTTCAACTGCATTTTGATTACAGATTTTGCATATTCTGTTATTTCGATCAATATTATTAAATCTACCAGACTTGATTTCTAACTTACGGGAGCTTAATCTGAAACAAGTAAACATTTTTCTTAAATTTTCACTGGCAATTTTATCAATGTATTCTTCATAACAAAAGACTGTTTTATACTGACATAATAATATTTCAGCTTTGACATTGAATTAATTGATGCATTCCATTATTGCATAAATTGGTCACGTAATCTCAGTTTAAATGCAGGGAGATAGTTAGTATTCGGATCAAAGTACTGACGCACGTGTCAGACCCAGATGGTCTATTATAGAATGCATACGTTTAGCCTAGTTCTTACCAAAAGCATTTGAACATAGATTTTGAATAATTATATTCCTGAGAATCACCATGTGCAAGTAAGTATCCTTTACACAACAGCCTACCCTTCCCTAGAGCTGCAGTGTGAACTTAGCCAGAGGCGCTCTTGAAAATTTTGTACTCAGTACTGGGTTTTACAATTACGTTCACTACAACTATTCCGTTACTTTCCAGCATATCTTTTTTTACTTCCAGGCCCAATTAACTTCCAACGTCCAATTAATGTCATTTTATTACTTTATCATGATTTGTCACATGTTTGACATCGCGGGAGTGAAATAAAGCCATTACTTAACAAGGCCTCCTCTACCATTCCTCAGTGTACATTGTAGCTAAATGCTACAAATTCAAAGAACTGGCTACATATTTTTGAAAGTGGCGACAAGATTTTATGAAAATGTGGCCAAACTTCAGCAGTTCAGCTTCAATTTGGCAGTTTCTCTCAAACAGTGGCTACAACCTTCTGATGCCCAGTGGAAGCCCTGCTTCAACTTGATAATACACTATTGTAAGAAAGCTTTGACATCGCCATTGTTTAAAGTGTAGGAGATGTTGTTCAAATCAACTTGTATTATAAACAGTATTATTCTGAAACTTTAACACTGTAAATGTTTATAAACAGTTTGAATTAAAAAACTTTTTACTATTACAGTTAGAATTTACCTTTCTTTCTGTTTTTATGCTCTAAATTTATGTACTTAGAAAGTTCTTTTTTGGTTAAAAGAAAAACCTTGTGTATGCGTTAGAGGCTGTATTTTTCAATTGATCTTTATGAAATTTGGTCAAAATGATTGCCTTGATGAAATCTAGGTCAAGTATGAATACGGGTTATCTGAGGTCAAAAAGTATGTCACTAGGTCAGATCTAAGAAAAGCCTTATGTATCAGATAGAGGCTGTATTTTTCAATTGATCTTCATGAAATTTGGTCAGAATGATTGCCTTGATGAATTCTAGGTTGCTTATGAATATGGATTATCTGGGTTCAAAAAGTATGACACTAGGTCAGATCTAAGAAAAACCTTATGTATGCGATAGAGGCTGTATTTTTCAATTGATCTTCATGAAATTTGGTCAGAATGATAACCTTGATGCAATCTAGGTCAAGATCGAATATGGGCCATCTGGGTTCAAAACCAATGTCACTACCGGTAGGTCAGATCTAAGAAAAAACTTGTGTATGCAATAGAGGCTGTATTTTTCAACTGATCTTCATGAAAATTGCTCAGAATAATTGCCTTGATAAAATTTAGGTCAAGTTTGAATATGGGTCATCTAGGGTCAAAAGTAGGTCACAAGGTCATATCAAAGACAATACTTGTTTAAACTCAAGAAACCACATTTTTTGTCCAATCTTAATGAAAATTGGCCAGAATATTTGTTTCCATGAAATCACTAGGTCAAACATGTTTACACTGTTACGGTGTGTTTCTCAGGTGAGCGACCTAGGGCCATCTGGGCCCTCTTGTTTGGAAACTCATTGACATATGGCTTTAAACATTTCTTGGCATTGAAATGCAGGAAAAATTAGTAAGCTGTCCACCTACAGCGCAGTAAAGTGTATTGATTACTGGACCCTTAGCCTCTTCCATCATAACCCGACTGCATTACATTGCCTAGTTGGTATTCAAACTCAAAATCTAGTTGAGCATTTATTGTAAGCATGGGCGCATTTTTAGCTGGACTGTTCGAAATATTAGAAATAGGTAGAGCCTATGTAATCACTTTTGTCAAAGTAAGCATCTGTGTCATAAAAGTATTGCATGTTACAAGCATGTTTCTCAACAACTACTATGCCGTCGTTGGAATCAATGAGGGATTTTTTTCATATATTGAGAATACTGGTACTGGTAACATGGGGGGAAAATCATAGTTCTTAAATAATTACACATTTGGCATGTTTGGGGAATATTAAAAGAATTTGGTGTAATATTTATTTGCTAATAGCTGTGTGGGCAGCAGTGGGAAGTGGGAAACAGGATTTTACTATGACATTTTGTAGATCTGGCATTGATAGTGCAAATATTTTGTTGCATAAAACTAGAAGTTCATTTTCTATTTTTTAATTATGCCCCTCACTTTGGGGGGGGGGGCATATAGATTTGCCCTTGTCTGTCCGTCTGTCCATCCGTCAAAAGTTCCTGACGTGCCTAGCTCGAAAAGTATTTGATATAAATTGATGAAACCTTGCATGAGTCTTTATCATAATATGAACTTGTGCACCTCCTATTTTTCGTCTGGCTCCGCCCCCTTTTTTCAGAGTTATGGCCCCTGAAATAGTCAAAAATGCACATTTTTACCTTGTGACACGCCTAGCTCAAATAGTATTTGATATAGATTCATGAAACCTTGCATGAGTCTTAATCATGATATGAACTTGCGCACCTCCTATTTTTAGCTCGACTATTCGAAGAATAGTCTAGCTATTCTACTCACCCTGGCGTCGGCGTCGGCGTCACACCTTGGTTAAGTTTTTGCATGCAAGTACATACAGCTATCATTTAAAGGCATATAGCTTTGAAACTTATTTATTCTTTTTCTAGGTCAATTACCAACCTCACTGGGTCAAGTTCCATAACTCTAACATGTATTTTGAGCAAATTATGCCCCCTTTTGGACTTAGAAAATTCTGGTTAAAGTTTTACATGCAAGTTACTATCTCCAAAACTAATGCAGATATTGAATTGAAACTTCACATGTGTCTTTGGGGTTATAAAACTAGTTGATAGCACCAAGTCCCATAACTCTGACCTTCATTTTGGTTAAATTACGCCCCCTTTTGGACTTAGAAAATTCTGGTTAAAGTTTTGCTTGCAAGTACATACAGCTATTACTAAAAGGCATATAGATTTAAAACTTATTTTTTCTTTTTCTAGATCAATTACCTACCTCACTGGGTCAAGTCCCATAACTCTGACATGTATTTTGGCCAAATTACGCCCCCTTTTGGACTTAGAAAATTCTGGTTAAAGTTTTGCGTGCAAGTACATACAGCTATTACTAAAAGGCATATAGATTTGAAACTTATTTTTTCTTTTTCTAGATCAATTACCTACCTCACTGGGTCAAGTCCCATAACTCTGACATGTATTTTGGCCGAATTATGCCCCCTTTTGGACTTAGAAAATCCTGGTTAAAGTTTTACATGCAAGTAACTATCTCCAGAACTACTACAGATATTAAATTGAAACTTCACATGTGTCTTCGGGGTTATAAAACTAGTTGATAGCACCAAGTCCTATAACTCTGACATGTATTTTGGGCAAATTATGCCCCCTTTTGGACTTAGAAAATTCTGGTTAAAGTTTTGCTTGCAAGTACATACAGCTATAACCAAAAGGCATATAGCTTTGAACCTTATTTATTCTTTTTCTAGGTCAATTACCAACCTCACTGGGTCAAGTTCCATAACTCTTAACATGTATTTTGAGCAAATTATGCCCCCTTTTGGACTTAGAAAATTCTGGTTAAAGTTTTACATGCAAGTTACTATCCCCAAAACTAATGCAGATATTGAATTGAAACTTAACATGTTTCTTTGGGGTTATAAAACTTGTTGATAGCACCAAGTCCCATAACTCTGATATGTATTTTGGTCAAATTATGTCCCATTTCGAACTTAAAACTCTTTTGATATTTAACATTTTGGGTAATAATTTCCTGCTTCTGTGACAATATTTCGAATAGTCGAGCTTGGCTGTCTTACGGACAGCTCTTGTTCATCTGGCTCCGCCCCCTATTTTCAGAGTTATGGCCCCGGAAATAGTCAAAAATGCACATTTTCACCTTGTGACATGCCTAGCTCAAAAGTATTTGATATAGATTCATGAAACCTTGCATGAGTCTTAATCATGATATGAACTTGCACACCTCCTATTTTTCATCTGGCTCCTCCCCCTATTTTCAGAGTTATGGCCCCTGAAATAGTAAAAAATGCCCATTTTTACCTTGTGACACGCCAAGCTCAAATAGTATTTGATATAGATTCATGAAACCTTGCATGAGTCTTAATCATGATATGAACTTGCGCACCTCCTATTTTTCATTTGGGTCCACCCCCTATTTTCAGAGTCATGGCCCCTGAAATAGTCAAAAATGTACATTTTCACCTTGAGACACGCCTAGCTCAAAAAGTATTTTATATAAATGGTTGAAAACTTGCATAATTCTTTATCATGATGTAAACTTGCACACCTCTAAATTTTTGGCTGGCTCCACCCCCTATTTTTAAAGTTATGGTCCCGGAAATAGTAAAAAATGCACTTTTTCACCTAATTATGTGCCTAGCTCAAAAAGTATTACCCTAGATGTAAATTCAGGAAACCTTGCTGGAGTCTTTATCGTGATGTGACCTTGATCATTTGGCATTCTTCTTGAGAATCTTAGCTCTTATTACAGAGTTATGGCTCATGAAATAGCCAAAGTAGTGGATTTTTTTGTTTGTGATGCTCATAGCCCAAAAAGTATAGGGTCTAGAATAATGAATCCTTTTCATAAAATGTTTGTTGAGGCTATACCCCATTAAGACTGCAAACATTTGAATTATTGCCCCTTATTTGTGACAAATGTACCAGTGGGGGGCACACCCTGTGTCCTACAGACACATTCTAGTTAGTATGTTAACCAAATAATTTCTTATGACTAAAATATTGCTCAATCGATATGAAAATTTATAGAATAAATTTACAAATATGAATTAATGCAAACCTAATGAAAGCATCACCATGAAAGCACGAGGGGCCTCCGTGGCTGAGTGGTTAAGGTCGCTGACTTCAAATCACGTGTCCCTCATCTATGTGGGTTCGAGCCTCACTCAGGGCGTTGAATTCTTCATGTTAGGAACTAGTGAGGAAGCCATCCAGCTGGCTTACGGAAGGTCGGTGGTTCTACCCAGGTGCCAACTCGTGATGAAGTAATGCACGGAGGGGCACCTGGGGTCTTCCTCCACCATTAAAACTGGAAAGTCACCATATGACCTAAAATTGTGTCGGTGCGACATTAAAGCCCCCCCCCCCCCCCCCCAAAAAAAAATGAAAGCACAACGTCATTAACATTGTGGAAATATGATCGCTGTGTGCCGGGTCCGTGTAAGTGACTGTTTTCGAGGAGGCGCAACTCCTGAATGCGCAGTCATAATCACGTCAAATTTGCAGTGCATTTAGTAGAAAGATTACAAATAATGATGGTATATTTTTTGTTTTGCTTCATTAAAGTATATAAAAGCTAGAGAAAAAGTCTTACATTATTTTTGAAGAGCCCTCGTAGTCAGTAGTCAATAATTTGCCTGTCGTGATATGTTTAAAATAAAATACCACAAAATATGACTTATCAATTATCACACTGCTTGCAAACGATAAAGTTCATATGTTCCTAATTTTATTTAGCTGCTGGAAGTACCTTGATACAGTTGTCAGGAAAGAAAACAGCATTTTCAGTATGGCGGCCATTTAACCGGTTTGGTTTGATTTTATGCAAACGATTAACCGGTTTCAAAATTTTGAAATTGTCCCAGCCCTAGTATACTATATAAATACAGTTTCTTGTCAGGAGTATCCTCAGCAGTCATTTCATCAAAGCTTAATATGAAAGTTTATTCTGAAGTGGAGATGCGCATAACTTCTTCATGTACTTTTCAGATGAATTTTCACTTAGTTATTGCCCTTTTAGTATTCAGCATGGCGTGCTAATTATAGAAATATTATAGTTGAATCAATATAGCATTAACCATACAGGCAAGTAATTAGTCAGTCCCACCACACAGTGGTGTGGGAGACATACACTGATTTACTGACCTCTCTAGGTGTGCAATGTGTGTCTGTCATTTCTCATCCGATCTCCACTAAACTTGAACAAAATGTGTTTGCTAATAAGTCCACTTGTTTTGTAGAGTAATATACACGCTATCATTACAAAAACTACAAAATAAGTGTCAGTATATTGATATAAACATTGAATTCCAGAAAAAGGACTGCCTAAAGGGGGCCCACTTCTGGACAGTCGAAGGCCTTTGAAGACTCACCATTTTCAAGTAACTGTTACCTGTATTCGTTTTGATGCAATTGCAATAGCATGCGTGTGTTGGAATTTCTTATAACTAGGTGGAACAAAATTTTACAGCAATTGTTTATTTTTATTTCTTTACAAATGGCATTTATTTTCAAAGGGGGACAACTTTTTCAGAATATTTTTAAGTATCCGTCATATGGGACATTATGGCAGAACATGTAATGGTCAGGTAAAATATTGGTAACGATGTTGTTTGTTTATCAAATATTTCTTTGTTTTGGTGATATACTTATAAACCTTAATACATTGAACTTGTTAGGAATATTTTCCAGATGAAGTGAAGCAAGATATTGGATAAACACGTATGTTGTAAACTTATACCATATGATTATACCCTGGTGTCATATTATTCTTCCAGTAATCAGAGAGTAATCAAAAGTAATCATAAATTTACAGATAGAAAATTCACTGTAATTGATTAAATTAAATTACATGTAATCAGATTGAGGTTAGTAATCAAAATACATTTGAATACTTGTATTTAAGTAATCAGTTACAGGTGATTACTGTATTCGATTACCCCAAGCCTGTCATGATATGACTCATTTATCATTTATGTCTGAACTGTATGTTTCAAATTGAACTATTTTCAAGTGACTTTTTATTTCTGACCATCAGTCATATGTGACCGTCGGTTCGGCAGCTCCAGATAGTTGCGGGGAAATTATGCTCAAGTGGTAACTGACCACCGGAGACCGATCAGTCAACAGATATTTTGGAGTGGGGTCATTGCCCCTGTATGGATGCACAAATGATGAACATATTTTACGTAGAGTTATTTCAATATTTTCATATCATCCAATGTTCAAACTATAAGTAAGAAGACAAGCACCAAAAGTAATTCTAATGTCGAATTATTGTAGATATTTCTTGTTTGAAAGTTCAAAAAAAGACTGATTCTTAGTTCTAAAACAAATTATTAGTTTTCAAGGACAATCTCTATGGTAACCATAGTAGCCAATAAAATTTAAAAGTAATTTTATATTTAAACCAATGAAAACTATTGTAACAAAAAGGTGAAATTATTTACTTAAAAATTAAGAAATTTACTTAAGAACATGCTTGGGCTTCACACTTAGTCAGTAAAGAAGGCCAAGGTGTTTGTTAACAATAGCTCCTAATGCAAAGTGCTAAAAGCAAAATCTGTTTTATAATCAAAATTGTTTAGAAAGTGATTAAGTAAAAATTTCTGACATGTTTAAGCAGGAAAATAATAAGTTAAGTAACATATCATTATCTCAAATCAAATAATGTTACAAAATAGAAAATCAATTTTGAATAATTTTTACTTAACTCACAAAATACGAAATTAAAATTATTAAAATTATTAAAATTTTGATTTATCATTAAAATTTTATGAAAGAATTTGGCTGATTTTATAGCCTGGTTACACATAACTGGATTTTAATCTTGATGCCCTAGTGAAATTTGCTATCAAAATTTCAGTCTCATACACAGTGGGGATCAAAAACTGTTTTGTAAACATGGTGTCATTTCGTTTCTCTGTTATTTTAAACTTGAGAGTTAACCATAAAATTATCATACTTATAATTCAGTGTATCTTTTTGATACGGTTAATTAGATACAACAGTAAAGATGATGCATGGGTTGTTTTGCTACTACTTAACAGTGTCAGTTTAATTTCAGCTTTGTCTGATCTAAAACATGATAAATTTTTAGGCATCAAAATATTTAAAAAAGAGATTTACTTTTTTCCCTGGGATTTATTGTCATGGATTCACTCAAGCATTCAAGCATTGAATAGGAACATGACTTTTGTGTACCCTGTAAATAATAAGGATTTTTAAAAAATTTGTGTCCGTTATACTGGTACAAAATGCATCTTTTGTATACTTCAGCAGCTCAATAGAAGAAGTTCAGTTAAAGAAGTAACGAGAAAGTACAGAAGAAATGCAAGGAGAACTAGTTTAAGACATTTAGTTTAAAGGAAAATTGGACAGAGCAGAGACTAACGAAGCAAAAGGAGTCAAAAGTTGTTGAAAGGTAGAGCATTCTTTCTCAAGCCAAGGAGTTTTAAGCATTCTGAAAAAAAAAGATGAAAGTGATGACATTGTGAATAACTGAATGACATGGATGGTAAATTAATCTTGCAAGTTCAGATCTGATAAAACCCTATTGTTCAGATTCTGAAGACATCACTTATAATACATATGAAATTTATGATCTTATAACATGTGTTAGTATCATTGATAGGGAGTGAAACTTTTGATATTGATTGTCCAAAATGTTAAAATGATGTAAAGGGGCATTTAGATGAACATTTCGCATTGGAATATAAAGACAGAGGAGATAGTAAAGTCTGCAAAAATTCTAACAACTATATGTTATATGTAGTGAAAGTACATGAAAGAATGTCAAGAAAGCAATCTAGGCTCTTAACATTCATTTAAAAAAAAGCAGTGAGAAGGCACCTGAGAATTACAAGTTTGAAGAGAGCTGAGAAATGGCATTTCACAACAAGGATAATGAAGATGGGCATGAATACAAAGGTAAATATTTTATTAAGTTGTCTGCCGTATAGGTCAGTTTGAGGCCCCTTAGGCCCCTTTTACTGGCAAAGTTCTAATTAAGAGTCGAGCGCTGATTTTAAGATTGTATTTTAGAAAACTACCTGGAAAACCAAAAAAGGATATGACAGTAACAAAAGCAACTGGCTGTATTAATAAGGTAATCCGATGTCTCAGTATATATTAAAGTAGAGGGTACATATAAATGTATTGTTGTATTACATTTAAAAGAGTGTAATGTAACAGGTTTGAAAGGTTCGGAATATTGTATATTCTATAAATCATTGTTTAATATGTTACGGAGAAAGATGATAAACTGTAATACTTGAATCTAAATTGAAAATATTGAAAGCTTGCTGAATTATCAAACCTGTCACAAAACATGTAGCCCAAGGGTTAAACAGGTATACTTAGTTGTTTATACCATTTACTTCTGGGATCAAAGTTTAATATGTTTAAGGAAAAAGGCACGAGGAATTGCGTAATTTTACATAGCGGCTAGACTGCTTAATTAAATATATAGACTCTCTATGTTGAAACATAATTATCGGGGAGTTAGAGTTAGGGAGAGAGAGATGGGGTAGAAATGCTAGATTGATAAGGTCACCATCACTTGATAATATCTACGTAAAAATGTTATGTTTAAATATTAAAGACTGTTGCTATGTTAAATAAAACTGTTTAAAAGGTTATGTTGGTTGTATTAAATGACCTTTTCCTTTGTATTTCATGTCTGAAGCAAAACTTAACAAACATTTAAGCCAGTTGTTGCATGTAGGTAGGTAGCAATGACATGGTATATACAGAGTGCTTGGACCAGGTCTGTAGGTCAGAGAAAAGGGCAAGATCACAGCAAGCTCAAATCTCTGTCATATTTTGCGTCCAGAGTTTAACTTAAATACAATAATCATTGAAACTTAGCATTTAGGTAGATGGCAATGAGATGATGTGCAGAGCACATGAACTTTGATGGTAGATCAAAGATAAAGGTCACATTTTAACTGATTTTAACTTGGAATAGAGGTTTTTGTCGAGCCCGCTTGTGGAAGCGAAGACATAGTTGTCCAAATGGCTGTTCGGTGTATGTGCATGCGTCCGTCCGGATTTGTTCGTCCGGACCATAACTTTGACATGCATGGAGCAATGTTGTTTATATTTGGCATGAATGTTAACGTCAGTGAGACCGAGTGTCATGCGCAAACCCCAGGTTCCTATCTCAAAGGTCAAGGTCACATAGGTCAAAGGTCAAATTCAAAAATATCTGTCCGGAGCATTTCTGCTTCATACATGGAGGGATTTTGATGTAACTTGGCACAATTGTTTGACATCATGAGACGGAGTGTCTTGCGCAAGAACCAGGTCCTTAGGTCTAAGGTCAAGGTCACACTTAGAGGTCAAAGGATACAAGAATGGCAACTTTGTCCGGAGCATTTCTTCTTCATACATGGAGGGATTTTGATGTAACTTGGCACAAATGTTCACCTTCATGAGACGGAGTGTCTTGCGCAAGAGCTAGGTCCCTGGGTCTAAGGTCAAGGTCACACTTAGAGGTCAAAGGATACAAGAAAGGCAACTTTGTCCGGAGCATTTCTTCTTCATACATGGAGGGATTTTGATGTAACTTGGTACAATTGTTCATCATCATGAGACGGAGTGTCTTGCGCAAGAACTAGGTCCCTGGGTCTAAGGTCAAGGTCACACTTAGAGGTCAAAAGTCAGATATAAGAATGACTTTTTCTGGAGCATTTCTTTTTGATGCATAGAGGGATTTTGCTGTAACTTGGCACAGTTGTTCATCATCATGAGACGGAGTGTCATGCATAAGATCCTAGAATGACTTCCCTTTGTTGTTACTATAAATAGCTTATATTCGTAACTTTTTTATTACTGGTTGTAGAGAAAAATCAAGACCACTTTTCTGTAGTACAACATGCATGTTACATCCAATTTTCAGGTGTTTTTTGACCTATCTCTACTGGTGAGGATTTTTATGTGGACTTAGAATTTTTTTAATTTTTTAAAAAAATTTTTTTAGGCTTATGTCCCTTTGTTGCTACTTTAAATAACTTATATTGTAACTTTTAGCAATCTGTTTTTTATTTGGCATAAATGTTTGCCTCAATGAGACAAGGAGTGTCATGTGCAACTCTCAGTCCTTTTGACAGCTGGCAGGCTCGACATGTTGCCCGTGGGCATCTTGTTTGTTTTTGTCCTTCACTGCTAATTTATTATAATGCAGATTCATATTGACCAAATTGATTAAAATGTGATATAAATTTATCTTAGTTAACATTCTGTAGTTATGTCAGTTTGCTGTATGTAGAATGTGCATGCATGCAAAAGTTTACTTCTGTTACTAAGGAACAGGCTGAGTATTAATTCATCTAAATTCCCAATATGTGAGATCCTTTTGCTCAGACTGATCAGTTGAGTTAATGAAAACTGAAATACTGTATGCTGTGATTAGCCACGGTGGTATGTCAGGAAATCCCTGGCAAACTACACCAGAACTTGGTAGGGAGAATGCAAGTTACTATGGCATGTATCTTATACCAATTTTTCACTGGTTGAAGAAGTGAATAGAAATATCTAGCTGGAGGGTAACTGTTCCCCAAGAGCCATAATATTATGTTTCCGTCCACACATTTTACCGGTGACAGATTGAATATTCTTTTTTTTTTTTGCATACCATATTCTTCAAATAATAAAAGAAATGGAATAAAACAAATGCTTTTCCTTTGAGCACAATCTTACCCAAGTAGCTAAAGAATTTATGTGTTCATTAAAAAATTACAGCATGTGAATTGCCTTACACCCTGGGGTGGTGTAAGAAGTTTTTCCAGCACTTGCAAAATCATAGAAAAACTTTGCCTGACATGCAAGAAAGATCATTTGAACCGTACCATGAGAAAATCAAAATAGTGCATTTGCGACCAGCATGGATCCAGACCAGCCTGTGCATCCACACAGTCTGGTCAGGATCCATACTGTTCGCAAATGCACTATGTTGGTTTTCTCATGGTGCAGCTCATTTTAGTATCAGTTTATTCACAACAAAAAGCATTTGATTCTATTTTAGAAATGACATTTTAGCATTGTTGAAAAATTTTTGGACAAGTAATTCATATGTCTACATGTATATACTTTTAAGGGATATCATTTTCTATTATAGAGCCAGATGATGTATCGGAAATGATGAAAAGCTATGTCACAGCAGTAAAGCAAAAAGTGCAACATCTGGAAACAGTTGTCAATGACCATAGTTATAGTAAACCAACGTCAGCGACTGACCATGGTGCAAGAATCCCAGTGTCAGAGAAAACACATAGTTTGGAAAAACCAGTTTCAAGGAATGACTGTGCCTTAGGAAAATCGGTGTCAGTAGTGACTTTAGGTGCTAAAGATGGTAATACAGAAGCAGTGTCTGTTTGTGTTGATCTTAGGGATGCATCATCATCTTCAATCAGTTCTACATCATCATCTATGCCACTGTCATCAGTTACAGCTTCTTCTAAACAGTCAGCAGCTGGAAACTTAACATCAAATCCCTTATCAAGTACTCCTTTTGCAGATGTTGTTGGTGGAATAATTGACAAAATGAGGCCCATTCTACCTCTAGTAAGTCCTAGACAATCAGCTGTTTGCAATGAGAAGAGGAAGTCTTTAGATCATCAACAAAATTCAGGGAAGTCATCTTCTTTATCTACTAATTCAGCAACATCAAAAAAAACAAAAACTGAACGAGTTGCAGCCCTACTAGACATAATATATGGCCGGTATGTTTAACATTTTCATTATTTCGTATGTAATTTGTGACTTGTAATGGAAGGGCACAGCTGAACAATTGATTTTTAGCTCGACTATTCGAAGAATAAGTAGAGCTATCCTACTCACCACGGCGTCACACCTTGGTTAAGTTTTTCGTACCAGTCCACATTTTGACAAAGTCTTTTGAGATAAAGCTTTGAAACTTTCAACACTAAAAGTCTTGTTAAACATTCACCTTGACAATTTATAGGCAAGAGCACATAACTCCATCAAGGATTTTGGCTGAATTATGGCCCCTTTTGTCTTAGAAATCTTGGTTAAGTTTCTTGTACCAGTTCATATTTTGACAAAGTCTTTTTAGATAAAGCTTTGAAACTTTCAACACTTGTTTACCATCACCATGCCGAGTTATAGGCAAGAGTACATAACTCCATCAATGATTTTGGCTGAATTATGGCCCTTTTTGTCTTAGAAATCTTGGTTTAGTTTTTCGTACCAGTTCATATTTTGACAAAGTCTTTTGAGATAAAGCTTTGAAACTTTCAACACCTGTTTACCATCACCATGTCCAGTTATAGGCAAGAGTACGTAACTCCATCAAGGATTTTGGCTGAATTATGGCCCCTTTTGACTTAGAAATCTGGGTTAAGTTTTTCGTACCAGTTAATATTTTGTGTAAAGTGTTTGACATATGGCTTTGAAACTTTTATCACATGTTTAGTATAATAGTCTCTATCTGTAGGAAAGAGTACATAACTCTGTCATCTATTTTGGCTGAATTATGGCCCTTTTTGGACTTGGAAATTTGTTCTGTTTTCATACAAGTCCACGTTTTGTCAAAACTATTTGACATATTGCGTTTAAACTTTAAACACTTGTTTGTCATCATGTTTTCAATCTGTAGGCCAGAGTACATAACTTTGACAACTATTTTGGCTGAATTATGGCCCTTTTTGGAATTGGTTTACACATTGCCATTTAGTGCAAGACTTATCGAAATCCACAAATACAGGAACATTGTTTCTCTAATCTTTTTTTTCTTCTTTTGTCTGAATATCTGTGGTAATATTTTGACCCCATTCTTCAATCAGTTCTTCGAATAGTCGAGTGCGCTGTCATCCGACAGCTCTTCTTTTGTGGTGTTCTGTTTAAAATAATTCTGATTTGTTGATAGGCATATGAAATCTTTGTTAAAGCTAGAATAATTGTTTGTTTAGAGTAATACTTTAAAAATTAGTAGAAAAGGGAGGTAGACTTTTATTGGTTGAAAACCAGATTGGGGACTTCAGGTTTGCGCTTTTACGTCATTCCATCGGTTCATGTTGGGAGCATAATTCTGTCATCCATCAACATGATCAAGGGATTTTAATTTTAATATCACATGGTACAAATGATTCACATAATGAATACAACTTCTACATAGTATGACTGTGAAGTTTCGTAGCTGGTATTCTGTTTGGTATTTCACTCAACCGGACTGGAGTTACAGTCTGTGACTTAGTTAAAAATACACATAAAGTGCGTAAAGGTTCTTGATGCGTATATCTTAAAAAATATTTTATCTAGAGTTGTGAAACCATGTAGAAGAATTATCCAGCATGAAAATTTGTGCACCTGCATTTTTTTCCACTTTGCTAGACCAGAGATGTGACCCTTGACTTAGTCAAAAAATAAAAGTTTGTGTCCAATGTATGACACAATGTATTTGACCAAGAGTCATGTAATATTAGAGGATTGTTTAATAGCATGTGAAGTTGTGTGGGGATTTCACTCAGCTACTGGCCAGAGTTATGGTCCATCACTTAGTAAAAAATACACAGATTTCTTAAAATTTTCTGTTGCACACATTCTAAAATCATTTCATTTACAGTCATGACGACACGCAGCCCATGTTATGACACATGGCAGGAAGTGAGTTGGCCGGCACAGCATAGATGGACTCGACTGATGGGGACACACATTCTAAGATTTATTTGATTTAACATTTTTTTGACTGTCAATTTCAGTAATTCCATGCAAGGATGACTAGTATTTGAAAAATTCATTATTAAACTGCTGTAAACTTTTTGCACAGTACATTAATGTATGGTAGGGGTTGGGGGGTTATCATTTAGTCTGCTGAAAGGCAAGGCACTCCAAAATCATAAGGGAAAAACTCTTGTGTTATTTGTATTAGTCAAGAAAGAATATTAAGTATTTTTTAGCTTTGGTGGAGTCTAAACGAATCTTTGTCTGTATATTTGCATAGAACTATAAATGAAATATAATCTATCATAATATTGGGCAAAAAACAAGGACACACAAACAAGGTCAGTAAATAGAAAAACTATGTTGGCAGTCTTTAGGCCATTTTCTACCAGGTCTTCATGTAACATTGTCTGAATGAGTGTTTTGTGTAAACTTAGGTCATGTTGAGTTAACTAATACTGGAAAATCATTTAATTTCATGGGCATGAAATTTCGTGGTTTTGGTCAAGACGGCAATTTCGTTGGGATATGAATTTGTGGATTTCAGCTTTTGAACATAAACTGAATGGGAATTTTACTTGTACGTTGGGATTAAATTTTGTGGATTGACTTAACCACAAAATCCATGAAAATTATTTCCCCACGAATATTAATGATTTCACAGTATGTCATTAGTTCAAACTAAACAAAAACCTTTTAAACTCTCATGAGGCCATAATGTTTGCTTGATCTTATTCTACATGAGTTCTTGTCAGAATGTTTGTCTTTTAATAGTCTTGAAATATTGATGGAAGCTATTTATGATATAAATTGTCTTTTTAACTCATTTGAACAGAAGTATAAGTGGATGGTACGGTGCCCATTGTCCACAATTTACATAACCGTCATCGACTCTGTAACTCCTGATCAGAATTACACCAAACTTGGTCTATCTATAGCAATCTTGCAATCTTTGACTTTGTTATTTAAGTAAGTGCCATTATATGATCTGTTGCTTAGATCTTTTTAGAATCTTGTTGTCAATATAAAGTGTGAGGGAAGTTAGCCAGTTCCTTGTTCATTTCTGAACCTATAGTTGATACTTCATTTTCAAGGACTTAAGATAATAGATGATGATGAAGTACTTGCAATTCAAACACTGTAGTGCATTGCAGAAAGTATGATTTATGACAAGATATTTTAACATTGTTATTTGCTTTTCAGAGCAAGGAAACGAGCACAAAACTCTAATTCACCAGTGAATTCAGGTACTAATTTACTAAATTGTTTGCAACTTCAGTGATTCAGTACTTCATCATAGCCATCTTATAAGCCGTAGCAATGTGATATGTAATTATAGAGGGAATATTAGCCTAGGTTATATGCACTACATCATTACAGCATGCATATTGGTCACATCCATGCACTGCCTCATAACTGCCTGCATGTCAGTCACAGCCACGTACTGCCTCATTACTGCCTGCATATATGTCACCTCCATGCACTACATCATTACAGCCAGCATATCAGTCACGTCCATGCACTGTCTCATTACTGCCTGCATATCAGTCACAGCCATGCACTGCCTCATTACTGCCTGTATATCAGTCGAAGCCATGCACTGCCTCATTACTGCCTGCATATCAGTCACAGCCATGCACTGCCTCATTGCTGCCTGCATATAAGTCTGAGCCATGAACCGCCTCATTACTGCCTGCTTATCAGTCACAGCCATATCCTCATTAGAGTCTGTATATCAGTTACAGCCATATACTGCCTCATTACTGCCTGCATATCAGTCACAGTCATGCACTACATCATTACAGCCTACCTATCAGTCACATCCATACACTGTATCATTACAGCTTGCATATTTGTCACAGACATGCACTGCCTCATTTCAGCCTGCATATAAGTCACAGCTTTGCACTGTACATTACTGCCTACATACCAACCACAGCCATACGCTACATCATTACATCATTACAGTCTGCATATCAGTCACAGCCATGCACTGCATCATTACTGCCTGCATATCAGTCATAGCCATGCACTGCATCATTACTGCCTACATACCAACCACAGCCATATGCTACATCATTACAGTCTGCATATCAGTCACAGCCATGCACTGCATCATTACTGCCTGCATGTCAGTCACAGCCATGCACTGCATCATTACTGCCTGCATGTCAGTCACAGCCATGCACTGCATCATTACTGCCTGCATGTCAGTCACAGCCATGCACTGCATCATTACTGCCTGCATGTCAGTCATAGCCATGCACTGCATCATTACTGCCTGCATGTCAGTCATAGCCATGCACTGCATCATTACTGCCTGCATGTCAGTCACAGTCATGTATTACATCATTACAGCCTGCATAATAGTCACATTCATGCACAACATAATTGCACTCTGCATATCAGTCACAGCCATGCAGTATATCATTACTGCCTGAGATATCAGTCACAGTCATTTACTACATCATTACAGCCTGCATATCAGTCACAGTCATGCACTGTACATTGCAGCCTGCATATCAGTCACAGTCATGCCTACATTATTGTACCCCCCGACAACAAAGTTGTAAGGGGGGGTATACTGGTTTCAGGTTGTCTGTCTGTCCGTCTGTCCGTAGACGCAATCTTGTGCGCACCATTCTCTTATCCCTTGAAGAATTTAATGAAATTCTCACAATGATCATACCAACATAGTTTGCATTGGGCATGTTAGGATATCTTTTAGAAAAAAAATTTGCAGAGTTATGGGACTTTGTTTTTTTTTACTATACTATATACATAACACATCTGTGCGCACATCATCTCCATCACCTGCACAATTAGAACTCAACACAAGTCAGTACCAACATAGTTGTGCCTGGTCATGTTAGTCTTAGAAAAACAAATTTGCAGAGGATGGGACTTTGATTGTTTATTTGTTGTACTATACTTTACATGTACAATCTTGTGCGCACCATCTCTCCTCATCCCCTTGACACAATTTAATGAAACTTCACACAAGTGATCAGTACCAACAGTAGTTGTGCATGGGGCATGTTAGGTTCTTTTAGAAAAAAAATTTGCAGAGTTATGGGACTTTGTTTTTTGTTACTATACTATATACATAGACATAATCTTGTGCGCACCATCTCTCCTCATCCCCTTGACACAATTTAATGAAACTTCACACAAGTGATCAGTACCTACAGTAGTTGTGCATGGGGCATGTTAGGTTCTTTTAGAAAAAAAAAATTGCAGAGTTATGGGACTTTTTTTTTTTTTGTTACTATACTATATACATGTACACAATCTTGTGCGCACCATCTCTCCTCATCCCCTTGACACAATTTAATGAAACTTCACACAAGTGATCAGTACCAACAGTAGTTGTGCATGGGGCATGTTAGGTTCTTTTAGAAAAAAAAATTGCAGAGTTATGGGACTTTGTTTTTTGTTACTATACTATATACATAGACATAATCTTGTGCGCACCATCTCTCCTCATCCCCTTGACACAATTTAATGAAACTTCACACAAGTGATCAGTACCTACAGTAGTTGTGCATGGGGCATGTTAGGTTCTTTTAGAAAAAAAATTGCAGAGTTATGGGACTTTGTTTTTTTGTTACTATACTATATACATGACACAATCTTGTGCGCACCATCTCTCCTCATCCCTTGACACAATTTAATGAAACTTCACACAAGTGATCAGTACAACAGTAGTTGTCAGGGGCATGTTAGGTTCTTTAGAAAAAATTGCAGAGTTATGGGACTTTGTTTCTTGTTAACATACTATGTACATACAGTCTGCATATGCAATCTTGTGCGTGCCTAATCTACCAAACCCTTGCACACAGTTTAATGAAACTTCACACAAGTGATCAGTACCAACCCTAGTTGTGCATGGTGCATGTTACATTCTTTTAGATAAATATTCTTCATAGTTATGGGACTTTGTTTTTTGTTACTATACTGTATACATACAGTCTATATATATATATACAGTCCACATAATTATGCAATCTTGCATGCGTCAAATTGCAATGTACTGTGTCAGTGCATGAGGGGGGTACATTCATCACCTTTAGTGATAGCTCTAGTTACAACCTGCATATCAGTCATAGCCATGCACTGTTCATTACAACCTGCATATCAGTCATAGCCAGGCAGTGTGCATTACAACATGCATGTCAGCATATCAGTCACAGTCATGCACTACACCCTTACAGTCTGCTGTCAGTCTCATCTGTGCTGTGCTACATTACTGCCTGCAAAATCAGTCCTAGCCATGCACTGTACATTACTGCCTACATATCAGCCCCTGCCATGCACTAAATCATTATAGCTTGCATATCAGTCACAGCCATGCAATGCACATTAAAGCCTGCATATCAGTCACAGCCATGCACTGTACATTTCAGCTTTCATTCAGTACTTCATCATAGCCATCTTATAAGCCTAGGCAATGTAATATCTCATTATAGGGGAATATCAGCCTAGGTTATTATAGGCACTACATTATTACAGCCTGCATATCAGTCATATAAATGTACATGCACTGCCTCATTTCTGCCTGCATATCAGTCACAGCCATGTGCTGCCTCATTACTGCCTGCATATAAACCACAGCCATGCACTACATCATTACAGCCTGCATATCAGTCACATCCATGCACTGCCTCATTACTGCCTGCATATCAGTCACATCCATGCACTGCCTCATTACTGCCTGCATATAAGTCACAGCTATGCACTGCATCATTACAACCTGCACATCAGTCAAAGTCATGTTCTTCCTTACCTGCATATCAGTCACAGCCATGCACTGCTTCATTACTGCCTGCATATCAGTCACAGCCTTGCACTGCCTCATTACTGCCTGCATATCAGTCACAGTCATGCACTGCCTCATTACTGCCTACATATCAGTCATATCTATGCACATATCTGTCATGTACTTCCTCATTACTGCCTTTTTCAGTACAAAATATTAGAAGCTTAGGTAGAAAACTTAGATAAAAAGTCAACATCAGTCTATAACGATCTCGAGTTACATGGAGTATGTCTCCATACCATGATCTAGAAGCTTAACTGAATTTATAAGTGAGTCGGGGGTCTATCGCTAGAGATATTGAAATTTTACAGGAGAATTGAGTATGATGAAGCCAATGTCAGACACAGCAGTCAGAGGAAATCAGGTGAACAAGTATACTTACTAGTCGAGATCTGGATAATAGGAGAACAGAAAGTGCTCTTGGAAAGTCATGGTCTGCACTGTTTTTTATTCAGTCAGTAAATTTTTAATTAACATCCCTCTGAATATTAAATGGTACTGTACCGATTGAATAATGGGCAAGACAATTTTAGAAATATAGCAGGCTAAAGGTTAATAATCTTTCCAGCGAAAACAACAACAACAGTGTTGCCAAGTCTCACAAGGCCTAGGGCCGGTCTATCAGAGATAGCAGGTAACAATAATGACAGTCTGCCAGTACCTATGGAACCACAACCTGCAATACAGAGCCTGACCCCGACACCACAGAATGCTGGGGAACCAGAAAATAAAAATGAGCCACCAGAATCGAGATTTACAGTAAGAAGATATTTCATTCCAAAACAAATATTCAAAGCTATTAAATTGTTGTTGAAATGAGTTATTAAAAATAATGCATGACTTATTGTCAAGCATTGGAACAGATTTAATGAAAAGACCTATGAAAAACTAAATTATGCTTCTGGTGGCCCAATGGACCGTAAACTCAACAGCAGACGGTAATGTTTTAGATCTACATCCAGTTTTACTAGAAAATAGGCAGTCCTGTAAGCTATATGTGTTTTACTTACATAAAAGGCGCATACTTCCAGATTTAAGCTAAAAATATTGAAGTTTTGTCATATTATGAACATTGGAACATGAGTTTTTGTACCCCCCAACAACAAAGTTGTACGGGGGGGGTATACTGGTTTAATGTTGTCTGTCTGTCTGTCTGTCTGTCTGTCCGTCTGTCCGTAGACGCAGTCCTGTGCGCACCATCTCTCCTTATCCCCTAGACAGAATTTAATGAAACTTCACACAAGTGATCAGTACCAACAGTAGTTGTGCATGGGGCATGTTAGGTTCTTTTAGAAGAAAAATTTGCAGAGTTATGGGACTTTGTTTTTATGTTACTATACTATATACATAGACACAATCTTATGCGCACCATCTCTCCTCATCCCCTTGACACAATTTAATGAAACTTCACACAAGTGATCAGTAACAACAGTAGTTGTGCATGGAGCATGTTAGGTTCTTTTAGAAAAAAAAATTGCAGAGTTATGGGACTTTGTTTTTTTGTTACTATACTTTATACATAGACACAATCTTGTGCGCACCATCTCTCCTCATCCCCTTGACACAATTTAATGAAACTTCACACAAGTGATCAGTAACAACAGTAGTTGTGCATGGGGCATGTTAGGTTCTTTCAGCGACAAAAATTGCATAGTTATGGGACTTTGTTTCTTGTTAACATACTATGTACCTACAGTCTGCATATGCAATCTTGTGCGTGCCTAATCTACCAAACCCTTGCACACAATTTAATGAAACTTCACACAAGTGATCAGTACCAACCCTAGTTGTGCATGGTGCATGTTACATTCTTTTAGATAAATATTCTGCATAGTTATGGGACTTTGTTAGCTCACCTGTCACAAAGTGACAAGGTGAGCTTTTGTGATCGCGCGGTGTCCGTCGTCCGTCGTCCGTCCGTCTGTGCGTGCGTGCGTCCGTCCGTCCGTCCGTAAACTTTTGCTTGTGACCATTCTACAGGTCACATTTTTCATGGGATCTTAATGAAAGTTGGTCAGAATGTTCATCTTGATGATATCTAGGTCAAGTTCGAAACTGGGTCACATGCCATCAAAAACTAGGTCAGTAGGTCTAAAAATAGAAAAACCTTGTGACCTCTCTAGAGGCCATATATTTCACAAGATCTTCATGAAAATTGGTCAGAATTTTCACCTTGATGATATCTAGGTCAAGTTCGAAACTGGGTCACGTGCCATCAAAAACTAGGTCAGTAGGTCTAAAAATAGAAAAACCTTGTGACCTCTCTAGAGGCCATATATTTCAAAAGATCTTCATGAAAATTGGTCAGAACGTTCATCTTGATGATATCTAGGTCAAGTTCGAAACTGGGTCACGTGCCTTCAAAAACTAGGTCAGTAGGTCAAATAATAGAAAACCTTGTGACCTCTATAAAGGCCATATTTTTCATTGGATCTGTATGAAAGTTGGTCTGAATGTTCATCTTGATAATATCTAGATCAGGTTCGAAACTTGGTCACGTGCGATCAAAAACTAGGTCAGTAGGTCTAAAAATAGAAAAACCTTGTGACCTCTCTAGAGGCCATATATTTAATGAGATCTTCATGAAAATTGGTCAGAATGTTCATCTTGATGATATCTAGGTCAAGTTCAAAATTGGGTAACGTGCCGTCAAAAACTAGGTCAGTAGGTCAAATAATAGAAAAACCTTGTGACCTCTCTAGAGGCCATATTTTTCATGGGATCTGTATGAAAATTGGTCAGAATGTTCATCTTGATGATATCTAGATCAAGTTCGAAACTGGGTCACGTGCCCTCAAAAACTAGGTCAGTAGGTCAAATAATAGAAAAACCTTGTGACCTCTCTAAAGGCCATATTTTTCATGGGATCTGTATGAATATTGGTCTGAATGTTCATCTCGATGATATCTAGGTCAGGTTCGAAACAGGGTCATGTGCGGTCAAAAACTAGGTCAGTAGGTCTAAAAATAGAAAAACCTTATGACCTCTCTAGAGGCCATACTTGTGAATGGATCTCCATAAAAATTGGTCAGAATGTTCACCTTGATGATATCTATGTCAAGTTCGTAACTGGGTCACGTGCCTTCAAAAACTAGATCAGTAGGTCAAATAATAGAATAACCTTGTGACCTCTCTAAAGGCCATATTTTTCATGGGATCTGTATGAAAGTTGGTCTGAATGTTCATCTTGTTGATATCTAAGTCAAGTTCGAAACTGTTTCACATTCAGTCAAAAACTAGGTCAGTAGGTCTAAAAATAGAAAAACCTTGTGACCTCTCTAGAGGCCATACTTGTGAATGGATCTCAATAAAAATTGGTCAGAATGTTCACCTTGATGATATCTAGGTCAAGTTTGAAACTGGGTCATGTGCCTTAAATAACTAGCAGGCTGTCTAGCGTCCCTAAAATTCCTACTTTTTCCTATTTTTTTTCAATTTGGCTAAAATTCCTATTTTTTAAAAAAAATCAAAGGAAATTCCTAAAAAGGCCCTATTTTTTCACAAAAATTCCTAAGTTTTTAACATTTTTGCAATGATCAAAAAGAGAAAATGTTTTAAATGTTGTTTAAAAGTTCTTCTAATTCAGAAAAAAACAGTTTAGCACAGTTCAAAGCAGTTTACCAGTGGTAGACGTCTTTTCTGTAAATAAAGCACTATTTGTGAGTTACTTTTATGTCAGTCACATAAAGGTAAGCACATTACATGGTCTTTAAAGTCCATATTTTAATTTGAAAATTCCTAAATTTAGCCCTAAAATTTCCTTAAAATTGTACCAAATTCCTAATTTTAGCCCTATTTTTTTGTACAAATTGCCCTAAAATTAGCCCTAATTTTTTGTCAGGGTATGCTAGACAGCCTGAACTAGGTCAGTAGGTCAAATAATAAAAAAACCTTGTGACCTCTCTAGAGGCCATACTTTCATGGGATCTGTATGAAAGTTGGTCTGAATGTTCATCTTGATGATATCTAGGTCAAGTTTGAAACTGGGTCAACTGCGGTTAAAAACTAGGTCAGTAGGTCTAAAATTATTAAAATCTTTTGACCTCTCTAGAGGCCATATTTTTCAATGGATCTTCATGAAAATTGATCTGAATGTTCACCTTGATGATATCTAGGTCAGTTTCGAAACTGGGTCACGTGCAGTCAAAAACTAGGCCGGTAGGTATAAAAATAGAAAAACCTTGTGACCTCTCTTGAGGCCATATTTTTCATGAGATCTTCATGAAAATTAGTGAGAATGTTTACCTTGATGATATCTAGGTAAGTTCAAAACAGTTTCACGTACCTTTGAAAACTAGGTCAAATAATAGAAAAAACCTTGTGACCTCTCTAGAGACCATATTTTTCAATGGATCTTCATGAAAATTGGTGAGAATTTTTATCTTGATAATATCTAGGTCAAGTTCAAAACTGGGTCACATGAGCTCAAAAACTAGGTCACTATGTCAAATAATAGAAAAACGACATCATACTCAAAACTGGGTCATGTGGGAAGAGGTGAGTGATTCAGGACCATCATGGTCCTCTTGTTTTTTCGTTACTATACTATATACATACAGTCTATATACATACAGTCCACATAATTATGCGATCTTTTGTGTGTCAAATTGCAATGTACTGTGTCAGTGCATGCGGGGGGTACATTCATCACCTTTAGTGATAGCTCTAGTTTGTTTCTGAACTGTCTTAAAATGCCAAATAGAAAACAATACATGCCTGAGTTTGGAATTGAATTGAACCCAGGTTGCTGTGGCAATAAAATTTTTCCTGCTGTCTTGACCAGTTTGTCACAGAGGTATATCTACTTCACGGCCATTAAATATAAAGCTTTATAATTAAGGCAGTTTACCTCTCTTATCCTGTTGCAAACACTACTAAATTTTGAATGGAAGAATTAGTATAAACAACTAATTCTGGTGTGTTTACATAACATATTGTCAATAGCTAAATTCTGAAGTCTTTCTAAGAAATATTGCAACAATTTTCTGTCAGATTCATGTCTAAAAAAATTTTTTTTGTTATGCCCCCGAAGGGAGGCATATTAGTTTTCAACTGTTTGTTCGTTAGTTTTGTCACAACGTTAACTTTTTGCATGAAGGCACTTTACTTGTGAACCACTGCACCCAGGACTTTCAAACTTCACATGCTGATAGTATTTATGAGTACACGACCCCTACTGACTTTGGGGTCACCAGGTCAAAGGTCAAGGTCACAGGGGCCAATGTTAACCTTTGGCATGAAGGCACTTTACTTTTGAACCACACTTTGGGGTCACCAGGTCAAAGGTCAAGGTCACAAGGGCCAATGTTATCTTTCTGCATGAAGGCACTTTACTCGCGAACCACTGCACCCAGGACTTTCAAACTTCACATGCTGATAGTACTAATTGAGTACACGACCCCTACTGACTTTGGGGTCACCAGGTCAAAGGTCAAGGTCACAGGGGCCAAATGTTAACTTTCTGCATGAAGGCACTTTACTCGCGAACCACTGCACCCAGGACCTTTATACTTCACATGCTGATAGTACTTATTGAGTACACAACCCCTACTGACTTTGGGGTCACCAGGTCAAACGTCAGGGTCACCAGGTCAAAGGTCAAGGCGCTGCGGGGGCATTTGTCACCATTACTGACAGCTCTTGTCATGATTTGGAGGCAGTGCCTTTAGTTTTAGTGTTTTGGTACACTTTTCATGATATGAGCTGTGCCATGAGAAAACCAACATAGTGGTTTTGCGACCAGAATGGATCCAGACCAGCCTGCGCATCCACGCAGTCTGGTCATGATACATGATGTTCAGCTTCAGAGCCTATTGCAGTTAGAGAAACCATTAGTGAACAGCATAGATCCTAACCAGACTGGTCTGGATCCATGCTGGTCGCAAAGCCACTATGTTGGTTTTCTTACGGCGTGGCCCAGTTATATTAAGAATGTTTACTGGCAGAGTCCGTAACATTTCTATAATAATAAGTTTGAAAACCTGGTTTTTTGTGGAATTTCCATGTCTCTTGTTTTATAAACTAGTTTTAATGTATACTATGTACCCCAACTAAGATACTGGGTTAATGGGAAAAAATGAGTTGCGCCATGAGAAGACCAACATAATGGCTTTGCGACCAGCATGGATCCAGACCAGTCTGGTGAGGATCCATGTTGTTCGCTTTCAAAGCCTATTGCAGTTAGACAAACCATTAGCAAACAGCATGGATTCTGACCAGACTGCGCGGATGCTGGTCGCAAAGCACAATGTTGGTTTTCTCATTGCACGGCTCAAATTTTCTTATTTATGTATTTAGGACTAGCTTTAAATAACTCAAATTTTCTGGGAGCTTTTGAATTGTTTGTGTTTCATGCCATGTCGTGATCTTATTTAGTGTTATGATAAAAAAGTTAGCACAGCTTTTCAGCATGATTTTTTACCTAGTAAGCTATTATAGTAGCATCTCCATACCCACTATAACCTCACTGATTACTTACAAAATATGGTCCTTACATCAACATTTCTTAGATATATTCAGGCAACTTGAAAGGCTGTTTGTTTGCAGCCCATTTGTTCAGAACATTTTTCAGTGTACAAGTCTTAAATTTTATAGATAAATCAAAATTGAATTTAATTGAATTTGGCCTTTAATATCTATCTTTGAGCAGAAATTACACTTGTTCGTCCCAATAATGGACACAAAGGGGCATATTATTGTTGCAGTAGTATTGTTAGTGACTTAGACATGTTAATCTTTTTTAATAGGGTGTTTATGAAATTTTATCCAGCAAAGAGCAGTTGTCTATCTAAAGTTTATGATGCCAATTTTTAGGATACCCCTGGCATATCACAGTTGCAGTTTGCTCGAGTAACCTACTCTCCTGGGACTGCTAACCATGCTTCATCCAGTACACTAAGTGCTGATGAATGTGACAGTTTAGCAAGCTCTTGTGGCTTATCTGTCGCAGCGGTAAGTTTCTTGTATAATGTCTTTGCACCTTAGGGACCTCAGTGACTGAGTTTTTGGTGGCTGCTGCCACCAGTGTCAAAAAGAATACTCCGTTTGAGAAATCTTGTCAGTTCTTAAGACCATCCTAACAACGCAACCAAAAATATTTCCAAGCTTTCCAGGTAAACAATTATCTACACAACGTGCAGAATATGCAAAGCTACAATATATGCCTTAATACCATTTTTAATGTAAATTCGGTGACTAAAATCAATACAAACTGAAGTCAACGTTTTAATTAAAACAACCACGTGTATGAATACAAATATGCAAATTTATGGTCACGTGAACAAACGATGACCTCATGTCACCTGAACTGGAGCGATGATATTGATTAGCTATTGCATAGTACTGCCCCAGAGGTCACGTAGCTTATAACGTAGAAAAGATAGCTTATATATATATAGAAACTTAGCCTGGGAATCCAGACTGACAGTTCAAAAATGTTTCCTAACCGCAGTGTCACATGTATAACTCCCGAAATTTAAGGCTTTATTTGATAAAGAACAATGACTTCTGCTAGCAATAATCCGCGGCTAAAAATAGAAACGGAATTTCAACGGAAAAGTTGCCAAACATTTCCGGTCCATAAACAATACCAGTTTGTACCTCTGATAGCTTTTCCAGCAAGTTGTAACACTTTTCAAATGTGTCAGAACAAACTTAAATGTTCGTCATAGCTATCAAATTGTAAGATATTATATTAATGCAACCCTAGTGATCTAAGAATGTTACTGAATTTTCGACTGCATTGTCTCGTTTTCATTTCAAGCACGCAAAAATATGACCATATGTTAATTAGGCTATTTATAGAAAATCGATAATCAGCAATGGTAAACTATTATAGTATAGTAACTATAGATTTCCTCAGGCGTTGATACTGCCAATTAACACTAATTAGCGCAAATTTAGTGAGATGATTTATGAACAGGACAGTACTTTATTGATATAACTTGAACATGTACAGTTCATCATTATATCAAGAACAAAATATACTAAAACATGCCTAGCAATACGAGAGTGAACAAAAATAAAAGAACATTCAGTTAAAATTCATTCGATATTGTTTGCAATGTGACCTGCCGTGAGAATCAAAGACATGTATGTTTTCTAAATAATATTCTCTCACGGATAATCTTCCTTTAGCAAAGGTACAATATAAGATACTATATGTATGCATAGATACACATATATTCGGTATAATTTCGTCTGACAATACACGAATTATGAAAGTTGAAACCCACAGGCCGCCCATGCTGAGAAGTGTTGCAAGCTCGCTTTGACTAAGTGGTGCTACTGTATCACGATTTCATCAACTTGTAAGCCCGTGAAAGTGGGCGCAGCGATAATACTAATACTCGCCTTTTTGAAACGGCAATCTGTCAGACTGTAGCAAGTCGTCGGATAACAGATTTTAACCAACTTAGAAATTGAATTGTTTCAAGACAGATTCTGCTCACTTCAGCTAAATTCATTTGAATCGCACCATGAGAAAAACAACAGAGTGCATTTGTGACCAGCATGGACCCAGATCAAACTGCGGATCCGCACACCACTCTGGTCAGGTTCCTTGCTGTTCGCTAACAGTTTCTCTAGTTGCAATAGGCTTTGAAAGCTAACAGCATGGATTCTGACCAGACTGCGTGGATGCACAGGCTGGTCTGGATCCATGCTGGTTGCAAACGCACCATGCTGGTTTTCTCTTTGTGTGTCTCAGTATATCTGGATACAAATATATGTATAAAAATTAAAACGGTTTCGTTTCGCCAGTTACATATTTTTTACTTTTTTCTCGGTCTGACTAAAGTTGTAAGTTTGTCTGACTTAATGTCCAGCGTTTTTGCGAAGCCTTCTGTTATGTCTAGCGAACATTTGAGTATAACAGATGGAGTGATAATTAATGCACCTCTAAATACACTGCAGAACTGGCATTCTGAGGTGCATTTGTGGTGCATGTTTGTGTTGATTTCTTTCACAAAATTCTCATGAAAACCACAGCTATCTGATACGGACTAAATCAGTGTGTATAATAATTCATGACAGACACTGCCCAAAAGCTTTAAAAAGAAATCTTAAAAGCTGAATGATTTGGAGAAAAAGCTTATATTATTTATTCATAGTAAAACATCTTCGATGTAATTTATGTTGTAGTTTTCGTCACAAATAATCAAAATGGATCAAAACTATTCGTTAAAGACTGAATCAGTGTGTACCCGTCCCTAGATTTGCCACCTAATGCCACTCTTTGCCACTTATTTCCATGACAAAAGGGTGGCAATTGGTGGAAATAGGTGGCATTAGTTGGCGTTTGGTGTAATTCAACTCTTTTTTCCACCTAAGTGGTAAATTTGCCACCAAACGCCACTTTATTTTGGTGGCATTTAGGTGGCATTAGGTGTAAATTTGAACATAGTTTTACTTTATGGTGGCAAAAAGGTGGAAATTGGTGGAAAGTAGAACATAGTTTTTTTCCATGGTGAAAATTGAGTGGCGTTTAGTGGAAAATAGGGACTTAGCAAATTTTCTTGGTGGCGAATAGGTGGAAAAAAAACTTAGAAAGTTTTGTGATGTTTGATTTAAAAGAGAACTGTAAGACATTGGATTAACCTGTACAAAAATCTTCACATGGACTCGGGTTGGAATCAAGGTGTAATGGACACTAAACTTCAAACTTCAGGCCTAATTGACATAGAACCTGACTTTGCTAAAACTCCTCATTGACAACAGCTCGTATAACACAAAATGCTCCCCCGTTCTTGAGTTATCATTCGGAAACTGATTGGTCTACATACCAAATGACTGACAGACTGACCAACATCTGCAAAACAGTATACCCAGGCTCCTTCAAAGGGTTTCGTTAAAATGAGAATAAGTCTATGCTGACTCTAGCTGGACAAAAATAATATTCATAGTGGTATACAGAAAATTTGAATTTTGGTTATTTTGTGAGACAGAATATTCATTATTTATTATATCTTTATACTAATAAGCTTTGATAATGTGGCAGTTGAGTTCTATTAGTCCAGGGGTGTTCAAAGATAATCCATCACATATCTACTGTAAAGCAATAATTGGATTTACCTGTACTGGAAAATAAACAGTCGATTGTATTGAGGTCAACTGCCACATTATCAAAGTTTATTAGTATTTTATTCAATGTAAATATAAATAAGTCACTTTTTCAATCAACAATTCTGAAAGACAGAAAAAGGTGGAAAATAGGTGGCAACTAGTGGAAATTGGCTGTACTAGCTGAATCTGAAAAGATCATTTTTGAATGTGTCTGCAGTGTATTATTTCTGCATGAGTGAAAGTTGGTTAAAGATAAGATTAATGATAGATCAAGTTACAAGCTCCCACACTAATGTATAGAAACAACCCCAGGTGGAATTTGGGTCAGTTAAGATTTATATATATGCAGGCAAACATCAGGTCAGATGCAAAGAAAGAGTTCTTGCCTTTTCTCTTCATTAATTGAAAAAAAGAAGTGTTTATAAAAAGGATGTTTTTACAATATTATAGCTTTTCAACTTAAGTATCTGACACCTTCTTTAGCTGACCAAGAAAGTGTATGTGTGGAATCAATTTATCTGTGTAGTAATACCAAAATTTGAAATCTGGCATTTGATAAGTCAGTCAGGGATAAAATGGAACACATTGTGAGAGGTAACAATATTATACTGTTATTTTTTTATTACTATTACTACTGTCTTTAACATTGTCTTAATTACTTACTCTTAACAAATACATGAATTTGAAACATTTACAAAACTGCTTTATATTAAAATCAACAAATCTCCTTTCATGTCTTTATAGGAAGTTTGGCAGATGGATAAATCGCAGATATATTTTCTGGAATATAGCTCAATCATGTTTATAACACGGCTTGTAAAATTGTATCATTTTGTAATTATTTACATTACTGATTAGCACTTAGGATACAATATGTACTTAAAACTGTTCATACCAGGTACCTTCTGTGAAAAAGTGCAACTTTGTGACATGATCTGCCTGCCTGACTGTATATACCTGAGCAGCATACAGCTTATTACTGCATAAAAGAAACATATCAAGATAATTCTGAATCAGGTAAATATTATATGTTTTTAAAAAAGCTAATGTTTAAATAACCCTTAATTTTTAATGAAATACACCAATTAATAGAATTTCCTGACGTATTATATGATAAATATTAATTATAAATGTGATGAAAAACCCAAGTGCTATTATTACTTTTTGCCAAAGGTGGAGGGATATTATTTTTGTCATTGTCCTTTCTATTTTATCTGTCCGTCAGGTTAATTGAAAATGCTTATAATTGGAAAAATATTTTTCTAGCTTTGTCTATAGAATCACTAAACCTCATTAATTATTATAAGCTCATTAACACTGCTCAATTATTTACCTAGTAAAAGTAGTATTTCCCCTTGCTTTGGTAAAAAAATAGGGATTTTTCTTGTATCTATTGATGGATCTTCATGAAACTTTACAAAAATGTAGATCACGACAGCATTGCATGTGCAATTCCCGTCAGGATCACTTCAGTAACCAGAGTTATTGCCCTTTAATTGTTTTTCAATCCATAAATTCCTACATAAGAAGTAATCCATTGATAGATATTCATGAAATTTAATTGACACAAGTGTAAATCACCTTAGAGCAATGGTGCTTCCATATCTTTCATCAATTCTCAAGTTCTTCCAGTGTCATTGCACTTTTATAGATTCAAGATGCATATATTCCCACAAAACAATGTAACCTTTTGAGTGAATAAAAAATTTTCTACAATGCTGATTTTGATGAAACTTCTCACAGTTATAATAAAGATGTTGCATATTATTTGACATAGATTAAGTTTGTAGAGTTTGTTGTTATGTCAGTGAGTTAGTTTAGACTTTTGATTTCATATTTCCTAGAGGAAATTTACAATTTTCTGCAAAATTTTTCAGAATGTTAGAAAAATATATCTATTAATAGATGTATGGTTTTCTGTTACAGATTGTGAGCTGGAAAAATGGCCTTACATCCAAAGGAGTAAAATTTGGAGAGTCATTCGCCATCTACTTAAGCCATCCTGGAATATGAAAAAATAAGACAGCATTGACAACATCCTGATCCTCGTGTTCAGATTGTTTGTGATTTCTTGTGAATGGTCTTTGATTTTTGCATAAAAATAAAAAATATATTAATATAATTCGATTTTTGCTTACTACTGATTTTTTTTTCAGATTCAGCAGGTGCAACCGATTTCCACTAGTTGCCAGCTATTTGGTGGCATTTAGTGGAAAATAGGACTTCCACCATAGTGGCGTTTTGGTGAAATTTTGTACACTTACTGCCACCTGTTAGGTGGCGATTAGTGGAAATAAGTGGCATTTAGTGGAAATAAGTGGCGTTTAGTGGAAAATAGATTTTACACCATAATGGTGGCATTTTTAGTGGTAATTTGTCTAAATACTCCACTTACTGCCACCATGAAGGTGGCTATTGGTGGAATTAAGTGGCAAACAAATTTTCCACCATAATGGTGGCATAATGGTGCAAAACTGTCTTTATACTCCACTTATTGCCACCTAAAGGTGTACATAGGTGGAAAAAGGTGGAATTTAGTGGAAAATGGGTTTGCCACTGTCCTGTTCATTTTTTCACCATTTTGGTGGCATTTTAGGTGGCATTTTGGTGGAAAATTGTCTAAATACTCCACCATTGAAAAGGGTGGCATTATAGTGGCAAATCTAGGGACGGGTATGTAAACAATGGCTGGCAATGAAAAAGGATTAATTTTGAAACCAAAGCCGAATATTAAAAAAAATGCAAAAAAAATTTCTTATGGTATATTAGCTCAACTGTCACGAAGTGACAAGGTGAGCTTTTGTGATCGCGCAGCGTCCGTCTTCCGTGCGTCCGTCCGTGCGTCCGTGCGTAAACTTTTCCTTGTGACATCTCTAGAGGTCACAGTTTTCATGGGATCTTTATGAAAATGGGTCAGAATGTTCATCTTAGTACATTCTAGATCAAGTTCGAAACTGTGTCACGTGCGGCCAAAAAGTAGGTCAGTAGGTCTAAAAATAGAAAAACCTTGTGACCACTCTAGAGGCCATAATTTTCAATGGGTCTTCATGAAAATTGGTCAGAATGTGCACCTTGATGATTTCTAGGTCAAGTTCGAAACTGGGTCACGTATGGCCAATAACTAGGTCAGTAGGTCTAAAAATAGAAAAACCTTGTGACCTCTCTAGAGCCATATATTTCACAAGATCTTCATGAAAATTGGTCAGAACGTTCACCTTGATGATATCTAGGTCATGTTAGAAAGTGGGTAACGTGCCATCAAAAACTAGGTCAGTAGGTCAAATAATAGAAAAACCTTGTGACCTCTCTAAAGGCCATATTTTTCATGGGATCTGTATGAAAGTTGGTCTGAATGTTCATCTTGATAATATCTAGGTCAGTTTCGAAACTGGGTCACGTGCGGTCAAAAACTAGGTCAGTATGTCTAAAAATAGAAAAACCTTGTGACCTCTCTAGAGGCCATATATTTCATGAGATCTTCATAAAAATTGGTCAGAATGTTCACCTTGATGATATCTAGATCAAGTTCGAAAATGGGTCATGTGCCTTCAAAAACTAGGTCAGTAGGTCAAAAAATAGAAAAACCTTGTGACCTCTCTAGAGGCCATATTTGTCATGGGATCTGTATGAAGTTGGTCTGAATGTTCATCTTGATGATATCTAGGTCAAGTTCGAAAGTGGGTCACGTGCCGTCAAAAACTAGGTCAGTAGGTCAAATAATAGGAAAACCTTGTGACCTCTCTAAAGGCCATATTTTTCATGGGATCTGTATGAAAGTTGGTCTGAATGTTCATCTTGATGATATCTAGGTCAAGTTTGAAACAGGGTCATGTGCGGTCAAAAACTAGGTCAGTAGATCTACAGGGTTCGCACAGGCCTTGAAAAGTCCTTGAATTCAATGGTAGTCCTTGAAAACTCCTTGAAAATGACAAAAACCCTAAAAAACCTGGAAAAGTACTTGAATTTTGAAAAAAACTCCTTGAATTTGACCATTCTCTCCTTGAATATATTCTTTCCGTAACTTTGCTTTGCAAAAAGAATTTAAGGCTTAAAATAAATTGGAGAAAATGAAAATAAATTCGTGAAATTGCAGGATCGGGTCACTCGTATGCTATTACAGTGGTCTACGGCCACACTTTACCGATATTTACAGAGTGCTATTGCTACTATATCACTGTTTGCTTGTTTCCGTTTAAAAAAAAACGGGGAATAATAACTCGCAAATTTTAGCTATTTGCGAGTGTTTCCAGTGAATTAAAATGTGTAAGAAAAATAAACATGTTTACTCAAGTAAGCCGGAGACAAAAGATGAATATAAACAGTGGCTGAAGCCCCATAGAGCAGACAGAACGAAGTGTATTTGTACGTCGTGTGACAAAATTTTGAGGTATCGTTAGTAGGAGTGCGCTAAAAAATCACAAGAAAAGCGTTAAACCTCAGCAAAATAGTGAATCACATCAATCTAATAATCGAATTACGTCATTTTCAAAGGTGTGACAAGTGATGGTTGTTTTATTTTTGCATTATATAATAAAAGTTGTTCAGATTAGGTCGTGGTTTTGAAAAAAAATAGTGCTTGAAAAGTTGTAAAAAGTCCTTGAAACTTTTGTCTCTGATCATGCTGATATTCTGTATGAACCATGAATTCTAAAAATAGAAAAACCTTGTGACCTCTCTAGAGGCCATACTTGTGAATGGATCTCCATAAAAATTGGTCAGAATGTTCATCTTGATGATATCTAGGTCAAGTTCGAAAGTGGGTCACGTGCCCTTAAAAAGTAGGTCATAGGTCAAATAATGAAAAAATGTTGTGACCTCTCTAGAGGCCATATTTTTCATGGGATCTGTATGAAAGTTGGTCTGATTATTTATCTTGATGATATATAGGTCAGTTTTGAAACTGGGTCAACTGCGATCAAAAACTGTCAGTAGGTCTTGAAATAGAAAAACCTTGTGACCTCTCTAGAGGCCATGCCCTTGAATGGATCTTCATGAAAATTGGTCAGATTGTTCACCTTGATGATATCTAGGTCAAGTTTGAAACTAGGTCACGTGCCATAAAAAACTAGGTCAGTAGGTCAAATAATAAAAAAACCTTGTGACCTCTCTAGAGGCCATACTTTTCATGGGATCTGTATGAAAGTTGGTCTGAATGTTAATCTTGATGATATCTAGGTCAAGTTTGAAACTGGGTCAACTGCGGTCAAAAACTAGGTCAGTAGGTCTAAAATTATTAAAATCTTTTGACCTCTCTAGAGGCCATATTTTTCAGTGGATCTTCATGAAAATTGACCTGAATGTTCACCTTGATGATATCTTGGTCAGTTTCGAAACTGGGTCACGTGCCATCAAAAACTAGGCCAGTAGGTATAAAAATAGAAAAACCTTGTGACCTCTCTAGAGGCCATATTTTTCATGAGATCTTCATGAAAATTAGTGAGAATGTTCACCTTGATGATATCTAGATAAAGTTCAAAACAGGGTCACATACCTTCGAAAACTAGGTCAATAGGTCAAATAATAGAAAAACCTTGTGACCTCTCTAGAGACCATATTTTTCAATGGATCTTCATGAAAATTGGTCAGAATTTTTATCTTGATAATATCTAGGTCAAGTTCAAAACTGGGTCACATGAGCTCAAAAACTAGGTCACTATGTCAGATAATAGAAAAAACACCGTCATACTCAAAACTGGGTCATGTGGGAAGAGGTGAGCAATTCAGGACCATCATGGTCCTCTTGTATTAACAATTCCTCAGTTGTCGCTTTCTATGTAATATTTTAAACATTGATTAGCAGCCACCTTCAGCGCTTTGAGCGCTTTGATTAACCTTTGGCCTACTGACGGCAAGTGATTGTGCCTTGTGCAAATGATGTCACTGAATATTGCTGATAACCACAGATTTTTGAGAAAATAGGCAGTTTTTGCTTTAATTTAGGTTATGTAGGAATATTTTTAATTTTGAGCACAGTCATGGAACATAAAAATATTTTGCCCGTAGATCCAGCTAATTCACAGAATTTATGGTCATTTTTTGGTTGTTGTTGACAGCTGGGCCCATATTGAAAATTTCTGATTTGTTTGAAAATTTAGATAAAAAATGAAGGCTTTCCATACCTGTAATGTTAAAAGTATTTTCATTTACAGCAGATATTTTCTTCGATAATGGATAAATGGTAAAATATTGAATGTATTTTGATGCTTCTTGATGAAAGAAAATTTTTCTCCATTTAGAGACTTTCAGTTCTTAGGCCAGTTTTTGGCAAAAATGAACCTTCTCTTTTAAGCACGAGTTTCCATTAATTCATAATTTTCGTTTACGCCATTACTTCTGGTTGATCGTTGAAACGTGCAGAACTTCCTTAAAGATAAACATAATAATGTTGTATTAGAATGACTAAAGGTATACATTAATTTCTACCCTGCAGACCTCCGATTCTCATGATATTATGCAGTTATATGAGATGAGTTGGGAACCTAACAGTTGGGAATCTTGTAGGCGACCATTTCTGGATGCATTATTGTCATACCTAGAGGAGAAGGGAACTCCATTGTCTGTCATGCCTTTCTTTATGGGACAACCGTTGGATCTTTTCTGCCTTTACATGAAAGTGAAGAAAAAAGGTGGGATGGTTGAGGTAATATTCTTAGCACAAAATGATGGACCATTAAATTTCTTTTTTGAAGTACAGCCTGATCAAAGGGAGTGGGAATACAGTTTTAGCATTGTTTTTCTATAATTATGTCCATCTTTCCATCCATCTGTCCAAAACCATATCTATGATGTGGTGTGGATTATTGTAATGATGCATGATAGAAAAGTTAACTGGTGTAGAGAAATGCCACCTTGCATGTTTCTGTGGCAGATAGTACATATATGAGCCGTGCCATGAGAAAACCAACATAGAGGCTTTTCGACTACCATGGATCCAGTGGTCAGTATCCATGCTGTTGGCTAACAGTTTCTCTGATTGCAATAGACTCTAAAAGCAAACAGCATGGATCCAGACCAGACTGCGCAGATGTTGGTCACAAAGCCACTATGTAGGTTTTCTCATATAGTGTTTAATTCTATTTTCTGTCTGTCAGGAGTCATATCTCAGACATGGTTTTCCATAATGAGACTTAAAACAAAAATGCAGAATTGTCTCTTGTAATAAAGAATTTCAGAAAAAATGACTTATGCACGATTGGAATTCAATTATCTAAAATATTTAAAGTTCTTCTATTATGGCTATAAATAACAAAATGTGTATTACAATCTTGACGAAAATGCAAAATTATTATTAAAAAGAAACATTTTTGTTTTGATGATGTCAGAAAATTATGTGTATTTTAGGTTACAAAAGCCCAGTGGAATAGCATTTGTAAGGCATTCTGTGGCAGCAGTTCTAAGAAAGCTGTTACCCTACTCAGGGAAAGCTATATCAAATATTTGTTTGCCTTTGAATGTCAGCATGATCGTGGTGGAATGGATCCAGCACAGATACTTGAAGATGATGAATACAGAAAACTGAATATAATGCCTCCACAAGGTGAGTGTATTTAAATCTTATATTGCTCCTGAATTGATTATTTTGATGTGTGTAATGTGTGTGTTAGTCAGATTATGTGCTTGGTTTTAAGCTCGACTATACAAAGTATAAGGAAAGCTATCCTACTCGTCCAGTCGTTGCAGTCCTTCCACATCAACACCTTTGTTTATATTTTTATGCACTTTCTCTTTTTATCTGCCCGTGTATTATGGGAACGCCCATAGACTTTGTCCGGAGCATATCTTCTTCATGCAGGAAGGGATTTTGATGTAACTTGGCACATTTGTTCACCATCATGAGGTGGAGTGTCATGCGCAAGAACCAGGTCCTTTGGTCTAAGGTCAAGGTCGCACTTAGAGGTCAAAGGTCAAATTCAAGAATTACTTTGTCCAGAACATATCTTCTTCATGCATGGAGGGATTGGGATGTAACTTGGCACAATTGTTCACCATCATGAGACAGAGTGTAATGCGCAAGAACCAGGCCCTAGGTCTAAGGTCAAGGTCACACTTAGAGGTCAAAAGATACAAGAATGAAAATTTTGTCTGGAACATTTCTTCTTCGTGCATGGAGAGATTTTGATGTAACTTGGCACAATTGTACACCATCATGAGACAGAGTGTCATGCGTAAGAACCATGTCCATAGTTTAGAAGTACTTCCCTTTGTTGTTACTATAAATAGCTTATATTCAATCTTTTTTTAGCCCGTTTGAAAAATGGGACATATTATGGGAACGCCCCTGGCGGGCGGATTCGCAGGCGGGCAGCGTCCACAGACTTTGTCCGGAGCACATCTTCTTCATGCATGGAGGGATTTTGATGTAACTTGGCACAATTGTTCACCATCATGAGACAGAGTGTCATGCGCAAGAACCATATACCTAAGTTTAAGGTCAAGGTCACACTTAGAGGTCAAAGGTCAAGTTCAAGAATTGCTTTGTCCAAAGCATATCTTCTTCATGCATGGAGGGCTTTTGATGTAACTTGGCACAACTGTTCACCATCATGGGGTGGAGTGTCATAGGCAAGAACCAGGTGCCTAGGGCTGAGGTCAAGGTCACACTTAAAGGTCAAATGATACAAGAATGAAAACTTTGTCTGGAGCATTTCTTCTTCATGCATGGAGGGTTTTTGATATAACTTGGCACAAATGTTCACCACCATGAGACTGAGTGTCATGCACAAGAACCAGGTCCCTAGGTCTAAGGTCAAGGTCACACTTAAGAGTCCAAAGGTCGGATAGTAAGACTGACTTTGTCCGGAGCATTACTTCTTCATGCATGGAGGGATTTTGATGTAACTTGGCACAAATTGTACATCATCATGAGACAGATTGTCATGCGCAGGTCCCTTCTTTAAAATTACTTCCCTTTGTTGTTACTATAAATAGCTTATATTGTAACAAAAATTTAGAAAAATCGAGACCACTTTCCTGTAGTACAACTTGCATGTTACATCCAATTTAGAAGTGTATTTTGACCTATCTCTACCTGGTAAGGATTTTGGTGTTGACTTTTTTTGCGGGGGCAGGGTGGATTTGTGGATTTTTTTTAAGATTAGCTTCCCTTAGTTGTTAGTGTAAATAACTTACATTGTAACTTTTTTATAATTGACCGTAGCAGAGCTCCAGATAAGATGTGTATTTGCGTATTTACACAATTAAAATAGCAGAAAACCCAATTGAATTCATACAGTGTGCGTACTGATATGCAAGTCAAATTCCTAATACCCAATTCTTAAAAAATCGCTTGGGAGAATACATATTGCGGAGACCACATCGTTTGGGATATTGTGGATCATTCGGGATATTGTGGATGGACTGATCTCCGACTGCATTAAAAGTGAAAAATAAAACAACAGTATGGAACATTCATTACAATTTTAAATACATTTTTGTATTAAACACTGAAGAGCGCCATTAAAGTACTTAGGTACTTAGTCAATCCTGTTTAATGATATATACCATGTATACTGTAAGCAAAAAATACTCAATTGTTAGTGCGAGATTGGTAAAATACCCAATTGGTTTTAGCAAATACCAAATTACTTCTGAAAAGGCTGGGTAATTATATTATTTTTACCCAATTTAAAATCCAATACCCAATTCAGACAAAAAGTGATGGGTAAATACCCAGTTGCACCAAAAGCTTATCTGGAGCTTTGCCGTAGGGAAAAACCAATACCACTTTTCTGCGGTACTACATAGGTGTTACTTTCAAATTTTAGGTGTATTTTAAAGTATCTCTGCCTGGTAAGAAGGTTTTTTTGTGGACTTAGAAAAACAAAAGATTACAATAGTTACCACACAACCACAGAATTAAAATTTCATTTGCAAATACAGGTGCTAGTGTAAAGAAATTTGCTATGACGGGCGTATATTGTGACATTCCGGCACTCTTGTTCAGTCTGATTTCTAAATGTAATTTACCTCAACTGCCTGGAACTTGATGCCTGGAGCTTCTAAAATGGCACACTGTCTAGTCAGTTTAAACTGTGAAATTCAAGTGAGCAATATAGGGTCATCTTGGCCCTCTTAAGTTTACATTTCTTACACATGTTGTATATCTCAAATAGTTTCTTAGTATCCCACCTATCCCCCTTTCAAAACATTTTTATGCCTCTGAAGGTGGGCATATTAAAATCTCATTGTCTGTCCGTGTGTGCATGCATGTGTATGTGTAAATTCTTGTTTGGGTTGTAACTCTGCCATCCTTAAAGGGATTTTGAAATAACTTGGCATAAATGTTCACCATAATGAGATGACATGTCATGCACAAGACCCAGACCTCTGACTTCAAGGTCAAGGTCACATTTAGAGGTTAAAGTTTAACAGGCTCTGTTTCGTGTATGGTCCATAACTCTGCCATCCATGAAGGGCTTTCGAAATAACTTGGCATAAATGTTAACCATAATGAGACAATGTGTCATGTGCGAGATCCTGACCCCTAGCTCAAAGGTCAAGGTCACATTTAGAGGTTAATGGTTAACAGGGTTAATTTTTTTGTCTGGTCCATAGCTGCCATTGACGAATTTCTCAGCATAAATGTTCCCTATATTGAGATGATGTGTCATGTGCAAGACCCAGACCCCTAGCTACATGGTCAATGTCACTTTTAGAAGTCAACGTTTCTTCTTGTCTGGGTCATAATGCTGCCATTATCAAGTGACTTGAAAATAATTGACCAAAATGTTAACCATATTGAGAATGTGTGTCACCTGGTCTCTGGGGTCAAGGTCAAGGTCACGAAATGATGAGAGTTTTTTTTTGCACTGACAACTTTAGCGTTCTTGGGCACGCTTCGGGGGCATTTTTCACCAATAGTCACAGCTCTTGTTTTTTTTTTACATTTCTTGTACTAACATTGTTTCTTATATTCCCTCATATCCCCTACACCTGAAAAAGTCAGTATTGACCAATGTCTTTAGTTAAAACATATTTTATTTCAGTAATACATGAAATATTAACAGAACATTAGTTAGGAATTGGACAAAAAGCTATGTCAGCTTACAGTTGTCCTCTCCTTCTAACGGTTGTCCTCTACTTTGTCTTTTAAAACTGTATCAGTATCTATACATGTATTACACTAGTGAAATATCAGAAATACGGGTTTATTTTGCGCCTATAGTGTCAAATGTGATAAAATAGGTCTTGTAACATGTGCAGCGTTTGCCTGGAAATAAAATCATAATTATCAATATTATATTTGAACTTCTCAAATCTCTTCATGGGTTGCAAGACTTTAACACATCATCTTTAAAATACTTACAAACTGAATTGTTCATTTGTTTTTCAGGATCACAAGAGTCTCGAAATAGAATGCCAAGTGATCCCAAAATGGTAAACATTAATGGGCCTCATGGTGCACCTGTGATAGGGTCAGGCAACATGGTAGGTCCATATGACATGGGTCCTTGCATGCAGGGGCTGGGCCACATGATGGGGTCAATGGGCTATCAGAATTATCCTAACTTTGCTTACATAATGCAAGATGGACCTAACTCAGTGATGGACTCCAACATGGGACCCCAAATTGGCCAGAATCCATTCACAGAGGAACTATATCCTGGACAGAGTACTGGACCACAGGTGCTGCCATATTCGTCTGCTGAAGAAAATGTTTCGAGTTCACCATCTAACTCTACAATGTCTGTAAACAGTGGCTCCATGACATTACAAAACTCGAATCATCCTCGAAATGGTAGCACAGCATATGTGAATCAAACAGGTATGAACCACCTATCCAGTACTTCATTATATTATATGCCTACCTGCATAGCTCAATAGGGAGAATGCAGATCTACAGGTCATGAGATCATGAGTTCGATTCCCAGGCAGAATACACTGGGACCCCTTTATAATGCTGTCATTGGGGTCCAAGGTTCGAGACCCAGGGATCTAGCGGGGTTGAAATTATAACGCAGGTTGGCCGTATGTGCGGTATATGCAATACCCCACCCATCTGTAATGCATTAGACTCATTTTGAACGCTGCTTCATGTATGAGAAATTCTATGCATTTAAAGTGTCATGTACTCATATGCAATTTTTTATTGAAAAACATATTTGAAAATGGTCAGAAATATAGAGTTATGGCCCTTGAATTAGTCATTGCTATATTAGGAGTTCAGTAAACATTGTATTTAAGATGTCTTTCTGAACTTACTCTCTTTTCCAAGTATTGAGATGAGTATTATAGGGTCATCATAGCGGTCTTGTAACATTGAGTAGTGTAAGGAAATCTTACCTAGTGAAAGGGTAAGACAAACAATGCTTAACAATTAGCACTTGTACTGCTTGCTACAAACTTATTCAAGCTGGGTACCTTGGAAGTGGGACTGGTTTTGTACATTGAGGTTCATTTGGAAGACTTTTTCAAAACAAATCTCTTAAGTTGAAGGTTTAGACACAAAAGTGATCTTTTGGTGAAATTTTGGGCTGACCAGGGGACAGGCAGTATTTTAGATAGACAGAAAGGTTTCTCATCATTTGACTCTTACATAATGCAGTATTCTGTGAGTTTCTAATGTCAGCTTAACAGCTTGGGCCAGTTTTTGATTGACAGTGTAGAAATATTGGATTAATAAAATTCTTCAGTGTCTTTAGTTTATTGTATGGATTAGAAGACTTCTAAATAATTGGGTTCATTAATATGTTTATTTATTTAGGTGAATATACTGTATTTGACACAGTCACTAACCAAGTTTTCTTTTTTCTCTCCGTATCATATATATTATACCAGATTTATAAAGTGCCCAGGCTCTTTACATACAAAGGCAGTCACTGTTACATAACATAATATACTGACCTCTTAATGGTTTTTCTGTCCAAAAGCAATCTCTTTACAACATATAAGATTAATATGGTGATTCCCAAAGGTGATAGAGAGTTTTAACTATACCCATTTTTATGAGGATTTTTAGTCAAGTTTTTGCCCTTGCACTTCATATAACGCATTTTCCACATTTTAAGACCATATAAAGATATTAATCTTCACCCTGCTAAATTATCAAAATGGACTGGTCCATATTTTAATTTATGCAGTACAACTTGTTTGTCAACTTTAGGGGTGCTCACTGAATATTTACTGACTGAATAACGAACAGTGCAGACAATGATCAGACTGGCTTACAGATCAGTGGTTCTACCCAGGTGCCCAGCATGCCGGGAGGGGCATCTGGGGGTTTCCTCTGCCATGAAAAAGCTTGAAAGTTGCCATATGACCCATATAATTTTACAAAAAAATGAAGACAGAAAAGCCTCATTTAAGAAATAATATGCCATTTGCGTTTTGTTGTCCATTACTTAAAAACAGTATTGTATTAGTGGGTGTGTTTCAGTAAAGGACTCTAGGACATTCAAATGTGAAAGCTGTGACAAAGCATTCAAGCTAAAACACCACCTGTTGGAGCACACTGGGCTCCATAGTGGCGAACGTCCTTATGAGTGTACTTGCTGTGGTAAAAATGCCCACAACTTATAGCAAGCATGCCACTTATAACAAGCATATGCTCTTATAGCTATAGCAAGCATATGCTCTTATAGCTATAGCAAGCATATGCTCTTATAGCTATAGCAAGCATATGCTCTTATAGCTATAGCAAGCATATGCTCTCATAGCTATAGCAAGCATATGCTCTTATAGCTATAGCAAGCATATGCTCTTATAACTATAGCAAGCATATACTGTTATAGAAAGCATGTAAATAGCAAGCATTGCCATTTTGAAAGTGCTGTTTCTGTACCAGTGTCTCGTTCAGCTTCAGCTAAGAGTACAGGGGTGCCACCATGTTCAAATATTTTACATGTTAATGTGGGCAAAAAGAGATGACAGGACAATACAGGAATGTAAGGCTCAATGTTGTAACTGCCGTCCTTTCATGCGATTTAGTTTATTTCATTATTTGGTTTGTCCCTTCGCTTTCTTAATTTTAACCATTTGAAATAGTAGAGCTTCTGTTCTAACATGTGTCCTGTCCATATGCATCATAAAATTTTTGCATGTCACTTTAGTGGAAAGGGTTCTTTGTAATTGTGATGTAAAGTCACCAAGTCAGAGACTATAACTGACTGACAACTGGCATTTTACAAAATTATGCCTTGTTAAGTACTTAGAATCAAGACTTCAGGATTAGCCATTTGAAGATTGTGATGGTCCGCATCCGTTGTCGTTTGCTCTGCATGCATTATTATTTTTACTTGCATATGTTCGTATCTACCACACCAAACTTGGGTCTGTAGCATCCTGACATATACTCCCCTCAAGGTTGTTTTATTTGTTCTTCTTGGCTGCAGTAAGGGGTTAAAGGTGATAAAAATAGAAAAAACATAGAATTACAAACTTCATATATGTTTGCTGGATCTTCTTCAAATTTGGTCAGTAACATCCTTGGATAGATGTTTCTCAAGTTTTTATTCAAATGATGGCACATAGAAGCCACCAGACCTAAAAATGAAAACAAACACTTAAAGACATTTCATGAAACACTTGATGGATCTTCACTTAACTTTGCCTTTTAATATGTTTTGATGGAGTCATGCTGTCAAGAACCTGCTGATGGATGTTCACCAAACTTGTTCAGAAGCATCCTTGCATGACCTTCTGTTCTGAACTGTTGACTTGTTGTCTCAAGTTTTGCATCAGAAACCTGCAATAACTTGTTTGTAATTCCATTTTACTGCATGCTAACGAAAAATGAAAAATATAATTAGTTTTCCTTGATTGACTGAGGCAGGGTCCATAACTCCTTACATAAAAGACCTTGCACCGTATTTTCCCGAATTAAGGCCCCCCCTCTAATTAACGCCCCCCACCCATTTTGGAGGGGGAAAAAAAGTCAACAAGAACGGGAAAAAATCACCTACCTCATTTTTATAAGTCCACATAATAAGTGATTTACAGTACTAAAGTCCAATGTATTAAAAATTAAACACACTTTTAAACAGTCCATGTACCGTAAGTCCAAAACATTTGTACTAAGTACGGTACGTAACAGAAAATTAAACGGTAAATACATTTTGGATTTGTTTTTACACCACTTGCGCACACGCTTCCTGCCGACTTTAAACAGACTTGCAGCAATGTGTTTACGATATACCCTTTTCTTCGGCAGTTTTAAGAACTTTTAATTTAAAAGCAGGCATAGCAGCGTGTCAAACCATTGACATTGTGTATTGCGCTATTAGCTACCCGCATGTACTAAGGAAAATGTTATCGGAGTACACAGCTGTTTGGGTCATGACGTAATGTGTAGTGTCGCCAGCGTGTCAAAAAGCGAGACATGGAATACACGAGGTACCGTATTTAAATGCATAAAAGACACACTGCATTAAATTGGATGCCAAATAATTTCGTTTTAGGGGGATTAAACAACACAGAAACACTTTACAGCTAGTTTGAACGATGTTTTTAAGTTTTGTAAAAATTTTCATCTTTTATTTTTTTACCTCAAATAAACGCCCCCTCTTTGGAAAATGTAACGCTCCCGGGGGCGTTAATACGGGAAAATACGGTACTTTATTTATAGCAAAATTACTGAAGTGCTGTTGAAAAGGCAAATAACCAAAAAAAAAAAAAAAAAATAATAATAATAAAGTAAAAATAATAAAAAAATAAAGAACAGATAAGAAAATCATACCATTTTTCATACCAGAATTATCGTCTATAATAAAGTACTTTTTATATAGTCACACTTGAGCGTCAAAGGTTTGAAGGGATTTTTTCTGGTCTGGTCTGTAACTGTTTATTACAGGATTTTGAAATAATATAACTCTGACTTGAGGTACAAGTCATATTTTTACTGATATGTAAAGTTCATTGCTTAAGTTGTTACACAAGATTTAGCTTTGCAAAAGTTTCCTTATATATATATATATATATATATATATATATATATATATATATATATATATGGAACTTGCAACTAATCTGTATATATATAATATATAAATAGAAATTTGAAAGCTAATCTTGTGTAACAATAAAATGCATTTTCTTTAAGAAAATCTGTTTTAGTATCAGAAGTTTTACAGAAGTTTGATATGACATTGATTAAAACTCTTGTTTGTACACTCATGAGTGAACACCAGATGCAATATTTTTGTGAGTGCCACAGCCACAAGTAAGCAAAAAAAGGAAATGTACACTTATTATAATCCTTCACACATGTAAAGATTCCATACAAGAAAATACAATGCTTACTGTGTATTTGTGAGTGAGTATAATTTTGTTGATGGTAGTGCTGTATGAACCTGAGGTAATTTTAGGTGTAGTATGTGGCAAACTCTGCCTATAATTCACTTTCACTCAGATTTTTTTAAGAGTTTTAGGTTCTGGCTAGTGTTTTGAATTTACTAAAAGACAGAAGGAATTTCAATATAGGTTTGTTGGCTTTGCTTCATACATAGTTTTAGATGGTGATTTTTCCAATGTGAAATATTTCTGGTTTTATATTAAGGAGGTGAAGACAAAGACTTGACATTATTTAGTAAATTGGCGCACTAAGCTGTCATTTAACATTATATAAACCCTTAAAAGTCAAATCTGAAGTTTTTAGGTACAGTCGCTACTTTATTTGCCTTTTTTGATTGCTTGCTTGATTTGATTGATTGATTGATTGATTGATTGATTGATGGGTTTGTGGTTGATTGGTTGGTTGGTTGATGGATGGATCCATCAGATGGATGGATGGGTGGGTGGGTTTGTGGTTGATTGGTTGGTGGGTGGATGGATGGATGGATGGATAGATTGATTGATTGATCAGAATTATGTTGATGCATGTATTGATGAGAAAAGGGTCATACCTTAAAAATGATAGAGATTTCACAAAATGAAAGTAAAAATTCTGTGTCAGTGTGAATACTAAATTGTCTGTATTAATGGAATAAAGTCAGTTTCATTCTGGATTTGCCATCAATGAAAGTGTTATTTAAAGTTAATGTTATAAATTATAAATATAATCAACTTTGCAAGTTGTGGGAAATAATTTGAGCCACTTGACATATCGTACCTAAAATACATCAGTTATAACCTTGTACTCTTCCCTTGTAGATAAATGTGTTTAACTTTACTAAAATTTAATGAGCTGCACCATGAGAATACCAACATAGTGTGTTTACGACCAGCATGGATCCAGACCAGCCTGCACATCTGCGCAGTCTGGTCAGGATCCATGCAGTTTGCTTTCAAAGCCTATTGCAATGAGAGAAACTTTTAGCAAACAGCATTGATCCTGACCAGACTTCATGGATGTGCAGGCTGGTTTGGATCCCTTGCTCAGTCACAACTGCACTTTGTTGGTTTTCTCATGGCGCGGCTCAAATATATTTATTAAGTTTGCATATAGAGAAACATTTATAATTGAATGTCATAAAAGTAATAGAATCAGACAGTTTTTCAAGTGGTAGTACACATTTATTTTGTGTTAAGCTGTATGAGTATACCCTGTGTACTATTCTAAACCTAATACATGTAGTAACTGTTGATATACATATCAAACTTGCTTATTTTATGTTTGCTTAAGTCATATGAAGTAACTGTTCATGTTTTTATGCCCCCGGCATCTACTGATGCGGGAGGCATATAGTGATTGTCCTGTTCTTTCGTCCGTTCGTACAAGGTTAACCAAATGGGACCATTTCGTCTAGCATCAATACCCCTTACTAGAATGACTTGATACTAATGCAGATGTAACCTGTGACCATTCCTCATCTTAGACATCACCTGACCTCAGTTTGACCTTGACCTTGATCTCATTTTGGACTTGGTTTGCTTTATATGGGCCATCTCTTGGTTAACCAAATGGGACCGTTTCGTCTAGCATCCGTGAATACCCCTTACAAGAATGAATTGATACTAATGCAGATGTAACCTGTGACCATTCCTCATCTTCAGACATCACCTGACCTCAGTTTGACCTTGACCTTGAACTTGACCTCGTTTTGGGCTTGGGTTGCTTTGTATCGACAAGGATGCCACCGGGGGCATCAAGCGTTTATTGAACGCAGCTTCTTGTTAAATATGAAATTTGTATTTAATATACAGTTTAGAGCTCTTAGTTGGTATTTTTGATAAGCATGGTGCTTAAGTAGTTGACATTAATTTGTAAAAAATTGAAATCAGCTACTTTTGGTTTGAAGAGAAATATTTAAATACATGTGCTACTTTTATTTGAAATGTTAATAGTGTACCTAGCTGGCATATCCATTTTGGTGTTTATTCATTATTTTCTAGTACACACAGTATTTTAGAAAACCAACAGAGTGCAATTGCGACCAGCATGGATTCACTCCAGCCTCCACATCTGCACAGTCTGGCCAGGATCCATGCTGTTCGCTAATGGTTTCTCTAATTACAACAGGCTTTGAAAGGGAACAGCATGGATCTTGACAAGTTTGCGCGGAAGCACAGACTGGTCTGGATCCATGCTGGTCGCAAATGCACTATGTTGGTTTTCTCATGGTGCGGCTCATTTGGCTTTTAAGTGATAGAGACTATTTTAAACTTTGTATTTTTCAGGGAAATGGCAGACCCCACTTCATGCAGATATACATATGGAAAATCAATATATGCATATGTACAAATGCAAAAAATGTGGCAAACATTTTCAGGCTCTCAATGCATTTCTTATACATGTGAACAGGGGAATCTGTATAACAGAAAAGAAACAGCCTAAATATAAATGCAGGAAATGTGGAAAATTGTTCAAAACTTTAATGAGATTTTCTAATCATCAGAACAACACCAGTTGTAGAACTGAAGAGCAAAAGTCACAAAATACATGCAAGAAATGTGGTAAATGCTTTCAGTCTTTCAAAGACTTTGTTCTTCATGTTAATGGGGGAAGTTGTAGAATAGGAATTGAAAAATCAATGTTTGATTCTAATTTAGAAGGACAGAAGCCAGATGGAATAGCAAGAGAGAGTAATCCCCAGTGTGAACAACATACTGCCAGTATAAATGACGTTTCTGAGAACTCTGGAATGGGGAAAGTGCAGAGTACTGTTAAACAGTCAAGCCAATCTTTAATTAACCAGAAAGTTCTCATAAAGAAAGGTAATGCTTTCTATTCAGGGATTATTAGGATATGCAATAGAAAGGGGACTGTTGGTGTTTTATTTGATGGGGATGAAGAAATAACTTACCTAGTGAATTCAGACTCGCGATATATAATTTCAAACTCCATTCCTTCAAGTGACGAACTTGCTGTTGGATGCATGGTATGCGTAAGGCTGAACTCAGCGCGGGACAAGTTTTATGAAGGAGAGATCCTGGAAATAAAAGTTGGACAGCTGGTTTGGTACAGGGTTTGCTTGGTTCTTGATAAACACAAAAAGACATTTGGTGAAGATGTTTGGGTTACAAAGACAGAAGTAAGGTTGTTACAGCAGTGCTGTTTCACAACAGGCAGTGGGAAGTTGCATGTTCTAGCAAAGTTACAAAACCAGGTAATGAATAAGATATGTTTTTATGCCCCCCGAAGGGAGACATATTAGTTTTCAACTGTCCGTTTGTTAGTTCGTTCGTTCGTTCGTCACAATGTTAACTTTTTGCATGAAGGCACTTTACTCGTGAACCACTGCACCCAGGACCTTCAAACTTCACATGCTGATAGTACTTACTGAGTACACACCCCTACTGACTTTGGGGTCACCAGGTCAAAGGTCAAGGCACTTTACCCATGAACCACTGCATCCAGGACCTTCAAACTTCACTTGCTGATAGTACTTATTGAATACACCAACCTTACTGACTTTGGGGTCACTAGGTCAAAGGTCAAGGTCACAGGGGCCAATGTTAACTTTTTGCATGAAGGCACTTTACTCGCGAACCACTGCACTCAGGACCTTCAAACTTCACATGCTGATAGTACTTATTGAGTACACCACCCCTACTGACTGGGGTCACCAGGTCAAAGGTCACGGTCACAGGGGCCAACGTTATCTTTTTGCATGAAGGCACTTTACTCGCGAACCACTTCACCCAGGACCTTCAAACTTCACATGCTGATAGTACTTAATGATTACACCACCCCTACTGACTTTGGGGTCACCAGGTCAAACGTCAAGGTCAAGGGGTCAACATTAACTTTTTACATGAAGGCACTTCACTCGCGAACCACTGCACCCAGGACCTTCAAACTTTACATGCTGATAGTTGAGTACACCACCCCTACTGACTGGGGTCACAAGGTCAAAGGTCACGGTCACAGGGGCCAACGTTTACTTTTTGCATGAAGGCACTTTACTCATGAACCAGTTCACCCAGGACTTTCAAACTTCACATGCTGATAGTACTTATTGAGTACACAACCCCTACTGACTTTGGGGTCACCAGGTCAAAGGTCAAGGTGCTGCGGGGGCATTTGTCACCATTAGAAATAGCACTTGTTTTGACATAATTTTTTCAATGGTGTTTAAGAAAGAAGAGCTTAGTTTTTAGAGCAGAAAGACATTCTGGGTAAGGATATTACCCCTTGATGTTACTATGGAAAAAGTTAATTTTTTTTTGACGTTTTAATTAATATGATAGAGCACATACCTTCTAAATAATGTTGTTTTAGGTAAGTATGAGTATTATATGATGGCACTTGCGCCACTGTCCGTACGTCATAATTCTTGTCTAGAGCAAAACTCAGTAACCATTCAAAGTATTTGCTTTTAACTTTGCATATAGGTAGATTGCAATGAGACGATGTGTAGAGAGCATGAACTATTTCGGTTGGTCAAAATTCAAGACAAAAAATGGAGCTCAAAGGTCAACTTTGACCCTCATATTTCTTGTCCGGAGCAATCATACCTTTAACTATTTCAAACTCGAACACAGTGTTCTCCCTTGCCGCCTCGCTCATTGATCAATGCCAACACAGCATTCACGTGACCATTGTTCATCACGACGTCGTGATGATCGGTTTTAAAATAAACTTATATGTTGATATAATACAGAAATCTACCAAACTTTTGACAAAAACATATCTTGGCCAGCAGGAAAATATTGAAACGCATCTATCTGTTTCAGCTTGGGGTCAATGGCAGCATAATTATAGTGATCAGCATCAAAGATTAACATCGACATACTCGTTTGTTTACTTTCAGTTTCGTTTCAGGATACTTAGCGGTCTTGTAAATAATTACCCATTTTCAATCACAGTTGTTATCTTTTTTATTATTGGACATTCACCTTTGCTAAAAGAAGTGTAAACTTCGAAAACATTGGGGTAAAATTAACTAAATAATTATATAATTAAAAGAAGTCTACTTAGATGAATTTTAACTAAAAACTTTGTGTTGGCAGTGATCAATGAGAGAAGCTGCAAGGGAGATCACTGTGTTGGAGTTTGAAACTATTTAAGGTATTGACTTTTAAGGGACATAGAAGTCACAGGTGGCAGTAGTGTACTTAGGATACAGTATGGGTCCACGAGCCATATACACTTAAATATATTACAATTATTATGTTTTCTAAGAAATAAAATGCCAAAAAGTCTTTTCGAAATTTTTTTGCCCCTGTGACAATGAGCCATTAGAAAGGTAGATATGAACACTTTGACATGAACATTGCTTTCAGGTCCATTATTTTTTTTTTTTCAAAAAAAGTATTTCTGGACAAATGGTTGGTCGTCTTTTGGGCAGGTGAATACTCTTTCAGAAAAATTTTACTTCAAAGCGCAGTTGCAAACAGTTTACGCACAGCGAGCGAGCAACAAGGTAAAAACGATAGTGTTTTCTCTATCTGAATGAATCCCACACATTTTTAGCACCAAAGTCTTCTGTTTAAACACACCAAGCACACCGCCCCAGTTTGAAATAACGTTATAACCGTTCAGAACAGGCTAAATGCAAACTAAGAAGACTGAAAATCAGGATCTGGGGCTGAGTATATCTTTCGTGAAGCTGTTGCCTAGGAATTCATGGAAACTGATAGAAGCATCATCTGTTAAATCAATCTTCAAGAATATTAGCTTTAATAAGTTAATTGGTTCATTGTATGCATGACTTTGTACCAAAAATTTTAAAGTTCAGACAAAAATTTGAAAAAAGTAAGGTTAATTCAGCTCTTATTTTTGACAAAAAAGCCCTAATTTTTTTTATGAAATAGCCCTAATTTTAGCCCTAAGTTTTTGCCAAACCCTGGGATACTAATTTGGAGTCCTTTATAAGGCATAATAGCCAAAAGTAGGTCATTTTGCGAAACATGTTTTAATTGACAAGACAATAGATGGTAATATCCTTCTTAGTTTATATAAAACTTCTTTGTTTATATAAAAGAAAATCATTAAAGTGTTAGAATGAAAGACATGTATCTGCCTAGATCTTGAAAAGTAGTTATTGATTTCTTTAGTTCCAATTTGATCTGTTTCAGGTCAGCGAAGAGAGTGATGATTCTTGCAACAAGTTTAACGACAATCACAATGTTCACAATCACAGTGAAAGATATTTAGAGCATGATAATGAACATGGCTCTGATCAAGAAACAATGAATTATGCCTCAGATGCAGAACAAAGAATTGAAGAAATAGAGCAATATGTAAAATCGGAATCGAATGTTGACAATCAGGATACTTGTTCAGACCAGGGTAATTATAAAACAATTAAAGTAGAAATTATATCAGAGTCAAGTGATGATGGAAAAGATGAAAATAAAAATGGTCACAAACACATGGAAACTCTGTTGAAGAAGAAAAAACTCAAAAAGAAAAATGACAGGGCAAAAAAATTACAGGCAGGGCTTCCTGTAGATAAATCAGCTGATAAAAACAGTGAAAATGAAATAGAACATAAATGTGATTATTGCGATGATATTTTTGAGGATGCTGTTAAACTCAGGCAGCATAGAAACATACATATACAGAAAAGACCCTTCTTTTGTGAGTTTTGTGAAAAATCCTTCCTAGGAAAGGTTCAGCTAAGTCAGCATTTATTGATTTGTTGGAGTAAAGATTTAGGGAAAAATAAAATAGGTAAGAAAACGAATTGTACAAAAAGTCCAAAAATGACGCATACCAGCAAGCTTACAAGAGAGGGAGCTTCCATCCCGTTAAAGGAATTCCAGTGTCCTACATGCAAAAGAATGTTTTCCCACTATAATTCCTTACAGAGGCACAACAAAAATCTTCATGGGAATAAGACAGTACTTGGTAACTCTGAACGTAAAAAATACTATTGTTCATTCTGTACTGCATCGTTCTTTTCCTACCAAGGCTTGTATCTACACAAAAAAAAGTTGCATAAGAATGGGAAAATGACTTCTTTGACATCCATAACAAAGAAATATGAATGCACGCTTTGCCAGACATATTTTAGTTCTCATCAGAGTTTACTAAGACACAGTATGACTATTCATAAAAGTGATGAAAAGCAGGTTTTGCACGATAGGAAAATGTTCGATTCTGATTCTTTGAAGAAAAAATTAAACATTACGAAGGAAATAAAAAGTCACACAGGACAAAAATGGGGTGCATCATTTTTATGTGGTATTTGTAACAAACAATTTAGTCGGACTTCTTATTATTTACATAAATTTGTTCATTTGAAGAAGAAACCGTTCTCATGCAGCAGATGCAAAAGACAGTTCAGTCAAAGGATCAATTTTAACACGCATAAATGTGTAACAGGAACTTGTAATTTCAAGTGTGAATATTGCAATGCATTGTTTTCATCAGAACAGGCATTAAAGATACACAGAAGTTATCACACAGAAGAAAATGTAAAGAAGAAATACTGTTGTAAATATTGTGAAAAGAAATACAACAGCAAGTTTCGTTTGCAGTCTCATATGCAGGTTTGTAAAACTGTGCACTGTTCTTCGCAGATATTGCAGGATAAAGAAAAGAATTCAGACAGAAATAAAGAAATCAAAGGGCATCTTCTTCCTAGAGAAATTGATCAGAGGTAATAATTTACTTCTTATTGTACACCTATTAAACAACATTGGCATGCTTTGAATGGTTATTACACTAAATCTGTATCAGCTTCATATTATAGCCCATGTGCTAATATAGGCTCAGGAGTGTTAGTAACAGTGTAAAGCACATGTCTTTCACCACCAACCTACCTCTCCACTGGGGAAAACATATTGTTTTTGTCCACCTGTCCATCACACTTCATTTCTGATCAGTAACTGGAGAAAACCATTTGACCTAGAACCTTCAAACTTCATAGGATGGCAGGGCTTTTGGAGTAAGTGACCCTTATTGTTTTTTAGCTCACCTGTCACAAAGTGACAAGGTGAGCTTTTGTGATCGCGCGGTGTCCGTCGTCCGTCCGTGCGTCCGTGCGTCCGTAAACTTTTGCTTGTGACCACTCTAGAGGTCACATTTTTCATGGGATCTTTATGAAAGTTGGTCAGAATGTTCATCTTGATGATATCTAGGTCAAGTTCGAAACTGGGTCACGTGCCATCAAAAACTAGGTCAGTAGGTCTAAAAATAGAAAAACCTTGTGACCTCTCTAGAGGCCATATATTTCATAAGATCTTCATGAAAATTGGTCAGAATGTTCACCTTGATGATATCTAGGTCAAGTTCGAAACTGGGTCACGTGGGGTCAAAAACTAGGTCAGTAGGTCTAAAAATAGAAAAACCTTGTGACCTCTCTAGAGGCCATATTTTTCATGAGATCTTCATAAATATTGGTCAGAATGTTTATCTTGATGATATCTAGGTCAGGTTCGAAACTGGGTCACGTAGGTTCAAAAACTAGGTCATTAGGTCTAAAAATAGAAAAACCTTGTGACCTCTCTAGAGGCCATATTTCTCAATGCATCTTCATGAAAATTAGTCAGAATGTTCATCTTGATGATATCTAGGTCAAGTTCGAAACTGGGTCACGTGGGGTTAAAAACTAGGTCAGTAGATCTAAAAATAGAAAAACCTTGTGACCTCTCTAGAGGCCATATTTTTCATGAGATCTTCATGAATATTGGTCAGAATGTTCTCCTTGATGATATCTAGGTCAAGTTCGAAACTGGGTCATGTGGGGTCAAAAACTAGGTCAGTAGATCTAAAAATAGAAAAACCTTGTGACCTCTCTAGTGGCCATATTTCTCAATGGATCTTCATGAAAATTGGTCAGAATGTTCACCTTGATGATATCTAGGTCAGGTTCGAAACTGAGTCATGTGCGGTCAAAAACTAGGTCAGTAGGTCTAAAAATAGGAAAACCTTGTGACCTCTCTAGAGGCGATATTTTTCAATGGATCTTCATGAAAATTGGTCAGAATGTTTACCTTGAAGATATCTAGGTCAAGATCGAAACTGGGTCACGTGGGTTTAAAAACTAGGTCAGTAGATCTAAAAATAGAAAAACCTTGTGACCTCTCTAGAGGCCATATTTTTCATGAGATCTTCATGAATATTGGTCAGAATGTTCATCTTGATGATATCTAAGTCAGATTCGAAACTGGGTCATGTGGGGTCAAAAACTAGGTCAGTAGGTCTAAAAATAGAAAAAACCTTGTGACCTCTCTAGAGGCCATATTTCTCAATGGATCTTCATGAAAATTGGTGAGAATGTTCAGCTTGATGATATCTAGGTCAGGTTCGTAACTGGGTCATGTGCGGTCAAAAACTAGGTCAGTAGGTCGAAAAATAGAAAAACCTTGTGACATCTCTAGAGGCCATATTTTTCACGAGATCTTCATGAAAATTGGTGAGAATGTTCACCTTGATGATATCTAGGTCAAGTTTAAAAGTGGGTCACGTGCCTTCAAAAACTAGGTCATTAGGTCAAATAATAGAAAAACCTTGTGACGTCTCTAGAGGCCATATTTTTCAATGGATCTTCATGAAAATTGGTCAGAATTTTTTATCTTGATGATATCTAGGTCACATGTGCTCAAAAACTAGGTCACTATGTCAAATAATAGAAATAACGATGTCATACTCAGTTGAACACTGGGTCATGTGGAGATAGGTGAGCGATTCAGGACCATCATGGTCCTCTTGTTTAGATAATAACTCAAGAACGCTTGGGTGATGATAACTCAAGAACCGGAACAGTTAAACGATTTCCGGATGAAAACTCAAGATTGCTTGGGCCTAGGATCAGGAAAGGTGATATGGAGGTTGGTCTTTACCAGCAGATGACCCCTATTGATTTTGAGATCAGTAGGTCAAAGGTCAAGGTTACAGTGACCAGGAACATTAAACCGGTTTCTGGGCGATAACTTAAGAACGCTTTTGCCTAGGATCAGGAAAATTGATAGGGAGATTGGTCATGACCAGCAGAAGATCCCTATTGATTTTGAGGTCATTAGGTCAAAGTTCAAGGTCACATTGGCCAGGAACAGTTAAACAGTTTCTAGGCGTTAACTTGAGAACGCTTGGGCCAAGGGTCATGAAGGATGATACAGAGGTTCATCATGACAGCAGATGACCCCAATTGATTTTGAGGTTAGTAGGTCAAGGTTACAGTGACTGGGAACATTCAAACTGTTTGCAGACAGTTTCTTGAGTGCAGACAATTTCTTGAGAATGTTTGGGCCTAGGATAATGAAACTTAATAGGCAGGTTGATAATGACCATCGGATAACCCCTGTTGATTTTGAGGTCAATAAGTCAAAAGGTCACATTGCAAAAGAACAGTAGAATTTTATAATTTCTGTTCCTTGAGCAGTTACTGAATGCATCAAGGAGGCATTTCATGTTCGAGGAGCTCTTGTTCAATTGATCTTCATAAAATTATGTCAGAATGATTGTCTTGATGACATCTAGGTTGAGTTTGAATATGGATCATCTGAGGTCAGTTGCCACAAATACTGTGAAATCATTGATATTCTTGTGGGATTAGTTTTCATGAATTTCACTGTTGAGTCAGTCCACAAAATCTGATCCCAAAGTAAAATTCCCATTCATCTTGTGTTCAAAAGTTGAAATCCACGAATTCGTATCCCCACAAAATTGCCGTTTTGACCAAAACCAGGAAATTTCATGCTAACAAAATTTAATGATTTTACAGTATATAAAATTCCCAACCATTATACCCCCACCAAACATGGGGGGGGGGCTATATAGTCAGTTTTGTCCCGTCCCTAATTCATTAATCTCAGTTACTACTAAATGGATTTGATTCAAACTTAAAATAGATGTATCACCTTATCACTCACTACATGTGACACAAGGTGCATAACTCTGACACCAATTTCCATGAATTATGCCCCTTTTTACTTAGAATTTAAGGTTAATTTTGATGTATATTCACTATATCTCAGTTACTACTAAATGGATTTTATTCAAACTTAAAATAGATGTTCCATTTCATCACCCACATGATGTGACACAAGGTGCATAACTCTGACACAAATTTTTCTTGAATTATGTCGCCTTTTACTTAGAATTTAAGGTTAATTTTGATGTATTTTCACTATATCTCATTCTGATTGGCTTAGAGCCAAAGGGAAATAACCTTTTTTAACTTTTATACTGAGTTTCTTCCCCTTAAATTCCAGGAATTAGTCTATTTTTAGAAATCCTAATTTTCTAACTTTTTTATTATAAGTCCTATGTAAAAAGTAAATGCATCTTTTCTGTGGTAACATGGGTTGGTAAGACACTTTTTAGCTCACCTGTCACATAGTGACAAAGTGAGCTTTTGTGATCACCCTTCGTCCGTCGTCAGTCGTGCCTCCGTCGGTCCGTGCGTCAACAATTTCGTGTCTGCACAATAGTGGTTTCATTTATGATTTTATTTTAACCAAACTTGCACACAACTTGTATCATCATAAGATCACGGTTCCTTTCTTGAACTGGCTAGATCCCATTATGGGTTCCAGAGTTATGGCCCCAGAAAGGGCCAGAATTAGCTATTTTGACCTTGTCTGCACAATAGCAGCTTTATTTATGATTTGATTTTTACCAAACTGGCACATAACTTGTATCACCATAAGATCTTGGTTCCTTTCTTGAACTAGCCAGATACCATTATGGGTTCCAGAGTTATGGCCCCTGAAAAGGCCAGAATTAGCTATTTTGACCTTTTCTGCACAATAGCAGCTTCATTTATGATTTTATTTTAACCAAACTTGCACACAACTTGTATCACCATAAGATCTTGGTTCCTTTCTTGAACTGGCGAGATTCCATTATGGGTTCCAGAGTGATGGCCCCTGAAAGGGCCAGAATCAGCTATTTTGACCTTGTCTGCACAATAGCAGCTTCATTTATGATTTGAATTTAATCAAACTTGCACAAAACTTGTGTCACCATAAGATCTCGGTTCCTTTCTTGAATCGGCCAGATCCCCTAATGGGTTCCAGAGTAATGGCCCCTGAAAGGGCCGAAATTAGCTATTTTGACCTTGTCTGCACAATAGCAGCTTCATTTATGATTTGATTTTAACCAAAGTTGCACACAACTTGTATCACCACAAGATCTTGCTTCCTTTCTTGAACAGGCCAGATTCCTTCATGGGTTCCAGAGTAATGGCCCCTTAAAGGTCCAGAATTGGCTATTTTGGCTTTTGCAGCCATATAGAGACTTCGTTTATGGTTTTATTTGATACAAACTTCCAAAATATCTTCAACAACAATTAATCTTGGATTCCATGACAAATCAGATCCAATCATAGGTTCCAGAGTTATTTTATATCTGATTACCTCCCCTGATTGTAATCAAAATGGATTTATATCAGTAAGTACTTATAGGACTTATTTGAAATTTCATTATTGTTATTAGTTGGACTGAGACAATCAGGGTAGATAACTATGAACTGATTTTATGTCAAATTACCTCCCTTTATTTCAAATTAAAATGGGTATATCTCCATAACTAATGAAGATACTGATCTGAAATTTCATTTATGTCAACAGATTTATTTGGTAGATCCTTCTTTTGTTCACTTACAATATTATTTTTTTTTAATTACTTCCCTTTTTACATTACTATAAATAGCTTATTTTTAGTAACTTTTTTATTATTGGCCGTAGGGAAAAACCGAGACCACTTTTCTGTGGTACAACATGGATGGTACCTCCAATTTTTAGGTGTATTTTGACATATATATACCTTGTAAGAATTTTTTTTTCTTTTTGGTTAAATTTCTTCGATTTGTTGTTCCTGTCCTTTGGACTTAGATATTTTTTCTGAGGACCTTCTTGTCCTCAAGTGCAATGATAACAGGTGAGCGGTTTAGGGCCGTCATGGCCCTCTTGTTTGTATTTACTTTTAGTGTATCTCTAATATTACAGATTTTTTATATTTACCTCATCCCTCATCCAGGGCACATAATTATACTAGTATTACTTATATGTGGAAGCCCAGGGTGAAGTACTCCAAAGACGAGTAAACTTATTTTTAAGTATTAAGCTTTTTTGACATTTTTATATTATTCTAAGTATTTTTAAGATTTCTTATGGTTGCCATTCTTCTGTGACAAGATCGTATGGTGGGGGTATGACTCACTCCTGTGACAGTTCTAGTTTTTTTATGTTTAAAGTTTGAAATCCATAAATTCATATCCCAACGCAATTGCTGTTTTTACCAGAGACCGTCTCGGTCACAAACAATCCCGCCGGCTTTTACAGATGTTAATACACAAAAAAACATGTATTATCCCTACAGTTATAGTTACGTTTTTCTACAGAACAAACTTGGCAAGGTATATTTCGTTCGCAGATAGGGTAACATTGGCTTGATATAATTATACCACTGATTTAATTCCAGGTCAAACTAAAAAAACATCGTTATTTTCTGTCATCTTTTCAGCCATCAGAGCCAAGATGGAAAGGCTTGTTTGATTTGTAGCAGGCAGTTTTCTACAAAATCTGGTCTTCAGATGCACAATTACCATGCCCACAGAGGCAGTAAATCGGAAAAGAAATCAACTGAGGCAGTCAGGTAAATGCTTTTTAGCTCATAAAACGTGAAATAAACATGAACCAGCATACTGCGATGATGCCCGTCAATTTTTTTTTTGGATTCAGTTTCCCTTAGAGTTATTGCCCTTTAATTGTTAAAAAATCCACAGATTTGTACATAACAAAAACCAACCAATTGGTAGAATTTCATTAAACTTCTTTCATTCTTTTCCAGGAACATTTATCATAAACATGTGAAGTTGTGTACCCAGGCCTGGTCACCACCTTGCCTTAGTCACATCCCCTTCCCCTCCCCATTTATGTTTTAGCTCACCAGTCACAAAGTGACAAGGTGAGCTTTTGTGATCGCACAGCATCCACCGTCATCCGTCCGTGCGTAAACTTTTGCTTGTGACCACTCTAGAGGTCACATTTTTCAAGTTCGAAACTGGGTCACGTGCGGTACAAAACTAGGTCAGTAGGTCTAAAAATAGAAAAACCTTGTGACCTCTCTAGAGGCCATACTTTTCAATGGATCTTCATGACAATTGGTCAGAATTTTTATCTTGAAGATATCTAGTTCAAAACTGGGTCACATGAGCTCATTCGTTTTCTGTTAATGTTTATATGATTTTGCCTAATGAAATTATTTGCTTCTTAGTAACATCCTTAACTTTTTGCCGAGTATTTTTTTTGCCATTCCTCACCACAAACCGTTTCGGCAGGGGATACTAATTCATTGAATTTGCTTGTTTTTAGCTCACATGTCACATAGTGACAGTGTGAGCTTTTGTGATCGCGCAGCGTCCGTCGTCCGTCGTCCGTGCGTAAACTTTTGCTTGTGACCTCTCTAGAGGTCACATTTTTCATGGGATCTTTATGAAAATTGGTCAGAATGTTCATCTTGATGATATCTAGGTCAAGTTCGAAACTGGGTCACGTGCGGTCAAAAACTAGGTCAGTAGGTCTAAAAATAGAAAAACCTTGTGACCTTTCTAGAGGCCATATTTTTCACAAGATCTTCATGAAAATTGGTCAGAATGTTCACCTTGATGATGTCTAGATCAAGTTCGAAACTGGATCACGTGCCTTCAAAAACTAGGTCAGTAGGTCAAATAATAGAAAAACTTTGTGACCTCTCTAGAGGCCATATTTTTCATGGGATCTTCATGAAAATTGGTCAGAATGTTCACCTTGATGATGTCTAGGTCAAATTCGAAACTGGATCACGTGCCTTCAAAAACTAGGTCAGTGGGTCAAATAATAGAAAAACCTTGTGACCTCTCTAGAGGCCATATTTTTCATGGGATCTGTATGAAAATTGGTCTGAATGTTCATCTTGATATCTAGGTCAAGTTTGAAACTGGGTCAGCTGCGGACAAAAACTAGGTCATTTGGTCTAAAAATAGAAAAACCTTGTGACCTCTCTAGAGGTCATACTTTTGAATGGATCTTCATGAAAATTGGTCAGAATGTTCACCTTGATGATATCTAGGTCAAGTTCGAAACTGGGTCACGTGCCTTCAATAACTAGGTCAGTAGGTCAAATAATGAAAAAACCTTGTGACCTCTCTAGAGGCCATATTTTTCATGGGATCTGTATGAAAGTTGGTCTGAATGTTCTTGATGATATCTAGGTCAGGTTAAAACTGGGTCACATGAGCTCAAAAACTAGGTCACTATGTCAAATAATAGAAAAAAAACGATGTCATACTAGGTTCAAAACTGGGTCATGTTGGGACAGGTGAGCGATTCAGGACCATCATGGTCCTCTTGTTTAAGATACCACCATGAAATTTGGATGACATGTACAGTTTTGCACGCAGATCTTAAAACTGACTTTCAGTTACCTTGAATGTGACCTAATAATCTACCTTCTTAATATTTTAACATCAATTTGCTATTTGAAACATGCGACTTATTTTAATCAGATGAGCGATTCGGGGTCATCATGACCCTCTTGTTAGAACTTTCTAAAGGGTGTGTGATTAATACAGATGGATGGTATCCATTGTCCTGTATCCTGAATCAACATTTTTGCTTAACCGTTTTCTCTGAAACTATTTGTCAGAATTACTTTCTATAAGCTTTGTTGCTAGTATCTTGGCTTGAACCTTTAACAAGTTTATTCAAATGGTTTAACTTTGCCCCTTTTAGGGGCCACCAGAGTTTTAAAAAAACTTTTAACAACTTTTCATGAATCACTTTATAGATCTTTATCAAATTTGTTGGGTTGTCTTCAACTTTTGTTCAAATGGGGCAGTTATAATGTTCTCTCTCAAGTTTGTTCAGATGGAGCAGGGATGCTAGAGCTAAAAATAAATGTACAGTTTTTCAACTTCATAAAGCTTGGTCTGTAGCATCATTATAAGGTCCTCTCAAAAATTGATTCAGATGGAGGTGATTTGCCCCCATTTTGATCATAAGAGCTAAAATACAAATAGCAAAGTCAACACCAGAAAAGCAGCCTCAGTGAACACTGAAACCAGTCTTACTGAAGTGGTTCTCTATAAAAATCTAGGTCAAGGGGGTTCAGACCAATATCATCAGAGTTGGTTGATGTTCTGTCAGTATGTGGGAAATTCAGCACCTTGGTTAAAGCTTGGATGCACTTTCTCTATCTCTGTAATTACTTGATGGATTTTTTTTCAATCTTAAAATAGTAATTCCCCTTCATCACCCACATCATATCACTAGGGTCATAACTCTCACACCAGTATTTAATGAATTATCCTCCCTGTTTTACTTAGAACTCCATGCTAAAGTTTTGATGCACTAAAATTCACTCTTCTCCCATTTAGTACAAAATGGATTTGATTGAAACTGAAAATAGTTGTTCCACATCACATGACACAAGGTCTATAACTCTGGTACCAATATTTAATTAATAACCCCCCCACTTTTACTTAGAATTTCAGTTTAAAGTTTTGATGCACTTTCAACCCATCTCAGTTATTACTAGATGGATTTGATTCAAACTTAAAATAGTTGTTCAACATCATCACTCACATCATATGACACAAGTGTCGTTTACTCTTCAATGGTATATTTGTAGTGAGTAAACAGTATATAAAGACTGACTTGCTATTTATATGATGAGGCAGTTGTGGGAGACATGCACTTTTCTCAAAAGCAGCTCTAGTTATGCCCCCCTTTGAAAAAGGAGGGGTATATTGTTTTGCAGATGTCGGTCGGTCGGAATGTAGACCAATCCGTTTCTGGATGATAACTCAAGAACGCTTGGGCCTAGGATCATGAAAGTTGATAGGGAGGTTGGTCATCACCAGCAGATGACCCCTATTGATTTTGAGGTCTGTATGTCAAAGGTCAAGGTCACAGTGACCCTGAATAGTAAAACGGTTTCCGGATGATAACTCAAGAACACTTGGGCCTAGGATCATGAAAGTTGATAGGGAGGTTGTTAATGACCAGCAGATGACCCCTATTGATTTTGAGGTCAGTATGTTAAAGGTCAAGGTCACAGTGACCCTGAACAGTAAAACGGTTTCCGGATGATAACTCAAGAACACTTGGGCCTAGGATCATGAAAGTTGATAGGGAGGTTGCTATTTATATGATGAGGCAGTTGTGGGAGACATGCACTTTTCTCAAAAGCAGCTCTAGTTATGCCCCCCTTTGAAAAAGGAGGGGTATATTGTTTTGCAGATGTCGGTCGGTCGGTCGGTCGGTCGGAATGTAGACCAATCCGTTTCTGGATGATAACTCAAGAACGCTTGGGCCTAGGATCATGAAAGTTGATAGGGAGGTTGGTCATCACCAGCAGATGACCCCTATTGATTTTGAGGTCTGTATGTCAAAGGTCAAGGTCACAGTGACCCTGAATAGTAAAACGGTTTCCGGATGATAACTCAAGAACACTTGGGCCTAGGATCATGAAAGTTGATAGGGAGGTTGTTAATGACCAGCAGATGACCCCTATTGATTTTGAGGTCAGTATGTTAAAGGTCAAGGTCACAGTGACCCTGAACAGTAAAACGGTTTCCGGATGATAACTCAAGAACACTTGGGCCTAGGATCATGAAAGTTGATAGGGAGGTTGGTAATGACCAGCAGATGACCCCTATTGATTTTAAGTTCAGTATGTTAAAGGTCAAGGTCACAGTGACCCTGAACAGTAAAACGGTTTCCGGATGATAACTCAAGAACGCTTAGGCCTAGGGTCACGAAAGTTGACAGGGAGGTTGGTAATGACCAGCAGATGACCCCTATTGATTTTGAGGTCAGTATGTCAAAGGTCAAGGTCACAGTGACCAGGAACAGTAAAATGGTTTCCAGGCAATAACTCAAGAACGCTTGGGCCTAGTGTCAGGAAAAGTGATAGTTAGGTTGGCCATGATCAGCAGATGACCCCTATTGATTTTGAGGTCATTAGGTCAAAGGTCAAGGTTACATTGGCCAGGAACAGTTAAATGGTTTCTGATCTTCTTGTCCAAAACCATAGGGCCTAGGGCTTTGATATTTGGTATGTAGCAAAATCTAGTGGTCCTCTACCAAGATTGTTCAGATTATTTCCCTGGGGTCAAATATGGCCCCACCCCTAGGGTCACATGGTTTATATAGACTTATATAGGAAAAAAAACTTTGAAAAACCTCTTGTCCAAAACCACAGGGCCTAGGGCTTTGATATTTTGTATATGACATCATCTAGTGGTCCTCTACTAAGATTATTCAAATTTTTCCCCTAGGGTCAAATATGGCTCCGCCGTGGGGGTCACATGGTTTACATATACTTATATAGGAAAAAACTTTGAAAATCTTCTTGTCCAAACCACAAAGACTATTGCTTTGATAATTTGTAATGTAGCATCATTTAGTGGTTCTCTACCAAGTTTGTTCAAGTTATCCCTCTCGGGTCAAATATGGCCCCGCCCCAGAGGTCATATGGATCATATAGACTTATACAGGGAAAAACTTAGAATCTTCATGTCCATAACTTACATCATTCAAATTTGGACCACATGTATAGTTTTGAGTGGCAAGATGAACCTTGGCATGAGTTGATCTTGATCTTGACCTAGTGACCTACTTTCACATTTCTGTACCTACAGCCTTCAAATTTGGATCACATGCATAGGTTTGTGTACTGAAAAAAAATTTGACCTTGTTATTGACCTAGTGACCTACTTTCACATTTTTGAAGATACAGGCTTCAAATTTGGACCACATGCATAGTTTTTGTTCCAAAATAAAATTTGACCTTGATTTTGACCTAGTGACCTACTTTCACATTTCTCAAGCTACAGCCTTCAAATTTGAACCACAAGCATAGTTTTGTGTACTGAAATGAACTTTGATCTTGAGATTGACCTAGTGACCTACTTTCACATTACTGAAGGTACAGGCTTCAAATTTGGACCACTTGCATAGTTTTGTGTTCGGAAATGGAATTTGTGTTTACAGTGAGCATATAATTTCTGTTCCTTGTGCAATGACTGAATGCATCAAGGGGGGCATTTCGTGTTCGACGAGCTCTTGTTACAAAATGGATTTGATTCAAACTTAAAATAGTAGTTCAACATCATTACTCAGATCACATGACACAAGGGCCATAACTCTTGCACCAATATTTCATGAAGTATCTTCCCTTTTTATGCCCCCCTTAGAAGAAGGAGGGGTATATTGTTTTGCAGATGTCTGTCTGTTGGTATGTAGACCAATTCAGTTCCATATGAAAACTCAAGAACTTTTGAGCCTAGGATCATAAAAAGTTGATAGCGAGCTTATTCATGACCAGTTGATGACCCCTTTTGATTTTGAGGTCTGTAAATCAAAGGTCAAGGTCACGGTGATCTGGAAAAGTTAAAAGGTTTTTGGAACCGGAATCGCCTGTCCTGTCGTCAGTCCCGCAAGGCCGTCGCCTCGGGAACCCCTGTCGGGTGGCTGCTGGAGGGGAACCGGCACCCCACTGTTCAGACTGTCTCAACTCAAGAACACTAGGGCCTAGGATCATGAAAGTTGATAGTGAAGTTGATCATGACCAGCAGATGACCTTTGTTGATTTTGAGGCCAGTAGGTCAAAGGTCAAGGTTACAGTGACCTGGAACAGTTAACAGTTTCCAGATGGTAACTTAAGAATGCTTGGGCCTAGGATTATGGAAGTTGATAGGGAGGTTGATCATGACCTGTAGATGACCCCTATTGAGATCGGTAGGTCAAAGGTCAAGGTCTCAGCAGAACCCGAACAATTAAAACATTTTCAGGATGATAACTCAAGAATGCTTGGGTCTAGGATCATGAAAGTTGATAGGGAGGTTGGTCATGACCAGCAGATAACGCCTAAAGATTTTAAGGTCAGTAGGTCAAAGATCAAGGACACTGGGACAGTTAAACGGTTTCCAGATGATAACTTTAGCCTATGATTATGAAAGTTGATAGGGAGGTTCATCATGCCCAGAACTTGACTCCTATTGATTTTGAGGTTAGTAGATCAAAGGTCAAGGCCAAAGTGACCGAGAACAGTTAAAGTGTTTCAGGACGATAACTTGAGAACACTTGGGATTAGGATTAGGAAACTTAATAGGGACGTTGATCATGATCAGCAGATGACTGTCATTGATTTTGAGATCAGTAGGTTCAAGGTCAAGGTCACAGCAACCCAGAATAGTAGAAAGTTTGTGCACAGTGACCAAATAATTTCTGTCACTTATGCAATTACTGAATGCATCAAGGGGACATTTCGTGTTCTACCAGCACTTGTTTACTTAGAATTTCAGGTTAAACATTTGATGCACTTTCACTCAAAAATAAGCCCCAAAGAACACAGGAACCAGTCTTACTCAAGTGTTTCTCTGTAAACTTCCAGGTCAAGCTCAATAACCAGCAAGTTCAGACCAATATCCTCAGAGTTTGTTGATGTTCTGTAAAATGTATGGGAAATTAAGAATTTTTCCTAACTTTATGAAATAATTTATAGTGTAGGATAATCAGGAGGCAGCCTAACAACCTATGATGCTTTACTACAGAATTATCTTGACACAAAATAATATTATTCATAGATAAGGTAACCTTTGCTTGATTTACTTACCCTATACCGGTATACCATTGAATTTGTTCCAGGTCCAACTCGGACATCTCAAAAACAGTATTATTTCTACAATTTTTCAGCCATCAGAACCAAGATGGAAAGACTTGTTTTATTTGTAGCAGGCAGTTTTCCACAAAGTTTGGTCTTAAGATGCACAATTACCATGCCCACAGAGGCAGTAAATCCGAAAAGAATTCAACTGAGGCAGTCAGGTAAGTGCTTTTTAGAACTTTGTTGCTACAAATATACCATTGTGAGCTATTTAAACAGGTTGATGGTCCGGCATCCATCATCCTTCTGCATCCGCACCTTTGGTAAAGATTCGATGCACTTTCTCTGTTTTTCTGTAATTACCTAATTTATTTGTTTCAAACTTAAAATACTATTAGTTATTCCTCATCATCACCCAATTCATATGGCACAAAGGCCATAACTCCACACCAACTTTTCATGAATTATCCCCCCTTTTTACTTAGAATTCCAAGTTAAAATTTGATGCACTTTCACTCTGTCTCAGTTATTACAAAATGGATTTGATTCAAACTGAAAATAGTTGTTCCATTGATCTCCCTCATCATTAACACAAGGTTCATAACTGAACATTTAATGAATTAACCCCCAATTTTACTTAGAATCTAGGATTAAAGTCTTGATATATATTTTTCATTCTGCCTCAGTTATTATAGTTCCACAGTGGGTTGGGAGACTTATTGATTTACTCCTGTCTCTGTTTGTGTCTGTCACAAATCTTCTCAGCACTCCAAGTCGAACATTCCTCATCTGATCTTCACCAAACTTAAACAAAATGTGTTTGACCATAAGTCCTCTGCCCAATTCGATAACAAGCCAAATCTGCCAAGACTTTTCAGAATTATGGCCCTTGAACTACTAAAAATCAGCCTTTTTACTATTGTCAGCCTTCTAGGTCAAACATTTCTCATCCGATCTACACCAAACTAAAAATGTGTGTGACCTTAAGTCCTTGGCCAAGTTCAATTGCTAGCCTAATCGGCCCAGGCACTTTTGAATTATGGCCCTTGAATAAATGAAAATCGGCCTTTTAACTCTTGTCCACGCTGTAAGTCGAACAGTTCTCATCCGATCTTCACCAAACTTGAACCTTATGGTGTTGACCAGAACTCCTCAGCCAAGTTCTTTAACTAGCCAAATCGGCCGAGGCACTTGGCCCATGAATTACCAAAAATTAGCCTTTTTACTCTTCAATGGTATATTTGTAGTGAGTAAACAGTATATAAAGACTGACAATCAGAAAGATGTGGGAGAGTTGCGCTTTTCTCAAAAGCAGCTGTAGTTATAATATGGATTTGGTTCAGATTTAAAATAGTTGTTCAATGCAGGGCTTTGGAAATTTGCCGGTTTGCCGGTTGTGGACCGATTTTTGACTTTTCAGACCAATTTGTGAAGTGAAAAAACGAAAAAAATTGGTCCCGTAAAAATGGAGAAAAGTATAAATTTCTGTCTGATATCTCAATACACGACCGCCTGCCAAGCAGGAAATTGTTGATCGCACCCTCAGATAATCAATAAACGTGTCAAACAGTCTAATTGTCACTTTGATAATCGATCCGTAAATAGCACGTGACGCAATCAGTGCTCGTGCGGCACATCCTTTAATGTTTGCAGACAGCCGACTGCAATGTGTTAAACATTTTTTAAACATTTTTGACTGGTTTCCCAGGTTTCGCTCAGGCCTTGAAAAGTCCTTGAATTCGATGGTAGTCCTTGAAAACTCCTTGAAAATGACAAAAACCCTAAAAGACCTGGAAAAGTACTTGAATTTTGAAAAAAACTCCTTGAATTTGACCTTTCACTCCTTGAAAATATTCTTTCCATAACTTTGCTTTGCAAAAAGAATATAAGGCTTAAAATAAATCGGAGAAAATGAAAATAAATTCGTAAAATTGCAGGATCGGGTCACTCGTATGCTATTATAGTGGTCTACGGCCACACTTTATTGATATTTACAGAGTGCTATTTCTACTATATCACCGTTTGCATGTTTCCGTTTCCGTTAAAGAAGTACGGGGAATAATAACTCACAATTTTTAACTATTTGCGAGTGTTTCCAGTGAATTAAAAGGAGTAAGAAAAATAAACATGTTTACTCAAGTAAGCGGGAGACAAAAGACGAATATAAAAGTGGCTGAAGCCCTATAGAGCAGACAGAATGAAGTGTATTTGTACGTCGTGTGACAAAATTTTGAGGTATCATTAGTAGGAGTGCGCTAAAAAAATCACAAGAAAAGCGATAAACCTCAGCAAAATAGTGAATCACATCAATCTAATAATCGAATTACGTCATTTTTCAATAGTGTGACAAGTAATGGTTGTTTTATTTTTGCAATTACATAAAAGTTGTTCAGATTATGTCGTGGTTTTGAAAAAAAATAGTGCTTGAAAAATTGTAAAATGTCCTTGAAAAGTCCTTGAAAAGTACTTGAATTTTGTCTCTGATATTCTGTATGAACCATGTTTCCAAATGTTTCTGACTGGATCCAAATCATTTCGATGAGGATCCACTTCTTTTATTTAGAATCCGACGGATAGTTTATTTCAAAAGGCTATGTTTGATCACGGGTAAAAAACAAATGGTCACTGCATTTAATCAAGGAGCTATAATTGTACATTACAGGTCTTTGGTTTAATGAGACATCACATGGAAAACCAATAAAAATAATTTTTATAATTACTTGATTTAAAAAAATTACATGATTCATATGTTGGGGCTCCAGTTGAAACAAGTGCAGGAAATCGTCTTTGCAACCCAACTGTACAAAAAAGAAAAAGAAAAAAATGGACTAGCAAAGACGAATGATAAAGAAAACTGGAGTGGTGCTATTTATCAAATTGGTCTTTTAAAAAACGTTACAAAATGAAATTTTGTTTACATCACAAGAGAACATAATAATATAACTTTATAAAATGTATTTGCTTATTGAAGTACAATGTAAGTGAAATGAAATATCTGTGGCCAACCTGCGTGACCTTTTGGTACTATACATGCGGGAAATCCGATCTCAGCGTTCTGATAACGTACACATTTGGTCCGCGGCAGAGTATTCTTAAAATACTGAGACTGTTTAGCAGAGAATATGTGTCGTGTAATTCACTTTGACGCATTGTATTTTATAGAATTCCGTCAAAGAATGAGGAAACATCACAAAGTGTATCTGCCGTGTATACGGTACCGAAGTCACGTGCGTTGGCTTTTAGACTAGTTACGTACACGGTGTCAATGCCTCTGCAATTTTATCCTTGCAAGTATTTTCTCGGAAAAACATTGAAATTTAAACAAAGTAACGATCACACATAACACTGAATAACTGTCTTCAGTGTATGGTAACTCGCAGTGACCGGTAACTCAGTTTTGATGCATGACATGCTTATTTCTTTACTCTATCATGTTTTACAAAATACGTAATATTGGGAATGCGGAGGGTGGGGTAGCGCCGATGTCAGGATTTTCGTTTCGGACCGATTTGAGATCAAAATTTCCGGAGCCCTGGTTCAATGTCATCACTCACATCATGTGACACAAGGTCCATAACTCTTGCACCAATATTTCATGAAGTATCTCCCCTTTTTAGCTCACCTGTCACAAAGTGACAAGGTGAGCTTTTGTGATCGCGCTGTGTCCGTCGTCCGTCGTCTGTCCGTGCGTCTGTGCGTCCGTAAACTTTTGCTTGTGACCACTCTAGAGGTCACATTTTTCATGGGATCTTTATGAAAGTTGGTCAGAATGTTCATCTTGATGATATCTAGGTCAAGTTCGAAACTGGGTCATGTGCCTTCAAAAACTAGGTCAGTAGGTCTAAAAATAGAAAAACCTTGTGACCTCTCTAGAGGCCATATATTTCAAAAGATCTTCATGAAAATTGGTCAGAATGTTCACCTTGATGATATCTAGGTCAAATTCGAAAGTGGGTCACGTGCCGTCAAAAACTAGGTCAGTAGGTCTAAAAATAGAAAAACCTTGTGACCTCTCTAGAGGCCATATATTTCACAAGATCTTCATGGATATTGGTCAAAACGTTCATCTTGATGATATCTAGGTCAAGTTCGAAACTGGGTCACGTGCCATCAAAAACTAGGTCAGTAGGTCAAATAATAGAAAAACCTTGTGACCTCTCTAAAGGCCACATTTTTCATGGGATCTATATGAAAGTTGGTCTGAATGTTCATCTTGATGATATCTAGGTCTAATTCGAAACTGGGTCATGTGGGTTCAAAAACTAGGTCAGTAGGTCTAAAAATAGAAAAACCTTGTGACCTCTCTAGAGGCCATATATTTCATGAGATCTTCATGAAAATTGGTCAGAATGTTCACCTTGATGATATCTAGATCAAGTTCGAAAGTGGGTCACGTGCCATCAAAAACTAGGTCAGTAGGTCAAATAATAGAAAACCTTGTGACCTCTCTAGAGGCCATATTTTTCATGGGATCTGTATGAAAGTTGGTCTGAATGTTCATCTTGATAATATCTAGGTCAGTTTTGAAAGTAGGTCACGTGCCATCAAAAACTAGGTCAGTAGGTCAAATAATAGAAAAACCTTGTGACTTCTCTAAAGGCCATATTTTTCATGGGATCTGTATGAAAGTTGATCTGAATGTTCATCTTGATGATATCTAGGTCAAGTTCGAAACAGGGTCATGTGTGGTCAAAAACTAGGTCAGTAGGTCTAAAAATAGAAAGATCTTGTGACCTCTCTAGAGGCCATACTTGTGAATGGATCTCCATAAAAATTGGTCAGAATGTTCACCTTGATGATATCTAGGTCAAGTTTGAAACTGGGTCACATGCCTTAAAAAACTAGGTCAGTAGTTCAAATAATAAAAAAACCTTGTGACCTCTCTAGAGGCCATACTTTTCATGGGATCTGTATGAAAGTTGGTCTGAATGTTCATCTTGATGATATCTAGGTCAAGTTTGAAACTGGGTCAACTGTGGTCAAAAACTAGGTCAGTAGGTCTAAAATTATAAAAATCTTTTGACTTCTCTAGAGGCCATATTTTTCAATGGATCTTCATGAAAATTGATCTGAATGTTCACCTTGATGATATCTAGGTCAGTTTCGAAACTGGGTCACGTACGGTTAAAAACTAGGCCAGTAGGTATAAAAATAGAAAAACCTTGTGACCTCTCTAGAGGCCATATTTTTCATGAGATCTTCATGAAAATTAGTGAGAATGTTCACCTTGATGATATCTAGGTAAAATTCAAAACAGGGTCACGTACCTTCAAAAACTAGGTCAATAGGTCAAATAATAGAAAAACCTTGTGACCTCTCTAGAGACCATATTTTTCAATGGATCTTCTTGAAAATTGGTCAGAATTTTTATCTTGATAATATCTAGGTCAAGTTCAAAACTGGGTCACATGAGCTCAAAAACTAGGTCACTATGTCAAATAATAGAAAAAAACGACGTCATACTCAAAACTGGGTCATATGGGAAGAGGTGAGCGATTCAGGACCATCATGGTCCTCTTGTTTTTAATTACTTCCCTTTTGCGTTACTATAAATAGCTTATTTTTAGTAACTTTTTTATTATTGGCCGTAGGGAAAAACCGAGAACACTTTTCTGTGGTACAACATGGATGGTACCTCCAATTTTTAGGTGTATTTTGACATATCTATACCTTGTAAAAATATTTTTTTCTTTTTGGTTAAATTTCTTCGCTTTGTTGTTCCTGTCCTTTGGACTTAGATATTTTTTCTGAGGACCTTCTTGTCCTCAAGTGCAATGATAATAGGTGAGCGATATAGGGCCATCATGGCCCTCTTGTTACTTAGAATTTCACATTTAACTTTTATGATAAGCACCCAAGGAAAACAGGAACCAGTTTTACCCTAGTGTTTCTCTGTAAACATCTAGGTCAAGTTCAATAACCAGCAGGTTCAGACAAATATCTTCAGAGTTGGTTGATGTTCCGTGGGAAATTCAGAATTTTACCTAACTTACCTTACCTTAAATAATTTATAGTGTAGGATAATCAGGAGGTAGCCTAACAACCTATGACACTAAACTACAGAATATTATTCATAGATAAGGTAACATTGACATGATTTAATTATACCACAGAATATATTCCAGGTCCAACTGAGACATCTCAAAAACAGTATTATTTCTTGCTATTTTTCAGCCATCAGAACCAAGATGGAAAGGCTTGTTTGATTTGTTGCAGGCAGTTTTCCACAAAGTTTGGTCTAAAGATGCACAATTACCATGCCCACAGAGGCAGTAAATCGGAAAAGAAATCCACTGAGACTGTTAAGTAAGTGTTTTTTATAGGCCAGTCTGAAAGAGGGAGTCATTCTGTGAACCTGTGGGGGATGGCGGCATCAGACGCCTCAAATTTCCTCCTCAAAGTCGAAATAGTTTTCATCTGATCTTCACCAGACTTGCTGACAATGTTTGTGGGCATAATATCTTGGCCAAATTCGATAACCAGCCAAATCACACTAGGCACTTGGATTGTGGCCTTTTATTACTTGAAAAACTACTTGTTTAGCTTAGTTTGCTCCCTAAGTCAAACAGTTTTCATCCAATCTTCACCAAACTTGCTGACAATGTTTGTGGGCTTAATATCCCGGCCAAGTATGATAACCACCCATTTTAATCGCCTCAGGGACTCTTGGATTATGGTTTGGCAGTATACATATAATGTATGACCATTTTGTGTTGATTGGTCGTAAAACCCAACTCACTTGAATTATGGCCCTTGAATTAGGCCAAGTTTGATGACGAGCGTATTTTGTGACAGTCTGGCACTTTGTTAGAACTTTGTTCATGGTGATCTATTAATACAGGTGGGTGGTCTGGCATCCATGGTCTTGTATCCAGAATCAACATTTTTATGCCTTCACTTTGTGGGGGTGGGGGGGGCATATAGATTTGCCCTTGTCCGTCAGTCCGAGAATGTGTCGTGCCTAGCTCCAAAAATATTTGACGTAGAGTCACAAAACTTTACAGGAATGTTGGTCAGCATGTGTAGTTGTGCACCTGGGGTTTCGCGTCCGGATTCATTCAGTCATGTAGGAGTTATGGCCCCTGACTTTGTAAAAATTGGTCATTTTAGTGTTGTGTCATGCCTAGCTCCAAAAGTATTTGATGTAGAGTCAAAAAACTTTACAGGAATGTTGGTCAGCATGTGTAGTTCTGCACCTGGGGTTTTGCATCCGGATTCATTCAGTCGTGTAGGAGTTATGGCCCCAGACTTAGTAAAAAATTGGTCATTTTAATGTTGTGTCGCCCGTAGCTCCAAACGTATTTGACCTAGAGTCACCAAAGTTTACAGGAATGTTGGTCAGCATGTGCAGTTGTGCACCTGGGGTTTCGCGTCCGGATTCATTCAGTCATGTAGGAGTTATGGCTCCTGACTTAAGTTAAAAATTGGTCATTTTAATGTTGTGTCGCTCGTAGCTCCAGAAGTATTTGACCTAGAGTCGCCAAAGTTTACAGGAATGTTGGTCAGCATGTGCAGTTGTGCACCTGGGGTTTCGCGTCCAGATTCATTCAGTATTGTAGGAGTTATGACCCCTGACCTAGGAAAAATTTGTGTCCTTTGTTATGTAGTGGGGGCATCTGTGTCCTATGGACACATTTCTAGTTACTTAACCATCTTCTCTGAAACTGCTTGTCAGTTGGCGTGTCTTGCACAAGAACTAGGTCCCTAGTCACACTTGGAGATCAAATGTCTTTTTACCTGGTAAGGAGTTGTTTTTTTGTGGACTTAGAAAAACAAAAGAGTTACAATAATTACTACACAACCACAGAATTAAAATTCCATTTGCAGAAACATGTTCAAAGATATTTGCTATGACGGGCCTGTATTGCGACATTCTGGCTCTCTTATGTTCAAATTGGCTCTTTATAGGGGCTGTTGGAGCTAAAGTCAGTAATAGCATTTCTTCTCTTGAACCACTGAATAGATTTTCATCAAACTTGATCTGTAACTTCATTATAATGTCCTCCCAGTTTTGTTCAAATGGGGGCAGGGAAGCTGGTCCAAAAATAAAAATACAGTTTATCAACTTCTAAAATCTTGATGTATCTTCATCAAACTTGTCCTTTAGCATCATTGTAAGGTCCTTTCCCAAGTTTATGCAGATTGGGGTGATTTGCCCCTTTTATGGGCCATAAGAGCTAAAAAAGAAAAAAGCTCAAAACAACTTCCCATGAACTGCTAGATAAGTCTGTATCACACTTGGTCTGTAGCATGATCATCAGGACAGGTCCTTTTCCAATTTTTTATACTGGGAGCACTTGACCCCTTTTAGGGGCCTCAGGAGCAAAAAAGTGCATTAATATGACTTCTTCTCATGAATCACTTGAATGATCGATATCAAACTTGATTTATAGCATTATTATAAGGTCCTTTACTAACTTTATTCTATTTGGGGCATTTGGGCCCTTTTAGGGGCTGCTAAAGATAAAAATAAAAATAGCTTTAAGAAACTTTTTAAAATAAATGCTTGATAAATTTTCATCAAACACTGTAGGGCGTATCATTATAAGGTCCTCTCCCAAAATGTTCAAATTGGGCATTTAGCCACTTTTAGGGGACACAAGGTCATGGTCCAGATTAATTCAAATGGGGGCAATTGCACCTATTTACGGGAATCCCCGATCTTCAGAAGAAATACTGTAATAATGACGTTAGTAACTTCACTTGGTGATAACGTCATTTTATTGTAATAAGGGACGTTACTCTTCGGAGGTTTAGTTTTTTTCACATATATATCTATATATAATTTTGAATTTGTGAGAAATGTTTAGTTGTTTTTTTTACAGGAGTCCAAAGGAAACAGAAGATGACAATTTAAGACTCTCAACCAAATGTGAAGTTTGTTCAAAAATATTTTCAAGTGTTTTTGCTCTGAAAAAGCATTCTTATATACATCTGGATGTCAAGCCATTTAAATGCATAAAATGTGAGAAGACCTTTGCTCAGAAAGTACAACTTAAGCTTCACAAGTGTAAAGCATCACCCAAATGTGAAGTTAGTTCAAAAATATTTTCAAGTTTTTCTGATCTGAAAAAGCATTCTTTTATACATCTGGATGTCAAGCCATTTAAATGCATAAAATGTGAGAAGACCTTTGCTCAGAAAGTACAACTTAGGCTTCACAGGTGTAAAGCAGGACCTGTAAAAGGAGTCAGATGTAATATTTGTTCAGAAACATTTTCAAGTGCCCTTGCACTGAAGAGGCATAAATGTATAAAAGTGGGCAGTAAGACTTTTAAGTGTCTAAAATGTAGGAAGACATTTGAGAACAAATGGCAGATTCATCTTCATAGAAGAGCAGAAGAATGTGAAGCAAGCCGCTTAAAGTGTGAAATTTGTGCTGGAACCTATTCAAGTTTAAATGCACTGAAGAAACATAGGAATATTCATCTTGAAATCAAGCCATTTAAATGCAAAAAATGTGAGAAGACATTTGCTCAGAATTGTCAGCTTAAACGTCACAATAAAAACCCTTGTGGATCTACGACAATAAAGAGAAATTGCGATGTATCCACCTTTGATGCAGATTTGCAGCATCAAGAGAAAAATAGGTACTGGTCTATTTGTATTAAAATTGAGATTAAGGTTGGGTCATTAGGGTCAAGGTCACTGTTATTAAAAATGAAAAATGTGTTTTCTACTCATTAGCTTCAGTTAGGAAAGAAATATAGTGTCAGTGAAAGTTTGTGTGTAGGTAGCTTAGGTGAAAATTGCAGTTAGGGTTGCATTTGCAGACACTGGAGTCAGAGTTGCTATACCATCACTTTGTGTCTATTTTGACAACACCTGCATATAGTCAGGGAGAACATTGCTTTAATGTGATGTAGTAGTTCTGTCTGCTGAATGGAATGACCGGGAAGCTACTTCTAATGTGAAGTACAACAAAAATATGCAAGTTATGAAATTAATGAAAATAATTCCTTTACAAATGAAAAGGATTGATATTGTAAATATAAGAAATGATTTCTTTGTGTATGGGGGTGAGGGAGGGCGGTTTGCCCATAATATTCTATTGTTCAGTTTGCATAAACTGTAGAATGCATAAACACCAGAAACAGTTATTTCATTTCTTACTTGAAGATTACTTAAACAGAAGCTGAACGTTTGAGATACATGTGCATGTAATTAATACAGAAATAATGACCAGAAAATTCCCATTTTTCTTTATGAAAAGACAGTGTATTTGATTTTTGATTCATAGGTTAATGCCTAAAATTACAGCTATTTCTCAAAATTGAAGCATATGCTAGTATGCTAATTGGCGAGAGTCTACTATAACATGAATTAAAATTGTATATTAACACAAAATTTTGATCAGATACAAGATGAAGTCTTTAATTTGCAAGAAATTTGATCAGTTCAGATGACCAAACTCTGATAAATTGTTGTTTTCTTTCAGAAACTCACCAGACAATCCAGAAGTCTCATCTCACACATGTGCAATATGTTCATCTACCTTTAGGAGTGGAGAAGAACTTCATAGACATTTCAAACTGTCAAGATGCGCACTAGGATCGTTCAGCAAGCTGTCTCATATTGGAGAACCAACTATGCAACAAGACTTTACTCCAGAACAAATGGGAACAAAAATGGTCAAGTACGAGTGTGGTACATGTAATAAGGCATTTTCTGACTGCTCATTTCTGGAGCTGCACATCTCGAGTGGTTGCCCTGGGAAATTAGTAAAATCAGAATGCTGTTCAGAGGGAGTGGAAACAGACGTCGTGTTCGGTTTATTTGAGTGTGGACTTTGCCTGTTGAATTTTAGTTCTGATTTAGATATGATATCACATTTTAAGTTGGAACATGGTGAATTTCAAGACGAAGCTCAGGATGCAGTAAGTTACGCATGCGGTAAATGTAATAGTGAATTTGATTCCAGCAAAAATCTTGATGATCACATGCAACACTGTTTCCAAGAAAACCTTTCTTCAGTTTTTACATGTGGACTTTGTCAGAAAGACTACAGAAATGTAAATGAATTGGAGTTACATATATCAGAAAATCACACACAGTCAGAGTATTTATGCGGACAGTGTGGACTTTCGTTCAACTCCTCTAAAATTTTGGTCAGTCACATTGTTGAAAAACATTCTGGTGCCAAAGACAACACTGAAGCTTATGTCAGTATGACCAAAGTAACATGTACAGATAACTCACCTCAAGCTGGAAGTCCTCAGAGCAAAGAAGATAAATCAAATGAAGCAATTGTTCTTGAAGAAACTGCAGATCAAGGTGCCGGTGATATTGGATATAACACAGAGGATGAACAAGCTAATATAGGCAGAGAACAAACAACCCATAGTGAAAGGAATGGCTTTAAGGATAACCGGTTTATACCAAGTATGTCTGATATTTCAAATACCAAGTTGAAAACACAGAAGGAAAAAATAGAGGTTTTGAAAACTAATCTATCAGGTATGTTTACAAACACAAGAACAAGTTTAAAAGACAAAGTACACAATAGATCTGATAAGAAGTCAGATGATTCATATAGGAAACAAACCCGTTTGAGACCAAGAGTTAATACAGTATACTCACATTTGTATACGCAGAAGTCAGTTGCAAGCAAAAACAGTGACATCTGTAAGAGTAAGCCACATGGCAAAGGTATTCTTCCAAAAAAGATTTCTCAGTCTTTTGATGGTGTTGAAACTGTGCCTACTAGCTTGTTGCTAAGATACTTGCACCAGGTACAGTGTCTTGGCTGTTTTAATATAACAGTACTTAATGCCAGTGGGAGATGTTCTTTTTGCCAGAAGTCAGTAGTTGTGAAACTGCACCAATTCATGTGTATTTGCAGGCATTCTTGTTTTAGATCAGTAGATGTGTTAACTACACATTTTCGTGGATGTGAAACTTTACAGGCAGCTGTATCAAGCAAGAAAAAGCTTGTAATCTATTCTGAACAAGAAGGTACACAAAAGATCAGAGAAGTTGATACTGCTGTGCACACGAAAGACTCTCAAAGTGAATGTTACTCTTTGCCTGTTAAGACTGGTTTCCTTTTGAGAAATGCACATGTTAATGACAAGCCGATTTCAGAATGTACTAGGGAAGGAAAATCAGTGCATGAGGAACAAACACGCAGTAGTTTAAACCAATCTGAATCTCCATTTAGTTCAGATTCTTTGCTGCAAGAGAGAACTTATGGAAACAGTTCCAATGGAAATGGGACTGTGCTTTATGGTCATTCAAGTAAAATAAATGAAAAAGACAGTGGAGAAATTCCAGAAAGTAACGAAGAAAATGTCAAATACACACATACACGTGTGAAAGCTGACAAAATACAAGTTGTGGATGCAAGGGAAAATGATGAGCCAAGTTATGTCACTATATCAGACAATAATGAAAGTGAGGTTTCCGAGTCAGATTCATCTGGATTTGAAGAAATATATATTGATGAAGGTAATATTTCAAATAAAAGTAAACATGCAAGAAAGGACAATAATGACAAAAGTTTTGCTTCTTCTAAAACTGACTTACAAAGAGTGCGTGTTGAAGATAGTGTTTCTGATAAAGAAAGATGTGACCAAAGTTTGATAAATTTCAATAGTATGTCATGTAAAGTGGTTGTGGAGCGAATGCTTCCATCAGAAGTTGAAAACTATCTTCGCAAGAGAAAGAGAGTACCTCCTACAGAGGAGTATGAAAGTCCAAGGAAAAAACAAACTAGGAAAGACCAGTTACATGGAAATTTAGCTGAAAGAGGAGCTAAGTCTGAAAAGAGGAATGATGATGTTAGAAAAGTAAAACCGATTGTTAGGAGATATGTTGAACAAAATGATGATGAAAGAAATTTTGAAGCATTAGATACGATTGTCATCAGTTCAGATTCTGATGAGGGCATTGAATCTACTGATGTTACTGAAGTGCATAGAACATATTCCAATACAAGTAATGATTTACGTAAGAAGAGAATATCTGGTGTCGAAAATACATCAAACAGCTCTTTAGTGTCAAAGAATAAGTCAGTTGCGAGGAAAAGAGGACATCCTAGAATGTCGAATAGGAAAGAACATAGTGTACAGAAATTGAGATGTTCTCCCAGGTCGCGTTCTCTAAAAACTTCAGAATCATCAAAGTCTTTTGAAAATGATAGAAATGCAACTGTTGATAAGCCCCATATTTGCACTGATAATGTTCAAAGTGGAGAGATTAAGGACAGCTCAAAACCTGAGAATCTGAAAAGTTATTCTCCCTTGAAGTTTTTGGAAAAATCAGAACAAATATCACCAGAAGTTGATCAAATACAAGACAAGAAACATTCACTTTCAGATGAGGTGTTCACTTGTGAAATATGCACGTTGCAGTTTTCTTGTACTCATGATTTAGCAGTGCATGCAAAGACTCACTTAATATCTGAACTGTTTAAATGTTCAAAGTGTGAGCGGGTGTTCAGTTCTGAAGACAGTCTTAATGCACATTTGGACAACCATAAAAAGGCAGAGGAATTTCTATGTGGAATTTGTCAGGCAATATTTAGAAGCACGAACGAGTTAGAAAATCACATGTTCAAACATTTTGAGAGTGTTGTTACAAAGAAAAACCTGCCTGCATGTGTTGCCTCCTCAGAAACAATGGAGATAGTAGATGCTGATAGCAGTAGTACTGTTGAATGTTCTGCACGAAAAGATGTTGGTAAAAGCAACAGCCTGATATCAAAACTGATTGCATACAAACCAAATATAAATCTATGACAGATTTCTTATGTACTTCTTGATTTTTTCTACAATGAGTTTTTATACTTTGAATGGTTTGGCTCATTAAAACAAAGTGTGCATGACTGTGTTGTTCATATTGTACAGAATCAGTTAATTATTAAGTATTGTGTTACGAAATATTGCTTAATGTACCTGAAGGTTTTACCTAATTATTTTAGTTTTTGTTATATACATTGTATTTTAAGATTTAAAAATTATTGTTAAATTTACTTTGAGAGGAATTCTTTTTATGTTTTAGAAATAAACAAGAGAACAAGATAACACTGCAATTTGCATGTGGATCTTTATGAAATAACTAGATTAAATTAAGGTTCAGTTATACATGGCAGAGCTAGATGAATTCTTTGCATCATTTTAGCTCCTTTAAGCTATTTTCATTTGAAACATTGAATGCAGGTAGCAGATCCTAGTATTTGGTTTTATTGACAATAAAACGAGTAAAAAATGGTTAAATTGGGTTTTTTTCCGTGATAATGTCTTAAATCTTGAGAAAACAGCCATGTTTTAAGGATTTTAAATGCATATATCTCTTAACATGTTTTACATGTCAGAACATTCATACATATACATTTTTATGCCCCCGGCATCTACTGATGCGGGAGGCATATAGTGATTTTCCTGTCCGTTCGTTCGTCCGTCCGTACGAGGTTAACCAAATGGGACCGTTTCGTCTATCATAAATACTCCTTACTAGAATGACTTGATGCTATTGCAGATGTAACCTGTGACCATTCCTCATCTTCAAACATCACCTGACCTCAGTTTGACCTTGACCTCGTTTTGGACTTTGGTTGCTTTATATGGGCCATCTCTTGGTTAACCAAGTGGAACCGTTTCGTCTAGCATCAATACCCCTTACTAGAATGACTTGATACTAATGCAGATGTAACCTGTGACCATTCCTCATCTTCAGACATCACCTGACCTCAGTTTGACCTTGACCTTGACCTCGTTTTGGACTTGGGTTGCTTTGTATGGGCCATCTCTTGGTTAACTAAATGGGACCGTTTCGTCTAGCATCAATACCCCTTACTAGAATGACTTTATACTAATGCAGATGTAACCTGTGACCATTCCTCATCTTCAGACATCACCTGACCTCAGTTTGACCTTGAACTTGACCTCGTTTTGGACTAAGGTTGCTTTGTAGCGACAATGCTGCCAATGGGGGCATCAGGCGTTAAATGAACGCAGCTCGTTGTCTGTTTTGTTTTAACATGTTTTAAGGATTTTAAATGCATATATCTCTTAGCATGTTTTACATGTCAGAACATTCTTACATGTACATTTTCTGTTCATAAACTGTTTTAATAATAATTATGTTAAAAGGATTTTTAGCTCACCTGAGCACGAAGTGCTCAAAGGTGAGCTTTTGTGTTCGCCCTCTGTCCGTCGTCAACAATTTGACTGTTAACACTCTAGAGGTCACAATTTTGGCCCAATCTTAATGAAACTTGGTCAGAATGTTACCCTCAATAAAATGACGAGTTCGATATTGGGTCATATGGGGTCAAAAACCAGGTCACCAGATCAGATAAAAGGAAAAGCTTGTTGACACTCTAGAGGTCACAATTTTGGCCCAATCTTAATGAAACTTAGTCAGAATGTTACCCTCAATAAAACCTTGGAAGAGTTCGATATTGGGTCATCTGGGGTCAAAAACTAGGTCACCAGGTCAGATCAAAGGAAAAGCTTGTTAACACTAGAGTTCACAATTTTGGCCCAATCTTAATGAAACTTGGTCAGAACGTTACTCTAAATAAAATCTTGGACGAGTTCAATATTGGGTCATCTGGGGTCAAAAACTAGGTCACCAGGTCAAATCAAAGGAAAAGCTTGTTAACACTGTAGAGACCACATTTATGACTATGTCTTCATGAATCTTGGTCAGAATGTTAACCTTGATGGTCTCAAGGTCCAGTTTGAATCTGGGTCATGTAGGATCAAAAACTAGGTCACCAGGTCAGATCAAAGGAAAAGCTAGTTAACACTCTAGAGGTCACAATTTTGGCCCAATCTTAATGAAACTTGGTCAGAATGTTATCCTTAATAAAATCTTGGACGATTTCGATATTGGGTCATCTGGGTCAAAAACTAGGTCACCAGGTCAGATCAAAAGAAAAGCTTGTTAACACTGTAGAGACCACATTTATGACTATGTCTTCATGAATCTTGGTCAGAATGTTAATCTTGATGGTCTCAAGGTCCAGTTTGAATCTGGGTCATGTAGGATCAAAAACTAGGTCGCCAGGTCAGATCAAAGGAAAAGCTAGTTAACACTGTAGAGGCCACATTTATGACTGTATCTTCATGAAACTTAGTCAGAATGTTTATCTCGATGATTTTAGGTCAAGTTCGAATCTGAGTCATGTGAGGTCAAAAAGTAGGGCACCGGGTCAGATCAAAGGTAAAGCTAGTTAACACTTTAGAGATCACGTTTATGACCATATCTTTATGAAACTTGGTCAGAATGTTAATCTTGATGATCTTTAGGTCAATAGTCAGGTGAGCGATACAGGGCCTTCATGGCTCTCTTGTTATGTTTTGCATGACAAAACACCCACACTTACTTTTTAATAAAGTGTACTTAATAAACTCCATAGTAGTAGCAATTGTTTCTTCATGATAGTTTCTTTACCTAAACATAATGCTCAGAAGTCTATCCTGAGTTAAGAGACCACCTGTCTTAAGACACCACTATTCTGATTTCCCCTATGCGGTCGCTTAAGACAGGTTTGACTGTAATTATACATAATAGTTGAATATTTGAACTTTGGATTATGCATAATCTAAATGTTAACTTGTGCTTTGGATTTTGTGTCACCATAGCCACAAATGTTATAAAAATCATGAAATCATTGCGATTATTATTACTACAGTGTATTAGTTAGAAATTTACTTTGTTTCCTTAATACAAAACATTTTTAGCTCACCTGTCACATAGCGACAGGGTGAGCTTTTGTGATCGTCCGTGGTCCTTCCACAATTTCCTTATGAACACGATAGAGGCCACATTTTGTACTTAATTTTAATCAAACTTGCACACAACTTGTATGGGCATAATATCTCGTTTCCTTTCGAAAACTGGCCAGATCCTATCATGGGTTCCAGAGTTATGGCCCCTTAAAGGGCCAAAATTTGCCATATTTGGCCTGTGAACACGATTGAGACCACATTTTGCGATCAACTTTAATAAAACTTTGACACAACTTGTCTGCACTGTTCTTTATTCAGTCAGGCCACATGTGGTTCTGGGACGATCTATGTATGAAAAGAATTGGAACCACTGCCTTACCCTTGCATGATCGTAAGAGGCGACTAATAGGGTCTTAACACTTAGTTTTGCTGTAACTCTGTGATTCCATCAGGTATGCAAATTTTGATTCCATACCTCATATTTTTATTTCGATGTAAATGAGATGTGAAACCAAAATCTGTAGTCCTGTTTGGCGCCATATAACCTATACTGTGTTGGTGCGCCGTAAAACCCCAATAAATAAATACATGTAAATAAATTATTCAGTTAGTATATTTTCAGTGAACATCCCTCGAATAGTAAATAGTATTGCCCAAATTAAATGTTTGACCAGTCCATTTTAGAAATTTAGCAGGCTAAGGGTTAAACAAACCTCTTTATTGATCTTCATCAAACTTTCCTCTGTAGCATCATTTCGAGGTTCTTTCCCAGTTTGGTTCAGATGGGACACTTGGTCCCTTTTAGAAGCTGCTAAAGCAAGACTTTATCTAAACAGCCTCCACATATTTAAATGATCTTTTCCCTTTAACCACTTTGCAAGTCTTTATTAAACCTGGTCTGTAGTATTTTTTGTTAGCTCACTTGTCACGTAGTGACAAGGTGAGCTATTGTGACCGCTTAATGTCCGTTGTGCGTAGTACGTCGTCCGTCAACAATTTCTAAAAAATTCTTCTTGAAAACCACTGGGCAGAATTACACCAAACTTCACAGGAATGATCCTTGGGTGGCCCCCTTTCAAAATTGTTCAAAGAATTGAATTCCATGAAAAGCTTTAAAAATCTTCTTGTCCAAAACCACAGGACCTATTGCTTTGATATCTGGTGTGAAGCATCATCTAGTGGGCCTCTACCATAATTATTCAAATTATCCCCCTAGGGTCAAATATGGCCTCTTCCCGGGGGTCACATGGTTTATATAGACTTATATAGAGAAACCTTTGAAATTCTTTTTTTACAAAACCACACGGCCTAGGGCGTTGATTATTGGTATGTAGCATCACCTAGTGGTCCTCTACCAAGGTTGTTCAAATTATCTCCCTAGGATCAAATATGGCCCCGCCCCGAGGGTCCAAAGTTTTACATAGAGTTATATAGGAAAAAAAGTTTAAAAATCTTCTCGTCTGAAACCACAACACTTAGACCTTTGATATTTGGTTTGTAGCATTATCTTATGGTCCTCAACCGGAATTATTCAAATTGTACCCCTGGGGTGAAAAGAGGCCCTGCCCTGGGGGTCTCAAGTTTTATATAGCCTTGGGTAGGAAAAAACTTTTAAAAAAACTTCTTGTCTGAAACCATACAACCTAGACTTCTGATATTTGGTATGATGCATTGTCTAATAGTCCTCTACCAAAATTGTTCAGATTATACCCCTGGTGTTAAAAGAGGCCCCACTCTGGGGTCACTTAGTTATTATGTGAGTTATATAGGAAAAAAATACTTAAAAATCATTTGATCCTATTTCCAAGACTGTTTAATTATAATTACCTGATGAGCCCAAGTAATATGATGTCACTTGACCTACTGATCTACTTTCTTGTTTTTTAAGATACAGCCTTGAAATTTTAATGACATACACAGTTTTGCACACCAGTCGTAAAACTGAATTTCATTGACCATGAATGTGACCTACTGACTTTCTTAATAAATTATCATTTGTTTGACATTTGAAACATGTAGCTCATATTACTCAGGTGAGCGATCCAGGGTCATCATGACCCTCTTGTTTTACCTACTGGACAATAGAAAGTAGAATAATTATTAGAATAAAATAATGAAAACTGTAATATGTTTGTTTTCTTAGAACTGAAATTTGTTCTATACCACTGCTTATATAAATATATGTTCTTTGATCCAGTAATTTCGTTGCACGTCCCACAGTCACAATAATCTAAGTCATTTAGTCATAAAAATTGGTACATGGATATTGCACAAAATGAAAACTATGCACATTTGTTTTCTTTCGTTGCTTTGTCAAAATTGTTGCTGTGGCAACAATAGTAAAAACTAGACAGTACAAAATATTTTTTTCTTGAAACTGCATTGATGGAAGGCAATGTGAAGAATACGCACAGTATCTTATTTCCTTTTTTTGTCTGTTACAAACGGCGGATTCTGCTAAAACATAACTGAAACCTTTTATATTTGGCAGTATAAAAATGCAAATCATTTTGTCCGGCTATATGTCTTAGTTCGTCTGTCTATAAGCAAGTAACAAATAATTTGACCTGTCAACTTTACAGGTACAGATTTTTTTCATAAAACCCTGTATGTGACTGATTGCTGTTAATAGTCCTGTTGTATATTCAGTCATGTCGAAGCGAATTCTATTAGTAATCTCGTCGTTGTGACCGAGATTGTCGTGTAAAGGTACGCACTGCATTGAAAACGCGTACACTTGCGTTATTTTACTGTATGCTCCATCTTTTTGGGACGATGCTTCGCAAAGTTAAGTCGAAAATATCAAGCACTGCACTAGTACGCTTTACTCGTATTGGATGTACTTCACTAATTCATTGAACAGATTACAGCAAGATAGCTTCTACTCCGTCTAAACAGCTGATCGCATGTATTGACATGCTGCTGTTTTAGGCTCTGTATGGATAGCCGAATTCGGAGCTTTGTGTATGGATCTAGAACACTAAAACAGAAGCCTTAGATGAGCTTGTGAATATAAATGCATGAATTATATACAGCTGAAATGCTTATTGGCGAATTCAGAACACGGCTATGTAGAAATGGTCATATACATGTAAAACATTCTGATGGCACTATTTTTAGCTTACCTGAGCAATGCTTAGCTGAGTTATTGTGATCGCTCGATGTCCGGCGTCTGTCTGTCGCCTGTCAACATTTAGCTTGTGTATGCGATAGAGGCTGTATTTTTCAACTGATCTGCATGAAATTTTGTCAGAATGTTTAACTTGATGAAAGATAGGCCAAGTTCGGAAATGGGTCATCTCAGGTCAAAAACTAGGTCACTAGGTCAAATGAAAGAAAATCCTTGTGTATGCGATTAGGCTGTATTTTTCAATTGATCTTTATGAAATTTTGTCTGAATGATAACCTTGGTGAAATCTAGGTAAAGTTTGAATATTGGTCATATGGGTTCAAAAACAAGGTCACTAGGTCAAATCAAAGAAAAACCTTGTGTATGCGATAGAGGCTGTATTTTTCAACTGTTCTTCATGAAATTTTGTCAGAATGATAACCTTGGTGAAATCTAGGTAAATTTCGAATATTGGTCATCTGGGGTCAAAAACAAGGTCACCAGGTCAAATCAAAGAAAAACTTTATGTGTGCAAAAGGGGCTGCATTTTACGCCGGATCTTCATGAAATATGATCGGAATGGTTTGTCTGGATGAAATCTAGGTGGAGTTTGAATATGGGTCATATAGGGTCATAAACTAGGTCACCCTGTCAAATTAAAGAAAAACTTGGATACGCAATAGGGGCTGCATTTTACACTGGATATTCATAAAATTTAGTCAGAATGATTGCCTTGATGAAATTTAGTTCAAGTAAGAATATGGGTCATCTGTGGTCAAAAACTAGGTCACTAGGTCAAATCAAAGAAAAACCTTGTGTAAGCAATAGAGACTGTATATTTCTATTGATCTTCATGAAATTTGGTCAGAATGATAGCCTTGATGAAATTAAGGTCAAGTTTGAATAGGGGTCATCTGGAGTCAAAAACTAGGTCGCTAGGACAAGTCAAAGAAAAACATATTGTATGCGATAGAGGCTGTATTTTTCAATTGAGGTTGGTGAAATTTGGTCAGAATGTCAAGGTCAAATTGCGCTCTAGACAGAAACATGTTTCTGATCAATAATTTTAAAGAAGAATGTTTTGTCATATGGACGTAAAAATGTTCAATTGCATTTGGTCAGTGTATGGCTTACTGTTTTGAAGGTTAGTTAAGGTACTGTGACAGAGTCTGAGATATTGAAAACATTAACTACCAATAACTGGAGAACACTTCAAACTTAGTAGGATGTTTGCTGCAGTTAGCAGATGACCTTTTTATTTTAGGGTCAGTAGGTGAATGCCATGTTGACCATGAGACTAAACGGTTTCCGCTCAGTAACTAGTGAATACTTTGTTTTATGGGCGTCAAGCTTCATAACATGTTTACTCGTATGTATAGTTACTTAACTTGTTTTCGTGACTGGAGAACTTTGGACGACAGCTGCAAGACTTCATGGCCTTTATACTTGTGGTCAGCAGATGGACCTTCGGGAATCGGCTGTTCAGTCATATTAATATTGATACTGAAAACAGTTTCTGATCAATAACTGGAAAGTACGTTTGTCGGTTACCGTAGATGATGCCAATTATTTTAGGGATCAGCATAAGACTGACCGCGAAAATAACTCCGGTTTCTGATAAAATACAAGACAATGCTTATGCATTTGGTTTTTAAATTTATATGCTTGTTAAGGGTCATTCCGTCAATGTAAAAATGACCTCGTGTTTCGAAACACTTTCCAGTCGATAATCGCAGGGAATTACAAGGGATACAGCCGTCAAACTGAATGGGATAATTGCTTTTGGTCAATAAATGTCCAGTTATTAGAGTAATTCAGTTAAATGTCAAAGCCACAGTGTACTTGGAACCAAAAGTTCCAAACACGTTTATTTCGTACAATCCACCAGTGGAGTAGGGTCATATATTTCAAACAGCTTTTGCTTCTTTGGAGACGGTCCTTCAGATTTTGTGTTGTGCATTTCTCAAAAAGTATTTGACATAGAGTCATCAAATATTATAGGATTGATTGTTAGACAGCATGTGAGTTTTTTGTGTGCACGTGTTTTTTTTGGGGTTTTTACTTGATTAGAGCAGTTATGGCCCTTGACTTAGTCATAATTTTGTGCACACAAGGACTCACAAGTTTGTACTGTATATTTCTCGAGTTTAGTTCATGTCCTATATGCAGGGTATATTTCAATAAAAGATTTTAATATAAGGATACAAGGTAGGTCTTTAATTCAAAACAAATAACTAAATCGACGAAAATACACTACACATCCTGCTTAATACAAGAAATTTTGCCTCAGGTCGGGGACTTGGACACTTTCAAAGAATTAACAACGCACAAAACCGTGCTAATAGATATTTTCTGGGCGTTCACAGGTTTGCCAAAGCGTAAGCTCTGATAGGAGGTACAGGGTGGTTACCAGATATGTATAGACGACTTGCATCCACAGTTACACTACACTCACAAAAAATGTTCCGTTATGCAGGCTTTCCAGCGTTCCTACTTTTCCTACTTTTTTTGGAAGTGCTCCTAGTTTTTCTACTTTTCTATAAAACTTCCTATTACTCTTATTTTTTCACATCAGAAGTGGTAAAAATGCATTTTTTTGAACCACAGAATCAAAATATTCTCCGCGCGGGAGGGGACCCCGCACCTACCCCAAATGAATGTAAATTAACACAGTGTTTTTGTCAATGTTCAAAAAAGTATATGGTGTCGTGTCTATGGTTTATGAAAGTAGTTTGGATTCAGTAGGTGCGTCCTTAGTGCATTTAATTGTGAAAAGTGAAATGTTGTTGATACCAGTGCAAAAGCCCTTTTTGTCCCAAAAGCTCATTTTTAAAAATTTTGTAGCTAACAAACTACTTTTTTTCGTTAAATTTCCTATTTCTTTCTACTTTTCTCCTACTCTTTGCCACATTTTTCTATTTTTCTCCTGCTTTTTTGTAATGCCTGCCTGGAAATCCTGGTCATGATTACTACTTGCTAATAACGGGTCATAAGACATGGATCAAATTATGTTAAAAGTACGATATGTTAATCATTTTAATGATAAAACTCTTATCAGTATGACGCAGTCAAATAATATTATTTTTAATAATAAAAAGATAAATGATTACTATCAGGGTGTAAGGCCGACCGACGTTTTTTTCTAACACCTCTCAATTACTTTCCGTAAAGTAACTGTAGGTAAGGTACACATTTCCGCCCGCAGTTGGGCGAAGTGTATGCGAAAACTAGTGAGAAATGATTACAGCCGTATATCTTCCTTCTTTTTTTTGTTTTTGTTTTTGCAGCGGGAAGTACACATTTTACTGTCTTCGACGCTCTTTATCTTATGAAAATGATAAGGAAAAACTAGGCAAAATGTTAACCTGAACTGGGACATTTACCCTGTGTACGGTATCCAGTCACATGGGTTGCCACACAGTCACATGATATACAAGGCACCCCAAAGCTCAGACCGTATAAACTTTCCAAGACTACCTATGCCTCTGAAGATTAAATAACATTAAGAGAACGAAGTGTTGGCATCATTGAATATTACCATTTAAGATTCGTTGACATGAACGCTATCGAGAATGAGAAATACAGGAATCCTGTTTAGCTCATTTCGTGTGTTTGGGTCGACGAGCGACACAGTGCATGACAAAACGCGCAACAATACGAAACGACAATGATATGACGCGCGACATTAATGTCGTGATTTCATGTCGTGTGTCAAGCATCGTTCGCCTTGTCGCGCGTTGTGTTGTAAGTTAACCGTCTGCATTTTTAAATCGACGCATGACGTGCAAGACGACGCACGACAATACAAAACGACGCGCGACACGACGCACGATCATGCGATACGGCGTTCGACACGGGACATTACGGGCGATAATACGACATGATATCTCGACATAACTGTCGTGCTTCGTGTCGTATTTGCATGTGCCATACATAATGTCACATGTTGTGCCATATTGTCATGTGTCATTTCGCATATCGTACGCCGACCCAAGAGTCACGGGGGAGGAAGTGTTACACGAATGATGGAGTTCTTCTGATAACCTGTCATGTTTTCTTCTGATAACTGTTACGGAGTTCCTGGAAAACGTTACAGAGTTCTTCTGATGTCTGTATGACGAGCCAAGGAATCGGTGGATAAAATGGTATTTTATTTATCTTGAAATAGAGAGAATGGGTGTAAACTAAAGTTTGATGATCAAGGTTGCCTGATGTCTTGTGCTATGAGTCAGAAAAAATGTTTAGTCTAGTAATCAGCGCCACGTCTTTGACATAAGACATTTTGAGTAAAATATGGAAATCGTTTGCTTATTCATACATATTATTCTTCTTATTCACGTTCTTCATCCTCACCACATGCAATAGAATAATTTTAGCGCAAAGTTGCAAACATAAACCACTTTCTAACAATTTTATACCCGATTTTTCTATGTAAAGATAAATAATTACCATTTTATCCACCGATTCCTTGGCTCGTCATTCGGACATCGGAAGAACCCTGTAACGTTTTCCAGGAACTCCGTAACAGTTCTCAGAAGAAAACATGACAGGTTATCAGAAGAACTCCATCCTTCGTGTAACACTTCCTCCCCCGTGAGAGTTAACAACACAACAATGAGACATTACGCGCGACAATGAGACACAACGCATGATAATGCGAGACGACACACGGCAATGCGACACAAAGCGCAACATTTTTCGATGTGTCTTGTTGTGCGTCGTTTCTAATTGTCGTGCGTTGTATCTCGTATCGTGCACCGAACTAGAAGAGTAGACAGTCAGCCCACAGTGCGACAATGCGACACGACATCTCGTGTCGATTGTCATGTCGTATTGTTGCGTGTCGTATCAGGGGTCCTAAATTTCGCGCTTCGGGTGTCGACGACACACGACATCAGCTAAACAGGTTTACATAGAGAAACACTTGACTGGTCTCAGTTTCGAGAACAAATGTTTGGATTTTTTATTTGAGGTTAACGGCGGAACATCATAATACAAATGTACATGTTTTTTGTTTGGGTTGTTTTTTTTTGGCGCCAACAGCACTAAAATGTTTGGTTTCAAGTCTCATTTACAGCGTAATGAGAGATAAACCAAATGCGCCGCACCATGAGAAAACCAACATAATGCATTTGCGACCAGCATGGGTCCAGACAAGCCTACGCATCCGCGCACACTGGTTGGGATTCATGTTGTTCGCTTTCAAAGTCTATTACAATCAGAGAAACCGTTAGCGAACAGCATTCTGACCAGATTGCGCGGATGAGCAGGCTGGTATGGATCCATGCTGGACGCAAATGCATCATGTTGGTTTTCTCATGGTGCGGCTCATTAATGCTCAGACCCAATTAGTCGCCTCTTAAGATATAACAAGGGTTAAATAATGGTTTCAAATCTTTTCATACGCAAGTTGCCCCAGAACCATTGGGACCACTAGTTGTCTAGTATTATGTAATATCTGTGTCATGGTGGACTTTTAAGCCTAAATGATTTGCAATAAAATTGTCTTGTCTTGTCTTGTGATACTGACTTCGTTCTAAATAATGTACAAGATTAAGCGAATGTTACTATTCATAGTTATCCAATAAAAGTTTTCGAGTTCCTTGTTTTAGCTTTTCTTTGTTTATTGTTGACTTACCGTTGGCTCATGCTTATATTCTGTTGGTGCACTTTGCAAATTTATATTGATTACCTTTAAATAAGCAATTTTATGAAGTAGACCTATAGATTATGGGCCCAGTAGGCCGGTTACTGTATTGTAAATACTATTGTAATGTAGTATGTGCACATGCCACTACAATAAAAGGTTTACGGACATACATACTAACACATAATAATTCTATATATAAAATAAATATGACTCGCTGAAAACGGGAAATGAACGTTAAAGCTGCGCATTCACTGCCTTGTATGAAAGTCAAACAAATCTGTAAATCTTGAAGTGAGAAACGCTGAACAAATTTGCGATAAGAATGGTGATAAGGCTCGGCAAAAAAAAAGGTTATCTACCGAATTTTAAAAACATTTGTTATTGATGTTATATTAACACAAATTTAAACTGTATATATTTGAAAGATTAAAAGGTTTCACTATTGTTTGCGGATTAGTCGCTTTTCAGTAGGAACGCTAATCCAATGTATTAATGTTCTAATTAATACCTGTATATTGGCATGAATAATTTTATTCATTGAAAATAAAAAAGGGAATATAGTTTGAAAACGAACGGGTACAAATGTTTTTAAAGAAAAATTGGAATAAAATGAAAGTAAAACCGACGCAGCATTGACAAAATCTGCACGTGTAAGTTTGTTTTGTATAAATCTTCTTTCGCAAACACTTGGCTGAAGTTAAGATATGAAAATTTCTAGTTTAAACATTAATCTGATTTTAAGTATTTTCTTGATTGATAAATAGTTTGTTTTAAGTAGTTCGTGCCATACCATGGTTATCCAGGTAAGACTGACAGTATTTTGCTCTTAAAAGTAATTCTCGTACATGGTTTAGCATGTACATGGAAGATTCATTTCTTTGATTAAGTAGCCTGGAAGAAATGAAAAGAGGAATATATTCTTAATTTAGTTTTAAAATACTTGTTTGATGACGTTTTAAATTTACTTGTAACCTGCACATTTAGAATATATACCGGACCGAACTTTAATCATGTCAAATGTATTCTAAACTGATATTTGAGCCGTGCCATGGGAAAACCAACATAGTGGGTGTGGGTGTGCGACCAGCATGGATCCAGACCAGCCTGCGCATCCGCGCAGTCTGGTCAGGATCCATGCTGTTCGCTAACAGTTTCTCCAATTCCAATACTTGTAACCTGCACAATGAGAATACATACCGCGATCCGAACTTGAATCATGTCCAAATGTTATTCTAACATGACGTATTTAATGAACACGTTTTTCAATAAAATCTTCAGTGTAAGTGGACATGTAGAGGCACCAGAAGCGTTTTTTTTATACATTTGTTTGCTTTCATAATAGGGGAATAAAAGACGAAAATTGTGCTAAGGATTCAATGCAGTTATGATCCATAGCTACATGTAATCAGCACAACAGGTACAAAAATTTTGCAAGATGCTGAGCGAAGAACAATACACGCGGAAGGAGATCCTGATGTGCGAGTTGAACCGGAAGGAGGGCGATGAAAACTTCATTAAACAGAAGTACACGAAAGCATTGCGGGCATATAGTGAGGTGAGTTCCCGACCATATAAGAGCTATTTATATATCATTTGTATTCGTTGTGAAAAAAAATACCATTACAAATGCATTAAAATTAATTCAGTTGAGACACGTACGTAGGAGCGGAACAGAGATCCTCTGTTCTATCTGTCCGCTGATTAAATTTGAAAATTTTCTCTGCGTTATATACATAAGTAAGTCTTGTTGATATAGCACAAAAAAATGTTAAAACACTTCCAATTACTCTACCAATGAGTATATCGGATACTAAAACTGTGGATAAAATTTGAATACGTCGATGGTTGAGATATTTTGAACGAAGATCTTCACTCGTGTTTACTAAATATCTCTCATTTTAGACCTGTGTATTAGTCGAAAAACATCAAGTTTAAGTTTTGCTCTAAAAGTAGAACTATTTCACGGTATACTTACAATATATAATATATAAATAGGCATATTTAAATAAGTTACTGAAAAAAAGAACCATGTAACAAATGTTTATGACCCGTTCATTATAAAAACTGAGTATGTTCGGACTGACAGAAAACCCGATTTAAGTATTTTGTCCTAAATTCTGCTATTCAATGGAGTTCGCTTAAAATTACCCGTTCAGATATTTAGTGTTTATCAGTTTATATTATGGTATTACTTAAATTTTATGCTTGAATGATAAAAAACGATATCTTTATTTCAAACATTGATAATGATATTCCTTTTTAGGCACTTCGCCACATCCCGGATGATATTAAATGTTTAGTCGGCCGGTCGAAATGCAACTCCAAACTACGGAAGCTGAGAAAAGCCATGGATGATATTGACGTTGCATTACACATAAATTCTATGGACAAGGACGTGAGATATATTTATTTTTAGCTTATTTACATACATAACAATAGGCTTATCTTCAATCATAAAGAAGTCTATACGCGTTTCTTTCCAAATGTGGTATCAACTTATCTAATTGCTTGTAGGAAAATTGTTACAATTGAAAGTGGTGGGGGTGAGTTAGAAGCACCATGATCAGGAGGTTGAGGTCATTGCCACTATAACCTCTACATGTTCAAGTCCAGTTCGGGTGGTAATGTTAGGAATTTATCACGCTGGTTTGAACATGATAGCAAGTTCTACCTTAGGTGTCCGTCAGTGCCTGAAATAATGTCCGAACGGTTTACGTAGCTAGAAAGTTACAGTATGACCTAAAGAATGCGGATGGAACTACTCATCCCTGCTGCCATTACAAGCTATCTCAAAACTGGACCTGTAAAAGCAATTCTCATGTAGAGTGACTTGACAATTTTAGCAGATATTTTGTTATATTTATTGTATATGAATTTATAACACGCACGTGCACATGTACATTTATGAAAGCGCAAGCTATAATACTATAGTTAAAATACATCTAGGCAAACAAACCAATAACAAATAGTGAACTCAGCACAAAGATATATAAGTGCTTCTTTATTCTAATGCACTTTTTATGCTGAGGTGAAGATATGTTTTAGCTGCTGACATGTATCTGATGCACGCTCGGGTCGCCCTGTAAGGAAGATATCCAGTTTCTATTCAGATGTCCGCTCATGCCCTCAATAAATCTCGGAAAGATAATTGGGTCACTCACAACCAGTCTTCAAATTATCCAAACTATGCCTGTATGGCTAAAATTTCTGTTTTTGTGTTTAACATTTATGAAATATTCTGTATCAATTTATCTCCTGTTCTACGCATGTCAAGGTTTGTTAAAATGACAAGAAATGTTGGTAATTGAGATGAGTTGGGAAACTTTCTGTTTTATTCAAAGTTTTCAAGTTTATTATTGGAACATAATTTATGCACGGGTTTCACGGTATTTTAGAATGAAAGCGGTTTAGTAGAGACTTACTCAAAGTGTTGACATTATTCGCATCTAGGCGTAAATTTCCTCCTAGTATGTAAATTATTTTAATTTTACATGCGAATATAATTTATGTAGAATTACATCCATATTAAAACAATCATTGGGAAATGTGAAATGGTTCGTTGAATAATGTTTTCTTTTAAAGGGAGATGATAAAATTTACGACTTTTACGCTTGAGTACTGCATTCTTCTTAATAATTTATTAATTTGTCGCACCGACATAATTTTAGGTCATATGGCAACTTTCCAGCTGTGATGGTGGAGGAAGATCCCAGGTGCCCCTCCGTGCATTATTTCATCACGGACAGGCATCTGGGTAGAACCACCAAGCTGGATGGCTTTCTCACATGAAGGAAGGTTAATAAAGATAGCCATTAACACGGGGCACAAGAACATTGTTTTGTCGGCTAAATCACTGTAGTATGGTATATTGGATAGGAGTGTGACAGGAAAGAAAAAAAGTTATACAATACTATAATTATGGCACTGATTGAATATGTTCTCAAATTTCAATCTATTGAGATACACGCAGACACTGATGGGGAATGACAAAACCTAAACATTTCAATCAAAGTTTAAATGGAAAGTTCAAATTGATTTTAGCCTATTTTACTTAGAAATCAATAGCGTATTGAAATGTTAAAAGCATTAAATGCTTCATTATAATGGTTATTACAATATTCCCGTGGTGGGGTTGCATTTTGTATAATAGGAAAAATACTTCTATATTCTTATTTCACTCATATGATATCTAAATGATAGATTGAAGACTTAACTTGTTCGTTGTTTTCAATTATATTTTTGACTGTTTGACAGCGTCATATAAGAACATGCATAATTACAGAATGCTAACTAAATTGATGAAAAACTTATTTAATTAATAAAATGCATATGAAGCGAACCTTTTCTCTTGAATAGCAGTGGAAGTGTTGCACACTTGGAAAATTCATGGATAATTTAAAGCAAATAGCGGATTACTAGAATAAATACTTACTTTTTTCCTTAATAAATTATAACTTTACAAGGATAATATGGTCAATGGACGATAAATAATGTTGTTACACGGTATTTGTTAGATCTTAAGGACAACGTTATGTAAATGACAGATATATAGTGTTTGCCATTTGTGTTACAATGGCCGCTGGTGTAGCAACAAATAGATTGAACGAGGACTACTTTAAAACGTCATTCAAATTAAATGATGTATTAAAAACAGTATCTTTGAAGCTAAACCCGGCTAGGAAAGAGAAACGTCTTCCACCAGTTACAAGAAATGACCAACCCATACCTAATGACAAGGTACCGGAGTTTTCAGCACATTTGTTTTGTTTTCATTTATTTTTCAGATTATTTGAAGTTTATCTTAAAAACTTATAACTTATAGACACTTTTTTCACAGTGCAATTGAGTGATTGTTAGTGAAGATATAAAAACGTCTTTATGGCAAATACTTTTGGGAAAATGAAATGTGTTTGAAATGTGTTTGTTGTAAAGTGATTGTTGCTCTGGAGATATTTTTTTTATCTATTTGGAATGAAAACACATGTCTGGTCTCTGTAGGTGTTGTTAAAGGAGGTTATACTGTATATATCTGATGTTCTGTAATCAACAACAGTTACAAAGGGCTAACGCTGCTTCACATTTAATAGTCTCGTTAAGACAAAAGTAGATAGCGTACAAAGCTATACTTTTTTCCTTTTTCTTTTTTGCACCAACTTTATATAATAGTACATAGACTAACTGATTGTTATCCACTGTGAAAGAACGTTACAGAAATTGTTACAATATAATATGAGCCGTGCCATGAGAAAACCAACATAGTGGCTTTGCGACCAGCATGGATCCAGACCAGCCTGCGCATCCGCGCAGTCTGGTCAGGATCCATGCTGTTCGCTTTTAAAGCCTATTGGAATTGGAGAAACTGTCAGCGAACAGCATGGATCCTGACCAGACTGCGTGGATGCGCAGGCTGGTCTGGATCCATGCTGGTCGCAAACCCATTATGTTGGTTTTCTCATGGCGCGGTTCAAATATTGACACCGTTTATGGTTTTCTTTCTTATAGTAAATACATGTATTAGAAATCACAGATCGACAGACACATGGTCATTGGTGAATAATTACTGTAGAATATCCAATATACACTTATCTTTTTATTAATGAACTTAAGTGATCATTGCTGAAATTTTCAGCTTAACTTGTCTATTCTGTAGAAGGTTAGAAAAAAACTTTGTTACATTACAAAGTCACAAGATATTTTTACATGAAAATGTTTTGTGATCTAATTTACTGAAAACAAAAAAACACGATGAAAATACTAGTAACGCGTTTTGTCCACAGGTATACAATGAATTTTTTGTGTGCACAAGAAAGTATACAAAGAAATTTGACATTATTGATTGTTTATAGTTATTCTACTAGACATCGATAAAAGAACATACCAACATAAACATTTTAAACATGCTACATAAATGATATTTTTAATTTTAAATTCCAAAGATTCGCAAATTATTTTCGTATTGTTATTTCGATTCACAATTGAGACAAGTCAGTATAGACACGCAAAATGACAAATTATTTTTGAAACCTTTCAATTATTGTTAAATACTGACACACTGGAACAACAGATAAAAAAACAATTATTTTACGGCTTGATTTGTATTTAGAAATTTGTATTTATAACTGATTTATTACAATTAGCTAAAATGGCGAGAAAAATCGCCGCTCACTTTCAGGGTAAGATTTAAATTGAGTTTATTTATACGAGGTAAGTCAACATTTATTTTTATAATTATGGCTATGCTGCTGCTAACCCTTAATTTCTTTTCGTGGGTAAAAATGTAATATGTAAACAATAAAAGATTTCTCATTTGAGAGCTTTTTATGAAATTTTTATTGTCACCCCTTCCTTTCAGGCTCTGTTACAGAAAGGCGATGTGTTGGATCAGCTGGGTAACCACGAGATGGCGCTCGTATTTTTTCACAGGGGCATGAAACGATATCCAAAATCCGAGGAATTTCAGAACGGCATTGCCAGGGCTCAGAAACGGTCAGTTAAAAAAGGTAACTTATGATTTTTATTTTCAAATGCTTTATTGAAAAAATATAATTATATTTTATGAATATAAAATAAGCTTTTATAATTCGCTTATATCTACCGCCTGTCAGTGTATCTTTGGAATGTGTTGTACTCATTTATTTATTCTATAAAAGTTTGAGATTGTGACTGGAAAATATACGGTCGGTATCATAAGTGTATAATATGCAACTTTCAAAGCCTTTATTACATTGTGTTTTTAATTTTATTTTTCGTGTGTTATTTTAAAGGTAGACGTATGAAACTGACGACAGCAGGAGATATAACATATTTCACAGCAGCTCACAAGCCGGTAGGTGGAGTTTAATTTAGTCGTATACGATACTCAGTCACTTTTAACCTTTAGCCTGCTGCCGGCAAGTGATTCTGCCTTTGCGACCAGTGCAGTCTGCGAATTTTCAGTAAACACCCCTTCAAATAATTAATGGTACTGCCCAAATTGAATGATGGACCAATTCATTTTAGAAGTATAGCAGGCTATAGGTTAAGCAATACGTTTTAGTTGAAGTAGCATTATAATTGAACCTTTAATTGAAGAGCGATATTGTGCATGTACAGCATTCTTTCTGAAAAAGGCACACATTGATGGGATAGGTACTATTGTGAATAATAAGTTTGGGTATTGAAATGCTAAACTGCAGATACTAGTATTTGCTTAAGAGTTCAATGTTTAACTCCAACATACAGTTATTACTATTATTATACCATATTTATATAGCACCCTTTTCATATAAAAATACACGTTCAAGGGCGCCTTACATGATAACATATGACATATTACAGATATGAAAAAAAATATAAGAAAACATAGTATAATTATAAGACATACGCAGTAGATTGAAATTAAACTAAAAATAAAGTTATTCAAGGTACATGATATAGTTTGATTCGAATAGTAAATATATGAAACTATTAAAACAATTAGACCGAAATTATGATACTGTTAACAAATCCAAAAAATAAATGTTAAGCGATAAAAAACATCTTGATATTTATAATTAAACATATGACTATGAGATTTAAAAAAAGACATATGAGCCGTGCCATGAGAAAATCAACATAGTGGCTTTGCGACCAGCATGGATCCAGACCAGCCTGCGCATCCGCGCAGTCTGGTCAGGATCCATGCTGTTCGCTAACAGTTTCTCCAATTCCAATAGACTTTAAAAGCGAACAGCATGGATCCTGACCAGACTGCGCAGATGCGCAGGCTGGTCTGGATCCATGCTGGTCGCAAACCCACTATGTTGGTTTTCTCATGGCACGGCTCATATCAACGTATAATAAAACATACAATTTACAACCAATACTACAACAGGAACTTAAGCTATCATGTCTAGCAAATACATAACAATAAAAACAGGTTAAAACGTCGTCAGTGTGCTCACCACCGTCAACAAAGCGGGCCCTACCCTGAGTGCTTAGAACAGACCCCCAGACGTAGGACAATCCTCTCTTCCCGAGGTCGAAGATATTACGCGCTAAGTTGCCGCGAGATGGCACACCAACTGGACGCTACTAAAATGATAAAATAATTAGAAAAAGTAAAAAATAATATCACACAGTTCCGTTTCCAACTTGAATAATATCACAGTTCCATTTTACAAGTGTGAGACATCGTCCAGTCATCTCAAAAATTATCTCCCGTATTCTTGAATGAAAAAGTGTGTTTTCAGTGATGTTTTAAATGAACACAATGATGTTGAATCCCTTATTCCTGAGAGGGAGTGCGTTTCAAAGCTTTGCAGCGGCTGTTTCAAAACGTCTGTCCCCATAAGTTGCTGTTCGAATCTTCGTAGGTAACTCCAGTCTTAGTGAACCATTCTGGGATCGTAAGTCTCGTTTTGGTTGGTACACATTCAACATTTTCTTGATATATACCGGACCTTTGTTGTGTAATGCTTTATAGGTAAGTGTTAGGATTTTGAATTTGATTCTGTACTCTACAGGTAGCCAGTGGAGATCTTTCAGGATAGGAGTAACATGGTCATAGCGGGACGTTTTTGTGATGAGGCGGGCTACTGTGTTTTGAACGTGCTGTAGTCTTTTAAGATTTGTTTTCGGTATTCCATGCAGCAGCACGTTACAATAGTCCATCCGTGATGTTACTAGGGAGTGTACTAGAGATTTTGGTTGCGTCAGTTGTTAAATATTTTCTTATTTGACCAATTTGTCTGATCTGACCATAGCACGATCTGGATACCGAGTTTATGCGCTGTTCCATGTCTAATCTCGAGTCGAGCATTGTCCCAAGATTCCAAACACAGGGCGATGGTTTTATTTCAGAGTCGCTAACAGTAATTGTGACGTTTTCAACTAAGTGAGCAGTTTTGTTTGAGGCGAAAACAATCACTTCCGTCTTATCTGTATTTAGCTTGAGCATGTTGCTGTGCACCCATGACACAATTTCCTGAAGACATGCTTCAACACGATGTATTGTGTCTGTTTGAGATTGCTTATTCGTTGGTTTGAACGATAGGTATAATTGCGAATCGTCGGCATAAAAATGATGTTTAAGTCCATGTCTTTTGCAGATGGGACCAACAGGCTTCGTGTACATGGTGTAGAATTTGGGCCCTAATACTAAACCCTGGGGAACACTGAAATGCATCTGGACGGTTTTGATAGTTTCCGATCTATACACACCGTTTGATAACGATCAGTGAGATATGATTTCACCCAAGAGAGGGGTTTATCAGCAATTCCGAAATGATGTTCAAGTTGCGTGGTCTGATGTATCAAAAGCTGCTGACATATCAATAGCACTAGTATAGTGACCTCACTTTGGTCCGGGGATTCGAGGATATAATTTTGTACTTTCACTAAGGCCGTCTCGGTTGAATGGAATTTCCTATATGCTGATTGTTGCTCTTCTTGCAGATTATCTTGTGTCAAATGTTCTTCAATGCGAGAGTTGACCACTTCTACAATCTTGGAAATATATGGTAAATTTGTCTGGTACTGTAGTTCTTCAGCATATTTTCATCAAGATTTTGTTTCGTCAAAGAGAGGTTGTACACGAGATCTTTTGAAAGATTTTGGTACGGTTGAAGTTTCCAATGATAAGTTCACTATTTTTGTTAGAATTGGTGAAAGTTCGACTGTACATGATTTTAAAAGCCAAGTAGGAATTGGGTCAAGTTCACATGATTTATTCGGTGAACAGTTAATAAGCTTTTTAATTTCTTCTTGTGATGCTGGACTGAAACTCGTTAAGCGGCTAATATCAGTGTTCGATTGCGTTTCCGTTTCTTTATCGTCTGTGTTTGAATTTGATTGAATTGTGATGTTTTTTTGTTCCGAATGCCTTCAACTTTTTCAGCAAAGAAATCACTGAATTCCTGTGCGAGGGCTTGCGATGTTTTACCCAAGGGCAGAGAAACCTCGCTAGGTCCGTCCAATAGATGTTTAGTGATCTTAAACAAACTCTTTTTGTCCCGTCCGCAGGATGAAACTTTGTCCGAGAAGTAATCAATTCTAGCTTTTCGTAGCATTTTGTTCATAACAGCACATTGTTTCTGTATATTTCATGATCAATTTCAAGTCTGCTAGTACGCCATTTCCGTTCAAGTTTTCGTCTGTTTAGCTATCAGCACCGAGAGTCCAGTGGTATATGCCTCTACTATCTCTTCAGTGTCGGTACATTGTACACTACTGCAAAGGGTTTCAGATGCCATTATATCAGATTTGAATGAATCAATATCAATAGAGCGCAGTCTCCGAAAAGATACCCTTTTTCTCACTGCCACAGGTTTTGTCGCGGCCGCATTAAATGTTACTGCAAAGTGATCTTTCGTAGTTTTCCCAGTGCCGTCTGACAATCCTGGGTCTCTTACTTCTATATTTGACACAGTTTTGTCTGAATCCCTCGTAATCACCACATCGAGTGTGTGGCCGCGAAAGGGGTGGGTTCATGCACACGTTGTGACATTCCACAAGACTGTAAAATACTCATAAACCTGGTTGTGTCACGATCTGCCGGGTTATCAAGATGGAAATTTAAGTCGCCAGTTATTATAATATTTTTGTCTAAAGTCGCATATTTTGCAAGATATTGTGGCCATTCTTCTTCAAGAAATATGTTGGTTTTCAACCCATTTTGTTTGGATGGAGGCGGTCTGTATATGACGGTAAGGCGAAGTGTGTAGTCTTTAATAGATATACTACAATCAGGATATTCAAATGTTGAGAAGTTCTTGTCACGTGTAGATGATTCAATACGAACGTTTATGTTAGACTTGTGGAAAAGTGCAACACCACCTCCGCGCTTATTACCAGGACGGGGGGGGGGGGGGGGGTGTTTTAGTTGGTATTCAGTTCAGTCTTTCACTTTGATAATCCATCAACAAAACGTGATCAGACTAATACTCGATTTATACACAGTTTTAAATCTCACAAAGTTTATGGGAGTTATATTGGAGTCACACATATCAGTCAGTCCGTCCGTCCGTCCGTCCGACAGTCCGTCCGCTCCATATCTTCTTAACCGTTCGGAAAATTTTCATAAAACTAGCATCATTTGTTAAAACGAGTACAGAGTGCACAACCCATGTCACAAGGTCCAATGTTAGTGACACGAGTGAAGGTCAAAAGTCAAATAGCTTAACTTAGTGTCCAGGTCACTAGATACAAAATACCAATGTCAAAATATTAACTTTGTGTCTGTTCATAACATTTCGGCCGCATTGAAGATTTCATAAAACAAGCATCAGTTGTAAACCTCGTCCGGGCGACATTTCGAGTGAACTACCTGGGTCACAAGTTTCAAGATCAAATACGCATTTATGTCCGCTACGCTTGACCTAGGTCACAAGTTTCAAGATCAAAAAAGATGCATTCCATTATAAAACTGCTGTTCTTGTCACTTTTCCTGGGGTATTTTAACAGGAGAGAAAACGTGTGTTAACAGGGAGATTCTCGCGCTTACGCAGCATATCTTCTTAACCCGCTTGAAGGATTTTCGTAATACTGGCATCAATTTTTAACCCTTTCAATACGACATGCAGAATGCACAACCCAGGTCACTAGGTTCTGGGTCAAGGTTATACTTGACAATCAAAGGTCATGACAACAACATTTTACTTTACCTGTTCAAAGCGGCTTCTGAGAGTATTAATCGCCTTTAGTGATAGCTTAAGTTTCTGTTGTTGCATAGTGGATATGTTAGCCTCCATCACGTCAGAATCATTGGTGTTGTTCGAGAAACATATCATACACAGAGGTAAATTTCTACTATGGTGGAGTCTACATGGTCAAATTCATTAGACGCCTGTTTGGGTCATAACTTACAGCTCTCCTTGTACCACATTGTTTCAGTTCATTGTCAGAGTTGCCTCGACGTTGATTCTACCCGGAACCTACGGCTTAGTTACCCTGGTTTGTCCTACAGATAGATTTTCGCAACTTTATCTACCGCCCTTATGGCAGACGACATTCTTCCTGTTTTGACATCTATCCTTTCACCATCGTTCTTCTCGTTGACAATCTAAATACATTGATCTCTTAAACTAGTGATGATATTGGAAAGTGACGCTTTAATGCTCTTTTGCGCAATCCGATACCGGTGTTTGAAGTTGGCAGACCAAACGTTTGCTCAAAGTTTGTTCCACCCGTTCAACGCAACCAATGGGGAGTGAGCACACCATTAATGGCCAAGTGTGGGCAGTAGACCGTGCTAGATTCTCCAAGATTTGAACTTTCCTGAAAGTTCCTATTTGTGTCTGTTTTCCGAATGTCCCCTGCTGTGTCTCAGTTTATCTTTGTATTCTTTCGAGGAATTGACTGGACGATTGACAAGTAACTACCTTGAATAAACAGTTTGAACTTGTATGTAACTTGTCATTCCGCATGAATATGAATAGTCTAATTAAAGTAATGGCGCATATTACAAGTTATGTCTGTGGTTCGTGGACGCAGTTTGCTGGCCAAGTCAAATGGCAACATTACACCTTTTTAGTCACCTGGGTTCACCATTTACACCTCACACGATAAAACAGTGCATCTGTCCTTCAGACTGCTGTAAGTTATATTCTATATATGTTTAAAGAACAGTGGATCTGTCCTCCAGACTCCCTATAAGTTATATTCTATACATGCTTGAATTACAGCGGATCTGTCCGAGTAATATTCTATACATGTTTGAATTACAGTGGCTCTGTCTTTCAAACTCATGTAAATTATATTCTATACATGCTTGAATTACAGTGGATCTGTCCGAGTAATGTTCTATACATGTTTGAATTACAGTGACTCTGTCTTTCAAACTCATGTAAGTTATTCTATACATGTTTGAATTACAGTGGATCTGTCCGAGTTATATTCTATACATGTTTGAATTACAGTGGATCTGTCCGAGTAATATTCTATACATGTCTGAATTACAGTGGCTCTGTCTTTCAAACTTATGTAAATTATACTCTATACATGCTTGAATTACAGTGGATCTGTCCGAGTTATATTCTATATATGTTTGAATTACAGTGGTTCTGTCTTTCAAACTCATGTAAATTATATTCTATACATGCTTGAATTACAGTGGATTTGTCCGAGGTATATTCTATAAATGTTTGACTTACAGTGGCTCTGTCTTTCAAACTCATGTAAATTATATTCTATACATGTTTGAATAACAGTGGATCTGTCCGAGTTATATTCTATACATGTTTGAATTACAGTGGATCTGTCCGAGTTATATTCTATACATGTTTGAATTACAGTGGATCTGTCCGAGTTATATTCTATACATGTTTGAATTACAGTGGATCTGTCCGAGTTATATTCTGTACATGTTTGAATTACAATGGATCTGTCCTTCAGACACCTGTAAGTTATATTCTACACATGTTTGAATTACAGCCGCCACAAAAGCAGTTTGAATGGAGAAACAAACCAAAAGAGAAAATAAAAAAGTCAATGGTTCCGAGTGCCAACTTCCGTTCTAGACTGGTGCACCCGCTGACAAATTTTCACAGGAAACCGGCCGTACTTCTATCTGAGTCACGTGCTACTACACTAAATAGCTTGTTAGCCGGTTCCCTTGAATCATTAGACTACGAAGACAAACTGATTCAGGAAACGACCGAAAAGGACATTCTTGGTAAAATGTACGATGACAAAGAGTATCTGGAATTCCTTCTTGGACATGAAAGTAAGTAACGTTGTATTATGTTTGACCTAATCATAATTTTACCCAGGTCGGATGTAAAGATCTTGAAAATTTATAATAT